>NC_083342.1:34977931-36360000 GCF_019175385.1 Lycium barbarum | reverse complement strand
TCTGTCACTTGAACATCATCTACTGGGACGATCCTAGTAGGATCTCCAACACACTTACGGAGCATTGAGACATGGAAAGTCGGATGGACTTATTCCAGTTCTGAGGGTAAGTTCAATTCATAAGCTACTTGACCCACCATGCAGACAACCTTATAAGGTCCAATGTATCGAGGACTTAGCTTTCCTTTCTTACCAAATTTCATCACTCCTTTCATTGACGACACCTTTAAGAATACCCAGTCATCAACTTGAACTTCTAAGTCTCGCCGGTGGTTGTCCGCGTAAGATTTCTGACGACTTTGGGCTGTCAACAATCGATCTCGGATGACCTTGAACTTTTCCACTACCTGTTGAATCAACTCAGGGCCTATTAGCTGTACTTCTCCTACTTCAAACCACCCAATTGGGGATCTACACTTCCTTCCATATAGGGCTTCATACGGAGCCATTTGAATACTGGAATGATAGCTATTGTTGTATGCAAACTCAATGAGGAGTAAATAGTCATCCCAACTACCACCGAAATCTAGTACACATGCCCGTAGCTTATCTTCCAAGGTCTGAATAGTACGTTCAGCTTGCCCATCAGTTTGTGGGTGAAATGTTGTGCTAAGCTTCACTTGAGTGCCCAAACCTTCTTGGAAAGACTTCCAAAACTTAGTTGTAAATTGCGGTCCTCTATCAGTAATAATAGACATTGGAATACCATGGAGTCGCACTATTTCCTTAAGATACAATCTTGCATAATCTTCTGTTGAGTAAGTTGTTCTGACTGGGAGCAAATGGGATGATTTTGTGAGTCTGTCCACGATCACCCATATGGAGTCATACTTGCTTCGGGAACGAGGTAACCCTACAATAAAGTCCATATTGATCATTTCCCATTTCCAGGTTGGAATCTCCATTGCTTGCAATAATCCTCCTGACTTTTGATGTTTGATTTTCACTTGTTGACAATTTGGACATTGTGCTACAATTCTGCTATGTCCTTTTTCATTCCATCCCACCAATACATTAACTTGAGATCATGATACATGTTTGTTGCACCTGGGTGGATAGAATACCGAGAATAATGAGCTTCTTCTAGAATTTGACGACGTAATTCTGCAATATTTGGAACACATAGCCTGTCGCGGTATCTAAGAACTCCATCTACAGAAGTTTCAAAGGGAGACTTCTCTTCCTCATGAAATGTATCTCTATAATAACTCAACTAAGGATCTTCGTATTGACGTTCTCTCACCTCCATGTCTAGGGATGAAACAATTGGGTTGTGAACATCAATTCCCGCGTTGCTTGAATCAATTAGGCGAACTCCAAGGCTGGCTAGTTGGTGAAACTCACGAGTTAATTCTTTCTTCTCCGGAGGAATCTCACATAGAATTCCCATTGATTTACGGCTAAGTGCATCGGACACTACATTCGCCTTTTCGGGGTGGTATAAAATACTTATATCATAATCTTTTAGAAGTTCTAACCATCGTCTCGGCTATAGATTTAACTCCTTCTGCTTGAAAATATATTGGAGACTCTTGTGATCTATATAGATATCAACATATACACCATACAACTAATTCCTCCACATTTTTAATGCATGAATAACCGCGGCCAATTCGAGATCATGAGTTGGGTAGTTCTTTTCATGTTTCCGCAACTGTCTTGAAGCATAAGCAATGACTTTACCGTGCGGCATTAATACACATCCTACCCCAACCCCAGATGCATCACAATATACAACATAACCATCTGGCCCTTCTGGGAGTGTCAAGATTGGAGCTGAAGTTAGCCTATCTTTCAATTCTTGAAAACTGCGTTCACAAGCGTCATTCCATTGAAATTTTGCTGATCCTTAGCGACATGGCCCCGAATGTAATTTTCTGCACTGACTACATCGTGGAACTGGTGGTCTCCTATGACTATACTCACCCCCAAACTGGGAACCTGAAGCTCTCGAGCTCTGACCCTGCCCTGAATGAATAGAGTGGTCAAATCTCATTCCTGCAAATTGTGGTGGTGCACTAGTCGCTGATTGGCCTGAGTACCTATAATGTGACTTCCTTGATCCCCCTCTATAGTCGCTACCGAAACCCATAGATCTGGCCCTCTTACTCTACCCCTCTATCCGTATCACGCTATCCCCTTTGCAATTGCTGCTGCTCTTCTATGTTCTGGGCATGGGCCTGAATGCGAGAAATATCCATCCCCTCTTGCAATGAAGCCGTTAAAAAATCTTTAAATAAATGTGGCCCTAGGCCACTCACAAATCTGTGCACTCTATCTCCCATGTCAGCCACCATAGTCAGAGCATATCTAGCCAATGAATTAAACTGGGGGCTATACTCCCGGGCACTCATATTTCCTTGCTTCAAGTTTAAGAATCTATCTACTCTAGCTCGACGGACCTCGGGTGGCAAGTAGTGGCGGAGGAAGGCATCTATAAATTCTTGCCAAACTGGAGGAGGCGCATTCTCTTTCCTTGAAGATATCCAATTATTATACCATAAGACCGCTACATCCCGGAGTCTATAAGATGCTAACTCCACAGATTCAGTTTCGGAGGCATGAGTAATCTTCAATGTTCTCAACATATCATCAATAAAACCTTGCGAGTCTTCATCCGGCTTTGACCCGAAAAACTCTGGAGGATTTAAACTCATGAAATCATGGGCTCTAGTACTAACTGCCCTATCACTCGGGCCTGAACTCTGCCGTTGTACCTGGGCGGCAACTAACTGTGTCAATAAATGGATAGCTTCGATCATTTGTTCACCCGAAGCAACCGGTGGAGGAACTGTAGGCATAGGAACTGAAGCTGAAGCCCCCTCTTCTTCTTCTGGAACAGGTGGAGTGGGAGAGGTATTTGATGGATCATCATTATGTGATTCACCTTCTTCTATATCCGTTGGCAGCTCCCTCTCTACTCGCCTTTCTATCGTAGTCTTGCCCTTCTGGGCGGCTGTAGCTTTCCTCTTTGGCGGCATCTCTGAAATCATAGCGCACTATTAGGGATGAGAAAATCCTATAACACGGCTCTATCGCACGATCTCATAAGAAGAAGAATGGTCATTTTTCCTAAATGCCTTGCAGCCTCCTGTTTATAAGTGTGGCACGCAACACACTATAAACAAGACTCTACTAGACACGGCTCGTAGACACTTCCTAGGACTGAACTGCTCTGATACCACTTTTGTCACGACCCGACTAGGGGCCATGACGGGTATCCGGGGCTAACCACCGAGCACCGCTCGTACTACTATTCATCATACTCATCATGCGCTCATTCATTAATCTCATGCTTCTAATCACAGGGAAACCATTTTCACTTTGAAACATAATCACCTTTATATACATAATCCCTTTGGAAATCAAAAGAGTATACATATACAAATCGGAAATCGTGAGACCATATTACCCACACATACGTATCTACGAGCCTCTACTAGAGTACTTAACATATGGACGGGACAGGACCCTGTCGTGCCCAAAACATATATGTACACACAAAATAGTAAATCAGTACCACCTCCGGAATAATGGAGTGCTCTCAAAATCTGCTGATAGCTCCTACGAGTCTGGATCACCTCCCTGTCTACCTGTGGGCATGAACACAGTATCCAAAGAAAAGGACATCAGTACGAGCATTGTACTGAGTATGTAAGGCTTAAATAAAATAAGCATAATAAAGAAATCATGAACATGAGGTAAAGATATAACCTGCTTAGCCTTTTAAAAGTAAATGCATTTTATACATATCCCATATATCATCGTCGTTAACCCGCGTCCGGATAACCATCATACGCCGCCCACTAGTGGTGTCATGTCCGGCCCTCTAGGCACAGTGTAATCATAAGCAGCCCACATTAGTGGTGACATGTCAGGCCATCTAGGCGCGGTGGAATCATATGCGGCCCGCCTTCGCGGTGACATGTCCGGCCATCTAGGCACGGTGGAATCGTATCATCACATACATCTCATAAACTCATCATAAAACATACATTAGAATCCCAAGATAATCTATAACCATATCTGGGTGACGTAAGGTCGAAAACCCCCGATTCTATTATGGAAAAATCATAATCATCATACCTCACTTTGAAGGAACTAGTATCATAAGGTGGGTCTAGCAATAATAATTAACGTCATATCATAGGCTTTAGAATCTCTAGACTTAGGCTCCTCATTACCATTATCGAATTCATAACGCATCTCTTATTCTTTGTCTCAGAAGGAGCTCTATATAACATTGACTCATATTTTCCGGAATGTAAGAAAGTCATTGAAAGAAAAGGGAATTCATTTCATGAGAATCATGCCATAGAAGGAAGGGACTAGCCTTACATACCTTTTCGTTTGGCTACTCTATCACTTGAACGTTCTCTTCCAATGCTCACGTTGTTACACCTTGGAAATTTCCCCGTTAGCATATAGCGAATAGGCCAAAGAAGGGTATGACGAATACGATATTTTGACGAGAAAGAAATGATATTTGATGACCCTAAACGGGAATTCGAAAGCATATGAGGCAAGGAAAGAAAGTTGCTAAGAAAGGCGAACCATATGTTGTGTATCGGATAAGAATAACGAGTAACGATTTGGTGATGGCATAATGAGGTCTTAGGGATAAGAAATAACATCCTTTAGATTGGTATTGAAGTGTTAAACAAGTGTTATGAAGGTTCCATAAGGATTGGAGATCAAACGAGTCGACGAAAACGGAAATCGCTTCAGTTGGCATTATACGGCCAAACATACGGTCCGTATAAATTATACTAGCCGTATGTTGGACCGTATAATTGGCCAAGATGAAGATAACATTCTGGACCAAACATACGGCCACATATACGGCCGTATAAATAGTACGGACCGTATGTTGGTTCGTATGTTCCACTCGGGACAGCTTTTAAATCACTTAAGGGATCATTTTTCATTTCCATCTTATTTCATTTCCCATCTCTCCCACTCAAGAAATCTCTGGAAAATTCTCCAAACACTTCAACTATAATAATACCAAGGAAATCAATGATCAACAACATTAAATCCATGAAATAAAGTGTATGAAACTCAAGTGAAGTCCATCCAAATCAAGAAGTTCTAAGAAAGGTGAAGTAGGGTTTTGGTGCAAAAGGAAGTATTCCACTCTAGGCTTGTTCCACCATCATCTAAGGTAAGTTTCATGACTTCATCATGTTGTTTAAGGTATTGGAAAACTAAGATGCTTGAATGGTAGGAAAACATAGAAGATGGGTCTTAAATGGATGAATAGTGTCATAATTGAATGGTAGTCCAATGGAATCATAAATGTTGATGTGCTATGATTATGAATATGTTGTAAAGGATGTTTAGACCATGAAATAAGTATTATATAGGAGAAAACGCGATAACTAGCTATAATCATAAATGTGGAGGAATTGGAGAAAAATGGTGAATTGTGGTAAATGTATATGAATGACGATTGTTGATTGCAATATTGTGGATGTCATTGTGAGCGTTTGAGAGTTGATATAGAATACGGGAAAAGTAGTAGAAACAAAGGAAGTGCTGCCCAAATTTCTCTAGAAATAGTAGCGCGTTCTTATAGTTTATTAACTAATGTTAATACGAATCCTCTCGTGAAGGTAGCGACGTGACATTGACGGAGAACAAGTGAACGATAGCTGGCTAAACGACAAAGGTATGTGAGGCTAGTCCCTTCTTTCTAACGGCATGAATCTTATAGCATAACTTCTTTCTTATCCATGAGCTTATGTCCCTAATTAGCTACACAAGGTAATGAGTTAAAGTATAGAGATTCTAATGATGTTATTTATCACTTACACTCACCTTACATGCTAATTCCTTCAAGGTGGGGCAGGATGTCCATGATTGTTCCATAATGCAATCGGGGGATCACGACCTTACGTCACCCCGATAGAGTATGGTTGATCTTGAGCCTTATGTATGTATTATGATAAGCTAAGCATGTTATGATGAGCATATGATGATATTACTATTACACCGTGCCTATGTGGCCGGGCAGTCACCGCCAAGGTGGGCAGCTATATGATACACCATGGTCAAATGGCATGGGCAGACACCACTAGTGGGCGGCATGAGTTGTTACCCCAGACGCGGGAGGCCTGGACACAGGCTCATGTTATGATTATCACACCGATCTGATATGGACGGGCAGTTTATACATGATGCATATGTGATATGATGATGAGCATGAGTAAGACACCATGACTTGTTTTCTTTATACTTGACAGTCAGATTCAGATGTTCTATACTGATATCTTCTTTACATCATTGTCTTATTTCGTTTTTTATGCCTCTCATAGTCAGTACAATATTCGTACTGACGTCCGTTTTCTTTAGACGCTGTGTTCATACCTACAGGTAGACAAGGAGGAGAGCTCGATCCAGATCCGTAGTAGCTTTCAGCTGATTGGAAGCCCTCCATTGTCCCGGAGGTGCTTATGGTTATTCTTTTGTGTATATATAGCCATGTATATGTATTTTTGGGCACGAAGGGGTCTTGTCCCATCCCTTATGTTCAACACTCCAGTAGAGGCTCGTAGATACGCAGTGCGGGTTAGATGGTCCCATGAGGTCGCTGCTGTGTGTATATATATATGTATTATTTTGATAGCCTAAGGGCACATGTATATGAAAGTATTTTATGATTTTATATAAAATATGATTTTCCTACACTATGAGTATAAAGTTGGTAAAAAGAGCATTAAATGAGTAAAATGAGCGACAGAACGAGCGGTGCTCAGGGGTTAGCCCCGGGTGACACACGTCTCTATCTTCAAGAGAGTTCGTATTAACATTAGCTAATCGATCACATGAACATGTTTAACTAAGGCTATTTTGACAAAGACTGTAAGATTTATCAGATGAGAGAAAGTTCCAGGGTCATGGCTTTCGACAATCCAGTTAATCTTCTGATAATTCTACCAATCTTATTTCCTGGGTTATTAGTTGACAGGTTAATTATAACTTTATTAGTATCTTTCGAGTTGCTCACAAGCCTGTAGCTGCTACTATAATGCCTATATCCCTATGGTCGCCAGAGGTAGCTAGAACGCAATTAGTTCTCCGTATTCAACTAAGCAAGGATAAAGGTTATATTCTATCCTCATTAGCGAAACGATTATATCGAACATGCCCTATTTGTTCTTATTACACATGTAAATTCCCTATCCCTAGTTCAATTCGCACGCCACAGATAGCGTTCAACTATTGGCTGGATAATCAAACAATTAAGATCAATAATAAATACGCAACCCAAAATATGGAAATTTAATAGATAGAAAGTGTTGCCAAACCAACTATCATGTCTTTCGCCACTACTGTTACACCTTGTAAGTTTGTACATTGAGATTCGCTAGGTGATAGTTGTTCAATAGTGGACATTGGAGTTACCTCCAAAGATATATGAGATCAAATGTGCTTAACTTATGACTATGAGGGGAAATTTTGGCCCAACTTGGAGAAAGGATATCTTTTAGTATATGAGGAGTTTTGGGGCAAAGCACAAGCCTAAAATGAAGTTCAGGAAGTCTAGTTTCCAACGCAACAAACCGTGCATCGAACGGACATCGGGACCAAGCGTTATGACCATTCTAAGATAGGCTGCCAGAGCATGGATTAACTCTGCACGAACGCGCCTGTGGGAGGCGTGAACGCGCAGAGGAGCCAGGGGACAACTCAGCGCGAACACTCCCCAAGGTGGTGGGAACGCGCTGAGTAAATTTTAAGTCGGTTTGGACAGAATCTGGAACATTATATAAGGGGGGTAACCCCCTCATTTCTGGTCCAAAGCATTCCTAAAACTTCCCTAATTTTCTGGAAAACTCTCCCAAGCTCTAAACTTCAAATTTTAACACAAATCAAGTTTAACCTCCGGATTCAGGTTCTGACGGCATATAGTCGCGATTATAATATTGTATTGCGGTAAATATGGGCTGGTATTCAAGGTGAATATCGAAGATATCACAGTTTTAGTGGGAATAAGGTATTAATCTTCCCTTTTTGGTATTGATTTAGGTTTAAATATGGGAATGAAGTTATGAAATAGTTGTATAATCAATTTGTTGGTTGAAAATTGGATAAACATTGTTTGGGATGTTTTATAGAGTATTCTGGTATTGAGGATGATGTTATTGGTGGTGTTGTTATTGTCGAGGTGTCAGTTGATGAAATTATGGTTTAGGGCTAGGCATATAAACATGGGAGATGCTGCCCGAATTTTGGTAGATTCTAAAGAAGTTTGATTTAAAGACTTGAGATAGGCACATGAAGATAAGTCTAATGGTAGTATAATTTCTCTTGAATGTAGATTTACAAGTTCGGGAGAAAGCATTAAATCGTAAGAGATTAATCAGGTATGTTAAGGCTAGTCCCTTTCTTTCAAAAGGCATGATTCTTATGTTGTGATTCCATATATGTTTCCATAATCTTCTCACTTCCAAAAGTTAGAAGTGCATGATTCTTAAAAGCTTCCTATGATACTAAATATGAGATGTTTTCTATAATTCCCTTATCCTCAAAAGTTAGAGATTCATGATTCCAAGAGTTTCCTATAAAGCTAAGGATAAGTATGCTTTATGAAGATAATAGTGATGATGATTCTATTTCTAGAAGTTCCAAAGCTATGATTTTAATGCTATTATGAGAGTATCGAGTTTATTTCACGATTTTCTTGAATTGCACATTGTTCTTGATCTCACCTTATCAATTGTTCCTTCGAGGTGAGATATAGCGATGATGATTATTCCATAATATAAATCGGAGGTTTCCTACCTAATGTCACTCCGATAGAGATGTGGCTTTTACTTGGGCTCTCATGCATGCTTTATAATTATGTATGTATTTTAATAACACCATTCCTACATAGGCAGGCAGTATAACACCGCACCGCCCTATAGGCCGATGGGCAGACACACCACTGTAGTGGCCAGCTTACGCCCCGGACGCGGGAGGTCTGGACGCGGGCTAATGATGATAACGCTGTTCCTAAATGGCCGGGCAGCATAACATCGTACCTATATGGTGAGGAAGTTTACTTGTATGTATTTATAATGTTGTTTCAAAGATGTTAAAGCTAGCATGCATGACATCCGCCTTATGACGCAATCAGATGTACGAGTTACCTTTATCTCATGTTATGTTCCATATTTATTATTATTTTATTATTCATGCCTTAAATACTCAGTACATTATTTGTACTGGCATCCTTTCTTGTGAACGCTGCGTTCATGCCCGCTGGTGGACGGATAGACGAACCTGCCCCTTAGGAGGTTTATCAGCGAGGTTCCAGAAAGGCTCCAGTTGTTCTGGAGCTGCAGCTTATTGGTACTTCCCTTTTGTGTATATATTTGGGCACGGTGTAGTCCTGCCCCATCCTTATGGATTCTTGTATTTTGTCTATAGAGGCTCGTAAATCGATGCATGTATCTAGATATTTTGTAGTCTTATCCGTACATTTTGGTGTATAGTATTTAGACAGCCTTGACAGGTAATTTTTATGGGCATGATTGTCGGTGATTACATAATAATGTGCCATTATATTGTGATATTCGTCCTTACAAAGTATATGCATATGAGCACGTTTATTGCCCACCTAGAAGTGATTATGAGGTGTACGTTCAGAAGTACTCGGTAGGACAACTCTGGTTGCCCGTCATGACCCTCCAGTTCGGTCGTGACAACAATCCTAGAATTAAGGAGTTTAGCTACTCGTGATTCTCAATGAACAATAAGAATTCATGAAGAAACTAAGGTTGAAAAAGATGAAAATAAAATAAAAATCTAGAGAGAAAGGAATATGACGGCTTACAAGTCTTGGAATAATTCCAGCATGTCATTAATAACGAACAAAACATCTATTTATAGTTTAGGGTTGTCAACCAAATAAAAGGGTCCTAATCCTAATTAAAATCGGACAAAAGTGGGCATACCCGCGTTAGCCACGCGTCGCGGGTCTAACGCGTTGTCTTTAGTGATTTTGGAACTTCAATTGTGCTGAGCCCGCAATGCGGGCATGACATGGGTTGTGACAGATTCTGCAGCTTGTTTTTTCCATCATGGCCCCACGACGCGGGCCTAACACCTGAGTGTCACCTAGCGTTGCATCCGCTACGCAGGGCTGGCAAAATTTCATCCAATTCTTTCCAGAAAATCTTCTAAGTGTGGCAAGCTCCTCCCATTTACTTGAGACACAAGATCACCTCCAGAATCAACCAAAACTGCTCGATTTCCTATTATTTGTCCTTATCGTACCTATACACATGAAATATAGCGACATAAGCTCAAATACAACGATTTCATCATAGATTAAGCGATAAAAGTCATAAGAATAGGTTGTAAAATGACACGAAACATAGATATTTGTGCCAAATATCAATAACCCTTTCTCAAAGTCCAGCCACATTTGGAACACACAAGCGACCTCGACACCTAAGAATCCCTTCCGGATCTGACTCATAGGCTGTTGTCCGGCCTTGTTGAACTCCTTCTTTGATACGGAAAAGAACTGGATCCTCACTTTGTCATGCCTTTACTTCATATGCGAATGCTGATTGGGATATATCTTGTAAGGTAACTCTAGTCTCTTCCGAATCCACTATACGAACCCCTAAACTTGCTAAACGATGCATTAATTTCGTCATTCCAGTTTCTCAACCAGTACTAACATCGAACTACCCATTGACTTGTGACTTAATGCATCAGCCACCACATTAGCTTTTCCAAAGTGGTACAATATGTCCACATCATACTCCTTTAGCAACTCAAGCCACCTTCATTGCCTTAGATATAATTCCTTCTGCTTAAAGATATATTGGAGGCTCCTATGGTCAGTATAAATGTCAACGTGTACCCCGTACAAGTAATGCCGCCATATCTTCAAGGCATGAATCAGTGTTGATAACTTGAGGTCATGGGTTGGATAGTTCAGCTCGTGCTTTCGCAATTGTCGAGAACCATAGGCTATCATTTTTCCATGCTGCATCACTACACATCCCAGACCTATTCGTGACGCATCACAGTAGATCGTATAACCTTCTGTACCTTCTAGAAGAGTAAGGACGAGAGTGGACATCAATTTATCCTTCAGCGTCTGGAAACTCCGCTCACAGGCTTCTAACCATCGGAACTTAGTCGCCTTCTGGGTTAACTTTGTCACGACCCAACCCCGTGGGCCACGACTGGCACCCTACTTGGGCACCCAGCCAGACTTACATATCCAATTATCATATCCAAACTTAGCTCAGAGTTCACAATAGTTATATTAAACATAATTTAAATCAAAACTGGTCTTAAGCGGTCGTGCATACCAAAATATCATATCGGAACAGATAGAAGCGGCGGAATGCACATCGCCGATCATATGTACAAATATAGACATAAGGGCCATTTTGGCCACCATAATAGACGGACCGCATTAAGACACAGATCGTAATCAAACAGACACATACAGGACCCTCGACCCACAAATATGACTACAGGCCTCTACAAATACAAAACGAAAACATGGGACAGGACAGGGCCCCGCCGTACCCCAAATAGTCAAATATACAGATACATATACATCACAAAAGATATATACCGACATATGGGCTCCGAATCAAAAGGAGTACTCTGTAATAGCAGGACGGGGAGCCTACAGTGGTGGATCACCAGCGTCTGTACCTGCGGGCATGAAACGCAGCCCCCGAAGAAAGGGGGTCAGTACGAAAGATGTACTGAGTATGTAAAGCATAGAGTGCAGAAGTGTAAACCATAACTGAAAACAAACAGGATACAAAAAGGGGAATACTGACCAGTATATCAAAATCTGTACCAAAAACGTATGTACATAATGGAGATAAAAATCATGCAAAGCTCAGGAACGTGGTCACCCCTCCGACGCAGGTGCCACACACAGCATAACACCAGAAGGTTCAAATCTCCGTACATCTCCGAACACACATATCATCATAACATATCACCAGCCATATCACAGCATAACTCCAAACGGAACCCGGCCCTATGGCGAGGCCTCGGGAACCGTAACACAGCATACGGCCGAATTTTTCATAGGGTGCACGAACCATAACCGGCCCGGGAACCGGTGGACGAAATCATAATAAGGGCACGAGCGGAGTCGTGAGCAAACAATGCAATTTATATATCAAAATACTCTTGCAAACTTGATAAAATCATATGTTGACTCATTAGTCAAAATAGTTCGAACAATTAATCAAAACGGGGTTCATTTCACAAAAGTATTTCCAAAATGGTAATTATGGTTCAAAATATAATTTAGGATATCGTGGCAATCAAAATATTATTTTTCGATAGCCAAATTCACAAACGAAAATCCTTTGCCGACATTACACAAAAATGAGACTAATAGAACAAACAAAAGAGTCTCGGAGTTAGCGGGCCCACCTCGGGTCAAGTCGAGGTGGCGGACATGAATCGCGGACATTTGGGGTCTATGGAATCATACATGGAGGTTTCGGAGCAAATCGATTACATTTACAAAAGTTTTGAACATATGGTCACTTTCCAACAAAATATGAGTTTTATAGTTCAATTCAATTGAGTGAATAGTACTCGATTTCCATTTCGGATTTCAAGGAACAGAATTGCCCCGGGGCTCCAATATCGACCTAGTATACCTAGGACATGCCAAAAGAAGGAATGGGGTAGCCTTACATACCTTTCTCACTTCTTACGCTCGTTCAAACTCAATTCCCGTTTCGTCCAAAATTTGCAATTGGTCATTGTTACCAATTAGGAATTGCAAAACTTAAGAATTCACTTAACTTCATGTTTGTCTGCCGAAATTTCGGCAACACCTCCCCTATACATATAGCATCCCCGAGGCTTAGCTCGGCTCAATAAATATCAACAACACAACCCACAATACCAAAGTTATCACGAATTACATCAAAATGGTTCTAACGTCAATATTCTTCTTTTCTACATAAAGCAATACTTCCATTTCAAATTTCAAATTTCCAAACAAGTCTCAAGGATTTCACATTCATCATTAACCAAAATCATCACAATATAATTTGGAAACACTTCATATCATTTGTACGAAATATTCATTCGATATACAAAATATACAACTTTCCACCAAAGTCATAATTCATTCAAAACTTCTAATCTTTAACATACTTATTCATAACATGCTTCCATATCCCAAATTCATCAACAATCAACATAATTTGCACCTTAACAACTCCATTTTCATAATGTCATAAAATCATACTAAAACGACATAAACTTCTGCATTCCATTTCAATGCAAACTTATATCATTTCATCTTCATTTGCATTGCAAGCATCACAATAACACAACTAACATGTTAAACCAAATTAATTCATTCTCATTCCAACTTCAAATACCACACGACCAACATTCAATTTTTTTCCATCTTCCATCAAATTCATTCACTTTCATTTCCAATATACATTCCATCCTACATACAACTAGAAGGCAACATAAAATTCAACTCATCACACCTATACATTACTACACACACACGGCCACACATACATATGCATACCCACTTTGCAAGCTTCCATATTTTCATGAATTCTACTCATTTCCATATACTATAACACAAACAAACCTTCATAATATAATAACATGTTATAAATTCTTACCCTTTTCTCCAATCTTCTTCACTCAAACATGTTGCCATATTGAAGGAATAAGTGCTCCTTCTTCCCAAACAATTGCACCAAGTTGTAGAGGACACTCAATTTAGTAGGAAAATCACAAGATACAAATTTTTGGAGGAAGATTTTTGAGGGTGAACTTGGCAAGCCTAGGGCCGAATATGCCCTTCCTTTTGTTGCTCTTCTTGCTTGTTTTCTTGTCTTATGTTTTTGTCTTGAATCTTCTTTGAGATAAGGACATACTTATATTATTTAGCACATGGGAAAAAAAAATTTATTAAGCTCATGGGTTGGGCCACCATGTGGCCGGCCACCCCTATAGAATTGGGCTCCATTTTTGTTTTCATTGTTTTGAGCCCAATTAGCTAAAATTCTCATTTTTTTTTTTGAAATTTCCGAAACTAATTTCCAAGATTCCAATTTTGCCCTTGGCCTTCCTCCGTGTTTCCACATCAATATTTTTTTCATGAACAACCCACACATATATGAATTCAAATCAACATGTGACCTTATTCCTTAAAAATCAAAATTATCTCAAATTTTCCCGAATACACGAAAATACGGGATATAACATCCTCCCCCCATTTTGAACATTCGTCCTCGAATGTTAGATTAGTCTTATAGGGTCTGTAAGTACTTTGGGGGAGTTTTCTTTTACGGTCAGCACAATTGATACACATTCGTCTCTAAATATAGCCAATTAAGAAGTTTAGATTACCTGTGGGCATAAGAAACAAATGAGGACACTTCTTTCTCATTCCGTCCTCTACTCCCAAGGTCACTGCTTGTCCATTAGTCTCGCCATAAGACCTTAATAGGGGGTATATCTTTAGGGCATAATCTCTGCACCTGGCGATCCAGAATAATTACAGATTGTTCTTCATCCAACAATTCTTCCGTCACTTGAATATCATTCACTGGAAATGTTCTGCAGGGATCACCAACACATTTACGGAACATGAATACATGAAATGCCGGATGTACCGTTTCCAGATCAAATGGTAGATCTCGCTCGTAAGTGACATTCTCAATCCTTTAAATAATCTGATAAAGTCTGATATATTGCGGACTGAGCTTACTCTTTTTGCCGAATCACATTACACCTTTCATAGTTGATACTTTCAAAAACACCCAATCACTAAGCTGAAATTCCAATGGTCGACGTCGTATATCAGCACACGATTTCTGCCGACTCTAAGTGGCTAATTGTCCCCCTCGAATAATTTTTACGTTATCAACGGCCCGCTGGATTATATCTGGATCGATTAATTCTGTTTCGCCAATATCAAACTAACCTATTAGTGACCTGAATTTCCTGCCATACAAAGCCTCATAGGGGCTATCTGGATGCTAGAATAGTAGCTGTTATTATAAGCAAACTCGATCAATGGTAGGTGACCATCCCAGCTACCAACGAAGTCAATAATACAGGCTTGCAGCATATCTTCTAGCGTTTGTACAGTGTACTTGGCCTGTCTGTTGCTCTGAGGTTGGGATACTGAGCTCGGACTTATCTGAGCCCCTAATCCTTCCTGAAAACAAATCTTCAAAACTTAGTCATAAACTGAGTACCTCTGTCAGTGACAATAAATATGGGATCTTCATGGAGTCTCACTATTCCTTTAAGACATATAGTCTAGTATAATCCTCAGCTGAATCGGGGGTTCCGACGGAAAGGAAATGGACTGGTTTTGTCAGCCTATTAACCATACCCTATATGGAAATCATACTTTTGCGGGGTGCGAGACAAACCTGTAATGAGATCCATATTAATGATCTCCCATTTCCAAATCAGAATTCTATTTCCTGAAACAGTCCACCCGGTTTCTGATGCTAAATTTTGACTTGTTGACAATTCGGGCACTGGACAACGAGCCTTGCGATGTCCTGTCTCATACTATTCCATCAGTATAGGCATCCGAGATCATGGTACACTTTAGTAGATTCAGGATAAACAGAATACCGAATATTATGCGCTCCGCTCAGAATTGGCCGTTGCAACCCTACGATGTCGGGCACACATAGTCTGCCTTCGTATAACCATACCCATTAGGTGAAACCTCGAACTGGGTCTTTTTCTTTGTTGAAGGTCGTCTCTCTACCATACCAAATAGACTCCTCAAACTGACACTGTTTTTACCTCTCCATAATTGATGATTCTGCAACTTCTCAGACGAAAATTTCGATATCTTCAGAACCGACCAAACGGACTCCAAGGCTAGCCGACTGATAAGTTTTACAACCCAATTCTTTGTTTCCGAACGTACGCCGGTCAATGCCATCCATAGGTTCACGACTAAGTGCGTTTGTCACAACGTTAGCCCTTCTAGGGTGGCACAAAATATTAACATCATAATTTTTAAATAATTCGAACCATCTTTTCTGCCGCGAATTCAGCTCCTTTTCTTAAAATATATATATATATATACTGAAAGCTCTTAGGGTCCGTGTAAATATCAATGCGGACCCCGTGTAAGTAATGCCGCCATATCTTTAAAGCATGAGTCACCGTAGCTAATTCCAGTTTATGAGCGAAATAATTTTCCCTCGTGCAGTCTGAGCTGCCGGGGAACATAGGTTATAATCCGACCACTTCCAAACAACTACATATTTCAGTCGATGTCGAAGGCCTAGGCTAGTCCTTTATCGCTTCAGTCTTCTGTATGTCAGTTGTTTTCATGTATACTTACTTTGCTTATTCTCCTTCGTTCCCCCTCTTTGGGGTTATACTTACACCCCATTCTTATCTTTTCTTTCTACCTACAACTTGGTTATTTTCGTACGAAACCTTAACAGAATCATAATTACATAGTACACAATCTTATTCAATAGCTGACACTCAGATATCGTAATGAATATAACAATTTATATTTTAATAATTATATTCCTCCTCATTGGATGATTTGGCCAAGTTATTCCTTCTTTCACACCCGTTCCTTGTCCGTCGTTCTGTTTTTCGCAATATTGGAATTACCTGATATGCACATGATTCATCATTCCATACCATAGGTTTCCTTTGTCCTGCACTACTACATTTTAGTCCGTTTTCACAAATAATTCTCGTGCTTTACCCATTAACTCTTTTAGAGGTTCCGCTTAATTACGTTTCTCACGGTTCACTTTTCTGACATTTTGTTTACCTTCCACTCAATCATTCTCTTTTCTTTCCAAACATCGTCGTATTAGAATCTTCCAATCTCAACTGGTAGAAAAATGAATATCAGTTTATTTCGTAACATCTGTACCATACCTTTCACTTTGTCTCATAAATTCTGTCCGGTGAATGTTTTCCGTACATTACAACAATGGCTATCAGGGTCTGCCAACTCAATCGACACAATCATAAATGGGGGCCCTACACATACATATATATATATATATATATATATATCACTACCCTTGCTTTTACAATACATCTTCAATCACTTATTCATACTTACTCTAGTTTCAGAGCTGCGCTGCTTTTCTTCCTTTTTTAGCAATCTAATCCTTCTCAGCTCGTGTGGCCCCTATAAAGTTTCTAGCCATATCACACATCCTAATTCCCTTTTGGTTACCCACAATTTCCTATTCGTCTCTCATATCTAAGTTTGCGAAAATTTTTGTACATTTCCCAGGGGGTCACCCATCCCAGAATTGCTCTGGCCCTGGCACGCTTAACCTTACAACTTTAATGAATTTAGGCACGTTAAGGCCGGTATAATTGCACCGATTGCCCACACAGCCTTTGTCACGTAATTTAACAACTTTTCAAAACGTCCTCGTAGCGGGTCCCACCCCGGCCTAACGAGAATTCTATTACTTTTCTGACTTTATGATTACCGTGTCGCCCCTTGTAAATCCTCAATATTTACCTTTATGCGTATATATATAATTTCAGACAGCCCACGAGTTTAAATTCATATTCCACAAATTCCATCTCCAATTAGTCGAGAAAAAGCTAATAAAATATTACTGTAGGATATCTTCCGACCACCAGCAAAAGAAAGCTAGAGTCCGACGAACCTCGCGGAATCTTTTAGTACTTAATTCACATAATTACCTCCACGTTTATATATATATATTGGAGTCGAGAGCAAACCGCTCAATTCCCGACTGCTTGTCATACGCTTTGTATTCTTTCAGTTTAGAGGAAACTTCGTCGTCGGACATTTTTGCCCTTCACATGGGCTGTGCTAAAACAAAATGGGTTGGAACATATTTCTGGTCCCTCCAAATAAGTTACGAATTTGCTACTCGTATATGCTTCCTCGAGATAGAATTTTTTCCCGATAAGGGTAATACTTCTTACAAATAACATGGAGGGTACCTCTTAAACTTTTAATCCACCATAATAGATTTATCATATCGGTATCGACCTTCAAGACAGGTTAAGAATTTATATCTCATTTCCCTTTTCGTATTTCTAGAAAAATTTGGGCAGAGGTTCCTCTGTATTTCTTACTATCCCAAAACCTGTACACAGGAAATACCAACCATGCCTCACAGGGCCAACACATATACGTATATACATATCATATCATATCACATCATAGCCACACGGGGCTAACAATTACAGATAAAAGTATACAGATGTCGAGGCTTACCTCACGTGCCCAATTCAAACTGCACCTGCTACACTTTCCCGTTTATTTCTCTTTTCAATGTCCGACTTTATGTTTTAATCGTGCTTCAGAATACCTTACCCAGCATACGTCTTTCATACCATTACTTACCTGTGTATTGTGTAGCTTCCCATATTATCAATCGCTGTCTTACGTCGATACCGATCTCCAGCTGCATTCAAGGGTTAGTAAGAAAAGGAATTCATTTCCTACAGCTGGCTCTATCGCACGATCTAAGATCCAAAGAAAAGTAACACCCTAAGTGCCTTGTAGCCTCCTGTTTATAGATGTGGTGCACAACACACCGATAAACAAGACTCTACGAGACACGGCCTGTAGACATTCCGAGGACAAACCGCTCTGATCCCACTTTTGTCACGACCCAACCCCGTGGGCCACGACTGGCACCCAGCCAGACTTACATATC
Organism: Lycium barbarum; assembly: GCF_019175385.1. Taxonomy (NCBI): domain Eukaryota; kingdom Viridiplantae; phylum Streptophyta; class Magnoliopsida; order Solanales; family Solanaceae; genus Lycium; species Lycium barbarum. The sequence goes on along the minus strand of NC_083342.1, from coordinate 36,341,308 downwards.
CAATTATCATATCCAAACTTAGCTCAGAGTTCACAATAGTTATGTTAAACATAATTTAAATCAAAACTGGTCTTAAGCGGCCGTGCATACCAAAATATCATATTGGAACAGATAGAAGCGGCGGAATGCACATCGCCGATCATATGTACAAATATAGACATAAGGGCCATTTTGGCCACCATAACAGACGGACCGCATTAAGACACAGATCGTAATCAAACAGACACATACAGGACCCTCGACCCACAAATATGACTACAGGCCTCTACAAATACAAAACGAAAACATGGGACGGGACAGGGCCCCGCCGTACCCCAAATAGTCAAATATACAGATACATATACATCACAAAAGATATATACCGACATATGGGCTCCGAATCAAAAGGAGTACTCTGTAATAGCAGGAAGGGGAGCCTACAGTGGTGGATCACCGGCGTCTGTACCTGCGGGCATGAAACGCAGCCCCCGAAGAAAAGGGGTCAGTACGAAAGATGTACTGAGTATGTAAAGCATAGAGTGCAGAAGTGTAAACCATAACTGAAAACAAACAGGATACAAAAAGGGGAATACTGACCAGTATATCAAAATCTATACCAAAAACGTATGTACATAATGGAGATAAAAATCATGCAAAGCTCAGGAACGTGGTCACCCCTTCCACGCAGGTGCCACACACAGCATAACACCAGAAGGTTCAAATCTCCGTACATCTTCGAACACACATATCATCATAACATATCACCATCCATATCACAACATAACTCCAAACGGAACCCGGCCCAATGGCGAGGCCTCGGGAACCGTAACACAGCATACGGCCAAATTTTTCATAGGGCGCACGAACCATAACCGGCCCGGGAACCGGTGGACGAAATCATAATAAGGGCACGAGCAGAGTCGTGAGCAAACAATGCAATTTATATATCAAAATACTCTTGCAAACTTGATAAAATCATATGTTGACTCATTAGTCAAAATAGTTCGAACAATTAATCAAAACGGGGTTCATTTCACAAAAGTATTTCCAAAATGGTAATTATGGCTCAAAATATAATTTAGGATATCGTGGCAATCAAAATATTATTTTTCGATAGCCAAATTCACAAACGGAAATCCTTTGCCGACATTACACAAAAATGAGACTAATAGAACAAACAAAAGAGTCTCGGAGTTAGCAGGCCCACCTCGGGTCAAGTCGAGGTGGTGGACATGAATCGCGGACATTTGGGGTCTATGGAATCATACATGGAGGTTTCGGAGCAAATCGATTACATTTACAAAAGTTTTGAACATATGGTCACTTTCCAACAAAATATGAGTTTTATAGTTCAATTCAATTGAGTGAATAGTACTCGATTTCCATTTCGGATTTCAAGGAACAGAATTGCCCCGGGGCTCCAATATCGACCTAGTATACCTAGGACATGCCAAAAGAAGGAATGGGGTAGCCTTACATACCTTTCTCACTTCTTACGCTCGTTCAAACTCGATTCCCGTTTCGTCCAAAATCTGCAATTGGTCATTGTTACCAATTAGGAATTGCAAAACTTAAGAATTCACTTAACTTCATGTTTGTCTGCCGAAATTTCGGCAGCACCTCCCCTATACATATAACATCCCCGAGGCTTAGCTCGGCTCAATAAATATCAACAACACAACCCACAATACCAAAGTTATCACGAATTACATCAAAATGGTTCTAACGTCAATATTCTTCTTTTCTACATAAATCAATACTTCCATTTCAAATTTCAAATTTCCAAACAAGTCTCAAGGATTTCACATTCATCATTAACCAAAATCACCACAATATAATTTGGAAACACTTCATATCATTTGTACGAAATATTCATTCGATATACAAAATATACAACTTTCCACCAAAGTCATAATTCATTCAAAACTTCTAATCTTTAACATACTTATTCATAACATGCTTCCATATCCCAAATTCATCAACAATCATCATAATTTGCACCTTAACAACTCCATTTTCATAATGTCATAAAATCATACTAAAACGACATAAACTTCTACATTCCATTTCAATGCAAACTTATATCATTTCATCTTCATTTGCATTGCAAGCATCACAATAACACAACTAACATGTTAAACCAAATTAATTCATTCTCATTCCAACTTCAAATACCACACGGCCAACATTCAAGTTTTTTCCATCTTCCATCAAATTCATTCACTTTCATTTCCAATATACATTCCATCCTACATACAACTAGAAGGCAACATAAAATTCAACTCATCACACCTATACATTACTACACACACACGGCCACACATACATATGCACACCCACTTTGCAAACTTTCATATTTTCATGAATTCTACTCATTTCCATATACTATAACACAAACAAACCTTCATAATATAATAACATGGGATAAATTCTTACCCTTTTCCCCAATCTTCTTCACTCAAACATGTTGCCATATTGAAGGAATAAGTGCTCCTTCTTCCCAAACAATTGCACCAAGTTGTAGAGGACACTCAATTTAGTAGGAAAATCACAAGATACAAATTTTTGGAGGAAGATTTTTTAGGGTGAACTTGGCAAGCCTAGGGCCGAATATGCCCTTCCTTTTGTTGCTCTTCTTGCTTGTTTTCTTGTCTTATGTTTTTGTCTTGAATCTTCTATGAGATAAGGACATACTTATATTATTTAGCACATGGGAAAAAAATATTATTAAGCTCATGGGTTGGGCCACCATGTGGCCGGCCACCCCTATAGAATTGGGCTCCATTTTTGTTTTCATTGTTTTGAGCCCAATTAGCTAAAATTCTCATTTTTTTTTTGAAATTTCCGAAACTAATTTCCAAGATTCCAATTTTGCCCTTGGCCTTCCTCCGTGTTTCCACATCAATATGTTTTTCATGAACAACCCACACATATATGAATTCAAATCAACATGTGACCTTATTCCTTACAAATCAAAATTATCTCAAATTTTCCCGAATACACGAAAATACGGGATATAACAAACTTCGTCAATGGAGTTGCTATAGAGGAAAATCCTTCTACAAACCTTCGGTAATAACCCGCCAATCCTAAGAAACTTCGAACCTCAGAAATCGTAGTTGGTCTCGGCCAATCCTTGACAGCCTTAATCTTTTGCTCATCCATGTTAATACCCTCGTCTGACACTATGTGACCGAGGAAAGCCACTAAATTTAACCAGAACTCAGACTTGGAGAACTTCGCATACAACTTGCGATCTCGTAGCATTTGTAGTACCCTTCGCAGATGATCCGCGTGCTCTGCCTCAGAGTGAGAATAGACCAAAATATTATCTATGAACACTATGACGAAGACATCCAGGTAGGGTGGGAACACCGTATTCATCAATGCCATGAAAGCGGCTGGAGCATTCGTCAATCCAAAGGATATGACTTAGAACTCAAAGTGTCCATACCTAGTCAGAAAAGCCATCTTCGGGATATCTTCCCCCTTAACTCTAAACTGGTGGTAACCCGACCTGAGGTCGATCTTAGAAAAACACTTGGCACCGTGTAATTGGTCAAACAGGTCATCAATTCTTGGCAAAAGATACTTATTCTTAATAGTGACCTTCTTCAGCTGCCGGTAGTCAATACACATCCTTAGAGAGCCATCCTTCTTGCGCACGGATAACACTGGCGCTCTCCACGGAGATGTGCTTGGTCTAATAAAGGGCTTATCCAGAAAATCCTGCAACTGCACCTTCAGCTCTCGTAGCTCTGCTAGCGACATGCGATATAGAGGTATAGAGATGGGTTGTGTGTCCGTATACACATCAATGGCGAACTCGAACTTTCTTTCCGGCAGAAGCCCTGGCAACACTCGTCCGAGAATACATCCTGGAATTCGTTAACCACCGGAACAGACTGTAGAGTGTCAGCTTTGGCGCTACTAACTCTCGCCAAATGATAAGTATAACCCTTAGCAACCATTTTCTATGCCTTGAGGTAAGAAATGAACCTTTCCTTCAGTGCTGGGGTGTTTTCTTGCCACCTAAGAACGGGTTCACTGGGAAATTAAAACTTAACTCGCTTGGACAAACATTCCGCATTGGCGTAGCAAGAAGCCAACCAATCCATGCCCATTATCGAATCAAAATCCACCTTCTCTAATTCTACCAAGTACGCAAAGGTTTCGTGTCCACAAATAACAACCACACACCTATGATAGACTTTTCTAGCAATAACCGGTTCTCCGAATGGGGTACAAACAGAGAAAGGCTTGGACAAAGACTCGAGTTCAATACCAAACTTGACTGCAACATATGGGGTAACCTTGGATAAGGTAGAACCAGGATCTACTAACACATATAAATCTTGAGAGCATATAGATAAAGTACCTATCATAACTTCTGGGGATACCTCTAGATCCTGTTGTCCATTGAGCACGTAGATACGATTCTGGCTCCCACCCGCATTCTAGGCCTGGCCTCTGCCCCTGCCTCTACCTGTTGCTACCGAAGAAGAACCTTGCCCCATAGGGCGTACATAAGTTGAAGAACCTGCGACGGAGCCTGTGGGCTGATTTGGGCCACCTCTACCCTCATAAGGGAAGTCTTGCATAATATGGCCTGGTTGCCTACACGAGTAACACTTTCTCATACCCTGGCAGCACTGGCCGGCATGCTTTCCACCACACTTGCCACACAATTGAAATGGGGGCCTAAACTGACTGGGCTCTCCTCTAAATGATGAAGTACGCGCCCCAGAACCCTGAACTTGACCGAAATAGGCAGCTCTATCACAACGCAGCCCCTAAAACCTAAATGGCGCGTTGATCGTTGACGGGGCTGGTAGCCTAAAAGACTGGGATAGATAGCCTCCCTGATAATCTCCCAAATACCATGAGGACCTTGCCCACTTAAAACGACCCCTATCTAAACCCTGCTCCACTTGCTGCTGACGCTTTCGTTCTTCCAAGTTCTGGGCATAAGCTTGTATACGAGCTATATCCATCTCGTCCTGCAGTGCAGCATTCATACACTCAGTAACCAAGTGAGATCCTAACCCTGTCACGAACTGATGCTCCCTATCTCCCATTTCTGCAACAAGAGCTGGAGCATATCTTGCAAAAGAATTGAACTTCATAATATAAACTCATCAACTCTGGCTCTGCGTATCTTAGAAGGCAGATAGTGAGCCAAGAAAGCCTTAGTAAACTCAGTCCAAACTGCCGGAGGAGCATCATTCCCTCTTGCGTGAAGCCATGACTCATACCATATGGCTGCGATGTCCCTCAACATATAAGAATCCAACCCCATAGACTCGATGTCAGATGCATGCATTACCCTTAATGCCCGGCTCATACTGTCACACCTTAATCCCGCTAGGGTGTGATGGGCACCCGACCCCATATCCGGAGCCGAGCGAACCCACAGACTTTTATTTCGTACATAGCCTTTCCGGACCTTTAATCGAGTAAAATGTAATACATGGTAAAATTCACAGAAATGTAAATATATTTTATAGCTTTCAAATCAAACAAATCTATAATCACACGAACTTTATCACATAATACAAAACGACACATCGGCTGATGGAGCCGCTTACTAAACCAACATACCATACCCACGACTCTGTCTGCAAAGTCTCTAACATTAACAGAACCTTTAACATATATATTCTGACTCGGCAGTTCTCCGGGAGCAAATGGAGCTTGCCATCTTCGTTGGAACATCTTCCATAATATCTTCAACTCATCTGGGAGCACCTGCGCGGCATGAAACGCAGCCCCGGAAGAAGAGGGGGTCAGTACGGAATATGTACTGAGCATGTAAGGCATGAAGTACAGAAAACGAAATCATAACCGGAGTAAAATGTACAGAAGGTGAGCACAATAACCAAAATACCAAAGTGTTGCATCTGACTTACAAATCACACATAAGAGGTTCCGGAAGACAAATACGGAAATTAAAATGCCAAAATGCTTGCTTTCTTTTGAAACACATTTCCTTGTCATACACACAGAAAATCAAACACACAATTACCGCGGCCAAGTAGTCCAGCGGTCACTATCACACATACCGCGGCCAAGTGCCCAGCGGTTAACATCCCAAACTCGACATACCGCGGTCAGGAGTCCAGCGGTCAACGTCGCAGATACCGCGGTCAGGAGTCCAGCGGTCAATGTCGCAGATACCGCGGTCAGGGGTCCAGCGGTCAATATCACATAGTGCGGCATACCGCGGTCAGGGGTCCAGCAGTCAATATCACATAGTACGGCATACCGCGGTCAGGGGTCCAGCGGTCAATGTCGCACATACCGCGGTCAGGGGTCCAGCGGTCAATAACCAAATTTATTACTTTTCAAACATAAATCACACATGTCAGAATCATGCATCACACATACATACAACGTGCCCCGGCCCTCGGTGAGGGACTCGGTGAATAGATTCATGTATGCCAAAATCGTATATCAGAAAAATACCGAAGGTAAGTAGCTTATCCAGAATATTAGAATACTTACTTTTCAACCACAACTGATGCATACCAAAGTCATGCAAAGGGCACAGGAACAGGGTCGCCACTCCCGTCTCTGGCGCCATAGCACACCATACTCCAGAAAATTTCATAACATGTACACGATATCTCGGGAACTGGACATATACCACGAGAACCCGAGAACCAGTCACATCATAATTCATATACACAGTAACTGGGGACGGACATATACCACAGTACCCCAGAACCGTACACGGTAACCGGAGACGGACATATAGCACAGTACTCCGGAACCGAACACATCATACTCCATATACACGGAAACCGGGGACGGACATATACCACAGTACCCCGGAGCCGGACACCTCATACTTCAGAATTACATACATGGAACCCGACCCCTAGACAAAGGACTCGGCGAACCATACGCACGATACATACCGGCCCGGAACTTGGTGAAAGGGATCATAGCATATACACGAGCGGAGTAGTAAGAAACTAGGTGAACATAAATTAAAACCCAATTAAAGAATCGAATGTATTATCAGGATATTCGTAACGGATTATTTATAACCGAATACTTATTTTGGATACTTATATCAGATTACTCATAGCAGACTCCTTATATCGAATTACATGCTCACATCAGGATATTCACATTAAGGAGCTTTCCAATGACTTATGAAACGAATCAAACGGAGTCTTAGATTCACCGACGAAAGGTCTTACTTTTATATCATACAAAAATAGCTCAAGTGAGACAAACGAAAGAAGTTTCGGAACTTGTGGGCCCACCTCGGGTCAAGTCGAGGTGGCGGATATAAATTACAAACATTGGACTCTATGGAGTCATCCATGAAGGTTTCAAAGCGAGTCTATCACGTCTGCACGGGTTATGGATGTTTGAACAGTTTTCCAACAAAACTTAAGGGCTATAATTCAATTGTGCTGAATGAATAGTACCAAAATTCAGACTCGCATTCCTATGAGCAGATAACCTACGAGGCTCAAATTCGAATCTAGTACACCTAGGACATGCCAAGAGAAGAAAAAGGATAGCTTTACATACCTCACTTGCGCCTTACGCTCGTCCAAACTCAATCCCCGTTTCGTCCAAAATCTACAATTGGTCATAACTGCCAAATGTAAGTTTCAAGATTAAATTCATATTGTCTACCGAAATTTCGGCAGCATTTCCCCTGTAAATGCAACGTCCCCGAGAATCATCTCGGCCCGAAATATCAACAACAACAACCCAACAATACCAACAACATCAACCATCATCACAAAATACATTATAATATAAATAGTCTTCTTTTCTACATAATTCAACATCTTCCATCCCAACTTCACACTATCAAACTAACGTCAACGTTTTTATGTTTATTCACTAATTCAAGACCATTCAAATACAATTCAAGAACATTTTCCATTATTCTACAAAATATGCAAAAGTTCCACCAAACCATAATCCACCCAAAACCTTCAATTTTCAACATAAATATTCACAACACATTTTTATCTTCCAATTTCACTCACAACAACAACAATTTGTATCTTACTACTTCATTCTCATAATTACATAAACTATAATGAAATCACATACTTTCCAGTAACAACTCAACAACAATTTTCTCATGCCAACTAGAACCATTAACCTTCCATTTTCATCACAAGGCTACAACAACACAATTAGCATACTAAATATTTTAATTCATATCCCCCCTCCAACTTGATGCACACGGCCAACACACCCATATCCACAACACATAATATTTTCATACTTTTCCTTCATTTCTACATACTATAACATATATACACCTTCCATAACATAATAAAAACATAAAATTCTTACCTTTTCTCTTCAACTTCTTCACTTGACTAGAATGCGGAAACGACGAAACGGATGACTTATCTTCCGAAACAATTATGCCACGTTGTAGAGGACCCTTGAATTAGTGGGAATACCACAAGAAATAATTTTTGGAACAAGATTTCCCATGGTCAAATTCCTATGGGTTGGCCGAATGGTTCCCCTTTGTTTTCTCCTCTTCTTTTGTTTTGCTCTCTTGAATTTTCTAGAATGAAAGTGATACATAGCCCCTTATTTATTTAATTGTCTTGATTTAATTCAAGACATGGGCTTGGGCCATAGTATATGGCCGGCCACCCTGTGTTTGGGCCTCACTTCCTTTTTTTTTTTTTAGCCCAATTTGTGGTGGCTAATTTTGTAATTCCCGAAACTAATTTCCGAAATTTCAAATTTTTCCCTCGGCCTTTCTCCATATTTCCGCATCAACATTTCATGAACATCACACCTGTAGTAAATAAAATAAAAGCATAGCCTTATTTCTCACAAGTCAAAATTATTTCAAATTTTCCGAATGCGCAAAAGTACGGGATATAACACATACGATCCACGAAATCCTGAGGGTTCTCTTTTGGGTTAGATCTCGTGAAAACTGGAGGGTCCAAAGTGAGAAAATCACGAGCGCGGGAACTAACAGCAATACCCGAAACTTTATTCTACCGTTGTGCCTGGGCGGTCACTTACTAGGTCAACAACTACACGGTAGTGCACGTATCCTGGTCTGGAGCCACAGGGGGGAGGAGCTGGAGCCTGCTGAGCCAGAGCTAAAGCGATCGGAGTAGTACTGTAGGCCTTACTATGAGTAGATTCCACTGGAAGTACCTGACTGGGATCTTCCCCAGCATGGGTCAACCTTTGGCTGGCTTTCGTCATTTTCTTCGGAGGCATTGCTGAAAGTTCAAACACGTAGTGTATTAGATAGTTGTATCCTTAGCTGGGCTCTAACGGATGATCTAGGATATGAAGAAGTGAGATCTCCTAAATGTCCTGCAGCCTCCTAGCTATATGTCACGACCCAGCTAGGGGCCGCGACGGGTACCCGGGGCGAACCACCGAGCACCGCTCGTTCTATTACTCATCATGCTCATTACTACTCTTTTATCGATTTCATACTCAAATCATAAGAAGTCATCTTTCATTTGTAAACTTAAATAGTTTCATATACATAAGCCCTTTAGGCTATCAAAATAATGTATATAATTATACTGTATTGACCTTGTCAAACCACACAACCCACACTGTGTATCTACGAGCCTCTACTGGAGCACAAAACTCATAGATGGGACAGGACCCCGTCGAGCCCAACATATACAAATATACACAAAAGAATAATCAACCACCTCCGGAACAATGGAGTGCTTTCAATCGGCTGACAACTACTACGAATCTGGGTCGAGCTCTCCTCCCTGTCTACCTGTGGGCATGAACACAACGTACAAAGAAAACGGACGTCAGTACGAATATTGTACTGAGTATGCAAGACAAGAATGAAATAAATATAATAGGAGGATCGTGATCTATCAGAGAAAGATATAACCTGCAAGAGTGTCATAAGAAAATACATTTTGTACATATATCATATTTTACATAATCATGGTACATATGTCATCACATCACATATCTCGTCACATTACATATCTCATCACATCACATATCTTGTCACATCACATATCTCATCGTTATCCCGCGTCCGGGTAACCATCATATGCCGCCGACTAGTGGTGATCATGCCCGGCCCTCTAGGCTCGGTGTAACATCGCAGTCCGCCTTAGCGGTGGCATGCCCGGCCATCTAAGCACGGTGGAACCATATGCAGCCCGCCTTAGCGGTGACATGCCCGACCATCTAGGCACGGTGGAATCTCATCGTCACATAATCAATCATTACCCATCACTATTACACATCTCATGAACGTATCACAATCTTATCATAGCTTGGCATATTCATACATAACATAGGCATATTATAAGTTAGCATTATTGATCATCTTATAAACATACCATGACTTACATCATTTCACATTTAGCATTAGGGGTATACATTAGACTTTGAAGACAACCATGGCTATGTCGGGGTGACGTAAGGTCGTGAGCCCCCGATTATATTATGAACATTTATGAGTACCTTGCCTCACCTTGAAGGAAAGAGTGCATAAGGTGAGTGTTATCAATAATGACATCATCAGTGTTACGGGATCATCAAATCATGAACTATCGAATCTCTATACTTCAACTCATTATCATCATTATCATGCTCGTATGTAATTTAGTATATTTAAGGACTCATAAGTTCCATCATATAGGAGGACCATGGAAAGTTTGAAAGATTCATGCCTTTGAAGGAAGGGATAGGCCTTACATACCTTTGACGTTTAACTAAGCTATCGCTTGCGTGTTCTCCATTAATGCACACGTTCTACCTTCAAGAGAATTTATATCATCATTAGCTAAGCAATTATAAGAACGGGCTTTCTAAAGCTAGGGAAAATTAGGCAGCACCTCCTTTGTTTACACTACTTTTCCATTTTCTATATGAACTCCCAAACGCTCACAACAACATTCACAATATTGCAATCAACAATCATCATTCATATACATTGACCACAATCCACCATTTCTCTTCAATTTCTCCACATTTATGGTTATAGCTTACTATCGCGTTTTCTCATGCATCACACTTATTCCATGGCCTAAATATCATATATAACGTATTCACAATCACAACACCCCAACATTTTATGATTCAATCCAACTACCATCCAAACATGACACTATTCACTCATTAATGACCCATTTCCTATGTCTTTCTACAATTCAAGTATCTTAACCTTCCAATACCTTAAACAACATGGTTTAGTCATGAAACTTACCTTAGATGATGGTTGAACAAGTCTTGAGTGGAGTTTCTCCTCTAGCACCAAAACCCTACTTCACTTCCTTTGGGTTTTCTTGAGAAAGATAAACTTTAGTTAGGTCTCATACACTTTATTTCATGGATTTGGTGTTATTGATCATGGATTTCCTTTGGTTTTCTTGTGATGAAGAGTAGAGAGCATTCTAGAGGTTTCTAGAGAGAAATATCGTGGAGATGAAATGAATTGAATGAGCTTAGGTCTCCTTTTAATGACTTAAAATCTAATCCGGAATGAACAGTGACTAAAGTGCACAGTGGTCATAAACCCAGTTTACGGTCCGTATTCCAGTTTACGGGCCGTATATCGTGGTCGTATTTAAGCATATCAAAACCAGAAAGGTATGTTGAGGATCATGGTGATTTACGTTCACGGTTTACGGGCCGTATTTCAATTTACGGTCCGTATTCCAAGTCTTATTTAACCATTTAAACATTTGAAAGAAAGTTGAAGTTTTGTGAGTTGAAATACGAAATGGTGGTTTACGGGCCGTATACCACTTTCCCGTCCGTATTTCACTTTACAGTCAACTGGGCCAAAGTGCAAATCTGCGACTTTCAAGTCTTCAAAACCTATAATTTAGCCATTGTGGAGCATAACCTATCTCTTGTTCCCATTGCCATTGAAATCTTACTTAAGGTCGTCAAACGTCGTTCCCTTCTCCTTAAAACATCATATACCCGTATTCTCCGTTAGTCTATTCGTGGTACGTTCACGGGGAAATTTCCGAGGTGTAACACTATAGATATGGTGCACAACATACCGATAACCAGGACTTTACTAGACACGGCTCGTAAACACCCTTAGGACTGACCCGCTCTGATACCACTTTGTCACACCCCCGTCGGGTGGCCTGACGGGCACTCGACCTCACCGCCGGAACGCCAGCTAAGCTAACACGAACTAAATAGCACAATCACAACAATCACAGAACCATCCAGACGAGACCAGAGATTATATATATATATATATATATATATATATATATATATATATATATATATATATATGCACATGTAAAATATCATATTATGCGCGCCGACGAGGCCACCACCAAAAGATAACATAAGACAAATTGGCCCATTTAGCAAAACGTAACCCTCACGAATAATATTGACAGGGTCTACGAGCCTCTAAGAGTAGTAAACATAAACATCATAACAAGTCGAGACCACGCGTCCACCGACTAGTGCAAAATGCATTTACAAAATCCATAGTAACATAATATTATACCAAAATAAGCAAGCCCGGATGAATGGCGCTTGCGGACCCCGCTGGTGGAGCCCTATCACGGTACTCCTTCTTTGAACTTGTCCTTACCTCCAACATGAGATGCAGGTTCCAAATGGAACAATCAGTACGGAAAATATTGTATTGAGTGTGTAAGGCAAGATGAAATACTGTAATGAAACAAGACATAACCATAAGATAAGAAAAACAAAGGACATAGTCTGAAAGCAGTTAATATGCAATGCATGATAAAACCATTTTTCATATGCAATATAGTGTGTGTGTATATTATATATATATATATATATATATATATATAATATACTCGACCCTAGTGAGACTCGGTGAGATATCGTACCCGGCCCTTTCGGGACTCGGTAAATAAGCATCATCATCATAATATCCTCCCGTGTCCGGGGAAGCTTCATATCATCATCATCATAACGTACCCGGCTCTTTTTGGGACTCAGTAAAATTACCCAACTGATCAGTGGTTGCACATCTACGTGTCGTACCCGGCCGACTATAGCGCGACTGGGTAAGTAAAATAGTGCAAGTAGAGTATATATATAAATGCATGCAGAGTTCAAGAAATAGACATGGGCCTTTCGGAGTAACGTAAGGTCGTGACCTCCGAATTAGTTATGGAATGTATATCAAGGCCAAATAGACAATCAATAATAGTTATGATATCAATAAACAAGCATAAGGGTTATACGTGACATTTTGTCAAATTTAACAAGGGTCAAGGTGTTATATCCCGTAATTTTAAACGTCGGATTATTTGTAAGCTGAGGTGGGGGCCACACGCTAAGATTTTTTTTTGGAACATGTGACAGGTCATATGAATCACATATGTGAAGTTAAACACAACTCAAGAAGGACCCTTGGGCCAAATCAAAGTGGAAGTCCTCCAAACGAATATTTTTAAGAAAACGTTTTCGGGTGATCTGACTTTTAGGGGAAAAAACGGTATTATAAGTTTGGAATTTGGAAACATACCAAGAAATAGAAGTTGTAGATAATTGAATTAACTTTCCAACCATAGGTTGTGGGTTCCCAGGTGACATCGGTACAAGGAGATATGGACGTTTTAAGGTCGAAAGGTCAGTGGGCTAGGCCCAACTCGGGATCAACCGAGTTGGCTCAAAAAAATCAAAAAAACAAAATAAGGCCCAAATTTGTGAGGGATGGCCGGCAAACATGGCCCAAGCCCATGATTTTATTAATTATCCATGTGATAATTAATATAAAGGATCAATTAATGAGTCATATCTCATTTAGAAACTTCAAGAACACTTGAGAAAAAGGAAACAAGGAGAAATATCCAAGGCCATTTCGGCCAAGTGCAAAAATTGACAAGAAAATTGACAAAAATTTCTTCAAAAATTATTTTCTACCAATTAAAGGATTCCTAGCAAGGTGGAGTGGTCTTTGGAGCAAGAAAAATTCATATTCTAGCAAGTTGCAAGACTTAGCTAAGTGAAAGATCAAGGAAGAAGGTAAGAACTTATTCTTTACATGTTATGGATATTTTTGCATGTTGTAGTGTGCAAAAGTGAGTGAAATTCATGAATAGCAAGAATATAGTTGTGTGGCGGTGAGTTGTATATCACATGTATAGCCGTGTATATTTGGTGAATCATGAATGCATGGTGAGCAAGTTTTATTTAGTATGTTGGTTGTTGTGTTGTGGATTTTATATTGCAAACAAAATCCTAATGAGCTTAGTGAAGTATTAGTAGTTGGAGGCTTGTCTTGGAAGATTATGTAAATTGAATATTATGTTCTTACATGTATGGAAGATAATGATATTAGTATGGTGTTGTTGGAATATATATTATAAGGTTGTTATTGTTTTCATTGGAGTTGGAAGGTTTTGAAAGAAGTAGTAAATTGATTAAGTTGTTATAATGTATCTTGGATTTAATATGGAAATTGTTAGTGTGGTTGAGTTATGTTAATAGTTTGGCCGGGTTTGAATTCCCGGGTTGTTGTTGATTGAAAACTTGCTAGGTAAATGTTGAGGATGGTGTATTTACAGAGGAAATGCTGCCGAAATTTCAGTAGCCAAGTGTTTCCTTAAGATTCTAACTCTAAGTACCCTAATGAAAGTTTGGGTAAATGTGACCAAATCGCAGATTTTGGCGGATTTGCAGCTTGAATTCGGAATAGCAAAAGAAGCGGAAAGAGGTATGTAAGGCTTCACCCTTCCTTCTATGGCATGTCTTAGCTGTAATAAGTTGGGTACGAGCCTCGGGGGCAACCCTATCCCCCGGAATCCGCACCTAAAGTTTCCTCTTTTTCCTTCAGTAGAATTGAACTAGAAAGTGTGCAAATGTTGAAAGGACCTCCTAAACCCCTAGAACTTGTATAAATGGGACCCGATTACCCTAATACCCTTACAAGTAACGCCATGACATGTAACTTATGTAAATAGTATACGCTACCTCATCCGGCCCGAGGTGGGCCCGTTACTCTCGAATTTTCCTTATAGTCTTGTTGGACTTACTAGAAGTTGAATCCAAGGGAATCCTTTGATCCCGATTTCGTTACCAAATGATAAGTACTATAACTACTCTAACGAGGAGACTTCAATGATGATAATGATAACAATGATGCTAGACGAGGGGATATGCCTATGATAAGTACTACCAGAACGATTCTATGACTAAGATTCCTAAGCTAAGTATTCTATGTGAATATGAAAGTGATAAACTAATTTTTGAATCTTATTTATATTCCTTAGCTATGACATTATTTTCTAAGGGTTTCAAAGCCTATGAACTGACATCTATGATGCCCCCGATTTCATTCTACGTTTACTTTAATATTATTCTCCGTTGATAGTCTCACCTTAAAATACTCTTCCCTTCAAGGCGAGACGAAGCGATCACGAGTATTCCATAGTGTAATCGGAGGTCACCGACCTTACGTCACTCCGATGGCTACATGATTTTTCTTTGGGCTCCCTTGCATGCTTATATGAATATGTATATAAAACAGGTATATGTATATAAGATATGAATATGTATATAAAACATGTATATGTATACAAGCTATGTATATGAATATAACGACATGTATATGTATATAAGATATGTATATGACCCTGGGATGGGGGGAAGGGATATATGGGGGAATGGGAAGGGAAACATGTTTCATTGCCACCTGATCAGCTGGCTTATCATCCCGGACGCGGGGTGCCCGGACGCGGGATATATGGGTGAGCCGGTGTATATCGGCGCTATGTGGGCGAGCCGACATTGCTCGGCGCTATGATATGACCTACCATGTCATGACCAGACATGCTATGATACGATATGCTATGACATGCTATGCTACGATATGATACGCTATGATACGCTATGATACGCTATGCTATGATAAGATATGCTATGGCAAGCTATGCTATGACATGATATGCTATGATATGACAAGCCATGCTATGATATGACAAGCTATGCTATGATATGATAAGCTATGCTATGATACGACAATCTATGCTATGACATGATACACTATGACACGCTATGCTATGACATGGACATGATATAACACGATACGACATGCTGTAATAAGATATGATATTACATGATACAATACGCTATAATAAGACATGATAGGACACGACCTAATATACCACGATAAGATATGGTAGGGCACGATAGAAAATGATACGGTAAGATACGACATAATATAAGTTCTATTTTCTACGTTCATGGAAGAGAATCGTTTTTTTTAAGGAAAAGACAAACCATGCATGATAGCCGCCCAAAAAGGGGCCTCCTATGTACAGGTTACTTTCTTGTCTCATTATATGTCCTATGACTCCATGATATTATTAATCATACTATATGTTACTGCTTGTATTATCTTCCATGCCTTACATACTCGGTACACTATTCGTACTGACGTCCCTTCTTGTGGAAGCTGCGTTTCATGCCGCGCAGGTCAGCAGACAGGTGAATTTGATCCTTAGAAGCTTTACCAGCCGCCCTTGACAGCGCTCCAGTTGTTCCGGAGCCTCACTTCCGCGGTACTATTTTGTGTATGTATATTCGGGCACAGCAGTACTCGGCCCTTTCTATGTATAAGTGTACTATGTCTAGAGGCTCGTAGACAGATAAGCCCAGTCAGTCAAGTACAGTTAGATATATGGTGTGTTGGCATTTTAATGTTGTTGTATAAAGTGATAACGAAGTTTACTAGTTTATGTTCATAATGACGCTGCTAATGTTAATGTTCAAAAAAAATATATGGCACTGTTCATACGGCTTGCTAAGAGGTAAAGGCAAAATGATAGATAAGGGGTGCTCGGTACAAGTATCGGGTACTCGTCACGGCCCCTAATCGGGTCGTGACACAAGGAATGCGCACTAATGAACTTTTATAGAGAAAACCGTACAAAATATACTTTTCCATAAAATCGGTAAATCTCGTAAAACATGGTTTTTTCTCAAAATCCATCTTTCTTATAAAAACGTATCCTTTCTTTGTAAAACTTCGACGGTTTGAATGGAGGAGCATGCATGCTAAATAGCCCTAAGACTCGTGCCAAGGAAATGAGGACAGCTAGACCTTACATACCTGTCTCTGCTATCTCGCTAATCCGACTCGCTCCCTCATTCTATTGCTCGACCCCTCGTCCCGAAACCTATATCAATAATAATTCCTTAGTTCATTTCGTAGATTCGCAGATTCAACTTACCTAAATCTTATAGTCCTGAAGAGTTTAATTTGCAGAAATTTCGGCAGCACCTCTTCTGTTTCTACTACATCACGGCTTTGTCATAACAACCACAACAACACCAAAAACAACAATAACGACAACCACCAATACCAACAGCATCCATTCAAGGAAATATTCATGTAAATCTATCCATCACACCTACTACGAAGAGACACCTACTTCTCGATCAATTTAATTTAATACATGATAATTTAGCGAGTATCGCTACGGATTACTTTAATTAACAGTAATAGAGAGGGATTTACCTTAATTAACCTTGGAAGCTTCAAAGATCAGTTTGCATGTGAGGGTTCCTGTTACACCTCGGAAGTTTCTCCGTACTTGTATGATGAGTGGAATGATGAAAAGTTGAGTGAATGATGTTTTGTTAAGTCGGGAATGGCTAATTAAGAATTTCTGGAAAATAAGAAAGTCGCGGAAAATGTTTTGTCCAGTGGTCGTATATGGCACTATACCCGTAAAGTGATTTACGGACCGTATAGTGCAATCGTCCTCCAGCTTGTCAAAAATCCCAACTTTCTGTAAATGTTGAATATGGTTAAATACGACCCAGTTTACGGACCGTAAACCTGGTCGTAAACTACCATGTCCATCAGCCAAAACTTTCTGTCTTTGAAATGGTTAAACACGACCATAGTGGACGGACCGTAAATCAAAATACGGTCCGTATATGGTGGTTTACGACCACTGTTCATCCCGACAAGTTTTCATTAAAGATCAGATTTTGAATTATTAAAAGGGAACTTAAGCCCATTTCACGTCATTTTTCATCCAACACTTCAAGAAAACTCTAGAGTGTTCTTCAACACTTCAACTCTAAGAATAGCAAGAAAATCCAAGGAAACCTAAGATTATCAACACCAAATTCATGAGAATAAGTGTAAGAACACATCAAAGGATCTTCTAAGTCAAGAAATTCCCAAGAAGGTGGAACTAGGGTTTTGGCCAATTGAAGTATTTCAACTTAAGGATTGTTCAACCATCCTCCAAGGTAAGTTTCATGATTATTCCATATTCTTTGAAGTATTGGAAAGCTTAGACACTTGAAATATAGAAAGTGAGAAAAGTAGCATGAACGAAGGAAACGTTGTCCGACTTCTCCTAGAATTAGCGACACGTTCTTATAGTTAGTTAATAATGTTGATACGAATTCTCTTATGAAGGTAACGACGTGATATCGACGGAGAACAAGTGAGAGGTATCTTAGCTAAACGACCAAGGTATGTGAGGCTAGTCCTTCTTTCTAATGGCATGAATCTTTTAGTTTGAATCCCTATTCCTTTCATGAGTTCTTACATTCTAAGAAGTTAAAAGCTTATGCCTATGAATGTCTAGATGAGATAAGTTATGCGATATGATGACACTAGAATGATGATGATGTTATTCCTTGCCTACACTCACCTTATGTACTAGTCCTTTCAAGATGAGGCAGAATGTCCATGATGGTTCCATAATGTAATCGGGGGATCACGACCTTACGTCACCCCGATAGAGTAAAGTTGATCATGAGTCTTATATACGCATTATGATAAGATAAGTATTTTATGATAAGCATCTTACTATGAGCATTTATATTGAGCAGGTCATGAGCATTTCACACCGGGCCTAGTTGGCCGGGCAGACACCTCTTCGGCGGGCGGCGATACGGATACACCACGACCTACGGACGTGGGCAGACACCACTTGTAGGCGGCATGAGATGGTACCCCGGACGCGGGTGTCACGACCCAGCTAGGGGACGCGACGGGTACCCGAAGCTAGTTACCGAGCACCGCTCACTCTACTACTTATCTTGCTCATTTAATACTCTTTTATAAATTTCACATACCAATCGTAGGAAAATCATATTTATTCACAACATAGATACTTTATATACATTTGAAAACTTCTTGTGAGACCATCTAACCCAC
The DNA here is from genome assembly GCF_019175385.1 of Lycium barbarum. Classification (NCBI taxonomy): domain Eukaryota; kingdom Viridiplantae; phylum Streptophyta; class Magnoliopsida; order Solanales; family Solanaceae; genus Lycium; species Lycium barbarum. Next base: position 36,322,176 of record NC_083342.1, on the reverse strand, counting down.
ACTGCGTATCTACGAGCCTCTACTAACATACTGTATATACATGGACGGAACAAGACTCCGTCGTGCCCAAAATATGCATATATACTAAAAGGATAATCCTAAGCACCTCCGGACGATGGAGTTCTTTCAACCAGCTGACTGCTACTGAGGATCTGGGCCAAGCTCTCCCCTCTGTCTACCTGTGGGCATGAGCACAGGGTCCGAAGAAAGGACGTCAGTACGAATGTTGTACTGAATATGAGAAGCATAAACAATGAAAGAAAACATCAACAATATAGTGATAACATCAACATGAAATATCTGGATCTGTCTGATAATCATAAAGGAAATCATGCGTGCCATCTTACTCATACTCATACTCATCCTCATAACATATATGCATCATATGCAAGCTGCCCGCCCATGTCGGAACGGTGTGATAATCAATAATATTAGCCCGCGTCCAGGCCTCCCGCGTCTGGGGTACCATCTCATGCCACCCACTAGTGGTGTCTGCCCATGCCAAAGGGTCATGGTGTATCCGTATAGCTGCCCGCCTTGGCAGTGACTGCCCGGCCAACTAGGCACGGTGTGAAATGCTCATGTCATGCTTATCATAAAATGCTCATAATAATAATATACTCATCATAAAATACTTATCTCATTGTAATACATGCATAAGGCTCAAGATCAACTTTACTCTATCGGGGTGACGTAAGGTCGTGATCCCCCGATTCCATTATAGAACAACTATTGATACTCTGCCTCACCTTGAAGGAACTAGTACATAAGGTGAGTGTAAGCGATAATTAACATCATCATTATACTAGCATCATCATATCGTATTCCTCATCTTATATAGACACTAAGGAGTTAGACTCTTAGCCTTTCGGACTATAGGAACTCATGAAGAGAATAGGAATTTCGTGCTACAAGATTCATGCCATCAGAAAGAAGGGAATAGCCTCACATACCTTGGTCGTTTAGCTAAGATATCTCTCACTCGTTCTCCTTCAATATCGCGTCGTTACCTTCATAAAGAATTCATATCAACATTAGCATACTAACTACAAGAACGCGTCGCTAATTCTAGGAGAAGTCGGACAGCGCTTCCTTTGCTCACACTACTTTCCATGTTGTATATTAACTCCCAACATTCATAACATTATTCACAATATCGCAATCAACAATCGTCGTTTACGTACATTTAGCAAAATTCACCATTTTCTTCCAATTTTCCCTTATTTAATGATTTTAGCTCATCCTTTCATTTAATGCTTGTTTCATGATATAAACATCATTTATAACGTATTTGTACTCACAACACTCCAATATTCGTAGTTCAATTCCACTATCATTCATTCATGTCACTATTCATTCAATAATGACCTATTTCTATGTTCTTCTACATCTCAAGTGTCTAAGCTTTCCAATACTTCAAACAACATGGAATAATCATGAAACTTACCTTGGATAGTGGTTGAACAATCCTTAAGTTGAATTGCTTCACTTAGACAAAACCCTAGTTTCACCTTCTTGGGAATTACTTGACTTAGATGATCCCTTGATGTGTTTTTGCACTTGATTTCATAGGTTTAGTGTTGTTGTCCTTGATGTTCCTTGGATTCTTTTGAATTTCTATGGATGAAGTATTTGGAGAGTTCTGGAGCTTTTCTTGAAGTGTATGGATGAATAATGAAATAAAGTGAGCTTTGGTCCCTTTTTAATAATCCCAAAATCTGATCTTTAATGAATTCTCGTCGGGTGAACAGTGGTCGTAAACTGCAGTTTACGGACCGTATAGTGGTTTACGGTCCGTCTTCCATGATCGTGTTTAAGCAATTCAAAAACAGAAGGTTTGGCTGAGTGTCATGGCACTTTACGACTGGGGTTTACGGTCCGTAAACCAGTTTACGGGCCGTCCTCCAAGTCGTTTTTAATCATTTTCACCATTTACAGAAAGTCTTGGCTGAGGGACCTGGTGGTGTACGACCTGGTTTACGGTCCGTAAACCAGTTTACGGGCCGTATTCTGGGTCGTTTTTAACCATTTCAACACTTAACAGAAACTTGAGATTTTTGACGCAATGAAAGACGATTGCACTATACGGTCCGTAAATCACTTTACGGGCCGTATAGTGCCATATACGACCACTGGGTGAAAATTTTTCTGCAACTTTATTATTTCCAAAAATGCAAAATTAGCCATTCCCGACTTAGTAAAACACCATACACTCAAGTCCTTCATTGTTCTACTCATCACACAAGTACGGGAAAATTTCCGAGGTGTAACATTCTTCCCCCCTTTTGGAACATTCGTCCTCGAATGTTCGACACTCGGGGATTCTAGAAAAATTTTGCCAGAGTTCCCTTTGTAATTTGGCACTACCAATTTACCACAACGACCCATAATATCATCGCCTCACAGGGCTATATCACAATATCAGCATATTTATGGCCACACACGACCAAAAACATAAAACTAAAACATTCATACCTCATTTCGTCGACGTCTCATCTTGAATCTCTTCTGGGGATTGGAACAAATGGGGGTACATAGATTTCATCTTCTCCTCCGCTTCCCAAGTCATTTCTTCCCGATAATTATTCCGCCATTGCACTTTGACTGAAGCAACCTTTTTATTCCGAAGCCTTCGCACTTGTCTATCCAAAATAGCAATGGGCACTTCTTCGTATGTCAACTTCTCTGTCACTTGTACATCATCAATCGGAACAATCCTCGTGGGGTCTCCAATACACTTGCGGAGCATCGAAACATGGAATACTGGGTGTACAGATTCGAGCTCTAAAGGCGAGTCCAATTCATAGGTTACTTGGACTCAATTTCCCCATTTTGCCTAACCTCATTACTCCCTTCATTGGTGAAACTTTCAAGAATACCCAATCATTAGCTTGAAATTCTAAATCCCGTCGGCGGTTGTCCGCATAAGACTTTTGGCGACTTTGAGCTGTTAACAGTCGGTCTCGAATCACTTTAACCTTTTCAACTGCTTGTTGGACCAAGTCGGGGCCTATCAATTGTACTTCTCCGGTTTCAAACCATCCAATTGGAGATCTGCATTTTCTTCCATATAAGGCTTCATACGGGGCCATTTGGATACTGGAATGATAGCTGTTATTATAGGCAAATTCAATAAGAGGCAAATGCTCATCCCAACTACCGCCAAAGTCCAATACACATGCCCGTAGCATGTCCTCTAAGGTCTGAATAGTGCACTCGGCTTGCCCGTCGGTCTGTGGGTGGAACACCGTGCTGAGCTTAACTTGAGTACCTAGACCTTCTTGAAAGGACTTCCAGAACTTGGCTGTGAACTGCGCCCCTCTATCCGTGATAATGGCCCAAGGAATACCATGAAGTCATACAATCTCCTTTAGATACAATTTAGCATAATCCTCCGCTGAATATGTAGTCCTGACGGGGAGAAAATGAGCTGCTTTTGTGAGCCTGTCCACGATCGCCCATATAGAATCATACTTCCCTCGCGTACGGGGTAATCCTACCACAAAATCCATATTAATTTCTTCCCATTTCCACGTAGGAATTTCCATTGCTTGCAATAAACCTCCTGGCTTTTGATGTTCGGCTTTCACTTGCTGACAATTTGGACATTGGGCTACAAACCCTGCTATGTCTCACTTCATGCCATCCCACCAATATAGCAACTTAAGGTCGTGGTACATCTTGGTTGCACCTGGATGAATAGAATACCGGGAATAATGTGCTTCCCCTAAAATCCGTTGGCGTAAGTTTGCCACATCCGGTACACATAACCTGCCCCGATATCTAAGGAGACTTTTCTTTTTCGTGAGCTAGATCTCGATAATGGCTTAGCTGGGAATCCTCATATTGCCGCTCCTTCACTTCTAGATTCAATGATGAAACTGTGGGGTCATTGATGCTAATACTTGCATCTCCTGAATCAGTCGCACATACGCCGAGACTTGCTAGTTGATGGAGCTCACGAACCATTTCCTGCTTTTCCGAAGAAACTCCACATAAACTACCCATCGATCGGCGGCTACGTGCATCTGCCACTACATTCGCCTTCCCTGGATGATATAGAATGTTCACATCGTAATCCTTTAGTAATTCTAACCATCGCCTTTGCCGCAGGTTCAACTCCTTCTGTTTGAAAATATATTGTAGGCTTTTGTGATCCGTATAGATGTCAACACGTACACCATACAAGTAGTGCCTCCATATTTTTAAGGCATGGATAACCGCGGCCAATTCGAGATCATGAGTCGGATAATTCTGTTCATGCCTTCGCAACTGTCTCGAGGCATATGCAATGACTCTCCCATGCTGCATCAATACGCATCCTATTCCCACACCGGAGGCATCACAATATACGACATAGCCATCGGACCCTTCTAGAAGTGTTAGCACTGGCGCTGAGGTCAACCTATTTTTCAACTCTTGGAAACTACGCTCACAGGCATCATTCCACTGGAATTTAGCCAACTTCTGAGTTAACTTCGTCAATGGGGCTGAAATAGAGGAGAAGCCCTCTACAAATCTCCTGTAATATCCTACTAACCCAAGAAAACTACGAACATCCGTAGGTGTCGTAGGCCTTGGCCAAGTCTTCACAGCTTCTATTTTCTGAGTGTCGACTCGGATACCATCATCTGAAATAACATGACCTAGAAATGCCACGGATTTTAGCCAAAACTCGCACTTCAAAAACTTTGCATACAATTCCCAATCTCGAAGAACGCCAAGAACAATTCTTAGATGATCTGCATGTTCTGACTCTGTGCGAGAATATACCAGGATATCGTCGATAAATACTATCACAAAAAGATCCAAGAACGGCCTGAACACATTATTCATTAAATTCATGAACACTGCCGGGGCGTTTGTCAACCCAAACGACATCACTCTGAACTCGTAATGGCCGTACCTCGTTCTAAAGGCTGTCTTGGGAATGTCTTCTTCTCTGATCCTCACTTGATGATAACCCGATCTTAGGTCTATCTTAGAAAACCACTTAGCACCTTGTAATTGATCGAACAAGTCATCGATTCTGGGAAGGGGATATCTGTTCTTCACAGTCACCTTGTTCAACTGTCTATAATCGATACACATTCGTAGCGACCCATCTTTCTTTCGCACGAACAAGACCGGTGCTCCCCATGGTGATGAACTGGGTCTAATAAAACCCTTCTCGAGTAAGTCTTTCAACTGTGCCTTTATCTCTTTCAACTATGCTGGAGCCATTCGATAGGGAGGAATAGAAATAGACTCGGTGTTGGGTACTACATCAATAGCAAAGTCTATTTCCCTTTCTGGAGGAAGGCCTGGTAACTCGCCGGGAAACACATCTGGGAATTCATTCACTACCGGGACAGACTGGAAAGTTGGCACTTCCGCTTCCGTGTCATGAACCCGAACTAGATGACAAATATAACCCTTGGCTATCATCTTTCTCGCCTTAAGGTAGGAAATAAACCTACCCTTTGGGGAAACTGTATTACCCTTCCACTCGAGTATGGGCTCTCCCGGAAATTTGAATCGAACTACCTTTGTCCGGCAACAAACATTAGCATAGCATGATGCCAACCAGTCCATACCCATAATTACGTCAAAATCTATCATCTCAAGTTCAATCAAATCAGCCTTTGTCTGACGATCACGTATAATGACTACACAGTTCTTATATACTTGCCTCGCTATTACAGGATCACCAACCGGAGTGAATACTTCGAAAGGTTTAATTGGCTCGGGTCTCACCCCAACACAATCAGCGATATACGGAGTAATATATGAGAAGGTAGAACCTGGATCAATCAGAGCATATACGTCACGGGAAAATATAGTCAGGGTACCTGTGACAACATCTGGGGAAGACTCGAGATCCTGTCGCCCAGCTAAAGCATACACACGGGGCTGAACAGCACCTGAAGTAGATGCTCCCCCTCTACCTCTGCCTCTACCTGTTGTAGTCTGAGGAGTCTGTGTTGTCGGGCGTGCTGAAGAAGAACCCGCTGCTGAACCTGTAGGCTGAGCCCCAGCTCTATCTCTCGCTGAGGGGAAATCTCTCATCATGTGACCAACTTGCCCGCAAGCATAACAAGTATCCGAACCCTGACGACACCGTCCGGAATGTAATTTGCCACACTGGCTACACCGCGGTACTGGAGGTCTCCTCTGACTAAAATCTCCCTGATACTGAGAACTTGGGGCCCTCGAACTCTGACCCTGCCCTGACTGGAAAGAGCGATCGAACCTCCTGTCTGAGAATCTGGGAGGCGCACTAGTCGAGGACTGACCTGAGTGCCTGGGATGTGTCTGTCTCGGTCCCTCTCTATACTCACTGCTCTCTCTCATAGATCTAGCCCTCTTACCTTGTCTTCTATCACCATCACGATCACTTCTTTGCTGTCGTTGTCGTTCCTAGAGATTCTGAGCATGGGCCTGTATCCGGGAAATATCCATCCCGTCTTGCAAGGAGGCCGTCAAACAATCTCTGTACAAATGTGGCCCCAGACCACTCACAAATCTATAGATTCTGTCTCCCATGTCGGCCACCATAGTCGGAGCATATCGGGCCAATGAGTTGAATTGCATGCTATACTCTCGGGCACTCATACCCCTTTGCTTTAAATTCAGGAACTTGTCCGCTCTAGCTCGGCGGACTTCGGGTGGCAAGTAGTGACGAATAAAGGCATCTACAAACTCTTGTCACACGGGAGGTGGAACATTTTCTCCTCTTGTTATCACCCAATTCTTATACCATAACACCGCCACATCGCGGAGTCTATAAGAAGCCAACTCCACGGATTCGGTCTCGGAAGCATGGATAATCTCTAAAGTCCTCAACATCTCATCAATAAAATTTGCGGATCTTCATCTGGCTTTGACCCAAAGAATTCCGGAGGATTTAAGGCCATAAAGTCACGGGCTCTCGTACTAGCTGAACGATCCCTTGGACCCGCATCCTGTCGTTGTGCCTGAGCGGCAACCAATTGTGTCAATAAATGGATGGCCGCGGACACTTGTTGATCCAAAGCACCCGGTGGAGGAATGGGAGCTGAGGCTCCTCCCTGCTCTTCTACATTGGGCGCGGCCTTACTTTGTGATTCGCTTTCCTCTACATTTGCCGAAGGCTCTCTTTCCGCCTGCCTCTTTGTCGTAGCTTTGCCCTTCTGGGCAGCTGTAGCTTTACCTTTTGGCGGCATTTTCTGAAACCATAACGCACTTTTAGGAATAACATAATCCTAAGCATGGCTCTATCGCACGATTTCATGAGAAGAAGGATGGTCATTTTCCTAAATGCCCTGTAGCCTCTTGTTTATTAGCGTGGCGCGCAACAAACCATAAACTAGACTCTACTAGACATGGCTCGTAGACACTTCCTAGGACGAACTGCTCAGATACCACTTCTGTCACGACCCAGATAGGGGCCGCGACGGGTACCCGGAGCTAGTTACCGAGCACCGCTCACTCTACTACTTATCTTGCTCATTTAATACTCTTTTATAAATTTCACATACCAATCGTAGGAAAATCATATTTAGTCACAACATAGATACTTTATATACATTTGAAAACCTCTTGTGAGAACATCTACCCACACTGCGTATCTACGAGCCTCTACTAACATACTGTATATACATGGACGGAACAAGACTCCGTCGTGCCCAAAATATGCATATATACTAAAAGGATAATCCTAAGCACCTCCGGACGATGGAGTGCTTTCAACCAGCTGACTGCTACTGAGGATCTGGGCCAAGCTCTCCCCTCTGTCTACCTGTGGGCATGAGCACAGCGTCCGAAGAAAGGACGTCAGTACGAATGTTGTACTGAATATGAGAAGCATAAACAATGAAAAAAAACATCAACAATATAGTGATAACATCAACATGAAATATTTGGATCTGTCTGATAATCATAAAGGAAATCATGCGTGCCATCTTACTCATACTCATCCTCATAACATATATGCATCATATGCAAGCTGCCCGCCCATGTCGGAACGGTGTGATAATAAATAATATTAGCCCGCGTCCGGGGTACCATCTCATGCCGCCCACTAGTGGTGTCTGCCCATGCCAAAGGGTCATGGTGTATCCGTATAGCTGCCCGCCTTGGCGGTGACTGCCCGGCCAACTAGGCATGGTGTGAAATGCTCATTTCATGCTTATCATAAAATTCTCATAATAATAATATACTCATCATAAAATACTTATCTCGTTGTAATACATGCATAAGGCTCAAGATCAACTTTACTCTATCGGGGTGACGTAAGGTCGTGATCCCCCGATTCCATTATAGAACAACTATTGATACTCTGCCTCACCTTGAAGGAACTAGTACATAAGGTGAGTGTAAGCGATAATTAACATCATCATTATACTAGCATCATCATATCGTATTCCTCATCTTATATAGACACTAAGGAGTTAGACTCTTAGCCTTTCGGACTATAGGAACTCATGAAGAGAATAGGAATTTCGTGCTACAAGATTCATGCCATCAGAATGAAGGGACTAGCCTCACATACCTTGGTCTTTTAGCTAAGATATCGCTCACTCGTTCTCCTTTAATATCGCGTTGTTACCTTCATAAAGAATTCATATCAACATTAGCATACTAACTACAAGAACGCGTCGCTAATTCTAGGAGAAGTCGGACAACGCTTCCTTTGCTCATACTACTTTCCATGTTGTATATTAACTCCCAACATTCATAACATTATTCACAATATCGCAATCAACAATCGTCGTTTACGTATATTTAGCAAAATCCACCATTTTCTTCCAATTTTCCCTTATTTAATGATTTTAGCTCATCCTTGCATTTAATGCTTGTTTCATGATATAAACATCATTTATAACGTATTTGTACTCACAACACTCCAATATTCGTAGTTCAATTCCACAATCATTCATTCATGTCACTATTCATTCAATAATGCCCTATTTCTATGTTCTTCTACATCTCAAGTGTCTAAGCTTTCCAATACTTCAAACAACATGGAATAATCATGAAACTTACCTTGGATAGTGGTTGAACAATCCTTAAGTTGAATTGCTTCACTTAGACAAAACCCTAGTTTCACCTTCTTGGGAATTACTTGACTTAGATGATCCCTTGATGTGTTTTTGCACTTGATTTCATAGGTTTAGTGTTGTTGTCCTTGATGTTCCTTGGATTCTTTTGAATTTCTATGGATGAAGTATGTGGAGAGTTCTGGAGCTTTTCCTGAAGTGTATGGATGAATAATGAAATAAAGTGAGCTTTGGTCCCTTTTTAATAATCCCAAAATCTGATCTTTAATGAATTCTCGTCGGGTGAACAGTGGTCGTAAACTGCAGTTTACGGACCGTATAGTGGTTTACGGTCCGTCTTCCATGATCATGTTTAAGCAATTCAAAAACAGAAGGTTTGGCTGAGTGTCATGGCACTTTACGACTGGGTTTTACGGTCCGTAAACCAGTTTACGGGCCGTCCTCCAAGTCGTTTTTAATCATTTTCACCATTTACAGAAAGTCTTGGCTGAGGGACCTGGTGGTTTACGACCTGGTTTACGGTCCGTAAACCAGTTTACGGGCCGTATTCTGGGTCGTTTTTAACCATTTCAACACTTAACAGAAACTTGAGATTTTTGACGCAATGAAAGACGATTGCACTATACGGTCCGTAAATCACTTTACGGGCCGTATAGTGCCATATACGACCACTGGGTGAAAATTTTTCTGCAACTTTATTATTTCCAAAAATGCAAAATTAGCCATTCCCGACTTAGTAAAACACTATACACTCAAGTCCTTCATTGTTCTACTCATCACACAAGTACGGAAAAATTTCCGAAGTGTAACAGCGGGAGGCCTGGACGCGGGCTAATATTATTGTTTATCACACCGTTCCGACAAGGACGGGCAGCTTGCATATGATGCATACATGTCTGATGATGAGCATGAGTAAGATAGCATGCATTACTTCATTTATGATTATCAGTCAGATCCATATGTCTCATGTTGATGTTATCCTCATACTATTGACGTTTCTTTTCATTATGTATACCTCTCATACTCGGTACAATATTCGTACTGACGTCCTTTCTTCGGACACTGTGTTCATGCCCACAGGTAGACAGGGAGGAGAGCTTGGCCCAGGTCCTCAGTAGCTGTCAGCTGATAGATAGCACTCCATTGTTCGGAGGTGCTTATGACTATTCTTTTGATGTACATTCGTATATGCATATTTTGGGCATGACGGAGTCTTGTTCCGTCCATGTATTCATTATGCTAGTAGAGGCTTGTAGATACGCAGTGTGGGTTAGATGGTCTCACAAGATGTTTTCTTATGTATGTATATTATTTTGATGGCCAAGAGGCAAATGTATATAAAGTATTTATATTTGCTTAAATATGATTTTCCTACAATTGGTATGTAGAATTGATAAAAGAGTATTAAATGAGTAAAATAAGTAATAGAGTGAGCGGTGCTCGGTAACTAGCTCCAGGTACCCGTCGCGGCCCCTAACTGGGTCGTGACAGTTCCACCCGGCCCTTACGTCTATGATCCAATGACGGACCCGAAAACTACGAAGTCATACGCACCTCCCGGGCTTCGTTTAATACTGATTAGCTTGGATTGGTCTAAATTAGCCTTAATCTCTCACTAAGTAACCTCTCATGGATATGGACAGATTTTTGGGGGTGAATGAGGTGAAATGATGAGGTTGTGGGGTATTTATAGGTGGGTGGGTCGGATTTAGCTTAATGGGCCGAAATTAGTGGGCCTTTAAGTGATTTCTAGAATTTCCGCATAGGTTCGCGGGCCTCTGACAGTCCGTTTTAAAATGCTCATAACTCCCTACTCCGATGTCGTATTGATGAACAGTTTGTTGCGTTGGATTATAGACTCGACGAACTTCATTTTAGGCTCTTGAAACACCTCAAAATTCTTTGTATGCGAAAAGTTACACTCCCATATAGTGGGACCAAATTTAGCTTCTAAAATTCCATCAGCTTGTTCCAAAGTCTTACTAACTTTCTTTTCTTCAATCCGCTTGCTCCCGGAACCTTCCAAAATTTTCCATACATGATATTTATCATTAATTATTCTTGATAAGGGTCATGTCCCTTAGTTCCAAGGTTGTCCTTCTCGGAACTTAACCAACTCTTTCCAAAGCCTTGCTACTTCACTTCACTTTGCTTGACCTCCAACCCTTCTGAGATGCTCCATACATAACATTATCTATTAAATGTACTTAAAAAAAATCTCACCCTTTGCCGAGCACCGGCTACCTCTTAATTCTCTCGCGATCCAAGTGTACTCCCATTTCCCGGCTTATGCTATGATACAATGTTAGTCTCGAGGGGTGAGGTGTAACAAAACTATCCTCCAAAGCTTCTACAAGAAGAAGACACAAGCTTCAACAACACTTTGAAGCCCTAAGCACTTTGATTCTCACTTTAATCTTTGATTTTATGCTTAGGAAGTGGTTGAATATAATAGGAGAGGTTTCTAGAACATATATGAATTTGGGTTGGGTTTAAAATGACTTAAGAATCAAGGGAGGTCTTAATATATAAATCACAAAAATCCACCGCCATAAAAATACTTGCCATATAATATTACACGGCCAACTTATTGGCCGTATAAAATTATACACATTGTATAGTGGTCCGTATTTCTCTACCTCCTAAACTACATTCTCTAGAAATTTTCCAAATCCTTAAATACTGTTCGTATCACAAAATACGGACCTTATCTTATAAAATACGGTCCATATTTCATATTTTCCAGAATCAGCTTTTGACAAACCTTTCCGCTTTGATTCACTTATTCTCTAACCCTTCTGTAACTTACCAAACATAACATAAACCCTTAAAAACATAAGATAGGCATGTCCAACCTCGTACAACCTCAGAAACAGCCCCGGTGTCCAAGACTATGGCAACTAACATATGACGAATCTCGATATATTAAACTACGAGATGTAACATATTGGATTTTGCGGTCCAATTATACGGACCGTATAATTTTTATGGTCTGTAAAAGTTGACTGTAAATTTAAGTCGGTGCCAGATATTTTTTAAGTTATATTTCGTACCCCCCCCCCCCACCCCTCATTTTTATTTCATTTCCTCATATTCTAAACACATCTAGAAACTTCTCCAACATATGTGATCAACCCCAAGTGAAATCAAGGATTTAAAGGGAAGATCAAGGGTTTAAAGGTTTCAAAGTGATTATGGAAGCTTGGTTCTCGTCTTGGTAGTGGTTTTGAAGGATACATTAAAGTGAAGTGATATTTGAATTGAAGTGTTCTTGAGTTATTGAGGTAAGATTCTATGTTATTTCCATGTTTATGAGTTTATGTGATAATTTTGCTAGGGTTTGAGAGAACGAAATTAGAGGAAAGGTTCTAATATGAACTTGATGTTATTTTGAGTTGTAATCTAATTTGAGGCATGCTTGTTAGTGTGTTGAGTAAATATCTTGTTGTGGGGATAATAGTTGATGTTGAGAATGGGTTGAGGTGCTTATACTTGCTGTATAAGTGTTGCATACAATCGTATATCGGGCTGCCCAGTTGTATATCTTTAAATATTATAAATGTGAGTTTAACGAAGATTGCATGAGGTTGTTGTGTTAATTGTTGGTTGTGGGATTTGTGGTGATGGTTAAGAAATAGGGGAAATGCTGCCCGTTTCACTTTAGAATCGAATTATCATTGGTATACGTAATATACTAGTGCCATCTAATTTGTATATGTATTCTTTTGTTATAGGATTGGAGCTTTAGTTGTGATAAGCTCGTTGTTGGATTATTTGGATGACTTGAGGTATGTTAAGGTTAACCTTCCTTCTTTTAGCATGATCCTTATGAACAGAATGTACACGTAACGTTACTCCATAATGATTCTACTCTTAGTAGCTAGATATGCTCTATGCTGATTCATGTGCTAGAGTATTGTTTCCAGTAAGTCCTTCAGTTTCAATAAGATTTATTCAATCACATATTGATGGAAATGCTTTATTATAACGATGTTAGGAAGTGTAACGACTTTCAATCACTCCGGCAAATTCAGGATATACTCTTATCATATTCCTACATTGCATCTCATTTACATATATATATGTACAGACCTATGACGCCTCAGGCGTTATATACGAGTAAATTATGTATTATATATATATGTATGGGGTGTGGGGAAGGTGACGGCGTGATATACGCACTACCACCTAATCAGCTGGTCATATGATGATGAAGATGATGCCTAAAGAAGCCGATATGATACTATCAGGTGCCCACAGAGGCTTGACAGGCGTTATATATGCATATATATATGTATGACCCTTATGCATGCATGCACATTATTTATGTACATCATTAGTCCACAGGCAGTTCAGACATACAGGTTGCATTTATTTCATCATATGTTCTCTTATGTCTCTTTCATGTTATTTCATCCTATGTTCTCTTATGTCTCTTTCATGTTATGCTTTACATACTTAGTACTTTATCCGTACTAGCGTCCCTTTCTGGGGGCACTGCATTTCATGCCCGCAACTACAGATAGATAGGTTAACGATCCACCCCCATAGGTTGTTGTTTAGCTGATAGTGGAGCACTCCTCTTGTTCTAGAGTTGTTGTTGTGCTTTTGGTTAGGTTATTCTTTTATGTATATTCGGGTATGGCGGGGCCCTGTCCCAATCCTATTATGTCAGATACTTCAGTAGAGGATAGACGCTGTATTTTCCCTCCGATTTATATTTTTGATGTACAGTATTTTAGGACGGCCTTGTCGGCATGCACGGTTCTTTTCCAGTTTAGTCATATAGTATGTTACGGGCTCATCCCTTTCTCGGTATATTCCTCATATGATTTAGTACATTTTCATCTAGTGACCCCCGAGGTCTACTCTTGTTTATGATTATGATATGAAAGCATGTTTAGTTGTTATATCCCGTATTTTTGCATATTCGGAAAATTCGAAATAATTTTGACTTGTGAGAAATAAGGCCATATTTTGACTTTAATTAATATATATGTTGCTCATAAAAAAATGTTGATGTGGAAATATGGAGGAAGGTCAAGAGCAAAATGGGAAGTTTTGGAAATTAGTTTCGGGAATTACAAAATGAGACTTATATCTAATTGGGCTCAAAATAAATGAAAAACAAAACAACAAAAAGGCCCAAAATTCATGGGGTGGCTGGCCATGGGCCCAAGCCCATGAGCCAATTAATTCAAGAAAATAAATAGATGGAGGGCCCCTAATTGTCTTCATTTTAGAACCTTCAAGAGACTAAGAGCACAAAAAAAAAAAAAAAAAAAAAAAGAAGAGCAAGAAGGCCATTCGGCCATTGAAGGAAAAAAAAGAAAAAAACTGAGGGCTTCCATCCTTGATTCAAAAAATTGTAATTTTCTTGTATTCCTACTAAGCTCAAGACTCTCTTCAACGTGATACAAATTTGGAGGCAAGAAAGTACTTTTTTTAGCAAGCGGAAAAATTGGAAAAGGGTAAAGATTCTACTCTTTTTATCTTGGAGGAATTTTATATATATGTTGTAGTATATGGAAGTGAATGTAAAGTATAAAAATTGTGTGTTGTGGGTGTATGTGTGTGTGGCCGTGTATGGTGGTTGATGGAGAGGGATTTTCAAAATTTTATTTATTATGTTAAATTGTGTTGTGGTGGCCTTGTGATGTAAGTGGAAGAATATTAGTCCAAGTTGGCATGAAAAATTGGTTGTTAAGTTGTTCTAGGAAATTTTGTGATTTTATTCTAGTTTATGTAATTATGGGAATGGAATTGTTGAAGTGCAAATTGTGGTTGTTGTTGATGAAATTGGAAGATGAAAAAAATGTGTTGTGAATGTTGTGTCGAAGGTTGGAGATTTCGGATGGATTCTAGTCTTGGTGGGATTTTTGTATATTTTGTAGAATGTTATGAAATGCTTTTGAATTGCACTTGAATGATCTTGAATTGATAGTGAATATGTAAGAGTCGATATCGGCTTGAAAATTCGTAGTTGAATTGAATGTTGATGAATCATGTTGGAAGGAAGGTTACTAATGTTAGAATGTGTTTTGAATTGATTATTGATGTTATTGGTATGGTTGTTGGTATTGTTGGTATGGTTGTTGGTATTGTTGGTATGGTTGTTGATGAATTTGGCCGAGTTTAATTCTCGGGGATGTTGAATTTACAAGGGAGATGCTGCCGAAATTTCGGTAGACAAATACTAATTAGAATTAAAATTCTAAGTACTTGTAGCTAATTTTTGGGTAATTGATAATATTATTGTAGATATTGGAGAGCCCGAGACTTGAGTTGGAATTTGGTTGGCAAGTGATCGAGTTTTGTTAGTAAGGGATCGAGGTATGTAAAGCTTACCGTTCTTCCTTTTTAGCATGACCTTTATGAAATAAACGAATGACATATATATATGCTCTAAAGAAAATTCTACTCCTAGAGCCACTAGGATGGCTTATGTCTTTGATTTCCATAAACTATTCCATATGACTTGTCACATGCCTATGCTGTTTGAAGTATTAGTCGATACGTTTCCGGATGTGGTTTGAAAAATATTTGATATGGCCTAAGTTTGGACACGTAAATTTTGGATATGTGCATATGATTCTAAGGCTCCGTTTGAAGTACGCTATAATGTTATTTGAAAGTTCCTTAATATGAATGATACTAAATTTTCAGAAAATGACCTATGAACTGTTTTTCGAAAGTTTTGTAATTTGAAAGTTTGCAACTTTTGTGTACTAATTCCGATAGACTTGATGTTTACCTTGAGCCTTCTGATATCAGTTTGTATATGTATTTATTCGTCGAGTCTTGGAATTTATTTATTTATAAGCATATGGTTTCCGCACTACTCCGCTCGTGCCTACTACTATGATATCGTTCGCCGGATCCCGGACCGGTTTTGTGATCGTGCGCACAATATGATATTCGGCAGTATGATGTGTTACGGTTCCCGAGACCTCGCCATAGGGTCGGGTACCGCTTATATATGGCGTTATGATGTGATATGGCATATGATGTGTTCTGATGATATGATATGTTCTGATGATATGATATGTTCGGAGATTGTACGGAGATTTGAAACCTTCTGGAGTATGATGTGTTGTGGCGCCAGTGTCGGAGTGGCGACCACGTTCCTGAGCCCTATGCATGATTTTCATTTGCATTATATATATATATATATTTTCGGCACAGGTTTTGATATCTTAATTCTGTCTCCACATTCTGTACTTCTCATTTCAGCTATGTTTCGGATTTCTGTATTTCATGTTTTACATACTCAGTACATATTTCGTACTGACCCCCTTTCTTCGGGGGCTGCGTTTCATGCCCGCAGGTACAGACGTTCGTTCAGGTGACCCGCCGGTGTAGGGTACTTATTCTGCTATTTGGAGTACTCCTTTCGATCCGGAGTTCATATTTTGGTACATACCTTCTGTTATACATGTTCGACATATATGTATATGGCTGTTTGGGTACGGCGGGGCCCTGTCCCGTCACGTGTTTCTGTTATGATTTGTAGAGGCCTGTAGTCATATATGTGGGTCATGGGTCATGTTTGTTCGTTTGTGATTGTGATCTGCGTCTTAATGCGGTCCCGTTTGCTATTATGGCCAAAACGGCCCATCTGTTTGTATATGTGTGTATATCTGGGCGATGTCTATTCCGCCAACCTATCGGATTTGATATGATATTTTGTACGGGCGACCGCTTGAGACGACATTGTTTTTAGCATATGTTTAAAATTTACGTATATTAAATCTGAATGAATCTTTGATATGTCGATCTGGTACGTAAGTCAGTTTGGGTGTCCAAATAGGGCACCAGTCGCGGTCCACGGGGCTGGGTCGTGACATTAGTGGTGCTCGACAGGTAGGGCCCGATGCCCGTCAAGGCCCTCCAGCTCGGGTCATGACATCATTTTAGCCTCTTTAGGCATTCTTATGTTAAGACATCCTCATTAAATTGCCTGAGTAAATCATCGTGAGATTCCTAATATTAAAAAAATCAAATAAGTTAATAAAAAACATTAACATTGAAAAAAAAAACTAACGCGATAACACATAAAAGTAATACGCAGAATATTAAAATATTTACAAAGCTTAATTTTTACTAAATCAAACCTTAATTGTTGTGACTTCATCATTAACCTCATGATCAATACCAGATACAGTGGCAGACCTAGAATTTTACGCAAGTGGTTCAAAAAATAACTTTAATCGACTATAAAGGTGGCACCGGCAAGTGACACTATTCAATATTTTTGGGGGTGGGGGGGTGGGGGTGGGGGAATTGTGTCATTATACTACCACAACATTAAATGAACAATTTTAAATAATTGAGATCGACATTCCTTCTTCCTTTTTTTCCTTAAAAATGTTCGGGGAAAAAATTTAAAACGTTTAAGAACGACCTATAACTTTAGCTAAAAATGTTAATAATTTATTAATTAAAAAATTTTATTTCAACGAATTTTACAATTTCTTAAACTTTAAACAAAAGAATCTATTTACCCAAATTAAAAATATATTAAACACTAAGAAATTTGACAAACTCTAAAATCTTTTTCTTATTGATAAAGCATAAAATTGTAACATAAACTATATTATTACAAATTATAAGAGGAAATATTTTATAAAATAAATTAACAATTGCAATTAAATATAAATAAGCAATTTAGCAAAAACTAATTTAAAATGAACTAACAAATTAGTTATAACTTTTCGATGATTGCACTTGCATATTTTAGATAAAAGTAATAGGAGTATAAGATTTCACTCTTTAGAAATTTTTGATATTTTAAATTAAATTTGACAGCAGATTAATCCCATGAAATTTGAGTAAAGAGATCAAATATAAAATAAAATACAAAACAAAGTAGATCGTTATTTGTTTAAAATAAAAAATAAGGAAAAAGCAGAATGAACAAACCTATGTACGGACCTTGTGAAGTAAATAGTAAACACGACGCACAACACAGAAAATTTTATTCTGTGTCTCATATGCCACGTTATAGTTGTGTGAGGCATTTAGCATTTGACAAATGGACTTCTTGGGGCCAACCTGCCAAGCAATCCAAAAATTGGCAGACTCTTTCCGTGCCTCTTATCTTTTTCTTGTTTTTTCCACTCTTCTTCTCCTCCCATGATTTCGTTCCTTCTTCTTCTCCTCCCATGATTTCGTTCCTTCTTCTTCCTTCTATTTCTTTATAATTTATTTTTCTTCTTAACTATTTATTTTTCTAGCTCTTTAAAAATGTGTTTTTCCTGATCCACTCTTATGTTTGAAAGAAATGAGATATTGTGGAATAGAGAAATTTATTCAAATCTGGAAAAGGGATGTAAATTTTAGAGATAAGAGAAAAACGATAAGAAAATGATGGTGCAAAATAAAAAATTGGTTTTTTCATAAAATTTGGGATTTTATCTCTTGATAACGGAAAATTTAGGTTCAGCTATTTTAATTTAAGATATTTATTTTGTTTTCTTCTATTTGCCATTCAAATGAAGAATGATAAAAATAACAGTGAAAATAATAATTTATTGCTAAGTACTCCATCCAGGCCATAGTAGTCCCCCTTCAGCCTCTACCACACTCTTTAAGAGAATAGTATAACTCCTAAAAAAATTTAGGCATTTTGACTATTTTACACTTAATTAAATGGTACTCCCTCCGGTTAAAAAAAAGTGTTCACTTAGTCATTTGCACAACCCTTAAGAAAATATTAATTCCTAAATAAAAATAGGCGATTGGACTAAAATGCCCCTACTTAAATAGGTATTGAGATTTGATCACTTAACACTTAATAAGGACAAATCTGAAAAAGTAAGGTTAATTCTTTCTTGATTTGGTAAGTGCACACTCTTTTTGAACGAAAATATAAAGGCTAAGTAGACACTTGAAGTACCTATTTGATATAGTTTCTTGATTACATAAAATCACTTATCTAAATAGGGGAAATTTTGGAAGAAAATAATTAAGACCTTCTTAATTATGTAAAAGGACATTTATTTGGACCAAAATAAAAGGGCCAAAAAGACACTTATTATAAGCCGGGTATATCTGAGCAAGAGTAAACATCAAAAGTATCCTTCGTGTCATTTCTCCAACTCAGTGCACCGATACCATTGTATCCCGAGACGGATGTAGCTTTTTGATATTTGGTTCGTCTAAATTCAGCATTTTTATATGATAAGTGTAAGTTTATGTGTAAAAATCAACTAAAAAGTTACAATAAATACTAAATATAAACTCATAACTTTAAATATATAATGAGTTTAATTCTAAGAATCTTAAAAAATGAACCCATATAATTTGAATTCTAAATACGCCTCCAAATATACCAAACATCAAATGGAGAAGATAAATATAAGCATGAATATAAAAAAATTTGGATGAAATCAAAAAATCCATGACCAGAAATCTGATTAGAAAACCGCCACGATTTAGTGCTTCCATTGCGTTTGAAGAATAAACCGCCATGAAATTAAATAGACAAGAGGAGGGACGATGAGTGAAGAGACGCTAAGGAGAAACAAATAGCACCAATAATCTTTCATGAAAAAAAAAAAAAAAAACATACTTGTGCCAAGGAGTAAGGATGAAAGGGGTAATAGAAATAGGGCCCACACACTACTTTTTCAAAAAATAATCCCCTCATATGCCAAGTCATATTTGTGCCTCACCCACCATAAAACTTTTCGCACGACACCAAAAGTCCAAAACAAATATGAATGTTATTGCGGCTCATTTCGAACATGTGACTTTCGCAAAATTCTGTAGGATCATCTTGGGTCTATGTGGATTCAAATATATTATGCTCCCTCTGTTTCAATTTATTTGAACCTATTTCCTTTTTAGTCCGTACCAAAATTAATGACTTCTTTTCTAATTTGGAAACAAATTCACTTTATAAATGATTTACAGCCACACAAATTTTCAAGGCTTATTTTGAACCACAAGTTTCAAAAGTCTTCCCTCTTTTTTAAATGTCGTGCCCAGTCAAACGGGTATATACTCTATCTACAAAATTTGACCTATACTTAAAATACCAAATATTTTCAACGAAGTGGGTTCATTTGAACCCTCGTGACCCTATGTGTGTCCGTCCCTGACCGGATAAGACTCTTAAGTTTTTGAAAATTGCAACACAAACATAAAATAAGAAAAGCAAATCATAAACGTTTTCAGTATAAAATAGTAAAAAAAATATTTACAACCAATATGTTAAGTTTTTTTGTGCCAATATCATTATAATATATTGCACAGCAGGGATTAGTCTCCTTAATTTGCTGAGCCTTAACAACATATAGAATTTTAATGGGCTGGAAAAATCTTTTGGACAACAAAGGATAGAATGAAGAGCATAGTTCATTTTTAGTTTCTCATCCGGGAATTAGAGATTAATAATCAACGCGCTATCTTCTTACAAAAAATCAAATACAAAAAAGAAATTAAAATTAAATTGTTGAAGAGTAAAATAAAAATTACAACATGTTAAAAATTGTAATAGCAAATCATCACTATTGTCCTATTAAACTTAATCTTGAAAACTAAATCACGACTGAAAAATGACGTAACTTGTAGAGGAACATCACTTGATAATGATTCATTGCGATACAAATTACAAATTAATCTTTCAACATCTTCATCAAAAAGAACAAACATGTGGTATCATCAATATTATCTTTCACCTTCACATGTATCTTGAATCTTTATCAAGTCATTTTCTGCAAGATGGCGACCATTACTGAGCTTCTGAGAAAAAAGGAAGAAAAAGTGAAGGAGAGAAAAATCGTAGCGTTAAGAAAACAAATTGAAAAGAAGAGAAAAAACCCGTAAGGGATGGGTTTAGGATAAAGCTGGAAAGTTGTAAATAAAGTATAACTAAAATTTATTTTTAAGTTTAAGAAATTAATGGAAACAGTCTGTAATATTTTTGCTATAAAGAAGGAGTAGTTCAAACACGTTAGTTTAAATTTTTTATTTTTTCATTTAAATAGTTAACATAAAAAATCTGATAACTTCTCAAAAATATAAAAAGAGTCCTAGACGTGCCTTGGATTATGGTTGCACGGTTAACTAAAATTCAAATTCTACATTTTTCAATTCAAATTTAAAACTTTTTATTAGGACTGTTGATAAGCTTGAATTATTATTATTATCATATAAAGAACTCTATTTAAGTTATCAGAATTTTATTTTTTTCAAACCTAAAGTAAAATAAGGTAACAGTTATACCAAAACCAGTTTTTTTTTTTTAATTTATTACATAAAGAAAATAGGAAAAAAAGAAAAGATAAAGACGTGGGTATCATGAACTGTTGTTTGAACTATTTTACAAAAATCGTTGGTTGTACTATTTTCTTTTCAAACAATTCTATAAAGACGTGGGTTAGTTGAAGATAATTACTATGTTAGGAAGATAACTGATTCCTATATTCTCTCCACAGTAGCTTAAATTCCTCCGTTAATATGAAGAAACACTGATTCCTATATTCTCTCCACATTATTTTTAACATTTTAGTGTTTTTATTTTTTATTTGTATTTTTAAATTGAGATTTTTTTGGTGATGACACTTGTCATCCTATCCTCATGTCTCTCCTATTCTATATTGATAAATTCTAAAAACACATTCCG
Source organism: Lycium barbarum (assembly GCF_019175385.1). Taxonomy (NCBI): domain Eukaryota; kingdom Viridiplantae; phylum Streptophyta; class Magnoliopsida; order Solanales; family Solanaceae; genus Lycium; species Lycium barbarum. The sequence continues at coordinate 36,300,525 of NC_083342.1, read as the reverse complement.
TATATATTTCACAACTAAGAGTTGCATATATTGAGAGCCTTCCTAGATATTCTTACATATTCGTAAGACACAGACTACCATCAATGAAAGATTGTGTTGGTCAAAGATTTGAAGGTGCATGTTGTTTTGATATATGTTATTATTTTCCTGATTTTTAAAATGTTAATGTGTTTATTATATGGTTCAATGTACATATAATCGAGAATATATGGCTTATTTACGTTGGAAATCACTAAGATTTTTTTTTTCTATTTAAGTTAGGAATGTTAGGGAACTGTAAAACCCGAATAACAAAAAAAAGAAAATAGTCAATATTAAATGCCTTTTCAATCTTTTATGTAACTGTTACATATTTGTCTTTGTTTACCTCGAATTTAGGTAATCAATTAAATTTATGAATGAGGTATAGGATATGTGGTTGAACTTTGATCTATTTGGTTGAAAAAAGGTATATAAAGATATGCTATGAAGGAACGAATAATGATTAGTGATTTACTCTAAATATATGTGTCTTATAATATATGAGAATTGTTTAATTGAACAAAGCTAAAGAATAACAACTGAATCCGGACCAAAGTCAGAGAATGAGAGAGAGATTTTATATATTTTGCTATTACAATGTTCTAGAACTCAAGAAGTCAACCCTTAAAAGTAGGGTAATGGCCCCTATTTATAATTTTGCCTTATGGGCCTCTTACAACCTAAAGCCCTTTTGAATAAAGTAAAACCCTAAAAAGGATAAGGTTGGTTCGTACGGTCTGACACCCGTACGATTGGCAGTACAATGTGGCAGAACGGTATTGACGCGTGGCAATTGTGTAACGGATCACCCGGACCAACGGCCACGATCAAATCGGCTATGGAGAAACCGGACCAAACGATGTCTTTCGCTTTCTTCGAATCAAGCACTCCTCCGGTCCCAAAATAAAGTCTTCATGCTCGGTCTCCGGTCTCACCGGTCTAGCATATATCCGATTTTTACCGTATACAGATAGTCCCCACACTTTTCGGACCGTAGTTTTATCGGAGTAACGGGAAGTGGATGAATCAAGAAACCGGTGGCTCCATTTGTCCGTTGTTATCTTTTTATTTTGGCGGGAACAGTTGCGTCACGTCCCTCTGTCATCGGCCACGTGTCTCATCCCGGATGGTCAGCACTGACAACCGCCGTCATGCACGTCGTTTCAAGTCACTTCTTATTAATTATGGGACACGTGGCACTCCCCGGTTGGTTGGGATCTGTAACCGCCTCGATCCATGTCTATATAACGTCTTCCACTGCTTCATTTTTTCAATTTACAATCCATTTCAATCTTCATTTTCAGTTCTTGACTTCACCTTTCCATTTCATTTCTTCACTTCTTCCTTTTACTTCTCTTCATTTCATCATCTTTCAACTCATATTTCTTGTTCATTCATTGCTTATATTACGATAACAGAAACAACTTTGCCAACTTCTTCACTAGCTGTTTTTGTAGAGTGTGTTGCTGCTGCTTCTTCTTACTCTTTTACCATTTCGAATTCTTTCTTGACTGCTCACTCCTATTTTTTAACTTTTTCGAATTCACCCAATCTCCTTTTCCATATTTTCAAATGTCTTCTAACACCGAAACCACTTCCCATGATGTTCCCTCTGTTTCATCTCAAGGAACCGAGCCGACTTCACAACCTAAGGGGAAAATCACCTTCGAGCCCACTGTGTTGGACATTGTACCGTCCAAACCTAATTATAATAAAGATTTCGAGGTTGATAATCCTTCTTTGGTATCCGATAGAGGGTTTGATGTGAGACGATTCCCCTCGCCCATGACCAAGGACAAACTCGGTTTAGTCCGGCCTGATTGTGGATGGGACAGCCGTCCGGTCCAAGTTTTTGTCCCCGAGCCAGATAAATCAGTCACCGACCATCGGGAGGGCTTCTTATACGTTTATACTTACCCTTTCACCCTCAAGCTTGACCCCTCGATCGATCTGGTCATTTTGGAGATGTGCAAGACTTACAATGTAACCCTGGCCCAGATTGGTCCGATTGTCTGGAGGACCGTGGCCTGCCTCTGGTTGTTGGCCAATCATTCGAGGAAGGAGTTCACGCTTGCTCACTTCATCCGGTTATATTCCCCGAGGTTGTTCCGGGGTGGAATAATAAAACTCGCTAAGCGAAGCCGGAATCCAATTTTTTCAAAAATGGACGAAGATAAAGACCGGTGCTGGTTGGAGCGTTACGTCCAGGTGAGGACCACAGACATTATTCCGGCTGACTACATGCCCTTTCCGGAGGGATGGAATGATAATCGTAAGCTTCAGTTCTTTTAATAATTGCTTTTGGATGCTTTGTCAAACATTAGTCCTTTCACATTCTCACTACCCGTACTTTTCTTTGTACCAGCCGTGGCGTGGATACCTCCGGCTGTCCGGAACATCAACGAATGGGTTAATGCTCTCCTAAGTCAACATACCCACAAAGCACGGACATGGGGACTCCTGTCTCGCGGCCGATGGGTCGCTCAGAACCACGGTAATACTTTGCTTTCATCCGTATTCGTTGCATTTTTCTACCCTTCCTTTTCGTAACATCTTCGGCTCTCAGGTTTGCCCAAGGGTTCGGTGGACCCAAGACCGGAGTCAGTAGCCGAACCCGCTACGTCGGTGCCCGAGTTCGATTCAACGGGTACATCCCGTATCATTGCTGCCACCAACACAGAAAAAGGCCCTCGGACAAAGGGCCAAAATCGAAGAATAGGCCGAGGAGCGGCGTTAGGACTTTAAGGGATGAAACAGAGCCCGAGCTCCTCGTTCGGAGGATCGGTGTGGCCCCTTCCGTGGCTTCCATTCCGGAGGAGGGTATCACCGTTTCATCACTTCCTTCAGCCGGGGAAGGACCTTCAACTCCGGCATTACACACATGTTGGGTAGAAATTCATTATCCGACTCCTCTAAGGTCGATTGAATTCGTTGATATTTCAGGTGATGATTCTTCCGAAGAAACCCCCCTGCAAAGGGCAAGAAGATCCAGGAAGGCACCTGCTGTTATAGCCCGTATTTTGTACGTTCGGATATTTCGAGATAGTCGTGGTAAGTTAAGGGCAAGACCATTTTCAAAAATTATTTTAATGTACAAGTTGTTATGAATATTATTTATGAATATTATTAGTACGGAAATATGGAGAAAGGCTAAGGGTAAAAAGGGAAATTCGCAAAATGGTTCATGGTAATATTGTGGAAGGCTAGGGGCAAAATGGGAATTTCACAAAAAAGTTCAAGAGAGCTCTTGGAGAACCCCTTGGCAGTGTGACATATGTATATATCTATATATACATGGAAGGGTGATGACAAAAATAAAATAATTAGTCATCTTTTATTTTAATGTTTAAGAATCTTCAAGAAAAGGCCATGTGTTCACTTGGTATTGGAAGGAGATATACATATATATATATATATATATATATATATATATATATATATATATATATATATATATATATATATATATATATATATATATATATATATATATATATATATAGAGAGAGAGAGAGAGAGAGAGAGAGAGAGAGAGAGAGAGAGAGATGACAAAAGTAAGACCATTATTCATCTTTACCATTCAAGAAATTTCAAGAATAAAACATAAGAGACCATTCGGCCACCATGGCCAAAAATTTGAGTCCATGAAATTGATCAAGAAAAAATATTTTCTTCTAGTATTCCAACTAATTTGAAGGTCCTAATTAACATGGAGTGGTTGTTGGAACAAGCAAAGTACTCATGGTGCAAGATGGAAGCTCTATCCGGATAAGAGGAGCCAAAGAATAAAGGTACGGCTTCACCCCTCCTTTCATGTGTTATAGATGATTTGTGAATATTGTAGCATGAAGAAACACATGAAATTCATGAAATAGATGTATGTTGGGGGTGGCCGAATGGGATTGAATGGTATAGGAAAGATGAATTGATTTTTATTTAGTAATTTGATTGTTGTTGTTGTGGATTTCATAATAAAAATGAAGATTTAATGGCTTGAAATTAAGTTGTAATCGTTTGTGGATTATGGAAGAAGCTAATGTGATATTAGTATGGTTTCTTATGATTATAAGAATGAATGATATTTCTAAAGTATAGATTGTTGGTGTAGTTTATGAATTTGGAAGAAAGAAAATGTGTTGTTAGTGTTCTTGTGGAATTTGGAAGGTTTTGGGTGAAGTAGTATGTCAATTGGGTTGTTTGGAATATTATGTGAATTGTTTGAAGTATTCTTGAATCATGTTAGAATGATTTCGGATTAATACTTGAATGTGGGATCATTGGTGTTAGCTTGATTATATGTGATTGAATCGAATACAAATGAAATGTCGTCGGAATGTGTAGAAAGAATTGTTAATGTTCGAATGTATTTTGAGATAATTGTTGAAGTTGGAAGATATGATTGTTGGTATTGTTATTGATAATTTGGCTGAGTTGCATTCTCGGGTTTGTTGTTGATAAATTGGCCGAGTTAGATTCTCGGGGATGGTGTGTTTACCAGGGAAATGCTGCCGAAATTTCGGCAGAATATAAGTGAATTGTTTGAGAAGCTATGGCAAGTAAATGACAATGAATCTAATGATTATGTAAAATCTTCTTGAATGTAGAATAGCAAGCTTGGATAAATAAGCGTAGCTAATAAGGCGTGGCACAGGTATGTAAGGGCTTACCCTTTCTTTCTTTTGGCACGGTCTTCATGAAACGAATATATGACGTATATGTATGATTTCAGAGAAATTCCTATTCTTAGAGCCACTAGGATGGCTAATATTCTTGGCTTCCATAAGTGTTCCATATGGCTTTGATGCAAATCTATGATGTCCGAAGTTTGTTGATATGTTTCGAAATGGCATTCGAAAGATAATTTATATGACTAAAGTTTTGATTTTCAAATGCTAGCACGTTCGACTATTCCATTGAGTCTTTGATACATTTTGATATGTACATATGATTCCAAAAGCTATATTTGATTTGATCCATACGATATCCGAAAGATACTTGATATGATTATTGCTTCGATTTTCCAAAAATGGCTTCTGAAATGTTCGTAGAAGGTTCTGTACTTCAAACGTCCATAACTTTCTCGTACTAAGTCGGATTGACCCGAAACTTGTTTCTGAGCCTTCAGGAGTCGGTAAGTACACTTGTCCATCGAGTCTTGATTTATGTGCATATGGTTTCGCATTATTCTGTTCGTGCAAGCCTCGGTTTGGATTTCACTGAGCCCGGGCCAGGACATGTTCTCGTGCGTATTCCACTGCATTATTCACCGAGTCCCTCTCACTTGCGGGCCGGGACACGTTATATGTATATGCTGTTATGATGATATGGGGATGGTGGCCAGGATGGCATATGATGATTTTATTCACCGAGACCCGCAAAAGAGGGCCGGGACACGTTATATGTATCCACCGAGTCCCTCAATAGAGGGCCGGGACACGTTATATGTGTACATGATATATGATGTTGACATGCATGATTCTATCCACCGAGTCCCTCACTTGAGGGACGGGACACATTACGCATATGTGATATATGATGTGGACATGTATGATTTCTGTCACGACCCAGCTAGGGGCCGCGACGGGTACCCAGAGCTAGTTACCGAGCACCGCTCACTCTACTACTTATCTTGCCCATCTAATATTCTTTTATCAATTTACATACCAGTTGTAGGAAAATCATAATTAAACAAACATAATTACTTTATATACAATTGCCTTTCGGCCATCAAAATAATATACACGCATATGAAAACGTCTTGTGAGACCATCTAACCCACACTGCGTATCTACGAGCCTCTACTAACATAATGAATACATGGACGGAACAAGACTCCATCATGCACAAAATATGCATACGTGAATGTACATCAAAAGGATAGTCATAAGCACCTCCGGATGATGGAGTGCTTTCAACCAGCTGACTGCTACTGAGGATCTGGGCCAAGCTCTCCTCTCTGTCTACCTGTGGGCATGAACACAGCGTCCGAAGAAAGGACGTCAGTACGAATGTTGTACTGAGTATGAGAAGCATAAACAATGAAAGAAAGCATCAACAATATAGTGATAACATCAACATGAAATATCTGGATCTGTCTGATAATCATAAAGGAAATCATGTGTGCCATCTTACTCATACTCATCCTTATAACCTATATGCATCATATGCAAGCTGCCCGCCCATGTCGGAATGGTGTGATAATCAATAATATTAGCCCGCGTCCAGGCCTCCCGCGTCCGGGGTACTATCTCATGCCGCCCACTAGTGGTGTCTGCCCATGCCAAAGGGTCATGGTGTATCCGTATAGCTGCCCGCCTTGGCAGTGACTGCCCGGCCAACTAGGCACGGTGTGAAATGCTCATGTCATGCTTATCATAAAATGCTCATAATAATAATATACTCATCATAAAATACTTATCTCATTGTAATACATGCATAAGGCTCAAGATCAACTTTACTCTATCGGGGTGACGTAAGGTCGTGATCCCCCGATTCCATTATGGAACAACTATTGATACTCTGCCTCACCTTGAAGGAACTAGTACATAAGGTGAGTGTAAGCGATAATTAACATCATCATTATACTAGCATCATCATATCGTATTCCTCATCTTATATAGACACTAAGGAGTTAGACTCTTAGCCTTTTGGACTATAGGAACTCATGAAGAGAATAGGAATTTCGTGCTACAAGATTCATGCCATCAGAAAGAAGGGACTAGCCTCACATACCTTGGTCGCTTAGTTAGGCTATCGCTCGCTTGCTCTTGTTCAATGTCACGTCGTTACCTTCATAAGAAAATTCGGGTCTACATTAGTAAACTACCCGCAAGAACGCGTCATCAAGTCTAGGAAGAATTGGGCAGCACTTCTCTTGTTTATACTATTTTTGCCATGTTTTATATTAACTCCCAACATTCATAGCATTACTCACAATATCGAAATCAACAATCGTCGCTTACGTACATTTGGCAAAATCCATCATTTTCCTCCAATTTTCTCTTATTTCTACTTCTAGCTCATCTTTGCGTTTTCATGCATTCAATGCTTGTTTCATGATGTAAACATCATTTATAACGTATTAGTACTCACAACACTTCAATATCATAGTTCAATTCCACTATCATTCATTCATGTCACTATTCATTCAATATTGACCTATTTCTATGTTCTTCTACATCTCAAGTGTCTAAGCTTCCCAATACTTCAAACAACATGGAATAATCATGAAACTTACCTTGGATAGTGGTTGAACAATCCTTAAGTTGAATTGCTTCACTTAGACAAAACCCTAGTTTCACCTTCTTGGGAATTACTTGACTTAGATGATCCCTTGATGTGTTTTTGCACTTGATTTCATAGGTTTAGTGTTGTTGTCCTTGATGTTCCTTGGATTCTTTTGAATTTCTATGGATGAAGTATGTGGAGAGTTCTGGAGCTTTTCTTGATGTGTATGGATGAATAATGAAATAAAGTGAGCTTTGGTCCCTTTTTAATAATCCCAAAATCTGATCTTTAATGAATTCTCGTCGGGTGAACAGTGGTCGTAAACTGCAGTTTATGGACCGTATTGTGGTTTACGGTCTGTCTTCCATGATCGTGTTTAAGCAATTCAAAAACAGAAGGTTTGGCTGAGTGTCATGGCACTTTACGACTGGGGCTTACGGTCCGTAAACCAATTTACGGGCCGTAAACCAGTTTACGGGCTGTCCTCCAAGTCGTTTTTAATCATTTTCACCATTTACAGAAAGTCTTGGCTGAGGGACCTGGTGGTTTACGACCTGGTTTACGGTCCGTAAACCAGTTTACGGGCCGTATTCTGGGTCGTTTTTAACCATTTCAACACTTAACAGAAACTTGAGATTTTTGACGCAATGAAAGACGATAACACTATACGGTCCGTAAATCACTTTACGGGCCGTATAGTGCCATATACGACCACTGGGTGAAAATATTTCTGCAACTTTACTATTTCCAAAAATGCAAAATTAGCCATTCCCGACTTAGTAAAACACCATACACTCAAGTCCTTCATTGTTCTACTCATCACACAAGTACGGAAAAATTTCCGAGGTGTAACATTCTTCCCCCCTTTTGGAACATTCGTCCTCGAATGTTCGACACTCGGGGATTCTAGAAAACTTTTGCCAGAGTTCCCTTTGTAATTTGGCACTACCAATTTACCACAACGACCCATAATATCATCGCCTCACAGGGCTATATCACAATATCAGCATATTTATGGCAACGCACGACCAAAAACATAAAACTAAAACATTCATACCTCATATCGTCGACGTCTCATCTTGAATCTCTTCTGGGGATTGGAACAAATGGGGGTACATAGATTTCATCTTTTCCTCCGCTTCCCAAGTTATTTCTTCCCGATTATTGTTCCGCCATAGCACTTTGACTGAAGCAACCTTTTTATTCCGAAGCCTTCGCACTTGTCTATCCAAAATAGCAATGGGCACTTCTTCGTATGTCAACTTCTCTGTCACTTGTACATCATCAATCAGAACAATCCTCGTGGGGTCTCCAATACACTTGCGGAGCATCAAAACATGGAATACTGGGTGTACAGATTCGAGTTCTGAAGGCAAGTCCAATTCATAGGCTACTCGACCCACCTTGCGGATGATTCGATAAGGTCCAATGTATCTTGGACTCAATTTCCCCTTTTTGCCGAACCTCATTACTCCCTTCATTGGTGAAACTTTCAAGAATACCCAATCATTAGCTTGAAATTCTAAATCCCGTCGGCGGTTGTCCGCATAAGACTTTTGGCGATTGAGCTGTTAACAGTCGGTCTCGAATCACTTTAACCTTTTCAACTGCTTGTTGGACCAAGTCGGGGCCTATCAATTGTACTTCTCCGGTTTCAAACCATCCAATTGGAGATCTGCATTTTCTTCCATATAAGGCTTCATACGGGGCCATTTGGATACTGGAATGATAGCTGTTATTATAGGCAAATTCAATAAGAGGCAAATGCTCATCCCAACTACCACCAAAGTCCAGCACACATGCTCGTAGCATATCTTCTAAGGTCTGAATAGTGCGCTCGGCTTGCCCGTCGGTCTGTGGGTGGAACGCCGTGCTGAGCTTAACTTGAGTACCTAGACCTTCTTGAAAGGACTTCCAGAACTTGGCTGTGAACTGCGCCCCTCTATCCGTGATAATGGCCCAAGGAATACCATGAAGCCGTACAATCTCCTTGAGATACAATTTAGCATAATCCTCTGCTGAATATGTAGTCCTGGCGGGGAGAAAATGAGCTGCTTTTGTAAGCCTGTCCACGATCGCCCATATAGAATCATACTTCCCTCGCGTACGGGGTAATCCTACCACAAAATCCATATTAATTTCTTCCCATTTCCACGTAGGAATTTCCATTGCTTGCAATAAACCTCCTGGCTTTTGATGTTCGGCTTTCACTTGCTGACAATTTGGACATTGGGCTACAAACCCTGCTATGTCTCGCTTCATGCCATCCCACCAATATAGCAACTTAAGGTCGTGGTACATCTTGGTTGCACCTGGATGAATAAAATACCGAGAATAATGTGCTTCCTTTAAAATCCGTTGGCGTAAGTTTGCCACATCCGGTACACATAACCTGCCCCGATATCTAAGGACCCCTTCTATGGAAACTTCGAATGGAGACTTTTATTTTTCGTGAGCTAGATCTCGATAATGGCTTAGCTGGGAATCCTCATATTGTCGTTCCTTCACTTCTAGATTCAATGATGAAACTGTGGGGTCATTGATGCTAATACTTGCATCTCCTGAATCAGTCGCACGTACGCTGAGACTTGCTAGTTGATGGAGCTCACGAACCGTTTCCTGCTTTTCCGAAGGAACTCCACATAAACTACCCATCGATCGGCGGCTAAGTGCATCTGCCACTACATTCGCCTTCCCTGGATGATATAGAATGTTCACATCGTAATCCTTTAGTAATTCTAACCATCGCCTTTGCCGCAGGTTCAACTCCTTCTGTTTGAAAATATATTGGAGGCTTTTGTGATCCGTATAGATGTCAACACGTACACCATACAAGTAGTGCCTCCATATTTTTAAGGCATGGATAACCGCGGCCAATTCGAGATCATGAGTCGGATAATTCTGTTCATGCCTTCGCAACTGTCTCGAGGCATATGCAATGACTCTCCCATGCTGCATCAATACATATCCTATTCCCACACCAGAGGCATCACAATATACGACATAGCCATCGGACCCTTCTGGAAGTGTTAGCACTGGCGCTGAGGTCAACCTGTTTTTCAACTCTTGGAAACTACGCTCACAGGCATCATTCCACTGGAATTTAGCCAACTTCTGAGTTAACTTCGTCAATGGGGTTGAAATAGATAAGAAGCCCTCTACAAATCTCCTGTAATATCCTGCTAACCCAAGAAAACTACGAACTTCCGTAGGTGTCGTTGGCCTTGGCCAAGTCTTCACAGCTTCTATTTTATGAGTGTCGACTCGGATACCATCATCTGAAATAACATGACCTAGAAATGCCACGGATTTTAGCCAAAACTCGCACTTCGAAAACATTGCATACAATTACCGATCTCGAAGAACGCCAAGAACAATTCTTAGATGATCTGTATGTTCTGACTCTGTGCGAGAATATACCAGGATATCGTTGATAAACACTATCACAAAAAGATCCAAGAACGGCCTGAACACATTATTCATTAAATTCATGAACACTGCCGGGGCGTTTGTCAACCCAAACGACATCACTCGGAACTCGTAATGGCCGTACCTCGTTCTGAAGGCTGTCTTGGGAATGTCTTCTTGTCTGATCCTCACTTGATGATAACCCGATCTTAGGTCTATCTTAGAAAACCACTTAGCACCTTGTAATTGATCGAACAAGTCGTCGATTCTGGGAAGGGGATATCTGTTCTTCACAGTCACCTTGTTCAACTGTTTATAATCGATACACATTCGTAGCGACCCATCTTTCTTTCGCACGAACAAGACCGGTGCTCCCCACGGCAATGAACTGGGTCTAATAAAACCCTTCTCGAGTAAGTCTTTCAACTGTGCCTTTAGCTCTTTCAACTCTGCTGGAGCCATTCGATAGGGAGGAATAGAAATAGGCTCGGTGTTGGGTACTACATCAATAGCAAAGTCGATTTCCCTTTCTGGAGGAAGGCCTGGTAACTCGTCGGGAAACACATCTGGGAATTCATTTACTACCAGGACAGACTGGAAAGTTGGCACTTCCGCTTCCGTGTCATGAACCCGAACTAGATGACAAATATAACCCTTGGCTATCATCTTTCTCGCCTTAAGGTAGGAAATAAACCTACCCTTTGGGGAAACTGTATTACCCTTCCACTCGAGTATGGGCTCTCCCGGAAATTTGAATCAAACTACCTTTATCCGGCAACAAACATTAGCATAGCATGATGCCAACCAGTCCATACCCATAATTACATCAAAATCTATCATCTCAAGTTCAATAAAATCAGCCTTTGTCTGACGATCACGTATAAATACTACACAGTTCTTATAAACTTGCCTCGCTATTACAGGATCACCAACCGGAGTGAATACTTCGAAAGGTTTAATTGGCTCGGGTCTCACCCCAACACAATCAGCGATATACGGAGTAATATATGAGAAGGTAGAACCTGGATCAATCAGAGCATATACGTCACGGGAAAATATAGTCAGGGTGCCTGTGACAACATCTGGGGAAGACTCGAGATCCTGTCGCCCAGCTAAAGCATACACACGAGGCTGAACAATACCTGAAGTAGATGCTCCCCCTCTACCTCTTCCTCTACCTGCTGTAGTCTGAGGAGTCTGTGCTGTCGGGCGTGCTGAAGAAGAACCCGCTGCTGAACTTGTAGGCTGAGCCCCAGCTCTATCTCTCGCTGAGAGGCAATCTCTCATCATGTGAACAACTTGCCCGCAAGCATAACAAGCATCCGAACCCTGACGACACCGTCCAGAATGTAATTTGCCACACTGGCTACACCGCGGTACTGGAGGTCTCCTCTGACTAAAATCTCCCTGATACTGAGAACTTGGGGCCCTCGAACTCTGACCCTGCCCTGACTGGAAAGAGCGATCGAACCTCCTGTCTGAGAATCTGGGAGGCGCACTAGTCGCGGACTGACCTGAGTGCCTGGGATGTGTCTGTCTCGGTCCCTCTCTATACTCACTGCTCTCTCCCATAGATCTAGCCCTCTTACCTTGTCTTCTGTCGCCATCACGATCACTTCTTTGCTGTCGTTGTCGTTCCTCGAGATTCTGAGCATGGGCCTGTATCCGGGAAATATCCATCCCGTCTTGCAAGGAGGCCGTCAAACAATCTCTGTACAAATGTGGCCCCAGACCACTCACAAATCTATAGATTCTGTCTCCCATGTCGGCCACCATAGTCAGAGCATATCGGGCCAATGAGTTGAATTGCATGCTATACTCTCGGGCACTCATACCCCTTTGCTTTAAATTCAGGAACTTGTCCGCTCTAGCTCGGCGGACTTCGGGTGGCAAGTAGTGATGAATAAAGGCATCTACAAACTCTTGCCACACGGGAGGTGGAACATTTTCTCCTTTTGTTATCGCCCAATTCTTATACCATAACATCGCCACATCGCGGTGTCTATAAGAAGCCAACTCCACGGATTCGGTCTCGGAAGCATGGATAATCTCTAAAGTCCTCAACATCTCATCAATAAAATTTTGCGGATCTTCATCTGGCTTTGACCCAAAGAATTCCGGAGGATTTAAGGCCAAAAAGTCACGGGCTCTCGTACTAGCTGAACGATCCCTTGGACCCGCATCCTGTCGTTGTGCCTGAGCAGCAACCAATTGTGTCAATAAATGGATGGCCTCGGACACTTGTTGACCCGAAGCACCCGGTGGAGGAATCGGAGCTGAGGCTCCTCCCTGCTCTTCTACATTGGGCGCGGCCCCACTTTGCGATTCGCTTTCCTCTACATTTGTCGGAGGCTCTCTTTCCGCCTGCCTCTTTGTCGTAGCTTTGCCCTTCTGGACAGCTGTAGCTTTTCCTTTTGGCGGCATTTTCTGAAACCATTACACACTTTTAGGAACAACATAATCCTAAGCATGGCTCTATCGCATGATTTCATGAGAAGAAGGATGGTCATTTTCCTAAATGCCCTGTAGCCTCTTGTTTATTAGCATGGCGCCAAACACACCATAAACAAGATTCTACTAGACACGGCTCGTAGACACTTCCTAGGACGAACTGCTCTGATACCACTTCTGTCACGACCCAGCTAGGGGCCGCGACGGGTACCCGGAGCTAGTTACCGAGCACCGCTCACTCTACTACTTATCTTGCCCATCTAATATTCTTTTATCAATTTACATACCAGTTGTAGGAAAATCATAATTAAACAAACATAATTACTTTATATACAATAGCCTTTCGGCCATCAAAATAATACACACGTATATGAAAACGTCTTGTGAGACCATCTAACCCACACTGCGTATCTACGAGCCTCTACTAACATAATGAATACATGGACGAAACAAGACTCCGTCATGCCCAAAATATGCATAAGTGAATGTACATCAAAAGGATAGTCATAAGCACCTCCGGACGATAGAGTGCTTTCAACCAGCTGACTGCTACTGAGGATCTGGGCCAAGCTCTCCTCTCTGTCTACCTGTGGGCATGAACACATCGTCCGAAGAAAGGACGTCAGTACGAATGTTGTACTGAGTATGAGAAGCATAAACAATGAAAGAAAGCATCAACAATATAGTGATAACATCAACATGAAATATCTGGATCTGTCTGATAATCATAAAGGAAATCATGCGTCCCATCTATCTTATACTCATCCTCATAACCTATATGCATCATATGCAAGCTGCCCGCCCATGTCGGAACGGTGTGATAATCAATAATATTAGCCCGCGTCCAGGCCTCCCGCGTCCGGGGTACTATCTCATGCCGCCCACTAGTGGTGTCTGCCCATGCCAAAGGGTCATGGTGTATCCGTATAGCTGCCCGCCTTGGCGGTGACTGCCCGGCCAACTAGGCACGGTGTGAAATGCTCATGTCATGCTTATCATAAAATGCTCATAATAATAATATACTCATCATAAAATACTTATCTCATTGTAATACATGCATAAGGCTCAAGATCAACTTTACACTATCGGGGTGACGTAAGGTCATGATCCCCCGATTCCATTATGGAACAACTATTGATACTCTGCCTCACCTTGAAGGAACTAGTACATAAGGTGAGTGTAAGAGATAATTAACATCATCATTATACTAGCATCATCATATCGTATTCCTCATCTTATATAGACACTAAGGAGTTAGACTCTTAGCCTTTCGGACTATAGGAACTCATGAAGAGAATAGGAATTTCGTGCTACAAGATTCATGCCATCAGAAAGAAGGGACTAGCCTCACATACCTTGGTCTCTTAGTTAGGCTATCGCTCGCTTGCTCTTGTTCAATGTCACGTCGTTACCTTCATAAGAAAATTCGGGTCTATATTAGTAAACTACCCGCAAGAACGCGTCGTCAAGTCTAGGAAGAATTGGGCAGCACTTCTCTTGTTTATACTATTTTTCCCATTTTTTATATTAACTCCCAACATTCATAGCATTACTCACAATATCGAAATCAACAATCGTCGCTTACGTACATTTGGCAAAATCCACCATTTTCCTCCAATTTTCTCTTATTTCTACTTCTAGCTCATCTTTGCGTTTTCATGCATTCAATGCTTGTTTCATGATGTAAACATCATTTATAACGTATTAGTACTCACAACACTTCAATATCATAGTTCAATTCCACTATCATTCATTCATGTCACTATTCATTCAATAATGACCTATTTCTATGTTCTTCTACATCTCAAGTGTCTAAGCTTCCCAATACTTCAAACAACATGGAATAATCATGAAACTTACCTTGGATAGTGGTTGAACAATCCTTAAGTTGAATTGCTTCACTTAGACAAAACCCTAGTTTCACCTTCTTGGGAATTACTTGACTTAGATGATCCCTTGATGTGTTTTTGCACTTGATTTCATAGGTTTAGTGTTGTTGTCCTTGATGTTCCTTGGATTCTTTTGAATTTCTATGGATGAAGTATATGGAGAGTTCTGGAGCTTTTCTTGATGTGTATGGATGAATAATGAAATAAAGTGAGCTTTGGTCCCTTTTTAATAATCCCAAAATCTGATCTTTAATGAATTCTCGTCGGGTGAACAATGGTCGTAAACTGCAGTTTATGGACCGTATTGTGGTTTACGGTCCGTCTTCCATGATCGTGTTTAAGCAATTCAAAAACAGAAGGTTTGGCTGAGTGTCATGGCACTTTACGACTGGGGTTTACGGTCCGTAAACCAGTTTACGGGCCGTCCTCCAAGTCGTTTTTAATCATTTTCACCATTTACAGAAAGTCTTGGCTGAGGGACCTGGTGGTTTACGACCTGGTTTACGGGCCGTATTTTGGGTTGTTTTTAACAATTTCAACACTTAACAGAAACTTGAGATTTTTGACGCAATGAAAGACGATTGCACTATACGGCCCGTAAATCACTTTACGGGCCGTATAGTGCCATATACGACCACTGGGTGAAAATTTTTCTGCAACTTTATTATTTCCAAAAATGCAAAATTAGCCATTCCCGACTTAGTAAAACACCATACACTCAAGTCCTTCATTGTTCTACTCATGACACAAGTACGGAAAAATTTCCGAGGTGTAACAATTTCATTCACTGAGTCCCTCGATGGAGGGACGGGACACGTTATCTGTACATATGATATATGACATGGATATGCATGATTTTCATTTAAAAAGGCAAGTACTTTGATGTTCTAAAAGGTCATACTTGATTCTGGTAAATATCTATTTCAGTTATAATCCTCTTTTTCTGTATTTCATGCCCTATATGCTCAGTACATATTCCGTACTGACCCCCTTTCTTCGGGGGCTGCGTTTCATGCCACGCAGGTACACCCAAATGAGTAAAGGACATTGCTAGAAGATGCTTCAGCTGGATTGGTAACTCCATTTGTTCTTGGAGTGTTGCTGAGTCAGAGTATGTGTGCTATGAAGTTTTGTTCGAAGTTAGAGACTTTGCAGACAGAGTCGTGGGTATTGGTTGTCAGTTTTGTAAGCGGCTCCATCAGCCGATGTGTCATTTGTGTTATGATATAAGTTCTATATGACTACAGATTTTGTTTAACTTGAAAGCAACGAAAAAGAATATTTTCTGAAAGTTGTGCTATGCGTTTCATCTTTATTTGATTTAAAAGTCCAAAAGATTATGTAAGTAACAAGAGTCAGCGGGTTCGCTCGGCTCCGAGTATGGGGTCAGGTGCCCATCACACCCTAGCGGGATTAGGGTGTGACAAAGTGGTATCAGAGCAGGTTGTCCTAGGGGTTGTCTGCAAAGTCGTGTCCAGTAGAGTCCTGTTTATGGTGTGAAGCGTGCCACATTTATAAACAGGAGGCTACGGGGCATCTAGAGATTGTTGACCTTCTTTCTGTCTTAGATCGTGCGATAGAGCCAAGTCATAGGAAAATGAAACTCCTTATGTGAGCCTTACATACGACGGAAGAAGTGAACGGCGATATAGAAAGTCACCGGGGTAAGTATGGACATATTTGTTCTGTCACCTGGAATGGAAGTTCTGGATGGCTAGAATGTGATATATAGCTGTATGCTCTATAAGGCATTGTTGGTATTTGCTGCGTACAGATTTTGAATGGTAAGACTGGTAAAGGAGACCTGGTCAGAATCTTTTCAAAATCAAGTGTGGAAAGGGAATATCGTAAATGGACAATAAGCGGGATGTGATATTTTAGAGAAGCTACAGATTTGGGTATGGCGTGAAAAATGATTGTGAGAAAGATGATTAGCAGTCCAGAGGATTAAAATGGATAACATCCGAGGTTTAGTAAGAGTGAGGTCTGTTCGAAGATTCAAAAAGTCGACAATCGGTTTTATTGTAGATTATTATATAAGAATGGTGAGTGGAGATCCGAACGGGCTGATACCCGAAGTATTCATAAGAAACGGCGACGAAGGCATATTCACTACCATCGGGAATTTGGGAATCTAGGATGAAAGATAGTTATGCACGTAAGCGAAAGGTGAAGGTTGAGGGTCGAAAGGGGTAAAATAGTAATTGTAAAGGAGAAAGACGTGTTACAAGAGTGCCTCGGGATCTGTAAGACCTCGACTAGCCCCAAATCATGTAATAAAGGTCATGCGAGGAAGCGGACGCGATTATATAAGCATTAAGGCACCAGATTCTGTCGAAGTTTCGAGGTTAAGCGTGCTAAGGTGGGAGAAATTTCAGGATGGGTGACCCCCTGGGAAGTGTGCAAGAAATTCTATATATTTCGACATAAGCGGCAAATGAGAAGCTAGAGTAGCCTAAGGGAAACTAGAGTATATGGGATGGTTAGATACCATAAAGGCCCACATAGGGCGAGACAGGCTAGACCAGTGGAAAGACAGAAGGTGCAACACAGTTCTGAAATTTGGATAGGCTTGAATGGCGTTTGGAGGTATTTTGCGGGCTAGTTGATAGTAATTATATATGTATATATAAGAAGGCGTACGATATCCCACATGTGAATGTATCGGTGGGCATGTGTGCCCCAGCAATCGGCGTTACAATATGGAAGGCCTCAACCGAGTAAAGGATACCGAAGTTCGAGTGACAGTAAAAAGATAAATGGTGCAAGTGTTATAAGATAAGCTGCTATTTTCACCACCGATTAATATTGGAAAACTCCAATACAATGACATTTGGAAAAGAAAGTGAGCGAGTAGATGGAAAATTAAAAAGAGATCAAAGTGTCGGAAGAAAATGAAAGGTAGGAAACCTTAGTGAGTGAAACCCCCGAGAGAAATTTCCGATAAAAGTACGAGACTATTTGGATAAAAATTTAAAGGTAGGCACGTGAAAAGGATAAAGTATGGTAATATGGAATAAAAGAGGAATATATGAGGTTCGAGAACCAATATCGATAAGTGGACTGAAGGAATAGTGACCGCGACAAGGAATGTAAGGTAAGAGAAAAGAATGATTAAGCCTTGTGACGATGTAGAAGATTCCGGCCCGTGAAAGGTATATAAAGGAATAAAATATGCAGCCATATTAATATGGTTACCTCGGACATGGAAATGTTTTCCTAAAAGGATGACTTGGGGATAATATGGATTTATGTGTTTAAGGTGAAATTTCTCCAACTTCAGGGCCAATGCCACAAAGGACAAAAGAAGAAAAATGTTCGAGGAGGAAGGAACCTAGGGAAGGTATACTAACGGATTAGTCGAAGGAAGAGGAGAACCTTTGGAAATAAAACAATTGAAAATCTTTAATCATAGGAATAAGAAGGATACTTTGACAAGGTAGCGATAGAAACCCGATTAAGCACCAAGGAAAGATTAAGTAGGATGGGTCGATACTGTGATTGGAAAACAATTAATGATAGGGAATGAGAACTTGTGCAAGGTCTGAAGGAGTTGATCTTAGCGAAAAATAGAATGAAGAAAAAGGAACGTGCATGGGAGACCGCTCGGTTATAGCGTCATAAATATAGTTAAAGATTCGATGAATAAGGATAAAGAGAACGAAAATTGTAAGGATTCTGTGCTAAGAACAAAAGTAGCGGGACGCTTGAGAAATATGGACGCACGGCTGCGATACGAGCGCATAGTTAGGAAGAATTACGAGTAAGTAAGATAAATGGGTGAAAGGATTAATAGTGGATGGAAAGGTATGGGAATATTGATAAAAATGATGGTGTAGACAAAACTTGTGGTAAAACGTTTCAATATGTTGTGCATAGAGTTGGAAAGAAAGAAAAGGAGTAAGGTATAAACGAAGACTTCACAAAAGGACTGTTGGCATATAAGGATCCCCTTAAAGGGGGGGGGGGGGGGGGAGACCATATTATATTAGGCTTAAAAGGAATCACAACAATTTCAAGCGCCAGAAAAGGAAATTTATTAGCTCGGGGCTAGAATGCAAAACATATCGGCATACCAAGAGAATACATGAAAGAGATAAAATGAGTTGACAATGAGGGTACTATGAGGCCGACAGAAAAGGAAAGGATGAAAGATACCTTAAGAAAATACTTCATGCCAACATGAATTATGATATGATTATGCCATGATTTGAATTCCTCACATCGGGCCAATTTGGCGTCGTACCTAAGTACGTAATGCCATGTTGTAAAGAGTAATAAAAAGAGCAAGAAAATGGCTACAAGCCGAGTGCATAAGGGATGATCAAGGAAAGGATAAGCTTCAAAGGACATTTTGGACAACAACGACTATTATAACGAAAGAGTCCACGATTGGTAGTTTGGAAATTTTAAAAGAAAGAAAGAACGCAGCGCCAATATAAAGGCACCAAGGAAAAGTATACTTGTGTCGAGGGATGTGAGAGAAGTAAATAAAGGAAAAGTTGTAGTAGGAACTCAAGATGTTGCGAGCTAAGAAGTTAGGTGAATTCGAATCATAAGTCACCATAAGCGCAACTGGACTGCGAAGGATAATAATTGGCAAAGAAACATTACGTACATATGTTTTTGGGTAAATATTCGGAATGAAAGATTAAAAGGGATAGTGACAAAGACGTAAAGAAACAGGGGGCGAAGAAAAGGGAACACCAAAAGACTGATGGATAATTATAGCATGATAAGCGAGACTTTAATACTTTAGATCAAATGAAAGCAAGGAACAGCCTGTGGCCATATGGATCGTTAAGCGAAGATTGCGTACCAAAGACAGGGCTTCTATTAAGGTGTGGTAATAAAGCGATAACAGAAAAGAGATAATCTGGGAAGCACAAGGATCATGAGTGGGCACAGCGGATTAGAAAGCCCGTGACACGAAATGAGGACTCATGTAAAGACTAAGAAGTTCGATTGTAAAGGAAATAGGATGAGAGATAAGGAATGGGCAGGAAGAAAAAGGACAACTATAAAAAGGACCCTCCCGAAGCATTATGACACCCCATGAGGTCAGTTGAACATTCGAGGACGAATGTTCTAAAGGGGGGGGGGGGGGAGGATGTTATAACCCGTATTTTGTACGTTCGGATATTTCGAGATAGTCGTGGTAAGTTAAGGGCAAGACCATTTTCCAAAATTATTTTAATGTACAAGTTGTTATGAATATTATTTATGAATATTATTAGTATGGAAATATGGAGAAAGGCTAAGGGTAAAAAGGGAAATTCGCAAAATGGTTCATGGTAATATTGTGGAAGGCTAGGGGCAAAATGGGAATTTCACAAAAAAGTTCAAGAGAGCTCTTGGAGAACCCCTTGGCTGTGTGACATATGTATATATATATATATATATATACATTGAAGGGTGATGACAAAAATAAAATAATTAGTCATCTTTTATTTTAATGTTTAAGAATCTTCAAGAAAATGCCATGTGTTCACTTGGTATTGGAAGGAGATATACATATATATATATATATATATATATATATATATATATATATATATATATATATATATATATATATATATGTAGAGAGATGACCAAAGTAAGACCATTATTCATCTTTACCATTCAAGAAATTTCAAGAATAAAACATAAGAGACCATTCGGCCACCATGGCCAAACATTTGAGTCCATGAAATTGATCAAGAAAAAATATTTTCTTCTAGTATTCCAACTAATTTGAAGGTCCTAATTAACATGGAGTGGTTGTTGGAACAAGCAAAGTACTCATGGTGCAAGATGGAAGCTCTATCCGGATAAGAGGAGCCAAAGAATAAAGGTACGGCTTCACCCCTCCTTTCATGTGTTATAGATGATTTGTGAATATTGTAGCATGAAGAAACAGATGAAATTCATGAAATAGATGTATGTTGGGGGTGGCCGAATGGGATTGAATGGTGTAGGAAAGATGAATTGATTTTTATTTAGTAATTTGATTGTTGTTGTTGTGGATTTCATAATAAAAATGAAGATTTAATGGCTTGAAATTAAGTTGTAATAGTTTGTGGATTATGGAAGAAGCTAATGTGATATTAGTATGGTTTCTTATGATTATAAGAATGAATGATATTTCTAAAGTATAGATTGTTGGTGTAGTTTATGAATTTGGAAGAAAGAAAATGTGTTGTTAGTGTTCTTGTGGAATTTGGAAGGTTTTGGGTGAAGTAGTATGTCAATTGGGTTGTCTGGAATATTATGTGAATTGTTTGAAGTATTCTTGAATCATGTTAGAATGATTTCGGATTAATACTTGAATGTGGGATCATTGGTGTTAGCTTGATTATATGTGATTGAATCGAATACAAATGAAATGTCGTCGGAATGTGTAGAAAGAATTGTTAATGTTCGAATGTATTTTGAGATAATTGTTGAAGTTGGAAGATATGATTGTTGGTATTGTTATTGATAATTTGGCCGAGTTGCATTCTCGGGTTTGTTGTTGATAAATTGGCCGAGTTAGATTCTCGGAGATGATGTGTTTACAGGGGAAATGCTGCCGAAATTTCGGCAGAATATAAGTGAATTGTTTGTGAAGCTATGGCAAGTAAATGACAATGAATCTAATGGTTATGTAAAATCTTCTTGAATGTAGAATAGCAAGCTTGGATAAATAAGCGTAGCTAATAAGGCGTGGCACAGGTATGTAAGGGCTTACCCTTTCTTTCTTTTGGCATGGTCTTTATGAAACGAATAAATGACGTATATGTATGATTTCAGAGAAATTCTTATTCTTAGAGCCACTAGGACGGCTAATATTCTTGGCTTCCATAAGTGTTCCATATGGCTTTGATGCAAATCTATGATGTCCGAAGTTTGTTGATATGTTTCGAAATGGCATTCGAAAGATAATTTATATGACTAAAGTTTTGATTTTCAAATGCTAGCACGTTCGACTATTCCATTGAGTCTTTAAAACATTTTGATATGTACATATGATTCCAAAAGCTATATTTGGTTTGATCCATACGATATCTGAAAGATAATTGATATGATTATTTCTTCGATTTTCCAAAAATGGCTTCTGAAATGTTTGTAGAAGGTTCTGTACTTCAAACGTCCATAACTTTCTCGTACTAAGTCGGATTGACCCGAAACTTGTTTCTGAGCCTTCAGGAGTCGGTACGTACACTTGTCCATCGAGTCTTGATTTATGTGCATATGGTTTCGCATTATTCTGTTCGTGCAAGCCTCAGTTTGGATTTCACTGAGCCCGGGCCAGGACATGTTCTCGTGCGTATTCCACTGCATTATTCACCGAGTCCCTCTCACTTGCGGGCCGGGACACGTTATATGTATATGATGTTATGATGATATGGGGATGGTGGCCAGGATGGCATATGATGATTTTATTCACCGAGACCCACAAAAGAGGGCCGGGACACGTTATATGTATCCACCGAGTCCCTCAATAGAGGGTCGAGACACGTTATATGTGTACATGATATATGATGTTGACATGCATGATTCTATCCACCGAGTCCCTCACTTGAGGGCCGGGACACGTTACGCATATGTGATAAATGATGTGGACATGTATGATTTCATTCACCGAGTACCTCGCTGGAGGGCCGGGACACGTTATCTGTACATATGATATATGACATGGATATGCATGATTTTCATTTAAAAAGGCAAGTACTTTGATGTTCTAAAAGGTCATACTTGATTCTGGTAAATCTCTGTTTCAGTTATAATCCTCTTTTTCTGTATTCCATGCCTTACATGCTCAGTACATATTCCGTACTGACCCCCTTTCTTCGGGGGCTGCGTTTCATGCCACGCAGGTACACCCAGATGAGTGGGGGCTGCGTTTCATGCCACGCAGGTACACCTAGATGAGTAAAGGACATTGCTAGAAGATGCTTCAGCTGGATTGGTAACTCCATTTGTTCCTGGAGTGTTTCCGAGTCAGAGTATGTGTGCTATGAAGTTTTGTTCGAAGTTAGAGACTTTGCAGATAGAGTCGTGGGTATTGGTTGTCAGTTCTGTAAGCGGCTCCATCAGCCGATGAGTCATTTGTGTTATGATATAAGTTCTATATGAGTACAAATTTTGTTTAACTTGAAAGCAACGAAAAAGAATATTTCTGAAAGTTGTGCTATGCGTTTCATCTTTATTTGATTTAAAAGTCCAAAAGATTATGTAAGTAACAAGAGTCAGCGGGTTCGCTCGGCTCCGAGTATGGGGTCGGGTGCCCATCACACCCTAGCGGGATTAGGGTGTGACACTTGCCGCCAAATCCGGTCAAAGAACTGAGCCGGTCCCCGAGACCGAAGTTCCAACGGTTGTTGGCTCGCTGCCCGACTATGAGACTGCTACAACTTCGGAGATCCCTACCTTTGCCGAAGCTGCTGAGGCCTCTCCGAGTTCTCCAACTCCGGCATCAAGGTCGGATGAGTTTGATGACATGTTCTCGGACACTCCTCATGCTACTGGCGAAGTTGCTAGCTTCGTACATCTCCCGATCCCTCGAGCCACGAGGGCGGCTAGCTTGACCACCGAGACTGGAGCTAGGGATAGCCTGTGCGTGTCTTCCCGGCCCCAAGCGTGGAACCCAGGATGACCAAATCGACCGTAATCACCGTTCCCGAGGATTGTAGCTTTTTGTCTCGCCCGGTGGGGGTAGCAAGCTACCTGAGGCCGCTCGTCTCGGACTTGGATAAACGGAAGATGAATGGAGTCCCCTGTCAGTGTCTCATTAACGAGGGCATGCACGTGGGCAATCGAGTAAGTTTATCAGCCATCCTTTGCATAATTCATTGAGAATTTTTGTTTCTCGTTTATCCGAGTTTTAACTTGCTTCTTTTACAGAGTGTGGTGCTTGTTAAAGAAGCCTTCGTCCATGCTCAGCAAGAGGTTGATGATCTCAAGGGCCAACTGGATGCCCAAGGTCGAGAAACGGAGAAGTTTCAGCACCTTTTACGGGTGAAGAAGGATGAGATGAACCGAGCAGTTACTCTTCCAACCTCCAACCCGAGCTCGATGCGATAAAGGCTGAAAACCTTCGATTAAAGGATGAGCTGGACGAGATGGTCGAAAAGAACCGGCTTCTAAAAGCGGACAAAGTCGGCCTTAGCCAGGACAATGCTCGTTTTTCTTCAAGGCTTGGTGAGCTCGGAACCACCATCTCTCAACTCCGGGGGGAGCTGGATTCGGTCAAGTCTGATGCCACGAGCATGGCCAAAAGGCATCGGCTGCTCAAATATAAGAGTGCCCAGTACAAAGAGCGGATGAGGGTGTTTGAGCAAAAGGCAGAGGACTGAGCCTGGATATGTGATGAGCTGAAAACCGAACTCGAGGGGACGGCCGAAGCTAATGACCTTCTCCAGGCCGAGCTCGAGTCGGCCACTCAAATCCAAAGGGTCCTCGAAAAAGATTGGGATGAACTGGTGGCAAAGTTAGCCAAGGCCGAGGCCGATTTGGGAGAAGCCCTTCGGAGCGTGGAGGCCGCCGAGGCTCATACTACGATATCTGTGGAGTATGAACGGTGGAAGTCTCGGAGGATCATCCTTGAGCAAGCCGGGCATGGTTTTGCGGATCTTCCGGCCCTGATACTTGAAGCTAAAAAGGTCGAGGAAGAAGCTAAAAGAGCCCTCGATGCTGACTCCGACGACTCCGAGCGGACAGTGTCCGAACAATCCGGATCCAGCCACACCGGATAGACCTAGGCCTGTACTTAGCCTTTGTTTTTTTGCTTTTGTAGGGGTTTCCGGTGTAAAAACCTTTGTATAAATGGAAGATGCATTTTTCTTTTCTTGATTCTTTTGTTTGAATGTTTGTTATGACTTTTGCCCGAATTGTCGGTTCGTTTTAAGGACATGCAGACTCGGAGTCATTATTTCAGACTGCGCCTAAATATTGGCTTTTCTCTTCGTCCGGTACGTTTTGTCTGGGAATTTTGATGATGGTTTTTGCCCGTGGGACTTATCTAATGCTTTGTGAATTCAGACGTCTCCGATTCACGATAGGGATTTTTTTAAGACCGGTATTTTTCGTCTATTTTTTAGGGCCGGTATTTTTTACAGCCTTAGCAAAATTTGATGTAGCAGTCCCCGTTCGAGGGAGTTTAAAGATTTTGGCTCGGTTCATTGTGACCTTGTTGCCTTTGTCGAATTTCGACCGTAGTGCCCGGAATAGGGTATATGAATGAAGCGATGCCGAAATACGGCGATAATCACCGGGGTAGGGTGTTTTAACAAAACGATATCTAAAATATTGTAATCTGAATTTTCGATAATTTTTGTATTGCAAGTATTTTGTACATACATGATATGAGAATTTGTTTCCTTCTGCTTTTGCCGTAGCAAATACTAAATGGACACGATTCATTCTGATCGTTTGGTCCTCACATCGAAACCTAATGCAGAAGGTCCGGTCTTGGTTTTGCCATAGCAAATATTGTGTGGACACGATTCATTCTGATCATTTGGTCCTTACATCGAAACCTAATGTAGAAGGTCCAACTTTGATTTGTTGAGTTCCTCCGTTTTCCACTAACCGGGGTGAACCTCGATGTGGGTACAATAGTCCCCTAGCGCTTATCCGAGCTGCAAGATCGGGTAAGCGCTATTAAGCCCCCACTCGTAGGCAGTGACCCCGAGTTTCCGGGCGTTTGTCCTTGTCTTTGTCAAGTAACACGTTGTACTTGTTGCCTCATTAAAAACCTTGTCGGAAAACCCATTTTGGGACCTAGAATCTAGCTTTATCCAGTACTTCCTGCAAAAAATAAAATGGGTTAATAGTAAAATACGAGGTGTCCATACCTTAGCAGTAGTATCTCTTCAAATGAGCCACATTCCAGTTATTGCGCAACCGTTGTCCGTCCATGGGTTCCAACTGATACGATCCTTTGCCCGTTACCTCGGTTATCTTGTACGGTCCTTCCCAGTTCGGACCTAGTTTTCTTTCATTGGGATTCCTGGTGTTCAAGGTAACTTTCCAAAGCACCAAGTCCCCAATTTGGAAATGTCAAAAATTGGCTCTTCGATTATAGTACCTTTCCATTATCTGCTTCTGGGCTGCAATACGGACCAACGCAGTTTCGCAAAGTTCATCCGTGAGATCGAGTTTTACAGCCATGGCCTCCTCGTTTGACTCCTCGGTGGTATACCTGAATTGGAGACTCGGTTCACCAACTTCTACGAGAATGAGGGCTTCGGTCTCATAGACTAACGAGAAAGGTGTTTCCCCCGTGCTGGATTTCGATGTGGTTCTGTAAGCCCACAATACCTCCGGTAGTATTTCCCTCCAGTGATGCTTCGACGCTTCTAGTCTTTTCCTCAGATTTTGAATTATTGTTTTATTCGTGGATTCCGCCTGTCCGTTTGCACACGGGTGGTATGGATTTGATACGATTTTCTTGATCTTTAACCCTTCGAGAAAATCATTGACTTTGCCACCCATAAATTGAGGACTATTATAACAAGTTATCTCGGCCGGGATGCCAAAACGACAAATGATGTGGTCCCATATGAAGTCAATGACCTCATTCTCTCTAATTTTTTCGAAGGCCTGCGCTTCAACCCATTTGGAGAAATAGTCAGTCATAAACAGAATAAAACGGGCTTTACCTGGTGCCCATGGCAGTGGACCAAAGATTTCTTTTCCCCACTTCATGAAAGGCCAAGGTGACACCACCGAATGCAGCAACTCCCCGGGTTGATGAATCATCGGGACGAGTCTCTGACACCTGTCGCATTTTCGGACAAAATTCCTCTAATCTTCCTCCATCCGGTTCCAGTAATAACCGGCTCTGATAATCTTTCGGACCAGGGCTTCAGCACCGGAGTGGTTTTCGCAGGTCCCCTCATGCACCTCTCTCATCACATACCCCGTTTCTCCGGGACCCAAACACTTGGCCAGGGTTCCGAAGAAAGACCGTCGATACAATTGGCCGTCTAACAAGCAGAAACGTGTAGCTTTTGTCCTTAGTGACCGTGATTCTTTTGGGTCACTCGGGAGCTTTCCGTCTCTCAAGTAGTCGACGTATTTGTTACGCCAATCCCAAGTTAAACCCATTGATTTTATTTTGGCATGTCCTCTTTCTATTGCTGAATTAATCAAGTGCACCGTAGTCCCGGGGTTGATTTCTTCCCCTTCGACCGAAGATCCCAAATTGGCCAATGCATCGGCTTCACTGTTCTGCTCCCTCAGTACATGATGCATGGTCCATTCTTTAAACCGGTGTTGTATCACTTGGATTTTTTACAGATACCTTTGCATCCGTTCGTCCTTGACCTCGAAGACGCCATTCACCCGGTTAACGACCAAAACAGAATCGCACTTTTCCTCGATTATTTCGGCCCCCATACTCCGGCCTAATTCCAAACCTGCAATCATAGCCTCATACTCGGCTTCATTGTTAGTCGATTTAACAGTTCTAATGGATGGTCGAACGGCATCCCCGGCCGGGGTTCTAAGGACGATTCCTAGCCTGGAACCTTTCAGGTTCTAGGCTCCGTCCGTGTGTAGCTGTCACGACCCAACCCCGTAGACCGTGACTAGTTCCCGATCTGGGCACTCAAACGCATTCTAGAATATGGCAAAAGCCGACAAGGCTTTTTTTCAAATTTAGATAATTTCCAGAAAAATTTCGGCAGAGTTTCCTTTGTTTTACGGACTATCCCATGTACCCTGCACGCAGAAAATACCAACAAAGGCCACACAGGGCCAACAGAGCAACATTTAAATATATGCGGACCGGCCGCCGCGGCGAATGGGATCGCCCAAACACAACATAAGCACACATCTGTATAGAAATACCCCAACCCACAAACATGTCCACAGACCTCTAAACAGACCGACAGAATCATATGACGGGACATGGCCCCGCCGTACCCATGAACGAGAATAAACATATACAGTGATGACAGACTGTACCAAAAGATGGGCTCTGAAGAAAAGAGCGCTCCAAAATAGCAGAATAAGATCCTAAGCGGGCGGATCTGAAAACCTGTCGTCGGTACCTGCGCGGCATGAAAACGCAGCCCCCGAAGAAAGGGGGTCAGTACGAAATATGTACTGAATATGTAAAGCCTGAATTACAGAAACAAACTCATAACTGGTACAGAACGTGCAGAAAGTAAACAGAAAATCCAAAGTATCAGATATATATTTTCAAACATGCAGAGTGGGTACAGAAACATATGTCATATCAAATTCGGTCCCTGCCAAGGGACTCGGCAGACAGAACGTGGCCACCCTCCCGACGCTGGTGCCACAACACAGAAGAATAAAAAAAGGGGCATAACCCCGTATTATAATATGTCATATCAAATGGCCATAGCAAATTATATCAGAACAAGCGGATATGGCACATCATACTCCACAAACCCATGTACGCGAATACCTGCCCCCTCACATCGAGGCACGACGAACAATGCAGAGGATCACGCTTGACAACATATCCTGGCCCGGGCTCAGTGTGGGAAACATTGGGGCGTCCACGAATGGAGTAGTAAGAGACTAATGCAATTAAAATATCATAAATGTTTTAATAGACTCGATGAGGCATATCAAAGGCAAATCGATCCAATGAAGTCGGACGGGAACATAGTAAACGAGTTTCGGATATCATAATGAATTACAGAAGTATAATCTTTCTGAAATCGTTGCGAGTGTCAAAACAATTTATCGGACTCAGTGGAATATTTAAACCAATGTTCGTTAGGTAATTAGAATAGTAGTCAAAACGTTTCTTTTAAAAACTGCTCGAAAAGAAGACTTAAGTACATTAAGGGCAAAACCGGGGATAGCGGGCCCACCTCGGAACAAGCAAGGCGGTGGGCTCAAATTACGCCCTTTAAGCTTATGGGGTCACCTATAAAGGTTCTACGGATATTCTATAGCTTTTCAAGGAGTTTAGAGAAAGTTTGCATAATTTCCAGGAAAGCATACCAAAAGAGTTCAATCTTACTGAAAGAAAAAGTGATATTTTCACTTGCGGATTCCGAGGGGCAGAAAGTCCTCCGAGGCTCGAATCCGATTCTACTACACTTAGGCATGACAAAAGAAGGATCGAGGTAGCTTTACATACCTTTTGAGCCTTTTAAGCCTATCAAAGCTCACTTCTCGTTTCGTCAAAAATCTGTAAATGGTCAAGTTTACCAATTGTGAGTTATAGATTCTACGAATTCAACTTAACTCATATATGTCTACCGAAATTTCGGCAGCACTTCCCCTATACATATAGCACCCCCGAGAATTCAACTCGGCTCAAAATCATCAACAACAACCCAAACAACAACATCAACATCCACAACAAACATTAGAAACACAATATGGCACAACTAGTTCTACTTGCTGACATAATGCCATAACCTTCATTTTAATCTTAACTTTCAAACTAATCTCAATGATTTCACATTCATTATCAATCTAGATCACCACAACATAGTTTAGAAGCATTTCATATCGTTTCCTTAAATTATACACACGATATACGTAATATACAAACTTTCTGCCGAAGTCATAACTCATTCAAAACTTCTAATCTTTGGCATACATATTCATAACATGATTCCAACTTCCAAGTTCATCAATACTTGTCCAAATTAGCAACCTAATAACTTCACTTTCATAATGTCGTAAGATCATACTAAAGCGATATAAGTTTCTACATTCCATGTCAAAGCAAACTCATATTGTTTTACTTTCGTTCACATTGCAAGAATCAGAATAACACACTAACACACTAAACAACTTAATCCATTTCTATTCCTACTCCATTATACCACACGGCCAATTGCTCTATTTATCAATTCAACCAAATTTATTCAACTTTCATTCACAATATGAATTCCATCACATTCACAACTAAAATATAACATAGTTCTACACATTATAAGTATACAACACATATACCCTCACGGCTACACACCATATTCCAATCCCACTTTGAAATCTTCCAATTTTCCATACAATCAACTCATTCCCACATACTACAACACAAACAAAACATCATAACACAATAAAAAGAGATAAATTCTTACCTTATTTTCTAGTCTTCCTCACTAGAATTTGTGTTCACTTTGATAAACCAAGGGTTCCTTTCTCCAAACCAACTACACCAAGTTGAAGAGGCTACTCAATTTAGTAAGAAAACCACAAAATATAAATTTTTGGCATAAGATTTGTGAGGGTCAATTTTCCATGGCCAAGCCGAGAGCTCTTCTTTCTTTTTCTCTCTTGTGCTTTGTTCTTTCTCTTCTTCTAATTTCTTGAATGCTCTAAGGGATAAAGACCACTATATTATTAGTATTTAGCACATGGGAAAAATTGACTAAAAAGGTTGGGTGGGCTTGGCCTTATGGCCGGCCACCCCCCCTTATTTGGGCCTCATTTCTCATCAATTTTTTCTTGGCCCAATGGATTTTAAATTCTTGTTTTACAAATCCCGAAACTAATTTCCGAAATTCCAATTTTTTTTTCTTTTTGCCCTTAGCCTTCCCCGACACTCTCACATTAATATTCTTTTACAAACAACTCCAGTGCTAGATGTAATCAATTATGACTTTATTTCATACAAGTCAAGATTATTTCTAATTTTCCAAATGTGCGAAAACACGGGATATAACATCCTCCCCCCCTTTAGAACATTCGTCCCCGAATGTTAAATCAATCTTATAGGGTTTGAAAATACTTTGGGGGAAGGTTCTTTTTATAGACAGCACATGTGACACACATTCATTATTGAAATAGAATTAAGCAAGGATTCAAGATTACCTGTGGGTATAGGGAACAGATGAGGATATTTCTTCTTCATTTCCTCTTCGGCCTCCCAGGTCATTTCCTCCCTATTATCGTTCCGCCACAACACCTTAACAGAGGCTACATCTTTGTTCCGGAGCTTTCTTACCTGGCGGTCCAAAATTGCTACGGGCTGCTCCTCGTAAGATAACTGCTCCGTCACCTGAATGTCATCCGCAGGAAATATTCTGGAAGGGTCACCAATGCATTTGCGGAGCATAGATACATGGAATACCGGATGTACCGCTTCCAAATCAGATGGCAGATCTAACTCATAGGCGACATTTCAGATTTTTCTAACAATCTGATAAGGCCCAATATAACGCGGACTAAGCTTACCCTTTCTGCCGAACCGCATTACGCCTTTCATAGGCGATACCTTTAGAAATACCCAATCACCAACCTGGAATTCCAAAGGACGACGCCGTTTATCAGCGTATGATTTCTGTCGACTCTGGGCTGCCAATAGTCGTTCCCGGATAAATTTCACCTTATCAACGGCCTGCTGGATCATATCTGGGCCAATTAACTCTGTCTCGCCAATATCAAACCAGCCGATAGGTGACCTGCATTTCCTGCCATACAAAGCCTCGTACGGAGCCATCTGGATGCTGGAATGGTAACTGTTATTATAAGCAAATTCAATCAATGGCAAGTGATCCTCCCAGCTAACTCTGAAATCAATAACACAGGCCCGCAACATATCTTCAAGCGTCTGGATAGTGCGCTCGGCCTGTCCGTCGCTCTGAGGATGGAAAGCTGTGCTCAGGCTCAACTGAGTCCCTAATCCTTCCTGAAAAGATCTCCAGAAGTTCGCTGTGAACTGAGCACCTCTATCAGTGATAATAGATATAGGAACTCCATGAAGTTGCACAATTTCTTTAATATAAAGCCTGGCATAATCCTCAGTGGAATAAGTAGTTCTGACGAGGAGAAAATGGGCTGATTTTGTCAGCCTATCCACAATAACCCAGATGGACTCATACTTCCGTGGAGTGCGAGGCAAACCTGTAATGAAGTCCATGTTAATGATCTCCCACTTCCACGTCGGAATTTCCATTTCTTGCAACAGTCCACCCGGTTTCTGGTGTTCAATCTTGACCTGCTGACAATTAGGGCAGTGGGCGACGAATTCTGCAATATCCCATTTCATACCGTCCCACCAGTATAGGCACCTGAGATCATGATACATCTTCGTAGATCCAGGATGGACTGAATAGCGAGCATAATGTGCCTCGCTCATAACCTGTTGCCGTAGTCC
This sequence comes from Lycium barbarum, assembly GCF_019175385.1. Classification (NCBI taxonomy): domain Eukaryota; kingdom Viridiplantae; phylum Streptophyta; class Magnoliopsida; order Solanales; family Solanaceae; genus Lycium; species Lycium barbarum. The sequence goes on along the minus strand of NC_083342.1, from coordinate 36,268,464 downwards.
TGCAATATCAGGTACACACAACCTGCCTCTGTATAGTAAGGTCCCGTCCGGTGTAAACTCGAACGGAGTCTTCTCCTTCTCATGGGCTGTGTCTCTGTACCGAGCCAAAATAGGATCTTCATATTGATGCCGTTTGATATCTTCCTTAATAGATGATTCAGAAACCCCTCGGACAGAAATCCGTGTACCTCCAGAATAGGCCAGACGAACCCCAAGATTAGCCAACTGATGAATATCACGTACTATCTCTCTCCTGTCTGGCTGTAAATCTGCCAAGCTGCCCATAGATTTCTGGCTAAGCGCATCTGCAACAACATTAGCCTTGCCCGGATGATACAGAATATCCACATCATAGTCTTTCAGGAGCTCTAGCCACCTCCGCTGCCGCAAATTAAGCTCCTTCTGCTTAAAAATATACTGGAGACTCTTATGATCTGTATAGATATCAACATGCACGCCATATAAATAATGTCTCCATATCTTCAGGGCATGAATCACCGCTGCAAGCTCCAGATCGTGGGTAGGATAATTCTTTTCATGCTTTTTGAGCTGTCGGGAGGCATAAGCTATAACGCGGCCATGCTGCATCAATACACAGCCTAACCCCACACCAGAAGCATCACAATAAATAACATACCCGTTTGGTCCCTCGGGAAGAGTCAGAACTGGAGCTGTAGTTAGCTTCTCTTTCAGCAACTGGAAGCCTCGTTCACAAGCATCAGTCCACTGGAACTTGGCTCCCTTCTGAGTTAGCCTTGTCAAAGGCGCTGAAATCGAAGCAAAATTTTCCACAAATCTTCTGTAATAGCCTGCTAACCCAAGAAAACTACGTACCTCCGTGGGCGACGTGGGTCTGGGCCAATTCTTCACGGCCTCAATCTTCTGTGTGTCCACCCGGACACCATCAGCTGCAATAATATGTCCTAAGAATGCCACTGAAGCCAGCCAAAATTCACATTTAGAAAATTTTGCATATAATTTCTGATGCCGAAGTACCCCAAGTACCGCTCTCAGATGATCTGCGTGCTCTGCCTCGGACCGAGAATAAACCAGAATATCATCGATAAATACAATTACAAACATGTCTAAGAACGGCCTGAATACCCGGTTCATTAGATCCATGAATACCGCAGGAGCATTAGTTAACCCAAATGACATAACTCTGAATTCATAATGCCCATATCTGGTCCGGAATGATGTCTTAGGAATATCGGCCTCCCGTACCCGTACCTGATGATAGCCAGACCGAAGATCTATCTTCGAAAAATATTTGGCGCCTTGCAACTGATCAAACAAATCGTCAATTCTGGGGAGGGGGTATTTATTCTTTATAGTTACCTTATTCAGCTGCCGATAATCAATACACATACGCAGCGACCCGTCTTTCTTACGCACAAATAATACCGGGGCTCCCCAAGGCGAAGTACTGGGCCTGATGAAGCCTTTTTCTAACAGATCTTTCAACTACTCTTTCAGTTCTTTCAATTCTGCCGGTGCCATTCTGTACGGGGGAATAGATATCGGCTGAGTATGTGGAAGCAAATAAATAGTAAAATCTATCTCCCGCTCTGGAGGAAGGCCTGGAAGCTCATCTGGGAATACATCTGGAAATTCATTAACCACGGGAACTGACTGAAGAGTCGGCGCTTCTGCTGTCCAGTCTTGTAGCCGAACCAGATGATAAATATAACCCTTTCTGATCATTTTCTTCGCCTTAAGGTATGAAATAAACTTACCTTTCGGCGATGCAGTATTACCTGCCCATTCTATAACTGGCTCCCCAGGAAACTGGAAACGAACTACCTTATTTTGGCAGTCAACATTAGCATAACAGGAAGCTAGCCAGTCCATTCCCATAATAACATCGAACTCGATCATATCTAACTCCACCAGATCTGCCTTAGTGTCTCGACCACATACAATTACAGAACAGTCTTTATATACCTGTTTTGCTACAATAAAGTCCCCAATCGGTGTGGGTACCTCAAATTGCTCTATAGGTTCAGACGTTATACCAATTTTACTGGCAACCAGAGGCGAAATATATGACAAAGTCGAACCTGGATCAATTAATGCATACACAGACCGAGAGAAAACCAATAATGTACCTGTAACGACATTAGGCGATGCCTCCTGATCCTGGCAGCTGGCCAAAGCATAAATGCGGTTCGAAGGACCGCTAGTACCAGAAGCTCCACCACGGCCTCTGCCGCGACCCGCCGGTGCTGATGTACCCGACCCTGTAGGGCGCATAGCCACTGACGAAGATGATGACCCTACGGCTGATCCGGTAGGCTGCGCTGCACCACCCGAACTACTCTTATACGGGCAATCTCTCACAGAATGGCCCTGACGGCCACAAGAAAAACATGCACCGGTGGCCCTATAGCACTCTCCCAGATGGTATCTGCCACAATAAGAACACTGAGGTCTAGGTGGCCTCGTCTGACCAGAACCCCTATCTGTCCGCGAACCTGAAGCACTGGAGCTCTGACCTGCTCCTGAATAACCTGGGCTATCAAATCTGCGACCTGTAGGCTGTGGAGGTGCGCTCTGTGCCGGCTGGGATAGATGTCTGCTAGGCTGCTGCGGCTGCTGAGGCTGTCTGCCCCGAAAATCTCCCGAATACCCAGATGATCTGGCCCTCTTGGGCTGTCTCCGATCCTGACTCCTATCGGGCTGATGACCCCTGTGTCGGTCCTCCATGCCCTGGGCGTGCGCCTGAATACGGGCAATATCCATATCGGGCTGTGCATCCTGTCAGCCATAGTAGCTACCACAGCAGGTGCATATCGAGCCAATGAGTCGAACTCCATACTGTACTCTCGAACACTGCGGCCCCTCTGTCTCAGCAATAAGAATCTGTCAGCCTTGGCCCGCCGTAACTCCGGAGGCAGAAAATGGCTAAGAAAAGCCTGAGAAAAATCATCCCAAACTGCTGGGGGAGCGCCGTCGCCTCTGGATAACTCCCATGACTCGTACCAATTTGCCGCTACATCATACAACCGGTACGAAGCCAATGTGACTGACTCTGTCACGGAAGCATTAATCAAATGTAAGGTGCGCCGCATCTTCCTGATAAACTCCTCAGGATCCTCCTCGGGCTTTGTCCCGAAGAACTCTGAAGGGCCACAAGTCAAGAACTCACGAGCTCTCGAACTGTCACGCCTATATGCTCGGTCACCTCCCAATCCGTTCCCCTGAACCTGTCCCGCCACAAGTCTGGTCAATAGCTGGACTGCCTCTCTCATAGTCTGATCCTCAGTGCCTGGCCGTGGAGCTGGGGGCTCAGGTACTGGAATCTCGGGAGCTGGCGGTGGAGCCGCCCCTCGACCTGCAGCTACTGCTGCTCCAATCTCCTCTACGTGTGGCGGTGTAGAAGAGCCCTCTGCCGGGGGCAAAATATCAGGAGCAATATGTGCATGGGCCCTGGTAATCCTCTGGGCCCGGCTAGTCTCTCCCGCGGCCGCTGCCTTGGCCTTTTGGGCCGCTGTCGCCTTTTTTAGAGGCATAACTGCAAATGTAACAATTCGTTGGGGAGGAGTCATCCTGATAACACAGCTCTATCGCACGATCTAAGACGGAAAGAAGGGTAGCATCCTAAATGCCCTGTAGCCTCCTGTTTATAGGTGTGGTGAACAACACACCGATAAACAAGACTCTACTAGACACGGTCTGTAGACATTCCGAGGACGAACCGCTCTGATACCACTTTTGTCATGACCCAACCCCGTAGACCGTGACTAGTGCCCGATCTGGGCACTCAAACGCATTCTAGTATATGGCAGAAGCCGACAAGGCTTTATTTCAAATTTAGATAATTTCCAGAAAAATTTCGGCAGAGTTTCCTTTGTTTTACGGACTATCCCATGTACCCTGCACGCAGAAAATACCAACAAAGGCCGCACAGGGCCAACAGAGCAACATTTAAATATATGCGGACCGGCCGCCGCGGCGAATGGGATCGCCTAAACACAACATAAGCACACATCTGTACAGAAAGACCCCAACCCACAAACATGTCCACAGACCTCTAAACAGACCGACAGAATCATATGACGGTACAGGGCCCCGCCGTACCCATGAACGAGAATATACATATACAGTGATGACAGACTATACCAAAAGATGGGCTCTGAAGAAAAGAGCGCTCCAAAATAGCAGAATAAGATCCTAAGCGGGCGGATCTGCAAACCTGTCGTCGGTACCTACGTGGCATGAAAACGCAGCCCCCGAAGAAAGGGGTCAGTACGAAATATGTACTGAATATGTAAAGCCTGAATTACAGAAACAAACTCATAACTGGTACAGAACGTGCAGAAAGTAAACAGAAAATCCAATGTATCAGATGTATATTTTCGAACATGCAGTGTGGGTACAGAAACATATGTCATATCAAATCCGGCCCCTGCCAAGGGACTCGACAGACAAAACGTGGCCACCCTCCCGACGCTGGTGCCACAACACAGAAGAATCAGAAAAGGGGCATAACCCCGTATCATAATATGTCATATCAAATGGCCATAGAAAATCATATCAGAACAAGCGGACATGGCACATCATACTCCACAAACCCATGTACGCGAATACCTGCCCCCTCACATCAAGGCACGGCGAACAATGCAGAGGATCACGCTTGACAACAAATCCTGGCCCGGGCTCAGTGTGGGAAACATTGGGGCGTCCACGAATGGAGTAGTGAGAGACTAATGCAATTAAAATATCATAAATGTTTTAATAGACTCGATGAGGCATATCAAAGACAAATCGATCCAATGAAGTCGGACGGGAACATAGTAAACGAGTTTCGGATATCATAATGAATTACAGAAGTATAATCTTTCTGAAATCGTTGCGAGTGTCAAAACAATTTATCGGACTCAGTGGAATATTTAAACCAATGTTCGTTAGGTAATTAGAATAGTAGTCAAAACGTTTCTTTTAAAAACTGCTCGAAAAGAAGACTTAAGTACATTAAGGGCAAAACCGGGAATAGCGGGCCCACCTCGGAACAAGCAAGGCGGTGGGCTCAAATTACGCCCTTTAAGCTTATGGGGTCACCTATAAAGGTTCTACGGACATTCTATAGCTTTTCAAGGAGTTTAGAGAAAGTTTGCATAATTTCCAGGAAAGCATACCAAAAGAGTTCAATCTTACTGAAAGAAAAAGTGATATTTTCACTTGCGGATTCCGAGGGGCAGAAAGTCCTCCGAGGCTCGAATCCGATTCTACTACACTTAGGCATGACAAAAGAAGGATCGAGGTAGCTTTACATACCTTTTGAGCCTTTTAAGCCTATCAAAGCTCACTTCTCGTTTCGTCAAAAATCTGTAAATGGTCAAGTTTACCAATTGTGAGTTATAGATTCTACGAATTCAACTTAACTCATATATGTCTACCGAAATTTCGGCAGCACTTCCCCTATACATATACCACCCCCGAGAATTCAACTCGGCTCAAAATCATCAACAACAACCCAAACAACAACATCAACATCCACAACAAACATTAGAAACACAATATGGCACAACTAGTTCTACTTGCTGACATAATGCCATAACCTTCATTTTAATCTTAACTTTCAAACTAATCTCAATGATTTCACATTCATTATCAATCTAGATCACCACAACATAGTTTAGAAGCATTTCATATCGTTTCCTTAAATTATACACACGATATACGTAATATACAAACTTTCTGCCGAAGTCATAACTCATTCAAAACTTCTAATCTTTGGCATACATATTCATAACATGATTCCAACTTCCAAGTTCATCAATACTTGTCCTAATTAGCAACCTAATAACTTCACTTTCATAATGTCGTAAGATCATACTAAAGCGATATAAGTTTCTACATTCCATTTCAAAGCAAACTCATATTGTTTTACTTTCGTTCACATTGCAAGAATCACAATAACACACTAACACACTAAACAACTTAATCCATTTCTATTCCTACTCCATTATACCACACGGCCAATTGCTCTATTTATCAATTCAACCAAATTTATTCAACTTTCATTCACAATATGAATTCCATCACATTCACAACTAAAATATAACATAGTTCAACACATTATAAGTATACAACACATATACCCTCACGGCTACACACCATATTCCAATCCCACTTTGAAATCTTCCAATTTTCCATACAATCAACTCATTCCCACATACTACAACACAAACAAAACATCATAACACAATAAAAAGAGATAAATTCTTACCTTATTTTCTAGTCTTCCTCACTAGAATTTGTGCTCACTTTGATAAACCAAGGGCTCCTTTCTCCAAACCAACTACACCAAGTTGAAGAGGCTACTCAATTTAGTAAGAAAACCACAAAATATAAATTTTTGGCATAAGATTTGTGAGGGTCAATTTTCCATGGCCAAGCCGAGAGCTCTTCTTTCTTTTTCTCTCTTGTGCTTTGTTCTTTCTCTTCTTCTAATTTCTTGAATGCTCTAAGGGATAAAGACCACTATATTATTAGTATTTAGCACATGGGAAAAATTGACTAAAAAGGTTGGGTGGGCTTGGCCTTATGGCCGGCCACCCCCCTTATTTGGGTCTCATTTCTCATCAATTTTTTCTTGGCCCAATGGATTTTAAATCCTTGTTTTACAAATCCCGAAACTAATTACCGAAATTCCAATTTTTTTTTCTTTTTGCCCTTAGCCTTCCCCGACACTCTCACATTAATATTCTTTTACAAACAACTGCAGTGCTAGATGTAATCAATTATGACTTTATTTCATACAAGTCAAGATTATTTCTAATTTTCCAAATGTGCGAAAACACGGGATATAACAGTAGCGACCAAATACCTGAAGCTTTCCCTGAAGTTAGCAGAAGTTCTTTCTCAACCTCGGGGACCATAGCCGGGGTGAAGTCCGCCACAAAGTCGGCTAAGATCTGGGACTTGAAGGCCGTCCGAGGCTTGTATTCGATATCATATCCGCTAAATTCTACGACCCATTTAGTTAGTCTACCCGATAATTCCGGTTTGTGCATAATGTTTTTTAGGGGGTAAGTAGTCACTACACATATCGGATGGCATTGAAAGTAGGGTTTGAGCTTTCTAGAAGCACTTACCAATGCTAATGCCAATTTTTCCAAGTGGGGATAACGGGTCTCCGCATCCCCCAAAGTTCTACTTACATAATATATAGGGAATTGCGTACCCGATTCTTCTTGGACCAAAATGCCACTTACCGCTACCTCGGAGACAGCAAGGTAGAGAAAAAACTGCTCGTCCGCTTTTGGTGTGTGCAATAGCGGTGGGCTAGACAAGTACCTTTCTAATTCTTGTAAAGCTCTTTGACACTCCGGTGTCCAAACGAAGTCGTTCTTCTTCCTCAGTAAGGAAAAGAAGCGGTGATTCTTGTCCGAGGACCTCGATATAAAACGACTCAGTGCCGCTATCTTTCCGGTGAGCCTCTGCACTCCTTTGACGTTATTCCCCACCTCAATATCCTCGATGGATTTGATCTTGTCCGGGTTGATTTTAATCCCCCGGTTTGACACCATGAAACCCAAAAATTTAACAGATCGGATACCGAAGGCACATTTTGCCGGGTTGAGCTTCATGTTATACTTGCGGAGTACATCGAAGGTTTCCTGCAAATTCTTTAAATGGTCCTCTGTTTCCAGGGACTTGACCACCATGTCGTCAATATAAACTTCTATTGTTTTGCCTATTTGTTCTTCGAACATCCCATTAACTAGGCCTTGGTAAGTTGCACCGGCATTTTTTAATATAAAAGGCATGACATTGTAACAGTAAGTCCCATATCGGGTAATAAAGGATGTTTTCTCTTGATCCTCCGGGTGCATCCGAATTTGGTTATACCCGGAGTAAGCATCGAGAAAACCTAACATCTCATGCCCGGCCGTTGCATCGATCATTCTATCGATGTGAGGCAACGGAAATGAATCCTTCGGGCATGCATTGTTAAGATCCTTATAATCAACACACATTCGAAACCTATTACCTTTTTTCGGCACCTTATAGTCCGGGTATTTTACCTCCTGGATAGAGCCTGTTTTTAAAAGCTTCGTTACCTCGTCCTTCACGAAGGCGTGTTTTGCCTCTGCCATGGGCCTTCTCTTTTGCTTCACCGGGGGAAAACGTCTGTCTAAGCTGAGCTTGTGAGTTGTTACTTCCGGTGGCACACCTGTCATATCTATATGGGACCATGCGAAGCAATCGGTATTAGCTCGAAGAAATTCAATTAACTTGTTCCTGAGCTCCGAGGTTAACCCCGTGCCCAGGTATACCTTTCTGTCCGGTAGATATTCGAACAAGGTGATCTGCTCCAACTCCTCTACTGTTGACTTGGTTGCATACGAGTCATCCGGCATGACGAATGATCTGGGTACATCGAAATCATCCTCTTCATACCACGGGTCCGACCCCGTGTGCTTTAGTTGCTATTTGGTGTCCTTTCTCCTGGTTGAATCTTCTTCCTTTTGATCCGATTTTTTGGCCTGAGGTGTCGCTTCCTTGACCGCGAACATCTCCCTTGCAACGGGTTGTTTACCTCGGATGGTTTTTATCCCCTCCGAAGTCGGGAATTTCAGCAGCTGATGTAATGTCGACGGCACGGACCTCATGCTATGTATCCAAGGTCTACCAAACAATGCATTATACTCCATATCTCATTCGATTACATAGAACACCGTTTGCTGGATAGTGCCGTCAATGTTTACCGGTAATGAGATCTCGTCCTTTGTGGTTTGCCTCGCCATGTTGAACCCGCTGAGTACCCGGGCTACCGGTATGATCTGATCGAGTAGCCTTAGCTGTTCGACCACTCTCCACCCGATGATGTTGGCCGAGCTACCTGGGTCAGTCAAAATATGTTTAATTTGAGTTTTAAAAATAAGTATAGAGATTACCAATGCATCATTATGCGGTTGGATAATGCCTTCTGCATCCTCGTTGCTGAAAGAGATGGAACCCTCGGGTAAATAATCCGGGCTGCGCTTCTCATGCACAATAGAAACCTTTGTGTGTTTCATCACCGGCCCTCGTGGGGTATCGGTACCCCCGATTATCATGTTGATTATATGCTGAGGTTCTACTGGTTTGGCCCGTTTATGAGTCCCCCTTTCCTTGTAGTGACCTTTGGCTCGTTCACTTAGCAATTCTCAAAGATGGTCATTCTTTAGTAACCGAGCCACCTCCTCTCTTAGCTGGCGACAATCTTCAGTTCTGTGTCCATGAGTTCCATGATATTCACACATTACGCTCGGGTCCCGTTGGCCCGGGTCCGACCTTAATGGTCTCGGCCATCTTACATCTGCTATACGGCCAATAGCCGAGAAGAGGTCTGAAATGTTGACATTGAAGTTGTACTCCGATATCCTCGGCAAGTCTTTGTTGTTGGCCGAGCTCCTGGCATCGCTCCTAAATGAGAGACCTCGACTGTTCAACGGGCGCTCGGCCCGTTTATCACCCCGACCGGAGAAATGACTCGGGCCAACCCTTGATTTTTCCGACCTGAAGCTTGGTTTATTCAAATGATAGTATGGCCGATACCTTTCTCTCGATGATCTGGCCTCCGGTTCGTAATTCTTTCTTGGTCTCTCCAAACTTTTGTTCATATTTACGGGCCCTGGGGGAAGCTCGAGTTGGTCATCCTCTACCCGAATCTTTGACTCGTATCGGTTGTGGACATCCGCCCAGGTCACAGCCTCGTATTCCAGCAAGTTTTCCTTTAATTTGAACGAGGTCGTCGAGCTCTGAGGATTGAGCCCCTTTGTGAAAGCTTGTGCAGCCCATTCCTCCGGATCCGGAGGGAGCTCCATTCGTTCCCTTTGGAATCGGTTGACAAATTCACGCAATAACTCATCGTCTCTTTGGGCTATAAGGAAAATATCTGCCTTACGGGCCTGCACCCTTTTTGCACCGGCGTGAGCTTTTATGAAAGCATCGGCGAGCATTTCGAAAGAAGTGATCGAATGCTCGGGCAGATGGTCGTACCAAGTCAATGCTCCCTTTGACAGAGTTTCCCCAAACCTTTTCAGCAACACGGATTCGATTTCATCTTCTTCAATGTCATTGCCTTTTATAGCGCAGGTGTACGAAGTCACGTGTTCCTGAGGGTCCGTTGTGCCGTCGTATTTCTGGATATCCGGCATCTTGAACCTCTTCGGGATCAATTTCGGAGCCGCACTCGGAGGAAAAGGCCTCTGAATATACCTCTTCGAATCCGGTCCTTTCAAAATAGGCGGAGCCCCCGGTATTTGGTCCACCCGAGAGTTATATGTTTCCACCCTCTTTTCGGTCGAGTCTACCCGCTTCGCCAATGTTTCGAGTATTCTCAGAACCTCGGTGGATGAACCAGCTCCGGACCCATTGCTCTCAACCATCCGTGCCTCATCCCCTCTGGATTCAGCAACACCCTTCGCCTTCTCCGGGGTCGTTTTATCACTTCTGTTTTGCAACTGGGCTATTGCGATTCCTTGTTCAGCAATCGCCGCTCTCTGTTCCTGCAACATTTCAAAAATTAAACGTAAGTCAATATTAGCATCCGGGGTATCCGGTTCTTTCCGGCCTTGTGTCCGGGACAAAGTAATTGAATTGTGAGTATTTAAAGGATCGGTGGCCGGCTGTGTGGGATTCTCCTGATTCACGGTGTTTTGCCAGTTGAGGCCCTCCCTCGAATTAATGGGGTTCGGGTCAGCGGGATTTGCTGGTAATCCTCGTGGCCCGCTGTCTTCATTTTCGGTCACAATCTCGTTGTTGTTGACGTGACCAGATTGTCCACTGTTAACCATTTGGTCCGTTTTTACAGAGACGAACAAAAGATTTTTTCGATTCTGACGGGTGAGAGATAAATTAAGATCAAAGACCACTATTATCCTAGCCCCACGGTGGGTACCAAACTGTTTACCTCGAATTTAGGTAAACAATTAAATTTATGAATGAGGTATAGGATATGTGGTTGAACTTTGATCTATTTGGTTGAAAAAAGGTATATAAAGATATGCTATGAAGGAGCAAATAATAATTAGTGATTTACTCTAAATATATGTGTCTAATAATATATGAGAATTGTTTAATTGAACAAAGCTAAACAATAACAACTGATCCAGACTAAAGTCAGAGAATGAGAGAGTGATTTTATATATTTTGCTATTACAATGTTCTAGAACTCAAGAAGTCAACCCTTAAAAGTAGGGTAATGGCCCCTATTTATAGTTTTGCCTTATGGGCCTCTTACAACCTAAAGCCCGTTTGAATAAAGTAAAACCCTAAAAAGGATAAGGTTGGTTCGTATGGTCTGACACCCGTACGATTGGCAATACAATGTGGCAGAACGGTATTGACACGTGGCAGTTGTGTAACGGATCACCCGGACCAACGACCACGATCAAACGGACGAACGGCCACGATCAACTCGACTATGGAGAAACCGGACCAAATGATGTCTTTTGCTTTCTTCGGATCAAGCACTCCTCCGGTCCCAAAAGAAAGTCTTCATGCTCGGTCTCCGGTCTCACCGGTCTAGCATATATCCGATTTTTACCGTATACAATCTTACCTAAAACTTTTGCCTTATTCTTTATAATAGGTTGGTACATCAAAGAATACTATTGTACTAATCAACTAATGTATATCGTACGTGAACAATAGCCTTAGAATAAATACACATAATGCATCTTCTAAAGCTGAAGTCTAAATTAAAATTGGAAATGTATTATATACTAACTTGCAACTCTAAATTATTATATTTAATTTACAAAAAAAAAAAAAGGCCTTGAATCTCATTTTACTTGTTGAAAAAAAAAAGTAGATTTGTTTAACGTTAATTACTATTTTTCAATAATTTAATCTTCTTTTATACATTTTATATTGATTGAAGCGATGCACACGTGCACTAGTTTATAGAATAGTGCAGGTTCCAACAGTCGTGGATGATACTATGGAGCGTAATATTTGTCAACTTTATCTCGAAAACATATTGGATACTTGAGGCAATCTTTATATTAAATATTTTGATAGGATAAAATTAATTAGAAGAGTAAAATATTTTTAAAAAGGCGAATTAGTCAAATTATATACTTCTTACATCAATGATAAGTAGGTTAAACTATTATTATAAAAAACTACAATGAGGAAAATTAGCATACTGTTACACTCCATAATAATCCGTGCTACTTTTATTAAAACAAGAAAGAATGAGTTAAGAAGGTTCAAGGAAAGTTAATCGAGTTAGTAAGAATGTCGTTATATATATGGTTTCCTTAAGTATCCCAAGGTGACACGGTTACCTAAAGGATTTGAAATCACACTATGAGTATGTATATGAGGTAATGCGAGTGACCTTTTAAAAGTATTTTAGATTATTAGTAATAATATAGAGGATGGACAAAAGATATGAATATACTTTTGTGATTGGAGTTTCGTCGAAGCTTTGTGAGTTCTCTAGTTATGTTTAAGGTTATTGTGATTCTCCGGACCCTTCGAGACACGTATATGGATTTTTATGGATGTATATGAGTGTGTATACGTATGTATAAGAGGTTACATGAGGTTGGAAGAGGATTAGAAGTTAAACGAAATGAATCGGAACAACCTCAGAAAAATCTCGGACCCGATTTTAGCCTATATTGTAGGAGGCATATCTCCTAGTATATAATGAGTTTTAAGGTGTTTCAAAAGCCTAAAATTAATTTCATCGAGTCTAGTTTGCAACGCAACAAACTGCTCGTCAAAATGTTATTGGGGTAAGGAGATATGGACGATGCAAGTTGGACTGAGTATTAAGACTTAAATGTTCACAAATTTTTCACTAGTGGCCGTGTGGGCCCCACAAACACATGACAAAATCAGATTTTTGCCCATGCTTAGTTGGGGGAACGTGTGAGACCTTCTTGGGCAGCAAAATGGTCTCCTTGTTGACCAAAGTTGCATGCCACAACTCATTTCCCAATCCCACCAAGTGAACTTAGAGAGAGAGGCTCTCATCTTCACCAAGTGAAGGGAGAGAGAGAGCCACGGCCAGCCATGGCATTTCCACCACCATTACACGGCCAGCCCTTCTATTTTTCTTACCATTAAACCCCCAAAGTGTTCTACACATTCACCATTAAGTTTCAAGTGAAGGAGAAACCATAAACATGCCATACAAGCTCTTATAAGCTCACGGCCAGATTTGAGCTCTCCATTTTTTATTCAAAAAAATTATTTTCCAAGGTGTTTCAACCCTTGAGAAGGTGCATAGCAACGTGGAGTATCCATTGGAGCAACAAGAACAAGTATTAGTTCATTTCACAAAATTCTAGCAAAGTTAAGAAGCCAACTTGTTAAGGTAAGAGTTGATCATTTTGTAGGTGTTTGATGATGAAGTTGAACCGTGTGGACTGTTTTAGGACGAATTTTGAGGTATTGTGAATATGTAAAAGTACATTGCATGTATGAAATTATGAATGTTGGTGTTGAAATATGGTTATAGCCTAAGAGGCTGTTTTAGAGGTGATTTGGATATGTTGTGCATGTGTAAATGTGAATTGCATGTATGAAATTGTGTGTGTGTTGATGTTGAGGCCTTGTAGAAGCCATAGGGGACTGTTTGGTGTGGGATAATGGACTGATTTTATTTAGTAATCATGGTTATGGCTATCCTAGATTGCATGGCAAAAAGAATGAAAAGAATTGGAAGGTTAAAGGTGAAGTTGTGTTGATACGAACATGTTGTTGTTTTGTTGAATTATGGCCGTGTAGTGGACTGTTTTTGTGGAAGATAGTGAACTGATTTTATTTGGTATTTTGATGGTTGTTGTCATGAATTTTATGATGGGAATTAAGGTATTTAATGGTTAGAGTTGGAACTAAAATTGTTTATAGGTTGTTGTAAGGTTATAGTGTCGACAATGTAGCTATTTGCATACGAATTTGGTGATATATTTATCGTGTGACTGCTGGTCGTATTTTACTGAAATTTGCTGAAAATATTGCATGAAATAATGTATGAGAAGAGTATGTGGGCTGCTTGGTGTATTGTAGGTGTTCGTTAGAATTTCGGGCATCTTTTATGTTGTATTTGGGACTGTTTTGATGATAGGAGTAAATTTGTGCGTTTTGAATGTTGAATGTTGTTACGAACGTATAGTGAAAGTGAAGTTTAATGATTCAAGTTGAAATTGAAATGGTTTGTGGGCTGTTGTAAGAATGAAAATGATGCTAAAACAGTTCCAAGAATTGTAAAGGTAATGTTGTTAAACATGTTGTTGTCGTTGTAAGTTAAAGCTGGAAAATTGCTAAATGAGAATGGTAATATTGTGTGTGTTGTTTGGCCATGAGATGGGACTGTTTTGAATGATGTAAGGACTGTCCAAAGTTCCCTTAAGTCATGTTTAAACAAGTTCGGATTGGTACTTGAAAGTATGACTAGCAATGTTAGCTTGTAGCACTAGTTGGTTTGAATGCGAACGAAACGTCGTTTAAATGTTAGAAAGGGATTATTAACGTTAAAATACGTATTGAATTCCCTCGTAGACTAATCGTAGCTCTTGATATCTTGATATAGGATAAGTGTTTTTGGGCAGCAAGTACAAGTTATAATACGACTAAACGCTAAAGGTATGTAAATCCTATTCCTTCTTTCTTTTGGCATGTCCTAGACGTAAGTATGAAACGATATGAACCTTGGGGTAAATTCTACTCTCTAGTTCCATGCATGACTTATGATTCTATATTTCCTTAATGCTATTGTCACGAGCCTACTACATGATTGACTAATGAATGATGTATAGAAGTTCCTACTCTTAAAAGAATGGCATGAACAGAAGCATACTTGACTTTTAAAAACTACATCATGGAAATTGATACATGTACATGAAAGCTGAAACGTTCCTTGCTATGGCTTATAATGAGAATTGAAAAGAATTGAATATGATTATTATCCCAATACTTTAGAGCTGGTTAGTTGCTTATCTATTGAGTCTCAAAAGATGAATTGCATATATGTGGTTGCTTATTATTCTGCTCGTGCTTACCGCTATATCCTTCACTGAGTCCCGGGCCAGGACACGTTCTCGTGCACATATTTACTATATTAATCACCGAGTCTCTCACTAGAGGGCCGGGACACGTTATATATATATATATATATATATGATGATATGATGATGTGATGATATGATGACATGATGATATGGAGATGGTGGCCAGGAGGGCATATTCCCTATTACCGAGTCCCTTATTAAAGGGCCGGGACACGTCTATGTTTATGTTTATGATGCTATGATTTTAATTACCGAGTCCCTCATTAAAGGGCCGGGACACGTTATATATATGTTATATACAGAATGATTATGCAGCTTTGATTACAAAACTCTATAACGATATTGATATGAGATTTATACAGATGAAATATGTCCAAAGGCAAGTGTTATGAATTTTTGATTGTTGCATTGGGTCCTACATACTTTGTCTCATTATGAGTCTATTACTACATTTCATGCTTTACATGCTCAGTACATATTCCGTACTGACCCCCTTTCTTCGGGGGGCTGCGTTCATGCCTGCAGGTACAGACGCTCGTTTTGGAGATCCGCCAGCTTAGGAGTCCTATCCAGCTATCTTGGAGTGCTCCTTTGTTCCGGAGCCTAGCTTGTGGTATAACTCCCTTTAGCTGTATGTGTATGTGTTTATTCGGGGTACGGCGGGGCCCTGTCCCGTCACATGATACTGTCATTACTCTTAGAGGTCTGTGGACATCTGTGTGGGTCTATGTATAGTTGATGATGCGTTTTATGAACATGACTTATGTTTGGGGCGTACCCATTCGTGATGGCAGCCTTGTCGGCTTGCATATGTATGTATGTTTGGAATGTTGCGTGTAATGGCAGCCTTGTCGGCTTGCGTATATATAAATATATGTTGTTGTTGAAAATGGTAACTCCTCAGGAGACAGGTGCTTATGACATACAGAATCGTGACAGCTTTAAAATAACGCCCTGCCCTTTTTATACAAACAAGTTCATGACATGCTAGTTATAAATGATTACAGTTAACAGGCAATATGAGTGTCCAATTCGGGCACTAGTCACGGCCTACGGGGTTGGGTCGTGACACATACTATCTTGAACTACATGAGAGGCGAGTATTACGAAAAAGTTGAAAAGAGGTATGAAATTTTTCAAAAATAACTATAGTAATTACTATGTAATACACATGATTTGACGATATATTGCTAAATCTAATTTAATATTCTTTATAGAGTACATAAAAAGACCCTTGAAGGACATCCAGAGAGCGATCATCTAGGTTAGTATACTAACAACCAACTGGAACCTTCGTTCCTCATTCATGTCTAAAGGAAATTTAACAAGAAATTGGAGCACATGCAACTACCATGTTTATGTAATATATATTTATCAAGCAGTCTTCTAGTATAGTAAAAAATAACCAGCTGGAACCTTTATGATCTGCTCGAGTTAATTAATTAAGAAGATGAAGAGCAATGATGTTCAAGTATACTAACAACCTTGAGCCTTTGTTCCTCACTCAAATGTAAAGGAAATTTGACAAGAAACTCAAGCACAAGGTCTCCTCTTCTACCTTCCTCTTTAGGCTTAGGCATGCCTTGGTCTGGTATGATTTTCTCATATCCTGGATGAATGATTTCATCATCAAAGGACATAGTCATTTCGTCTCCACCCAAAAGAGGTACAGTGATCGTACACCCTGTGAGAGCCTGAACTAGAGGGACTTCAACTCCAAGCACTAAGTCATCTCCTTCTCTTTTGAATAGTGGATGTGTTTTCTCATCAATTGAGAATATTATATCTGCTCCAAGGGTGCCTGCTCTCTCATCTCCCTTACCTTCAAATGTAATTTTTGTTCCTCTCTTCCATCCTGGCTTCACCTTTATTGTTACAACTTCCTCTTCTTTTACAATTAGTCTGTCATGTCACACAAAATTTTACATGTTAAACTTCTCTGACTAATCATTTTCTATCTTTAGGAAACACAAAAGGAAAAAGAAGAATACCCTGTGATTGCAACTACATCTCTTGTTATCATAACCTTCTTGACGCATCCATTGCACAATTCCTCAAGGGTACATTCCAGCTTCTTCTCGATTGGTTGAGGCTTTCTCCATGAAGTAGACTGGGAAAAAATAATAGGCTTACTTGCTAGTTTTGAAAGATTTGGGGGTTGATCTGATACTGGGGTGCCAGGGGTTGTGGGAGTGCTAGCTCCACTCATCGAAAAACATGGCATGGATGTGTAAAAATCTATTGTTGGGTTGATCCGACTTGTTGTTCTTGAAAGGAGCGTGGGGCTTGAAATTTCTAACTCATCATCCTCCTCACTTTTCAATAAGTCTACTTCCTCTTTCTTTTTCATGCTGAGAACCTGAAAATCACCATCATAACATCTGTAAATAAGTATATTGGAAAATTCTAACATTCATATATAACTTTAGGTGAAGATAATGTGATACCTTTATGAGGTACTGAAGGAATTTATCAAATGAAATGTTTTGAACTTTTTTGGTTATCTTTTCATCTCTATTTTTAACATCAACAGGCTTTCCTTATTTATTTAATGATTTAGTTCATAAATTTATTTAAATATAATTCCCACAATAGCCTGTGATGTGTCAAGCTTTCTGGATGAATAGCATGGATTGAGCAAAAAGACATGACAAGTTCTGTGTACATACCCTATAGGCCTCATTGATGGATCGAAACTTGTCTACAGCTTCAGCTTGATTTGATCTGTTTCTATCAGGATGCCATTTTTTGACAAGATGTTTGTAAGCTTTGCAAATGTCCGTGAGGGATGCTGATTTTGAGATTCCTAGAATTCCATAATATTTTGAGGCAGACATCGGCGACTTGGTAGATTCTCCCATGTGAAAGATGATTTCTATAAGTTTTTTGTTAGAATCTTAAAGTTGTGGGAGGAGGAGATAGAGAACGATGAAACACGTGGAGCTGTGGAGAGAAAAAGACGCTGGAGATTTTCAGAGGAGGAGAGGAGAAAGAATTAAAGAAGCAAAGATTTTGTGGAAATGAATGTAAATAGAGAGGGGGATAGTATCCAAACAAGTGTGTGACGAGGGTGGAAATCATGATTAAGAACGGATAAATTTCTTATACTAAGGAAACATAGAGGAGTATCTTTTACTTCATATATCTTTCTATATCTATTTATACAATAATTTAAAGCTGGTCTTTAGAAACTTGACTTGACATGTTTCTTCATTCAAGGAATTCATTTATCTCTTTTTCCTATCAAAAATCACTTATTTCTATTTTTTGTCGTTTCCACCCATTTGCTTCTATTTATCTTTGCTTTTTTAAAAATGTACTGTTATTTTCATCCGAGAAATAAAATGTAGTTAAATTTTTTTTTTTAAAATGATATCATTGAGTCTGTGATTCATTATGCTTTTAAGTTGTTATACGATGTTATTTAAGAAGTTAAATAGTTTTTCTTTATCCAAAAACATTTAAATAAAAGAAGACCAATTTGTGGCTACCTTTAAAATAATTCTCCATAAAAGATCTCGTTGAGTGGGGGGTGGGAGAGAGGGGGGGGGGGGGTAACGTATACTAAAGTCATATATCCATTCTTCTTTTATTGAGATATATAAGAGGAAATATAGAAGAATTTTCATGACTCGTTTACAAGAACACCTATTTTCCGAAAGAGGTCTCTTCCTTTCCTTAAGAGGGTCAAGCAAAGGGAGAGGTAGTAAGGATAATTTCATCACCAACCCAACAGTATGCTGGGAACTCTAACTAAAATGCCTTTAACCAAGACTCAATTGAAGATTTTGACCCCAAATTTAAATCTTTAACGTATAGACCCCTTTTCGGATTAGTAATAGCTAATTTAAGAGTCTTTATTAACTTTAGAAACTAGCCCCAAAGTCTTAAAAAATATAAAGAAGTCCAAAGTAATGAATGTTATAAATAAACCATTATAAGAATATAATATTGTGTTCTCCTCTCTCAACCCCATTCCTATGCTAGTTTTCTTCACTTTCTAGATCAAAATTGCTAAAAAAAAAATCTTAAATCATTTATTAAGCTCTTGTCCGATGCATTTTCTCCTCTTGTTCCTTCTTGCTTCATGATTTCCTTTCCCGATATCCATCCATTCTCTCTCGGCTTCCATTGTTGAAGCCTTCAAGCTTTTGGATTTTTGTTGAAATTGAGTTGTGCTTTATGCATAATTTGGCTTGGGCATTATTTATTAGAGCTATATTTGGTGATTTTATTATTTGGTAAGTGATAAACCTAAAGTAAATTTTTAGTAGGTATGATGTGATGCCAAAAAGTATAGAACCCAACAAGGATGTGGTCAAATCCAGTAAACAAATACGATGAAGAACATACTACTTGTTAAGTGTAAAACCTAACTCAAAGTCATGTATTTCTATGATAGTAGGTAAAAAAAGGTTAGAATCTATAACCGTAATTCCAAGTTGATTAATTGATTACTTGGTATTAAAGAAGAGTTAAAGAAGAGACTAACTTGATATAGTATAACAATGTAACGACTCATACTTCAGAGCTAAGGATTTGAACCATTAAGCCAAAGGATGTAGAAGATGTTCTAAGTGTTGGACGCCATCAAGAACGCGACGTGAGGCACAAAGCAACCAAATTTTGTGGATTAGAGGTCGCATTGTGAGCAAGGATGGTTGCCCGGAGGAATTTCTAAAAAATTGGCTTAGTCCGGGAGCAGGGGAAGGCAGGCAACACGTGGCCCATCGTGAGGATGTTGGCCGCCTCAGTGCGACCAACGAGCTTGCGACACGAGCCGGGGGGGGGGGGGGGGGGGGGGCTCTGCACCGGGTCCCTAAGAAACAATTTTCTTCTCCCCTCATCCTCCCACATCAGGATAAGATCATTCCAATGGTTTACAATCGATTGTAGCATCATTTACATGATTCTAACATGAATCATCATCCAAAACATAAGATTTTCAAGCCAAATCATTCCTAAGCACTCAAAGCAAGGGTTTTCATGTTCTTCATCATAGAATCATTGTTTTTTGTTATATTGGAGCAATTAAAGGTATGTACGGCTACTCCCTACGTGCGAGGAACATCATTGTTCTTTCCCACACTGTGTTCTTCCATGATTACTATGACATTCTTATCAAAAGCAGAGTTATGCCGTAGTTCATGAAAAACCTCAGTGCTTCTATATTTTAAATGATAAAGATTCATATTTCGTTCATGTATATCATTCCGAAGAACATGAACCCGTTACGTAATTATGTATGTTTATTTTTTAATTTCCATGAGTTTCAATCATGAAACATGAAATGTCTATACACTGATATTGCTCTAATTCCATGAATTCTCCATGATTCCATGTCTCATGAAAGTTGTACTATACATGATGAAAATATGAGGTGAAATATGTTATGAAAACTGTGGGCTTTTATGCCAACTACATTCAAGTTATGTTTTGGGAGTAGTAATGATATCAAGAAGGTTAATACCTGAAACTATGTATGCAAGCATAGGATAAGAATCGTTCCGTTGGTTTGGCCGATTCCTTCATGTTACCCATTGTTTATGGATCCAATCATGTCATGTATGCCCTATACCCTGGAGAGGTGTCACGACCCAAATAGCATAGTCATGACCACCCACACTAACCCCCCTGGTGGGCTAACCATCCCCTTAATTCATTACTTATTCCTTTACTAAAAAGACTTAAATAACATGATCAAATAATAATAAGTCTAAGTCAATACCATAAATATAAAGTTTAGAAGATACTAAGTCATAACACAATCTCCAGAAATGAAGTCACCGTACAAGAACAACCAACCAACAATCTCTGAGAATAATACATAAGTCTGGAATACAAATGAAAATTTCTAGTGGAATAGTAGTAGACAAATAGAAGGAACTCCAGGGCTGCATGGCAGGTAGGTAGCTCACCCTCGGGATCCCGGCAGCAAATAGCCTCAAGGCTAGAATCGGGGTCTGGAAGAAGGTCCTGCCTCAAAATCGACCCTCAGGAAAAGTTCAGCAAGAGTAGTATCAGTAGACATACGTACTGGTAATCATCATCGGCCGACTAAGATTAGTTCACGCATATGAGCACAAAATAAACAAGATAAAAGGATAGGCATAAATAACCACTCAATTCACAGGAGATTACACAATTGAATCATTGCCTAAGGTGAAGCACCTAAACACAAGTCTGCCAAGTTTCCAATATTGCTTCAAGTAACCACATTCACATATACAACCAACATATCCAGTCAATCAATGTAAAATGCGAAGATGGTATATGCAATGCAATGAAATGGATGTCATGCAATGCAATAGCCAGTATCTCACCCTGTACACACAATGCAACGCCTAACTGTACCACAATTGTCAACAAGCCTCTACGGGTGTATATGACATAATAAGGTCAGGACAGGGCCCAGCCATACCCGTATGTACAATAAAATATATATATATATATAACGTACCAAAAGACAACAGCAACTCCGAGACAAATGTCGTGCTCCAATATCAGTTGGACGGCAACCT
Source organism: Lycium barbarum (assembly GCF_019175385.1). Lineage (NCBI taxonomy): Eukaryota > Viridiplantae > Streptophyta > Magnoliopsida > Solanales > Solanaceae > Lycium > Lycium barbarum. Next base: position 36,246,920 of record NC_083342.1, on the reverse strand, counting down.
ACTGAGGCGGATCGACAACCTGTCTACCTGAACCTGCGGGCATGAAACGCAGTGTCCCCCAGGCGAAAGGGGCATCTGTACGAACAAAGTACTGAGTATGTAAGACATGAAAGTAATATAAATGAGACATAAAGGTACATAGGATGAAAGAAATGCAAACTATACATCTGAACTGCCTTTGAGGGCCAATGATATGTATAAATACTATATAGCGCCTGTCAAGCCTCTGTGGGCATCCCATCGTATCATATTGGCCTCTGTGGGCATAATCATCATTATATGACCAGCTGATCAGGTGATAGTGCGTATATAATGTCGTATCCTTCCCCATATCCCCCCCCCCACACACATACACACACACACAGATATATATATATATATATAAATAATAAGTAGCATTTTCATTAACATATGACTCTAGGAAGCATAATGAATCTAAACTTACTAAGAACAATATTACTGGAACATGAATCAACATAGAATATCCCTAACTGTTAAGAATAGATTCAGTATGAAGTAGTGTTACGTTTACGCTTTGTTCATAAGGATCATGCTGAAAGAAGGAAAGTTAGCCTTAACATACCTCAAGTTGTCAACAGAATCCCACAATGAATTTGTCGAACTGGTACTCCAAACTCCTTAGTCACTATCGCACACCTAACATCCAACAACAAAAAAACAACCTCATATAAGTCTCTTTAATTTCACATCACAGCTCCCTCCAAGATTTACATCAAAACGGCCCAATATACGCTTTGTGTACGACACTTATTCACTTGCTTCTTCCAATTATACCAAGTATAAAATCCTCAATACAATCTCAACACTAACTACTATCTTTTCAAAAATATTTTAGCTTGAATACACATTAACAACATAACTCAAGTTAGATTACATCTCAACATAAGCTCAAGTTCATATTTGGACCTTCCCTCGAACTTCTTTCCTTCCAAACCTAGTATAATCATCACATAAACTCATAAACATAGGATTAAGATGGAGTCTTACCTCAAGAACTCAATAGCACTTCAATTCCAAGATTACTTCACATTTAAGTATCCTCCAAGCTACTACCAAGAGGAGAAACAAGCTTTCACAACACTTTAGAACCTTTAAGCATTTGATCTTATCTTTTGTTCCTTGATTTCACTTAGGAATTGATTAGATATGGTGGAGAGGGTTTTTTTAGAAGGTTAGAGGTCAGGGGAAGCGAAGAAAACAAGATAAAATGAAGAGTATACGAAATATAAAAAAAATGAACTAGAACCGACCTAAAAATACGTCCATGTACCACTCTCTCTGGGGTGTCCCATCGGATCACGAGCACACATACCTTTCGCTCCGGAACAATCCTCAGAGCACGGATTAACATAATGCTTTCATCAAAAGTGTCACATTTTCTTTGATAGTTTCCATAAATCTTTCATCGTCAGTACCATAATTCTTACATCAAACCGTTTTTGCACCATTTCCATCACGTATGAGTGTATGAATGCAAGAATGCTAAACCATATGTAGTCAATGCCAATAAACATGCTATGGAAGTCACAAACATCATAAGCATGTCACGACCCATTTTAGGATCGCCCGGGCACCTACCATCCCACCTCGATAGGCGAACCCTCAACTTAATCTCAAAAATTTTTGGAAGTAAGGGATGAGATTTAATAATCTTCAAGAAATATAATAATAAAAAAACAGAAGTCAACCAATACATTTAAGCGAAATAACGGAAGTGTTTACAACGATTAATGAATACAATGACTCATTCCAATGACCTGGCCTAGACTAGTAGAAAAGCGACTAATGTTGAACCAAAATACAATAATAAATCGAAGACCCAACCTCCATCTCAGAATAAAAGGATGGAGGCCTTCAAGATAGGCACCGTGCATCTCTCAGAAAACTCCAACAATCAAATCCTTGAAAAACACTACACCCCAAAGGGGTGTAGCAAGAGGAGTATCAGTACAACACTAGTACTGGTAAGCATCATATGTCGACAATTGTTAGAAGAACATATCAGTAAAAGAGTTCACAAATAGGCATGGTAGGTAAAACTAGGTCAACAGTGCACATTACCCACTGCTCGTCGCAACAAGATTCTTATTCTCACTAACTATCCCCTAGTGATCCATTTGTCAAACTTACATTATAATCTCTTCTATCTTCACTTCGCTTACAAAAGACAATTTCACTCAAGTACACAAATCAACTACCATTACAAAATCCACTCTTAGCATCAGGAAGTCAACTCGTTATTTTGATATTCATTATTTGTTAAATTTAAAAGGCCAAATATACCAATGAGCCAACGCGAATCAACAATAGTAATTCAAGATCATGGCCTATGGTTATAGCAACTAAGCCCAACTGTGTCAAATCTCAATACATCAAATCCGAACTCATATATCACGACTAGGTCACAAGAACATCACAAGAATACCACAAGAATATCCCAATGATATCCAACAATATCACAACAAGTCGAGGGTACAATGCAATGCAATAATGTATAGAAATGGATGCAATGCATATGCAATGTACACAACCCATGGGGGACCTGAGAAGTCCGTACACCTCACGGTATCGGCCACAACCTCGGAAACCTCTACCTCATGATTCTGGCAACAACCTCGGCAATCGCTACGCACAACCTCGATTCCGGGATAAGCATCAGACATTGATCCTCACGTCACTCTCATCCAACTGAGCCCAGCTCATAACAATGTTTCCTCAAGTGTCATCAATATATCAACAACATATCATTTAGGATGATAATGCGTGCAATAAATTAGTTCAATGTCAATAATCAAATCAATATCAAAATACCACACATGGGCACACCAACAATATCCTGAAAAGGCTACACAATAAGCCATAATAGAATCTCTTTCCTCATATCAAACGTCAACACGTAAGATACAACAAAATCATATCAGGATATATCAATAGTCTTCGATAACCAACACGGACAAAGTCACAATAACAATATCACCTCATTCCTTTACGGCCTAACAATATCAATACATGATAAATACGATTTCTACTTATAAAGTCACCACTAAACATCCAGCCTAGAATCATTTCACGTTTTTTTGGCACAGTTTATTAATTTCAATACAAAAACTGATTCAATATTAAATAGAACAAGACATGTTATGCACATCATACGAGAACTCCTCATCAATGGGATATAGTAAACTAAGTACCGAACAACAAATCTTCCAAGTCACATAAAGTCCACCAATACTCAAGGAAAATCCAACACATGAACCTAGGGAATCTACAATCCACAAGCCCGAACACACATTTCGCATAATAGTACCATCCTAAGAATCCATCCCAATCTTAAAAATCCTATACATTCATTCTCCGTTTCATCTAATATGCGAACATGTAAGTCTAATTGGAGTATACTAAAGAAGGGAAGTCGTAACCTACCTCGGGGTTGGCGGCTGCCACGAACATCTATTGATCTTCATTTCATTAATCACATCATAATCTGCACAAAGGAACTTGAATCAATGATGTGACCCAAGAATAGGAATCACCATTAGAACACTTATAAGAGATTTGGGATTGATAAGGAATGTTTGGGAATTTAGACTACCTCTGGATTTTCTAGGCATTCATTAATAATTGAACTCTTTTCATAAACATAATTAATGCTAAGCGGTTACTTCCTTAACACCATAATTAATACTAACCATAAAGAGTTATTGCTAGATCAAGTTACCAATTTTAGCTCTTTCCTTTAGGAAACCCATTTTCAATATCAATGGAAGAACCCACTTACTAGTTGGGGAAGGTAAGAGAACTCTAATTTAATAATCATTCTAGTCTTAACAACAAGAGAGATTATGTCACTACCCGTTAGGTCGTTATAGTCCTTTCGGAACTTTTGCCACTTCCGAGCGTTTATTGACTCATTTTGACCCGAGGTTGACTTTTGGGCAACAGACCTTTTACGGAGTTTCATCAACTCTGAGAGGTCTGGATAATTTTTTAGAACTTGTATGTATGATTTGGTTCAGATCCCAATGCATTTTGGTGCATTTCAAGACTTTGGATGGGAAATAGGAAGTAGGCACCGGTGGTTGACTCGATCAACGAGACCTCTGTTGGAAATTTTGAGACCACGAATGCGTTCGTAGCATATTTTTGTATTGGTTAGGGTGGTCGGATTATGAGCAGATGGCCTCAGGAATAACCCGAAAATTCGATGGAAGACTTAGAAAATTGGGGATTTCTGGTGTCTGGTGCCCGCAACGGCGGCACCAGAGACACCCCAGCAGTATGGCTGTGGAGGTGTAGTGATCGTTGGGGTGGTCATGAGTAAAATAGACCATACCACTACGGCGGTAGCCCAGCCGCCGTAGCGGCACCACTGTAGCGGTACTACCCCTGTCGTGGCGGTCACGGGCAGTGTTATTCATTTAATGTATCTTAAAATAAGACCTAAACCCTCATTATGTCATAACTCGATATTGGAGCTTGGGAAGGCTGTTCTTGGGGATAAATTGAGGAATTTCTTGGAGGTAAAGCTTTGTCTAATCACTTACTTCTCTTTAATCATTATCATCTTAGAATCATCCTTTCCCTTTTCAATCCCTTAGGAGTAGAATTTGAAGAAGGGTTTTAGGAAACTTCTCCCTAGGGTTATACTTGATAAATTGATCATGTTAATACTAAAATGTGATGAATCTAAGCTTAGTAACCCCATATTTTCCATTTTAACGTTGAATTTCAGATTTGGAGAATTAGGGTTCATACCCGATTTGGGGGTTTTATTAGAATCAAATTTAAGGATAGTTCTTGAGCTAAATCAACAATTAATGATTGGGTTATTATCACCTAGGATTCAATTTGGTATTTTACCGGTGCATTTCCCGTTTCACCCTCGTGGGCACGTGTTCCCAATTTTTAGGGTTAAATTGGACCTAATTGATATCATAGCAATATTAGTATCATTATTCATGATTTCTAATTTAGAATTCGATTATGCTTAGACTACTTTGGTTCTGAGCTTCAGAGGAAGGGCAAGGCGATAGAGTGACTTGTTGATGTTGCAGTTCGGCAGTCCAGGCAGGTTATGGTTTACCTTTGGTGAGACTTAGTATAGTGAATCACATATTTATATTATGATGTCGGAGACAGCATGTGAACCTTCGGTGTGAAGTTGGGATGGATATTGCCTTAGGTTGGGCCCTAATGTATGTTGGGACTAGCCACCTCATTATATGTGTTTGATTGTTTAATGGTGGTGGCTTGATGCCATGTTAGTTGGTAGATAGCGAATGTCGCTTGTTGTCCTGATTTGGGATAGGATTGGCATACCCGTTCTTGGTATTTGTTTTAGGATACATTATTGTCGTACCCACTGCTGGTACTTGAGTTATTGATATATGTTGGCATACCCACTATTGGTATTGTGATGTGATATATTGTTGGCGTACGCCGTTGAGGTACTTGTGATATTGAGCTTACTTGTTGATGATTGATATATGCGTTGCACGCATTCTCTCATATTATCATGCATGGTCGATATCCGGTGATGATCCGATATCATTGATTGAGCGAAACTGATATTTGATAAACTCTTTTACTTGAGTGATTATGAAAAAGGCCAATGTCCGAAGATCCATTTTGGAATCATTGTTTACATGAAACTGATACTGAATAAACTCTTTTTACATGAGTGATTGTGAGGAGGCCGATGTCCGAGGTTCAATTCCGAAATTATTAATTTATGAAACTGATATTTGACAACTCTTTTGAGTAATTGTGAGTAGGCCGATGTCCGATGGTTATATTCGGGCATCATTGTGCATGGCCGTTTCCGATGTTATCCCAAATTCGATTTTAGTGCATGAGCTCCGTGGGTCCCCCAGAGTGGTGCAGGTGAGACTCCCCCTGTGAGCAATTAGCCAGGGTCCCGTCTGCCTATTTGGCAAAGATCTGGGACGGGTGGCACTCAGACTTCGCGAGTCACACTGGGTTGTGCTACTGAGACGTCGATATTTCCATCCGGAGTACATGTGTACATCTCATTTGCATAGCATGGCATGGCATCACATTCATACCATTATTGTATTGCATTGCATTATGACTTAAGTGAGATGTTGTGATAACTGTATTGTGGTGTATCGTGTTGTTGATTCGATGGTGTTGATTGTTCCAGAAATTGATATACTCAGACTTATTATATTGGGGTTAGATACTTACATAGGTGTTGATGGATACTCAGTTACGATTATATTGTTTCACGCTTGATTGTTCTACTTGTTTATCTACATTATTTTCTGAATTGTGTTAACTATGCTTAGTCGGCCTATGATGCCTATAAGTACTATTGTTTGTACTGACCTGCACTTGCTGTATTCTTTTATGAATGCAGAGTATCAGGCTAGATCTACTTCTCTGACTCGTGGCTGATCGACTCCTCAGCTTCTACTTGAGTTTTCCAGGGTGAGCATGGCGGCCACTGACCTCAAAGACTCTTCTATTGTTTATGTCTTACTTTTATTTCAAGACATGATTTGAGACATTTATGTATTATCATTCAGACCAGAGTTATTCGTATGTAGATGCTCTTGTATGACCAGACCAGATATTGGGGTGGATTCATTTACTTCCGCACTTATCTATATTATACTATATCGTGAGACTTACGTCATTTACTTCTTCCGCTATTTATTATATTTACTGATTGTGAAAGTTGAGTTAAGGGTTCGCTTACCGAGGGGGGGGGGGGGAATGTTAGGTGGCCGCATGACCTAGGCTAACATGGGTCATGACAGATTAGATCTACGTAATCCCTATTAAAACATGCTAACCATGTTTCCCACCTAAGTTCCTGAATTTGGTGACATCCATTTTTTTTTTGTTTTTGTAGATTCTAGATGAGAGACTTTAAGAAGAGTCACTAATGTAAAGAAATGAATGGAGGAAGTTAAAAGGATTGCCTCTCCCAAGAAGATATCATTTTAGGCTCCACAAGGTTTCCAAGGGCAGCTGAACCTTTTAGGGTTGTGAGAAATAAGGTCAAATCCCAAAATGACACTTAAATCGGGGAAAATCACTGCTCATCATGGCTATTGCGGTCTGAAACGCTGCTTCAGCGTTACCGCTTCTATGTCCAAGGCACCGCTGGGGTGGTCCTTGAGGAAAATAACTACACCGTTCCTACGGTGTAGACACCGCTACTGCGCCACTACCGGGGCGTCATCATGGGCGCTGTGGCGGTACCACTGGGCCCGGTTGGCCCAGATTTGACATTTATACGCAACTCGGATGATTTTCCGATCAAGTTAACAATTTTTCAAAAGTGTAAAAGGAACAAGCATGCTTGAAGGAGTCAACATTGTTAATTTTTCAGAAACCACGGTAACGATGAAACGGGTCTTTACATTAGATACTTATTAAACAATTGTTCATCCCCGAAAGGCAAGGAGATGAACCAGCGTGGACGGTGTAGCATAATGTAGGGAGAGGATTGTAATACTACACCTAGACCCTCACATACAAGATATTTCATAAAAAAAAAAGAATAGAGTGATCACTTAGTCGAGGAGCTTTCCTTAACTTAGTTCAAACAAAATGTAACGACCCGTTTGGTCGTTATAGTCTATTCGGCGTTTTTGTCCGTCTTCGATCATTTATTAGCTCACTTTTGACCGAGGGGAACGTTGACACACTTCTCGAGATGTCTAGAATGGATTCGGGCAACTTTTGAGAAAATATAGGTTTAAAGTGAAAAATGGATGACCCAAAGTTGACTTTTGGGCAAACGAACCTTTTTCAAAATTCCATCGATTCTGAGAGGTTCAAATGGTCGTTTAGAACTTGTGTGTTTGTTTGGTTCGGTTCCCAATGCACTTGGGTACATTTGGGGACTTGGGATGGAAATTTGATATTAAGGCATCCGGGGTTGACTCGGTCAACGAGACCTCCGTTGGGGATTCCGAGGTCATAGGCGCGTTCGTAGCACAATTTTTATGTAGGACTAGGTATTTGGTATGTGAGCAGATGGCCTCGGGAATTAGTCAGAAATCAGATCGAAAGATGAAACTTGGGTTAGGTTTCTGGTGTCTGGTACCCGGTTTGGCAGCACCAGCACGCAACAGCGGCACCGCTGGAGCAATCAATAACTTTTAGTCATCACCGCTGAAGCGACCAAATGGTCATTGGGGCGGCGCCGCTGGAGCGGTCCAGGTACCGCTACAGCGGGTGACAGACAGTTAATAATATTAATGAAGTGTTATAAAGCCCTAGACCCTCATTTTACCCCATTTCGATATTTGAGCTTGAAGAAACTGCTCTTAAGGATATTTAGAGGAAAATCTTGGAGGTAATTTCTACTTATTTCTTCATTTTCCTTTAAACCATAATAATGTTAGATTCCCCCTTCTCCCTTAATGAACCTGTGGTGGTAAGAGTTGGAAGAGAGTTTGGAAGAACATTGTTCTAAGGATTATTAATGAATAAATTGGTGATGTTTTGTTAGATATTGACTAATCTATGTTTATTAATCATAGATCTTCCACTTTTAATGTTGAATTTCAGATTTGGAGATTTAGGGTTTATACCCAAATTGGGGGTTTTGCATGAAATCAGAATCTAGGCTAATTATTGAGCTAAATCAGCAATTAATGGTTGGATTATGATTGCCTAGTACTTAATTGGGTATTTTCCCTGCAAATTTCCCGTTTTGCCCTTGTGGGCCCGTTTCCCCAATTTCTAGGGTTAAAATTGACCTAATTGAAATAGTAGCAAGATTAGTATCAATCTTCATGATTTCTAATATAGGATTCGATTGTGCTTAGACTATTTTGGTTCTAAGCTTCGGCGGAAGGGAAAGGCAAAGGAGTGAGTTGTTGGCATTGCGGCACGTCCATCCAGGTAGGTTATGGTTTACCTTTGGTGAGACTTCGTATAGTGAATCACATATTTAGATTATAATGTCGGAGAAAGCATGTGAACCTTTGGGTATGAAGTTGGGATGGATATTGCCTTAGGTTGGCCTTTGATGCGTGTTGGGACTAGCCACCCTGTTATGTGTGCTTTGATTGTTCAATTGGGTTGGCTTGATGCCATGTGTAATTGGTAAATATCAAATTCAGTTTGTTATCTTGATTTTGATAGAATTGACATATATGTTGTTGGTATTTGTACTATGATACATTATTGGCGTACCCATTGTTGGTACTTGTGATATGGATATATTGTTGACATACCCGTTGTTGGTATTTGTACTATGATACATTGTTGGCGTACCCATTGTCGGTACTTGTGATAGTGATATAATGTTAGCATACCATTGTTGGTATAGTGCTATGATACATTGTTGGCGTACCCATTGTTGGTACTCGTGATATTGAACTTGATTGTTAATGATTGACATATGCATTGCACGCATTCTCTCATATTCATGATGCATGGCTGAATACTCGATGATTATTTGGTGTCGTTGATTGAGCGAAACTGATAGTTTGAATAAACTCTTTACTTGATTGATTGTGAAAATGACGATGTCCGAAGATCCATTCCGGAATCGTTGATTATATGAAACTGATATTTTTATGAACTCTTTTACTAGAGTGATTGTGAAAAGGCCGATGTCCAAGGTTTAATTCCGGAATCGTTGATTGTGTGAAACTGATATTTGACAGGCTCTTTTTACTTAAGTGACTGTGAGGTGGCCGATAAACGATGAGCTATCCCGGCATCGTTGTTGCATGGCTGATTCCGATGCTATCCCGGATTCATTATTAGTGCATGGACTTTGCGGGTCCCCCAGGCGGTGCTTGTGAGACTCCACCTGTGAGCAATTAGCCAGGGTCCTGTCTGTCTGTTGGGCAACGATTCGGGACGGATGGCACTTAGACTTCGCGAGTCACGTTGGGTTGTGCTACCGAAACGTCGATAATTCCGTCCGGAGTACATGTGTACACCTCATTTGCATGGCATTACATTTAATTCATTCCATCATTGCACTGCATTGCATTATGACTTGATTGAGATGTTTGGTGATTGGATTGGATCGGATATACTCAGACTTGACATATTCGGATTTAGATACTTACATAGGTGATGACGGATACTCGATTGCGATTATATTTTCTCATGCTTGGTTGGTTTATTTGCTTATCTGCTTTATTATTTGAATTGTGTTAACTATGCTTAGTCGGCCGATGATGCCTACCAGTAATGTTGTATGTACTGACCTGCACTTGCTGCATTATTTTATGAATGTAGAGTACCAGGTTGGATCTACTTCTCTGACCCGTGGCTGATTGACTCTTTAGCTTCCACTCGAGTTTCCAGGGTGAGCATGGCGCCTGCTCACCTTGAAGACTGTCCTATTATATGTCTTACTTTTATTCCAGATACATACATATTATGTATTAGTAATTCCAGATTGTATTATTCTCCTTAGATGCTCTTGTATTATTCAGACTAAGACCCGGTGGGTATTTACTGTCTTCCACACTTTTTACTACTAACTATCTATCTATATATATCGTGAGACTTACGTATTTATTGATTTCCGCTACTTAACTTTCATCAAATTATGTATTTGTTCATTGATCGGATGAGGGTTCACTTACCGAGGTGGGAAGATAAGTGCCCGCATGGCCTAGGCTAAATGGGTCGTGACACAAAAGCTCAGCGCAAAAAGGGGAAATTTAAACAGGTTCACAATAAGACCAATTAGAATTAACGCGCTCTAATTTAAACTCGCGATTACTAACAAAAAATTTCGAACCGAATCATAGTTGCGAATGGATGGAGGTCGTTGGCTTATGCACATCTCATGGAATAATTTAGTAATTAAAACTCGAGGATGGTCCGCATAATAACAAGGTTCTACTGCTCGGGGTAAGGCTCGATGCATCTTGAAATGTTTCATAAAATGTTAAGGCAACAGATTGATCAGGGCCGCTACGGCGGAGAGAACAGTGCTCACAATGGGACCGTGTCACGACCCAAACCGCTGAGTCGTGACAGGTGTCTGACCTCTAGCGACAAAACACCCCTAAATACGCATCTGAAACATACCGATCATCAAGGGTCCATAAATGGCATGAACTGATCTCATAAAAGGGAAATATCAAGACTCTGTACAATCTGTATATACACATACATACTGAAGGACAGTGCAGTCCAGCTAGGCCGCTACATATACTGCACACAAAAGAATGGGAGCCGACAAGGCTACATCTTCTGGCTAATACATACAACTGTCTACAGACCTCTGCTGGAATGAAAGCTGTAGAAAGGACGGGATAGGGCCCCGTCAAACCCATGTACACACACATCTCAAAAGGGTGGCATACAAAAACTGACTGCAGCCCCGGATCAAACGGAGCGCACTGACCACTGCTAGATCTAGAGGTCTTACTGAGCTGGACCACCTGTCTGTCTACCTGTACCTACAGGCATGAATGCAGCCCCCCTAGCAATGGGGATTCAGTACGAATAATGTACTGAGTATGTAAGGCACAAGAACAACATATATATATATATATATATATATACAATAATCATGAATAAGAGCTGAATGCATAAGCTGAAATGACTATTTGCATGTACTTGTATGAACTAGTATCTGTCTGTATTTGCATGAATCTGTCTAACTGACAATGCCACCATGGCGAATAATATGCATGCTCATGCCTATCAATGAAGATCATGCATCTATATATTTATGTGCGTATATAATGCCTGATATATGTGCGTATATAACGCCTGTCTCATTTCTCATATCATATCGGCCTTTCTGCGGCCATCATCATATACATTGTTGCGGTACTTGCAGCCTAATTCTCATATTATCTTCATAGTGGTAATGCGTATATAATGCCTCTATCTCTTCTCATACTCTAAATATCTAATATTCGCGTATATAACGCCTTCTGGTCACGGGTCAATGTACATAAATATATAATGAATGTAATGCAAGAATAAAATATATGCATAGAACTGGCTACATAAGGCTGGACCCATGAATAGAAGGGTTACTCATAGATGGGGTACATGAACATCAAAGACTGAAGTGCTCCTAATGCTTCTAGGAATAGAGTAATATGGAAGCTCGCTTACTCGCTTGTTGGATCATACCATAGGATCATGCCAAAGGAAAGAAAGACAAAATAAAATAATTAGTCATCTTTATTTTAATATTTAAGAAACTTCAAGAAAGAGGGCATGTGTTCACATGGTATTGGAAGGAGCTATATATATATATATGTAGAGAGATGACCAAGCAAGACAAATTATTCATGAAATCTCAAGAAGAAAACTTAGAGAGAAAAAATAGGGCCATTCGGCCAAGGTTCCAAAATTTGGTGCCATGGAAATTTATCAAGAAAAATTATTTTCTTTTAGTATTCCAACTAATTTTAAGGCCCTAATTAACATGGAGTGGTTGTTGGAACAAGCAAAATATTCATGGTGCAAGATGGAAGCTCTAGCCGAATAGAGGAGTCAAAGAATAAAGGTAAGGTTTAACCCCTTCTTTCATGTGTTATGGATGATTTGTGAGTGTTGAAGTATGTGGAAATGGATGGAATTCATGATTTATATATGTGGAGGTGGTGGCCAAATAGGGCCATGTTGTGTAGGTATGCTGAATTGATTTTATTAGTAGTTTGATTGTTGATATTGTGGATTCCATAATAAAAATGAAGGTTTGATGAATTGAAATGAAGTTGGAATCATTGTGGGATTGTTGAAGAAGTTAATGTGACATTAGTATGGTTTCTTATATTTGTAGGAATGATATTGCTAATGTGTAGGTTGTAAATATAATTCATGAATTTGGAAGTGAGACATGTGTTTGGAAGATTGAAGTTGGGTTGTTGTAATTGAAATTGAAAGAAGGAAATAGGTCGTTATTGTTCTTGTTGAATTTGGAAGGTCTCGGGTGAACTAGTATGTTGATTGGGTTGTTTTGAATGTTATGTGAATTGTTTGAAGTATTCTTGAATCATGTTAGAAAGATTTCGGATTAATACTTGAATGTGGGATCATTGGTGTTAGCTTGAATATATGTGATCGAATTGAATATAAATGAAATGCTGTTGAATTGTGTGACAAGAGTTGTTAATGTAAGAATATATTTTGGATTGATTGTTGAAGATTGTTACTATGATTGTTGGTATTGTTGTTGATAATTTGGCCGAGTTGAAATCTCGGATTGTTGTTGATAAATTGGCCGAGTTATATTCTCGGGGATGGTGTATTTACAGGGGAAATGCTGTCGAAATTTCGGCAGATTATAAGTGAGTTTATTTGAAAGATTAAGACAAGTGTGTGGCAATGTGTTTGATGATTATGTAAATCTCCTTGAATGTAGACTAACGAGCTTGGACGAATAAGCGTAGCTAATAGGACGTGGAACAGGTATGTAAGGCTTACCCTTTCTTTCTTTTGGCATGATCTTTGTGAAACCAACATGACAAAGTATATGTATATGATTCCAAAGAAACTCCCATTCTTAGAACCACTAGGATGGCTACCGTTCTTGATTTCCATAAGCTGTTTCATATGGTTTTGATACGTATCTATGATGTCCGAAGTTCTGTTTGATATGTTTCCGAATGGCATTCGAAAGATAATTGATATGACTAAAGTTTTGATTTTCAAATGATAACACGTTTGATTATTCAATTGAGTCCTTGATGTATATTGATACGTACATATGGTTCCAAAAGCTCTATTTGATTTGATCCATAACGATATACGAAAGGTACTGGATATGATTGTTGCTTTGATTTTCCAAAAATGGCTTCTGAAACGTTCGTAGAAGGTTCTGTACTTCAAACGCTCATAACTTTCTTATACTAAGTCGGATTGACCCGAAACTTGTTTCTGAGCCTTCAGATGTCGGTAAGTGTACGTATCTATCGAGTCTTGATTTATGTGCATGTGGTTTCGCACTACTCTGTTCGTGCAAGTCTCAATATTTCTATTCACCGAGTCCCGGGCCGGGTATGTTATCGTGCGCACTCCTCTGCATTGTTCACCGAGTCCCTCACACTTGCGGGCCGGGACACGTTATATGTATATGTATATGATGATATGATGATACGGGGATGGCGGCCAGGATGACATATGCTGACTTTATTCACCGAGACCCGCAATAGAGGGCCGGGACACGTTATGTATATATGGTATATGATGCTGACATGCATGATTCTATCCACCGAGTCCCTCAATAGAGGGCCGGGACACGTTATAAGTATACATGATATATGATGTTGATATGCATGATTCTATCCACCGAGTCCCTCACTAGAGGGCTGGGACACGTTACGCATATATGATATATGATGTGGACATGTACCATTTTATCCACCGAGTCCCTCACTGGAGGGCCGGGACACGTTATTTGTGTATATGATATGCATGATTTTCATTTAAAAAGGCAAGTGCTTTGATGTTTTAAAAGGTCATACTTGATTCTGGTAAATCTCTGTTTCAGTTGTGATCCTCTTTTCTGTATTCCATGCCTTACATGCTCAGTACATATTCCGTACTGACCCCCTTTCTTTAGGGTCTGCGTTTCATGCCGCGCAGGTACACCAGATGAGTTGAAGCTATTATAGAAGATGTTCCAGCAGAGTTGGCAAGCTCCACTTGCTCCAGGAGTGCTGCCGAGTTAGAGTATATGGGCTATGATGTCTGGTTAATGTTAGAGACTTTGCAGACAGAGTCGTGGGAATTGGGTGCCAGTTCGGTAAGCGGCTCCATCAGTCATTGTGTCATTTTGTGTTATGATATAAATTCCATATGATTACAGATTTTGTTTGATTTGAGAACAAAGAAAGAGAATATTTCTGAAAGCCTTACTATGTATTTCATGTTTATTTGATTTAAAGGTCTAAAGAGGTTATGTGTGTATTAAGAGTCATAGGGTTCGCTCGGCTCTAAGTAAGGGTCGGGTGCCCATCACACCCTAGCGAAATTAGGGTGTGACAAAGAGGTATCAGAGCAGGTTGTCCTAGGAGTTGTCTGCAAAGTCGTGTCCAGCAGAGTCCTGTTTATGGGTGTGAAGCCGGCCACATTTATAACCAGGAGGCTGCAGGGCATCTAGGGATTGTTGACCTTCTTTCTGTCTTAGATCGTGCGATAGAGCCAAGTCATAGGAAAGTGAAATTTCTTATATAAGCCCTACATACGACGGAAGAAGGTAAGTGATGATATGGAAGGTTATAGAAGTAAGCCTTGATATAATTGTTCTGTTACTTGGAATTGGAAGCTCTGGGTGGCTGGAATATGTCGTATGACTGTATGCCCTGTGAGGCATTGTTGATATTTGCTGCGTACAGATTTTGAATCGTAAGGATTGCAAAAGAGACTTTGACGAACTTTTTTCCAAAATCAGGTCATTTAACTAGGGACGTCTAACAGGAGGAAGCGTGGAAAGGAAATATCGTAACCAGAAAATAAATGGGATGCATTGTTTCAGAGGAGTTATGGATTTGGCATGACAGGAAGAATAATAGCGAGCACGATGATTAGCAGTCTGAAAGATTAAAATGGACAACATCCGAGGTTTAGTAAGAGTAAGGTCTGTTGGGGGATTCAGAGAACGTCGACAATCACTTTGCTGTAGATTACTGTATAGGGATGGTGACTGGAAATGCAAACAGGCTGATAACCGAGTGTTTAGTTCATAAGTAACGGCGATGAAGGTATGTTCGCCACCATCGGGAATCTGGAAGTCCAGGACAGGAAGTAGTCATACACACGGGTGGAAGGTGAACATTGGGAATTGAAAAGGGTAAAATAGTAATGTTAAAGGGAAGGACGTGTTACGAAAATGTCTCGGAATCTGTAAGACTTCGACTTGCTCCAGATTATGTAATCAAGGTCATGCGGCGAAGTTGACCCGATTATATCAGCATTAAGGCACTGGATTTCTGTTATATCCCGCATTTTTGTGCACTTGGAAAATTTGAAACAGTCTTGCCTTGTAGGAAATGAGGGTTATATTTTATTTTATTTCATATATGTGTGTTATTTGTGAAGAATATTGTTGCGAAAATGCGGAAGAAGGCCAAGGGCAAAATTGGAATTTTGGAAATTAGTTTCGGAAATTACAAATAAGATCCATAAATTATTGGGCTCAAAATAAATAAAAAGAGAAAATGAGGCCCAAGAGCTATGGGGTGGCCGGCCATTGGCCAAGCCCAAGCCCATGGGAATTCTTCCATGTGGCAATTTAAATAAAAAGGGTCAAAAGGTATAGAATTCACTAGAACATTTCAAGACAACAAAACAAAAGAGAGAGAGAGAGAGAGCCAAAGACTAAGAGGGTTCGGCCATAACAAGGAAAAAACAAAAAAAAAATTTAGCCCTTCAATCTTCATTCCAAAAATCTTGTTCTTCTTGGATCCTTACTAAGTTCAAGATTCTCTACGACGTGGTATAATTAGTTTAGCGAAAGGACTACGTTTGCGGCAAGAGAAAATTGGAAGAAAAAGGTAAGAATTTCATCCCTTATGTTATGGAAAAGTATGTGTATAATAATGGTTAGAATTGTATGAAAACCCATGGAATTGTAATGTGTGTGTGCTTGGCCGTGTGGGTGTGTGTGCTTGGCTGTGTGGGTGTGTGAAAAGGGGTGTGGCCGTGAGCTATAGGGTAGTGAAGGGATGGTGAATTAAATTTTATTTAGCTTGTTAGTTGTATCGTTGTGGAATTATGATGTAAATAGAGGTTTAAATGGTTTGAGTCGGCATTGAAATTAACTATAAGTTGTTATGAGGAATTATGTGTTATTAATATGATTTTTGGGTAATTATGAAGATAGAGTCCTAAAATGTGAATTTTTGTGGTTGTTGATGAATTTGGAAGAAGACAATGCGATTTGATAGTTTCGTTGCATTTGTAGAAGTTCGGATGGCATATGGAGTTGGCGGGATTGTTTGAATCCTTGAATATTGTTTGGGATGCTATTGAAATATGGTTGAATAATTTTGAATTAGTTAAAGAATGTGGAAAATGTTGATATTAGTTTGAAATTGTGAAGTGGGAATGGAAATTGTTACATTATGTAGAAAAGAAGAATAAATATGTTGAATGTGTTTTATTGTGGTTGTTGATGTTGTTGGGATTGTTATGAGTGTTGATTGTTGATATAATAGCCGAGTTAACTCTCGGGGGATGTTAAATTTATAGGGGAAATGCTGCCGAAATTTCGGTAGACAAGTATAGATTTAAACTTGAATTCTTAAAAGCTTGAAACTCATATTTGGTAATTGTGACCAAATGTAGATTTTGGAGCAAACGGGATTTGACGTTGAGCGAGCGTAAGAAGAGCGAAAGGTATGTAAAGCTACCCCTTTCCTTCTTTTGGCATGTCCTAGATATACTAGGTTGAGATTTGAGCCTCGGGAACAATTCTGTTCATAAAAAAATCCGAGTTTGATTTTGGGTACTATTCATTCAATGTAATTAAACTATAATCCTTGTGTTTTGTTGGAAAACTATTCAAACATCCATATCTTGCGCAAACGTGAGAGAATCGCTTTGAAACTTTCATGGATGACTCCATAAAGTCTAATGCTCGTAATTTATGTCTGCCACCTCGGTTTGATCTGTGGTGGGCCCACTAGTCCCAAGACTCCCTTCGTTTGTATTACTTGATCTATTTTTGTATGATATAAAGAAGGGACTTTTGCCTATGAATTTCAGGCTTCGTTTGATTTGCTCCATAAGTTATTTGAAAGCTCCTTAATGTGAACGATACTAAATTTTCAGAAAATGACTTATGAGGTATTTTTTGAAAGTTTTGTAAATTTAAAGGCTCATATCTTTTGTATACTAATTCCGACAGATTCGATACTTGTTTTGAGCCTTCTGATCTCAATATATATACATGTATATGTATTTATTTGTCGAGTCTGGGAATTTAATTGTGTATATGCATAGGGTTTCCGCACTACTCTGCTCGTGCCTATTACTATGATATCGTTCGCCGGTTCCCGGGCCGGTTTTGTGATCGTGCGCACTATGACATATTCGGCAGTATGATGTGTTACGGTTCCCGAGACCTCGCCATAGGGCCGGGTACCGTTTATGGAGTTATGCTGTGATATGGCTTATGATATGTTGGATGATATGATATGTATGATGATACGATGTGTTTAATATGAAATCTGAGATAAATTAGAATATGACGAGTTAGCATGTGAGTTTGTTTGGGGTGCCCAAGTAGGGCACCAGTCGCGGCCCACAGAGCTGGGTCGTGACAAAAGTGGTATCAGAGCGGTTTGTCCTCGGAATATCTACAGGCAGTGTCACGTAGAGTCTTGTTTATCGGTGTGTTGTGCACCACATCTATAAACAGGAGGCTACAGGACATTTAGGGTGTTACCTTTCTTTGAATCTTAGATCGTGCGATAGAGTTGTGCTATTAGGATGACTCTTTTCTGACCGGTTGTTGTGTTTTTCAGTGATGCCTCCGAAAAAGGCAACGGCTGCCCAGAAGGGGAAGGGGGTGGTGGGAGAGACTAGTCAGATGCTGAGAGTTACACGGGTTCGTGCTCAGATTATGCCCGGTGTTGTACTTCAGTCCGAGGGTTCAGCCACACCACCACCGGAGGAGCCTGGAGCAGGCCCATCATTAGCTCCAGAGGCTCCAGCGCTCGAGCCTCCAGCTCCTCAGCCAGGGGCGGAGGATAGGACGTTGAGGGAGGCCATACAGTTGTTGACGACATTGGTGGCAGGTCAGGCTCGCAGACGCGGGCTGAGAGGTGATGATGATGACAGGTGTGATAGCCTGAGAGTCCGTGATTTTTTGACATGTAGTCCCCCAGAGTTTTTCGGGTCTAAGCTCGAGGAGGATCCCCAGGACTTCATTCGGCAGATGCGGCGCTCATTGGGACTGGTCAGGGATTCAGAGATCGAGTCCGTTGAGTTAGCCTCGCACAGATTACGAGATGTCGCGGCTAATTGGTATGAGTCCTGGGAGTTATCCAGAGGTGAGGGTGCCCCCCCAGCTACATGGGACGAGTTTGTGACCGCTTTTCTTTGCCACTTTTTGCCCCGGAGCTACGGAGGGCGAGGGTTGATAGATTTTTGCAGTTGCGGCAGAGAGGTCGGAGTGTTCGTGAGTATAATTTGGAGTTTGATTCCTTGGCTCGATATGCACCTGCTATAGTAGCAGATATGACTGACCGGATGCACCGGTACGTGATAGGGTTGGATCGCTACCTGGTTGACAGCTGTATGGCGATTGCTTCGCAGATTGATATGGACATCGCCCGATTAGAGGCCTATGCCCAGGAGATGGAGGACCGATATAGGGGAGAGCAGCCCAGAAGAGATCGAGACAGGAGGCCGCCCAAGAGGGCCAGATCAGCGGGATATTCTGGAGATTTTCGAGGCGGGCAGCCTCAGTCACAGCAGTCAAGCAGATATCCTCCTCCGTCAGGCCGGGGTACACAGTCCACCGGTAGACGATTTGATAGTGCAGGACCGTCTGGGGCCGGCCAGAGTTCTAGAGTACCAGGTTCGCCGATGCCCAGAGGTTCCAGCCAGTCCAGACCACCCAGGCCCCGTTGTTCTTATTGTGGGAGATCGCACCCAGGAGAGTGCTACCGAGACACAGGAGCTTGTTTTTCTTGTGGCCGTCAGGACCATATCATGCGAGATTGTCCGTTGGCGAGTGGTTCTGGTAGTACAGTTTAGCCGACGGGATCAGCCGCTGGTTCATCCTCTACTCCCTCAGCTATGTGGCCTGCAGGGCGAGGTATGCCGGCACCGGCGGGCCGCGGTCGAGGCCGTGGCGGGGTTTCAGATACTAGCGGTCCTTCGAACCGCATATATGCATTGGCTAGCCGCCAGGACCAGGAGGCTTCGCCAAATGTTGTCAGAGGTACATTACTGGTTTTCTCCTGATCTGTATATGCATTGATTGATCCTGGCTCTACTTTATCATATATCTCCCCGCTCGTTGCTAGTAAAATTGGAATAACACCCGAACCTATAGAACCATTTGAAGTGGCTACACCGGTTGGGGACTTTATTATAGCGAGGCAGGTATATAAAGATTTTTCTGTGATTATATATGATCGTTGCAGTAAGGTTGATTTGGTAGAGTTAGATATGTTGGAATTTGATGTCATTATGGGTATGGACTGGTTAGCTTCCTGCTATGCTAATGTTGACTGCCAGAAAAAGGTAGTTCGTTTCCAGTTTCCAGGGGAACAGGTCATAGAGTGGTCAGGGAGTACAGCATCGCCGAGGGGTAAGATTATTTCATACCTCAAGGCTAAGAAGATGATTCAGAAAGGTTATATCTATCATTTGGTCCATGTGCACGATACCAAGGCCGAGCCACCTACGCTCCAATCAGTTCCAGTTGTCAATGAATTTCCAGATGTATTCCCAGATGAGCTTCCAGGTCTTCCGCCTGAACGGGAGATAGACTTCACTATAGATTTGTTGCCAGATACGCAGCCCATATCCATTCCTCCGTACAGAATGGCACCGGCAGAACTTAAAGAACTGAAAGAACAGCTGAAAGATCTATTGGATAAAGGCTTCATCAGACCCAGTACATCACTCTGGGGAGCGCCGGTATTATTTGTAAGAAAGAAAGATGGGTCACTGCGGATGTGTATTGACTACAGACAATTAAATAAGGTGACTATAAAGAATAAATATCCCCTCCCCCGGATTGACGATTTATTTGATCAGTTGTAGGGTGCCAAATATTTCTCGAAGATAGATTTGCGTTCAGGCTACCACCAGGTACAGGTACGAGAGGCCGATATTCCGAAGACTGCTTTCAGGACCCGATACGGGCATTATGAATTCAGAGTGATGTCTTTTGGGCTGACTAATGCTCCAGCGGTATTCATGGATTTAATGAATCGGGTATTCCGGCCGTTTCTTGATATGTTCGTGATTGTATTTATTGATGATATTTTGGTTTATTCACGATCAGCAGAGGAGCATTCAGATCATTTGAGAACAGTACTTGGCACACTTCGGCAACAAGAATTATATGCTAAATTCTCTAAATGTGAATTTTGGTTGACATCCGTGGCATTCTTAGGGCATATTGTCAGAGCAGATGGTATTCGAGTCGATACGCAGAAGATTGAGGCGGTACATAATTGGCCTAGGCCTACTACGCCGACAGAGGTACGCAGTTTTATGGGTTTAGCCGGGTATTATAGAAGATTTGTGGAAAATTTTGCTTCTATTGCGGCACCAATAACGAAGCTCACTCAGAAAGAAGCAAAATTTCAGTGGACCGATGCCTGTGAGCGCAGTTTCCAGACGCTGAAGGAAAAATTAATTACAGCTCCAGTCTTAGCTCTTCCAGAAAGGTCAGACGGGTACGGCGTTTATTGTGATGCTTCTGGTATTGGGATAGGTTGTGTGTTAATGCAGCACGATCGAGTCATAGCCTATGCTTCCCGACAGCTCAGACCGCATGAAAGAAATTATCCCACTCATGATCTGGAATTGGCCGCGGTGATTCATGCTTTGAAGATATGGCGGCATTATTTATATGGGGTCCACGTTGATATTTATACGGACCATAAGAGCCTCTAGTATATTTTTAAACAGAAGGAGCTGAATTTGCGGCAGAGAAGATGGCTTGAATTATTGAAAGATTATGACGTTGATATTTTGTATCATCCTGGGAAGGCTAATGTGGTAGCTGATGCACTGAGCCGCAAGTCCATGGGTAGTTTGACTGATGTGCAACCTGATAAGAAAGAATTAGTTCGTGAGATTCGTCAGTTAGCGAACCTTGGAGTTCGTTTGGCAGATTCTGGAGATGCTGGGGTTTCTGTTCGAGAGGTTGCTGAGTCATCCATTATAGAAGAGGTAAAGCAGCCTCAGTTCGAAGATCCTGTTTTGGCACAGTACAGAAATGTGGCCCTCAATAAAGAAAAGACTCCATTCGAAATTTCGCCTGAAGGGGTATTATTATGTGGAGGCAGATTACGTGTACCGGACGTTGCAGGGTTACGACGGCAAGTTATGGGCGAAGCACATAATGCTCGGTATTCTATTCATCCTGGGTCTACTAAGATGTACCATGATCTTAAATGTTTATACTGGTGGGACGGCATGAAAAGAGATATTGCAGAGTTCGTTGGCCAGTGTCCAAATTGTCAGCAAGTTAAAATCGAGCATCAAAAGCCCGGTGGATTACTACAAGAAATGGAAATTCCAGCTTGGAAATGGGAGATGATAAATATGGATTTCGTTACAGTTCTACCGCGCACTCCACGCAGGTATGATTCTATTTGGGTTATTGTTGACAGATTGACGAAATCGGCCCATTTCCTTCCGGTCAGGACTACTTATTCGGCTGAGGACTATGCCAGACTGTATCTTAAAGAGATAGTAAAACTTCACGGGGTTCCTGTATCTATTATCACTGACAGAGGTGCCCAGTTCACAACGAATTTCTGGAGATCATTTTAGGAAGGATTGTGGACTCAGGTGAGTCTTAGTACAACATTTCATCCTCAGTCCGATGGACAGGCCGAGCGCACTATTCAGACATTGGAAGATATGTTACGGGCCTGTGTTATTGATTTCAGAGGTATCTGGGATGATCATTTGCCCCTTATTGAATTTGCTTATAATAATAGTTATCATTCCAGTATCCAGATGGCACCGTACGAAGCCTTATATGGTAGAAAATGCAGATCTCCGATTGGTTGGTTCGATGTGGGCGAAACTAAATTAATTGGTCTAGATGTCATTCATCAAGCAGTTGACAATGTGAAACTGATCCGAGAGCGACTATTAGCGGCCCAGAGTCGACAGAAATCTTATGCTGAAAAACGACGTCGATCATTGGAGTTCCAGATTGGCGACTGGGTATTTACGAAAGTATCGCCTATGAAGGGTGTAATGAGATTTGGCAAAGAGGGTAAGCTTAGCCCGCGGTACATCGGGCCATACCAGATTATTCGAAGGATAGGCGAGGTCGCCTATGAGCTAGACTTACCATCCGATTTGGAGGCAGTGCACCCGGTATTTCATGTATCCATGCTTCGTAAATGTGTTGGTGATCCTTCCAGAATATTTCCAGTAGACGATATTCAGGTAACGGAGGACTTGTCTTATGAAGAGCAACCTGTAGCTGTTCTGGATCGTCAGGTGAGGAGACTGCGCACCAAAGATGTGCCTTCTGTTAAAGTCCTGTGGCGGAACAACAGCCGGGAAGAAATGACCTGGGAGGCGGAGGATGAGATGAAAAAGAAGTACCCTCAATTGTTCCCTACACTTACAGGTAATTTGAAATTCTAAATCTATTATATTGATTGACAAATGATTTATGTGTGCTATTCATAAAGAGAAACTCCCCCGCCATGCTTATAAGACCCTATGAGGCTAATTTAACATTCGGGGACGAATGTTCTAAAGGGGGGGAGGATGTTATATCCCGCATTTTTGTGCACTTGGAAAATTTGAAACAATCTTGCCTTGTAGGAAATGAGGGCTATATTTTATTTTATTTCATATATATGTGTTATTTGTGAAGAATATTGTTGAAAAAATGCGGAAGAAGGCCAAGGGAAAAATTGGAATTTTGAAAATTAGTTTCGGAAATTACAAATAAGATCCATAAATTATTGGGCTCAAAATAAATAAAAAGAGAAAATGAGGCCCAAGAGCTATGGGGTGGCCGGCCATTGGCCAAGCCCAAGCCCATGGGAATTCTTCCATGTGGCAATTTAAATAAAAAGGGTCAAAAGGTATAGAATTCACTAGAACATTTCAAGACAACAAAACAAAAGAGAGAGAGAGAGAGAGCCAAAGACTAAGAGGGTTCGGCCATAACAAGGAAAAAACAAAAAAAAAATTTAGCCCTTCAATCTTCATTCCAAAAATCTTGTTCTTCTTGGATCCTTACTAAGTTCAAGATTCTCTACGACGTGGTATAATTAGTTTAGCGAAAGGACTACGTTTGCGGCAAGAGAAAATTGGAAGAAAAAGGTAAGAATTTCATCCCTTATGTTATGGAAAAGTATGTGTATAATAATGGTTAGAATTGTATGAAAACCCATGGAATTGTAATGTGTGTGTGCTTGGCCGTGTGGGTGTGTGTGCTTGGCTGTGTGGGTGTGTGAAAAGGGGTGTGGCCGTGAGCTATAGGGTAGTGAAGGGATGGTGAATTAAATTTTATTTAGCTTGTTAGTTGTATCGTTGTGGCATTATGATGTAAATAGAGGTTTAAATGGTTTGAGTCGGCATTGAAATTAACTATAAGTTGTTATGAGGAATTATGTGTTGTTAATATGATTTTTGGGTAATTATGAAGATAGAGTCCTAAAATGTGAATTTTTGTGGTTGTTGATGAATTTGGAAGAAGACAATGCGATTTGATAGTTTCGTTGCATTTGTAGAAGTTCGGATGGCATATGGAGTTGGCGGGATTGTTTGAATCCTTGAATATTGTTTGGGATGCTATTGAAATATGGTTGAATAATTTTGAATTAGTTAAAGAATGTGGAAAATGTTGATATTAGTTTGAAATTGTGAAGTGGGAATGGAAATTGTTACATTATGTAGAAAAGAAGAATAAATATGTTGAATGTGTTTTATTGTGGTTGTTGATGTTGTTGGGATTGTTATGAGTGTTGATTGTTGATATAATAGCCGAGTTAACTCTCGGGGGATGTTGAATTTATAGGGGAAATGCTGCCGAAATTTCGGTAGACAAGTATAGATTTAAACTTGAATTCTTAAAAGCTTGAAACTCATATTTGGTAATTGTGACCAAATGTAGATTTTGGAGCAAACGGGATTTGACGTTGAGCGAGTGTAAGAAGAGCGAAAGGTATGTAAAGCTACCCCTTTCCTTCTTTTGGCATGTCCTAGATATACTAGGTTGAGATTTGAGCCTCGGGAACAATTCTGTTCATAAAAAAATCCGAGTTTGATTTTGGGTACTATTCATTCAATGTAATTAAACTATAATCCTTGTGTTTTGTTGGAAAACTATTCAAACATCCATATCTTGCGCAAACGTGAGAGAATCGCTTTGAAACTTTCATGGATGACTCCATAAAGTCTAATGCTCGTAATTTATGTCTGCCACCGCGGTTTGATCTGTGGTGGGCCCACTAGTCCCGAGACTCCCTTCGTTTGTATTACTTGATCAATTTTTGTATGATATAAAGAAGGGACTTTTGCCTATGAATTTCAGGCTTCGTTTGATTTGCTCCATAAGTTATTTGAAAGCTCCTTAATGTGAACGATACTAAATTTTCAGAAAATGACTTATGAGGTATTTTTCGAAAGTTTTGTAAATTTAAAGGCTCATATCTTTTGTATACTAATTCCGACAGATTCGATACTTATTTTGAGCCTTCTGATCTCAATATATATACATGTATATGTATTTATTTGTCGAGTCTGGGAATTTAATTGTGTATATGCATAGGGTTTCCGCACTACTCTGCTCGTGCCTATTACTATGATATCGTTCGCCGGTTCCCGGGCCGGTTTTGTGATCGTGCGCACTATGACATATTCGGCAGTATGATGTGTTACGGTTCTCGAGACCTCGCCATAGGGCCGGGTACCGTTTATGGAGTTATGCTGTGATATGGCTTATGATATGTTGGATGATATGATATGTATGATGATACGATGTGTTCGGGGATTGTACGGAGATTTGAAACTTTCCGGAGTATGCTGTGTTGTGGCGCCAGCGTCGGAGTGGCGACCACGTTCCTGAGCCTTATGCATGATTTCTTTTATTTGCATTGTGTACATATGATTTCCGTACCGGATTTGATATACTGATTTGGTATTCTCTTTCTGTACCTTTACTACAGTTATGGTCTGGATTTACGTATTCTATGCCTTACATACTCAGTACATCTTTCGTACTGACCCCCTTTCTTCGGGGGCTGCGTTTCATGCCCGCAGGTACAGACGTTGGTGATCCGCCAGTGTAGGACCCACATTCTGCTACTACAGAGTGCTCCTTTTGATTCGGAGCCCATACTTTGGTACATATCTCTGTCATATGTATATATTTCTGTATATTTGACTATTTGGGGTACGGCGGGGCCCTGTCTCGTCATATGTTTCCGTTTTGGTTTGTAGAGGCCTGTAGTCATATATGTGGGTCGTGGGTCCTACGTGTGTTTGTTCTGTTGATGATTTGTGTCTTAATGCGGTCCTACCTACTATGAAGGCCATGGTGGCCCACATGCTTGCATATGTGTATATATATATTCGGCGATGTGTATTCTGCCGTCCCTTCTGACTTTGATGTGATATTGTTGCACGTGCGACCGCTTAAGATAATATTTGCTTCCAGTCTATTTAAAATGATTAATATGAAATCTGAGATAAATTAGAATATGACGAGTTAGCATGTGAGTTTGTTTGGGGTGCCCAAGTAGGGCACCAGTCGCGGCCCACAGAGCTGGGTCGTGACAAAAGTGGTATCAGAGCGGTTTGTCCTCGGAATGTCTACAGGCCGTGTCACGTAGAGTCTTGTTTATCGGTGTGTTGTGCACCACATCTATCAACAGGAGGCTACAGGACATTTAGGGTGTTACCTTTCTTTGAATCTTAGATCGTGCGATAGAGTTGTGCTATTAGGATGACTCTTTTCTGACCGGTTGTTGCGTTTTTCAGTGATGCCTCCGAAGAAGGGCAAGGGGGTGGTGGGAGAGACTTGTCAGATGCTGAGAGTTACACGGGCTCGTGCTCAGATTATGCCCGGTGTTGTACTTCAGTCCGAGGGTTCAGCCACACCACCACCGGAGGAGCCTGGAGCAGGCCCATCATTTGCTCCAGAGGCTCCAGCGCCCGAGCCTCCAGCTCCTCAGCCATGGGCGGAGGATAGGACGTTGAGGGAGGCCATACAGTTGTTGACGACATTGGTGGCAGGTCAGGCTCGCAGACGCGGGCTGAGAGGTGATGATGATGACAGGCGTGATAGCCTGAGAGTCCGTGATTTTTTCACATGTAGTCCCCAGAGTTTTTCGGGTCTAAGCTCGAGTAGGATCCCCAGGACTTCATTCGGCAGATGCGGCGCTCATTGGGACTGGTCAGGGCTTCAGAGATAGAGTCCGTTGAGTTAGCCTCGCACAGATTACGAGATGTCGCGGCTAATTGGTATGAGTCCTGGGAGTTATCCAGAGGTGAGGGTGCCCCCCAGCTACATGGGACGAGTTTGTGACCGCTTTTCTCTGCCACTTTTTGCCCCTGCAGCTACGGAGGGCGAGGGTAGATAGATTTTTGCAGTTGCGGCAGAGAGGTCGGAGTGTTCGTGAGTATAATTTGGAGTTTGATTCCTTGGCTCGATATGCACCTACTATAGTAGCAGATATGGCTGACCGGATGCACCGGTACGTGATAGGGTTGGATCGCTACCTGGTTGACAGCTGTATGGCGATGGCTTCGCAGACTGATATGGACATCGCCCGATTACAGGCATATGCCCAGGGGATGGAGGACCGACATAGAGGAGAGCATCCCAGTAGAGATCGAGACAGGAGGCCGCCCAAGAGGGCCAGATCAGCGGGATATTCTGGAGATTTTTGAGGCGGGCAGCCTCAGTCACAGCAGTCAGGCAGATATCCTCCTCCGTCAGGCCTGGGTACACAGTCCACCGGTAGACGATTTGATAGTGCAGGACCGTCTGGGGCCGGCCAGAGTTCCAGAGTACCAGGTTCGCCGATGCCCAGAGGTTCCAGCCAGTCCAGACCACCCAGGCCCCGTTGTTCTTATTGTGGGAGATCGCACCTAGGAGAGTGCTACCGAGACACAGGAGCTTGTTTTTCTTGTGGCCGTCAGGACCATATCATGCGAGATTGTCCGTTGGCGAGTGGTTCTGGTAGTACAGTTTAGCCGACGGGATCAGCCGCTGGTTCATCCTCTACTCCCTCAGCTATGTGGCCTGCGGGGCGAGGTATGCCGGCACCGGCGGGCCGCGGTCGAGGCCGTGGCGGAGTTTCAGATACTAGCGGTCCTTCGAACCGCATATATGCATTGGCTAGCCGCCAGGACCAGGAGGCTTCGCCAAATGTTGTCACAGGTACATTACTGGTTTTCTCCTGATCTGTATATGCACTGATTGATCCTGGCTCTACTTTATCATATATCTCCCCGCTCGTTGCTAGTAAAATTGGAATAACACCCGAACCTATAGAACCATTTGAAGTGGCTACACCGGTTGGGGGCTTTATTATAGCGAGACAGGTATATAAAGATTGTTCTGTGATTATATATGATCGTTGCACTAAGGATGATTTGGTTGAGTTAGATATGTTGGAATTTGATGTCATTATGGGTATGGACTGGTTAGCTTCCTGCTATGCTAATGTTGACTGCCAGAAAACGGTAGTTCGTTTCCAGTTTCCAGGGGAACCAGTCATAGAGTGGTCAGGGAGTACAACATCGCCGAGGGGTAAGTTTATTTCATACCTCAAGGCTAAGAAAATGATTCAGAAAGGTTATATCTATCATTTGGTCCGTGTGCACGATACCAAGGCCGAGACACCTACGCTCCAGTCAGTTCCAGTTGTCAATGAATTTCCAGATGTATTCCCAGATGAGCTTCCAGGTCTTCCGCCTGAACGGGAGGTAGACTTCACTATAGATTTGTTGCCAGATACGCAGCCCATATCCATTCCTCCGTACAGAATGACACCGGCAGAACTAAAAGAACTGAAAGAACAGCTGAAAGATCAATTGGATAAAGGCTTCATCAGACCCAGTACATCACCTTAGGGAGCGCCTGTATTATTTGTAAGAAAGAAAGATGGGTTACTGCGGATGTGTATTGACTACAGACAATTAAATAAGGTGACTATAAAGAATAAATATCCCCTCCCCCAGATTGATGATTTATTTGATCAGTTGTAGGGTGCCAAATATTTCTCGAAGATAGATTTGCGTTCAGGCTACCACCAGGTACGGGTACGAGAGGCCGATATTCCGAAGACTGCTTTCAGGACCCGATACGGCCATTATGAATTCAGAGTGATGTCTTTTGGGCTGACTAATGCTCCAGCGGTTTTCATGGATTTAATGAATCGGGTATTCCGGCCGTTTCTTGATATGTTCGTGATTGTATTTATTGATGATATTTTGGTTTATTCACGATCAGCAGAGGAGCATTCAGATCATTTGAGAACAGTACTTGGCACACTTCGGCAACAAGAATTATATGCTAAATTCTCTAAATGTGAATTTTGGTTGACATCCGTGGCATTCTTAGGGCAAATTGTTGGAGCAGATGGTATTCGAGTCAATACGCAGAAGATTGAGCCGGTACATAATTGGCCTAGGCCTACTACGCCGACAGAGGTACGCAGTTTTCTGGGTTTAGCCGGGTATTATAGAAGATTTGTGGAAAATTTTGCTTCTATTGCGGCACCATTAACGAAGCTCACTCAGAAAGCAACAAAATTTCAATGGACCGATGCCTGTGAGCGCAGTTTCCAGACGCTGAAGGAAAAATTAATTATAGCTCCAGTCTTAGCTCTTCCAGAAGGGTCAGACGGGTACGTCGTTTATTGTGATGCTTCTGGTATTGGGATAGGTTGTGTGTTAATGCAGCACGGTCGAGTCATAGCCTATGCTTCCCGGCAGCTCAGACCGCATGAAAGAAATTATCCCACTCATGATCTGGAATTGGCCGCGGTGATTCATGCTTTGAAGATATGGCGGCATTATTTATATGGGGTCCACGTTGATATTTATACGGACCATAAGAGCCTCTAGTATATTTTTAAACAGAAGGAGCTGAATTTGCGGCAGAGAAGATGGCTTGAATTATTGAAAGATTATGACGTTGATATTTTGTATCATCCTGGGAAGGCTAATGTGGTAGCTGATGCACTGAGCCGCAAGTCCATGGGTAGTTTGACTGATGTGCAACCTGATAAGAAAGAATTAGTTCGTGAGATTCATCAGTTAGCGAACCTTGGAGTTCGTTTGGCAGATTCTGGAGATGCTGGGGTTTCTGTTCGAGAGGTTGCTGAGTCATCCATTATAGAAGAGGTAAAGCAGCGTCAGTTCGAAGATCCTGTTTTGGCACAGTACAGAAATGTGGCCCTCAATAAAGAAAAGACTCCATTCGAAATTTCGCCTGAAGGGGTATTATTATGTGGAGGCAGATTATGTGTACCGGACGTTGCAGGGCTACGACGGCAAGTTATGGGCGAAGCACATAATGCTCGGTATTCTATTCATCCTGGGTCTACTAAGATGTACCATGATCTTAAATGTTTATACTGGTGGGACGGCATGAAAAGAGATATTGCAGCGTTCGTTGGCCAGTGTCCAAATTGTCAGCAAGTTAAAATCGAGCATCAAAAGCCCGGTGGATTACTACAAGAAATGGAAATTCCATCTTGGAAATGGGAGATGATAAATATGGATTTCGTTACAGTTCTACCGCGCACTCCACGCAGGTATGATTCTATTTGGGTTATTGTTGACAGATTGACGAAATCGGCCCATTTCCTTCCGGTCAGGACTACTTATTCGGCTGAGGACTATGCCAGACTGTATCTTAAAGAGATAGTAAAACTTCACGGGGTTCCTGTATCTATTATCACTGACAGAGGTGCCCAGTTCACAACGAATTTCTGGAGATCATTTTAGGAAGGATTGGGGACTCAGGTGAGTCTTAGTACAACATTTCATCCTCAGTCCGATGGACAGGCCGAGCGCACTATTCAGACATTGGAAGATATGTTACGGGCCTGTGTTATTGATTTCAGAGGTAGCTGGGATGATCATTTGCCCCTTATTGAATTTGATTATAATAATAGTTATCATTCCAGTATCCAGATGGCACCGTACGAAGCCTTATATGGTAGAAAATGCAGATCTCCGATTGGTTGGTTCGATGTGGGCGAAACTAAATTAATTGGTCTAGATGTCATTCAGCAAGCAATTGACAAAGTGAATCTGATCCGAGAGCGACTGTTAGCGGCCCAGAGTCGACAGAAATCTTATGCTGAAAAACGACGTCGATCATTGGAGTTCCAGATTGGCGACTGGGTATTTATGAAAGTATCGCCTATGAAGGGTGTAATGAGATTTGGCAAAAAGGGTAAGCTTAGCCCGCGGTACATCGGGCCATACCAGATTATTCGAAGGATAGGCGAGGTCGCCTATGAGCTAGACTTACCATCCGATTTGGAGGCAGTGCACCCGGTATTTCATGTATCCATGCTTCGTAACTGTGTTGGTGATCCTTCCAGAATATTTCCAGTAGACGATATTCAGGTAACGGAGGACTTGTCTTATGAAGAGCAACCTGTAGCTGTTCTGGATCGTCAGGTGAGGAGACTGCGCACCAAAGATGTGCCTTCTGTTAAAGTCCTGTGGCGGAACAACAGCCGGGAAGAAATGACCTGGGAGGCAGAGGATGAGATGAAAAAGAAGTACCCTCAATTGTTCCCTACACTTACAGGTAATTTGAAATTCTAAATCTATTATATTGATTGATAAATGATTTATGTGTGCTATTCATAAAGAGAAACTCCCCCGCCATGCTTATAAGACCCTATGAGGCTAATTTAACATTCGGGGATGAATGTTCTAAAGGGGGGGAGGATGTTATATCCCTCATTTTTGTGCACTTGGAAAATTTGAAACAATCTTGCCTTGTAGGAAATGACGGCTATATTTTATTTTATTTCATATATGTGTGTTATTTGTGAAGAATATTGTTGCGAAAATGCGGAAGAAGGCCAAGGGCAAAATTGGAATTTTGGAAATTAGTTTCGGAAATTACAAATAAGATCCATAAATTATTGGGCTCAAAATAAATAAAAAGAGAAAATGAGGCCCAAGAGCTATGGGGTGGCCGGCCATTGGCCAAGCCCAAGCCCATGGGAATTCTTCCATGTGGCAATTTAAATAAAAAGGGTCAAAAGGTATAGAATTCACTAGAACATTTCAAGACAACAAAACAAAAGAGAGAGAGAGAGCCAAAGACTAAGAGGGTTCGGCCATAACAAGGAAAAAAAATAAAAATTAGCCCTTCAATCTTCATTCCAAAAATCTTGTTCTTCTTGGATCCTTACTAAGTTCAAGATTCGCTACGACGTGGAATAATTAGTTTAGCGAAAGGACTACGTTTGCGGCAAGAGCAAATTGGAAGAAAAAGGTAAGAATTTCATCCCTTATGTTATGGAAAAGTATGTGTATTATAATGGTTAGAATTGCATGAAAAACCATGGAATTGTACTGTGTGTGTGCTTGGCCGTGTGGGTGTGTGAAAAGGGGTGTGGCCGTGAGCTATAGGGTAGTGAAGGGATGGTGAATTAAATTTTATTTAGCTTGTTAGTTGTATCGTTGTGGCATTATGATGTAAATAGAGGTTTAAATGGTTTGAGTCGGCATTGAAATTAACTATAAGTTGTGATGAGGAATTATGTGTTGTTAATATGATTTTTGGGTAATTATGAAGATAGAGTCCTAAAATGTGAATTTTTGTGGTTGTTGTTGAATTTGGAAGAAGACAATGCGATTTGATAGTTTCGTTGCATTTGTAGAAGTTCGGATGGAATATGGAGTTGGCGGGATTATTTGAATCCTTGAATATTGTTTGGGATGCTATTGAAATATGGTTGAATAATTTTGAATTAGTTAAAGAATGTGGAAAATGTTGATATTAGTTTGAAATTGTGAAGTGGGAATGGAAATTGTTACATTATGTAGAAAAGAAGAATAAATATGTTGAATGTGTTTTATTGTGGTTGTTGATGTTGTTGGGATTGTTATGAGTGTTGATTGTTGATATAATAGCCGAGTTAACTCTCGGGGTATGTTGAATTTATAGGGGAAATGCTGCCGAAATTTCGGTAGACAAGTATAGATTTAAACTTGAATTCTTAAAAGCTTGAAACTCATATTTGGTAATTGTGACCAAATGTAGATTTTGGAGCAAACGGGATTTGACGTTGAGCGAGCGTAAGAAGAGTGAAAGGTATGTAAAGCTACCCCTTTCCTTCTTTTGGCATGTCCTAGATATACTAGGTTGAGATTTGAGCCTCGGGAACAATTATGTTCATAAAAAAATCCGAGTTTGATTTTGAGTACTATTCATTCAATGTAATTGAACTATAATCCTTGTGTTTTATTGGAAAACAATTCAAACATCCATATCTTGCGCAAACGTGAGAGAATCGCTTTGAAACTTTCATGGATGACTCCATAAATTCTAATGGTCGTAATTTATGTCTGCCACCTCGACTTGATCCGTGGTGGGACCACTAGTCCCGAGACTCCCTTCGTTTGTATTACTTGATCTATTTTTGTATGATATAAAGAAGGGACTTTTGCCAATGAATTTAAGGCTCCGTTTGATTTGCTCCATAAGTTATTTGAAAGCTCCTTAATGTGAACGATACTAAATTTTCAGAAAATGACTTATGAGGTATTTTTCGAAAGTTTTGTAAATTTAAAGGCTCATATCTTTTGTATACTAATTCTGACAGATTCGATACTTATTTTGAGCCTTCTGATCTCAATATATATACATGTATATGTATTTATTTGTCTAGTCTGGGAATTTAATTGTGTATATGCCTATGGTTTCCGCACTACTTTGCTCGTGCCTATCACTATGATATCGTTCGCCGGTTCCCGGGCCGGTTTTGTGATCGTGCGCACTATGACATATTCGGCAGTATGATGTGTTACGGTTCCCGAGACCTTGCCATAGGGCCGGGTACCGTTTATGGAGTTATGCTGTGATATGACTTATGATATGTTGGATGATATGATATGTATGATGATACGATGTGTTTGGGGATTGTAAGGAGA
The DNA here is from genome assembly GCF_019175385.1 of Lycium barbarum. NCBI lineage: Eukaryota > Viridiplantae > Streptophyta > Magnoliopsida > Solanales > Solanaceae > Lycium > Lycium barbarum. Next base: position 36,213,107 of record NC_083342.1, on the reverse strand, counting down.
TTTGAAACTTTCTGGAGTATGCTCTGTTGTGGCGCCAGCGTCGGAGTGGCGACCACGTTCCTGAGCCTTATGCATGATTTCTTTTATTTGCATTGTGTACATATGATTTCCGTACCGGTTTTGATATACTAATTCAGTATTCTCTTTCTGTACCTTTACTACAGTTATGGTATGGATTTCTATATTCTATGCCTTACATACTCAGTACATCTTTCATACTGACCCCCTTTCTTCGGGGGCTGCGTTTCATGCCCGCAGGTACAGACGTTGGTGATCCGCCAGTGTAGGCCCTATTCTGCTACTACAGAGTGCTCCTTTTGATTCGGAGCCCATACTTTGGTACATATCTCTGTCATGTGTATATATTTCTGTATATTTGACTATTTGGGGTACGGCGGGGCCCTGTCCCGTCAGATATTTCCGGTTTGGTTTGTAGAGGCCTGTAGTCATATATGTGGGTCGTGGGTCCTACGTGTGTTTGTTCTGTTGATGATTTGTGTCTTAATGCGATCCTACCTACTATGGAGGCCATGGTGGCCCATATGCTTGCATATGTGTATATATATATTCGGCGATGTGTATTCCGCCGTCCCTTCTGACTTTGATGTGATATTGTTGCACGTGCGACCACTTAAGATAATATTTGCTTCCAATCTGTTTAAAATGATTAATATGAAATCTGAGATAAATTAGAATATGACGAGTTAGCATGTGAGTTTGTTTGGGGTGCCCAAATAGGGTACTAGTCGCGGCCCACGGAGCTGGGTCGTGACAATTTCATCAAAGTTTCGAGGTTAAGCGTGCTAAGGTGAGAGAAATCTTAGGATGGGTGACCCCTCTGGGAAGTGTGCAAGAAATTATATAAACCCCAGACATAAGAGACAAATGAGAAGCTAGAGTGGCCTAAGGGAAACTAGAGTATACGGGATGGTTGGAGACCATAAGAGGCTACATAGGACGAGACAGGCTAGACTGGAGAAGAGACAGAGAGTACATCACAGCTTTGGAATTAGGATAGGCTTGAATAGCGTTTGGAGATATTTTGTGGGCAAGGTAGTAGCAATTATACGTATATATGTATATGAATGCGTAGGATATCCCACATATGATCGTATCGGTGGGCATGTGTGCCCCAGCAACCGGAGCTACGGTAAAGAAGGCATTAATCAAGTAAGGGTACCGAAGTTTGAGTGACAGCAAAAATAAATGGTATAAGTGTTACAAGGTAAGTTGATGTCATTTTCACCACAGGTTAAGATTGGAAAATTCTAATACAACGATATTTGGAAAAGAAAGAAAGTGAGTAAATGGAAGGCAAAGAGACCAAAATGTCGGAAAAAGGTGAAAGGTAAGAAACCTTAGTGAGTGAAGCCCCAAGAGAAATTACCGGCAAAATACTAGACTATTTGGATAAAAAATTCAAAAGTAGGCTCGTGAAAAGGATAAAGTGTAGTAATATAAAATAAAAGAGGAACATGTGAGGCTCGAGAACCGATTCCAATAAGTGGGGTTAAAGGAATAGTGACTATGACGAGGAAGGTGAAGCAAGAACAGAATGATTAGGCCTTGCGACGATGCTAGGAGATTTAGACCCTTGAAAGGTATATAAAGGAATAAAATGTGCATCTATATTGATGTGGTTGCCTCGGACATGGAAATGCTTTCCTGAAAGGATGACTTGGGAATAGAACGGATTTGCGCGTTTAAAGTAAAGATTTCACGGACTTCAGATCTGATGCTGCAAATACCGAGAGAAGAAAAGTGCTCGAGGAGAAAGAAAACCCAAGAAGGGTTAAGGATGATGAGTCGACACTGTTGATTGGGAAATTAATGGTGTAGAGCGAGAATTCATGTGAGGCCTGAGAGATTTGATCTTAGAGGAAATGGAATGAAATGCAAGGAACGTGCATGGAAGACAGCTCGGTCATAGTGTCATAAGTATAGTTGAAGGCTCAATGAGCAAGGATAGAGAGAGTATAAACTGTAAGGATTCTGTGTTAAGAGCACAAGTAGCGGGACGCTCGAAAATATGGACACGCAGTTGCAACACAAGTGCATGGTTAAGAAAAATTACGAGTAAGTGAGCTAAATTGGTGAAAAGGATTAATAGTGGATGAAAGAGTGTGGAAATGTGGACAAAATGATGATATAGGCGCAATATGAAAGAAAAACTTACGGTAAGAAATTTCGATATGTTGTACATTGAGTTGGAAAGAAAGATGAGGCGTAAGGTATAAACGAAGACTTCACAAAAGGACATAGTGAATCTTAACGTCCCCATGAACCAGTGAGTCCAGGACATCGTTTGTCACAAAGACAGAAGTATGGAGGGGTGAAAAATAAGCCATCGGAATTGGGTACTCTTATGAGAAATCTAGTTAAATACGAGAGTGTAAGCAGCGAGAAGATAGACAGGCCAGACTATACGATGACGGAACCCCGTAGGTAGCTATCGTAGACAAGGATACTCGAGGACCGTTGATATATAAGGAGCCCCTTATAAAGGGGGGGGGGGAGAACATATTATATTGGACTTAAAAGGAATCGCAACATTTCCAGGCTCCAGAGGAGGAAAAATTTATTAGCTCGGGGCAGAGTTCGAAACATATTAGGCACATTAGAAGGATACATGAAAGAAATAGAAACGAATTGACAATGAGGGTACCATGAGACCGACATGAAGGGGAAGGATGGAAGACACCTTAAGAGAATGCTTCATGCCAACTTGAATTATGATATGTTTATGCCATGATTTGAATCTCTCATATCTGGCAAATTTGTGTCGTACCTAAGTACGCGGCGGCATGTTTTAAAGAGTAATAAAAAGAGCAGAAAAAGGCTACAAGCTAAGTTCACAAAGGATAATGAAGAGAATGATAAGACTCAAAGGATATTTCAGATGACAACGACTATTATAACGAAAGCATCAAAAGATTGGTAGTTTGGAATGTTTTGAAGGAAAGGAAGGACGCAGTGCCTGCGAATAAAATAAAAGGGTTCGTCGGATACTAGAAAATAGTTCATGGACCGTTGATCATACAAAACATGAGGAGATACGCTATGAAATTATATGAATCACTGACGTGAAGCGATGCTCGATCATATTTGTAAAGAATCCACATCGGAGAGTCAACAAGGAATAAGTGCCAATACAAAGAGATCAAAGATAAGTATACTTGTGTCGAGAACTGTGAGGAAGGAAGTAAAGAAAAAGTTATAGTAAGAACTCAAAGATGTTGCGAAATAAGAAGTTAAGTGAACTTGGATCATAAGTTACCATAAGTGTAACTGGACTGCGAAGGATGATAAATGGTAAAGAAACATTACGTACATACATTGTTAGAATGAAGAAGGAACAGTGACAAAGACGTAAAGAAACAGGGAGCAAAGAAAAGAGAACACCAAATATAGATGAATATTTATAGCGTGATAAGCGAGACTGCAATACTGTAGATCAAATGAGAGCAAGGAACAGCCTGTGGCCATATTGTATCGTTAAGTGAAGATTGCGTACCAAAGACAGGGCTTCTGTTAAGGTGTGATGACGAAACAATAACAGAGGAGAGATGATCTGGGAAGGACAAGGATAATGAGTTGGCGCAGCGGATTAGAAAACCCATGACACGGCATGAGGACTAATGTAAAGACCGAGTAGTTTGATTATAAAGGAAATAGGGTAAAAGATAAGGAATGAGCATGAAGAAAAAGGCAACTATGAGAAGGAACCCTCCCGAAATATTATGACACCCCATAAGATCAGTTGAACATTCGAGGATGAATGTTCTAAAGGGGGGGAGGATGTTATAGCCCGTATTTTGTACGTTCGGACAATCCAAGATAATTGCGAGAAGTTAAGGGCAAGGCTATATTTTGATATTGTTTAATACACAAGTTGTTTATGAATATTATTGGTATGAAAATATTGAGAAAGGCTAAGGGTAAAAAGGGAAATTCGCAAAATGGTTCATGGTAATTTTGTGGAAAGGCTAGGGGCAAAATGGGAATTTCACAAAATATTCAAGAAAATTCTTGAAGAAGGCCACTTTGGCCGTGTGGCATATATATATATATATATATATATATATATATATATATATATATATGGAAAAGTGATGACAAAATAAAATAATTAGTCGTCTTTATTTTAATATTTAAGAAACTTCAAGAAAGAGGGCATGTGTTCACATGGTATTGGAATGAGCTATATATATATATATATATATATATATATATATATATATATATATATATGAAATCTCAAGAAGAAAACTTGGAGAGAAAAATAGGGCCATTCGGCCAAGGTTCCAAAATTTGGTGCCATGGAAATTTATCAAGAAAAATTATTTTCTTTTAGTATTCCAACTAATTTGAAGGCCCTAATTAACATGGAGTTGTTGTTGGAACAAGCAAAATATTCATGGTGCATGATGGAAGCTCTAGCCGAATAGAGGAGTCAAAGAATAAAGGTAAGGTTTAACCCCTTCTTTCATGTGTTATGGATGATTTGTGAGTGTTGAAGTATGTGGAAATGGATGGAATTCATGATTTATATATGTGGAGGTGGTGGCCGAATAGGGCCATGTTGTGTAGGTATGCTGAATTGATTTTATTAGTAGTTTGATTGTTGATATTGTGGATTCCATAATAAAAATGAAGGTTTGATGAATTGAAATGAAGTTGGAATCATTGTGGGATTGTTGAAGAAGTTAATGTGACATTAGTATGGTTTCTTATATTTGTAGGAATGATATTGCTAATGTGTAGGTTGTAAATATAATTCATGAATTTGGAAGTGAGACATGTGTTTGGAAGATTGAAGTTGGGTTGTTGTAATTGAAATTGAAAGAAGGAAATAGGTCGTTATTGTTCTTGTTGAATTTGGAAGGTCTCGGGTGAAGTAGTATGTTGATTGGGTTGTTTTGAATGTTATGTGAATTGTTTGAAGTATTCTTGAATCATGTTAGAAAGATTTTGGATTAATACCTGAATGTGGGATCATTGGTGTTAGCTTGAATATATGTGATCGAATTGAATATAAATGAAATGCCGTTGAATTGTGTGACAAGAGTTAATGTAAGAATATATTTTGGATTGATTGTTGAAGATTGTTAGTATGATTGTTGGTATTGTTGTTGATAATTTGGCCGAGTTGAATTCTCGGATTGTTGTTGATAAATTGGCCGAGTTAGATTCTCGGGGATGGTGTATTTACAGGGGAAATGCTGTCGAAATTTTGGCAGATTATAAGTGAGTTTATTTGAAAGATTAAGACAAGTGTGTGGATATGTGTTTGATGATTATGTAAATCTCCTTGAATGTAGACTAACGAGTTTGGACGAATAAGCGTAGCTAATAGGACGTGGAACAGGTATGTAAGGCTTACCCTTTCTTTCTTTTGGCATGATCTTTGTGAAACCAACATGACAAAGTATATGTATATGATTCCAAAGAAACTCCCATTCTTAGAGCCACTAGGATGGCTAACGTTCTTGATTTCCATAAGCTGTTTCATATGGTTTTGATGCGTATCTATGATGTCCGAAGTTCTGTTTGATATGTTTCCGAATGGCATTCGAATGATAATTGATATGACTAAGGTTTTGATTTTCAAATGATAACACGTTTGATTATTCCATTGAGTCCTTGATGTATTTTGATACGTACATATGGTTCCAAAAGCTCTATCTGATTTGATCCATAACGATATCCGAAAGGTACTTGATATGATTGTTGCTTTGATTTTCCAAACATGGCTTCTGAAACGTTCGTAGAAGGTTCTGTACTTCAAACGGTCATAACTTTCTTATACTAAGTCGGATTGACCCGAAACTTGTTTCTGAGCCTTCAGATGTCGGTAAGTGTACGTATCTATCGAGTCTTGATTTATGTGCATGTGGTTTCGCACTACTCTGTTCGTGCAAGTCTCAATATGTCTATTCACCGAGTCCCGGGCCGGGTATGTTATCGTGCGCACTCCTCTGCATTGTTCACCGAGTCCCTCTCACTTGCGGGCCGGGACACGTTATATGTATATGTATATGATGATATGATGATACGGGGATGGCGGCCAGGATGGCATATGATGACTTTATTCACCGAGACCCGCAATAGAGGGCCGGGACACGTTATGTATATATGGTATATGATGCTGACATGCATGATTCTATCCACCGAGTCCCTCAATAGAGGGCCGGGACACGTTATATGTATACATGATATATGATGTTGATATGCATGATTCTATCCACCGAGTCCCTCACTAGAGGGCCGGGACACGTTACGCATATATGATATATGATGTGGACATGTATGATTTTATTCACCGAGTCCCTCACTGGAGGGCCGGGACACGTTATCTGTATATATGATATGCTGTGGATATGCATGATTTTCATTTAAAAAGGCAAGTGCTTTGATGTTTTAAAAGGTCAAACTTGATTCTGGTAAATCTCTGTTTCAGTTGTGATCCTCTTTTCTGTATTCCATGCCTTACATGCTCCGTACATATTCCGTACTGACCCCCTTTCTTCAGGGGCTGCGTTTCATGCCGCGCAGGTACACCAGATGAGTTAAAGCTATTATAGAAGATGTTCCAGCAGAGTTGGCAAGCGGAGTGCTGCCGAGTCAGAGTATATGTGCTATGATGTCTGGTTAATGTTAGAGACTTTGCAGACAGAGTCGTGGGAATTGGGTGTCAGTTCGGTAAATGGCTCCATCAGCCGATGTGTCATTTTGTGTTATGATATAAATTCCATATGATTACAGATTTTGTTTGATTTGAGAACAAAGAAAAAGAATATTTCTGAAAGCCTTACTATGTATTTCATGTTTATTTGATTAAAAGGTCCAAAGAGGTTATGTGTGTATTAAGAGTCAGAGGGTTCGCTCGGCTCTAAGTAAGGGTCGGGTGCCCATCACACCCTAGCGAAATTAGGGTGTGACAGTGTTTTAGGAAAACAATGGCCCAAAAGCAAAAAGCAAAGAACAAAGGAAAAATTGGCCATAAATGAAGAATCGACGTTCCGTCGATCAGCCGATGGACTGTCCTTCGAAGCATCGATAAGCTCGATTTTCCAGTGATGACAAAGTTGAAGAAGACAAAGGACGGAGACATCAACGAAGTGTCGAACTGATCAGTGCTTCGTCTTTTGTGTCGTTAATCAGGATCTGTCAACTAGAAGAGAGAAAGACGGAATACTCGACGGAGCGTCGAACTGGTCGACGACACCGCTGAATGGAACTCATTGCTTAAGGTACAAAGGACGGAGAAATCGACGGATCGTCGAACGATCGACGGTCTGTCGTTCTTACTATCGGGGGCAATTTTTTCAGTTGCTGTTGTGCATTTTTTGGAGCCTTTTTAAAGAATATTTTAGGTTTTTTTTGGCAGCCAATTTTAATTGTAACCACGTGAACAAAGTTCCATTGGTGGGTGAGCATTGAATACTCCCCTTTTGGAGCTTAGTGAAGACAACAAGATTCCATTTTTCATCATCTTTATCACACTTTGTAAGCTTTATGTCTCATTTATTGCTTACTACTTTTGAGACCATAATGTGTGAGTAGTGTCTTTAATCAAAGTTGTGGACCCAAATGATGGGTGCTATGTAATAGGTGTCTAACATTGTATGTATATATATATATATATATATATAATGGGTTGTGATGTGTTATATTATTTCTCGCATTCATTGTTCGTTAGTGGTTGCAAACACTTGCTCATGCACAAACCCTAGTTTATTTGGAAAGATGAACTAGGGTGTGATTTGAAATAATATAACAAGGACTCGGGGCGCTAACCCTCGTTTAATGAACTCGCTTAGGGATAAGATGAGTTCTACTTGGCATATTTAATCGATCTTATTTACAACTTTTCTGCATTTGGGAAAATCATTAAAAGAAATACTTTCTAACTATTGGAAAATATTAAAAAGTGCATTAGAGATTAAGTGCATACAAAACCCCGACCCATTAGAAATATATCATATTGACACCCGTAGCATAACATCTAATCATCGTGGGGACACAACTTTGGTTCTCCTAATCCAAACAAATTCCAAATACATCAAAATAGAGAATACAAACAAAATCTCTTTTCAACTTATTCGGAATAGGATTAAAGCGTTTAAAGACTAGTATCGCATACAATTAGTACCCTTTTCTCTCCATATTCCCAGTGGGATTCGACCCCAACCTTAACAACGTCCGCTTTACGCCATTACTAGCTGTAATTTGAGCGTATCAAATTTTGGCGCCACTGCCGGGGAATACGGTTTTGAAATTACTGATTGTTGTGTACTCTTCTTTAAAGCATTTTCTATTCCATCACACTATTTGTTGTTGTGGTGATCAGGTGAATATGGCAGGAAGACAGAATCGGAATCATGGAAACCAAGGTGGACTCCAAGTGAACCCACCTGCACCAGAAAAGGATGAGGATGAAAATATATTTGCGGAATTTATCAATGAAGTTGATTATGCTTCTGTTGTGGTTCCTCCTAGAACTGGAAATGCTACTTTCAAAATTGATAGTTCTATCTATCAGCTGCTGAAACATGAAGGTTATTTACGAAATTCTTCGGAGGATTGTCCACTCCGACATTTGAAGAACTTCTTGCATGTGTGTGCTCAACAATCCCGAGGTGTTGTTTCTGCTGATGCACTTCGGTTACAGGTCTTTAAATATTCCTTGGCTGGCCAAGCAAGGGAATGGTATGAAAAGCTCTCCAGCAATTCTATTCATACCTGGAGCGAGTTAGCCAATACATTTTTGAAGAAGTGGTTCCCACCAAGCAAAAAGGCTGAGCTTGGGGATAAGATCTTTGAGTTCAAACAACTTCCGGGGGAACAATTATATTCGGCATGGGAGCGTTTCAAGTACTATCTGGCTCAATCTCCAACTCATGGGTTTGTGGATGTTATTCTCACCGAGAAGTTCTACAAAGGGTTAGATACAATGAATCAAAGTGTTGTCAACACTGCAGCTAGGGGATGCTTCATGGACAAATCATTTGTTAGCATCACCAGGTTACTCGATAAGCTCACCACCCACAATCAAGCTTGGCACTCAAGTGATAGTGAAATCCTCTCATATGGTAGTCCCTCTGTTGTTGCGGTGGCTAAAAATAATCATGAGCGAGATCATGCTTTGCTCAATTGCAAACCACTGTGGATTTGCTGTCAAAGAGGCTTGCGGTGAAAGAAGCTAAAAGTGTGAATGTTGTTGAAGAGATGCCATCTCATGCTCCCGGAATGTACCAAGTGTCGGAGGGAACTTATCTAGAGGGGCAGCCACAATTTGAGGATGCTAATTATATCGATCACTCTCAAGGGGGTTATCAAAAGCAATGGAGACCCCAACAACAAAGCAATCAATATGGCCAAAATGAATATGGTGGTTCAGAAAGGAGGGATTACAACAACAACAATTTTGGTAATCGGAATTCCAATGCCTATGTTCCACCAAAGGGACGTACTTCTAACTCTCAAAATTGGCGAGAGGGTCCTTCCAATGATCAAGGGGCCACTCGAATGGAATATATGCTTGAAAATATATTGGACAACCAACATAAGAGTGACAAGAAGATGGAAAATTTGACCGAAGTGGTAGGCTCTCACACAGCTTCGATTCATAAACTTAAGTCACAAATGCGAGATCTTTCTCGTGAGCAACATCCACCACAAAGAGGGGGCCTTCCTAGCGACACAATTCCAAACCCAAGGGGTAGTGGAGGTGATCACATTGCCTCATGCAAAGCTATTTCTACTAGAAGTGGAAAGATCCTTAATACGGTGAATCAGAGAGTGGTTGAACCTATCATTGTTGAGCCGTTTGTTGATAAGGTTATTAAGGAAGAAATTGAAGAAGAAATGGAGGCACCAGTTGAAGTGCCTATTATTGTTAAGAAACAGAAGGAGGCACACCCTACTGTTCTCAAGGGTGACGAGGAGCCAAGTGTTGAAAAAGCTACCGGTGGTAGCACCTAAAAGAGCAAGGTCAGGGGGGCAATTAAACCCTTGAATCAAACATATAAATCTCCTCCCCCGTTCCCACAAAGATTGATGAAAAGAACGGAGGATACCAAGTGCCAACACTTCTACGACCAATTGAAAGGGTTGTCAATGAATATCCCATTTCTTGATGCATTCCAAGAAATGCCGGGATTTGCTAAATACTTGAAAGATTTGTTGACGAAGAAAAGACCAATCAAGCATGATACGGTGGGAGTCACCCACCGTGTGAGCACTATTATTTCTTCATCAAAGGTTGAAAAGAAGGGAGATCCTGAGGCTTTCACTATCCCTTGCACCATCGGTCATCATGATTTTGCTCGTGCTTTATGTGACAATGGGGCTAGTATTAATTTGATGCCACTAGCCATCTACAAGCAAGCCGGTTTGGGAACACCTAGATCAACGAGCATGCGTCTCCAAATGATCGATAGAACCATCAAAAGACCAGTAGGGGTTGTTGATGACATCCTTGTTAAAGTGGGAGAATTATTATTACCGGCAGATTTTGTCATCCTTGATTGTGCAGTTGACAAAGAAGTCCCAATTATCTTAGGAAGGCCATTTCTTGCCACCGGGAGAGCTCTAATGGACTCGGAAAAGAATGAAATAAAATTCCAGGTCAATGATGAAGAGGTAACTTTCCAAGCTAGCAAGGGCTTAAAATTGCCTAGTGCTTTTGAGAGCATTTCGGTCATTGATTCTTTCAAAGTGGTAGACGAAGCGGTGGATCATAAGTTAGAGGAGGATCACTTTGACGAAACACTTTCAGCTATTTTGGTGAACTTCGAGCCGGATGACATGAACGGGTATATTGAAACAGTTAATTCTCTTATTGGCCGGGGTTTGTACTCTTATGAGCCGAAGAAATTATCTCTTGATCTTGATAAAAGAACCACTCCTCCGGCTAAGCCTTCGATTATTGAGCCTCCAAAACTTGAGCTCAAGCTACTTCCCTCTCATTTGAAATATGCTTTTCTTGGCCCAGATAATACTTTATCGATTATTCTCTCATCTTTGTTAAATGAGGAACAAACTCAAAAGGTGCTTGAAGTGTTGCGGGCTTATCGAAGATCTATTGGGTGGACTATTGCGGATATTAGAGGGATTCCCTCCAGTATTTGTGAACATAGAATCGAACTTGAGGAGGATAGTTCATCAAGTGTAGAGCATCAAAGAAGGCTAAACCCTTCTATGCAAGAAGTGATCAAGAAAAAGATAATCAAATGGTTGGATGCGGGTGTTGTATACCCAATTGAAAATAGTCCATGGCTTAGTCCGGTGCAATGTGTGCCAAAGAAGGGGGGCATCACTGTTGTCCCTAATTCTAAGAATGAGTTGATTCCTACAAAGACAGTTACCGGATGGAGAGTGTGTATGGACTATCGAAAGCTCAACACCGCAACTTGTAAAGACCACTTCCCTATGCCTTTTATTGATCAAATGCTTGATCGGCTAGCTGGAAGAGTTTATTATTGCTTTTTGGATGGCTACTCGGGGTACAACCAAATTAACATTGCATTAGAGGACCAGGAGAAAACCATTTTCACTTGTCCTTATGACACTTTTGCTTTCAGCCGCATGCCGTTTGGCTTGTGCAATGCCCCGGCTACTTTCCAAAGGTGTATGATGTCTATTTTCTCGGATATGGTGGAAGATTTCTTGGAAGTCTTCATGGATGACTTTTCGGTTGTTGGTGACTCTTTTGACGAATTTCTTGCCAATCTCGGTAAGGTATTGAAGCGGTGTGAAGAAACCAATCTTGTACTTAATTGGGAGAAATGTCATTTCATGGTGAAGGAAGGGATTGTCCTTGTCCATAGGATTTTCGAGAAGGGTATTGAAGTAGACCGAGCAAAAGTTGATGTTATAGCCAAGCTCCCTCCACCAATCTCTGTCAAAGCGGTTCGTAGCTTCTTGGGACATGCCGGCTTTTATCAGCGGTTCATCAAAGATTTGTCCAAGATCGCCAACCTGATGTGTAAGCTTTTTGAAAAAGAAGCTAAGTTTGCATTTGATGAGAAGTGCCTTAAGGCATTTAATGAGTTAAAGGAAATGCTCACCTCTACTCCAATTATTGTATCTCCGGATTGGTCAATGCCATTTGAGCTCATGTGTGTTGCAAGCGGATTTTCTATTGGTGCGGTGCCTGGGAAAAGGCACAACAAAATCATGCACCCAATTTATTATGCTAGCAAGACCCTCAATGGAGCTCAAATGAATTATACCGTCATCGAGCAAGAGCTTCTAGCCGTTGTCTACACGTTTGAGAAGTTCTGGGCCTATCTACTTGGATCCAAAGTGGTTGTTCATACAGATCATGCGGCCTTGAGATATTTGATGACAAAGAAAGATGCAAAGCCACGGTTGATTCGTTGGGTATTGTTGTTACAAGAGTTTGACTTTGAGGTCAAAGATCGAAAAGGTTGTGAAAACCAAGTTGCGGATCATCTATCTAGACTTGAGGAAGCTGGGAGACCTAGTGGAAATCTTGAGTTAAATGATGTTTTCCCCGATAAGAGGCTCTTGGCTGTATTTTCTGAGGTTTCCCCTTGGTATGCGGATATCGCCAACTTCTTGGTAACGGGTCTTATCCCCGACGACATCAAGGCTTATCAAAAGAAGAAATTTTTGAGAGATAGTCGTCAATACTATTGGTATGAGCCCTATTTATTCCGCACTTGTGCCGACAACACCATTCGGCGATGTGTGGCTGAATCCGAGGCCATAAAAATCTTGAAAGCTTGCCATGACTCTCCCGTGGGGGGTCATCACAGTGGTAACCTGTCCCAACCCGTCTAGGGGGCCGCGATGAGCGCCCGGTGCTAGCCCACCCGGGCACCCCTTGGCTTGCACTTACACTTACATCTAGGTGAGCCACATAATTAAACATATATTTCTATTCATCAGTCATACTAGTCCCATTGGACAACAATGCCTTTATATCATCATTGGCATGTATACCACGTCAATGTACATGAGCCGACAAGGCTAACAAAATGTTATACAAAATATAGGCCGACAAGGCAAAACACATCTAACCACGTACACATGTCTACGAGCCTCTAAGGAGAGTATGTCATATCACATAAGCGGGACAGGACCCCCGCTATGCCCATAATTATATACACAAAAGAATAAGTACCCAAAAGCTATAGCTCCGAATGAAATGGAGCTCCGCTATGTCCCTGAGAATGTGGCTATGGATCAAGTCTGTCTCCCTGTGCACATGCGGGCATGACGCAGTGTCCACAAACAAAAGGACGTCAGTACGAAGAATGTACTGAGTATGTAAGGCATGCTCAATATCAATGTAGAAGAATATTAAGCAACATGAAAAATAACACGGGATGGGAGATGGTAATATCATCGTCATAGGCACTTACTTGCCTTTCATAGGAACTTTCCATTTCTAATGCGTATTGTGTACATACATCCATATCCGTATCCATAATCGTATCAGTTCCATATTTGTATTCGTATTCGTATACATACCCTTATTCACATTTATATCGTATCATATCCGTATTCGTATTCGTACTCGTATCTATATCATATACATAATCATATCATATACATAGCATTTACATAGCATACCCGACCATGCCGGATCGGTGTTTCATACATACTTGGCCAACCAAGGCTCAAGGTTACACATACCCGGCCCTACCAAGGCATCAGGGTTACATCTACCTGGCCCTACCAAGGCATCAGGGTTATATCTACCTGGCCCTACCAAGGCGTCAGGGTTATCCGTACCATCTGCAGAGGTGTGCGCGCATTACATAATCATATACATATTTATTTACGTATCCTACCCGGCCTCATAAGCTCGGGGTTCCATAATAGTCATACATAGATACATATGCATAATAGCTCATAAGCGTCTTTACTATTATAGCTACTATCATCGTTGTCATCGTTATCGTCATCGCTATTCCCACCATAGTCGTCTTCCATATCATTATCACTATTATCGTCATTCATGACATCTATCTTTATAGGCTTACTCGTCATACAAGGAACTTAGCACAATCGTGGCATATCAAGAATCGTGAGCTTATAAGCTCGGAAGATCAAATCATTTGAAAGATATCATAGTCTTATAGAAGATTTAGACGTTTGGCCAAAGAACCATGACTTATGAAAGAAGGGTTATTCTTACATACCTTTCCGTTGAACTATTCTACACTTGCACGTTCTCCTCCGAAGCTCACGTCTCTACCTTCATTAAAGTCATACTATCATTAGAGTCGATAGCTAGCATACATGACAAAAACTAGAGAAAATCGGGCAACATCTCCTCTATTTATACGACATTCCTCTATAGCGTATATCAACTCTCAAACGTCAATAATACATTCACAATACTATAATGATAGTCATTATTCATCCACATTATCCATATTTCTAGACTTACTTTCAATCATCCATATCCATGGCCATAAAGCACGACGACGTCTATTCTCATACATTGCTCATCTTATGTTCTCGACATCATTTATAACATATTTACATCACAACACATCAAGAATCGTAACTCAAGTTAAGCTATTTCTCAAAATGGCACTATTCCACATTCATGACCCATTTTTCTATACCCTTCTACAATCCAAGTATTTCAACTCTCAAATACCTTACACAACATATAAATATCATAAATCTTACCTTAGATGTCGTAGGAACAAGCCTTGGTTGATAATACTCCACTTGAGCAAAAATCCTAGTTCATCTCCAAAGAGATTTCTTGACTTGTATGATCTTTAATGGGTTTTCTTACACTTGATTCACTTGGTTTATGTTGTTGATCACTAATAATCCTTGAATTCTTGTGGAATAAATGTAGAGAGATTTTTTAGAGAGAAGGGGTGATGTGTGGAAATGAAATAATAAACTTGGTCCCCTTTTTAATAACCCAAAATCTGATCTGGAATGAACAGTCGTTGAAAGTACAACAGTGGTCGTAAACTCAGTTTACGGTCCGTATTCCAGTTTACGGGCCATATTTCGTGGACGTATTTAATCATTTACGAACACAGTTTACGGGCCGTATTTCAGTTTACGGTGCGTATTTCAGTTTACGGTCCGTATTTCAAGTCGTCTTTAACCATTCAAGCATTTGACAGAAAGTTGAAGTTTTGGAAGTTGAAATACGACATGGCAGTTTACGGCCCGTAAACTACTTTACGGTTCGTATTTAATTTTATGATCAACTGGCCAAAGTGCAAATCTGCAACTTTCCACATTTTCAGAACCTATAGTTAGTCATTATGGAGCATAACCTACCTCTTATTGCAATTGCCTTTGGAATCTTACTTAGGGTCGTCAAACATCGTTCCCTTCTTATTGAAACATCGTACACGCTATGACCTTTGTTAGCCTATCCACTGTACGTTCACAGGGAAATTTTCAAGGTGTAACAGAACCACACAGCAGCTAAAGTGCTTGAATGTGGCTATTATTGGCCCACCCTTTATCATGATGCAAATTTTATGGTGATATCTTGTGACCAATGTCAACTCCAATGGTCAATTGGGAGGAAGCACGAAATGCCAATGAATTTTGTCATGGAGGTTGAGCTATTTGATGTGTGGGGTATCGACTTTATGGGCCCATTTGTGAGTTCTCGTGGTATGCGATACATCCTTGTTGCGGTTGACTATGTGTCCAAGTGGGTTGAAGCCGTAGCATTGCCCAACAATGATGGAAAGAGTGTCACCAAATTTCTCAAAAGAAACATATTCACAGGGTTTGGCACTCCAAGGGCAATCATTAGTGATGGTGGCACTCACTTTTGCAACAAGCAATTCGCTAATCTCTTGGAGAAATATGGAGTGCAGCACAACGTGGAAACTCCTTACCACCCATAAACTAGTGGGCAAGTCGAAGTCTCCAATCGGGAGATAAAGAGCATCTTAGCCAAGACGGTTAATGCAAACAGAACTGATTGGTCATCTAAGCTTGATGATGCTCTTTGGGCTTATAGAACAACATTCAAGACACCCATTGGTATTTCTCCTTATCGGTTGTTGTTCGGTAAAGCTTGTCATCTACCTGTTGAACTTGAACAAAAAGCTTTATGTCTCATTTATTTCTTACTACTTTTAAGACCATAATGTGTGAGTAGTTTCTTTAATAAAAGTTGTGGACCCAAATGATGGGTGCTATGTAATGGGTGTCTAACATTGTATATATATATAATGGGTTGTGATGTGTTTTATTATTTCTCGCATTCATTGTTCGTTAGTGCTTGCTAACACTTGCTCATGCAGAAACCGAGTTTATTTGGAAAGATGAACTACGGTGTGATTTGAAATAATATAACAAGGACTCGGGGCGCTAACCCTCGTTTAATGAACTCGCTTAGGGATAAGATGAGTTCTACTTGGCATATTTAATCGATCTAATTTACAACTTTTCTGCATTTGGGAAAATCATGAAAAGAAATACTTTCTAACTATTGGAAAATATTAGAAAGTGCATTAGAGATTAAGTGCATACAAAACCCCGACCCATTAGAAATATATCATATTTACACCCATAGCATAACATCTAATCATCGCGGGGACACAACTTTGGTTCTCCCAATCCAAACAAATTCCAAATACATCAAAATAGCGAATACAAACCAAATCTCTTTTCAACTTATTCGGAATAGGATTAAAGCCTTTAAAGACTAGTATCGCATACAATTAGTACCCTTTTCTCTCCATATTCCCTGTGGGATTCGACCCTAACCTTGTTTGGGTTACTATATTTGACAACGTCCGCTTTACGTCATTAATAGGTGCAATTTGAGCGTATCAAATTTTGGCGCCGCTGCCGGGGATTAAAATATAGTGATGAAAGTTTATTGAGTATCTTAAGTTGTAATGAATTGACATGTATGGTTCTTTTTGTGACATCATAGATATTAGAGTGTGTATGAATTGAGTGTTCAAATCCTTATGCCATTGTGAGTGTGAGAACTTCTTGTGTTCATTGTTAGCATATGTGGATCCATAACTTTCCTGGTAGGTCATGCTATATTGCTTAGGATAGTTGGTTGTGAAGTTATCATAGGCTTTCCTTCTAAATAGTCACGTCAACCTTAAAAAGCCCAAAACCCGTTCTATATGAATATCACTAGTTCTCACGTTGAGCCTTTGACTTTTTCTCTTGATTAGCCTTAAAAAACCTGTTCCCCGCTTCATGAATTCATTCCATCTTTGCACCCGTTCCCTCCTTGACACTACTAGAGAAAACAGGCAAATCGCCTAAGCTGGGGGTAGTATATGTGTGAAGTAAAGGCCAAGAGCCTAAAGCTAGGGGTGTGTGAGTTGCATAGTCGAGAACTGGATGTGATAGCGGATCAAATTTGAGAAAAGCTTAAAAAAATGTATATATATATATATATATAGTTTTATAATAATAATAATATTGTCGCATAAAAAGATTGTAAATTCTAGTAAGAGTAAAATCACATCTTAGTCATGAGTTGAAGAATGAATAGATTGGGCATGAGAAGAAAGGTCAAAATCTGTAGTGTCGAGGAGGATGAGTCACTAATTCCCAAATGAATATCCTACCCGTCCCCGAGCCTACATTACAGCCCAAGAACAAGTCCTATAGTGATCACAACTGAACCATCCGAAAGTGTTAGGCATTGAAATTAAAGGCAAGCATATGGTATCTGCACTTGTAAATCATGAACTTCTTTCTGAGCGCGAGTGCTTTCTATTCTCATCCATCCTTGTCCCGATTCTTATTGTAAAATTGTGTGTGGGATATTCTCTAATCTAAGTGAGGGCATAATGGTGAATACTCGCACGCATAAATGCTTCTAATAATGTGATGTCATCGATTGAAGCATCATGGCAAATTCTAATAAGTTTTTTTGAAAGAACCCTGTTTGGGAATGAGGAAAGAGGAAGTTGATTTGAAAAATGCGCATTCCGGTAGCGATGAGCAAGCACCACTGTAGTCACTTTTACTTTATTTTTAGCATAGTTGTAGTTTTATTTTGTGGTTGTTTTGTCTGACTTGCTTGAGGACAAGCAAAGATCCTAAGTTGGGGGTGTTGATGTACCGCGGATTTGTGGCACATTCGACGCCTTTTTACTTTGAATTTTGGTTGTTTTCAAGTAAGTCTGATTCTCGTTAATATGTTTTGTTGTGTTTTAGGAAAACAATGGCCCTAAAGCAAAAAGCAAAGAACAAAGGAAAAATTGGCCAGAAATGAAGAATCGACGTTCCGTCGATCAGCCGACGGACCGTCCTTCGAAGCGTCGATAAGCTCAATTTTCCAGTGATGACAAAGTTGAAGACGACAAAGGACGGAAACATCGACGAAGCGTCGAACTGATCGACGCTTCGTCATTTGTGTCGTCAATCAGGATCTGTCAACAAGAAGAGAGAAAGACGGAATACTCGACGGAGCGTCAAACTGGTCGACGGCACCGTCGAATGGAACACATTGCTGAAGGTACAAAGGACGGAGAAATCGACGGATGGTCGACGATCTTGCTATCGGGGGCAATTTTGTCAGTCGCTGCTGTGCGTTTTTTGGAGCCTATTTAAAGAACATTTTATGCTTTTTTTGGCAGCCAATTTTAATTATAACCACGTGAACAAAGTTCCCTTGGTGGGTGAGCATTGAATACTCCCCTTTTGGAGCTTAGTGAAGACAACAAGATTCCATTTTTCATCATCTTTATCACACTTTGTAAGCTTTATGTCTCATTTATTGCTTATTACTTTTGAGACCATAATGTGTGACTAGTTTCTTTAATTAAAGTTGTGGACCCAAATGATGGGTGCTATGTAATGGGTGTCTAACATTGTATATATATATAATGGGTTGTGATGTGTTTTATTATTTCTCGCATTCATTGTTCGTTAGTGCTTGCTAACACTTGCTCATGCAGAAACCGAGTTTATTTGGAAAGATGAACTACGGTGTGATTTGAAATAATATAACAAGGACTCGGGGCGCTAACCCTCGTTTAATGAACTCGCTTAGGGATAAGATGAGTTCTACTTGGCATATTTAATCGATCTAATTTACAACTTTTCTGCATTTGGGAAAATCATGAAAAGAAATACTTTCTAACTATTGGAAAATATTAGAAAGTGCATTAGAGATTAAGTGCATACAAAACCCCGACCCATTAGAAATATATCATATTTACACCCATAGCATAACATCTAATCATCGCGGGGACACAACTTTGGTTCTCCCAATCCAAACAAATTCCAAATACATCAAAATAGCGAATACAAACCAAATCTCTTTTCAACTTATTCGGAATAGGATTAAAGCCTTTAAAGACTAGTATCGCATACAATTAGTACCCTTTTCTCTCCATATTCCCTGTGGGATTCGACCCTAACCTTGTTTGGGTTACTATATTTGACAACGTCCGCTTTACGTCATTAATAGGTGCAATTTGAGCGTATCAAATTTTGGCGCCGCTGCCGGGGATTAAAATATAGTGATGAAAGTTTATTGAGTATCTTAAGTTGTAATGAATTGACATGTATGGTTCTTTTTGTGACATCATAGATATTAGAGTGTGTATGAATTGAGTGTTCAAATCCTTATGCCATTGTGAGTGTGAGAACTTCTTGTGTTCATTGTTAGCATATGTGGATCCATAACTTTCCTGGTAGGTCATGCTATATTGCTTAGGATAGTTGGTTGTGAAGTTATCATAGGCTTTCCTTCTAAATAGTCACGTCAACCTTAAAAAGCCCAAAACCCGTTCTATATGAATATCACTAGTTCTCACGTTGAGCCTTTGACTTTTTCTCTTGATTAGCCTTAAAAAACCTGTTCCCCGCTTCATGAATTCATTCCATCTTTGCACCCGTTCCCTCCTTGACACTACTAGAGAAAACAGGCAAATCGCCTAAGCTGGGGGTAGTATATGTGTGAAGTAAAGGCCAAGAGCCTAAAGCTAGGGGTGTGTGAGTTGCATAGTCGAGAACTGGATGTGATAGCGGATCAAATTTGAGAAAAGCTTAAAAAAATGTATATATATATATATATATAGTTTTATAATAATAATAATATTGTCGCATAAAAAGATTGTAAATTCTAGTAAGAGTAAAATCACATCTTAGTCATGAGTTGAAGAATGAATAGATTGGGCATGAGAAGAAAGGTCAAAATCTGTAGTGTCGAGGAGGATGAGTCACTAATTCCCAAATGAATATCCTACCCGTCCCCGAGCCTACATTACAGCCCAAGAACAAGTCCTATAGTGATCACAACTGAACCATCCGAAAGTGTTAGGCATTGAAATTAAAGGCAAGCATATGGTATCTGCACTTGTAAATCATGAACTTCTTTCTGAGCGCGAGTGCTTTCTATTCTCATCCATCCTTGTCCCGATTCTTATTGTAAAATTGTGTGTGGGATATTCTCTAATCTAAGTGAGGGCATAATGGTGAATACTCGCACGCATAAATGCTTCTAATAATGTGATGTCATCGATTGAAGCATCATGGCAAATTCTAATAAGTTTTTTTGAAAGAACCCTGTTTGGGAATGAGGAAAGAGGAAGTTGATTTGAAAAATGCGCATTCCGGTAGCGATGAGCAAGCACCACTGTAGTCACTTTTACTTTATTTTTAGCATAGTTGTAGTTTTATTTTGTGGTTGTTTTGTCTGACTTGCTTGAGGACAAGCAAAGATCCTAAGTTGGGGGTGTTGATGTACCGCGGATTTGTGGCACATTCGACGCCTTTTTACTTTGAATTTTGGTTGTTTTCAAGTAAGTCTGATTCTCGTTAATATGTTTTGTTGTGTTTTAGGAAAACAATGGCCCTAAAGCAAAAAGCAAAGAACAAAGGAAAAATTGGCCAGAAATGAAGAATCGACGTTCCGTCGATCAGCCGACGGACCGTCCTTCGAAGCGTCGATAAGCTCAATTTTCCAGTGATGACAAAGTTGAAGACGACAAAGGACGGAAACATCGACGAAGCGTCGAACTGATCGACGCTTCGTCATTTGTGTCGTCAATCAGGATCTGTCAACAAGAAGAGAGAAAGACGGAATACTCGACGGAGCGTCAAACTGGTCGACGGCACCGTCGAATGGAACACATTGCTGAAGGTACAAAGGACGGAGAAATCGACGGATGGTCGACGATCTTGCTATCGGGGGCAATTTTGTCAGTCGCTGCTGTGCGTTTTTTGGAGCCTATTTAAAGAACATTTTATGCTTTTTTTGGCAGCCAATTTTAATTATAACCACGTGAACAAAGTTCCCTTGGTGGGTGAGCATTGAATACTCCCCTTTTGGAGCTTAGTGAAGACAACAAGATTCCATTTTTCATCATCTTTATCACACTTTGTAAGCTTTATGTCTCATTTATTGCTTATTACTTTTGAGACCATAATGTGTGACTAGTTTCTTTAATTAAAGTTGTGGACCCAAATGATGGGTGCTATGTAATGGGTGTCTAACATTGTATATATATATAATGGGTTGTGATGTGTTTTATTATTTCTCGCATTCATTGTTCGTTAGTGCTTGCTAACACTTGCTCATGCAGAAACCGAGTTTATTTGGAAAGATGAACTACGGTGTGATTTGAAATAATATAACAAGGACTCGGGGCGCTAACCCTCGTTTAATGAACTCGCTTAGGGATAAGATGAGTTCTACTTGGCATATTTAATCGATCTAATTTACAACTTTTCTGCATTTGGGAAAATCATGAAAAGAAATACTTTCTAACTATTGGAAAATATTAGAAAGTGCATTAGAGATTAAGTGCATACAAAACCCCGACCCATTAGAAATATATCATATTTACACCCATAGCATAACATCTAATCATCGCGGGGACACAACTTTGGTTCTCCCAATCCAAACAAATTCCAAATACATCAAAATAGCGAATACAAACCAAATCTCTTTTCAACTTATTCGGAATAGGATTAAAGCCTTTAAAGACTAGTATCGCATACAATTAGTACCCTTTTCTCTCCATATTCCCTGTGGGATTCGACCCTAACCTTGTTTGGGTTACTATATTTGACAACGTCCGCTTTACGTCATTAATAGGTGCAATTTGAGCGTATCAAATTTTGGCGCCGCTGCCGGGGATTAAAATATAGTGATGAAAGTTTATTGAGTATCTTAAGTTGTAATGAATTGACATGTATGGTTCTTTTTGTGACATCATAGATATTAGAGTGTGTATGAATTGAGTGTTCAAATCCTTATGCCATTGTGAGTGTGAGAACTTCTTGTGTTCATTGTTAGCATATGTGGATCCATAACTTTCCTGGTAGGTCATGCTATATTGCTTAGGATAGTTGGTTGTGAAGTTATCATAGGCTTTCCTTCTAAATAGTCACGTCAACCTTAAAAAGCCCAAAACCCGTTCTATATGAATATCACTAGTTCTCACGTTGAGCCTTTGACTTTTTCTCTTGATTAGCCTTAAAAAACCTGTTCCCCGCTTCATGAATTCATTCCATCTTTGCACCCGTTCCCTCCTTGACACTACTAGAGAAAACAGGCAAATCGCCTAAGCTGGGGGTAGTATATGTGTGAAGTAAAGGCCAAGAGCCTAAAGCTAGGGGTGTGTGAGTTGCATAGTCGAGAACTGGATGTGATAGCGGATCAAATTTGAGAAAAGCTTAAAAAAATGTATATATATATATATATATAGTTTTATAATAATAATAATATTGTCGCATAAAAAGATTGTAAATTCTAGTAAGAGTAAAATCACATCTTAGTCATGAGTTGAAGAATGAATAGATTGGGCATGAGAAGAAAGGTCAAAATCTGTAGTGTCGAGGAGGATGAGTCACTAATTCCCAAATGAATATCCTACCCGTCCCCGAGCCTACATTACAGCCCAAGAACAAGTCCTATAGTGATCACAACTGAACCATCCGAAAGTGTTAGGCATTGAAATTAAAGGCAAGCATATGGTATCTGCACTTGTAAATCATGAACTTCTTTCTGAGCGCGAGTGCTTTCTATTCTCATCCATCCTTGTCCCGATTCTTATTGTAAAATTGTGTGTGGGATATTCTCTAATCTAAGTGAGGGCATAATGGTGAATACTCGCACGCATAAATGCTTCTAATAATGTGATGTCATCGATTGAAGCATCATGGCAAATTCTAATAAGTTTTTTTGAAAGAACCCTGTTTGGGAATGAGGAAAGAGGAAGTTGATTTGAAAAATGCGCATTCCGGTAGCGATGAGCAAGCACCACTGTAGTCACTTTTACTTTATTTTTAGCATAGTTGTAGTTTTATTTTGTGGTTGTTTTGTCTGACTTGCTTGAGGACAAGCAAAGATCCTAAGTTGGGGGTGTTGATGTACCGCGGATTTGTGGCACATTCGACGCCTTTTTACTTTGAATTTTGGTTGTTTTCAAGTAAGTCTGATTCTCGTTAATATGTTTTGTTGTGTTTTAGGAAAACAATGGCCCTAAAGCAAAAAGCAAAGAACAAAGGAAAAATTGGCCAGAAATGAAGAATCGACGTTCCGTCGATCAGCCGACGGACCGTCCTTCGAAGCGTCGATAAGCTCAATTTTCCAGTGATGACAAAGTTGAAGACGACAAAGGACGGAAACATCGACGAAGCGTCGAACTGATCGACGCTTCGTCATTTGTGTCGTCAATCAGGATCTGTCAACAAGAAGAGAGAAAGACGGAATACTCGACGGAGCGTCAAACTGGTCGACGGCACCGTCGAATGGAACACATTGCTGAAGGTACAAAGGACGGAGAAATCGACGGATGGTCGACGATCTTGCTATCGGGGGCAATTTTGTCAGTCGCTGCTGTGCGTTTTTTGGAGCCTATTTAAAGAACATTTTATGCTTTTTTTGGCAGCCAATTTTAATTATAACCACGTGAACAAAGTTCCCTTGGTGGGTGAGCATTGAATACTCCCCTTTTGGAGCTTAGTGAAGACAACAAGATTCCATTTTTCATCATCTTTATCACACTTTGTAAGCTTTATGTCTCATTTATTGCTTACTACTTTTGAGACCATAATGTGTGACTAGTTTCTTTAATTAAAGTTGTGGACCCAAATGATGGGTGCTATGTAATGGGTGTCTAACATTGTATATATATATAATGGGTTGTGATGTGTTTTATTATTTCTCGCATTCATTGTTCGTTAGTGCTTGCTAACACTTGCTCATGCAGAAACCGAGTTTATTTGGAAAGATGAACTACGGTGTGATTTGAAATAATATAACAAGGACTCGGGGCGCTAACCCTCGTTTAATGAACTCGCTTAGGGATAAGATGAGTTCTACTTGGCATATTTAATCGATCTAATTTACAACTTTTCTGCATTTGGGAAAATCATGAAAAGAAATACTTTCTAACTATTGGAAAATATTAGAAAGTGCATTAGAGATTAAGTGCATACAAAACCCCGACCCATTAGAAATATATCATATTTACACCCATAGCATAACATCTAATCATCGCGGGGACACAACTTTGGTTCTCCCAATCCAAACAAATTCCAAATACATCAAAATAGCGAATACAAACCAAATCTCTTTTCAACTTATTCGGAATAGGATTAAAGCCTTTAAAGACTAGTATCGCATACAATTAGTACCCTTTTCTCTCCATATTCCCTGTGGGATTCGACCCTAACCTTGTTTGGGTTACTATATTTGACAACGTCCGCTTTACGTCATTAATAGGTGCAATTTGAGCGTATCAAATTTTGGCGCCGCTGCCGGGGATTAAAATATAGTGATGAAAGTTTATTGAGTATCTTAAGTTGTAATGAATTGACATGTATGGTTCTTTTTGTGACATCATAGATATTAGAGTGTGTATGAATTGAGTGTTCAAATCCTTATGCCATTGTGAGTGTGAGAACTTCTTGTGTTCATTGTTAGCATATGTGGATCCATAACTTTCCTGGTAGGTCATGCTATATTGCTTAGGATAGTTGGTTGTGAAGTTATCATAGGCTTTCCTTCTAAATAGTCACGTCAACCTTAAAAAGCCCAAAACCCGTTCTATATGAATATCACTAGTTCTCACGTTGAGCCTTTGACTTTTTCTCTTGATTAGCCTTAAAAAACCTGTTCCCCGCTTCATGAATTCATTCCATCTTTGCACCCGTTCCCTCCTTGACACTACTAGAGAAAACAGGCAAATCGCCTAAGCTGGGGGTAGTATATGTGTGAAGTAAAGGCCAAGAGCCTAAAGCTAGGGGTGTGTGAGTTGCATAGTCGAGAACTGGATGTGATAGCGGATCAAATTTGAGAAAAGCTTAAAAAAATGTATATATATATATATATATAGTTTTATAATAATAATAATATTGTCGCATAAAAAGATTGTAAATTCTAGTAAGAGTAAAATCACATCTTAGTCATGAGTTGAAGAATGAATAGATTGGGCATGAGAAGAAAGGTCAAAATCTGTAGTGTCGAGGAGGATGAGTCACTAATTCCCAAATGAATATCCTACCCGTCCCCGAGCCTACATTACAGCCCAAGAACAAGTCCTATAGTGATCACAACTGAACCATCCGAAAGTGTTAGGCATTGAAATTAAAGGCAAGCATATGGTATCTGCACTTGTAAATCATGAACTTCTTTCTGAGCGCGAGTGCTTTCTATTCTCATCCATCCTTGTCCCGATTCTTATTGTAAAATTGTGTGTGGGATATTCTCTAATCTAAGTGAGGGCATAATGGTGAATACTCGCACGCATAAATGCTTCTAATAATGTGATGTCATCGATTGAAGCATCATGGCAAATTCTAATAAGTTTTTTTGAAAGAACCCTGTTTGGGAATGAGGAAAGAGGAAGTTGATTTGAAAAATGCGCATTCCGGTAGCGATGAGCAAGCACCACTGTAGTCACTTTTACTTTATTTTTAGCATAGTTGTAGTTTTATTTTGTGGTTGTTTTGTCTGACTTGCTTGAGGACAAGCAAAGATCCTAAGTTGGGGGTGTTGATGTACCGCGGATTTGTGGCACATTCGACGCCTTTTTACTTTGAATTTTGGTTGTTTTCAAGTAAGTCTGATTCTCGTTAATATGTTTTGTTGTGTTTTAGGAAAACAATGGCCCTAAAGCAAAAAGCAAAGAACAAAGGAAAAATTGGCCAGAAATGAAGAATCGACGTTCCGTCGATCAGCCGACGGACCGTCCTTCGAAGCGTCGATAAGCTCAATTTTCCAGTGATGACAAAGTTGAAGACGACAAAGGACGGAAACATCGACGAAGCGTCGAACTGATCGACGCTTCGTCATTTGTGTCGTCAATCAGGATCTGTCAACAAGAAGAGAGAAAGACGGAATACTCGACGGAGCGTCAAACTGGTCGACGGCACCGTCGAATGGAACACATTGCTGAAGGTACAAAGGACGGAGAAATCGACGGATGGTCGACGATCTTGCTATCGGGGGCAATTTTGTCAGTCGCTGCTGTGCGTTTTTTGGAGCCTATTTAAAGAACATTTTATGCTTTTTTTGGCAGCCAATTTTAATTATAACCACGTGAACAAAGTTCCCTTGGTGGGTGAGCATTGAATACTCCCCTTTTGGAGCTTAGTGAAGACAACAAGATTCCATTTTTCATCATCTTTATCACACTTTGTAAGCTTTATGTCTCATTTATTGCTTACTACTTTTGAGACCATAATGTGTGACTAGTTTCTTTAATTAAAGTTGTGGACCCAAATGATGGGTGCTATGTAATGGGTGTCTAACATTGTATATATATATAATGGGTTGTGATGTGTTTTATTATTTCTCGCATTCATTGTTCGTTAGTGCTTGCTAACACTTGCTCATGCAGAAACCGAGTTTATTTGGAAAGATGAACTACGGTGTGATTTGAAATAATATAACAAGGACTCGGGGCGCTAACCCTCGTTTAATGAACTCGCTTAGGGATAAGATGAGTTCTACTTGGCATATTTAATCGATCTAATTTACAACTTTTCTGCATTTGGGAAAATCATGAAAAGAAATACTTTCTAACTATTGGAAAATATTAGAAAGTGCATTAGAGATTAAGTGCATACAAAACCCCGACCCATTAGAAATATATCATATTTACACCCATAGCATAACATCTAATCATCGCGGGGACACAACTTTGGTTCTCCCAATCCAAACAAATTCCAAATACATCAAAATAGCGAATACAAACCAAATCTCTTTTCAACTTATTCGGAATAGGATTAAAGCCTTTAAAGACTAGTATCGCATACAATTAGTACCCTTTTCTCTCCATATTCCCTGTGGGATTCGACCCTAACCTTGTTTGGGTTACTATATTTGACAACGTCCGCTTTACGTCATTAATAGGTGCAATTTGAGCGTATCAAATTTTGGCGCCGCTGCCGGGGATTAAAATATAGTGATGAAAGTTTATTGAGTATCTTAAGTTGTAATGAATTGACATGTATGGTTCTTTTTGTGACATCATAGATATTAGAGTGTGTATGAATTGAGTGTTCAAATCCTTATGCCATTGTGAGTGTGAGAACTTCTTGTGTTCATTGTTAGCATATGTGGATCCATAACTTTCCTGGTAGGTCATGCTATATTGCTTAGGATAGTTGGTTGTGAAGTTATCATAGGCTTTCCTTCTAAATAGTCACGTCAACCTTAAAAAGCCCAAAACCCGTTCTATATGAATATCACTAGTTCTCACGTTGAGCCTTTGACTTTTTCTCTTGATTAGCCTTAAAAAACCTGTTCCCCGCTTCATGAATTCATTCCATCTTTGCACCCGTTCCCTCCTTGACACTACTAGAGAAAACAGGCAAATCGCCTAAGCTGGGGGTAGTATATGTGTGAAGTAAAGGCCAAGAGCCTAAAGCTAGGGGTGTGTGAGTTGCATAGTCGAGAACTGGATGTGATAGCGGATCAAATTTGAGAAAAGCTTAAAAAAATGTATATATATATATATATATAGTTTTATAATAATAATAATATTGTCGCATAAAAAGATTGTAAATTCTAGTAAGAGTAAAATCACATCTTAGTCATGAGTTGAAGAATGAATAGATTGGGCATGAGAAGAAAGGTCAAAATCTGTAGTGTCGAGGAGGATGAGTCACTAATTCCCAAATGAATATCCTACCCGTCCCCGAGCCTACATTACAGCCCAAGAACAAGTCCTATAGTGATCACAACTGAACCATCCGAAAGTGTTAGGCATTGAAATTAAAGGCAAGCATATGGTATCTGCACTTGTAAATCATGAACTTCTTTCTGAGCGCGAGTGCTTTCTATTCTCATCCATCCTTCTCCCGATTCTTATTGTAAAATTGTGTGTGGGATATTCTCTAATCTAAGTGAGGGCATAATGGTGAATACTCGCACGCATAAATGCTTCTAATAATGTGATGTCATCGATTGAAGCATCATGGCAAATTCTAATAAGTTTTTTTGAAAGAACCCTGTTTGGGAATGAGGAAAGAGGAAGTTGATTTGAAAAATGCGCATTCCGGTAGCGATGAGCAAGCACCACTGTAGTCACTTTTACTTTATTTTTAGCATAGTTGTAGTTTTATTTTGTGGTTGTTTTGTCTGACTTGCTTGAGGACAAGCAAAGATCCTAAGTTGGGGGTGTTGATGTACCGCGGATTTGTGGCACATTCGACGCCTTTTTACTTTGAATTTTGGTTGTTTTCAAGTAAGTCTGATTCTCGTTAATATGTTTTGTTGTGTTTTAGGAAAACAATGGCCCTAAAGCAAAAAGCAAAGAACAAAGGAAAAATTGGCCAGAAATGAAGAATCGACGTTCCGTCGATCAGCCGACGGACCGTCCTTCGAAGCGTCGATAAGCTCAATTTTCCAGTGATGACAAAGTTGAAGACGACAAAGGACGGAAACATCGACGAAGCGTCGAACTGATCGACGCTTCGTCATTTGTGTCGTCAATCAGGATCTGTCAACAAGAAGAGAGAAAGACGGAATACTCGACGGAGCGTCAAACTGGTCGACGGCACCGTCGAATGGAACACATTGCTGAAGGTACAAAGGACGGAGAAATCGACGGATGGTCGACGATCTTGCTATCGGGGGCAATTTTGTCAGTCGCTGCTGTGCGTTTTTTGGAGCCTATTTAAAGAACATTTTATGCTTTTTTTGGCAGCCAATTTTAATTATAACCACGTGAACAAAGTTCCCTTGGTGGGTGAGCATTGAATACTCCCCTTTTGGAGCTTAGTGAAGACAACAAGATTCCATTTTTCATCATCTTTATCACACTTTGTAAGCTTTATGTCTCATTTATTGCTTACTACTTTTGAGACCATAATGTGTGACTAGTTTCTTTAATTAAAGTTGTGGACCCAAATGATGGGTGCTATGTAATGGGTGTCTAACATTGTATGTATATATATATATATATATATAATGGGTTGTGATGTGTTTTATTATTTCTCGCATTCATTGTTCGTTAGTGGTTGCAAACACTTGTTCATGCACAAACCCTAGTTTATTTGGAAAGATTAACTAGGGTGTGATTTGAAATAATATAACAAGGACTCGGGGCGCTAACCCTCATTTAATGAAGTCGCTTAGGGATAAGATGAGTTCTACTTGGCATATTTAATCAATCTTATTTACAACTTTTCTGCATTTGGGAAAATCATGAAAAGAAATACTTTCTAACTATTGGAAAATATTAGAAAGTGTATTAGAGATTAAGTGCATACAAAACCTCGACCCATTAGAAATATATCATATTGACGCCCATAGCATAACATCTAATCATCGCAGGGACACAACTTTGGTTCTCCCAATCCAAACAAATTCCAAATACTTCAAAATAGCGAATACAAACCAAATCTCTTTTCAACTTATTCGGAATAGGATTAAAGCCTTTAAAGACTAGTATCGCATACAATTAGTACCTTTTTCTCTCCATATTCCCTGTGGGATTCGACCCCAACCTTGTTTGGGTTACTATATTTGACAACGTCCGCTTTACGCCATTAATAGGTGTAATTTGAGCATATCAATATGTATATATATATATATATATATATATATATATAGATATATATATATATATATATATATATAGATATAGATATATATTAAAATATACTTAAATCCATTTCCAATCATCTCTTAAAATAACCCCAAATCAGTATATTACCCTTCATCAACTTACCACTTCCATAAGTATCCTCTCTCTACTTAAAATCACTAAAACTCTTGATAATAAACTCAAATACAAGGGTCGAAATCCTTCACATACCTTGAGGGGTCTAAGATTCCAAGAATCACTTCAACTCCAACTTTCTAAGCATCACAACCTTGGAGATACCCTAGGATCAACCCCCCTTCTTTACAAGCTCGAGTTTACGGGGTTCGGATCTTGCCAAAGCTTCATTAATATGATAGGAACTATTAGGAGAGAATATATTATGGTTTTCTCAGATTTGGAAGAAGGAAAAATGAGAAATAAGTCGTGGCTCCTATATTTATACTTGGAATTCAAAAGGTTACAGCGGTCCTGTTGGACGAGCGGGTTGACGGCTTATCGACGTGTCAACAGTCCATCGAATTGCTCCGTCGGCCTACGCCTACAGATGCAAGCCTGCAGAACCCTATCGACGCTGCACATCGATGGTCCGTCGACCATGTCGACCACTCATCGACGATGACTGTTGTCTGTAGATTTTCTTTGATTCAGTTCATATCGCATCAATTCGATTCGCTTAACTTCTAATCCTGTAAATTGCCAGGAATACCTGCTGGCACCCTTATACACGGGGTAAGACACTTTCTACCTTCAAAACTCGGGGTCGAGTCTCTATTCCAAGGACATACCCGACTAGGAAACATAGGTTTTACTACTATAAAAATGAGGGTTGTAACATTCTTCCTCCCTTAGGAACATTTGTCCTCGAATGTTCGAACAATCCTGAGTTATGAAAATTTTGGCAGATTTTCCCCTATACATATACCCATCCGTCCTGCACACCACACCTAAAATAATGCCACACAGGGCCACATACTATAACATACAATACTAGGTCCCCACACGACCAATCACGATGACTGAAAATGGAATAATACCTGGGGGTGATGATGCCTCAGACAGCACTTCCTGTATTGTTGGGAACAAATGCGGGTACTCAACCTTCATTGCCTCTTCCGCTTCCTAAGTCACTTCCTCAACATTTTTGTTCCTCCATAAAACTTTAACAGAGGCTACATCCTTGGTTCGCAACCGACGGACCTGCCTGTCCAATATAGCCACTGGAACTTCTTCGTATGATAATTGCTCGGTCACCTGGATATCATCCATTGGTATCACTCTTGAAGGATCCCCGATACATTTACGAAGCATAGATACATGAAATACTGGATTTACCGACTATAGCTCAGAAGGCAATTATAGCTCATATGCCACCGTGCCCACAGTACGAATGATCTTTTACGGCCCAATATATCGAGGGCTCAACTTACCCTTCTTGCCAAACCTCATCACTCCCTTCATAGGCGAAACTTTCAGGAACACCCTATCGCCTATCTCGAACTCTAGCTTACGTCGCCGATTATCCGCATAGGATTCTTGTCGACTCTGAGCTGTTAGCAATCTCTCTCTAATCACTTTCACCTTATCAAGTGCTTGCTGAATTAAGTCTGGGCCTACTAACTGATTCTCCCCGACATCAAACCATCTTATGGGCGATCTACATCTCCGCCATATAAGACCTCATAAGGAGCCATCTAAATACTGGAATGGTAACTCTTGTTGTATGCAAACTCGATAAGAGGCAAATGATCATCCCAGCTACCTTGGAAGTCAAACACCCAAGCTCTAAGAATATCCTCCAATGTCTGTATAGTACGCACTGCTTGTCCATCTGTCTGCGGATGAAATGCTATTAATACTAAGACTCACCTGAGTCCCCAATCCCTACTGAAAAGACATCCAGAATTTAGCTGTGAACTGTGCTCCCCTATCTGAAATAATGGCTGTAGAAACACCATGAAGTCCTACAATTTCGTTGAGATAAAGCTTCGCGTAATCCTCAACTGTATAAGTAGTTCTGACAGGCAGAAAATGAGCAAACTTTGTAAGCCTATCAACTATGACCCATATCGAATCACACTTTCGCTGAGTACGGGGCAACCCTGTAATAAAGTCCATATTAATTACCTCCCACTTCCATGTTGGAATCTCCATAGCCTGCAATAGACCCCCGGGCTTCTGGTGCTCTATTTTGACCTGCTGACAATTTGGACACCGAGCAACAAATTTTGCTATATCTCTCTTCATAGCATCCCACCAATAAACTACTTTGAGATCATGGTACATCTCTGTTGAGCCTGGATGAATAGAATAGCGGGAGTATTGTGCCTCCCCCATAACCTACTGATGGAGCCCTGCAACATTAGGGACGCATAATCTACCTCGATACCTGAGTACTCCATCACATGTAATCACAAAGGGTGTCTTTTCTTTTTGAGGTGTTGTATCTCGGTAATGTACTAAAAATGAATCCTCATACTGATGCTCATTTATCTTTACTGTTGAAGATGACACCGCTGTGTCTTGAACAGTAACCCCTGCATCACCTGAATCTACCAATCGAACTCCGAGGCTAGCTAATTGATGAACTTCGCGGACCATTTCTCTTTTCTATGGTGGTACATATGACAAGCTATCCATCGATTTACGACTAAGGGCATCGACTACTAATTTAGCTTTCCCAGGATGGTACTGAATATCCATATCATAATCCTTTAGCAACTCTAGCCATCGCCTTTGACGTAAGTTCAAGTCCTTCTACTTAAAGATGTACTAGAGACTCTTATGATCAGTATAGAGATCAACATGGAAACCTATAAGTAGTGCCTCCATATTTTCAAAGCATGAATCACTGCCGCTAACTCAAGATCATGGGTTGGATAATTCTTCTCG
This sequence comes from Lycium barbarum, assembly GCF_019175385.1. Lineage (NCBI taxonomy): Eukaryota > Viridiplantae > Streptophyta > Magnoliopsida > Solanales > Solanaceae > Lycium > Lycium barbarum. Next base: position 36,180,183 of record NC_083342.1, on the reverse strand, counting down.
TGCTTCCTCAACTGCCTAGAAGCATAAGCGACAACCTTACCATGCTACATCAACACACAGCCCAATCCAACACATGAAGCATCACAATATACTACATAGCCATCCGTTCCTTCTGGAAGAGTCAAAACTGGTGCTGAAGTCAACTTATCCTTCAACGTTTGAAAACTCTACTCACAAGCATCTGTCCATTGGAACTTAGCTGATTTTTGAGTCAATTTAGTCAACGGGGATGAAAGAGAAGAGAATCCTTCTACAAACCTTCTATAATAACCTGCCAAGCCTAAGAAACTACGTATCTCTGTTGGTACCGTGGGCCTTGGCCAATTCTTCACAGCCTCAATCTTTTGGGCATCTATTCTAATGCCTTCCTCCGAAATAATGTGACCCAGAAAAGCCACAGAGTTCAACCAGAACTCACACTTGGAAAACTTGGCATACCACTCTCTACCTCGAAGAATTCCAAACACTGTCCGTAGATGCTTTGCATGATCCGCCTCTGACGACGAATAAACCAGAATATCATCTATGAACACAATCACGAACAAATCTAGAAAGGGGCTGAATACACGATTCATCAATTCCATGAATATGGCTGGGGCATTAGTTAGCCCGAACGACATAACAAGAAACTCATAGTGGCCATATCTAGTCTGGAATACCGTCTTCGGAATGTCCTCTTCATTTACCCTGACCTGGTGATATTTTGATCTCAAGTCTATCTTCAAGAAATATTTAGCGCCTTGTAGCTGATCGAATAAATCATCGATCCCTGGGAGCGGATACTGATTCTTAACAGTCACCTTATTCAATTACCTATAATCAATACACATTCGCAAAGAGGCATCCTTGTTTCTTACAAATAATACCCGTGCTCCCCACAGTGATGTGCTAGGCCTGATAAAGCCCTTCTCAAGCAAATCTTTCAACTGCACCTTCAATTCTTTCAACTCCGCAGGTGCCATCCTACATGGAGAAACAGATATTGGTTGAGTGTCTGGCAATAGATCGATAGTAAAATCAATCTCTCTCTTTAGGGGAATGCTTGGAAGCTCATCTGGAAACTCTTCTGCAAACTCATTAACCACAGGAATAGACTAAAGAGTCGGCGACTCTGCTTTCACATCTTGAATTCGAACTAGGTGAAAAATATATCCTTCTCTGATCATCTTTTCTTCTTTAAGGTAGGAAATAAACCTACCCCTAGGCGTAGCAGCATTGCCCTTCAACTCTAGGACTAGCTCGCCTGAAAACTAGAATCGAACCATCTTTGCTCTACAATTAACATTAGCATAACAAGAAGACAACTAGTCCATGCCCATAATAACATCAAAATTAATCACATCTAACTCAATCAGATCTGCTACGATATGGTGGTCACAAACTATAACAACACAGTCTCGATATACTCCCCTAGCTATAACCGGATCACCAACTGGCGTAGACACCTTAAAAGGTTTAATCAACTCGGGCTCTATCCCAAACTTGCCGGTAACAAAGGACGTAACATATGATAAAGTGGAACCTGGATCAATCAGTGCATAAACATCTTTGGAGGAAATTGATAATATACATGTAACAACATCAGGAGATGTCTCGCGGTCCTGTCTACCAGCCAATGCATACACGCGGTGCTAAGGACCGCTTGAGCTGGATGCTCCACTCTTCCCTCTACCTCGCCCTGCTGGCGTCTAAAAAACTTGCCCTGAATGGCGCACTGTAGAAGAAGAGCCTGGCACAGACCCTGTAGGATGAACCATACCTATACCAACCCCCATCGGACACTCCCTCATCCTGTGGCCTGGTTGCCCACAAGCATAGCAACTATCTGAGCCCAGCCGACACTGACCTATATGTAACTTGCCACACTGGGTACACCGCGGCAAAGGGGGCCTCATCTGGCCTAAATCCGGTCTGTACTGAGAGCCTGATGCTCTAGAACTTTGGCCTGCTCCGGAATAAGAAGGTTGATCAAACCTCGGACCTGAAAACCACAGAGGTGCACTCCCTGCTGAATGGAACGGATATCGGGAATACTGCAGTCTCTGTCCTCCCCTGGACTCACCCCCGATCTCTAAAGTCCTGGCCCTCTTGCCATGGCCCCGGCCATGGCCACGATCTATACTCCTCTGACGCTTATGATCTTCCAGATTCTTTGCATATACCTGTATGCGGGAGATATCCATGCCTGGCTGTACTGCAGCAGTCGTACAAGCATCTATCAAATGTGGCCCTAGAACAGCCACAAAGAGATGAACTCTATCCTCCATCTCATCCACCATGACTGGGGCATATCTAGCCAAGGAATCGAAGTACACACAACACTCCTGGACACTCATACTACCCTGCTCAATACGTAGAAATTTATATGCTCGGGCTCGCCTGACCTCAGGAGGTAGACAATGGCTAATAAAAGCATCTGAGAACTCTCGCCACATAGCTGGAAGGGCATTCTCTCCCCTAGATAACTCACAAGTCTAATACCACTGTACTGTAATATCACGAAGCCTATACGAAGCCAACTCCATAGACTCGACCTCATCCGCGTGCATAACCCTCAAAGTTCTCTGCATACCATCAATAAAATCCTGGGGGTCCATATTGCTTTATCACAAAAAACTCTAGAGGACCTAACCCAAGGAAGGTCTTAACCCTCGAACTACCAGTCATATCTGCCTAGTAAACACCGACTCCCTGCCGCTGAGCGTGGGCGACTACTAATTCAGTCAGTAACTATATAGCATCCCTCACATCCTGGCTCGGTGCATCCAATTGTTGAACTGGGGCAGCTGCTGGAGGCGGGGTATGCGATGTCTCAAATGGCCCCTCACTCTGAATCTCATCCTGGGCCCTCGTGGCCTGCCGAGTATGGCTAGTGGCCTCACCGGCCGCTCTCTTGTCCTTCTTGGCAGCTGTAGCTTTCTTGTGGGGAATCCTTGAAATCAGAACAATTCATCAGAAGCGAACGCTTAACACATGGCTCTATCGCACAATCTAAGAGAGAAAGAATGACATCATCCTAAATGTCCTGTAGCCTCCTGTTTGTAAGTGCGGGGCACAACAAGCCCATAAACAAGACTCTACTAGACAAGGTCTGTAGAAAACCCTAGGACGAAACTGCTCTGATACCACTTCTTTCACAACCCAAACCGATGAGTCGTGACGAGTGTCTGACCTCTAGCAACCAAACACCCCTAAATATGTATCTGAAATATACTGAACATCAAGGGCCCATAAATGGCATGAACTAATCTCACAAAAAGGGAAATATCAAGACTCTGTACAATCTGTATATGCACATACATACTGAAGAACAGTGCAGACTAGCTAGGCCGCTACATATGCTGCACACAAAAGAATGGGAGCCGACAAGGCTACATCATCTAGCTAATACATACAACTGTCTACAGACCTCTATTGGAATGAAAGTTGTAGAAAAGACGGGACAGGGCCACGTCATACCCATGTGCACACACATCTCAAAAGGGTGGCATACCAAAACTGACTATAGCCCCGGATCAAATGGAGCGCACTGACCACTACTAGATCTAGAGGTCCTACTAAGCTGGACCACCTGTCTGTCTACCTGTACCTGCGGGCATGAACGCTGTCCCCCGAGCAATGGGGAGTCAGTACGAATAATGTACTGAGTATGTAAGGTATAAGAACAACATATATATACAAGAATCATGAATAAGAGCTGAATGCATACGCTGAAATGACTATCTACATGTACTTGTATGACCTAGTATCTGTCTGTATCTACATAAATCTGTGTAACTGACAATGCCACCGTGGCGAATAATATGCATGCTCATGCCTATCAATGAAGGTCGTACATCTCTATATATATGTGTGTATATAATGCCTGATATATGTGCGTATATAACGCCTGTCTCTTTTCTCATATCATATCGACCTCTCTGCGGCCATCATCATATACATTGCTGCAGTACTTGCAGCCTGATTCTCATATTATCATCATAGTGGTAATGCGTATATAACGCCTCTATCTTTTCTCATACTCTACATATATCTAATATTCGCGTATATAATGCCTTCTGGTCATGGGTCAATGTACATAAATATATAATGAATGTAATGCATGAATAAACTGTATGCATAGAACTGGCTACATAAGACTGGACCCATGAACAGAAGGATCACTCATAAATGGGGTACATGAACATCAAAGAATGAAGTGCTCCTAATGCTTCTAGGAATAGAGTAATAACAAAAAAAAAAGGAATATAGTAATATAGAAGCTCACTTACTCGCTTGTTGGATCATACCATAGGATCATGCCAAAAGAAAGAAAGGATAGCCTTAACATACCTTGACGTATATCAAATTGCCCAACTTCTACCTCTTGAACTCGCATGTCTACAATTAAAATAACATATGCCTCAATTAAACTATTTACCTCGCTTACTAGCAATCCTCAAATACATATAAAGCTTAACGACTTATAGACAATAATTTTCTTTGTAATCTTTACAACTCTTCAACTCCTCATTCGATCCAACATCAACCACAATACCCTCAACACGATGACAACACACATATATATATATATATATATATATATATATATATATATATATATATATATATATATATATATATATATCTCAAAATATACTTAAATCCATTTCCAATCATCTCTTAAAATAACCCCAAATCACTATATTACCCTTAATTAACTTACCACTTCCATAAGTATCCTCTCTCTACTTAAAATCACTAAAACTCTTGAGGGGTAGAAATCGTTCACATACCTTGAGGGATCTAAGATTCCAAGAATCACTTCAACTCCAACTTCCTAAGCTTTAGAACCTTAGAGAAACCCTAGGATCAACCCTCTTCTTTACAAGCTCGGGTTTACGGGGTTCGGATCTTGCTAAATCTTCATTAATATGATAGGAAATATTGAGAGAGAATATATTAGGGTTTTCTATGATTTGGAAGAAGGAAAAATGAGAAATAAGTCTTGGCTTCTATAATTATACATGGAATTAAAAAGGTTACAGCGGTCCGGTTCGATGAGCAGGTCGACTGCCCGTCAACGGTCCGTCAACCTGCTCTTGTAGATGCGAGGCTGCAGAAACCTGTCGACGCCTTACATCGACGGTCTGTAAACCATGTCGACGACCCATCAACGATGATTAGTGTTTGCAAATTTTCTCTGATTCAGTTCAGATTGCATCGATTCGATTCGCTCAACTTCTAATCCTGTAAATTGCCAGGAATACCTTTTGGCACCCTTGTACATGGGGTAAGACACTTTTTGTCTTGAAAACTCAGGCCCGGGTTTCTATTCCAAGGGCATACCCGACTAGGAAACATAGGTTCCACTACTATGAAAATAAGGGGTGTAACAGACCGTCACAGCGGCGTGGGGTACTGCTGTGACATTGACGCAGGGGCGGTTTGGCAACCGCTGTAGCGGTAACTGCGGGGTTGGAAAGATTTAAACAGGCAGCAGCCTCTTCAGTTCCCTCTTCTCAAAACAAATGAGATCCTCTCCAATATCTAACCCAAATCACCTCCCACTCCAAATCTATCTCGAAAACCTTCCCCTCTACTTTTCCACTTCAACCCAACACTACACCATTCATACTTCACACTATTCCCAAGGACAAGAGGAAGAGGAAGCATTTAGAAGGGTAATCTCAACTTTCCATCCACTCACTTGAATCTCCAAAAAAAAGGTAAGAAATCGTCTTCCTCCATTTATAGATATATAGTAGAACTTGAATTTTGAGAAAATATGCGTATAACATTCGAAAATTTTGACCCCAAAGTTGGGATTTTGGGTTGTTGGATGATGAAACTCATGGCGTAGGATAAAAGAATTTATAACTAATTATACGTTAGAATACTCTTCCCACTCATAAAAACACGGATTTGGGTCAGAAACTTATGCTTGAAACTGGAAATTATGGGTCTGGTTATGTGAAGATGACGAGGCCGCTACAACGGCTCGCTGACCACTGCAGTGGCTCCGCTATAGCGCTTAGGCGACCGCCTTTCTTAGGGAAACGTTGCGGCGGTAGAATACTCGCTATAGCGGCACCGCTGTAGTGGTCTGATAAACCGCTACGCGGTGCCTGCAGAATCAGGCATTGACTGCAATTACGAAGCTGAAGGTTTTTGACAATTGTTCAACTGAACATAATAGAATGTTACGATCTAAGATGACTTGAATTTTTTTAATGCATTTCTAAATCATTTACAGGTAAGATGTCACAGAACCAAGAAGAGAATCAACAAGTCCAACAAGAAGAAAGCCCCTCATATGAGAAGCTTCCAACTCCCAAGAGCAAGTGTTTACACTTACAGCAGCTGCCTATGCCCTTGTTGTAGAGCGGGGCTTTGATATGACCAATGTAGAGAAGCGGGCTCCGAATGTTTTTTCCAGGCAAAACCAAATCAAATAGAATCGCTTGGTTGAGGATCCTGGGTTGTGCAATGAGACTTGGGTGAGGGAATTTTATGCCGTGTTGCCTACGGTCGACTAGGATTCTCCCAATCAGGAGAATATCATCCGGGGCACTAGGGTGAGAGTGGGGTCAAAAGCAATCAATAGGGTGTACAAGATTGAAAACCATTCGGAGGCGCCTTTAGCAGCTAAGGCGGCGGAGCAAGATTCGAGGTGGCTGGCTTCGGTGCTGGTTCACTAGAGCGACATGAAATATGTTATTTGGTCTGATAGCAAGGTCGCGATTACCAGTGAGTGCTTTACTATGGAGGCAAAGAGGTGGTTAAATATTGTCTCCCGTAGGATTCGACCATCTAAGACTGTTCGTGATGTGTGTTGACACCTAATTTTTGACCTCCCATAATTTATTTTAATTACTCAGAGTCCTTGGATAATAAATAAACCAAACCAGGCATCTTAAAGAGTCTAAATAATTTTATGAAATTATTCAGGTCAATATTCTACTACTTCAAATTGAAAAAGAGATCTTTATGGCATTATAAATTATTTAGAAATTAATTGATATTTATGGCATTCATGAAATATTTTGTTAGGATTAATCAAAGGCAAAACAGTTTTTGAGTAACTATTCACTTAATCGCTAAATTGTTAAAAAGAAAAATTAACTATTTCCTTTAAATTCAAGGAACTTGAGTAATTAAGAGAATTGACCATTTTCCCTTCGGCCTTTAATTCTGTGTGTTTGCATAATTGTTTGAAATAAATAAATCTATTTTAGTGCATTAGATTAATTAACCAATTAGAGGGTCATCATTGCAAAATTGGTTTTTATTACTAATTGTTTACATTATGGCCACATTTAAATTGACCAATTCTTGGTTTAAGACAATTAGGGTCGTTTTTGCAAAGTTAGCCATTGACTGGCCTTAATTGAAATGACCAAATCTATTTGCAAAGCAATTGAGGTCATTAGTTCAAATCTAGCTTTAATTGGTTAATTAGGATAAATGAGGTCACAATTGATATAATTAATTGGATTGAGATTAACTGAGGACATTATTGCAATTAGTTAGCACAGGGGTCATAATTGCAGCACTCATTTAGATCTAAAACCAATTGAGATTAACTGAGGACATTATTGCAATTAGTTAACACAGGGGTCATAATTGCAGCACTCATTTAGACTTAAAACCAATTGATGATATACTTGCAAATCAAGGTTGTTTAAATAATTAGACGTGTTTCAAAATTAATTAAAAATACTAATCATGTCCTAATTTCTATAATGTGATCAATAATAGATACTTTAGCATTTTTGTCTACCCATTTTTCCCCTCGTACGCGTATATACACCTAGTATACGCAAATATACGTTTATGATATACGTTTATAAGGCCTCCTCCAATTCTTTTAAATTATGGACCAAGTCCAGTCCAAGCATGGACAGACCCGGCCTAAAACGTGCAGAACAAGAGGGGTAATACCCCCCCTCTGGTGCTCATTTCATACCAAACAAACCTTATACCACCCTCTCTCTTTTCTCTCACCCCTTCCCCTCTAGGAAACACTAGCCGCCTGTCACGACCCAACCGGAGGGCCATGACGGGCACCCGGTGCTAACCTACCCGGGCACCTCTTATCGTACATGCACATTCACATCTAGGTGGACCACATGGCTTACTCATAATTTACATACATCAATAGTGCTAATCTCGTTGGGCAACAACGCATTTATATCATCATCAATAACAATGCCCATATCTATATACACAAGCCAACGAGGCTATCAAAATGATCTACAAAATATGAGCCGACAAGGCTACAAGACATCTAACCATACACAACTGGCTACGAGCCTTTAAGAAGAGTATGTAACATCAAATAGGCGGGACAGGACCCCGCCGTGCCCATATGTATGTACACAAAAGAATAATACCCAAAAGCTGTAGCTCCGGATAAAATGGAGCTCCTCTATGCAGTCACTGAATAGGAAATCTATGGATCAAGCCTGTCTTCCTGTCCACCTGCGGGCATGACGCAGCGTCCACAAACAAAAGGACGTCAGTACGAATAATGTATTAAGTATGTAAAGCATAATCAACATCATAGTAGAAGCATAATAGACAGCACAAGAAATAAAATGAGATGGGAGAAGGAGGTAATAGAGTCAGTTTTACCTTTAGTAGCCTTCATCAAATCTACTTACTTGTCTTTCATAGGGACCTTCCATTTCTAATGCTTACTCATGTACATATATACATATACATATTCGTAGTGGTATTTATTCATACTCGTATCCATATCATACCCGACCATGAAGGTTCGGTGTTTCACATACCCGACCATGACAAGGCTCGGTGATTATACATACCTGGTCCTACCAAGGCTCAATGTTATCCGTACCCAACTGTAGTAGTGTGCGCACGATAGGGATCATACCCGGCCATATAAGCTTGGTCATACATACTTAGACACGTATACATAGAAGTCCATAAGTATCATCAACATCATTGGCATCATCGTTTTCGTTACCTCTATCCTGAGAGGATCAACTATCAAATAAAGGAGGTACTAGTATTGTGAAAGTACCGAGGATCATGAACTTTAGTAACTTTAGAGATAGAATTATTGGGAGGACACTATGGAACTCATGAAAGAGTATATAGCAAAGGAACCATGCCTTAATGAAAGAAGGGTTAGCCTTACATACATCTTTGTCTCCTTAACTATTTAACGTTCACCGTCGAAGCTTGAATAATCTACATTTAGAAGGATTCATACCATAGTTTAGCCTTAATGATACTCTTAAATCTACTAGAATAATTCATGATTTAACGAAAATTGGGCAGCATTTTTCCTATTCCATCGACTTCCACTATACTACAATACAACTCCCAAACATCCACAATATCACAATTGAGTAATCACATTACGTTAAGCCTTCAATATTCACTCTCATATTCAACTCGTACTAGCAACTTCATACCAACTTTTGCACATTTTCATACAACTCTTCCTCATCACCATTATTACCTTCCGTAACAAGATTATATCCATATCATACTAAGAATCATGACTCAAGTTAGCTTACTACTCACAACATCATAAAAGCTACATTTAGACTTTATTTCCTACTTCCTTCTTCTACCCAATTTTTGCTACAACCAAGCATTCTCAACAACATGAAATAAGCATGGAAACTAACCTTTTTATCCCATAGGAACAAGCTTTGGAGCAACTATCAACTTGTGCAAAAATCCTAGCTACAATGCCCAAGTATTTCTTGAAATCTACCAACCCTAGGAAGCCTTCTAACACATGAACACTTGATTCTTGCTATTTGATCTTTGTAATCCCTTGGGTTTGAGTGAAATATCTTTGGATAAGGGTTTTGGAGCTTTGGAGAGCTTGGAAGATATGTGGGAAATGAAAATAAAGTGGGGGTCGGCCTTGTAAACAAAAAGAAAAATCTTACCCGACCCGGTTATACGGCCGATTATACGGGCCGTATAGTTTATACGGTCTGTATAATCTTCTCAGGTTGCACCCCACTCTGGAAAAAATCCACGGACCATTATACGGGCCGTATAATTTATACGATTAGTACAAATGGCTGTACAACTGGAAATTTTTCGAATTCCATTCTCGTCGACTCGTTTGACTTTCAATCCTCATGGAGACTTCTTGGTACTTATGTGGCACTTTATTAACCATATAATAGGCCCTATAGCATCCCCTCAAGATTATCCTAAATAAATATTAGCTCAATTATAGCGGAAACCTTCCGAACACGACTTACATTTAACTTCCTTCAGCAAACTAAACTTCACCTATTCGTATGACTCAGAATCTTATAGTATGCACCTTAAGCCATCTAATACTTCCCTTAATTTCATAAGGATTCCATAATCATCATAAGCTCACACTAGCCTACCCAAAAGGCAACACATCCAGAATTTCCGAGGTGTAACACCGCCGCCTTACACCCCTCTTCTCTTTCATCCCAAAAATAGCAACAGAACAGAGATTGCAGCATTTGCACAGTCTCGTACCAACTATTTCAAGCTAACAATTAATTCTTCAACATTTTTCACTCAAAACTGTCGAAACGCGGTATTAGTCTTCATTTCTTTTGCTTTTCTTCTTTATTTTTCGAATCAAAACGGGGATTTCTGTATTTTGTTGTTATATGTATTCATTAAAGCTTTATTTTCATTAGTTCTCTAAGTTTGGATTCGGATCGACCCAGAATGGGTCAGATCCGACCGTACTTGTGTGATGCCTTTAGATCTTGGCCGCTAATTTAATGCCTTGAGTGTTTGCACTTGAAAAACCAGTTTGTACCACATCGAAATTTTAGGTCTTTTCATATTTTTGGGGTTCTATAAATAGAGCTCTAACCCTCTGTATAAACAAAAGGATAGAAAAGAAAAGAAGGGAAAAAAAGTTTTGAACATAGGCAGCTTGAATTGTGAGTGAATAACTCAAAAATTTGAGCTATAAGTTTAAACATTTCAAGACATAACTGTTAAAGTAGAGTCTTTTTAGTCCAAATATTTATTTACTTACTTCTTTGCTTGTCTTGTGGGGATGAGTCTTGAGATTGGAAGCACAAGGTTTCCAAATTCATTCGTGACAAGGGTTGCACATAAAAAGGTAACATTTTATCTTGTATTTTCTCTTTTAGTTCATATTTTTACTTAGCTGTGATGTAGTACGCCCTGTTAGTTAGTAATTTTTTTAAATGATTAGCTGCTTAAGCCTGATTATTTTCCTGGCATGTGTTTGAGTTTGTAGGATATTAGTATAACTTATTTTGGACAGTACGCTTGAACGAAGGCTTTGTTTTAGTTATTTAGATAATCAGTGTAGTGCCACATGATTGCTTGAGTGCTAACTTGGGGTTTTATAACCTGTTAATGAGGATATCTTAGACCTAACTGTCTCTCTTTTATGTTGCATGAATCATGGTTTAACTACCTAATGTGAGCAATGATTAATTGTGAGAATCAATATAAGTGATGTGAGTAACCTCTGGGGATACTATCTAGTTCTGTTGGAACCCTTTATCATTATTGCTTAGACTACAAGACCTTATTAGCTTAAAATAGGTAAAACTGAGTTAACTCATTTGAATTAATTTGGAAGATTGTTGGTTCATTAGTTCAAGTACACTGATTTGGGAAATCTAAGCCTACTGCTGATCTAAAGATGCTTGTTCTTTTATCATGTTGATGGAATAGGTTATAGCTAGACCAAGTAGAGAGTTATAACTGATCCAAATAGGACTTAATGGGTCTAAACATGGTTATGATAATCTTAAGATGTGATCAAGGTGCTAGAATGTAATTAAATGGGGCCTGATTGCTTTAATTGAGTGTACACCTATCTAAATGTGCCTAGGTCTGACGGATACCCTTTGAAATGAATTAAAAGATTAGTCCTGATGTAATCTGGTTAGTGCATTAGCATACGGTCCCTATGAAATCAAATAGAGTTAAAACAACAAGATAGGGAGGTTCTCAAGCTAAACTAATTAGGGTTAATCTCAAATAATGCGTGTTTGTCAAATGCCTATGTGTACGAAGTATTTCAGTGTTGAAAAAAATGAAAACCTACACGCTATATCCCTGCTTGAATTACTTGAGTCCTTGATCTGAATTCTGATAGTCTATTGATGTGGATGTAGTGTCATCATTTCGTTATTTCTGTATGCTTGAACCTCTGAGAATACTGTTGTAACGATTTGCTTTTTACGCTGGTTAAGGCATAAAAGCTTCTACGAACTCGTTGGTGCTCTTTCAGACAATATTTTGAAAAGTGTCGCTACCTAATTTTTAGAAAATTAGGAAAATCAGGGGTGAAGGGTTTGTTCAAATACAGTAAAAAATCCTTCGTAATCTAGTATTCTAGGTAAGAGTTCTGATGATCCCTTGGGGAAGGTGTTAGGCACCACCGTATTAAGGATCCGAACAATACGGTTGACCTTCGAATTCCAATGTATGAGTATTTGCATGAACAGTCTATTTAGTGTTTATTCTCGCAAAAAAATCTTTTCACTTGCATATCATTTTGAGAAAACGAATTTGAATATGTTCCCTTCATATATAGGGTACGTAGATTTGGATTTATGATACCCGGATAAAGTAATTTCCCCTTTTGTATATAGAGATTATGTATTTCATTTGGAAAATGAGTATAAAGTTGTCGTCTATATGCATGTTATTTGAAAATATGAACTTATTATGTTTTGAATGTCTAGTTTTGTCCATGCTTAACTCATACATTATTTGGTTCAATCCGTATAATACGTTTGGAACATTTTATTCGAGAACTCATGTATACGAATGTTTTTAGGAAATACGTTATTTTATGGCAAGTTATGAAATTTGTCCCGTGTTTGGGCTTTGTAGCCAATATTGCAATTTTCGAAAGAGGGTTGCCTATTTTTGGCCCAAATGAGTTTGTGTTTTAAAGGCTGAGCCTTCTACGAACCCCAGGTATGGCTGGTCACCGGGTGTCACACCCCAATTCTGATAGGGCATGATTGGCACCTGACCCTCACTTAGAGCCGAGTGAACCCGCTGGTTCTCGTTATACTCATAATTTTAATGGACTCTTAATCATCAAATGATATGCATAATGAAAGTTTTTCAAAACATTCTTTTCGTCTTCCTTAACTCAAGTAAAAATCTATAATAATATGAATCCGTGAAGTAATGCATAATGCTACATCCGCTTATATAGCTGCTTAGAAGGCTAATGTACTGTATACAAGACTCTGTCTACAAAATTCTCCAACATAAGAAATAATATCAAAACCTAAGTTGGGACAGGACCCCAATATACCCATAATGTGCATGACTCAGCTCATAAGGACATACTCCAACGCGGTATCACTCCGAACCGAATGGAGTCTACCAATCCATCTAATATCCTGGAACACCCTATAGTCAAACTCTCGGACAACTTTCCTACAAAGCAATATGGGGTTGTGTGGCATGAAACATAGCGCCCCTGTTATACCCCTCGTTTTCGTAGTAGTAGAACCTATGGCTTCCTAGCCGGGTATGCCCTTGGAATAGAGATTCGAGCCCGAGTTGGAGATAGGAAATGTCTTATCCCGTGTATAATAGTACCAGTATATGCTCTGGGTAATTTATAAAGTTAGAAGTTGAGCGAATCAAGTTGACGCGAACAAAACTGAACCAGAAAACCTGCAGGACACTAGTCAGCGTCGACGGGTCGTCGACAAGTTCGACTGCCCGTCGACATGTCGATGGGCCATTGACCCGCTTGTCGAACCAGATCGCTGTAGCCTTTTTGGCTTCCAAGTATAAATATGTGGGTCACAACTTCATTAAATATTTTCCTCTTTCAAAAAAATCAGAAAACCCTAATACATTCTCTCCCAATAGTTTTCATCATATTAGTGAGGATTTGACAAGACCCGGACCCCGTAAACCTGAGATGGTGAAGAAGAAGGTTACTTCTAGGGTTTCTTCAAGTAGTGGAGTTTAAGGAGTTGAGGTTGAAGTGATTCTTGGGATTCTTGACCCCTCAAGGTATGTAAATGATTTCTACCCTTGTATTTAAGTTGAGTATCAAGAGTTTTAGTGATTCTAAGTAAGGAGGGGATAGTTGTGAAAGTGGTAAGTGGATGAAAGAAAAAATGGTAGCTTAGGGTTATTTAGAGAGACGATTGGCAATGGATTTGAATATATTTGATATATAAGTGTTGTTATTGTTGTTATGGTTGGTATTAAGTGAATGAGAAGTTGAAGGGTTGTTAAGCTATGAGCGGAATGTTTCCCATGATTCGTTTAGCTCTCTATGCATCTAAAGGAGGTTAGTAAGTGAAGTACATAGTCTAATGAAGTCTATGTTATCTTAATTGTAGATTTACAAGTCGAGAAGTAGGAGTTGGTCCATTTGATATACGTCGAGTTATGTTAAGGCTATCCTTTCTTTCTTTTGGCATTATCCTATGATGTGATCCAACAAGCGACTAAGTGAGATTTCATATTACTCTACTCTTAGAAGTATTAGGAGTATTTTAGTATTTGATATCCATGTACCCCCCTTTGTGATTATTCCTTCTGTTCGTGGGTCCAGTTTTATGTATATAGTTATTCATGCATTACATTCATTATATATATATATATATATATATGTTGACCGGTGACCAGAAAGCGTTATATACGCAAGTATTATATGTGCCTGGGGTATGAAAAGGAGCAGGCGTTATATACGCATTTCCACCTGATCAGCTGGTGCACTATTATGATGATAAGAGAATCAGGCTGTAAGTATCGCAGCAATGTATATGATGATGGCCGCAGAGAGGCCGATATGATATGAGAAAAGAGACAGACGTTATATACGTGTATGTATCAGGCGTTATATACGCACATATATACAGATGTATGACCCTTATTGACAGTCATGAGCGTGCATATTATGCGTCCACAGAGGCATTGTAAGATTTATAGATTTTTGTATATACAAGCAGATACTAGTTCATACAAGTACATGTTGTCAGTCATTTCAGCTTATGAGTTCAGATTTTATCCATGATCCCATGTGTACATGTATATGATGTTGCTCTTATGCTTTACATGTTCAGTACATTATCCGTACTGACTCCCCATTACTCGGGAGGCTGAGTTCTTGCCCGCAGGTACAGGGAGACAGACAGGTGGTCTAGCTTAGTAGGACCTCTAGATCTAGCAGTGGTCAGTACGCTCCCTTCGATCCGAAGCTACAACCAGTTTTGGTATGCCCCTTTTGAGATGTGTATGCACATAGGTATGACGGGTCCCTGTCCTGTCCTTTCTACAACTTTCATTCCAGTAGAGGTCTGTAGACAGGTGTATGTATTAGTCAGATGACATAGCCTTGTCGGCTCTATTCTCTTGTTTACAATATATGTAGCAGCCTAGCTGGCTTGCAATGTTCTTCCGCATGTTGTGTATCTATATATGCAGATTGTACAGAGTTCTGATGTTTCTTTTTTTTTAGATTACTTGTGCCATTTATGGGCCTTTGATGTTCATTATGATTCAGACCTAAGTATAGGGGTGTCTGGCCGCTAGAGGTTAGACTCCAGTCACGGCTCATCCGTTGGGTCGTGACAGAAGTGCAATCAGAGCAGTTCCGTCCTAGGGTTATCTACAGACTGTGTCTAGTAGAGTCTTGTTTATGGGCGTGTTGTGCACCACACTTATAAACATAAGGCTACAGGACATTTAGGATGATATCATTCTTTCTCTCCTAGATTGTGCGATAGAGCCATGTGTTAGGCATTCGTTTTCTGATGAATTGTTATGATTTCAGCGATGCCTCCTAAGAAAGCTACAGCTGCCCAGAAGGGAAAGAAAGCCACAGGTAAGCCCACTAGCCTCACTCGACGGGCCACGAGAGCCCAGGATAATATTCAGAGTTAGGGGCCGTCTGAGACATCACATGCACTACCTCCAGCACTTGCCCCAGTTCCTCAGCCGGATGGACCAGGCCAGGATGTGCGGGATGTCGTACGGTTGTTGACCAGATTAGTAGCTGCTCAGGCTCAGCGGTAGGGAGTTCGTGTTGACTAGACAGATGGGACTAGTTGTTCGAGGGTTAAAACCTTCCTTGGGTTAGGTCCTCCGAAGTTTTTTGTGGTAAAGCAGAATATGGACCCCTAGGATTTCATTGATGGTATGCAAAGGGCTTTGAGGGTTATGCATGAGGATGAGGTCGACTCCGTAGAGTTGGCTTCGTATAGACTGCGTGATATTGCAGTACAGTGGTATCAGACTTGGGAGTTTTCTAGGGGAAAGAATGCCCCTCCAGCTGTGTGGCGAGAGTTCGCAGATGCCTTTATCTGCCATTATTTGCCTCCTGAGGTCAGGCGAGCCCGAGCAGATAGATTCTTACGTAGGGAGAAGAGCAGTATGAGTGTCCCGGAGTATTGTGTGTATTTCAATTCTATGACCAGGTATGCTCCAGCCATGATGGCTGAGATGGAGGATAGAGTTCATCGTTTTGTGGCTGGTCTAGGTCACATTTGATTGATTCTTGTACGACTACCGCATTACAGCCAGGCATGGATATCTCCCGTATACAGGCATATGCGCAGAATTTGGAAGATCGCAAGCGCCATAAAAGGACAGATCGTGACCGTGACCGGGGCCATGGTAAGAGGTTCAGATCATTTAATAGTGGGGGTGAGTTTAGGGGAGGACAGAGACAACAACATCCTCGATATCCTTTCCATTCAGCAGGGAGTGCATCTCCGCGGTTTCCAGGTCCGAGATTTTACCGGTCATCTTATTCCGGAGCAGGCAGAGTTCTAGAGCACCAGGCTCTCAGTACTGACCGGAGTCAGGCCAGATGAGACCCCCTTTGCCGCAATGTGCCCAGTGTGGAAAGTTACACGCAGGTCAGTGTCGACTGGAATCAGATGGTGTTATGCTTGTGGCCAGCTAGGCTATAGGGTGAGGGAGTGCCCGATGAGGATTGGTATAGGTATGGTTCAGCCTACAAGGTCTGTGGCTGGCTCTTCTTCTGTAGTGCACCCTTCAGGGAAAGTTTTTCAGACGCCAGCAGGGCGAGGTAGAAGGAGGAGTGGAGCATCCATCTCGAACGGTCCTCAGCACCGCGTGTATGCATTGGCTGGTGGACAGGATCGCGAGATATCTTCCGATGTTGTTACAAGTATATTATTGGTTTCCTCCCATGATGTTTATGCACTGATTGATCCAGGTTCCACTTTATCATATGTTACACCATTTGTTGGTGGCAAGTTTGGGGTAGAGCCTGAGTTGATTAAACCTTTCGAGGTGTCTACGCCAGTCAGTGATCCGGTTATAGCTAGGCGAGTGTACCAGGACTGTGTTGTCATTGTTTGTGACCGCCACACCGTAGCAGATTTGATTGAGTTAGATATGATTGATTTTGATGTCATTACGGGCATGGACTGCTTAGCTTCTTGTTATGATAATGTTGATTGTAGAGCAAAGAGGGTTCGATTTTAGTTCCCAGGCGAGCCAGTCCTAGAGTGGAAGGGCAATTCTGTTTCGCCTAGAGGTAGGTTTATTTCCAACCTTAAGGCAGAAAAGATGATAAGAAAAGGGTATATTTTTCATCTAGTTCGAGTTCAAGATGTGCAAGCAGAGTCGGCGACTCTTCAGTAGGTCCTTGTGATTAATGAGTTCCCCGAAGTATTTCCAGACGAGCTTCCATGCATTCCCCCAGAGAGGGAGATTGATTTTGCTATTGACCTATTGCCAGGCTCTCAGCCAATATCTATTCCTCCCTATAGGATGGCACCTGCGGAGTTGAAGGAATTGAAGGAGCAGTTGAAAGATTTGCTCGAGAAGGGCTTTATCAGGCCTAGTACATCATCGTGGGGAACACCGGTGTTATTTGTGAGGAAGAAGGATGGTTCCTTGCGAATGTGTATTGACTATAGGCAATTGAATAAAGTGTCTATAAAGAATAAGTATCCGCTCCCAAGGATTGATGATTTAGTTGATCAGTTGCAAGGCGCCAAGTATTTCTCGAAGATAGACTTGAGGTCAAGATACCACTAGGTTAGGGTGAAGGAAGAAGACATTCCGAAGACAGCATTCCGGACTAGATATGGCCACTATGAGTTCCGTGTTATGTCTTTCGGGCTAACTTATACCCCAGCCATATTCATGGATTTGATGAATCGTGTATTCAGACCCTTCAAAGATTTGTTCGTGATTGTGTTTGTAGATGATATTCCGGTTTATTCGCCGTCAGAGGCCGATCATGCAGAACATCTGTGGACAGTGCTTGGAATTCTTCGAGGTAAAGAGTGGTATGCCAAGTTTTCTAAGTGTGAGTTCTGGTTGAACTCTGTGGCTTTTCTGGGTCACATCATTTCAGAGGAAAGCGTTAGAGTGGATGCCCAATAGATTGAGGCTGTGAAGAATTGGCCAAGGCCAACGGCACCAACGGAGATACGTAGTTTCTTGGGCTTGGCAGGTTATTATAGAAGGTTTGTAGAAGGATTTTCCTCTCTTTCAGCCCAATTGACCAAATTGACTCAGAAATTAGCTAAGTTCCAATGGACAGATGCTTGTGAGTAGAGTTTTCAGACGTTGAAGGATAGCTAACTTCAACACCAGTTTTGACTCTTCCAGAAGGAGCAGACAACTATGTGGTATATTGTGATGCTTCAGGTGTTGGATTGGGCTGCGTATTGATGCAGCATGGTAATTTTGTTGCTTATGCTTCTAGACAGTTGAAGAAGCACGAGAATAATTATCCAACCCATGACCTTGAGTTAGCAGCAATAATTCATGCCTGTAAGATATAGAGGCACTACTTATACGGTGTCCATGTTGATATCTATACTGATCATAAGAGTCTCCAGTATATCTTTATGCAGAAGGATTTGAACTTGCGTCAGAGGCCATGGTTGGAGAGGTTAAAAGATTCTGATGTGTATATTCTGTATCATCCCGGGAAGGCTAATATAGTAGCCGATGCCCTCAGTCGTAAATCTATAGGTAGCTTATCATACGTGCCGCCAGAGAAAAGAGAGATGGTCCGTGAGGTTCATCGATTAGCTAGCCTTAGAGTTCGATTGATAGATTCAGGTGATGCAGGGGTTACTGTTCAAGACACAACGGTATCATCCGTGGTAGTTGAGATAAAGGAGCGTCAGTATGAAGATCCTGCTCTGGTTCATTACCGAGATACAGCACCTCAAAAAGAGAAGTCACCCTTTGTGATCACAGGTGATGGAGTACTCAGATATTGAGGTAGATTCTGTGTCCCTAGTGTTGCAGGACTTCATCAGCAGGTTATGGGGGAGGCACATTACTCCCGCTATTCTATTCATCGAGGCTCAACAATGATGTACCATAATCTCAAGGAAGTTTATTGGTGGGATGGTATGAAAAGAGATATAGCAGAATTTGTCGCTCAGTGTTCGAATTGTCAGTAGGTCAAAATAGAACACCAGAAGCCTGGAGGCGTATTGCAAGCTATGGAGATCCCCACATGGAAGTGGGAGGTTATTAATATGGACTTTATTACAGGGTTGCCCCACACTCAGCGGAAGTGTGATTCGATATGGGTCATAGTTGATAGGCTCACAAAGTCAGCTCATTTTCTGCCTGTCAGAACTACTTATGCAGCCGAGGATCATGCAAGGCTTTATCTTAAGGAGATTGGATGACTCCATGGTGTTCCTTCAGCCATTACTTCAGATAGGGGAGCACAGTTCACAACCAGATTCTGGAAGTCTTTTCAGCGGGGATTGGGGACTCAGGTGAGTCTTAGCACCGCATTCCACCCCCAGATAGATGGATAAGCAGAGCGTACTATACAGACCCTTGAGGCTATGATCAGAGCTTTTGTGCTTGACTTTCAGGGCAGTTAGGAGGATCATTTGCCTTTTATCGAGTTCGCATATAACAACAGTTACCATTCCAGTATTCAAATGGCTCCTTATGATGCCTTATATGGGCGGAGGTGTAGATCGCCCATAGGATGGTTTGATGTTGGGGAGAGCCAGTTTCTAGGCCCCGACTTAATTCAGCAAGCAGTTGATAAGGTGAAGGTAATAAGAGAGAGGTTGCTAACAGCCCAGAGCCGACAGAAATCCTATGCGGATAATCGACGACGTAAGTTAGAGTTCAAGATGGGCGACTGGGTGTTCCTGAAAGTTTCGCCTATGAAGGGAGCTATGAGGTTTGGTGAGAAGGGTAAGCTGAGCCCTCGATATATTGGGCCATATAAGATCATTCGTATAGTGGGTACAGTGGCATATGAACTAGAATTGCCTTCTGAGTTAGAATCGGTACATCCAGTATTTCATGTATCAATGCTTCGTAAGTGTATCGGAGATCCTTCGAGAGTTGTACCAGTGAATGATATGCAGGTGACCGAGCAACTATCGTACGAAGAGGTTCAAGTGGCTATATTGGACAGGCAGGTCCATCGGTTGCGAACCAAAGATGTAGCCTCCGTTAAAGTCTTGTGGAGGAATAAGAACGTTGAAGAAGTGACTTGGGAAGCGGAAGAAGCGATGAAGATTAAGTACCCCCATTTGTTCCCAGCAGTACAGGAGGTGCAGTCGGAGACATCACTTTCCCCAGGTATTGTTTTCATTTCAGTTATCGTGATTTGGTCGTGTGAGGCCATGGTATTGTGTGTTGTAGTGTGTGGCCCTGCGTGGCATTATTTTAAGTTGCTGTGTGTAGGGAGGATTGGTATAAGTACAGGGGAAACTCTGCCAAAATCTTTATGACCCTGGATTGTTCGAACATCCGAGGACGAATGTTCCTAAGGGGGGGAGAATGTTATACCCCTCGTTTTCGTAGTAGTAGAGCCTATGGCCTCCTAGCTGGGTATGCCCTTAGAATAGATACGCAAGCCCGAGTTGGAGATCGGAAATGTCTTACCCCGTGTACAAGAGTACCAGTATGTGTTCCGGATAATTTATAGAGTTAGAAGTTGAGCGAATCAAGTAGACGCGATCATAACTGAACCAGAAAACCTACAGGACACCAGTCATCGTCGACATGTTCGACGGACCGTCGATGTGCGGCGTCGATAGGATTCCGTAGCCATGCATTTGCAGGCGCAGGTCGACAGGCAAGTCGACGGACCGTCGACACATTGACGGGCCGTCGACCCGCTCGTTGAACCGGACCGCTGTAGCCTTTTTATCTTCCAAGTATAAATATGCGGGTCACGACTTCATTTCATAATTTCATCCTTCCAAAAAATCAGAAAACCCTAATACATTCTCTCCCAATATTTTCCATCATATTAGTGAGGATTTGACAAGACCCGGACCCCTTAAACCTGAGATGGTGAAGAAGAAGGTTACTTCTAGGGTTTTGTTCAAGTTGTGGAGTTTAGGGAGTTAAGGTTGAAGTGATTCTTGACCCCTCATGGTATGTAAATGATTTCTACCTTTGTATTTAAGTCGAGTATCAAGAGTTTTAGTGATTCTATGTAAGGAGGGGGTAGTTGTGAAAGTGGTAAGTGGATGAAAGACAAAATGGTAGCTTAGGGTTATTTGGAGAGATGATTGGGAATGGATTGGAATATATTTGATATATAAGTGTTGTTATTGTTTTTATGGTTGGTATTAAGTGAATGAGAAGTTGAAGGGTTGTTAAGCTATGAGCGGAATGTTTCCCATGATTCGTTTAGCTCTCTATGCATCTAAAGGAGGTTAGTAAGTGAAGTACATAGTCTAATGAAGTCTATGTTATCTTAATTGTAGATTTACAAGTCGAGAAGTAGGAGTTGGTCCATTTGATATACGTCGAGTTATGTTAAGGCTATCCTTTCTTTCTTTTGGCATTATCCTATGATGTGATCCAACAAGCGACTAAGTGAGATTTCATATTACTCTACTCTTAGAAGTATTAGGAGTATTTTAGTATTTGATATCCATGTACCCCCCTTTGTGATTATTCCTTCTGTTCGTGGGTCCAGTTTTATGTATACAGTTATTCATTCATTACATTCATTATATATATATATATATATATATATATATATATATATATATATATATATATATATATATATATATATATATATATATATATGTATGTTGACCCGTAACCAGAAGGCGTTATATACGTAAGTATTATATGTGTACGGGGGATGGAAAGGAGCAGGCGTTATATACACATTACCACCTGATCAGCTAGTGCACTATTATGATGATATGAGAATCAGGCTGCAAGTATCGCAACAATATATATGATGATGGCCACAGAGAGGCCGATATGATATAAGAAAAGAGACAGTCGTTATATACGCGCATATATCAGGCGTTATATACGCACATATATACAGATGTATGACCCTCATTGACAGGCATGAGTATGCATATTATGTGTCCACAGAGGCATTGTTAGATATATAGACTTATGTAGATACAAGCAGATACTAGTTCATACAAGTACATGCAGTCAGTCATTTCAGCTTATGAGTTCAGATTTTATCCATGATTCCCATGTGTACATATATATGATGTTGCTCTTATGCTTTGCATGCTCAGTACATTATCCGTACTGACTCCCCGTTTCTCGGGGGGCTACGTTCATGCCCACAGGTATAGGGAGACAGACAGGTGGTCCAGCTCAATAGGACCTCTAGATGTAGCAGTGGTCAGTACGCTCCCTTCGATCTGGAGCTACAACCAGTTTTGGTATGCCCCTTTTGAGATGTGTATGCACATAGGTATGACGGGTCCCTGTCCTGTCCTTTCGACAGCTTTCATTCTAGTAGAGGTCTGTATACAGTTGTATGTATTAGTCAGATGATGTATCCTTGTCGGCTCTATTCTCTTGTTTACAATATATATAGCAGCCTAGCTGGCTTGCACTGTTCTTCCGCATGTTGTGTATGTATATATGCAGATTGTACAGAGTTCTGATGCTTCCTTTTTATGAGATTAGTTGTGCCATTTATGGGCCTTTGATGTTCAGTATGATTCAGACATAAGTATAGGGGTGTTTGGCCGCTAGAGGTCAGACTCCTGTCACGGCTCATCGGTTGGGTCGTGACAGCACCCAAGCAAAGGGACGTAAATACGGGTAATGTACTGAGTATGTAAAACATAATCAATAGCATAATGTAAGCATATGAAATAACATAGTATGGACGAGTTTTGTAATGAAAGAGCTAGGTATACCTCTAGAATTGTTGGTTAAACTTACTTATCCTCTTTCTACTGGGAAACTTCCATTTCATACATTTGAACACATAGTGGTATCATACGCGACCATAGAGGTTCGGTGTATTACGTACCCAGCCATAATAAAGCTTGGTGTTAGACGTACCTGGCCCTACCAAAGCTTAGTGTTATCCGTACCTGGCCCTACCAAGGCTCAGTGTTATACATACCCGACTGCAGTGGTGTACGCGCAATAGATATCGTACCCAGTCATATAGGCTCGGTATCACAACATAGCATTCATACATTTATACCCCACCGGAGGGCCATGACGGGCACCCGGTGCTAACCCACCCGGGTATCTCTTATCGTCCATGCGTATTCACATCTAGGTGGACCTTATAGCTTACTCGTTGTTACACCTCGGAAATTTCCCCGCGAACGTACAATGAAAAGCTGCAGGTTTGCACTTCGACCCAGTTGGTCGTAAAGTGGAATACGGCCCGTAAAGTGATTTACGGACCGTAAACTGCTATCGTCCTCCAACCTTTCCAAAATTTCAACTTTCTGTCAAATGGTTAAAAACGACTTGGAATACGGACCGTAAACTGAAATACAGCCCGCAAATTGAGTCGTAAATTGCCATGATCTCCAGCATGCCTTCCTGGTCTTGATATGCTTAAATACGGTCGCGAAGGACGGACCATAAACCAGAATATGGCCCGTAAAGTGGGTTTATGACCACTGTACACCTCAGTCACTGTTCATTCCAGATTAGATTTTAAGTCATTAAAAAGAGACCCAACCTCATCCAATTCATTTCATTTTCACGAGATCGCTGCTGTATATGTATATACATATATATATTATTTTGCTAGCCCGAGGGCACATGTACATGAAAGTATTTTATGTTTCCTTACGAGATATGAGTATAAAGATAAAAAGGGTATAAAATGGGTAAGATGAGTGACAGAACGAGCGGTGCTCGGTGGTTAGCTCCGGGTACCCGTCGCGACCCCTAGCTAGGTCGTGACAAAAGTGGTATCGGAGCAGTTCGGTCCTAGGAAGTGTCTACGAGCCGTGTCTAGTAGAGTCTTGTTTATGGTGTGTAGCGCGCCACATTAATAAACAAGAGGCTATAGGGCATTTAGGAAAAATGACCATCTTTCTTCTACAGGATCGTGCGATAGAGCCATGTATAAGATTTTATCCTCCGTAATAGTGCGTTATGATTTCAGAATGCCGCCAAAGGGAAATGCTACAGCCGCCCAGAAGGGCAAGACTACGACAAAGAGGCGGGTAGAACGAGAGCCCCCAATGAATATTGAAGAGGGTGAATCACACAACGAGGCCTTGTCTAATACTTCCACTACCCCGTCCAATGTGGGAGAGCAAGGAGGAGCCCCAGCTCCAATTCCTCCGCCGGCTGCTTCGGGTCCACAAATGACCGAGGCCATTCAGCTATTGACACAATTGGTTGCCGCACAGGCACAACGACAAAATCTGGGTTCAAGTGACCGGGCAGCAAGTACCAAGGCCTGAGATTTTATGAGCTTCAATCCTCCGGAATTCTTCGGGTCAAAGCCGGATGAGGATCCGCAAAGTTTCGTAGATGAGATGTTAAGGACATTGAAGATTGTCCATGCTTCCGAAACTGAATCCGTGGAGTTGGCATCTTATAGACTCCGGGATGTGGCAATTTTATGGTACAACAATTGGGTATTATCAAGAGGAGAGAACGCGCCTCCTCCGGTTTGGCAAGAGTTTGCGGATGCTTTTATTCGTCACTATTTGCCACCCGAGGTCCGCCGAGCTAGAGCGGATAGATTTCTGAATTTGAGGCAAGGAAGTATGAGCGCCCGGGAATATAGCCTCCAATTTAATTCCTTGGCAAGATATGCTCCGGCTATGGTGGCCGACATGGGAGACCGGGTGCATAGATTTGTGAGTGGCCTAGGGCCCTATTTATTCAGAGATTGTTTGACGGCTTCCTTGCAAGACAGGATGGATATGTCACGACCCAGCTACGGGCCGCGACGGGTACTCGGGGCTAGCCACCGAGTACCACTCACTCTACCACTCATCTTACTCACTTAAGGCCCTTTTATCAACTTCATACACGAATTATAGGAAAAACATATTTTAGATAGAAGTATAAATGCTTTATATACATTTGCCTCTCGGCCATCAAAATAATATATATACATATAATAACATCTTGTGAGACCATCTAACATACACTGCGTATCTATGAGCCTCTACTGACAGACTGTATATATATATACGGAACAATACTCTGTCGTGCCCAAAATATGCATATATACCAAAAGGAGAATCACAAGCACCTCCGAACAATGGAGTGCTCTCAATCAGCTGACAGCTACTATGGATCTGGATCAAGCTCACCTCCCTGTCTACCTGTGGGCATGAACACAGCGTCCATAGAAAATGGACGTCAGTACGAATATGGTACTGAGTAAGAGAGGCATAAACAATGAACGAAGATAACAATAATATAATGAGAACATCAATATGAAACATCTGGATCTGAATGACAATCATAGGAGAAGTAGTGCATGCTGTCTTACTCATACTCATCATCATATCATATATGCATAATATGTAAGCTGCCCGTCCATAATGGAACGGTGTGATAATCAATAACAATAGCCCGCGTCCAGGCCTTCTGCGTCCGGGGTACCATCTCATGCCGCCCACTAGTGGTGTCTGCCCATGCCAAATGGTCATGGTGTATCCGTATAGCTACCCGCCTTAGCGGTGACTGCCCAGCCAACTAGGCGCGGTGTAATATTATCATGACATGCTCATATTATTACAGTACATGCGTAAAGCTCAAGATCAACTATAGTTTATCGGGGTGACGTAAGGTCGTGATCCCCCGATTTCATTATGGAGCAATTATTGACATTCTGCCTCACCTTGAAGGAATTAGCACATAAGGTGAGTGTGAGTAATCAATAACATCTTCATCATTATGGCATCTTAGTATTATATCTCTTATCTTATATAGACATTTATAGATATAGGCTTTTTAGCTTTCTTCGGAATACATGAACTCATGAAGAGGAAAGGAATTTATGCTATAGGATTCATGCCATTAGAAGGAAAGGACTAGCCTCACATACCTTATCGTTTAGCTAGGCTATCGTTCACTTGCTCTCCTTTAACGTTATGTCGCTACCTTCATGAGAGAATTCATACCATCGTTAGTCGATCGACGAGAAGAACGCGCTACTATTTCTAGGGAAAAATTGGGCAGCATTTCCTTTGTTTCTACTACTTTTCCCATGTTTCATTTCAACTACCAAACATTCACGACAATACTCAAAATATCGTATCAACAATCGTCATTTATCTATATTTGCCACATTCCACCGTTTTCCTCTAATTTCTGTACATTTATGGTTATAGCTCATTATCGCATTTTCTCATATATAATACTCATTTCATGGTCTAAACATCATTTAAAACGTATTCATGATCATAGTATATCAACTTTCATGATTCCATTTAACTACCATTCGATTGTGACACTATTCACTCATTCAAGACCCATTTTCCATGTCATTCTACAATTCAAGCATCTTAGCTTTCCATTCCCTTAAACAACGTGATAAAGTCATGAAACTTACCTTAGATGATGGTTGAATAAGTCTTGAGTAGTAATGCTTTCTTTGCACCGAAAACCCTAGTTCACCTTTCTTGGGTTTTCTTGAGATAGATGACTTTTACTTGCATTTCATACATTTTGTTTCATGGAATTGATGTTGTTGATTTTGGGTTTTCCTTTGATTCTCTTGAATTCTTATGGATGAAGTGTTTGGAGAATTTTCTAGAATGTTCTTGAGTTGTGGAGATGAGAAATGAAATAAAATGAGGTTAGGATCCCTTTTTAATACTCAAAATCTGATTTTTAATGAACAACAGTCGGGGTGTACAGTGGTCGTAAACCACAGTTTACGGACCGTATACTAGTTTACGGGCCGCATAACGTGGTCATATTTAAGCATATCAAAAACAGAAAGATTTGCTGAAGGTCATAATGGTTTACGGCCACAGTTTACGGGCCGTATTTCAGTTTACGGTCCGCAAACTGGGTCGTATTTTACCATTTAAGCTTTGGACAGAAAGTGAAATTTTGGAATGTTGAAGGACGATGGAACTTTACGGTCCGTAAATCACTTTACAGGCCGTAAATCACTTTACGACCACTGGGCTGAAAATGCAAATCTGTATTTTTTTTGCTGTACGTTCACGGGGAAACTTCCTAGGTGTAACATTCTTCCCCCCTTTTGGAACATTTGTCCTCGAAGGTTAAACACTTGGGATTCTACGAAAATTTTTGCCAGAGTTTCCTCTGTAATCTGGCACTACCAACCTGTCACAACAGCCCACAATATCATCGCCTCACAGGGCTACATCGCAATATCAACAAATCTATGGCTACACACGACCAAAAGCATAAAAAATAAGCATACATACCTCATACCGTTGGCGTCTCATCTTGCATCTCCTCTGGGGGTTGGAATAAATGCGGGTATTTGGCTTTCATATTCTCCTCCGCTTCCCAAGTCATTTCTTCCCTGTTGTTGTTTCGCCATAGAACCTTGACTGAAACGACTTCTTTATTTCGAAGTCTTCATATCTGCCTATCTAAAATGGCAACAGGCACTTCTTCATATGCTAGTTGTTCTGTCACTTGGACATCATCAACCGGAACTATTCTTGTAGGGTCTCCAATACACTTGCGGAGCATTGATACATGAAAAACTGGGTGCACTGACTCAAGCTTTGAAGGCAAGTCCAATTCGTAGGCTACACGACCCACTTTACGGATAATTTTATAAGGTCCAATATATCGTGGGCTCAACTTCCCCTTTTTCCGAATCTCATTACCCCTTTCATTAGCGACACTTTCAAGAATACCCAATCATTGACCTGAAATTCCAAGTCTCGTTGGCGGTTGTCCACATAGGACTTTTGACGACTCTAGGCTGTTAACGGTCGGTCTCGAATGATTTTGAATTTTTCGACCGCTTGTTGAATCAATTCGGGGCCTATTAATTGTGCCTCTCCCGTTTCAAACCATCCAATCGGGGATCTGCATTTCCTTCCATACAAAGCTTCAAATGGAGCCATTTGAATACCAGAATTGTAGCTATTGTTGTAGGAAAATTCAATAAGAGGTAAATGCTCATCCCAACTACCGCCAAAATCCAACACACATGCTCGTAGCATATCCTCCAAAGTCTGAATAGTGCGTTCGGCTTGTGTACCGGTCTGTGGATGAAATGCCGTGCTAAGCTTAACATGAGTACCTAGACCTTCTTGAAAAGACTTCCAAAACTTGGCTGTAAATTGTGCCCCTCTGTCTGTAATAATGGCTAGTGGAATGCCATGGAGTCGCACGATTTCTTTTAAATACAACCTGGCATAATCTTCTGCCGAATACGTGGTTCTAACTTGGAGGAAATGAGCTGCTTTTGTGAGTCTGTCCACGATCACCCATATAGAATCATATTTCCCCCGTGAATGGGGTAATCCCCCAATAAAATCCATATTAATGATTTCTCACTTCCACGTAGGAATTTCGATTGCTTGCAATAAGCCCCCTGGATTCTGATGTTCTGCTTTCACTTACTGGCAATTTAAGCATTGGGCTACAAATTCTGCTATGTCTCGTTTCATGCCATCCCACCAATATAGCAATTTGAGATCATGATACATCTTGGTTGCACCAGGATGAATAGAGTACCGAGAATAGTGTGCTTCCTCTAGAATCCGTTGGCGTAATTCTGCTACATCCGGCACACATAGCCTGCCTCGATATCTAAGGACTCCATCTACGGAGGCTTCGAATGGAGACTTCTCTTTTTCACGAGAGACATTGCTGTAATGACACATTTGTGGATCTTCATATTGTCATTCTTTCACTTCTATATTCAAAGATGAAACTGTGGGATCATTGATGCTAATTCCTGCATCACCCAAATCCATTACACGTACTCCAAGATTAGCTAGTTGGTGGAGCTCATGAACCATCTCTTTCTTTCCCGGAGGTATTTCACATAGACTTCCCATTGATCGGCGGCTGAGCGCGTCGGCTACTATGTTTGCTTTTCCGGGATGGTACAAAATATTCACGTCATAGTCTTTCACCAATTCTAACCACCGCCTCTGCCGCAGGTTCAACGCCTTCTGCTTAAAAAAATATTGGAGGCTTTGGTGGTCCGTATAGATATCAACGTGCACACCATACAAATAATGTCTCTATATCTTCAACGCATGAATAACTGCGGACAATTCGAGATCATGAGTTGGATAATTCTGTTCATATCTCCGCAACTGTCTCGAAGCATATGCAATAACCTTCCCATGTTGCATTAATACACATCCTAGTCCCACATCGGAGGTATCACAATACACGAGGCCCTTCGAGAAGTGTTAACACTGGAGCTGAAGTCAATCTTTCTTTCAACTCTTGAAAACTACGCTCGCAAGCGTCATTCCACTGAAATTTCGCCGACTTCTGGGTTAGCTTCGTCAATGGAGCTGAAATAGATGAAAATCCCTCTATGAATATTCTATAATAGCCTGCTAAACCCAGAAAACTACGAACTTCCGTAGGCGTCGTAGGCCTTGGCAAAGTCTTCACAGCTTCAATTTTCTGTGTGTCGACTCGGACGCCATCACTTGAAATAACATGGCCTAGAAATGTCACAGAATTCAGCCAAAACTCGCTCTTTGAAAATTTCGCATATAATTCCCAAGCTCGAAGAATGACAAGAACAATTCTCAAATGATCTGCATGCTCCGATTCTGTGCGAGAATATACCAGAATATCATCAATAAACACTATCACAAACAAGTATAAGAGTGGCCTGAACACATTGTTCATTAGATTCATGAACACTGCCGGAGCGTTAGTCAACCCAAACAACATCACTCGAAATTCATAGTGGCCATATCTCGTCCTGAAAGTTGTTTTGGGAATGTCCGCTTCTCTAACTCTCACCTGATGATAACCCAATCGCAAATCTATTTTAGAAAACCATTTGGCACCTTGGAATTGATCGAATAAGTCATCAATCCTTGGAAGAGGATATTTGTTCTTCACTGTCACCTTGTTCAACTGCCTGTAATCGATACACATTCGTAGAGAACCGTCTTTCTTCCTTACGAACAATACCGGTGCTCCCCACGGTGATGAACTAGGCCTAATGAAACCCTTCTCGAGTAAGTCTTTCAACTGCGGCTTTAGCTCTTTCAATTATACCGGAGCCAATCGATAAGGAGGAACAGAAATAGGTTGGGTGTCCGGCAACACATCGATGGCAAAATCAATCACTCTTTCTGGAGAAGACCTGGAAGTTCGTCTGGAAACACATCTGGGAATTCATTCACTACCGGAACTGATTGAAAAGTTGGTCGCTCTGCCTCGGTATTATGAACTCGAACTAGATGGTAAATGTAGCCCTTGGCTATCATCTTCCTTGCCTTAAGGTAGGAAATAAACCTACCTTTTGGAGAAGCTGTATTACCCTTCCACTCAAGCACGGGCTCTCCCGAGAATTGAAATCGAACCATCTTCGTCCGGCAATCGACATTAGCATAGCATGAGGCCAACCAATCCATACGCATAATTACGTTAAAATCAAGCATTTCCAGCTCAATCAAATCATCTTTTGTTTGGAGATCACATATAACAACTACACAATTTTTGTACACTTTCCTCGCTATTATCGGATCACCAACCGGAGTGAATACCTCAAAAGGTCTAATTGGCTCGGGTTTCACCCCAACACAGTCAGCAACATACGGGGTAACATAAGATAAGGTAGAACCCGGATCGATCAAAGCATATACAGCTCGGGAAAATATAGTTAATGTACCTGTGACGACCTCTGGGGAAGACTCAAGATCCTGTCGCCCGGCTAAAGCATATACGCGGGGCTGGATGGCACCTGAAGTAGATGCTCCCCCTCTGCCTCTACCTCTACCTGCTGAAGTCTGAGGAATCTGTGATATCGGGCGTACCGAAGAAGAACCCGCTGCTGAACCTGTGGGCTGAGTCCCGGCTCTATCTCTTATCGAGGGACAATCTCTCATCATATGGGCAACTTGACCGCAGGCATAGCAGGCGTCCGAACCTCGATGACAATGTCGGGAATGTAGTCTACCGTACTGGCTGCACCGCGGTACTGGGGGTCCTTTCTGACTAAAATCCCCTTTGGATTGAAAATCCGAGGCTCTCGAACTGCGGCCCTGTCCTGACCGGAAAGAAAGGTCAAACCTCCTATCTGGAAATCTGGAAGGCGCACTAGTCGCTGACTGGCCTGAATGCCTAGAATACTTCTGTCTCGGTCCCTCTCTATATTCACTGTTGGCTCCCATAGATCTAGCCCTCTTGCCTTGTCTCCTGTCAGTATCACGATCACTTCTTTGCGGTGGCTATCGTCCCTCTAAATCCTGAGCATGGGTTTGTATACGGGAAATGTCCATCCCGTCCTGCAATGAGGTTGTCAAGCAATCTTTGAATAAATGTAGTCCCAGACCACTCACAAACTTGTGCACTCGATCCCCCATATCGACCACCATAGTCGGGGCATACCTGGCCAAAGAATTAAATTGCAAGCTATATTCCCGAGCACTCATGCTTCCTTGCTTTAGATTCAAGAACCTATCCGCTCTAGCTCGGCGGACCTCGGGTGGCAAATAATGACGAATAAAAGCATCCACAAATTCTTGTCAAACCGG
The DNA here is from genome assembly GCF_019175385.1 of Lycium barbarum. Classification (NCBI taxonomy): domain Eukaryota; kingdom Viridiplantae; phylum Streptophyta; class Magnoliopsida; order Solanales; family Solanaceae; genus Lycium; species Lycium barbarum. Next base: position 36,148,300 of record NC_083342.1, on the reverse strand, counting down.
AGGAGGCGCGTTCTCTCCCCTTGATGCTACCCAGTTGTTGTACCATAATACCGCCACATCGCGGAGTCTATAAGAAGCCAACTCCACGGATTCGTTCTCGGAGGCATGAATAATCTTTAAGGTCCTCCGCATTTCATCAATGAAGTTTTGTGGATCTTCATCCGGTTTCGACCTAAAGAACTCCGAAGGAATTAGAGTCATAAAATCACGAGCTCTCGTACTAGCTAAACGATCACTCGGGCCGGCATTCTGTCGTTATGCCTGGGCGGCAACCAATTGGGTCAATAAATGTATGGCCTCAGTCACCTGTTGACCCGAAGCACCCGCTGGAGGAATCGGAGCCGAGGCTCCTCCTTGCTCTTCTACATTGGGCGGGGCCTTATTTTGTGATTCGCCCTATTCTACATTCGTCAGAGGCTCTCTTTCCGCCCGTCCTTTTGTCATAACTTTGCCCTTCTGGGCAGCTGTAACTTTTCCCTTTGGTGGCATTCCGAAACCACATCACACTATTAGGGAGGATAAAATCTTACGCATGGCTCTATCGCACGATTTCATAAGAAGAAGGATGGTTAATTTTCCTAAATGCCCTGTAGCCTCTTGTTTATTAGCGTGGCGCGCAACACACCATAAACAAGACTCTACTAGACACGGCTCGTAGACACTTCCTATGACAAACTGCTCTGATACCACTTTTGTCACGACCCAGCTAGGGGCCGCGACGTGTACTCGGGCCTAGCCACCGAGCACCACTCACTCTACCACTCATCTTACTCACTTAAGGCCCTTTTATCAACTTCATACACGAATTATAGGAAAAATATATTTTAGATAGAAGTATAAATGTTTTATATACATTTGCCTCTCGGCCATCAAAATAATATATATACATATAATAACATCTTGTGAGACCATCTAACATACACTACGTATCTATGAGCCTCTACTGACAGACTGTATATATATATAGACGGAACAAGGCTCTATCGTGCCCAAATTATGCATATATACCAAAAGGAGAATCACAAGCACCTCCGAACAATGGAGTGCTCTCAATCAGCTGACAACTACTATGGATCTGGATCAAGCTCACCTCCCTGTCTACCTGTGGGCATGAACACAGCGTCAATAGAAAACGGACGTCAGTACGAATATGGTACTGAGTATGAGAGGCATAAACAATAAAGGAAGATAACAATAATATAATGAGAACATCAATATGAAACATCTGGATCTGAATGACAATCATAGGAGAAGTAGTGCATGCTGTCTTACTCATACTCATCATCATATCATATATGCATAATATGTAAGCTGCCCGTCCATAATGGAACGGTGTGATAATCAATAACAATAGCCCGCGTCCAGGCCTCCCGCGTCCGGGGTACCATCTCATGCCGCCCACTAGTGGTGTCTGCCCATGCCAAATGGTCATGGTGTATCCGTATAGCTGCCCGCCTTAGCGGTGATTGCCCGGCCAACTAGGCGCGGTGTAATATTATCATGACATGCTCATATTATTATAGTACATATGTAAAGCTCAAGATCAACTATACTTTATCAGGGTGATGTAAGGTCGTGATCCCCCGATTTCATTATGGAGCAATTATTGACATTCTTCCTCACCTTGAAGGAATTAGCACATAAGGTGAGTGTGAGTAATCAATAACATCTTCATCATTATGGCATCTTAGTATTTTATCTCTTACCTTATATAAATATTTATAGATATAGGCTTTTTAGCTTTCTTCGGAATACATGAACTCATGAAGAGGAAAGGAATTTATGCTATAGGATTCATGAAATTAGAAGGAAAGGACTAGCCTCACATACCTTGTCTTTTAGCTAGGCTATCGTTCACTTGCTCCCCTTTAACGTCACGTCGCTACCTTCATGAGAGAATTCATATTATCGTTAGTCGATCGACGAGAAGAACGCGCTACTATTTCTAGGGAAAAATTGGGCAGCATTTCCTTTGTTTCTACTACTTTTCCCATGTTTCATTTCAACTACCAAACATTCACGACAATACTCACAATATCGTATCAACAATCGTCATTTATCTATATTTGCCACATTCCACCGTTTTCCTCCAATTTCCCACATTTATGGTTATAGCTTGTTATCACATTTTCTCATATATAATACTCATTTAATGGTCTAAACATCATTTACAACGTATTCACGATCATAGTATATCAACATTCATGATTCCATTTAACTACCATTCGATTGTGACACTATTCACTCATTCAAGACCCATTTTCCATGTCTTTCTACAATTCAAGCATCTTAGCTTTCCAATACCTTAAACAATGTGATAAAGTCATGAAACTTACCTTAGATGATGGTTGAATAAGTCTTGAGTAGTAATGCTTTCTTTGCACCAAAAACCCTACTTCACCTTTCTTGGGTTTTCTTGAGGTAGATGACTTTTACTTGCATTTCATACACTTTGTTTCGTGGATTTGATGTTGTTGATTTTGAGTTTTCCTTTGATTCTCTTGAATTCTTATGGATGAAGTGTTTGGAGAATTTTCTAGAATGTTCTTGAGTTGTGGAGATGAGAAATGAAATAAAATGAGGTTAGGATCCCTTTTTAATACTCAAAATCTGATTTTTAATGAACAACAGTCGGGGTGTACAGTGGTCGTAAACCACAGTTTACGGACCGTATACTAGTTTACGGGCCGTATAACGTGGTCGTATTTAAGCATATCAACAACAGAAAGGTGTGCTGAAGGTCATAATGGTTTACGGCCACAGTTTACGGGCCGTATTTCAGTTTACGGTCTGTAAACTGGCTCGTATTTTACCATTTAAGCTTTGGACAGAAAGTGAAATTTTGGAATGTTGAAGGACGATGGAACTTTACGGTCCGTAAATCACTTTACGGGCCGTAAATCACTTTACGACCACTGGGCTGAAAATGCAAATCTGTAATTTTTTTGTTGTACGTTCACGGGGAAACTTCCAAGGTGTAACAAGATATTTCCCGGATACAGGCCTATGCTCAGAATTTGGAGGGGCGACAACAACAACAAAGGGGTGATCGCGACAATGATAGAATACAAAGCAAAAGGGTCTATGGGCGCAGGCAGTGATTATAGAGGGGGATCAAGGCAGACATATTCTGGGTACTCAGGCCAGTCAGTGACGAGTGCACCTCCTCGATTCACAAGTAGGAGATTTGATCGCTCTTTCCGTTCAGGACAGGGCCAGAGTTCGAGGGCTTCAGCTTCCCAGTTCAGGGAAGATTATAGTCAGGGGAGACCCCCAGTGCTGCGATGCAACCAATGCGGCAGACTACATTCCGGACAGTGTCGTCAGGGTTCGGATTCCTGTTATACTTGTGGTCAGGTGGGGCATATTGTCACGACCCATCCCCGTAAGTCGTGACTAGTGCCCGAACTGGGCACCCCTACGCGCTCATTTACCAGATCCAGCATACAGACGACTCGTACACAAATAAATATCAGACGTGGCTCCACACTGGTGCCTACAATCATATATACTGCACAGAAGCCGGCAAGGCTATTATACTATACATAACTTACCAAAGCATACATACACGCGGCCGATAGGGCTGCCACGGCGGATTGGCCGCCCAAACACAATTCACACAACGCGCCCAAACTAAACTGTACATTACCCACGTCTATGTCTACAGACCTCTAACACGGAACAACAGAATCAAATGACGGGACAGGGCCCCGCCGTACCCTGAATAAACATAAACATAAACATATAGATCGGAAGAGTATGTACCCAAAACGTCGGCTCCGAACCGTAAAAGGGAAATCCTACGCCAGTAGGTCACCAAAACTTGAATCTGTACCTGCGGGAATGAAACGCAGCCCCCGAAGAAAGGGGGTCAGTACGAAAGATGTACTGAGTATGCAAAGCATGAAGTACAGAAAACGAAGACATAACCGAAGTAAAATGTACAGAAGGTGAGCACAATAGCCAGAATACCAAAGTGTTGCATCTGACGTACAAATCATACATAAAAGGTTCCGGAAGACAAATACGACAATCAAAATGCCAAAATACTTTGCTTTCTTTTGAAAAACGTTTCCGTCTCATACACACAGAAAATCAAACACACAATTACCGCGGCCAAAAGTCCTGCGGTCACTATCACACATACCGCGACCAAGAATCCAGCGGTCAATATCACATAGTGCGCACAATAATCTAAATGCCAACTTTATTACTTTCCAAACATAAATCACACATGCCAGAATCATGCATCACACAAGAATCGTATATCAGCAAAAATACAGAAGGTAAGTAGCTTATCCAGAATATCAGAATACTTACTTTTATATCATACAAGAATAGCTCCAGTGAGACAAACGAACGAAGTTTCAGAACTTGTGGGCCCACCTCGGGTCAAGTTGAGGTGGCGGATATAAATTACAAACATTGGACTCTATCGAGTCATCCAAAATTCAGACTCGCATTTCTATGAGCCGAATAACCTACGAGGCTCAAATCCGAATCTAGTACACCTAGGACATGCCAAGAGAAGAAAAGGGGTAGCTTTACATAACTTAGTTGCGCCTTACGCTCGCTCAAATTCGATTCCCGTTTCGCCCAAAATCTAGAAATGGTCATATTTACCAATTGTGAGTTATAGCTTCTAAGAGTTCAACTTAAAGTCATGTTTATCTACCGAAATTTTGGCAGCATTTCCCCTATACATATAGCATCCCCGAGACTTAGCTCGACCCAATATATCCATAACAACAACCCAACAATCCAACAACATCAACAATTATCATAAGACGCACTATATCACAAATAGTCCTCTTTTTACATAAAACGACACTTTCCATTCCAACTTCACCATATCAAGCTAATATCATTATTCTCATGTTCATTCACTAACTCAAGGTTATTCAAACATATTCCAATAACATTCCAAACATCATTCACGAATTCAAGTATTTCCACCAATTCCATATTCCGTCCGAAACTTCAACGAATGCAACAATACTACCAACTTACATTGTTTTCTTCCAAATTTGTCAACAATTACCAAAGTTCACATTTAAATTCTTATTTTCACAATCATACGAAAATCATATAAAAATCACATAAATTCCCCGTGACGACATACATCTCATTTCAACCAAATTCATTGAACTTTCACTTCCAATATAAATTCCACCATAGCCACAACTGGATTACAACATAAAATTCAACTCATATTATCTATACAACATTGCACATACACGGCCACATAAACACATACACACCCACTTTGCAAACTTCCATATTTTCATAGTTCCTACTCATTTCAACATACTACAACATAAACAAACCATCATAATATGATAAAAAGGAATAAATTCTTACCTTTTCCTCCAAACTTCTCCTTGCCACCAAAGTCACTTTCTTGCCAAAATAATTATACCACTTTGTAGAGAATCTTGAACTTAGTAGATATACAAGAAGATTTGTATTTTTGAATCAAAGATTGATGAACTAAAAATTTTTTTCTTCTATTTTCCTCTTGGCCGAAACCCTTGGCCCTTTTTGCTCTCAACTCTTTTTTTTTTTTTTTTTTTTTTGCTCTTATTTCTTGAAGCTTCTTGAAGACTTATCCCTCATATATAATTAATCACATGATTAATTAAATGGGTTTGGGCCAAGCCACTTGGCCGGCCAACCCTTTGGAATTGGGCCTAATTTTTCTCTTATTTTTTTGAGCCCAATTAATCATGAAGCTTGTTTTGTAATTCCGGAAACTCATTTCCGAAATTCCAATTTTGCCCTTGGCCTCCTCCCTTATTTCCACACCAATGTTGTCATAGCCGACACATTCATACTAAGTAAGGTCCACATATGGCCTCATTCGTTACAAGTCAAAATTATTTCAAATTTTTCGAATATGCAAAAACACGGGATATAACATCCTCCCCCCCTTTAGAACATTCGTCCTCGAATGTTCAACTGACCTTATGGGGGTCATCGTACTTCGGGAAGGTCTCTGTCTTTCATTCAAGAAATTTTCAAACGCTACCATAGTTATTTTCCCCTTTTCCCTTACTCATTTCCTTCTATTCCCGAGCATCGCTATACTAAAACCTTTCAGCTTTGCCTGGTGGAACTAGTATCCGTCTACTCATAACATCCATACCATATTTTTCGCTTCGTCTTGTAGATTCCGTTTAGTCATTGTCTCTTATGTATTACAACACCGATTGCTGGGGCCCACCGTCGATCGGTGCGGTCATAAATGGGATGTCGTCCGCATGCACGTATATTTACTACCATTCTGCTCACTAGACATTTCCGAACACTTATTCAAACTTACTTTGATCACAAAACTGTGTTGCGCTCCCTTTTCCTTTACCGGCTGGGTTCGCCTTAGCCTACTCGACCTATTCAGGGTTTCTACCCGTTCAGTACATCTAATTCCCTTTAAGTTACTCCAATTTCCCCATTTGTCTTTTATATCTACATTTATGAAACTTTCGGGGTACTTCCCAGGTGGTCACCCATCCCAAAATTACTCTGGCCCCAACACGCTTAACCTCGAAACTCTCATGCGTTTTGATGCGTTAATGCTAATATAATTACGTCGACTTCCCCCACACGACCTTTGTCACACAATTTAGGGTAGATCGGGGTCTTAGTAAATTTTCGAAAAGTTCTCGTAGCGGGTCCCACCCCGGTCTAAACCATACAGTTATCATATCGCCCTTCTGAATCCTCAATGTCCATTTCCATCTGTATATTTATGGCTATCTCATATAGTTCTATTGGGTTGAATTACCTTACTTTTACCAACACCCAGAAGAAGAAAGTCACGTAATATGGTAGAGTACAGACCTATCCATACACATATCTCTTAAGAAAAGATTAATAATATACCTGGGTCTGCACGTGGTGACACTCCTGGGTCCTGCCGGCTGGTCAAAGCAAATAGGCGGTTCGATGGACCGCCGGAACTGGAGGCTCCGCCACGGCCTCTGCCATGGCCTGCTGGTGCCGGTGTGCCCCGTCCCATCGGGCGCATAGCTACGGCAGGGGAAGATGAACCGGCGACTGACCCGGTAGGCTGAGCTGCTCCCCCGGCATTGTCCCTGAGTGGGAAATCTCTCATATAGTGGCCCTGCTGGCCACAGGTAAAGCAAGCACCCGTGGCATGACGACACTCCCCCTCCAGGTGGTGTCTCCTACAGTGAGGACATCGGGGTAGGGGTGGCCTCAACTGGCTGGACCCTCTGTCCATCTGTAAGCCTGAAGCCCTAGAGCTCTGGCCTGCCCTTGAATACTCTGCACCATCCGGTCCCCAGCCGAGGAACTGTGGGGGCGTGCTCTGTGCTGGTTGGGGAGGATATCTGCTCTGCTGCTGCTGGGGCTGCCTGCCTCGCGATTTCCCCGAATATCTCGCGGATCTGGACCTCTTAGGCGGACCCTTGTCGTAATCTCTGTCAGGATGACGCCCTTGGTATCGGTCCTCCATACTCTGGGCGTGGGCCTGTATACGGGCAATGTCCATCCCTGTCTGGGCCGCCATCACCGTGCAGCTGTCAACCAAATAATCATCCAGCCCTATCACATACCGGTGCATCCGGTCAGTCATATCAGTGACATAAGCGGGCGCATATCTAGCCAGCGAATCAAACTCCAGACTGTACTCCCTGACACTCCTGCCCCTCTGTCTCAACAGCAGGAATCTGTCTACTCTGGCCCGCCTCACCTCCGGAGGTAGAAAATGGGCAAGGAAGGCCTCTGTAAACTCTCCCCATACGGCTGGAGGGGAACCCTCGCCTCTGGACAGCATCCAAGACACGTACCAATTAGCCGCTACATCGTGCAACCGGTACGACGCCAACACAACCGACTCTGTCTCGGAGGCACTAATCAATCGCAGCGTACGCTGCATCTGTCGGATGAACTCCTGAGGGTCTTCTGCGGGCTTTGACCAGGAAAACTCTGGTGGGCGACAAAGCAGAAAATCACGGGCCCTCTAACTATCGCGCCTGTCTACACGATCATCCCCTGCTCCCTGTCTGTAAACCTGCCACACTACCAATTGAGTCAATAACTGGACTGCCTCTCACAGGGTCCCATCATCCGCCCCTGGCTGGGGGGCTGGAGGTACAGGTACTGGTGCCGCAGGAGCTGGCGATGGAGCCGCCCCCTGTGCTGCAGCTGTGGCTGCTCCAAATCCTTCCGATACTGGTGGTGTAGCAGAACTGGCCGTCGAAGGTACAACATCTGGCTCGATCTGGGCACGAGCCCTAGTAGTCACCTGAGCTCGGCTGGTCTCACCTGCCGCTGTAGACTTGCCCTTCTGGGCGGCTGTGGCCTTCTTCGGAGGCATCGCTAAAAATATAAAAATTCGTCAGGGCAGAACCATCCTGATAACACAGCTATATCGCACGATCTAGGACCAGAAGGAAAGATAACACGCTAAATGCCCTGTAGCCTCCTGTTTATAGATGTGGTGCACAACACACCGATAAACAAGACTCTACTAGACACGGTCTGTAGACAATCCGAGGACGAACCGCTCTGATACCACTTCTGTCACGACCCATCCCCGTAGGTCGTGACTAGTGCTCGAACTGGGCACCCCTACGCGCTCATTTACCAGATCCAGCATACAGACGACTCGTACACAAATAAATATCAGACGTGGCTCCACACTGGTGCCTACAATCATATATATTGCACAGAAGCCGGCAAGGCTATCATACTATACATAACTAACCAAAGCATACATACACGCGGCTGATAGGGCTGCCACGGCGGATGGGCCGCCCAAACACAATTCACACAACGCGCCCAAACAAAACTATACATTACCCACGTCTATGTCTACATACCTCTAACATGGAACAACAGAATCAGATGGCGGGACAGGGCCCCGCCGTACCCTGAATAAACATAAACAGATACATCGGAAGAGTATGTACCCAAAACGTCGGCTACGGAACACAGGGAGCACTCCGAACCGCAAAAGGGAAATCCTACGCCAGTGGGTCACCAAAACGTGAATCTGTACCTGCGGGCATGAAACGCAGCCCCCGAAGACAGGGGGTCAGTACGAAAGATGTACTGAGTATGTAAAGCATAAAGTACAGAAAACGAAGACATAATCGAAGTAAAATGTACAGAAGGTGAGCACAATAGCCAGAATACCAAAGTATTGCATCTGACGTATAAATCATACATAAAAGGTTCCGGAAGACAAATACGGCAATCAAAATGCCAAAATACTTTGCTTTCTTTTGAAAAACGTTTCCGTCTCATACACACAGAAAATCAAACACACAATTACCGCGGCCAAAAGTCCAGCGGTCACTATCACACATACCGCGACCAAGTGTCCAGCGGTTAGCATCCCAAACCCGACATACCGCGGTCAGGGGTCCAGCGGTCAATGTCGTACACACCGCGGTCAAGAATTCATCGGTCAACATCACAAATGCGACATACCGCGGTCAACAATCCAGCGGTCAATATCACATAGTGCGCACAATAATATAAATGCCAACTTTATTACTTTCCAACCATAAATCACACATGCCAGAATCATGCATCACACAAGAATCGTATATCAGGAAAAATACAGAAGGTAAGTAGCTTATCCAGAATATCAGAATACTTACTTTTATATCATACAATAATAGCTCAAGTGAGACAAACGAAGGAAGTTTCGGAACTTGTGGGCCCACCTCGGGTCAAGTCGAGGTGGCGGATATAAATTACAAACATTGGTTATGGATGTTTGAACAGTTTTCCATGAAAACTTAAGGACTATAATTCAATTGTGCTGAATGACTAGTATCAAAATTCAGACTTGCTTTTCTATGAGCAGAATAACCTACGAGGCTCAAATCCGAATCTAGTACACCTAGGACATGCCAAGAGAAGAAAAGGGGTAGCTTTACATACCTTAGTTGCGCCTTACGCTCGCTCAAATTCGATTCCAATTTCGCCCAAAATCTACAAATGGTCATATTTACCAATTGTGAGTTATAGCTTCTAAGAGTTCAACTTAAAGTCATGTTTATCTACCGAAATTTTGGCAGCATTTCCCCTATACATATAGCATCCCCGAGACTTAGCTCGTCCCAATATATCCACAACAACAACCCAACAATCCAACAACATCAACAATTATCATAAGTCGCACTATATCACAAATAGTCCTCTTTCTACATAAAACGACACTTTCCATTCCAACTTCACCATATCAAGCTAATATCATTATTCTCATGTTCATTCACTAACTCAAGGTTATTCAAACATATTCCAATAACATTCCAAACATCATTCACGAATTCAAGTATTTCCACCAATTCCATATTCCATCCGAAACTTCAACGAATGCAACAATACTACCAACTTACATTGTTTTCTTCCAAATTCGTCAACAATTACCAAAGTTCACATTTAAATTCTTATTTTCACAATCATATGAAAATCATATAAAAATCACATAAATTCCCCATAACGACATACATCTCATTTCAACCAAATTCATTCAACTTTCACTTCCAATATAAATTCCACCATAGCCACAACTAGATTACAACATAAAATTCAACTCATATTATCTATACAACATTGCACTTACACGGCCACATAAACACATACACACCCACTTTGCAAACTTCCATATTTTCATAGTTCCTACTCAATTCAACATACTACAACATAAACAAACCATCATAATATGATAAAAAGGAATAAATTCTTACCTTTTCCTCCAAACTTCTCCTTGCCACCAAAGTCACTTTCTTGCCAAAATAATTATACCACTTTGTAGAGAATCTTGAACTTAGTAGAGATACAAGAAGATTTGTATTTTTGAATCAAAGATTGATGAACTAAAAAATTTTTTCTTCTATTTTCCTCTTGGCCGAAACCCTTGGCCCTTTTTGCTCTCAACTTTTTTTTTTTTGCTCTTATTTCTTGAAGCTTCTTGAAGACTTATCCCTCATATATAATTAATCACATGATTAAATTAATGGGTTTGGGCCAAGCCACTTGGCCGGCCAACCCTTTGGAATTGGGCCTAATTTTTCTCTTATTTTTTTGAGCCCAATTAATCATGAAGCTTGTTTTGTAATTCCCGAAACTCATTTCCGAAATTCCAATTTTGCCCTTGGCCTCCTCCCGTATTTCCACACCAATGTTGTCATAGCCGACACATTCATACCAAGTAAGGTCCACATATGGCCTCATTCGTTACAAGTCAAAATTATTTCAAATTTTCCGAATATGCAAAAACACGGGATATAACACATATGATGAGGGATTGCCCGTCGATGAGTGGCAGAGTTGGAGTTCAGCCTACAGGTTCAGCAACTGGATCCTCATTAGCACGCCCGGTAGGGCAGACTCCCCAGATGACAACAGGCCGAGGTAGAGGCCGAGGGGCAGCATCTACTTCAGGTGCCACTCAGCCCCGCGTATATGCTTTAGCCGGACGATAGGATCTCGAGTCCTCTCCGGATGTAGTTACAGGTATATTGTCTATATTCGCTCGTGATGTATGTCCATTGATAGATCCGGGTTCTACATTCTCTTATATTACCCTATACGTTGCTGGATGTATTGGGGTGAAACCCGAGTTAATTAGACCCTTTGAGGTACTCACTCCGGTTGGTGATCCCGTGATAGCAAGACAAGTGTACAAAGATTGTGTCGTCGTGCTATGTGATCGTCAGACCAAAGCTGATTTGATTGAGCTGAAAATGGTAGATTTTGATGTAATCATGGGTATTGATTGGTTGGCGTCATGCTATGCTAATGTTGATTGCCGTACAAAAGCGGTTCGATTCCAATTTCCGGGAGAGCCCGTGCATGAATGGAAAGGTAATGCAGCATCGCCAAAGGGTAGGTTTACTTCCTATCTTAGGGCAAGGAAGATGATAACCAAGGGTTATATTTATCACCTAGTTCGGGTTCATGACACAGAGGCAAAGCCTCCAACTTTCCAGTCAGTTCTGGTAGTGAATGAATTCCCAGATGTGTTCCCAGATGAACTTCCAGGACTTCCTCCAGAAAGAGAGATTGACTTCGCCATAGATGTGTTGCCGGACACCAAGCCCATTTCTATTCCTCCTTATCGAATGGCCCCGGCGGAATTGAAAAAGCTAAAAGCACAGCTGAAAGATCTTCTTGACAAGAGGTTTATCAGACCCAGCTCATCGCCGTGGGGAGCACCAGTCTTGTTCGTGAGAAAGAAGGACGGATCCTTACGAATGTGTATCGACTACAGGAAACTAAACAAAGTGACGATAAAATACAAATATCCTTTTCCAAGGATTGATGATTTATTTGATCAGCTGCAAGGTGCTAAGTGGTTTTCTAAAATAGATTTGAGGTCGGGTTATCATCAAGTGAGAGTAAGAGAAGCACATATTCCCAAAACAACATTCCGAATGAGATATGGCCACTATGAATTCCGAGTAATGTCATTCGGGTTGACTAATGCTCCGGCTGTATTTATGAATTTGATGAGCAACGTATTCAGGCCTCTCTTGGATCTATTCGTGATCGTATTTATTGATGATATTCTGGTGTATTCTCGCACAGAGTTAGAACATGCAGATCATCTGAGAATTGTTCTTGGCATACTTCGAGCCCGAGAATTGTATGCAAAATTTTCAAAGTGTGAGTTCTGGTTGAATTCTGTGACATTCCTGGGCCATGCCATTTCAAATGATGGTATTGGAGTCGACACTTAGAAGATTGAAGCTGTGAAGACTTGGCCAAGGCCTACGACGCCCACAGAAGTCCGTAGTTTTCTGGGTTTGGCAGGTTATTATCAAAGGTTCGTAGAGGGCTTTTCGTCTATTTCAGCCCCATTGACGAAGCTAACCCAAAAGTCAGCAAAGTTTCAATGGGATGATTCCTGTGAGCGCAGCTTCCAAGAGTTGAAAGACAGGTTGACCTCAGCTCCGATCTTAACACTTCCAGAAGGGTCAGATGGTTACGTGGTATATTGTGATGCTTCCGGTGTTGGACTAGGATGCGTATTGATGCAGCATGGGAACGTTATTGCATATGCTTCGAGGCAATTGCGGAAACATGAGAAGAATTATCCAACTCATGATCTCGAACTAGGTGCGATCATTCATGCCTTAAAAATATGGAGACATTATTTGTACGGTGTGCACGTTGATATCTATACAAATCATAAAAGTCTTCAGTACATCTTCAAGCAAAAAGAGTTGAACCTGCGACAGAGGCGGTGGTTAGAATTATGAAAAGATTATGACGTAAATATTTTGTACCACCCCGGTAAAGCAAATGTAGTAGTTGATGCACTTAGCCGCCGATCAATGGGCAGCTTATGTGGAATCCCTACGGAAAGGAAAGAGATGGTTCAAGAACTTCACCGATTAGCAAATTTGGGAGTACGTATACTTGATTCGGGCAATGCAGGGATTAGTATTGATGATTCTGCAATTTCGTCCTTGGATATGGAAGTGAAAGAACGGCAGTGTGTAGATCCGCAGTTGTGTCGTTATAGAGACACATCTCATGGGAAAGAAAAGTCTCCATTTGAAGTTTCTATGGATGGAATTCTTAGGTACCGAGGCAGGTTATGTGTGCCGAATGTGGCGGATTTGCACCGACGAATTCTAGAAGAAGCACATTGCTCTCGATATTCTATTCACCAAGTAACAACCAAGATGTATTGTGATCTTAAGATGATATATTGGTGGGACGGCATGAAAAGGGACATAGCAGAATTCGTAGCACAATGTCCAAACTGCCAACAGGTAAAAGTTGAACACCAGAAGTCGGGAGGCTTGTTGCAAGCAATGGAAATCCCTACTTGGAAATGGGAAGTGATCAACATGGATTTCATCGTGGGATTACTCCGTTCCCGTGGCAGGTATGACTCTATATGGGTGATCGTGGATAGGCTGACGAAAGCAGCCCATTTTCTTCCAGTCAAGACCACGTACTCAGCGGAAGACTACGCAAGGTTGTATTTCAAAGAAATTGTGCGACTCCATGGAATCCCATTATCTATTATCACAAATAGAGGATCACAGTTTACAGTTAAGTTCTGGAAGTCTTTTCAAGAAGGTTTGGGCACGCAAGTGAAGTTTAGCACGGCATTTCATCCGCAAACTGATGGGCAGGCCGAGCGTACTATTCAAACCTTAGAAGATATGCTACGGGCGTGTGTGTTGGATTTCGGTGGTAGCTGGGATGACCACTTACCCCTTATTGAGTTCGCATACAACAATAGCTACCATTCTAGCATACAAATGGCTCCATATGAAGCTTTATATGGGAGGAAATGTAGATCTCCAATCGGATGGTTCGAAATAGGAGAAGCACAACTAGTGGGCCCTGAATTGATCCAACAAGCAATATAAAAAGTCAAGGTGATCTAAGATCGGTTGTTGACAACCCAAAGTCGCCAAAAGTCCTATACGGACAACTGCCGACGAGACTTTGAATTTCAAATTAATGATTGGGTATTTTTTAAAGTGTCACCCATGAAAGGGGTGATGAGATTTGGTAAGAAAGGGAAGCTAAGTCCCAGATACATTGGACCCTACAAAATAATCCGCAAGGTGGGTCAGGTCACCTATGAATTGGATTTGCCTTCGGAGCTTGAATCAGTCCACACAGTTTTCAACGTTTCGATGCTCCGCAGGTGCATTGGAGATCCCACCAATATTATCCCGATAGCTGATATGCAAATAACAGAAAAGCTAACCTATGAAGAAGTACCTATTGCCATCCTATATAGGCAAGTGCGGAAGCTTCGAAATAAAGAGGTAGCGTCAGTCAAAGTATTGTGGCGAAACAACAATCGGGAATAAATGACTTGGGAAGCGGAAGAGAGTATGAAGTCCAAGTACCCACACTTATTCCAACCCATGGGAGAGATCCAAGATGAAACACCGACGATATGAGGTATGTACGCTTTATTTTTATGCTTTTGGTCGTGTGTGGCCACGGATATGTTGATATTGAGATGTAGCCCTGTGAGGCGATGATATTATGGGCTGTTGTGACAGGTTGGTAGTGTCAAATTATAGGGGAAACTCTGGCGAAATTTTCTTAGAATCCCGAGTGTTCAACATTCGAGGACGAATGTTCCAAAAAGGGGGGAAGAGTGTTACACCTCGTAAATTTCCCCGCGAACGTACAATGAAAAGTTGCAGGTTTGCACTTCGACCCAGTTGGTCGTAAAATGGAATACGGCCCGTAAAGTGATTTACAGACCATAAACTGCTATCGTCCTCCAACCTTTCAAAAATTTCAAATTTCTGTCAAATGCTTCAAATGGTTAAAAATGACTTGGAATGTGGACCATAAACTGAAATACGGTCTGTAAACTGAGTCGTAAATTGCCATGATCTCCAGTATGCCTTCCTGGTCTTGATATGCTTAAATGCGGTCATGAAGGACGGACCGTAAACAAGAATGCGGCCCGTAAAGTGGGTTTACGACCACTGTACACCTCAGTCATTGTTCATTCTAGATTAGATTTTAAGTCATTAAAAAGAGACCCAACCTCATCCAATTCATTTCAATTTCACGATATTCCTCTCAAGAAGCCTCTAGAATGCTCTCTACTCTTCATAACAAGAAAAACAAAGGAAGTTTGTGATCCACTACATGAAACCCACGAAATCAAGTGTGAGAATCACACCAAAGTTCATCTTTCTCAAGAAAACCCAAAAAGAGTGAAGTAGGGTTTTGGTGCTAGGGGAGCAATTCCACTCAAGACTTGTTCAACCATCATCTAAGGTAAGTTTCATGACTTCTTCATGCTATTTGAAGTATTGGAAAGCTAAGATGTTTGGTTGGTAGAAAAACATAGAAGATGGGTCTTAAATGGATGAATAGTGTCACAATTGAATGTTAGTTGAATGGAATCATAAATGTTGATGTGCTATGATTATGAATATGTTATAAAGGATGTATAGTCCATGAAATAAGTATTATATAAGAGAAAAAGTGATGATGAGTTATATGTATACGTGTGGAGGAATTAGAGAGAAATGGTGGAATGCAGCTAATGCATGTAAATGATGATTATTGAATTCAACATTGTGGGTGTTATTGTGAGCGTTAGGGAGTTGGCATAGAACATGGGAGAAGTAGTATAAACAAAGGAAGTGCCGCCCAATTTTCCAAGAAATAGTAGCGCGCGTTCTTATAGTCGATTAACTAACGTAAATGCGAATTCTCTTTTGAAGGTAGAAACACGATATCAAAGGAGAACAAGAGAACGATAGCTTAGTTAAACGTCAAAGGTATGTGAGGCTATTCCCTTCTTTCTAATGGCATGAATCCTATAGCGTAACCTATTTCTTATCCATGAGCCTATGTCTATAATTAGCTACACAAGGTAATGAGTTAAAGTATAGAAAGTCTAATGATGTTATTTATCGCTTACACTCACCTTATATGCTAATTGCTTCAAGGTGAGGCAGAGTGTCCATGATTGTCCCATAATGCAATCGGGGGATCAAGACCTTACATCACCCCGATAGAGTATGGTTGATGTTGAGCCTCATGTATGTATTATTATAAGCTAAGCATATTGTGATGAGCATATGATGATATTACTAATACACAACGCCTATTTGGTCGGGTAGTCACCGCCAAGGTGGGCAGCTATGCGATACACCATGGCCAGATGTCATGCGCAAACATAGGATACACCTGGACGCGGCATGAGATGTTACCATGGACGCAGGAGGCCTGGACGCGGGCTCATGTTATGATTATCACACCGATCCGATATGGACGGGCAGTTTATACATGATGCATATATGATATGATATGATGATGAGCATGAGTAAGACAGCATGATTTGTTTTCTTATACTTGGAAGTTAGATTCTGATGTTCCTTATGAGTATCTTCTTTATATCATTGTCTTACTTCAATTTCTATGCCTCTCATACTCAGTACAATATTCGTACAGACGTCCGTTTTCTTTAGATGCTGTGTTCATGCCTACAGGTAGACAGGGAGGAGAGCTCGATCCAGATCCGTAGTAGGCTGTCAGCTGATTGGAAGCCCTCCATTGTCCCGGAGGTGCTTATGACCATTCTTTTGTGTATATATAGCCATGTATATGTACTTTTGGGCACGACGGGGTCTTGTCCCGTCCCTATGTTCAGTACTCCAGTAGAGGCTCGTAGATACGCAGTGCGGGTTAGATGGTCTCACGAGATCGTTGCTGTATATATATATATACATATATATATTATTTTGCTAGCCCGAGGGCACATGTACATGAAAGTATTTTATGTTTCCTTAGGAGATATGATTTTCCTACGCTATGAGTATAAAGATGATAAAAAAGGTATAAAATGGGTAAGATAAGCGACAGAATGAGCGGTGCTCGGTGGTAGCCCCGGGTACCCGTCGCGGCCCCTAGCTGGGTCGTGACACTCGTGAATGCTGTACATCAATGATGCTGAACTTATTGGGCAACCCCACATTTATACTATCATTAACAACCATGCCCATATCAATATACATAAGCCGACGAGCCATCAAAATAATGTACAAAATATAAGCCGACAAGGCTAAAGACATCTAATCGTACACAACTGTCTACGAGCCTCTAAGAAGAGTAGGTAACATCATATAGACGGGACTGGACCCTGCCGTGCCCATGTATGTACACAAAAGAATAATACCAAAAGCTGTAGCTCTGGAAGAAATGGAGCTCCTTTATGTAGTCCCTGAATAAGAAATGCTATGGATCAAGCCTGTCTGCCTGGCCACCTGCGGGCATGACGCAGCGTCCACAACAAAAGAACGTTAGTATGAATAATGTAATGAGTATGTAAAGCATAATCAAGATCATAATAAGGGCATAAGAGACAACATAAGAAATAACATAAGATGGGAGAATCGGGAGATAGTAGAGCCATCATCATAATTACTTAATTGTCTTTCATAGGGACCTTCCATTTCTAATGCGTGCTCGTGTACACACATATAAACATATACATATATCTACATCCATATCCGTATTTATATACATATTCATATCCATAGCATACACGACCATGGAGGTTCGGTGTTTTCACAAACCCGGCTATGACAAGGCTCGGTGATTATACATACCTGGCCCTACCAGGGCTCAGTGCAATCTGTACCCAACTACAGTGGTGTGCGTGTAATAGATATCATACCAGGCCATATAAGTTCGGTGTTACATAATAGTCATACATACTTAGACACGTATACTTAAGAGTCCATAAGTATCATTAACATCATTACTATTATCATTTTTTGTTACGTCTATCCTTAGAGGGTCAGCTATCATACAAAGGATGCAATGAAAATCATGGAAGTATCGAGGATCATGAGCATTAATAGCTTTAGAGATAGAATCATTTGGAGGACATTATAGAACTCATGAAATGATATATATATATATATATATATATATATATATATATATATATATATATATATATATATATATATATATATATATATAGCCAAGGAACCACGCCTTATTGAAAGAAGGGTTATCCTTACTGTTACACCTCAAAAAATTCTCCGTTGATGCACAGTGAATAGACTAACAAAGGGCACGAAGTATAAGATATTTCAATAAGTAAGGAAATGCATTTGATGACCCTAATTGAGATTTGCAAAGACATTCGAGGTAAGAGAAGAGAGTTTGCCAAGGAAGGAAAGGTATACATTATGTATCGGAAGAGATTTACGGGTACCTAATTAATGATGACTAAATGATGTCTTGGAGAAGACATATAGCATCCCTTATATTGTTAATGAGGTGTTAAACAAGTGTTAAGAAAGTTCCACAAGGATTGGAGATCAAACGAGTCGACGAGAACGAGTTCGGAAAAGCTGGGCATTATACGACCCAACATACTAGCCGATGTATTAGACGGACCGTATGTTGGTCCGTGAAATCCATGAGGGACAGATTGTGAGATATTAATAAGGGACCAAGTTCATTTCATTTCATTTCATCTTCACTCCCCTTCTCTCAAGAACTCTCTAGAACATTTCTCCATACCTCTCCCATAAGAATTCAAGAGATATTAATGATCAACTTCATCAAACCAAGAGAATCAAGAGTAAGAAACTCATTAAAGTTCATCTAAGACAAGAAATCCAAGTCGAGGTGGAACTAGGGTTTTGCTCAAGTGAAGTTTTTCCACCCAAAGTCCAATCCTATACCATCTAAGGTAAGTTTTATGTTCATTCCATGTTGTTTAAGGTATTGAGAGGTTGAAAGACTTTGATTGTAGAAGGAGATAGAAAATGGGTCATGAATGTGAGAATAGTGATATTTTGAGTATTAGCTTGGATTGAGTCATGATTCTTGATATGTTGTGATTACGATTATGTTATAAACGGCATTAAAAACATGGGATAGACATTGTATATGAGTGAATGTAATAGTGTGTCATGACCATGAATATGGATGATTTGAAGCGGATTGAGAAATATGGATAATGTAGGTGAATGAAGACTATTGTTATGATGTTGTGAATGTTATTATAGATGTTTGGGAGTTAATATATGATATGGGGGAAGTTGTATAAATAAAGGAGATGTTGCCCAATTTTCTCTAGCTTTAGTCAAGTATGCTAAGCTATCGATTGTCTAACGTTAGTATAAACTCTAATAAAGGTAGAAACATGAGCATTGAAGGAGAACGTTCAAGCGATAGAATAGTTGAACGAAATGGTATGTAAGGCTAATCATTCCTTCAATAAGGCATGGTTCCTTTGCCATATATCCATTCTTTCATGATCCTATGATGTCCTCCAAATGATTCTATCTTTGAAAACTACTAAAGCTCATGATTCTCGTTATGTTACGATTCTATGAAATTCCTTATATGATGAGTGATCCTCTAAGGATATATGCAATGAAACAATGATAGTAATGATGTCAAAGATGCTTATGAGATCTTATGTATATGTTTTTATGTATGACTATTATGTAACATCGAGCTTACATGGCCGGGTATGATATGTATCGCGCGCGCACCACTGTAGTTGGGTACGAACAACCCTGAGCCTTTGTAGGGCCAGGTATGTATAAATCACCGAGCCTTGCCATGGTCGGGGTATATGAAACACCGATCCTTCATGGTCGGGTATGCTATGAATATAAATATGTATATGAATATGAAAATGAATACGGATATGGATAAGGATGTATGTGCACAATTACGTATTAGAAATCGAAGGTCCCTATGAAAAGCAAGTGTTTGTGACGACGGTTCTACTACCTCCTATCTTATGCTATTTCTTATGTTGTCTCTTATGCTTCTATAATGATGTTGATTATGCTTTACATAATTAGTACATTCTTCGTACTGACGTCCTTTTGTTTGTGGACGCTGCTTCATGCCCGCAGGTGGGTACGGAGACAGGCTTGATCCATAGCTTTATTACTCAGGGACTACGTAGCGGAGCTCCATTTCATTCGGAGCTATAGCTTTCGGTATCTATTCTTTTGTGTACATTCTTATAGTCATGTCGGGGTCCTGTCCCACCTATATGTTGTGACATACTCTCCTTGGAGGCTGGTAGACATGTGTATATGGTTAGATGTATTTAGCCTTGTCGACTTATATTTTGGATATCATTTTGTTAGCCTTGTCGGCTTTGATGGTGATATAAATGTATTGTTGCCCAATGACATTAGTATAAATGATGGATAAAAATTATGACTTAGCCATGTGGCTCACCTGGATGTAAATGTGAATGTACGATAATAGGTGCCCGGGTGGGTTAGCACCGATTACCCGTCATGGCCCTCCAGTTGGGTCGTGACAAAAGTGGTATCAGAGCAGTTCTGTCCTAGGGTGTGTCTACGAGCTGTGTCCAGTAGAGTCTTGGTTATGGGGGTGTTGCATGCCACACTTATAAACAAGAGGCTGCGAGCATTTTAGGAATGAATGACCTTCTTTCTTTATAAGATCGTGTGATAGAGCTATGATATAAGGATTCCTCTTTACCTTAACTGTTTATTGTGTATTTCAGAAATGCCTGTGAAGAGAAAGGCTACGGCAACCCAAAAGGGCAAGACCGTTGTAGGAATGCGGGCTGAAATAGCACCGCCAATGGTTGTAGAGGAAAGTGAGTCCTAGAATGTTGCTCAATCTCAGTCCTCCCATTCAGTGCCTATTTCTGAGGATCATGAGGGAGCCTCAGCCCCAGCTCCAGCACCTCCAGCTCCTCCACCTAATGCTTCAGGCCAAGATGTAAAAGAGGCCATTCAATTGCTTACTCAATTGGTTGCCGTCCAGACTCAGCGGCAATGTACAGGGCAAGGTGATAGGGCTGTTAGTGCAAGGGCCCATGATTTTATTAGCTTGAACCCACCGGAATTCTTTGGATCAAAGCCGGATGAGGACTCTCAGAATTGTTTTGACGGGATGTTGAGGACACTTCGGTTGATACATGTTTTGGACACCGAATCGGTGGAGTTAGGATCTTATAGATTGAGGGATGTTGCAGTTTATTGGTACACAGTTTGGATGGCTTCACGGGGAGCCAATGCGCCTCCCCCGGTATGGCAAGAATTTGTAGATGCCTTCCACTGACATTACCTGCCTCCAGAGGTTCGGCGAGCTAAAGCCGATAAGTTCTTGAATTTGAGGCAAGGAAGTGTGAGTGCTTTAGAGTATAGTCTACGCTTCAAATCTTTGGCTAGGTATTCTTCGGCCATGGTAACGGACATGGGTGGCCGAGTGCACCGATTTGTGAGAGGCATAGGGCCACATTTGATGGATAGGTGCTTGACTGCGTCCCTTTAGGACAATATGGATATTTCATGTGTTATACCCTGGAAATTTCCCGTTAACGTATAGTGCATAGACTAACGAAGGGTGCAACATATACAATGTTCTGATAAATAAGAAATAAAATTTGATGATTCTAAATGAGATTTCAAAGACATGTGAGGTAGGAGACGGAAGTTGTTAAGGAAAGCAAGGTATATGTTGTGTGTCGGGCAAGATTTACGAGTATCGAATCAATGATGGCTTAATGATGTTTTGGAGAAGAGATAATGTCCCTTAGATTATTAACGATGTGTTAAACAAGTGTCAAGAAGGTTCCGTAAGGATTGGAGATCAAACGAACGACGGAGATCATTTCAGGGAAGATGGGGTTATACGACCGACTTATACGGTCCGTATAAGGGTCCGTATAACACCCAGCAGAGATGGTAGTTTGCCTGGGGGTGAACCACGACCACTTATACGAGCCGTGCAATGTTATACGGACCGTATAAGTGTCCGTGAAAGTCCCGACGAGCTGAGTTAAGTTCAATTACATAAATGTGATCCCACTTCACTAATTTCATTTCCCACACTTCTTCATCTCTATCAAGGCTTCTAGAGGGTTCCACTTACTTCTTCCATAAGAACTGAAGAGAGATTCAAGATCAACTTCATCAAACTAAGAGAGTTAAGTGTAAGAAGCTCACTAGAGTTCATCCAAGACAAGGAATCTAAGTAGAAGTGAAGCTAGGGTTTTGTGCAAGAGAAGTATCTCCGCTAAAGGCTTATTCTTACACTATCTAAGGTAAGTTTTATGATCATTACATGTTGTTTAAAGTAATGAGAGGTTGAAAGACATTGATTGTAGAAGGATATAGAAAATGGGTCATGAATGTGAGGATAGTGACATTTTGAGTGGTAGTTTGGAATAAGTCATGAATATTGATATGTTGTGATTATAATTATGTTATAAATGAAATTTAGGACATGGGATAAGCATTATAAGTGAGAAAACGTAATAGTCTACTATGACCATGATTATGGAGGAATTGATGTGAAATTGTGAAATGAGGATAATGTAGATGAATGATGATTGTTGATTGTTGCTTATGATATCGTGAATGTTGTTATGGATGTTTGGGAGTTGATATGTAATATGAGGAAAGTTTTATAAACAAAGGAAATGCTGCCCAGTTTTCTCTAGCCTTAGTGAGCATGTTCTTATAATCGATTAGCTATTGTGAATACAAACTTTCTTGAAGGTAGACACGCGAGCATCGAAGGAGAATGACCAAACGATAGAATAGCCAAACGAAAGAGGTATGTAAGGCCAGTCCCTTCTTTCTAAGGCATGATTCTATGGCCTGAATCCTCCTATCTTTCCATGATTTTCCTACATATCGAAAATTACGAGTCTACGATTATAAAGAGCTTCATACAAGATAAAGAAAAGAGACACGTTACGAGCGTGACAATACTAGTGATGAATCTAAGTCTAGAAATCCTAAAGCTCATGATATGACATTCCTACGAAGCTAATGATCCTTATATGATTCCTATGATATTATTTTCCCTACCTCTTCATGACTTTCTTACATTCTGGGAACTATGAGTCAATGTTGATAAAGAGCT
Organism: Lycium barbarum; assembly: GCF_019175385.1. Taxonomy (NCBI): domain Eukaryota; kingdom Viridiplantae; phylum Streptophyta; class Magnoliopsida; order Solanales; family Solanaceae; genus Lycium; species Lycium barbarum. Next base: position 36,124,912 of record NC_083342.1, on the reverse strand, counting down.
TCATATGAGATAAAGATGAGGAATATGTCATGAATACGATAATAATGATGATAAGTGTAAGCCTAGAGATTCTAAAGCAAGATATGACGTCCATGAAGTTAATGATCCTATTTACGATCCCTTGATGTTGTTCATAGTGTACACTCACCTTAAAATGGTAGTTCTTTCAAGGTGAGATATGATGATTATGATCACTCCATAATGTAATCGGGGGGTTCACGACCTTACGTCACCCCGACATAACTATATTTTGCTTCAAGTTCTAATGTGTGTTTTAACGATAAATGTATGATGATGCTAAGTTTATGATAAGGTTAAGATAAGCTTATGATAAGGTCATGATGTGTCTATGAGGTGTATGATAATGATAAGTCTATGATGAGCACATGATGATACGATTCTACCATGCCTAGATGGTCGGGCATGTCACCGCGAAGGGGGGCTGCATACGATTCCACCGTGCCTAGATGGTCGGGCATGTCACCGCTAAGGTGGGCTGCTTATGATTCCACCGTGCCTAGATGGTCGGGCATGTCACCGTTAAAGCGGGCTGCTTATGATTACACCGAGCCTAGTAGACCGGGCATGACACCACTAGTGGGCGGCATATGATGGTTACTCGGACGCGGGTTAACGATGATGGTCTATATACGATATGGTGATGTATGTGCTTTGATGATATATGTACTACGATTATATATGTTATATGTATGAAATGCATCCACTCTTAAAGGTTAAGCAGGTTATGTCTTCATGTTATGTCTTATGATTTCTCTATTATGTTAATTTCATTCATGCCTTACATACTCAGTACAATGTTCGTTCTGACATCCGTTTTCTTTGGACGCTGTGGTCATGCCCACAGGTAAACAGGGAGGAGATCCAGACTCGTAGGAGCTGTTAGAAGGCCTGGAGAGCACTCCATTATTTCGGAGGTGCCATTGCTTATTATTTTGTGTATATGTATTTTGGGAACGGCGGGGTCCTGTCCCGTCCCTATGTCTAGCACTCTAGTAGAGGCTTGTAGATATGTATGTGTGGGTAGCATGGTCTCACGATGTCCGTATTGTATGTATATTATTTTGATAGCCGAAGGGCTTATGTATATAAAGGTAATTATGTTCAAAGTGAAAAATGGTTTTCCTATGATTTGAGTATAAGATTAATAAATGAACACTTGATGTGTACGATGGGTAATGGTATGAGCGGTGCTCGGTTGTTAGCCCCGGGTACCCGTCATGGCCCCTAGTTGGGTCGTGACATCAGGCATTTAAGCCCATGCTCAAAATTTAGAGAAATCCAACAATAGGAAAGAAGTGAGCGTGAGCATGATAGAGGGTATAACAAGAGGGCTAGATCTTCGGGTCCGATGAGTGAGTTCAGAGACGGGCACAGATAGCAGTTTTCTAGGCATTCAGGCCATTCTATGACTAGTGCGCCTCCACGGTTTACAGGCCAGAGATTTGATAGATCTACTCATTCCGGGCCGAGTCAGAGTTTTTTCCGGTTCACAGTTTAGAGGTGATTCGGGTCAGGTGAGGCCACCCGTGCCACGATGTTCCCAATATGGGAAGTTACATTAGGGCCAGTACTGATTAGGTTTAGAGGTTTGCTATGCAGGTGGTCGGCCAGGCCATATTATGCGTGATTGCCCCTCGGTTGGTGGTAGAAGTAGGACCTAGCCTTTAGTGTCGGTACCCGGATCTTCATCATCTATACGCCCTATGGTTCTAGGTTTACATGTGCCAGTGGGCCATGGTAGAGGCAGAGGAAGATTCCCCAGTTCTAGTGGTTCTCAGCACCGTATTTATGCTTTGGCTGGACGCCAAGATCTTGAGTCTTCTCCTGATGTTGTCAAAGGTATATTATCGGTATTTTCTCATAATGTATATGCTTTGATAGATTCGGGCTCCACATTGTCATATATTACTCCATGTATTGCAGGTCGGTTTGGAGTCAAACCTTTTGAGGTGTCTAAACCGGTTGGTGAATCGGTAATAGCTAGCCGAGTATATAGAAATTGCATAGTTGTCATTTGTGAGCATCGTACTATGGTTGACTTACATGAGTTAAAAATGGTAGATTTTGATGTTATCATGGGTATGGATTGGTTGGCTTCTTGCTATGCCAACGTTGATTGTAGAATGCAAATGGTTCGCTTCCAATTTTCGGGAGAACCAATTTTAGAGTGGAAGGGAAATACTGTGTCACCAAAAAGTAGGTTCATTTCCTATCTAAAGGCCATGAAAATGATTACAAAAGGTTGCATTTATCATCTAGTTCGGGTTCAAGATGTAGAAGCTGAACCGCCAACTCTTCAGTCAGTTCCCGTGGTGAATGAGTTTTCGGATGTAGTCCAAGAAGAGCTTCCAGGCCTTTCTCCGGAAAGAGAGATTGATTTTGCTGTTGATGTGTTGCCAGACACCAAGCCTATATCTATTCCACCTTATAGAATTGCTCCCGCAGAGTTGAAAGAGTTGAAGGAGCAATTGAAGGACTTGCTTGAGAAAGGCTTTATTAGGCCTAGTTCTTCCCCGTGGGGAGCACCCGTGTTGTTTGTCCAAAAGAAAGACGGCTCCTTGAGAATGTGCATTGACTATCGGCAACTGAATAAGGTGATAATTAAGAATAGATATCTTCTTCTGAGGATTGATGACTTATTTGATCTATTACAAGGTGCCAAATGGTTTTCGAAGATAAATTTGAGATCTGGGTATTATCAAGTGAGAGTTAGGGAGAAAGATATCCCTAAGACAGCCCTTAGAACAAGATATGGCCATTTTGAGTTCCGGGTGATGTCATTTGGGCTAACTAATGCACCGACAGTATTTATGGATTTGATGAACAATGTGTTCAAGCCTTTCCTAAATTTATTTGTGATTGTATTCATTGACGATATCTTGGTGTATTCTGTCACACCCCGACCTTACTAGGGTGTGATGGGCACCCGACCCTTACTTAGAGCCGAGCGAACCCACTGACTTTTAATACATACATAATCCTTTGGACTTTTAAAATCAAATAAAGATGAAATACATAGTAAAATTTTCAAAAATACTCTTTTTCGTTACTTTCAAATCAAACAAAATTTGTAATCATATGAAACTTATATCATAACACGAATGACACATCGACTGACGGAGCCGCTTACTGATCTGACAACCAATACCCACAACTCTGTCTGCAAAGTCTCTAACTTCGAACAAAACATCATAGTACATATACTCTAACTCGGCAGCACTCTAGGAACAAGTGGAGTCTACCAACTCTGCTGGAACCTCTTCTATACTAGCTTCAACTCATCTGGGTGTACCTGCGCGGCATGAAACGCAGCCCCCGAAGAAAAGGGGTCAGTACGAGCAATATACTGAGTATGTAAGGCATGAATAGTAACATAGTAAGGGATATAAATATGAATAATAACAGAATGGAAATATAGGACATATCATGAGGTAAAAGAGTAACCTGTACATATGAGTGCCTCTTAGGGTGGATGCCATGCATGCTTGTCTTCTCTTTGAAAACATTTCTTTTTCATATATATAGAAAATAGAACATGTCACAGTGCCGAACAGCGTCGGCTCCCCCACATATATACCGCGTCCGGGCATCCCGCGTCCGGGATGATATTACGCCAACTGACAAGGTGGGAATGCGTCTATAGCGCAACATATGTCCCTTTTCCCCATATTCCCCATATACATATACATATGTCCTTTTTCCCCATATTCCCCATATACATATATCATATAAGCAGCATGCATGTGAGCCCAAAGAAAGTCATGTATCCATCGGAGTGACGTAAGGTCGGTAACCTCCGATTATATTATGGAATAATCATCACGACTTTGTCTTACCTTGAAGGAACAATTATTATAAAATGAGACGAGCAATGAATAACAGCATACATAAACCGACACCTGAAGGCTCAGAAACAAGTTTCAGGTCAATCCGATTTAGTATAAGAAACTTATGAGCGTTTGAACTACAGAACCTTTTACGAACGTTTCAGAAGCAATTTTTGGAAAACTCAAGCAGTAATCGTACCAAGTACCTTTAAACATGAAATCATTCTTATCATAGTTATCATAGAAATATTCTCATCCTCGACATCATCAATGTCATTGTAAAACATATCCATCGTTTTTGTCATAAAAGCTTACAATACCATAGACCTTTGTCTTGGAAAAATACGAACATTTTTGGAAAACATTGACGGGTTATCGGAAAAGAATCATGTCTTTGAAATCATAAACATCTATTTTTTTTGAAAACAAGGAGAATATGGAAACAATTATGAAGTCATAACATCGGGATCATGCCTTTGAAGGAAAGGGACGAGCCTTGACATACCTGTTCCACGTCCTACTCGCTACGCTTATTTGTCCAAGATCGCTACCGCTATTCTACATTCAAGAAGATTGACACAATCATTAGATTCATTACCATACACACTTGTCTTAGTCTTTCAAATAAATTCACTTATGATCTGCCGAAATTTCGGCAGCATCTCCCCTGTAAAATACACCATCCCCGAGAATCTAGCTCGGCCCAAATCATAAATCAACAATCCGAGAATTCAACTCGGCCAAACTATCAACAACAATACCATCAATCATACCAACAACATCAACAACCAATTCAAGACGCATTCTAACATTAACAACCTTTGTCATACAATTTAATGGCATTTCATTTATATTCAATTCAATTCACATAACATTCAAAACGACTCAATCAACATACTACTTCACCCGACACCTTCCAAATTCAACAAGAACAATAACAACTTATTTCCTTCTTTCAAATTCAATCACCACAACCCAACTTACAATCTTCCAAACAAATGCCTCACTTCCATGTTCATGAATTATATTTACAACCTACACATTAGCAATATTATTCCTACAAATACAAGAAACCATACTAATGTCACACTAACTCCTTCCATAATCCACAAACTATTACAACTTCATTTCTAACCATTAAATCCTCATTTAACATCATAGAATCCATAACACAACAATCCAAAAATACTAAATAAAATTAGTTCTCCACTCCTACACAACACAACATAGGCACGGCTACAACTTCCACACCATAGTTTCATGAATTTCATCCACATTTACCTACCACAACATACATAATCATCCATAACATACAAGAAAAGGATTAAACCTTACCTTTTTCCCTTGACTCCTCACTTGGCTAGAATTTGTAACTTGGAAGAATATGTGTTTTTCTTGCTCCAATAACCACTTCACTTTGCTAAGGACCCTTCAATGGATTGTTTAGCTAGAAGAAAATATTTTTTTGATAAATTTTCTCCAAGGTTCTTGTTTGGTTAGAGGTGGCCGAATGGCCCTAATTTTTCTCCAAGTTTCCCCCTTGAATTTTCATGAATAGTTTGTCTTGCTTGTAAAAATTGTCCATATTTATAATTAACTCCCTCAAATAGAAGAGTGGACACATGTCTCTTCTCTATTTTTCTTGAAACTTCTTAAAAATGATCAAAGAAGACTAATTGTCTTCTTAAGCCAATTTGGTTCATATATCTTTATAATTTATAATTAGCCCCCATTTAATAAAAATTGTGGACATATACCATACATGCCACACGGCCAACATGGACCCTTCAAGAACCTTCATGAATATTTTGTGAAATTTCCATTTTGCCCCTAGCCTTCCATAATATTACCATGGACCCTTTTGTAAATTTCCCTTTTTACCCTTGGCCTTTCCCAATATTTCCATACTAATAATGTTCATAAATAATATCCATAACAACTTGTACATTAAAATAATGTTGGAACATAGTCTTGCCCTTAACCTACCACGACCACCTTGAAATATCCGAATGTATAAAATACGGGATATAACATCCTCCCCCCTTTTAGAACATTCGTCCTCGAATGTTCTGCTGATCTTATGGGGTGTCATAGTACTTCGGGAGGGTCCCTTTTATAGTCGTTCTTATCTTTATGCCCGTTCCTTATCCCTCACCCTATTCTCCTTATACTCGAACTCCTGGGTCTTTACACGAGTCCTCATTCCACGTCATGGGTTTCCTCTTCTGGTACCTGAAAATATTGTGATCCCTTTTTGGCCTAATATAATATGGTCTCCCCCCCCCCCCTTTAAGGGGCTCCTTATATGCCAACAGTCCTTTTTATGAAGTCTTCGTTTATACCTTATTCCTCATCTTCCTTCCAACTCTGTGCCTACCATATCGAAAACTTCTTATCCTAAGTTTTTCTTTTACTTTCTGTCTATGTCATCATTTTATCCACATTTCCATACCCTTCCATCCACTATTCGTCCTTTTACTTGCTTAGCTCACTTGCTCGCATTTCCTTTTTAACTACGTGTTTGTGTTGTAGCTGTGCGTCCATATTTCTCAAGCGTCCCGCTACTTTTGTTCTTAGCACAAAATCCTTACAGCTTTCACTCTCCTTATCCTTGTTCGTCGAACCTTTAACTATATTAATATAGCTACACATTTATTCTGTTATAGATCTCTCACCTCAACATCATTGCAAGCCTAAGCATTCTTTCTCTTACTTCATATCCCCTTATGCTAATCACTATTCCTTTAGCCCCACTTATCAAAATCGATTCTCGAACCTCATACACTCCTCTCCTGTTTCCTTTTACCACACTCTATTCCCTTTCACAAGGCTACTTTGGGTTCTTACCCAAATAGTCTCGTGCCTTGCCGGTAGTTTCTCTCGGGAGCTTCACTCACTGAGGTTTGTTACCTTTCAACTTCTTTCGACACTTTGATCTCTTTATCTTCCATCTACTAACTTTCTCTCTTTCCAGATATCGTTATACTAGAATTTCAAATCTTAACCTATAGTAAAAATAATAGCGGCTCACCTTGTAACACTTATATCATTTATTTTTGCTGTCACCCGAACTTCGGTACCCTTACTTAATTAATGCCTTCCTTACCGTAGCTCCGGTTGCTGGGACACACACGCCCACCGATACAATCATATGTGGGATATTCTACGCATTCACATATATATATAATTACTACTAACTTTCCCACAAAATACTTCCATACGCTATTCAAGCCTATCCTAATTCCCGAGCTGTGACGCACTCTTTGTCTCTTCATCGACCTAGTCTGCCTCGTCCTACGCGTCTTCTTATGGTCTCCAACCATCCCATATCCTCTAGTTTCCCTTAGGCTACCCTAGCTTCTCATTTGTCCCTTATGTCTGGATATGTAGAATTTCTTGCATACTTCCCAGGGGGTCACCCATCCTAAAATTCCTCCCACCTTAGCACGCTTAATCTCGAAACTTCGACAAAATCTGGTACCTCAATACTGATATAATCGCGTCCACTTCCTCGCATGACCTTTATTACATGATCTGGAGCGAGTCAAGGTCTTACAGTTCCCGAGACATTTTCGTAACACGACCTTTTTTAACAATTACTATTTTACCCTTTTCAATTCCCAATGTTCACCCTTCACTTACATGCATAATTATCTTTCGTCCTGGATTCCCAAATTCCCGACGGTAGTGATCGCACCTTTATCGCCATGCCAAATCCATAACCTTTTTGAAGCAATGCATCTCACTTATTGTCTATTTACAGTATTTCCTTTCCACGCTTCTTCCTGTTAGGCATACCCATGCTGGCAGAACCTCCTTTACCATTCTTATTATTTAAAATCTGTATGCAGCAGATATCGACAAGACCTCACAGAACATACGACTATATAACACGTTCTAGCTATCCAGAGCTTCCGGTTCCAGATAACAGAACAAATATATCAGTACTTACCCCTGTGACTTTCCATATCGCCGCTCATCTTCTTCCGTTATACGTAAGGCTTATATAAGGAATCTCATTTCCTATGACTTGGCTCTATCGCACGACCTAAGACAGAAAGAAGGTCAACAATCCCTAGATGCCCCGCAGCCTCCTGTTTATAAATGTGGCCGGCTTCACACCCATAAACAGGACTCTACTGGACACGACTTTGCAGACAACCCCTAGGACAACCTGCTCTGATACCACTTTGTCACACCCCGACCTTACTAGGGTGTGATGGGCACCCGACCTTTACTTAGAGCTGAGCGAACCCACTGACTTTTAATACATACAGAATCCTTTGGACTTTTTAAATCAAATAAAGATGAAATACATAGTAAAATTTTCAGAAATACTCTTTTTCGTTACTTTCAAATCAAACAAAATTTGTAATCATATGAAACTTATATCATAAAACGAATGACACATCGACTGACGGAGCCGCTTACTGATCTGACAACCAATACCCACAACTCTGTCTGCAAAGTCTCTAACTTCGAACAAAACATCATAGTACATATACTCTAACTCGGCAGCACTCTAGGAACAAGTGGAGTCTACCAACTCCGCTGGAACCTCTTCTATACTAGCTTCAACTCATCTGGGTGTACCTGCGCGACATGAAACGCAGCCCCCGAAGAAAAGGGGTCAGTACGAGCAATGTACTGACTATGTAAGGCATGAATAGTAACATAGTAAGGGATATAAATATGAATAATAACAGAATGGAAATATAGGACATATCATGAGGTAAACGAATAACCTGTACATATGAGTGCCTCTTAGGGCGGATGCCATGCATGCTTGTCTTCTCTTTGAAAACATTTCTTTTTCATATATATAGAAAATAGAACATGTCATAGCGCCGACCAACGTCGGCTCCCCCACATAGCGCCGAACAGCGTCGGCTCCCCCACATATATCCCGCGTCCAGGCATCCCGCGTCCGGGATGATATTACCCCAACTGACCAGGTGGCAATGCGTCTATAGCGCAACATATGTCCCTTTTCCCCATATTCCCCATATACATATACATATGTCCCTTTTCCCCATATACATATATCATATAAGCAGCATGCATGTGAGCCCAAAGAAAGTCATGTATCCATCGGAGTAACGTATGGTCTGTAACCTCCGATTATATTATGGAATAATCATCACGACTTTGTCTCACCTTGAAGGAACAATTATTATAAGAGGATACGAGCAACGAATAACAGCATACATAAACAGACACCTGAAGGCTCAGATTCAAGTTTCAGGTCAATCCGATTTAGTATAAGAAACTTATGAGCGTTTAAAAAACAGAACCTTTTACGAACGTTTCAGAAGCTATTTTTGGAAAAATCAAGCAGTAACTGTACCAAGTACTTTAAACATGAAATCATTCTTATCATAGTAATCATAGGAATATTCTAAACCTCGACATCATCAATGTCATTGTAAAACATATCCATCGTTTTTGAAATAAAAGCTTACAATACCATAGACCTTTGTCTTGGAAAAATACGAACATTTTTGGAAAACATTGATGGGTTATCGGAAAAGAATCATGTCATTGAAATCATAAAGATCTATTTTTTTTAAAACAAGGAGAATATGGAAACAATTATGAAGTCATAACATCGGGATCATGACTTTGAAGGAAAGGGACGAGCCTTAACACCCCTGTTCCACGTCCTACTCGCTACGCTTATTTGTCCAAGCTCGCTACCGCTATTCTACATTCAAGAAGATTGACGCAATTATTAGATTCATTACCATACACACTTGTCTTAATCTTTCAAATAAATTCACTTATGATCTGTAGAAATTTCGGCAGCATCTCCCCTGTAAATACACCATCCCCGAGAATCTAGCTCGGCCTAAATCATCAATCAACAATCCGAGAATTCAACTCGGCCAAACTATCAACAACAATACCATCAATCATACCAGCAACATCAACAACCAATTCAAGACGTATTCTAACATTAACAACCTTTGTCATACAATTTAACGACATTTCATTTATATTCAATTCAATTCACATAACATTCAAAACGACTCAATCAACATACTACTCCACCCGACACCTTCCAAATTCAACAAGAACAATAACAACTTATTTCCTTCTTTCAAATTCAATCACCACAACCCAACTTACAATCTTCCAAACAAATGTCTCACTTCCAAGGTCATGAATTATATTTACAACCTACACATTAGCAATATTATTCCTACAAATACAAGAAACCATACTAATGTCACACTAACTCCTTCCATAATCCACAAACTATTACAACTTCATTTCTAACCATTAAATCCTCATTTAACATCATAGAATCCATAACACAACAATCCAAAAATACTAAATAAAATTAGTTCTCCACTCCTACACAACACAACATAGGCACGGCTACAACTTCCACACAATAGTTTCATGAATTTCATCCACTTTTACCTACCACAACATACATAATCATCCATAACATATAAGAAAAGGATTAAACCTTACCTTTTTCCCTTGACTCCTCACTTGGCTAGAATTTGTAATTTGCAACAATATGTGTTTTTTTGCTCCAATAACCACTTCCCTTTGCTAAGGAACATTCAATGGATTGTTTACCTAGAAGAAAATAATTTTTTGATAAATTTTCTCCAAGGTTCTTGTTTGGTTAGAGGTGGCCGAATGGCCCTAATTTTTCTCCATGTTTCCCCCTTGAATTTTCATGAATAGTTTGTCTTGCTTGTATACCTTGTCCATATTTATAATTAACTCCATCAAATAGAAGAGTGGACACATGTCCCTTCTCTATATTTCTTGAAACTTCTTAAAAATGATCAAAGAAGACTAATTGTCTTCTTAAGCAAAATTTGGTCCACATATCTTTATAATTTATAATTAGCCCCCATTTAATAAAAATTGTGGACATATACCATACATGCCACACGGCCAACATGGCCCCTTCAGGAACCTTCATGAATATTTTGTGAAATTCCCATTTTGCCCCTAGCCTTCCATAATATTACCATGGACCCTTTTATAAATTTTCCTTTTTACCCTTGGCCTTTCCCAATATTTCCATTCTAATAATGTTCATAAATAATATCCATAACAACTTGTACATTAAAATAATGTTGGAACATAGTCTTGCCCTTAACCTACCACGACCACCTTGAAATATCCGAATGTATAAAATACGGGATATAATATATTCTAGATCCGAGGAAGAACATGAGGATCACTTGCGTACTGTCCTTAGAATTTTTCAAACTCGAGAGTTGTTTGCCAAATTTTCTAAGTGTGAGTCTTGGTTGAACTCAGTGATATTTTTGGGGCACATTGTTTCAGTCGATGATATTCGGGTAGATAGCCAAAAGATTGAGGCCGTGAAGACTTGGCCGAGGCCCACGACTCCTACGTAGGTTCGTAGTTTTCTGGGCTTAGCAGGTTATTACAGGAGATTTGTAGAACGCTTTTCTTCTATTTCTGCACCACTCACAAAGCTGACCTAGAAATAAGCAAAGTTTCAATGGACAGATGCTTGTGAACGTAGTATGGACAGATGCTTGTGAACGTAGTTTCCAAGAGCTAAAGGATAGATTAATTTCTGCCCTAGTCCTGACACTTCCAAAGGGATTGGAAGGTTATGTTGTTTATTGCGATGCTTCTGGCATTGGGCTAGGCTGTGTGTTGATGCAACATGGTAAGGTGATTGCGTATGCTTCAAGCCAATTACGGAAACATGAGAGAAATTATCCAACCCATGACCTTGAATTGGCTGCAGTGATTCATGCATTAAAGATGTCAAGACATTATTTGTATGGTGTCCATGTGGATATTTATACAGATCATAAGAGCTTTCAGTATATCTTCAACCAGAAAGAGTTGAATTTGCGGCAACGACAATAGTTGGAATTGCTAAAAGATTATGATGTTGATATCCTATATCACCCCGGAAAGGCAAATGTTGTGGCTGATGCTCTTAGCCGTAGATCTATGGGAAGTTTGTGTGATGTTCGGCCAGAGAAAAGAGAAATGGCTCGTGAGCTCCATCAGTTAGCTAGCCTAGGAGTTCGAGTAGTAGACTCAGGTAGCATTGGAGCTACCATTCAGAATTCAGTAGTCTCGTCGCTAGTAGTGGAAGTGAAAGAGCGACAATACGAAGATCACATGCTAATTCATTACAGACATACACTCCCTCAGAAGGAGAAGTCATTATTTGAGATCGCAGGAGACGGAGTTCTCCGATACCGAGGCAGATTATGTGTTCCTGATGTGGTAGGATTATGCCACCAAATATTGAGAGAGGCCCATTACTCCTATTATTTTTTCCACCCCGGAGCAACGAAATAATCTTAAATCTATATGTTGGTGGAATGGGATGAAGAGGGATATAGCGGAAATTGTAGCTCAATGTCCCAACAGTCAACAAGTAAAAATCGAGCACCAAAAGCCGGGCGGATTGTTGCAAGCTATAGAAATTCTAACTTGGAAGTGGGAAGTAATTAACATGGACTTCATTACAAGCTTACCCCGTTCTCGACGTAAGTATGACTCTATATGGGTGATTGTGGATAGACTCACGAAGTCAGCTCAATTCTTACCAGTCAGAACTACATATGTGGCGGAAGATTATGCAAAGCTTTATGTTAAAGAGATAGTACGACTTCACAGTGTTCCAGTATCTTTTATCTCGGATAGAGGGACCCAGTTTACATCCAACTTTTGGAAATCTTTCCAAGAAGGTTTGGGGTCTTAGGTGAGCATTAGCACGACATTTCACCTACAGACTGGTGAACAAGCTGAACATACCATTCAGACTCTCGAGGATATGCTACGGGCATGTATGCTGGATTTTGGAGGTACTTGGGATGATCACTTACCACTTATTGAATTTTCTTATAACAATAGTTATCATTCTAGCATCCAAATGGCACCGTATGAGGCTTTATATAGGTGAAAGTGTAGATCCCCAATTGGGTGGTTTGAAGTAGGAGAGGCTAAATTGATAGGGCCAGACTTGGTCCAGCAAGCCATAGGGAAAGTCAAGCTTATACGGAATCGATTGTTAATAGCTCAAAGTCGTCAAAAGTCATATGTGGATAATCGTCGAAGGGACTTAGAGCTCCAAGTTAAAGATTGGGTATTCTTAAAAGTGTCACCAATGAAGGGTGTAACGAGATTTGGCAAAAAGGAGAAGCTTAGGCCCCAGTACATTAGGCCTTATGAGATTGTGCGCAAAGTAGGCGAAGTGGCTTACAAATTAGATCTACCTCCTGATTTGGAGTTAGTTCACCCAGTTTTTTATGTCTCGATGCTTCGTAAATGTGTTGGAGATCCTACTAGGATCGTCCCAATGGATGATGTTCAAGTAACAAAAAAGTTGACTTATGAAGCGGTACCCATTGCCATAATAGATAGGCAAGTACGGAGGCTTAGAAACAAAGAAGTGGCCTCAGTTAAGGTTTTGTGGAGAAACTATAACCGAGAAGAAATTGTCACGACCCAACCCCGTAGGCCGTGACTAGTGCCCGACGCTGGTGCCACAACTCAGAAGAATCAGAAAAGGGGGCATAACCCCGCATCATAATATGTCGTATCAGATGGCTATAGTAAATCATATCAGAACAAGCGTACATGGCACATCATACTCCACAAACCCATGTACGCGTATACCTGCCCCCTCACATCGAGGCACGGCGAACAATGCAAAGGATCACGCTTGACAACATATCCTGGCCCGGGCTCAGTGTGGGAAACATTGGGGCATCCACGAATGGAGTAGTGAGAGACTAATGCAATGAAAGTATCATAATTGTTTCCATAGACTCGATGAGGCATATCAAAGACAAACCGATCCAATGGGGTCGGAAGGGATCCTAGTAAATGAGGTTCAAGTGTCAAAACAATTCATCAGACATAATGGAATATTTAAAACCATGTTTGTTAGGTAATGAGAATGGTAGTCAAAACATTTTGTTCAAAAACCGTTCGAAAATAGGACTTGAGTACAATACGGGCAAAACCGGGAATAGTGGGTCCACCTCGGGACAAGCAAGGCGGTGGGCTCAAATTACATATTTTAAACATATGGGGTCATCTACAAAGGTTCTACGGACGTTCTATGACGTTCCAAGTAGTTTAAGGAAAGTTTGCATGATTTTCAAGAATACAAACTAAAAGGGCTCAATCTTACTGAAGGAAAAGGCGAGATTTTCAATTGCGGATTCCGATGGGCAGAAAGTCCTCCGAGGCCCGAATCCGATTCTACTACACTTAGGCATGCCAAAAGAAGGATCGGGGTAGCTTTACATACCTTTTGAGCTTTGCACGCCTATCCCAACTCACTCCCCGTTTTGTCGAAAATCTGCAAATGGTCACATTTACCAATCGTAAGTTATAGATGCTACGAATTCGATTCAACTCATATTTGTCTACCGAAATTTCGGTAGCACTTCCCCTATACATATAGCAACCCCGAGAATTCAACTCGGCTGAAAATCATCCACAACAACCCAAACAACAACATCAACAACAATAACAATCACTATAAACGCAATATAACTTATTTAGCCATCTTTTCAATACAATATCATAACCTTCACTTTAACCTTAACTTTCAAACTAATCTCAATGATTTCACATTCATTATCAATCTAGATCTCCACAACATAGTTTAGAAGCGTTTCATATCGTTTCCTCAAATTACACACACGATATACATAATATACAACTTTCAGCCAAAGTCATAATTCACTCGAAACTTCTAATCTTTAACAAACATATTCATGATATGGTTCTAGCTTCCAAATTCATCAATACTCATCATAATTTGCAACTTAACAACTTCATTTTCATAATGTCGTAAAATCATTCTAAAACGACATAAACTTCTACATTCCATTTCATAACAAACTTATATCGTTTTACTTTCATATACCTTGCAAACATCACAACAACACTACTAACTTGTTAAACAAAAATTGATTCATTCTCATTCTACCAAAGACACCCCACGGCTACATCACTATTTTCCAACTTCTATCAAATTCATTCAACTTTCATTTCCAATATGCATTTCATCCCAACCACAACTAGAATATGATATAAATTCAACACCTTATAATTATACACATACATATATACACGGCCACATGCCTATATACATATCCACTTGGTAAACTTCCATTTTTTTCCGTACAATCAACTCATTCCCACATACTACAACACAAACAAAACTTCATAACACAATAAAAAGGAATGAATCCTTACCTTTTTCTCTAGTCTTCTTCACTTGGATATATGATCAAATTGATGAAACAAGGGCTCCTTCCTCCAAAGCAACTACACCAAGATGAAAAGGGTACTCAACTTAGTAGAAAAACCACAAAAGAAAAATTTTTGGAGCAATATTTTTGATAGCCAATTTTTCCTTGCCAAGGCCGAAACCCTCCTTTTGTTTTGCTCTTGTTCTTTTGTTTTTTGTTCTTTCTTCAATCTTCTAAAGGATGAAGATGATATAAAGTAAGTATAATATGGTCCCCCTTAGTTAATTTATCACATGGAAATTACTTTGGGCCATTGGGTTTGGGCCATAGTTGGCCGGCCACCCCATCTCTTTGGCCCTCATTTCAATTCTCATTTTGAGCCCAATTGGCTTGTATATCATATTTTGTAATTCCCGAAACTAATTTTCCGAAATTCCAAAATTTTTCCCTTAGCCCTATTCCACACTTCCATAAAAATATTCGTTCATAAACAACTCATGTGTTACATAAAATCAATTATGACTTTATTTCATACAAGTCAAGATTATTTCTAATTTTTCCAAATGTGCGAAAACACGGGATATAACAAAAATGACATGGGAAGCGCAAGAAAATATGAAGTCCAAGTACCTGCACTTATTTCAACCCCCGTAGAGATCCAAGATGAGACATCAAGATCATGAGGTATGTATGTTTTCCTTTTTATGCATTCGGGTCGTGTGTGGCCAAAATCTATTGCTATTATGTTGTGGCCCTATGAGGCATTATTATTATGTGTTGTTGTGATAGGATGGTAGAGCCCTATTACAGGGGAACCCAAGCAAAATTTTCATAGAATTCCCGAACACTTAACATTCGAGGACGAATGTTCTTAAGGGGGGAAGAATGTTACACCTTGGAAAATTCTACGTTGATGCACAGTGAATGGACTAATGAAGGGAACGAAGTATACAATATTTCAATAAGTAAGAAAAGGAATTTGATGTCCCTAGTTGAGATTTGCAAAGACATTCGAGGTAAGAGAAGAAAGTTTGCCAAGGAAGGCAAGGTATACGTTACGTATCAAAAGATATTTACGAGTAACGAATTAATGATGACTTAATGATGTCTTGGATAAGAGATATAACATCCCTTAGATTTTTAATGAGGTGTTAAACAAGTGTTAAGAAGGTTCCATAGGGATTGAAGATCAAACGATTCGACGACAACGAGTTCGGAAAAGCTGGGCATTATACGGCCCAACATACTGGCCGTATAAAATATACTGGCCGTATGTTAGGAAGTATATTCAGCCCAGATTGGAAGCCTTCACTGGACTAAAAGTACGTCCAAACATACGGTCAGTATAAATTATACGGACCGTATGTTGGTCCGTGAAATCCAAGCGGGACAGATTGTGAGATATTAATAAGGGACCAAGTTCATTTCATTTCATTTCATCTTCACTCCCCTTCTCTCAAAAACTCTATAGAACATTTCTCCACACTTCTCCCACAAGAATTCAAGAGATATTAATGATCAACTTCATCAAACCAAGAGAATCAAGAGTAAGAAACTCATTAAAGTTCATCCAAGACAAGAAATCCAAGTGGAGGTGGAACTAGGATTTTTCTCAAGTGAAGTGTTCCACCCAAAGTCCAATCCTATACCATATAAGGTAAGTTTTATGTTCTTTCCATGTTGTTTAAGGTATTGAGAGGTTGAAAGACTTGGATTGTAGAAGGAGATAGAAAATGGGTCATGAATGTGAGAATAGTCATATTTTGAGTAGTAGCTTGGATTGAGTAATGATTCTTGATATGTTGTGATTATGATTATGTTATAAATGGCATTAAAAACATGGGATAGACATTGCATATGAGTGAATGTAATATTGTGTCATGACCATGAATATGGATGAGTTGAAGTGGATTGAGAAATATGGATAATGTAGGTGAATGAATATTATTGTTATGATGTTGTGAATGTTAGTATAGATGTATGGGAGTTGATATATGATATGGGGGAAGTTGTATAAATAAAGGAGATGTTACCCAATTTTCTCTAGCTTTAGTCAACTATGCTAAGCTATCGATTGTCTAATGTTAGTATAAACTCTAATGAAGGTAGAAACGTGAGCATTGAAGGAGAACGTTCAAGCAATAGAATAGTTGAACGAAAAGGTATGTAAGGCTAACCCTTCTTTCCATAAAGCATGATTCCTTGGCCATATATCTATTCTTCATGAGCCTGTGATGTCCTCCAAATGATTCTATCTTTGAAAACTACTAAAGCTCATGATTCTCGTTATGTTACGATTCTATGAAATTCCTTATATGATGAGTGATCCTCTAAGGATAGATGCAATGAAACGATGATAATAATGATGTCAAAGATGCTTATGAGCTCTTATGTATATGTGTTTATGTATGACTATTATGTAACATCAAGCTTATATGGCCGGGTATGATATGTATCGCGCGCGCACCACTGTAGTTGGGTACGGACAACCCTGAGCCTTATTAAGGCCAGGTATGTATAAATCACCGAGCCTTGCCATGGCCGGGTATGTGAAACACCGATCCTTCATGGTCGGGTATTCTATGAATATAAATATGAATATGAATATGATAATGAATAAGGATCCGGATAAGGATGTATGTGCACAATCACGTATTAGAAATGGAAGGTCCCTATGAAAAGCAAGTAAGTGTTTATGACGGCGGTTCTACTACCTCCCATCTTATGCTATTTCTTATGTTGTCTTTTATGCTTCTATAATGATGTTGATTATGCTTTACATACTTAGTATATTCTTCGTACTGACGTCCTTTTGTTTGTGGACGCTGCGTCATGCCCGCAGGTGGCCAGGGAGACTGTCACACCCGACCTTACTGGGGTGTGATGGGCACCTGACCCTTACTTAGGGCCGAGCGAACCCTCAGACTCTTGCTGCACATAAAATCACGTCAAACTTTTTAAATCAAATAAGATAAAATACATAGTAAATTTTTTTTTTTCCAGAAATATTCTTTCTCGTAGTTTCCAAGTAGAACAAATCTATAATCATACAAAATTCAGTACATAACACAGACCGACATATCGGCTGATGGAGCCGCTTACAGACTGACTAACAATACCCACGACGTTGTCTGCAAAGTCTCTAACATCAATCAAAAACCTTTACATACGAACTCTGACTCGGTAGCGCTCCAGGAGCAAATGGAGCTTGCCGACTCCGCTGGAACATCTTCTATAATAATCTCGGCTCATCTGGGAGTACCTGCGCGGCATGAAACGCAGCCCCCGAAGACAGGGGGTCAGTACGGAATATGTACTGAGTATGTAAGGCATGCATTACAAAGAAGCAGACAGAACTAACAAACAAATACGGTATTCAGAGTACCAGACGCTCATTACTTTTCAGACACAAAGCATACATACCTGTCTCACATATCAGTGAATATACAGAAAGTAAGGGTGTTGACCAAAGTACCAAAATACTTATTCTACATTTATAGATCGCATGTCCGAAGAGGTGCAGAAAATACAGAATACAGAACGGAGTACCGAACGTACAGAGGTGATATCACGCGCCAGACGGGGTACAGAACGTACAAAATGCTCAGATGATGTCATGTTTCGGACGGAATACAGAACGTACAAAATACTCAACTGATGTCATATATCGTACGAAATACAGAACGTACAGAATACCAGAGGAAATGCACGATAACAGAACCTGGCCCGGGACGCAGTGAACAAGCAGAAGAAGGGCACGATAACAGAACCTGGCCCGGGACGTAGTGAAAGAGACATTGAGTCATGCACGAGCAGAGTCATGAGAAACCATATGCACATAAATCCAGACTCGATGGATGGGTACACTTGCCGACATTCGAAGGCTCAGAAACGAGTTTCGAGTTCTTCCAAGTTAATATCAGGAAGTTATGAGCATTTGAAATACAGAAACCTCTTCGGACTTTTAAGCGATCCGAGATCGTACTTAGAGAACATTAAGGCTTACAGAGAATACTCATATCAGAATACTTGGATCAGAAGGCTCATATCCAGACATTCATAGCCGAATACTTATTTCGGAATACTTATATCGGAATACCCATATCAGAACACTTATACCAGACACTCGTACCAGTATACCTAACTCAGAATGCTTATATCAGAATATTTATATCGGATTATTTATATTGGAATGCTTAAATCAGAACACTTATATCGGAATATTTACATCAGAATACTTATATCAAAATGTTCGAATCAGATCGTTCGTATCGGAGTATTTATATCAGAATAGTCGAGTCAGAACACTTGTATCTGAGTTACTAGGTACTTATAACAAACTCGGAACATTAGCCAAAGTTTCCCTTAATTATCGTACGGAAATAGGGCAAATAAAACAATACAAATAGGTCTCGGGGGTTGTGGGCCCACCTTGGGTCAAGTCGAGGTGACATACGTAAAACTATAAACATTTGGTCTTATAAGGTCATCTACGAAAGTTTCAGCGCAATCCAGTTCCGTTGGTGGAAGTTACATATATTCAAACTAACTTTTTCAACTAAACATAATATGCCTAATTCAATTACATTGAATGAAAAAGGGTCAAACATAAGCTCGGATTTCTAAGAGTAGAGTCATCCCCGAGGCTCGAATCATAGCCTACCACATCTAGGACATGCCAAGAGAAAGAGAGGGTAAGCCTTACATACCTTAGTTGCGCCTCACGCTCGTCCAGATTCAATTCCCGTTTCGCCCAGAATCTACAAATGATCATTTTTACCAAATGTTAACTATAAGGCTTTTGGTATTCAATCTTGAATTGGTACTTGTCTACCGGAATTTCGGCAGCACCTCCCCTGTAAATACAACGCCACGAGAATTTAACTCGGCCCAGAATATCAACAACAACAACACAACAATACCAACAACAAACCAACAACATCAATAGTCAATCAAAAATGCATTATAACATACATTGTTTCCTTTCCTAAATAGTGCACCAACTTCCAACCCAACTTTGCACTTCTAAGTCAATATCAGCATTTTCATATTCATGTACCAATTTAAGATCATTCTAACACAATTCGAAAGCTTTTCGTGTCACTCTACAAAATAGGCAAGATTCCACCAAATTCCATAACTTGCCCGAAAACTCCTCAACTTCCCTAGAAACGATTTTTAATGCATTTCTTGCTTCCGAATTCATGAACTACTCCAACAACACACATTCTAACAACATTATACTCGTGAATATAGAAACGACATTAATATTACATTGGCTTCCACATCAACCCATAATATTTCCAACACCACTTTAAATCATCAAATTCCCATTTCTATCATAGGATACATATCAACAACAATTAAATTACTACATATAAATTTGGTCATCTTTCCTACACAACATATACACCACATGGCCAACCCAACATCTACAACTTCAACTAAAATTATCACACTTTCATTGTCAACATAGAATTCACAACAACAACAACAACTAAAACACTTCATAAAATCATTGAATCATTGTTACTACAATCACCCATGCACACGGACACACACAATCATCATGCAAACTTCCATATTCTTATGAATTCTACTCCTTTCTACATTCCACAACATAAACAAAGACTCAATAACATATAAAAGGAGATGAATTCTTACCTTTTCCTTCAACTTCCTCACTTTACCAAAGTTGTCAACTTGCAACAAAGAGAGAGATTCTTGCCTCAACAACTATACCATGTTGAAGAGCATCCTTGAGTTAGTAGAAATGCATGAAGAAATAAATTTTTGGGACAAGATTTCATGGGGATGAAATCCCCTCCTCTTGGCCGAAACTCCCCTTCTTTCTCCTTCATCTTTTTTTTTTTTTGTTCTTTCTTTCAAGTTCTTGAATTTTCCAAATGGAAATGTGATGAATTCTTCTCATCCATGTGCCATATATTAAAGGGTCATGTGCATGGCACATGCCCTCCTCTAGAATTTTCTTGAATGGTGGCAAAAGATGACTTATTTGTCATCTTTGCTTATTTTTTTCTTTTCTCCTCTTTTTCTAGAATTTTGTGAAATTACCATCTTGCCCTTAGTCTTCCACATTATTTCCATTGTCCATTTTGCAAATTTCTCTTTTTACCCTTGGCCTCTCCCAATATTTTCATACCACCAATGTTCATAAATAATATTCCTAACCACTCGTACATTAAAATAATTCTTGAAAATGATCTTGTCCTTAACTTGTCACGACTTTCTCGGATTATCCGAATGTATGAGATACGGGATATAACATCCTCCCCCCCCCCCCCCCTTTAGAACATTCATCCTCGAATGTTCAACTGATCTTGTAGGGTGTCATAACACTTCGGGAGGGTCCCTATCATAGTTATTCCTTTCTTCGTACCTATTCTCTGCTTTACACCTTACTTTCTTCGTAATCGGATTTCCCTACGCATAACATATCGAAAACTTCTTACCATGAGTCTTTCTCTCACTTTAGGTCTGTATCCTTATTTGTCCACATCTTCATGCCCTGTCTTTTTTCAAATAGCCTGGTGTTAAGGCTTCTCCATTCTTAACTTATGATAGGAATAACATCAACGTATTTTATAACACTTGCACCATTTACCTTTGCTACCACTTGGACTTCGGTACCCTTATTCAGTTGGTGCCTTCCATATCGTAGCACCGGTTACTGGGACACACGTGTCCACTAATACAGTCACAAATAAGGTGTCATACGTATCCATATATATATACATATAAGTATTATCAACTAGCCCATAAAATACTTCCAATCGTCATTCAATCCTATCCAAATTCCAGAGCCGTGACGTACTTTTTGTCTCTCCACCGAGCTAGTCTGCCTTGTTCTACGCGCCTTCTTATGGTCTCCAACCATCCCATATGTTCTAATTTCACTCAGGCCATTCCAGCTTTTCATTTGTCTCTTACAGCTAAATCTTTGGAATTTCTTGCATACTTCCCAGGGGGTCACCCATCCTGAAATTGCTCCTACCTGAGCACGCTTAACCTCGAAACCTTGGTGGAATTTGGCACCTTAACGCCGATATAATCACGTCCACTTCCTTGTATATCCTTTACTACATAATCTAGAGCAAGTCAAGGTTTTACAGATTCTGAGACACATTCGTAACACGTCCTTTCTTGTGAAATTAATATTTTACCCTTTTCGGTCTTCCATACCACATTTACAAATTCTTATCATTCGAAATCTGTACGCAGCAAATACCAACAATACCTTACAAAGCATACGGCTATATATCACATTCTAGCCGCCCAGAACTTTCTGTTTCAGGGAACAGAACGATTATCTCCAGACTTGCCCGTGTGACCCTTCCATATCATTTCCCATCTTCTTCCGTAGTATGTAAGGCTTGCATATAAGGGATCTTATGTCCTATGACTTGGCTCTATCGCACGATATATGACAGAAAGAAGGTCAACAATCCCTAGATGCCCCGTAGCCTCCTGTTTATGAATGTGGCGCGCTTCACACCATAAACAGGACTCTACCGGACACGACTTTGCAGACAACCTCTAGGACAGACCTGCTCTGATACCACTTTGTCACACCCGACCTTACTGGGGTGTGATGGGCACCCGACCCTTACTTAGGGCCGAGCGAACCCTCAGACTGTTGCAGCACATAAAATCACGTCAAACTTTTTAAATCAAATAAGATAAAATACATAGTAATTTTTTTTTCCAGAAATATTCTTTCTCGTAGTTTCCAAGTAGAACAAATCTATAATCATACAAAATTCAGTACATAACACAGACCGACATATCGGCTGACGGAGCCGCTTACAGACTGACTAACAATACCCACGACGTTGTCTGCAAAGTCTCTAACATCAATCAAAAACCTTTACATACGAACTCTGACTCGGCAGCGCTCTAGGAGCAAATGGAGCTTGCCAACTCCACTGGAACATCTTCTATAATAATCTCGGCTCATCTGGGAGCACCTGCGCGGCATGAAACGCAGCCCCGAAGACAGGGGGTCAGTACGGAATATTTACTGAGTATGTAAGGCATGCATTACAAAGAAGCAGACAGAACTAACAAACAAATACGGTATTCAGAGTACCAGACGCTCATTACTTTTCAGACACAAAGCATACATACCTGTCTCACATATCAGTAAATATACAGAAACTAAGGGTGTTGACCAAAGTACCAAAATACTTATTCTACATTTACAGATCGCATGTCCGAAGAGGTGCAGAAAATACAGAATACAGAACAGAGTACCGAACGTACAGAGGTGATATCACGCGCCAGACGGGGTACAGAACGTACAAAATGCTCAGATGATGTCATGTTTTGGACGGAATACAGAATGTACAAAATACTCAGATGATGTCATATATCGGACGAAATACAGAACGTACAGAATACCAGAGTGCTTACTTTCCAGACACAAATTATGCATATCGAAATCATATAATATTTCCACAGATAACAGATCCCGGCCCTGTGATAAGGGACGCGGTAAACAGAATCATCATATGTCAAAATTATGTGTCAATATATACATATGCAGATAGCAGATGACAGATCCCGGCCCTGTGATAAGGGACGCGGTAACAGAACCCGACCCTCTGGGAAGAGACGCGGTGACCAGAATCATATGCCATCCTGGCCGCCATCCCCATATCATCATATACAGATAACAGAACCCGGCTCTCCCACCGAGGGGCGCGGTGAACAATGCAGAGGAAATGCACGATAACAGAACCTGGCCCGGGACGCAGTGAACAAGCAGAAGAAGGGCACGATAACAGAACCTGGCCCGGGACGCAGTGAAAGAGACATTGAGTCATGCACGAGCAGAGTCATGAGAAACCATATGCACATAAATCCAGACTCGATGGATGGGTACAGTTGCCGACATTCGAAGGCTCAGAAACGAGTTTCGGGTTCTTCCAAGTTAATATCAGGAAGTTATGAGCATTTGAAATACAGAAACCTCTTCGGACTTTTAAGCGATCCGAGATCGTACTTAGAGAACATTAAGGCTTACAGAGAATACTCATATCAGAATACTTGGATCAGAAGGCTCATATCCAGACATTCATAGCCGAATACTTATTTCGGAATACTTATATCGGAATACCCATATCAGAACACTTATACCAGACACTCGTACCAGTATACCTAACTCAGAATGCTTATATTAGAATATTTATATCGGATTATTTATATTGGAATGCTTAAATCAGAACACTTATATCGGAATATTTACATCAGAATACTTATATCAAAATGTTCGAATCAGATCGTTCGTATCGGAGTATTTATATCAGAATAGTCGAGTCAGAACACTTGTATCTGAGTTACTAGGTACTTATAACAAACTCGGAACATTAGCCAAAGTTTCCCTTAATTATCGTACGGAAATAGGGCAAATAAAACAATACAAATAGGTCTCGGGGGTTGTGGGCCCACCTTGGGTCAAGTCGAGGTGACATACGTAAAACTATAAACATTTGGTCTTATAAGGTCATCTACGAAAGTTTCAGCGCAATCCAGTTCCGTTGGTGGAAGTTACATATATTCAAACTAACTTTTTCAACTAAACATAATATGCCTAATTCAATTACACTGAATGAAAAAGGGTCAAACATAAGCTCGGATTTCTAAGAGTAGAGTCATCCCCGAGGCTCGAATCATAGCCTACCACATCTAGGACATGCCAAGAGAAAGAGAGGGTAAGCCTCACATACCATAGTTGCGCCTCACGCTCGTCCAGATTCAATTCCCGTTTCGCCCAGAATCTACAAATGGTCATTTTTACCAAATGTTAACTATAAGGCTTTTGGTATTCAATCTTGAATTGGTACTTGTCTACCGGAATTTCGGCAGCACCTCCCCTGTAAATACAACGCCCCGAGAATTTAACTCGGCCCAGAATATCAACAACAACAACACAACAATACCAACAACAAACCAACAACAAACCAACAACAAACCAACAACATCAATAGTCAATCAAAAATGCATTATAACATACATTGTTTCCTTTCCTAAATAGTGCAACAACTTCCAACCCAACTTTGCACTTCTAAGTCAATATCAACATTTTCATATTCGTGTACCAATTTAAGATCATTCTAACACAATTCGAAAGCTTTTCGTGTCACTCTACAAAATAGGCAAGATTCCACCAAATTCCATAACTTGCCCGAAAACTCCTCAACTTCCCTAGAAACGATTTTTAATGCATTTCTTGCTTCCGAATTCATGAACTACTCCAACAACACACATTCTAACAACATTATACTCGTGAATATAGAAACGACATTAATATTACATTGGCTTCCAAATCAACCCATAATATTTCCAACACCACTTTAAATCATCAAATTCCCATTTCTATCATAGGATACATATCAACAACAATTAAATTACTACATATAAATTTGGTCATCTTTCCTACACAACATATACACCACATGGCCAACCCAACATCTACAACTTCAACTAAAATCATCACACTTTGATTGTCAACATAGAATTCACAACAACAACAACAACTAAAACACTTCATAAAATCATTGAATCATTGTTACTACAATCACCCATGCACACGGCCACACACAATCATCATGCAAACTTCCATATTCTTATGAATTCTACTCCTTTCTACATTCCACAACATAAACAAAGACTCCATAACATATAAAAGGAGATGAATTCTTACCTTTTCCTTCAACTTCCTCACTTAACCAAAGTTGTCAACTTGCAACAAAGAGAGAGATTCTTGCCTCAACAACTATACCATGTTGAAGACCATCCTTGAGTTAGTAGAAATGCATGAAGAAATAAATTTTTGGGACAAGATTTCATGGGGATGAAATCCCCTCCTCTTGGCCGAAACTCCCCTTCTTTCTCCTTCATTTTTTTTTTTGTTCTTTCTCTCAAGTTCTTGAATTTTCCAAATGGCAATGTGATGAATTCTTCTCATCCATGTGCCATATATTAAAGGGTCATGTGCATGGCTCATGCCCTCCTCTAGAATTTTCTTGAATGGTGGCAAAAGATGACTTATTTGTCATCTTTGCTTATTTTTTTCTTTTCTCCTCTTTTCCTAGAATTTTGTGAAATTACCATCTTGCCCTTAGTCTTCCACATTATTTCCATTGGCCATTTTGCAAATTTCTCTTTTTACCCTTGGCCTCTCCCAATATTTTCATACCACCAATGTTCATAAATAATATTTCTAACCACTCGTACATTAAAATAATTCTTGAAAATGATCTTGTCCTTAACTTGTCACGACTTTCTCGGATTATCCGAATGTATGAGATACGGGATATAAGAGAGACAGGCTTGATCCATTGCTTTATTACTCAGGGACTACGTAGCGAACCTCCATTTCATTCAGAGCTACAACTTTGGGTATCTATTCTTTTGTGTACATACTTATGGGCATGGCGGGGTCCTGTCCCGCCTATATGTTGTGACATACTCTCCTTAGAGGCTCGTAGACATGTGTAAATGGTTAGATGTATTTAGCCTTGTCGGCTTATATTTTAGATATCATTTTGTTAACCTCGTCGGCTTATGTACATTGATATGGGCATAGTTGTTGATGGTGATATAAATGTATTGTTGCCCAATGACATTAGTATGAATGATGGATAAAATGTATGACTTAGCAATGTGGCTCACCTAGATGTAATGGTGAATGTACGATAAGAGGTGCCCGGGTGGGTTAGCACCGGGTACCCGTCATGGCCCTCCGGTTGGGTCGTGACACTTACATACCTCTTTTCCTTCTCAACTATCTAATGTTCACCGTTGAAGCTTGAATAATCTATATTTTGAAGGATTCACGCCATGGTTAAGCCTTAACGGTAGTTTTAAATTCAAACAAGAATAATTCATAGTCTAATGAAAATTGGGCAGCATTTTCCCTCTTTCGTCAACTTCCACCATATCACAAAACAATTCCCAAAAACAACAATAACATCCATAATACACTCATAATATCCAATTCAAGTAATCACATTACACTAAGCCTTCAATATTAACCCCCAAGTTCAACTCATGCTAGCAACTTCATACCCATTTTAGCACATTTTCATATAACGATTCTTCTTCACCATTATTACCTTCCATAACATGGTTATATCCATATCATACTAAGAATCATGACTCCATATAGATTACTACTCATAAACATCATAAAAGCTACATTTAGACTTTATTTTCTACTTTCTTCTTCTACCCAAGTCTTTCAACCTCTCCCTAGTCCAAATAATATGAAATGATCATAAAACTTACCTTTGATTGAGTAGGAATAACCTTTGGATGGGAGTAATTCACTTGAAGAAAAACCCTAACTTCAATCCATAAAGCTTTCTTGACTCTAGCAACCCTAAGAGCTCCCTTATACTTGATTCGCTTAGATTAATGATATGAGCCTTTGATTTCCCTTGGATTCTTGTATATGAAATGTGTGGAATGTTGTAGAGCCTTGGAGAGAAGTGGAGAAGTGGAGAAGTGTGGAAAATGAAAATAATGAAGTGGTATCACATTTATATACTTGAAAAATAACTCAGCCCGTCGAGTGTTATACGGACACTTATACGGTCTGTATAACATTGTACAGTCTGTATAAGTTACCGTGGTTCACCATCGTGGAAAACATCTTCCTGTTGGGTGTTATATGGACCCTTATAAGGACCGTATAATTTTATACGGACCATATAATCGGTCGTATAACCCCCACCTCTCGGAAATTATTTCCGTCGTTCGTTCGATCTCCAATCCTTATGGAACCTTCTTGACACTTGTTTAACACTTCATTACCAATCTAAGGAGAGTTACAACTATCCTTTAAGACATCATTAAGTCAACATTAGCTTGATACTTTACGGATTTTTTTCCAAAACACAACATATACTTTGCCTTTCTTAAGGAACTTTCTCCTCTTACTTCCAACATCTTTAAAATCTTAACTAGGATTGTTAAATAACCTTCTTACTTATAGAAATGTTGTATTCGTCTCACCCTGTATTAGTGTGTCTATCATATGATGACATGAAATTTTTTCGAGGTGTAACATTGTACCCCCCCCCCCCCCCCTTAAGAACATTCATTCTCGAATGTTAGGTTCTTGGGGATTCTATAAAAAATTTGTCAGAGTTTCTCCTATAATATGGCACTACCATCCTGCACAGCAACCCAAAATACACGGCCTCATATGGCTACAATAACAACAACAAATACCATGGCCACACACGAATAAGAAAAGCATTACATACCTGAGGATAATGACATCTCTACCTGAGTCTCCTCTGAGGGTGAAAATAAATGTGGGTACCGGAATTTTATGTCTTCTTTGGCTTCCCTAGTCATTTCCTCTCTATTATTATTCTTCCATAAAACTTTAACTGAAGCTACCTCTTTGGTTCTGAGCTTTCGTACTTGCCTATCTAAAATGGCAATGGGGACTTCCTCATAAGACAATTGATTGGTGACTTGGACATCATCTATTGGTAAAATTATAGAAGGATCTCCAATGCACTTACGAAGCATCGATACATGAAAAACTGGGTGAACTGACTCCAAATCAGGAGGTAGATCTAATTTGGAAGCCACTTTTCCTACCTTGCGTATAATCTCATAAGGTCCAATGTACCGGGGACTAAGCTTCCCCTTTTTGCCAAATCTCATTACGCCCTTCATCGGCAATTCCTTTAAGAATACCCAATCTTTCACTTGAAACTCTAAGTCCCTTCGACGATTATCCGCATAGGACTTTTGATGACCCTGAGCTGTTAATAATCGATCCTGTATGAGTTTAACTTTCTCTATAGCTTTTTGGAACAAGTATGGCCCTACTAATTTAGTCTCTCCTACATCGAACCACCCAATTGGGGATCTGCACTTTCGCCCATATAAAGCCTCATACGGTGCCATTTGGATGCTAGAATGATAACTATTATTATAAGCAAATTCAATAAGTGGTAAGTGATCCTCCGAACTACCTCCAAAATCCAATACATATGCCCATAGGATATCCTCAAGGGTCTGAATGGTACGTTCGGCTTGTCCATCCATCTGCGGGTGAAAAGCTGTGCTAAGACTCACCTGAGTTCCCAAACCTTCTTGGAAAGATTTCCAAAAATTGGTCGTAAATTGAGTTCCTCTATCAGAGATAATAGATACTGGAACACCGTGAAGCCGCACTATCTCTTTAACATAAAGCTTGGCATAATCTTCTGCTACATATGTAGTTCTTGCCGGTAAGAAATGAGCTGACTTCGTGAGTCTATCCATAATCAGCCATATAGAATCATACTTACGTTGAGAACAGGGTAAGCCTGTAATGAAGTCTATATTAATTACATCCCATTTCCAAGTTGCAATTTCTATAGCTTGCAACAATCCGACCGACTTTTGGTGCTCGATTTTCACTTACTGATAATTGGGACATTGAGCTACAAATTCCGCTATATCTTTCTTCATACCATTCCACCAATATATAGATTTAAGCTCATGATACATTTTCGTTGCTTCGGGGTGGACAAAATAACGGGAACAATGGGCTTCTTTTAATATTTGGCGGCGTAGTCCTGCAACATCGGGAACACACAACCTGCCTCGGCATCGGAGAACTCCATCTCCAGAAATCTCAAATGATGACTTCTCGTTCTGAGGGAGTGTATTTCTTTAATGAGTTAGCATGGGATCTTCGTATTGTCGCTCTTTCACTTCCACTACTAACGACGAAACCGCTGAATTTTGAATGACAGCTCCCATACTACCTGAGTCCACTACTCAAAATCCTAGGCTAGCTAACTGCTGGAGCTCACGAGCAATCTCTCTTTCTCTGGCTGCACATCGCATAAACTTCCCATGGATCAATGGCTAAGAGCATCAGCCACAACATTTGCTTTTCCGGGATGATACAGGATGTCAACATCATAGTCTTTCAATAATTCCAACCACCGCCGCTGTCGCAAATTCAATTCTTTCTGCTTGAAGATGTACTGAATGCTCTTATGATCTGTATAAATATCCACATGGAAACCATACAAATAATATCTCCACATCTTTAATGCATGAATCACAGCAGCCAATTCAAGATCATGGGTTGGATAATTCTTCTCATGTTTCTCTAACTGTCTTGAAGCATACACAATCACCTTACCACGTTGCATCAACACACAGCCTAGCCCAACGCCTGAAGCGTCACAATAAAAAACATAACCTTCCAATCCCTCGGGAAGTGTCAGGACTGGGGTAGAAGTTAATCTATCCTTTAGCTATTGGAAACTACACTCACAAGCATCATTCCATCGAAATTTGGCTGATTTCTGGGTTAACTTCGTGAGTGGTGCAGAAATAGAAGAAAAGCCTTCTACGAATCTCCTCTAATAACCTGCTAAGCCCAGAAAACTACGAACCTCCATAGGAGTTTTGGGCCTCAGCCAAGTCTTCACGGCCTCAATCTTCTGGGTATCTACCCGAACACCATCGACTGAAATGATATGCCCCAGAAATTCACTGAGTTCAACCAAAACCCACACTTAGAAAATTTTGCAAATAACTCTCGAGTTTAAAGAACTCTAAGAACAGTACGCAAATGATCTGCATGCTCTACCTCGGACCTAGAATACACCAAGATATCGTTGATGAATACAATCACAAATAAATCTAGGAACGGCCTGAAAATAGTGTTCATTAAATCCATAAATACTGCAGGCGCATTAGATAGCCCAAACTACATTACCCGAAATTCAAAATGGCCATATCTTGTTCTGAAGGCTGTCTTAGGAATATCTTTCTCCCTAACTCACATCTGATGACACCCGGATCTCAAATCTATCTTCGAAAACTATGTGGCACCTTGTAATTGATCAAATAAATCATCAATCCTCAGAAAAGGATATTTTTTCTTGATTGTCACCTTATTCAGTTGCCGAGACTCAACACACATTCGCAAGTAGCCATCTTTCTTTCGCACAAACAACACGGGTGCTCCGCACGGGGATGAACTAGGCCTAATAAAGACTTTCTCGAGCAAGTTCTTCAATTGCTCCTTCAACTCTTTCAACTCTGCGGGAGCCATTCTGTAAGGAGGGATAGATATAGGTCTAGTATCCGGCAGCACATCTATAGCAAAATCGATCTCCCGCTCTGGAGGGAGGCCTGTAAGCTCTTTCAGGAACACATCTGGAAACTCATTCACTGCGGGGACATATTGAAGAGTTTGCAGTTCAGCTTGTACATCTTGAACCCGACCTAGATGGTAAATACAACCTTTTGTGATCATTTTCCTTGCCATAAGATAGGAAATAAACATACCTTTTGGTGACGCTGTATTCCCTTTCCATTCTAAAACTGGTTCTCCCGGAAATTGGAAGCGAACCATTTTCATTCAACAATCAACATTGGCATAGCAAGAAGCCAGCTAATCAATGCCCATGATAACATCAAAATCCAACATTTTTAGCTCATGTAGGTCAACCATAGTACGATGGTCACAAATCATGACAACACAATTTCTATATACTCGACTAACTATTACCAGCTCACCAACGGGTGTAGATACCTCAAAGGGTTTGATCGACTCCGGTTTGACCCCAAACCAACCCGCAATATAAGGAGTAACATATCAAAATGTGGAGCCCGGATCTACCAAAACATATATATCATGAGAAATTACCGATAATATACCTGTGACAACATCAAGAGAAGAC
The DNA here is from genome assembly GCF_019175385.1 of Lycium barbarum. Lineage (NCBI taxonomy): Eukaryota > Viridiplantae > Streptophyta > Magnoliopsida > Solanales > Solanaceae > Lycium > Lycium barbarum. The sequence goes on along the minus strand of NC_083342.1, from coordinate 36,093,088 downwards.
TCAATAACTTGGCGTCTAGCCAAAGCATAAATACGGTGCTGATGATCGCTAGAACTGGGAACTCTTCCTCTACCTCTACCATGGCTGACTGGCATACGTGAACCTTGCTCCATAAGGCGTATCGATGATGAAGACCCGACTATCGATCCTGAAGGCTGGGACCTACCCCTACCACCAATCGAGGGGAAATCGCGTATAATATGGCCTGGCAGACCGCATACATAGAAAAACTCTAAACCTAGTCGACACTGACCCCAATGTAACTTCCCACACTGGGAACATCGTGGCACGGGTGGCCTTGTCTGACCCGAATCACCCCTAAACTGAGAACCTGAAGCCCCGAAACTCTGACTCGGCTCGAAATAAGTAGATCTATAAAATCTCTGGCCTGTAAACCGTCGAGGTACACTAGTCATCGTATGGCCTGAATGCCTAGAAAATTGTTGTCTCGGCCCGCCTCTATACTCACTCGTCGGACCCGAAGATCTATCCCTCTTGTTATACCCTCTATCATGCTCACGCTTACTCCTTTGTTGTGGTTGCCTTTCTTCCAAATTCTGGGTGTGGGCTTCAATGTGTGAAATATCCATATTGTCCTGAAGGGACGCAATCAAGCACCTATCCATCAAATGTGGCCCCAGGCCTCTCACAAATCGGTGCACGCGGTCACCCATATCTCCTACCATGGCTGAAGCATACCTAGACAAAGAATTGAAGCTGAAACTATACTCTAAAGCACTCATACTCCCTTGCCTAAGATTCAGGAATTTATCGACTCTAGCCCGCCGAACCTCTGGAGGCAAGTAATGTCGGAGGAAGGCATCCACAAATTCTTGCCATATACCGGGGGAGGTGCATTGCCTCCCCATGAAGCCATCCAAACCTTATACCAATGAACCGCGACATCTCTCAATCTATAGGATGCTAACTCTACCTATTCAACGTCTGAAGCATGCATTAACTGAAGTGCCCTCAACATTCCATCAATAAAATTCTGAGGGTCCTCATCCGGCTTTGACCCGAAGAATTACGGAGGGTTCAAGCTAATAAAATCACGGGCCCTGGCACTAACAGCCCTGTCGCCTTGCCCCGTACCTTCCGGCTGAGTCTGGGTGGTAACCAACTGAGTAAGTAAATGAATGGCCTCTTTTACATATTGGCCTGAAGCATCCGGTGAAGGAGCTGGAGGTGCTGGAGCTGGGGCTGAGGCTCCCTCATGCTCCTCAGAAATAGGCACAGAATGGGAGGACAGAGATTGATCCGCATTCTAGGACTCACCCTCCTCAATATCTGTTGGCGGTGCTCTTTCAGCTCGCTTTTCTGCCACTATCTTTCCCTTTTGGGCTACCGTAGCCTTTCTCTTTACAGGCATTTCTGAAATAAATAACACACGGTTAAGGAAAGAGAAGTCCTTATATCATAGCTCTATCGCACGATCTACGATCTAATGAAGAAAGAAGGTCATTCATTCCTAAAATGCCCGTAGCCTCCTATTTATAAGCGTGGCAAGCAACACACCCATAAACACGACTCTACTGGACATAGCTCGTAGACACACCCTAGGACAGAACTGCTTTGATACCACTTTTGTCACGACCCAACCGGAGGGCCATGACGGGCACCCGGTGCTAACCCACCCAGGTACCTCTTATCGTACATGCGTGCGTATTCATATCTAGGTGGACCACATAGCTTACTCATGAATGCTATACATCAATGATGATGAATTCATTGGGCAACCCCATTTCTAATGCGTGCTCATGTACACACATATAAACATATAAATATATCTACATCCGCATCAGTATTCATATACATATTCATATCCATAGCATACCTGACGATGGAGGTTCGGTGGTTTCACAAACCCGGCTATGACAAGGCTCCGTGATTATACATGTCTGGCCCTACCAAGGCTCAGTGTCATCCGTACCCAACTACAGTGGTGTGCGCGCAATAGATATCATACCCGTCCATATAAGCTCGGTGTTACATAATAGTCATACATACCTAGACACGTATACTTAAGAGTCCATAAGTATCATCAACATCATTACCATTATCGTTATTGTTACCTCTATCCTTGGAGGGTCAGCTATCATACAAAGGATGCAATGGAAATCATGGAAGTATCGAGGATCATGAGCTTTAATTACTTTAGAGATAGAATCATTTGGAGGACATTATAGAACTCATGAAAGGATATATATATATATATATATATATATAGCCAAGGAACCATGCCTTATTGAAAGAACGGTTAGCCTTACATACCTCTTTACCTTCTCAATTATCTAACGTTCACTATTGAAGCTTGAATAGTCTACATTTTGAAGGATTCACGCCATGGTTAAGCCTTACCGATACTTTTAAATTCAAACTAGAATAATTCATAGTCTAATGAAAATTAGGCAGCATTTCCCCTATTTCGTCAACTTCCACCATATCACAAAACAACTCCTAGCAACCACAATAACATCCATATACACACATAATATCCAATTCAAGTAATCACATTACACTAAGCCTTCAATATTCACCCCCATATTCAACTCATGCTAGCAACTTCATACCCATTTTAGCACATTTTCATATAACAATTCTTTATCACCATTATTACCTTCCATAACATGGTTATATCCATATCATACTAAGAATCATGACTCCATATAGATTACTACTCATAAACATCATAAAAGCTACATTTAGACTTCATTTTCTACTTTCTTCTTCTACCCAAGTCTTTCAACCTCTCCCTAGTCCAAATAACATGAAATGATCATAAAAATTACCTTTGATTGAGTAGGAATAACCTTTGGATGGGAGTACTTCACTTGAAGAAAAACCCTAACTTCAATCTATAAAGTTTTCCTGACTCTAGCAACCCCTAAGAGCTCCCTTATACTTGATTCCCCTGGATTAATGATATGAGCCTTTGATTTCCCTTGGATTCTTATATATGAAATGTGTGGAATGTTCTATAGCCTTGGAAAGAAGTGGAGAAGTGTGGAAAATGAAAACAATAAAGTGGGATCACATTTATATACTTGAAAAATAACTCAGCCCGTCGGGTGTTATATGGACACTTATACGGTCTGTATGACATTGTACAGTCCGTATAAGTTACCGTGGTTCACCATCATGGAAAAAATTTTCCTGCTGGGTGTTATACAAACCTTTATACAGACCTTATAATGCTATACGGACCGTGTAATCGGTCGTATAACCCTACCTCTCGGAAATTGTTTCCGTCGTTCGTTCGATCTCCAATCTCTATGGAACCTTCTTGACACTTGTTTAACATTTCATTTGTTACACCCCATATCTTCGAAGAGCACTTATCAAATTTGAACCGTAAGTACGTTGAGTTAGGGTTAAGTAAAACCACTTTGGAATATGAGGAACAAGAATTATTAAGTATATTTAATGAGTGAAGGATGTATATAAGGTATACTGGAAGGTTTTATGAGGAAATGAGTGGAAGAAATGAAGTAGTACGACTTTGGAGAAAGGATGGGTAATGTTTTGTGTGAAAATTTTGGTCCAACTTGGGGGGCGAATATCTCTTAGCATATGAAGTGTTTTAAGGTGAAACAAAAGCCTATAAGTTCGTCGAGTCTAGTTTCCAACGCAATAAACCTCTTGTCAATAGAACATCGGAGTAGAGAATTATGAACGTTACAAGTTCAGCTGATAAAGCAGAAACGTACGCTACAGTACTGCTACAGTACCGACTTGCTACAATGCGGCTACAGTAAAATGCTACAGTGAACCCGACCCGAATTTGACCCTTATAAAAAGGGTAAGAACCCTCTTTTTCACCAGATTTTAGCCCAGATTTTGCCCAGAAAATTCTGGAAATTCAAGAGAGAGAGAGGGAAACAAAAAGTAAGCAATTTTCAAGTGACAGAGTATTAATCGAAGCACGGATAATCGCATAGATGTGATTTTAGTATGGTTTTGCGGTGGATTCAAGGTGGATATTATAGATATCTCTGTTTTAACAAAAATAAGGTATGAATCTCTCCTTATTAATATTACTTTTGTTTTATTTACGAAGATAGAGTGATGAAATGGTTGTATAATAAAGTTGTTGGTTGAGAAATTGGACAAACATCGCGTGGGATGTTTTATAGAATATTTTGATATTGATAATGATGTTGTTGATGTTGGTGCTGTTGTAGTTGTTGTTTTGTTAGTATTGTGATTTCGGGCTAGGCATATAAACAGGAGAGGTGCTGTCCGAATTTCGGCAGATCATAAATGGATTTATTTGAAGGACTAAGACAAGCGTATAACGATGATTCTAACGATTGTGTAAATCCTCTTAAATGTAGACTTGCGAGCTTGGACAAATAGGCGTAGCTAATAGGAGGTGGAACAGGTATGTATGGCTAAACCCTTTCTTTATAAAGGCATGATTCCTTGTTATAAACCTTTGTACCATATCAATAATATCCTTGCCTCCATAAATGCTAGAAGCCTATGAATCTCATGATCCTTACAATATTATTGAGCTTATTCATGATCTTTGAGACTATTCTTTGTGATTGATCTCGCCTCATAATTCTTGTTCTTTCGAGGTGAGATATAGCGATGAAAATTCTATTTCTAATGCTATCTAAGTTCGTGGCTCTCGATACTCTCATGATATTATCTATTTCATCTTAAGATAGTTGATATTCTAAGGAAGGATATAGTGATAAAGATAATAGTAACGATGATGTTGATTTCAGTTTTGTATTTTTATGTATATGTATGTATGTATGTATGTATGCATTGCACTCCCACTGATCAGTTGGGTAAGATAACACCGAGTCCCGAAAGGGCTGGGTAAGAAGATACCGAGTCTTGGAAGGGCAGGGTAAGATAATACCGAGTCCCGAAAGGGTCGGATAAGATGATACCGAGTCCCGGAAGGGCCAGGTAAGATAACACCGAGTCCCGAAAGGGCCGGGTATGATGATACCAAGTCCTGGAAGGGCAGGGTAAGATAATACCGAGTCCCGAAAGGGCCAGATAAGATGATACCGATTCCCGGAAGGGCCAGGTAAGATAACACCATGTAACATGCTATATGTATATAAATATATGTATCTATATATATATTACCGCGCCTTAACGACCGGACGAGCTATTATATATGTGTAGATATGTATCGAAAAATGCTTGAAAAGCTAAGCATGCACGATATTCTCCTTAAAAGGGCATTCAGAGGCACAAGTTGGTCTCTTTTCTATTACTTTATCCCTATACATTCATTATATTATTTTCCGTGTTCGGTATTTATTTCCATGTCGTTTTTCATGCCTTACATAATCAGTACACTATTCGTACTGACGTCCATTCTTGTGGACGCTGCGTTCATGCCCGCAGGTAGACAGGTAGGTGGATCGGACCCGTAGGTGATTTATCAGCAAATGCTCAGGAGCACTCCACTTACTTCGGAGCTGCAGTATATGGGTATTACTCATTATAGTCATATGTATTCTATGTAAAGGCTCGTAGACATGTTTGTACAGTAGATGTTTCATAACCTTGTTAGTCCATATTGATGAATAATATTTTAGTAGCCTTGTTGGTTGGTGATGATGAATATAATTGTTGAAGATTATCTAGAGAGGTGTTGTTATGTCTTATATATATATATTTATTTATTTATATATGTCCATACAAATTATGATATTCATGAGTTATCTTTATGGTCCACCTAAAGGTGATTATAAGATGTATGTTTAGAGGTGCTCGGTGTGTTAGCTCCGGGTGCCCGTCATGGCCCTCTAGTTGGGTCGTGAAAAAAGTGGTATCAGAGCAGTTCGTCCTAGGGATTGTCTATGAGCCGTGTCCAGTAGAGGCCTGTTTATGGGTGTGAAGCGCTACACTTATACATAGGAGGCTGCAGGGCATTTAGGAATAATTGACCTTCTTTCTCATCTTAGATCGTGCGATAGAGCCATGTTATCAGGATTCCTGCCTTTTCCTAACTGTGTGTTATGATTTTAGTATGCCTGTGAAAAGGAAAGCTACAGTGGCCCAGAAGGGCAAGACGGTGGCCGAAAGAAGAACGGATCGGGAGCCACCAACAGAAGTAGAAGAGGGTCAATTTCATAATGATGTCCCATCTGGGACCTCTCCCACCTTGCCCATTTCAGAGGAGCAAGAGGAGGCCTCAGGCCCAGCCCCAATATCTCCAGTTCCCTCTTCTGATGCCTTGGGCCAGGAGATCAAACAGACCATTCTTTTGCTAACTCATTAGTCGCCGCTCAGGCTCATCGGCAAAGTACGAGACATGGTGACAGAGTTGTTAGTGCTAGAGCCCGTGATTTTATCAGTTTAGAACCTCCAGAGTTCTTTGGGTCAAAATCGGAGGAGGACCCACAGGGCTTTATAGATGAGATGTCGAGAACGTTACGATTAACGCATGCTTCTGATACTGAGTCGGTAGAATTGGCTTCTTATAGATTGCGGGACGTTGCGGTACATTGGTATGCAGTTTGGATGTCTTCTAGAGGAGTCAATGCTCCTCCACCGATATGGCAATAGTTTGTGGATGCTTTTCTTCGACATTACTTGCCGCCAGAGGTTCCGCGGGCCAGAGTTGACGAGTTTTTTAATCTTAAACAAGGTAATATGAGTGCCCGAGAGTACAGTCTTCATTTTAATTCCTTGGCAAGGTATGCCCCAGCTATGGTAGCTGATATGGGGGACCGTGTACATCGGATTGGGAATGGATTGGGGCCACATCTGATTAGGGAATGCTTGACAGCCTCACTCCAGGAAGGAATGAATATCTCTCGTATTCAGGCCCATGCCAGAATTTGGAAGAACAGCAGCAGTCGCAAAGAGGTGAGCGTGATTTTGATAGGGGTTGCAGTAAGAAGGCCAGATCTGTAGGCGCCGCCAATAAGTTCAGAGGAAGTCAAAGGCAGCAAAATCCTATGTACTCAGGCCATTCGGTGGCTAGTGCGCCTCCTCGATTTGCAGGTAAGAGGTTCGATCATCCTAATTATTCTTGACAGGGTCGTAACATTGGAGTTTCGGGTTTTTCAGTATGGAGGTGAACCCGATTAGATAAGACTGCCCTTATTGCAGTGTAATCAATGTGGTAAGTCACATTTCGGACCGTGCCGTTTTGGTTTGGATGTTTGCAATGCCTGTGGTCAGCCAGGCCACATTATGAATAAGTGTCCATTTCTAGATCGTCAAAGGATGGTGCAGCCCCGAATCAGCAGCAGGATCGTCGTCATCGGTGCGCCCTCTGGGACGATACACTCAGACATCAGTAGAGCGTGGTGGAGGTAGAGGGAGAGCATCCAACTTAAGTAACCCTCAGAACCATATTTATGCATTGACCGGCCAACACGACTTGGAGTTTTCGCCCGATGTTGTCACAGGTATATCGTCAGTATTTTTTGATGATGTGTATTCATTGCTTGATTCGGGTTCTGCGTTGTTATATATTACTCCTTATATTGCTGGTTGGATTGGGGCACACCTTGAGTTGATCAAGACATTCAAGGTGTTTTATTAATAAGATGTTAGTATGACTAATGGGGGATAAGTACATATTTAAGTACGACCCGTGAACATAAGTTTATTAATGCCTTACAAAAGGGATAAGTGTGTGGTTAAATTAACACGGTTGCCTCGGACATGGAGAAGCTTTCCAAAAAAGATGACTTAAGAATAGAAAGGATTTGCGCGTTTAAAGGAATATTTCACGAACTTCAGAGCTGACACTACAAATTACAAGAGAAGAAAGGTGCTCAAAGAGGATGAAACCCAAGGAAGGTTAAGCGTGAAAGTAGGAAAGGTATACTAATGGGTTGGTCGAAGGAAGAGGAGAGCATTTAGGAGTAAAGTAACTGGAAATCTTTAACCATGGGAGTAAGAAGGATATTTTAACGAGTTAGCGGTAGGAAACTGATTACTCATCGAGGAAAGAACGAGGATGATGAGTCGACACAATTGATTAGAAAATTTATGACATGGAATAAGAATTCATGTGAAGACCGAGAGATTCGATCATAGGGGAAATGAATGAAATGTAAGGAACGTGCATGGAAGACCACCCGGCCGTAGCCTCAGAAAGATAGATAAAGGTTCGATGAACGAGGATAGAGAGGGTGTAAACTGTAAGAATTCTGTGCTAAGAGCAAAAGTAGAAGAACACTCGAAAAACTTGGATGCACAGCTGCAATGCAAACGCGTAGTTAAGAAGGATTATGAGTACGTGAGCTAAGCGGGCGAAAGGACTAGTAGTGGATGGAAGGGTATGGAAATGTTGAAACAATAACAGAGGTGTGAAAAGACGGAAAAGAAAGCATCAGAATTGGATCTAACCCTTATAAGTATTCCGATTTGTTACAAGACTGTAACTAGCAAGAAGATAGACAAGTCAGACCATACGATGACGGAACCCCAGCCCTAAGAAGATCGTGAAAGGTGGCAGATAATTATCGAAGACGACGGTTACTCGAAAGCTATGGGTTTATAAGGACCTCCTTAATAAGGGGGGAAGAACATACTAGATTTTAAAGGAACTATGACATTTCAAGCTCCAGAAAAGAAAATTTATTAGATCAAGGCCAGAGTTCGAAACATAACGGCATATCAGGAAGGTATCAGAAAGAAGCAGAAACGAATTGAAAATAAGTGTACCATGAGGAAGACATAAGAAGGAAGTATGGAAGAAACCTTAAGAGGATGCTTCACGCCGACATGAGCTCTGATATTTCTAGAGCATGGTTTGAATCCCTCGTATCGGGCAAAAATTGTGCTGTACCTAAGTATGCAGTGACATGCCGTAAAGGGTAATGAAAAGAGCAAGAAATGTCTGTATGATAAATTTACAAAGGGTGTTAGAGAGGATGACGAACCCAAATGACACGTGCTACAGTACCGACCTGCTATAGTGCTGATACAGTAAAATGCTACAGTGAACCCGACCCGGATTTGACCCGAATTTGACCCTTATAAAAAGGGTAAGAACCCTCTTTTTCACCAGATTTTAGCCCAGCAAATTCTAGAAATTCTAGAGAGAGAGAGAGGGAAACAAAAACTAAGCAATTTTCAAGTGACGGAGTATTAATCGAAGCACGGATAAACACATAGGTGTGATTTTAGTATGGTTTTCCGGTGGATTCAAGGTGGATATTAAAGATATCTCTGTTTTAACAAAAATAAGGTATGAGTCTCTCCTTATTAATATTACTTTTAGTTTATTTACGAAGATTGAGTGATGAAATGGTTGTATAATAAAGTTGTTGGTTGAGAAATTGGACAAACATCACGTGGGATGTTTTATGGAATATTTTGATATTGATGATGACGTTTTTGATGTTGGTACTGTTGTAGTTGTTGTTTTGTTGGTATTGTGATTTCGGGCTAGGCATATAAACGGGGGAGGTGCTACCCGAATTTCGGCAGATTATAAATGGATTTATTTGAAGGACTAAGACAAGGGTATAGCGATAAGGCTAATGATTGTGTAAATCCTCTTAAATGTAGACTTGCGAGCTTGGACAAATAGGCGTAACTAATAGGAGGTGGAACAGGTATGTATGGCTAAACCCTTTCTTTCTAAAGGCATGATTCGTTGTTATAAACCTTTGTACCATATCAATAATATCCTTGCCTCCACAAATGCTAGAAGCCTATGAATCTCATGATCCTTACCATATTATTGAGCGTATTCATGATCTTTGAGACTATTCTTTTAATTCTTGTTTTTTCGAGGTGAGATATAACGATGACGATTCTATTTCTAATGCTATCTAAGTTCATGGCTCTCGATACTCTCATGATATTATCTATTTCATCTTAAGATATGTCACGACCCAACCCCGTGGGCCATGACTAGTGCCCGACCTGGACACTGGTATACGTACCTGTTAGATATAGTCAAACTGAAGCTAAAATCAATATGGAAACTTGCAAAAGGACTCCAAAGGTTCATAACGTCATCATATATACATATATCCAAATAACCGGTCTCCTGGGGATTCACAACTGATTAAAACATAATATGATACGCAAGCCGAAAAGGCTGCCACAATATATCAACATGACACGCAAGCCGACAAGGCTGCCACAATACATCAACATGATACGCAAGCCGACAAGGCTGCCATTACAGAAGAGCATATCCATAGTGCATTGAATAGACACAGCTGAACAAACTTAGAAACAACCCACACATGTGTCTACAGACCTCTAAGAGTGTCGATAGTGAAATATGATGGGACAGGGCCCCGCCGTACCCCTGGATAAACATATATATATACATCATAATATTTGTACCGAAAGTATAGGCTCCGGAACAACAGAGCTCTCAAAGACCGCTGAGTAGAAGTCCTATGTTGAAGGGTCACCAAACCGACTACCTGTACCTGCGGGCATGAAACGCAGGCCCCCCCCCCCGATGAAGGGGGGGGGGGGTCAGTACGAGATATGTACTGAGTATATAAAGCATGAAATACAATAAAGAGGATCATCACTGAAATAGAGATTATCGGAAACAAGTATGATTTTTAAAATACCAATACACTTGCCTTATGAAATGAAAATCATGCATATCAATATCATATATCATATACGGCCCATTATGGGACTCGGTGAATAAGGTCGTCACACACCATCCTTGGCGCCATAATCACATCATCATATCATCACATCATTACATCATCACATCATATATATATATATATATATATATACCGTATCCCGGCCCTCTAGTGAGGGACTCAGTGAACAATGCAGTGAAACTGTGCACGAGAACGTATCCTGGCCCGGGATTCAGTGAAAGATGTATTGAGGCATGCACGAGTAGAGTAGTGAGCAACCATATGCAAATTAAATCATATCTGAGACTCAATAAGATAATCAAAATGAACCATCATTTGAAAATTTAGACGATAGTCATACCAAGTACCTTTCGAAAGTCACTACGGATTATATTAAAATAGAACTTTTGGAATCATATACACGTATCAAGACATAATGAAATAGCTTCTGGAAGTCAAGAACATTAGCCATCCTAGTGGATCTAAGAATAGAAACTTCTTTGGAGTCATATATACACGTCGTCTGTTTGTCTTATAAAGATCATGCCAAAAAGAAAGAAGGGTTAGCTTTACATACCTTTGCCGCTTAATCCATGACTCGATATGTACACGTTGCCCAAAATATCTCAACCTACATTAAGACGTCAAGACTATAGTTAAGCTACAAAATGGCATAAAACGTACTTCAACGTTAGTAACTTATTTCCAGACAATTGGGCAGCACTTCCCCTACATCGCTCAATTTCCTCACATTTATGCCAACTATACAACAACCAACATAAAAACAACCAAAGCACGTCTAAGTTATCTCATTAAGAACTAATCGAAGCAAGATCCGAGGATACTCCAAAACAGCCAACATACGTTTCGTATACGATATCTTATACATTCTTTCTTATCAAATTAGTGATTCACATTAGCAACGACACAACAACGGCTTCAGTCCTTATATGCAAGAAAATTATCTTAACATTACAATAAGTCCTAAAGCAACCTGTCAATTACAATCAACACAACACAAGTCTTAACGACACTAAGTCCTCCAATTTCACAAGATCAACAACACAATACATAATTTTAACCCTTAATCCCTCAATTGAACAAGAACAGCCCACTAAACATATATAACTCCATCTTTAATCATCAAATCCCTTTACTTTCATCATTTATTCCATGACAACAACAACAACACCAATTAAAATTAACTCATTATTGCTAGTCTAAAACAGCCCCACATATGGCCCAAGCAAAGTTTCAAAATCAACACACACCATTTTTGCCTTCAATTCCACATCCACCAATTCATACAAAGAACAATCATTTCTAAAACATGAAAAAGGGAATGAAATCTTACCTTAGAAACAAAGCTCTTGTTATCAACATGTAAACTCTTTCAAGAACAGCCATGGCCGTGAGTTGCCATGGCTGTTGTAATCTCCACCTTTTTTTTCCTCCAATTGGACTTGAATTCCCTCAACTTTATTATGTAGAAGGGGGGAGAAGAGGAGCTGGCCGAGAGCTCACCAGGTGGCTGCCATGGCTGTGACTCTCTCTCTCTCTCTCTCTCTCTCTCTAGAGCTTTGAAACTTCTCTTTCCTTACTCAACTTTGGTGAATGAAAAATGGATTATGGCTTGATGAATTAGTCATCACCTTAAGCTATATAGGCTGCCCATGAAATGGACACATGTCCCTCTATAGTGACTCATCATTTTGTTTTTTGAAATTGGTGGGGCCCACTCTAATTACCTAATTAGCTACTTAATTAATCACTAATCTCCACTTAATAATCTAATCATAGTTAATTAATCCCTAATATCCATAAATATTTCCACACTAATTGGAATTACAAGCAAATCGTGTACTTATTAGAATCGGGATTAAAAGTCCTTGCCTCATATCCCAAAAATAACCTTGTCCTTGAATTCATGTCAATAAGCTTATGAATAATTCGACGTATAAAAATACGGGATATAACATCCTTCCCCCTTTTGGAACATTCGTCCTCGAATGTTAAACTAGTCCTTCGTTCCCAATACTTCTTTAAATGTTCTTTTACTGAATGATGCCCTTCACATGCCTCTTTCATTGGTCGATCCCTTCTCTTTATTATAATGCATTCAAGCTCTCTCAGTAACCATTTCCATAATATTTGTTCTTGCCCTTGCCTCTCGAGGTGGTAATTCCACGTCATTGTCTTTACTCTCCCTTTCATTTCGCAGTTGGTTGACGGTTGTATTGCGAGCTCTTCCGCTGAAATCTTACTCTCTCCCTGGTGCACTTAATCTTAACTCGATTCTTTCTTCTTCTATAGTTACTCCCTTAAGATGTATCGTTCACTTCATCTTACCTCTTCCGCGTAGACGTCCCTCGTCGATTTATTAGACTTTACAATCCTTGGAGGATTTCATGCTTCTAGCAACCTGTAGACCCTTCGCAGACTCTACGAATAAAACTAAATTTTCCAAGGTGTTACATTATTTTACTTCAATAACCTTACATTGCTCTGCTATTTCAATCCGTATTCTGGAATCTTCGGCCTCATGTATCGCTTCTTAACTTCTTTAAAAGACTTTAACTGTCACTCTACTTCTTAGCTCTTAATCTCAATCTGTAGAGTTAGCTATCAAGTAGCGCTAGAGTACCCTCATATTATAACTATACATAGCTGCTCTGTGATCTGTCTATTATTAACTGGTATAATTCTGAATTTTTTTTATTTGACATATAAACTCTCTGTCATCTAGTAACCAGCTTGTTCTGATCGTCTCACTTAAATCGTTTCACAATTTCCCTTAATCCAACTTGTAATACTTTACGCATATTATCTCGTGTCGTTTCTTTATTCTTTATTCAACTCTTTTACTGCCTCTTTACTCAGATTTTGCTCTTTAGTTTTTCTGTCACACCTTATGTTGCAATCTTTACAAGAATATGCGAAGGTGCTCAAATTAGCCCGACAAATACCTTAGCGTCGTTTCACTAGTCTTTATGCTTTACCTTTGCATTCTTCTCTCGTATATTTCAATGGTATCGGGCTCGACTATGGCCATGTCCCGTTATCCCTCAGTACTAATTCTTTCTCGGTAATCTGGCTTAATCCATCTTGCACCTTTCCTTAATGTGTCCAAAATATCACAACCACATTGTTATTACTGAATTCTTACTCTTCTTATCAAGTACTCACTTGGTCTCATTCATAGCATACAAATACTCGTAGGTTGTATAACCATTCTTGTATAATTTGTACAAAGTACATCCAATCTTAGTCATAGTCTTTCCTTCTCCAGGTTCATTCTGCTTTCCATATTTTATTTGTACTAAAACTCACTTGCTGTCTATCTTGTCATAGTCCATTCCCTTCCTTTATTCACCATTTGATTTTCTTATATCCTACTATAGGAGATTTCCTATCCCTTTTCCTTTTCTACTTATAAGTTACAGTATCATTACCAAACAACCCCATTGCCAACATCTTAGCCTTTAACCCAGTATAGCGTAGCTATCCTTTATAATATCTCTTAAGTTACTTGTTACCATTCTCTTGTCGTACTCTTTCTTTTTACCATTCACCCACTTCCTAATGTCATATCCTACAAGATCTTTACAAATGATCCTTGGTCTTGTCTCAAATACCATCTTGACTGCTATCCGTTTATCGCTGGCCTTCAGATCTTACTAACTTGTTTCAGCAAGGGATCTCGCTTGAAGTTTAAGCATCCATATCAAATATATTACAGCGTCAATCGTTTCCATCTTAGACTTGCACTTCTCTCACCTGCTTCCCCCCTTAAGGGCGTACTTATACCATTATCTATTTATATTCCGCTCTTTGTCCCCTATTTCCAATCTCAAATTCACCTGATCCCTTTTCCAATTCACTTGGTATATTGCACCATACCCATGTATTTCTTTATAATTTATAACTTTGATTATCCACGTACGAAACCTTCTCAAAATCTCGAAGCGACGAGAGCCTTTCTATGTATAATACAAAATCTCATCTGATAATCTGTAATCGAGTAATCCAACCAATGTAGCAACTCATCCAAGGCCACATTCCATTTACTCCATTCAATAATTATTTAGTACTTGTGGTCATTCAAATTTCTCAATTAGGTAGCACTTATCCTGCTGATAAGTGTCCAAAGCTCTCTTGTAACCTTATCTTTACCCCTACAGTCCTTGTCCTTTAAGGGTTTCACTGTTTTTAAGGTGAAGTCGTACATATGAAGTACTCCTTTATGCCTTATGCTCTCTTACCCTTGTTGTATGCACAGTACCGACTTCTAACCTACTCAAAATCATATCGAGTTCATCTTAATGACAATCTTATCTTATCACCTTGTCGTCCTACTACACCTTTAAGTTCATAGTTATATATTTCCCTTTTGTTCTATACTCGTACCCAATTAATCACATCTATCTTAGGTGTTTCCTTTAGAATTCCTTTTATTCTGTGCACGAGGAATTTAATGCTACCCCTGTACCCTTCGAAAACCACTACGCCTGCATAATCCCTTTCTCTTTTTCCCTTAATCCAACTTGTAATACTTTAGGCATATTATCTCGTGTCGTTTCTTTATTCTTTATAAAACTCTTTTACTACCTCTTTACTCAGATTTTGCTCTTTAGTTTTTCTGTCACACCTTATGTTGCAATCTTTACAAGAATATGCGAAGGTGCTCAAATTAGCCCGAGAAATACCTTAGCGTCGTTTCACTAGTCTTTATGCTTTACCTTTTCATTCTTCTCTCGTATATTTCAATGGTATCGGGCTAGACTATGGCCATGTCCCATTAGCCCTCAGTACTAATTCTTTCTCGGTAATCTGGCTTAATCCATCTTGCACCTTTCCTTAATGTGTCCAAAATATCACAACCACATTGTTATTACTGAATTCTTACTCTTCTTATCAAGTACTCACTTGGTCTCATTCATAGCATACAAATACTCGTAGGTTGTATAACCATTCTTGTATAATTTGTACAAAGTACATCCAATCTTAGTCATAGTCTTTCCTTCTCCTGGTTCATTCTGCTTTACATATCTTATTTGTACTAAAACTCACTTGCTGTCTATCTTGTCATAGTCCTTTCCCTTCCTTTATTCACCATTTGATTTTCTTATATCCTACTATAGGAGATTTCCTATCCCTTTTCCTTTTCTACTTATAAGTTACAGTATCATTAGCAAACAACCCCATTGCCAACATCTTAGCCTTTAACCCAGTATAGCGTAGCTATCCTTTATAATATCTCTTAAGTTACTTGTTACCATTCTCTTGTCGTACTCTTTATTTTTACCATTCACCCACTTCCTAATGTCATATCCTACAAGATCTTTACAAATGATCCTTGGTCTTGTCTCAAATACCATCCTGACTGGTATCCGTTTATCGCTGGCCTTCAGATCTTACTAACTTCTTTCAGCAAGGGATCTCGCTTGAAGTTTAAGTATCCATATCAAATATATTACAGCGTCAATCGTTTCCATCTTAGACTTGCACTTCTCTCACCTGCTTCCCCCCTTAAGGGCGTACTTATACCATTATCTATTTATATTCCGCTCTTTGTCCCCTATTTCCAATCTCAAATTCACCTGATCCCTTTTCCAATTCACTTGGTATATTGCACCATACCCATGTATTTCTTTATAATTTATAACTTTGATTATCCACGTACGAAACCTTCTCAAAATCTCGAAGTGACGAGAACCTTTCTATGTATAATACAAAATCTCATCTGATAATCTGTAATCGAGTAATCCAACCAATGTAGCAACTCATCCAAGGCCACAATCCATTTACTCCATTCAATAATTATTTAGTACTTGTAGACATTCAAATTTCTCAATTAGGTAGCACTTATCATGCTGGTCAATTCAGTTGATACCTCAATATAACACTCTATTAAGATTTGCCAGCCTTTTCTAAATCATCTTTTATTATCACAAGCCCTTCCAAATTGTCCTAGCATTTCTTTTTACCATATCGATATCGACCTCATGCTTACCATTACTATTAATTCAACAGTTAACTTATTTCTCGAAGTCAACTGTACTCTCCACTTAGTCAAATCCTATCATTACTATTGACACGACCTTTCAAGAATATTACGAACTTATATTTCATTCCCTTTTTATTTCTAGGAAAATTTTGACAGAGTTTCCTCTGTATTTCTTACTATCCCAAAACCTGCACGTAGGAAATACCAACAATGCCTCACAGGGCCAACATATATACATGAATATCATATCATATCATAGCCACACCGGGCTCCCAATTTCAAGTAAAAGTATAAAGATGTCGAAACTTACCTCACATATCACACCTCGAGACGTACCTGATCCTTTAACGATCTGTCCTCTTACACCTTTCTATCTACCTTCCCTTTCATTTTTCAACTTTACATTTCAATCATACTTCAATATTCTTACCTTATCCGACATGCATCTTTCACACCGTTGCTTACCTGGGTACTTTGTAGCTTCCAATATCATCAGTCACTTTCTTCTGTCGATGCCGTTCTTTAGCTGAAATCAAGGGCTAGTACAAGGAATTTCATTTCCTATGGCTGGGCTCTATCGCACGATCTTAGATATGAAAGAAAGGTAACATCCTAAATGTCCTGTAGCTTCTTGTTTATAGATGTGGCGCACAACACACCAATAAACAAGACTCTACTAGACACGGTCTGTAGACACTCCGAGGACGAACTGCTCTGACACCACTTTTGTCACGACCCAACCCCGTGGGCCATGACTAGTGCCCGACCTGGACACTCGTATACGTACCTGTTAGATATAGTCAAACTAGAGCTAAAATCAATATGGAAACTTGCAAAATGACTCCAAAGGTTCATAACGTCATCATATATACATATATCCAAATAACCGGTCTCCTGGGGAGTCACAATTGATCAAAACAAAATATGATACGCAAGCCGACAAGGCTGCCACAATATATCAACATGACATGCAAGCCGACAAGGCTGCCACAATACATCAACATGATATGCAAGCCGACAAGGCTGCCATTACAGAAGAGCATATCCATAGCGCATCGCATAGACACAGTTGAACAAACTTATACACAACCCACACATATGTCTACAGACCTCTAAGAGTGTCGATAGTGAAATATGACGGGACAGGGCCCCACCGTACCCCTGGATAAACATATATATACATCATAAGATCTGTGCCGAAAGTGTAGGCTTCGGAACAACAGAGCTCTCCAAGACCGCTGAGTAGAAGTCTTATGCTGAAGGGTCACCAAACCGACTACCTGTACCTGTGGGCATGAAACGCAGCCCCCCGAAGAAGGGGGGGGGGGGGGTCAGTACGAGATATGTACTGAGTACATAAAGCATGAAATTAAATAAAGAGGATCATAACTGAAATAGAGATTACCGGAAACAAGTATGACGTTTAAAATATCAATACACTTGCCTTATGAAATGAAAATCATGCATATCAATATCATATATCATATATCATTTCCGGCCCATTATGGGACTCGGTGAATAAGGTCCCCATATACCATCCTTGGCGCCATAATCACATCATCATATCATCACATCATCACATCATCACATCATCAAATCATCAAATCATCACACCATCACATCATATATATATATATATATATATACCGTATCCTGACCCTCTAGTGAGGGACTCGATGAACAATGCAGTGAAACTGTGCACGAGAACGTATCCTGGCCCGGGACTCAGTGAAAGATGTATTGAGGCATGCACGAGTAGAGTAGTGAGCAACCATATGCAAATTAAATCATATCTGAGACTCAATAAGATAATCAAAATGAACCATTATTTGAAAATTTAGACGATAGTCATACCAAGTACCTTTCTAATGTCGCTACGGATTATATTAAAATAGAACTTCTGGAATCATATACACGTATCAAGACATAATGAAATAGCTTTTGGAAGTCAAGAACATTAGCCATCCTAGTGGCTCTAAGAATAGGAGATTCTTTGGAGTCATATATATACGTCGTCTGTTTGTCTTATAAAGATCATGCCAAAAAGAAAGAAGGGTTAGCTTTACATACCTTTGCCGCTTAATCCATGACTCGATATGTACACGTTGCCCAAAATATCTCAACCTATATTAAGACGTCAAGACTATACTTAAGCTATGAAATGGCATAAAACGTACTTTAACATTAGTAACTTATTTCCAGACAATTGGGCAGCACTTCCCCTACATCGCTCAATTTCCTCACATTTACGCCAACTATACAACAACCAACATAACAACAACCAAAGCAAGTCTAAGTTATTGCGTTAAGAACTAATCGAAGCAAGATTCGAGGATACTCCAAAACAGCCCACATACGTTTCGCATACGATATCTTATACATTCTTTCTTATCAAATTAGTGATTCACATTAGCAACGACACAACAACGTGTCACGACCCAACCCCGTGGGCCGCGACTGGTGCCCTACAGGAACACCCCAGACAAACTCACACCCATATCATCGAAATCAGACTCGTCCAAACACAACATACGATATTCAGACTCAACATCGTAATCAGACATCTACCGAATACTGATCCTAAGCAGTCGCCCGTACAGATCAAACAAATCGCAAATCAGAAAAGAGGCGGAATGTACTTCGCCAAATTTTCACACACACACATCCGAAGGGTGGCGGAATGTACATCGCCCCCAAAAGCATACACATACATACAAATTCAGAGGCCGACTTGGCCATAGTAGTGTACGGGCCGCTTAAGAACACAAAGCAGACTCACATACGAACACACCGGACCCACGACCCACAAATCTGACTACAGGCCTCTAGACAAAACAGAACATAAGACATATGAACATTGGACGGGACAGGGCCCCGCCGTACCCACTCATCCAAGTATACAGAATACAGACACAACAAAAGATATGTACCAAAAGTAGGCTCCGGATCAAGGGGAGCTCTCCAACACAGCAGACTGAGTAGCCTAAATCGGAGGACCACCCAGACGAGCTTCTGTACCTGCGGGCATGAAACACAGCCCCCGAAGAAACGGGGGTCAGTACGGGAGAAGTACTGAGTATGTAAAGCAGAGGGTACAGAAATCACAAACACAGCGGGAGTCAGAAGGAACAAACACACCGTTATCGCAAACAAAGCAAACCTGTGCGGGAGGCGAACGTACAAATGCAAATCAAATCATGTATAGGGTTTAGGAACGTGGTCACCCCCCGACGCTGGTGCCACAACACATCATAGCTCCAGAAGTTTTCAAATCTCCGTACAATCTCCAGACACATCATATCACACACACATCATATCATCAGGACATATCAAATGCCATATCACATCATAACTCCATAAACGGTAACCGGCCCTATGGCGAGGCCTCGGAAACCGTAACACATCATAACTCCCGAATATAACATAGTGCGCACGATCACAAAGTCGGCCCGGGTACCGACGAACGAAATCATAGCAGACAGCACGAACAGAGTAGTGCAGAAACCATATGCATATCAAACATAATTTACCGAACTCAACATATAATTTACATATAAGTATACACTGACACCAAGAGGCTCGAAGTAGGAATCGGATTGATAAAAGTAGGCATATAGAGGTTACGAAGTTCCGAGCTGTCAAATTCGTAAGAAAACTGTTCATGAGTCACTCTTTCGGAATTCTCACATCATCCAAAGTACAGAACGTGCATTAATGGCACAGGAAGTTTCCAACGCATCCTTGGGTCATAAACAAACAGTCGCAGATTAAAACAGACACAAACGAATCAAACAAACCGAATAAGGGGAGCCTCGGGGCTCGCGGGCCCACCTCGGGGCAAATTGAGGCGGCGGACACAAGTCGCAGGTTTTTGGCTTCATATAGTCATTTACAAAAGTTTCGAAGAGTTTCGGACTCAACAGCACAAGTTATGGAGGTACGAGTGTTCTTTTACCCAAATGGGACCAAAAGGTTTCAATCGCGCTGAATGAATAGTGCTCGAACTTGAACCTCGATTTCCGAGAGCAGAGTTATTCCCGAGATTCCGAAATTTACCTAGTAGGTCTAGGACATGCCAAAAGAATAAGAGGTAGGCTTTACATACCTGGTTGGCGCCTTACGCTCCTCAAATCGCAGTTCCCGTTTCGTCCAGAAACTGCAAATGGTCACTTTTTACCAGTTACTATTCATGAGAATTAACATATTCATCTTTGGGGCTAAACTTGGCTACCGAAATTTCGGCAGCACTTCCCCTATAAATCAAACACCCCCGAGACTTAGCTCGGCTCAAAATACAACAACAACAACAACCCAAACATCATTACACAATACGAATCACAATCAAACACACTAACTTCACAATTGCACCTTATTTCATAAGTTGGTAATCCTATTTCCAAACTTCACAATTTCAACTTATATCCCCATTATTGTATTCATTCATTCAAGATTATTCCATTACATAACAAACAAGTTCCAAACCGCATACAAGCATCCCCAAAGTTCACTACTTTCCAATTTTCATTCAAACGCCAAAAGTTACGACGAACGTTCTAATTTGCGTCGTTTCATTCCAAACTCATTTTCATCAACCATGAATCATATTCAAAGTCTTTAGTATCATAAATATACTATGATATACACAAATATACCAAGGGTATACACTTTCCGATAACGTCAAAAATTATTTTCTAATACCAACTCAATTCCTTAATCAATCCTTTACAACATAATGACCACAACAACACATTATTCAAACTAAACAAGCTCAAATTCTTAGGCCTTTCACCTCCCTCACTTTCGGCCAAACACACCCTTTATACACACACACACCATGCACAAACACAACCCCATTCCAAAATCTTCACACTAATTCAATCAACAACACATATACATCCATTTCATATCATTAAAACATAAAAATCTTACCTTTTTCTTGAGTTTCCGACTTGCCGCAAACGTCGCTCTTTCTCCGAACTAATTGTATCACGTCGGAGAGCGTCTTGAGCACTTCACCACTATGTAAAACTCAAGATTTTTGAAACAACAACCAAGGTTGGAAATTTTTCCTTCTTTTTCTCTCTAGTGGCCGAAACCCCCTAACTTTGTGTTCTTTGATTTTTTTCTTCTTATGGTCTTGATAAGGCCAAGCCTAAATCATATATATCCATTTATAGGTCATGTGCATAGCACATGACCTTAATGAAATGGACTTGGGTTTTCTCCTTTGGGCCGGCCAATTCACTCAATTGGGCCTCAATTTTTGTATTGCATTTTTCTTGGCCCAATTCACTAAACGCCTCGTTTTGTAATTCCCGAGACTAATTTCCGAAATTCCAAATTTACCCTCGGCCTTCCCCGAGGTCTTAACATTTATGACTCCATAACCAACATGTTCATATTCACCAAAATCAAAATATTTCCTCAACGCACACAAGTCTTCTTTATTTCTCGATTTCCCGTTATACGAAAATGCGGGACATAACACAACGGCTTCAGTCCTTATATGCAAGAAAATTATCTTAACATTACAACAAGTCCTAAAGCAGCCCGTCAATTACAATCAACACAACACAAGTCTTAACAACACTTAGTCCTCCAATTTCACAAGATCAACAACACAATACATAATTTTAACCCTTAATCCCTCAATTCAACAAAAACAACCCACTAAATAAATATAAATTCATCTTTAATCATCAAATCCCTTTACTTTCTTCATTTATTCCATGACAACAACAACAACAACACCAATTAAAATTAATTCATTATTGCTAGTCTAAAACAGCCCCACATACGGTCCAAGCAAAGTTTCAACATCAACACACACCATTTTTGCCTTCAATTCCACATCCACCAATTCATACAAAGACCAATCATTTCTAAAACATGAAAAAGGGAATGAAATCTTACCTTAGAAACAAAGCTCTTATTATCAACATGTAAACTCTTTCAAAAATAGCCATGGCCGTGAGTTGCCATGGCTGTTGTAATATCCATATTTTTTTTCCTACAATTGGACTTGAATTCCCTCAACTTAATTGTGTAGAAGGGGGGAGAAAAGGAGCTGACCGAGAGCGCACTGGGTGGCTGCCATGGCCGTGACTCTCTCTAGAGCTTTGGAATTTCTCTTTCCTTACTCAACTTTGGTGAATGAAAAATGGATTATGTCTTGATGAATTAGTCATCACCTTAAGCTATATAGGTTGCCCCTGAAATGGACACATGTCCCTCTATAATGACTCATCCTTTTTTTTTGAAATTGTGGGGCCCACTCTAATTACCTAATTAGCTACTTAATTAATCACTAATCTCCACTTAATAATCTAATCATAGTTAATTAATCCCTAATCTCCATTAATATTTCCACACTAATTGGAATTACAAGCAAATTGTGTACTTATTAAAATTCGGATTAAAAGTCCTTGCCTCATATCCCAAAAATAACCTTGTCCTTGAATTCATGTAAATAAGCTTACGAATAATTCGACGTATAAAAACACGGGATATAACATCCTTCCCCCTTTTGGAATATTCGTCCTCGAATGTTAAACTAGTCCTGCGTTCCCAATACTTCCTTAAATGTTATTTTACTGAATGATGCCCTTCACATGCCTCTTTCATTGGTCGATCCCTTCACTTTATTATAACGCATTCCAGCTCTCTCAGTAACCATTTCCATAATATTTTTTCTTGCCCTTGCCTCTCGAGGTGGTAATTCCACGTCGTTGTCTTTACTCTCCCTTTCATTTCGCAGTTGGTTGGCGGTTGTATTGCGAGCTCTTCCGCTGAAATCTTACTCTCTCCTTGGTGCACTTAGTCTTAACTCGATTCTTTCTTCTTCTATAGTTACTCCCTTAAGATGTATCGTTCACTTCATCTTACCTCTTACGCGTAGACGTCCCTCGTCGAGTTATTAGACTTTATAATCCTTGGAGGATTTCATACTGCTAGCAACCTGGAGACCCTTCGCAGACTCTACGAATAAAATGAAATTTTCCAAGGTGTTACATTATTTTACTTCAATAACCTTACATTGCTCTGCTCTTTCAATCCATATTCTGGAATCTCGGCCTCATGTATTGCTCCTTAACTTCTTTAAAAGACTTTAACTATCACTTTACTTCTTAGCTCTTAATCTCAATCTGTAGAGTTAGCTATCAAGTAGCACTAGAGTTCCCTCATATTATAACATTACATAGTTGCTCTGTGATCTGTCTATTGTTAACTGGTATAATTTTGAATTTTTTTTTTGATTTGACATATAAACTCATAGTCATCCAATAACCAGCTTGTTCTGATCGTCTCGCTTAAACCGTCTCTCAATTTTCCTTAATCCAACTTGTAATACTTTAGGCATATTATCTCGTGTCATTTCTTTATTCTCTATTCAACTCTTTTACTGCCTCTTCACTCAGATTTTGCTCTTTAGTTTTTCTGTCACACCTTATGTTGCAATCTTTACGAGAATATGCGAAGGTGCTCAAATTAGCCCAAGAAATACCTTAGCATCGTTTCACTAGTCTTTATGCTTTACGTTTGCATTCTTCTCTCGTATCTTACAATGGTATCGGGCTCGACTATGGCCATGTCCCATTTGCCCTCAGTACTAATTCTATCCCGGTAATTTGGCTTAATCCATCTTGCACCTTTCCTTAATGTGTCCAAAATATCACAACCACATTGTTATTACTGAATTCTTACTCTTCTTATCAAGTACTCACTTGGTCTCATTCTTAGCATACAAATAATCGTAGGTTGTATAACAATTCTTGTATAATTTGTACAAAGTACATCCAATCTTAGTCATAGTCTTTCCTTCTCCTGGTGCATTCTGCTTTACATATCTTATTTGTACTAAAACTCACTTGCTGTCTATCTTGTCATATTCCTTTCCCTTCCTTTATTCACCAATTGATTTTCTTATATCCTACTATAGGAGATTTCCTATCCCTTTTCCTTTGCTACTTATAAGTTACAGTATCATTAGCAAACAACCTCATTGCCAACATCTTAGCCTTTAACCCAGTATAGCGTAGCTATCCTTTATCATATCTCTTATGTTACTCGTTATCATTCTCTTGTCGTACTATTTCTTTTTACCATTCACCCACTTCCTAATGTCATATCCTACAAGATCTTTACAAATAATCCTTGGTCTTGTCTCAAATACCATCCTGACTGCTATCCGTTTATCGCTGGCCTTCAGATCTTACTAACTTGTTCCAGCAAGGGATCTTGCTTGAAGTTTAAGCATCCATATCAAATATATTACAGCGTCAATCGTTTCCATCTTACACTTGCACTTCTCTCACCTGCTTCCCCCCTAAAGGGCGTACTTATACCATTATCTATTTATATTCCGCTCTTTGTCCCCTATTTCCAATCTCAAATTCACCTGATCCCTTTTCCAATTCACTTGGTATATTGCACCATACCCATGTATTTCTTTATAATTTATAACTTTGATTATCCACGTACGAAACCTTCTCAAAATCTCGAAGCGACGAGAACCTTTCTATGTATAATACAAAATCTCATATGATAATCTGTATTCGAGTAATCCAACCAATGTAGCAACTCATCCAAGGCCACATTCCATTTACTCCATTCAATAATTATTTAGTACTTGTGGTCATTCAAATTTCTCAATTAGGTAGCACTTATCCTGCTGATAAGTGTCCAAAGCTCTCTTGTAACCTTATCTTTACCCCTACAGTCCTTGTACTTTAAGGGTTTCACTGTTTTTAAGGTGAAGTCGTACATATGAAGTACTCCTTTATGCCTTATGCTCTCTTACCCTTGTTGTGTGCACAGTACCGACTTCTAACCTACTCAAAATCATATCGAGTTCATCTTAATGACAATCTTATCTTATCACCTTGTCGTCCTACTACACCTTTAAGTTCATAGTTATATATTTCCCTTTTGTTCTATACTCGTACCCAATTAATCACATCTATCTTAGGTGTTTCCTTTAGAATTCCTTTTATTCTGTGCACGAGGAATTTAATGCTACCCCTGTACCCTTCGGAAACCACTACTCCTGCATAATCCCTTTCTCTTTTTCAAAGTGTATTCTGTTCATCCCTATTTGTTCTTATCATCCCATTCATTTTATGGCATTCATTTTGCTTCGTTGCTCATCTCTTTATAGTTTAGTTCTTCACTGTTCCGTCACTTATATTACTCGTGTCCTCGACTATACATGTCATAACCTATTACTGCACTATTATCTCGCTCGCTTCCTTCTTATTTCCTTCTTTTAATTAACTCCTTCTTTTCTTGTGCTCGCTTTCATTTCCACTATCGCATAATCTTTATTTCAAACTTTCCCTATAGAACTTTATAAGTCTTTCTCATTCGTTCTATACCTTGCCTTTCCATTTCACATTTGCCTTTATACTTTAATCACGTAGATCACGTCATATCTTTTAGTCACTTCCTCGCTAGGCTTTACTCATTTTCATAACCATCCTTATTATATTCACATAATATCCTGTTCGTAATCAATCCTATGGTGTATCACTTCTTAACCTTATTCACGATTCCTACAATGGTTTAATTACACTCCAATTGGAATTACAAGCAAATCGTGTACTTATTAAAATCGGGATTAAAAGTCCTTGCCTCATATCCCAAAAATAACCTTGTCCTTGAATTCATGTCAATAAGCTTACGAATAATTCGACGTATAAAAATACGGGATAGAACAAGATAGTTGATCTTCTAAGAAACGACATAGTGATAATGATAATGGTAACGATGATGTTGATTTCTATTTTGTATTTTTATGCATATGTATGTATGTATGTATGTATGCATTGCACTCCCACTAATCAGTTGGGTAAGATAACACCGAGTCCCGAAAGGGCCGGGCAAGATGATACCGAGTCCCGGAAGGGCAAGGTAAGATAACACCGAGTCCTGAAAGGGCCGGGTAAGATGATACCGAGTCCCGGAAGGGCCGGGTAAGCTAACACCGAGTCCCGAAAGGGCCGGGTAAGATGATACCAAGTCCGGGAAGGGCCGGGTAAGATAACACCATGTAACATGCTATATGTATATGTATATATATTACCGCGCCTTAACGACCAGACGAGATATTATATATGTATAGATATGTATGGAAAAATGCTTGAAAAGCTAAGTATGCACGATATTTTCCTTAAAAGGGCATTCAGAGGCACAGGTTGATCTCTTTTATATTACTTTATCCCTATACGTCCATTATATTATTTTCCGTGTTCGGTATTTCTTGCTATGTCGTTGTTCATGCCATACATACTCAGTACACTATTCGTACTGACGTCCTTTCTTGTGGACGCTGCGTTCATGCCCGCAGGTAGACAAGTAGGTGGATCGGACCCGTAGTTGATTTATCAGCAGATGCTCAGGAGCACTCCACTTACTTCGGAGCTGCAGTATATGGGTATTATTCATTATAGTCACATGTATTCTATGTAGAGGCTCGTAGAAATGTGTGTACAGTAGATGTTTCATAACCTTGTTAGTCCATATTGATGAATAATATTTTACTAGCCTTGTCGGCTGGTGATGATGAATATAATTGTTGAAGATTATCTAGAGAGGTGTTGTTATGTTGTGATATAAATAAATATATATAAATATATATATATATATATCCTTACAGATTATGATATCCATGAGTTATCTTTATGGTCCACCCAAAGGTGATTATAAGATGTATGTTTAGAGGTGCTCGATGTGTTAGCTCCGGGTGCCCGTCATGGCCCTCTAGTTGGGTTGTGACATCATTACCAATATAAGGAGAGTTACAACTCTCCTTTAAGACATAATTAAGGCAACATGAGCTCGGTACTTTACGGAATTTTTTCCAAAACACAACATATACTTTGCCCTTCTTAAGGAACTTTCTCCTCTTACTTCCAACATCTTCGAAATCTTAACTAGGATCGTTCAATAACCTAGCTTACTTATAGAAACATCATATTCGTCTCACCCTGTATTAGTCTATCTATCATATGACGACATGAAATGTTTTCGAGGTGTAACACATAATGATGCAAAAATGAAAGTTCCAGGATGTAATGTTATTCTGGAAAAACCCGCTTATTCAATGATCTTATTAAATTCGTAAGATATCTAACACACCCTAGGGCTACCGTAGGAAACATATAACTTGTACTTATATCATATTCAGAGTAATTGTCCCATTTATCCTTAATGATAATTCCAACTCAACATTTCGACTCAATTTACCATATATTTTCCCTCAACTGACCCGGAGTATCACAACCACACCTTTGTTGCTTACCTCTTACTCCTGTTTTTAAGTACCCAATTGGTTTTTAAATACTTGCAAGTTACATAACCGTTCTTGTGTGATTTGTGTATGAATATATGTTCGTATTTGTAAACTCCCTTTCCTTGGGTTCGTTCTATTTTACATATCTCATACGTACCAAAACTCCTTTGTATATCTGTAGTAACTTATCTCGTCATACTCTTTTCTTTCCTTTATTTGTCCTTTGATTATCATATCTTATATTGTACTATAGAAAACTTTAGGTCCCTTCTTAATTGTCACTTATAAATCGCAATATAATAAACAAACGACTCTACCGTTAGTGCCTTTGTCTCTATTCTAATATAGCATTGCTATCTTTTACAATATTCCTTGAGTTATTTTCTCTCAATGTCACGTTGTTCAAGGTCTTCACGAATGATTTCCAGTACAGTCTCAGATACCTGCTCGATTCTTGTTCATTTATTTACTAGCTATTGGACTCCTTTCCGCATAACTCTCACTTTTTGTTTTAAACTCTATATCTGTCACATCTTATGATTCATCGTTTAATCTCTACACTGGCATTTTCCTTACTTGCTTCCCCCCTTTAAGGGTCTTACTTATACCATTCTATGATCCATTTCCTCACTTTCAAATCCTGAATTCATGTATCCCTTTCCTCAATTCCCTTATTATATCGCATCATATTCATGTCATTCCCCATAATTTATAGTCTCGGTAATTCATGTGTTAAGTTTTAACATACTTATCTTGCAGTTTGTAATCAAGTAATGCAACCGACATCGCAATCCAAACAAGAACGTGCTTAACTTAGCTCAACCGTTAGTTATGAGTTAATCTCTACATCCACTCCAATTAAGGACTTCCGTCCAATAGGGATACTCGAAATAGTAGTATGTCTAGTTGTCTGTACCATCCGTACAATGTCACTTATCCTATTCTCGATACTCAGAGTTCACTTATAGCGTAATCTTTCCCATAATCGACTTATAGTAACCATAAATGCATTTTTCCTTGAACCCGCCATCGTTGTTTTCAAGGATCTAAGTCTCATGCACACTAATACCCTTTATGCCTCATACTCTTTTACTCTCGTTTTGCACTCAACATTGATTTCAAAACCAATCGTAATCATATCACATTTGTCGTTAATGATAGCCTTGCTTTATCGTTTTATCGTCGTACGGTAAACTCGTAACTCATGGCCACATTTTTCTCTCCAACTTAGTCCTTTATATGCTTTACTCGCTCTGTCTTGGTATAGGATATTTGTAGGAGATGCATCTTCCTTTTCTCATATTACGACTACTTCTTAAGCGCGCGTACTTCGCATATTTCCTTTTCTTTCCATACCCATACTTATTCCTTTACATTCTTTCCTCCTCAATTTATCTTATTACCTCCCGTTTTATAATCAATCCCTTATTCCTCGCACAAGGAACCCTATTCTTAACTCAGCACCGCCTTGTCTTTCAGAATATATTACTTTTATTCAATCCATTCTTCGCTTCCAAAACTTATTTTGTTCATTCTGATCATCCCCTCTTATCATTATTATGTTGATCCCTTTCCTAACAATCGTTCTATTGTGTTATTCATCTTTCCGTAGTCTTGGTATTTTACACCCAGCCAAAGATATCACTCATGCTCTCGATTATACAAATCACAAACTGTTACTACTTTTCCATATCACTTTTTTTTTAATTTCTTTTTCAAGTTGACTTTCTTTTTCCTTTTTCTTGTTATCATTTCTGTCATTGCGAAACCTCTATGCTCGATTTTCCCCTAACAAGGTCTTATAAGCTTTCTTATCTACTGCCCTATGATTCACTTATTGGTTTCACACTTGCATTCACTCTTTATTCATATAGAACATGTCACATCTTTAGTCGTTTCCTCGCTATACTTTACTTACTTTGTATTACAGTTCTTGCTATGTTCTCATTATATCCTGATCATAATCACCTCTATAAAGTGCCACTTCTTGATCTCGTCCGCAAGCCTGCATATAAAATAGAATAAACCTCGTGGAGTACGCATACTTAACCTATTATTCTTTCCGACCAGCCCTATTACACTCACCACATAAGTCGTCTTACCAAGGTATTTACACTCGTTATAACCCTTCGTACTTCGTACCCCTGTCTCAGTCATGTTGTTACTCTATTTTGCTAACAGACTTGTCTTATCTTACTTGTACTTATCCATCCAATCAATACTCCAGTATCACACTCTATTGGAGTGACCCTTTATCTTCTATGCCATGTTTTAGTACTACCAGTCTTCCAAGTTTACTGTAGCATTTCCCTTTACCTTATCAATGTTGATCTTATAATTACCGTTACTATCAATTCAACAACATTCAACTCACCTCTTGTAGTTGTCAATCATACTCCTAACTAATCCTGTCCTGCCATTACTTTTTACACAACATCTTTTCCCGTTAGAATATATTACAAGCTTATGTGTTATCTTCTTTAAATTCTAGGAAATTTCGGCAGAGTTTCCTTTATATTTCTTACTATCCAAAAACCTGCATACAGCAAATACCAACAATGCCTCAAAGGGCTAATATATATATACCACATATCTCAGCCACACAGGGCTCTCAATTTCAAGTAAAAGTACAAAGATGTCGAAACTTACCTCATATATCACACCTCGAGATATACCTGATCCTTTAGCGATCTGCCCTGTTATGCCTTCCTATTCCCTATCATCCTTCAGCTTTACATTTCAATCATACCTCAATATTTTTACCTTACCTAACATACATGCTTTTATACCGTTGCATACCTTTGTACTGATTCATTAAATTTGTTCAGTTCACAAAATTATAACTGAACTTATCATTAGGAGATATATTTAATCAATTCATTTGTTGTACTTTCTCTGACTTACTTCTACGACGACCAATCCATTATCATATAAATACATATTCTGATAACATAGCCCCAACAAAGTGACCTACCTTTGTAACTTCCAATATCATCACTCACTTCCTTCGGTCGATACCGTGTCTTTTGTTGTAATCAAGGATTAGTATAAAGAACCTCATTTCCTATAACTTGGCTCTATCACACGATCTTAGATATGAAGGAAGAGTAACCATCCTAAATACCTTGTAGCCTCCTGTTTATAGATGTGGCGCGCAACACACCATAAACAAGACTCTACTAGACACGACTTTGCAAACACCCCTAGGATGAACTACTCTGATACCACTTTGTCACACCCCAATTCTGATAGGGCATGATAGGCACCCGACCCTCACTTAGAGCTGAGCGAACCCGCTGGTTCTCGTTATACTCATAATATTACTGGACTCTTAATCATGAAATGATATGCATAATGAAAGCTTTTCAAAACATTCTTTTCGTCTTCCTTAACTCAAGTAAAAATCTGTAATAATATGAATCCGTAAAGTAATGCATAATGCTACATCGGCTTGTATAGCTGCGTACAAGGCTAATGTACTGTATACATGACTTTGTCTGCAAAAGTCTCTAACATAAGATATAATATCAAAACCTAAGTTGGGACAGGACCCCAACATACCCATAATGTGCATGACTCAGCTCATAAGGACATACTCCGACGCGGTATCACTCCGAACCGAATGGAGTCTACCAATCCAACTAATAGCCTAGAACACCCTATAGTCAAACTCTCGGACAACTTTTCTGCAAAGTAATATGGGGCTGTGTGGCATAAAGCACAGCGCCCCCAGGCAAAGGGACGTCAGTACGGGTAATGTACTGAGTATGTAAAGCATAATCAATAGCTAATGTAAGCATATGAAATAACATAGTATGGACGAGTTATGAAATGAAAGAGCTAGGTATACCTCTAGCAATGTTCGTTAAACTTACTTATCCTTTTTCTACTGGGAAACTTCCATTTCATACATTTGAACACATAGTAGTGTCAAACCCGACCCTAGAGGTTCGGTGTCTTACGTACCCAGCCATAATAAAGCTTGGTGTTAGACGTACCTGGCCTTACTAAGGCTCAGTGTTATCCGTACTTGGCCCTACCAAGGCTCAGTGTTATACCTACCGGACTGCAGTGGTGTGCGCGCAATAGATATCGTACTCGGCCATATAGGCTCGGTATCACAACATAGCATTCATACATTTATAACATACATATGTATCTGAGAGAAAAATTTGAACACTATCGGGGTGACACAAAGTCTATAAACTCCCGATTTCTATTATTGAAACCCATCATCTTTATCGTCATCACTATTATCATTATCATCATCATCATTATCACTATTATTATTATCATCATAACTATCAGCATCGTCATCATTATGATTATCAATATTATCATCATCATCACTACTATCATCGTCATCATTATCATTGTCACTATTAAGAGCTTTTGCCAAAGTATCTCAAGAATATTGTAAGTTATGAGCTTCTAGCGTCCCTAAGATTTGGACGTTTTGGATATCTTGGATATATTCGATGGCATCTCTAAAATTGAACTCCTCATCATAATAGTTATCATTATCATCACAAGAAACATTGTCAACAATATCAAGAAAATCTTGAGGGTCATGAGCTTACAACCTTTATAAGAATAGGAATAGCGTGAATATCTTGTGTAGACGCAAAATGAGGAAACACATGCCTTTAGAAAGAAGGGTTAGCCTTACATACCTCTTTGTCTCCTTAACTCTATCGAATAAATGGTTCCCTTCGAAGCCGACGATTCTACATTCAAGAGAATTGTGCTAACATTAGATAATCGATAATATACTCAAGCTTAAGCTAGAGCTAATAAAAATTGGGCAGCATCTCCATTGTTTATACGACTTCCTCTAAATAATATAACAACTCCCAAACATCAAATACAACATTCATGATACCATAGTCAATAGCGTCGACAAGTTCGACATTATTCAATTCTCAAATTTTCCTTTCAAGGTCATCCATAACCATGGCCATAATATAATACCACATTCTTCCTCATATAATGTTTCACCAATATTCTTAATATCATTTATAAGAAAATTATACTCATACTATCTCAATAATTATGGTTCATGTCACACTACTATTCAAGAACACCATTGTTTCGTATATGAGCTCCATAATTTTCTTCCATAATCCGAGTCTCCCAACCATTCAATATTCTAAGTAACATGAAATGATCATAAAACTTATCTTTGACTGTGTAGGAATGGGTTTTGGATTGAAATGCCTCACTTGGAGAAAACCCTAACTTCAATTCCAAAGAGATTTCTTGCTACCATCAACCCTAGCTAGCATTCTTGCACTTGATTCTACTAGTTTTTGGTATTTGACCTTTGCTTTTCCCTGGATTCATGTGAATGAAGTGTGTTGAATGCTCTAGAGGTTTAGAGAGAAGTAGTGGAAATAAGAAATGAGAAATGAAACTTGGAGTCCTCTTTTTATAAAAATTAAAACTGTCCGTCGGGAGTTATACGGACCATTACGCAGTCCGTATAATTGACCGTATAACTCAACCAGTGATGTACCTTCACTGTAATAGTTATACGGACCGTATAATAGTATACGGACCGTATAAATGGCCTTACAATCCACTTTTTCTCCGAACGTTTTCTCGTCGCTTCGTTTGATCTCTAATCCTTATGGAACCTTCTTAACACTTGTTTAACACTTGTTTAACACTTTATTAGCAATCTAAGGGGTGTTATAACTTCTCCCTAAGACATTATTAGATCAACATTAGCTCGGTACTTTGCAAACCCTTTTCCAAGGCACAACTTAAGCTTGACATTCTTCAACGAATTCTCTGTTCTTGCCTCAAACGTCTTTGTAAACTTAATTAGAACTGTTAAGTACTACTTCTTACTCGTCGGAACATTATATAATTCTTACCCCGTGTTAGTCTATTTACTGTGCAACGACATGAAATTTTCCGAGGTGTAACTGTCCAGGTTCACAACACAGTGCAATTCCAGAACCAGAGAAAATAAATTCATATACATGCAGTAGCAATCTATGGCCAAACACACACTCATGAAAGAGGCCCAAAACAAACTGAATGAATCAAGGAAACAAAACCCAAACCCACAGTCATGGGGGGTGACACAACTGCGGCCTACCAATGCAACATAAATAGGACAAGGAGCAAAGCAACATGATCATGGAGATGGCATGAATCGCAGTATACAAATATGGGACGAGCAAGCATAATAAATCAAAGACACACAACCATGGGAAAACACACAGAGGCTGTGACATACAGGGGAAGCAAATCAACACTAAAAATGTGCCATCATGAACTTATGAACCAGGTTTTTTTTTTGCAACTTGCCAGTGAGAAAGCATACATAACCAAACAAAAGATGTGGACATGGCAGGAAAAGGGGTCAACTAGAGGCAGCTAATGCACTCTTAGGAACAAATAGACAAGATCAGCTAAAGGAAAATGGGCAACCCGATTTTACACCTCTACCTACCCTTCCACTTTGTTTCTAACTTGAAACACATATGCAATATTATTAGTCACTTGGTCAAAGTTACACTCAATCTTGACAGGACACCTAACTCTACACTAGGGGGTCTCAAGAGGCCTAGGAGCAGAATCCATATGGTTCCAGAGTTCTTGGCAATGAACACCTAACCCTACAAACCACAAAAGTGCCATTGGACCTCTTATCTAAAGGATAATGTTATGAGCCAGGCTGGGCCTAACCTTCCCTTTCTCCTTTCCCCAAGGCCCCTTTAAAAGGCTTTTCTAGGGTCATGTGGCCTTGGTTCATTTCCAGCCTCCTTTATGATCACATGGAGGTTTGCATCTTTAAAGTTATTTAGCCTAGAACTGAATCTAAAAGGGTTCTAAATGCACATGTTCAAACTAAGCAGACCTGTCCATTTGTACTGAGACCAGGACCATTTCCTAAAATCCCCAAGGACAACTAAACTAATTCAAGTGATAGCAAGGATCAGGTTCAACCACTACAAACTATTCAGGTTCCTTTAGCTTCCCACCATCATCCCAGGTACGCCAATATTCCTCACAGATTCAAACCCTGACATAAGTCTGATTCAAACTAACCCCATGGGTACACACAACCAAATTAGTAAACGAGTAGACATAGCATTATCATAGAGGCCTGATGCCCATGACAAGGAAGGGCCTAGGGAAGACACAATAAGCAATTGAGACCTTAGATAGTTTTTACATATTTCAGATAAAGAAAAAAAAACTTGGTAGAGCCAATGACTTAAAGCATTGATTTAAACCTGGTAGTTTTAAAGCTTACAGCCCCTTTTTACAAGACCAAGCATATAGCAGACATGTTAGCCTATTAAGATTAGTGCTAATTCACATATATATTAACTCTTATGACCTTTAGTAAAAGAAAAGGGATTTCAATAGGCATGTTATGTGAGCACTTAGTCAAAAAATTCTTGTGACAATTTTGGCCCTTAATAATGGCCCTTCGGATACTTTGTCTAATCAAAATATTTTCACAAAAAAAAAGGTAGATAGATTTATGGCATGATTAGGTTCCGGTAAGCAATAGGATTCAATCATCACAAAGGAGACAGGCTACAACATCATACAACAAACCAAGGGTATAGATTCCCAGGTGCAAGTCATGGATGAATGAGCTAAGGAAAAATAAGAAAAAAAGAACACATGATCACAAACAAAAGCAAATACCAACACACTTATCAGTCCCACTTCCTTACAAAACACCAAATTCAAACAACAAAACTCAGACAGGCAAACTCTCCAGATTTTAAAACCGTCTAGGAGACATAATGAAAGCAAACAGGATAAGGATTTTACAAATACTAACATCAGGTCATTTAACTCTAGATATCCCCCCCCCCCCCCCCAATATTTCCTCCCTTTTAGATACAGTTAAGTTCTTCTAACTCACCTGAGACCCTTGTGTGTCCCAGGAACATGAAGAGAAAGTCGAAAGGGATGAGAAAATAGTCAGAGGCTCCTGAAAGTGAAACAGGATAGGGTGCGATCATCACCGCCCCATCTCCTTTTTCTGGAGTCTCCTTTCCGTAAAAAGGGATCCTGGGTTCCACTGGTCACTACCTTCAGTTCACAGCCAGCCTCACCTTTTACTCTCCCAAGACTTTTCCCCAATACCATGGCCTCATCCTCATATTTCAGTGACAACACTAAGGACCATAAGAAGGTTTGGAACAACTTGACTCTGTCACAATGTTTCCCCAGTTGACTCATGAAACTATGTCCAACCTTTTAAATACTCTTGTTGCTAAGTTTCAAGCATGAACACTAGGACCGAACCAACATAGGCATTTTAACACTAATGTCAGGCCAATGTTATAAACAATTTCAAACCAAGGTTATATTTATGAAAGGATTTTTTTCCCTTAAGAACAATTCACATAGAAAGAAGCAGAAACTGACTCAAATCCCAATTACTCTAGCCTTAGTAAATCTTGTGACATTATCCTTAACCTTTTACTTAGCCGAGGTTACTTATTCTCTTAAACAACTCAATCCACAACATCCAAAACAGCTTTACAAAGACAAAGTAGACAGACTTGTATCAAGGTTTCCCATTGCCTTTTTTTCCCCTATCTTTATAATTGTTAGAGGCTATGTGATCAGTCTTAAAATAAAATAATTTTCTACATATTACGCATACATAGTGTAACGACCCGTTTTGTCATTACCGTGATTATCCCATTTTTTCCCTCGTTGACCCGTTCCTGAATCTCGTTACAACTATTTTGACCTGAGAAGATAATTGCCATGGCTTTCTAGGCATCGTTTTGAGTCTTGGAACAACCTTTAAGAATGTGACTTTAAGCGAAAACCATTTGACCTAGAGTTGACTTGGTAAACGAAACCTATGTTGGGAAATTCGAGGCCACAGGTGAGTTCTTAGCGTGTTTTTATGTATATCTACATATTTTCTTTGTGTGTTTTGGGTCTCGGATGATAATCGAGTTTCAAAATTGATTTTACGAAGGTTAGTAATCTATTTCTGGTGTTCAGGTTACTAGTGTCCGCCACAGCGGCACCGCTGGGGCGATGAGGTGATCACTATAGCAGCATTGTGAAGGATTAAGGCTAGACCGCCATAGCGGTCAGAGCACCACTGGTACAGTACCGCTGGGGTGGCACGATGGCCGCTGTAGCAGCATAACTGCACCAGAATACCCTTTTATTTCATAAACCCTTAGACATTTCCCATAACTTCTAAACTCAATGTAATCACTCTTGGAGGTGACTTGAAGGTATAGAGAGCCATTTTCTTCCCAGGGTAAGTGTCCTAACCTTATATCTATCCATTATGATCTTCTAAAAATGATTTCAACCTTGTAACGACTAGAATCAAAGAGGGTTTTTATAGGTTTCATGTGAAGAAGGGTTAAAAACGAAATTGATTCTTAGATGTTGTTTAATGATGAAATTATTGTTGTTTATGCTAGATTATCATGTATCTATGCTTAGTAATCAATAACTCATATTTATTAAGTTGAATTTCTTGAATCAAAACTAGGCTTCTTAGACCCTAATTGGGGTTTGTTCATATAAAAGTGATTTTAATGATTAATTGAGTATTCCTATGATTATAGTAATGGGGTTTGACATTTTGGTATTGAATTTGGTGTTTAGACCATAAAATTCCCATTTTGATCGTTTGACCCGTTTTTCCTAAATTAAAGGGTGGAATTTAACCCGAATAGAAAGTAGTCAATATGGATATCATTCTTCATGGTTTCTTACATAGAATTCATATGTGATAGAGTTTTATTATTTGGATACGCTTCGAAAGACGAGGCAACGTGTGGATTCGTGGCACCTATTCGACTGCTAGGTAGGTTATGGCTTCCTTTTCAGTAGACTCCAGTTTGTTTCACATATCCATGTATTAGAAGGAGCGGAGAATGAATGTGTAGGAATTGGTGATTTGGGATGGAATCCTAGTGTTACACCTTGGAAATTTCCCCGCGAATGTACAGTGGGTAGGCTAACAAAGGGCATAGCGCATACGATGCTTTAATAAGAAGGGAACGACGTTTGACGACCCTAAGTAAGATTTCAAAGGCAATTGCAATAAGAGATAGGTTATGCTCCATAAGGATTGACTATAGGTTCTGAGAATGTGGAAAGTTGCAGGGTTGCATTTTGGCCAGTTGAACGTAAAGTGAAATATGGATCGTAAAGTGGTATACGGCCCGTAAACTGCCATGTCGTATTTCAACTTCCAAAACTTCAACTTTCTGTCGAATGTTCAAATGGTTAAATACGACTTGGAATACGGACCGTAAAATGAAATACGGCCCGTAAACTGAGATCGTAAATCACCATGATCCCAGCATGCTTAAATACGACCACAAAATACGGCCCGTAAACTGGGTTTACGACCACTGTGCACATTCGACGACTGTTCATTTCATATCAGATTTTTGGGTTATTAAAAAGGGGGCCAAGTTTATTATTTCATTTCACTTCTACATGACACACCTTCTCTCTAAAACATCTCTCCACATAAATTCCACAAGAATTCAAGGATATTTGGTGATCAACAACATAAACTAAGTGAATTAAGTATAAGAAAACCCATTAAGGATCATACAAGTCAAGAAATCTCATTGGAGATAAACTAGGGTTTTGCTCAAGTGGAGTATTATCAACCAAGGCTTGTTCCTACGACATCTAAGGTAAGAATTATGATGTTTCTATGTTGTTTAAGTTATTTAAGAGTTGAAATACTTGAATTGTAGAGAGGTATGGCAAGATGGGTCATGAATGTGGAATAGTGCCATTTTGAAAAATAGCTTGAATTGAGTTATGAGTCTTGATGTAAATGTGTTATAAATGATGTTGAGAACATGAGGTTAGAAATGTACGTGAATGGACATAGTCGTGTGTTATGGCCATGGATGTGGGTAATTGAAAGCAAATTGAGAAATGTGGATAATGTGGATGAACAATGACTATTGTTATGGTATTGTGAATATATTATTGACGTTTGGGAGCTGATATACGCTATGGAGGAATATCATATAAATAAAGGAGATGTTGTCCGATTTTCTCTAGTTTTGGTTATATGTGCTAGCTATCGATTCTAATGATAGTATGACTTTAATGAAGGTAGAAACGCTAGCATTGGAGGAGAACGTGCAAGTGTAGAATAGTTGAACGGAAAAGGTATGTAAGGCTAACCTTTCTTTCATAAGGCATGGTTCTTTGGCCAAATATCTAACTCTTCTATGAGACTATGATGTCCTTCAAATGACTTGATCTCCCAAGCTAGTAAGCTCATGATTCTTGATACGCCACGATTGTACTAAATCCCTCGTATGATTAGTAAGCATATAAAGATAAATGTGATGAATGACGATAATAGTAATAATGATGTTGATGACGATTATGATAACGATGTAAATAGTAAAGATGCTTATGAGCTATTATGTGTATGTGTCTATGTATGACTATTACGGAACCCCGAGCTTATGAGGTCGGGTAAGATACGTAAATAAGTATGTATATGATTACGTAACGCACGCACACCTCTGCAGATGGTATGGATAACCCTGATGCCTTGGTAGGGCCAGGTAGATGTAACCCTGAAGCCTTGGTAGGGCCAGGTATGAGTAACCTTGAGCCTTGGTTGGCCAAGTATGTATGAAACACCGATCCTGCATAGTCGGGTATGCTATGTAAATGCTATGTATATGATATGATTATGTATATGATATGGATACAAGTATGAATATGAATATGATACGATATGAATGTGAATAAGGGCATGTATACGAATAAGAGTACAAATATGGAACGGATACGATTATGGATATGGATATGGAGGTATGTACACAAATACGCATTAGAAATGGAAAGTCCTATGAAAGGCAAGTAAGTGCCCATGACGATGATATTACCATCCCCCATCTTATGTTATTTCTCATGTTGTTCATTATGCTTTTATATTGATATTGATCATGCTTTACATACTCAGTACATTCTTCGTACTGACGTCCTTTTATTTGTGGACGATGCGTCATGCCCGCAGGTGCAGAGGGAGAAAGACTTGATTCGTAGCTACATTCTCAGAGACTACATAGCAGAGCTCCACTTCATTCGGAGCTATAAATTTTGGGTACTTATTCTTTTGTGTATATAATTATGGGCATAGCGGGGTCCTGTCCCGATTATGGGATATGTTATACTCTCCTTAGAGGCTCGTAGACATGTGTATATGGTTGGATGTGTCTGTCCTTGTCGGCCTATATTTTGTATATCGTTTTGATAGACTCGTCGGCTCATGTACATTGATGTGGCATAGATGTCAATGATGATATAAAAGCATTGTTGTCCAATGGGACTAGTATGATGAATGAATGGAAATGTATGTTTAATTGTACGACTCACCTAGACGTAAGTGAAGTGTAAGCCAAGGGGTGCCTGGGTGGGCTAGCACCGGGCGCTCGTCGCGGCCCTCTAGACTGGTCGTGACACCTAGGATGGTATTGTTGTGTGATTTATGTGTTCGGGCTTGTGGCCTGTAGACTCCTTAGGATGTTTGGTGCAGTTTCCTGAATATTGGTGGGTTTTATGTGACATATGAGTAGTGGATAATACATAAATTATTTATGTCTCACGATGGGAAATTTCGTAATATGTGGTTAATTGTGTTATACCATAAATAGCGAATCTAGTTGATAATAGAAGGATAAAATGCACCAAATATTTTGACTGAGTTCAAGATTGAGTTGCGAGGAATGATTGTGAGTACAAGGTGAAATTATTTGTTCTAAGTTATTAGTCTTAGTTAGTGGAAGTGGTAATAATGTGTATCGATATGATGAACCTGTTGTGTGTTTGGGGCTAGCCACCCCGTTGTGTTGTGATTTTATTGTTCTGTTATATTGGCTTGATGCCATGAGTTGTTGATTGGTGTGGATTCTGTTTATCATCTTGATTACGATACTGTTAGCGTACCCACTGTTGGTACTTGTGATTCGGTTATATTATTGGCATATCCACTATTAGTATTTGTGACCCGAATATATTATTTGCATACCCACTGTTGGTACTTGTGATTCGGTTATATTATTGGCATACCCACTTTTGGTATTTGTGATTCGGATATATTGTTGGCGTACCCATTGTTGGTACTTGTGGTATGGAGCATGATTATTGATGTTGATTCATGCATTGCACGCGCTCTCATTTTCATGATACACTGTTGAGATATTGATGACAGTTGATGAAATACTTGATGAGCTGGGCTCAGTTTTACTTGAGTGACCTGAGAGTCCGATATCCAATGTTCGTCCCGAAATCATGGATTGAGTGGATTGATACTTGATGAAAACTCTTTTACTTGAGTGACATCAGAGACCTATGTCTAATGTTCATTCCGAAATCATGGATTGAGAGAGTGCATGGACTCCGTGGGTCCCCAGAATGGTGCTGGTGAGAAGCCCCTGTGGGCACAGATTCAGGGTCCCGTCAGTCTGTTGGGCAAAGATCCGGGACTGGTGGCAATTAGACTTCGCGAGTCACACTGGGTTGTGCTACCGAGACATCGATATTTCAGTCTGAAGTACATGTGTACACCGCATTTGCATGGCATTGCATTGCATTTATACGCTACTGCATTACATTGCATTATGACTTCATTTTGAGATATTTGGTGTTGTACTTGTGATGTTGGATTTGAATTGGATGTATTCAGACTTGGCATGTTTGGGGATTAGAGGTTTTACTTAAGCGATTATGTGTATCTGTATTCGATTACATTTGATTTATACTTGTTGACTTGTGTCGGTTGAATTACCCCAGAGCACCATCCACAAAATTACTTATTTGATTTGTTTCTAAGTGGTGTAGGATAAAAGGAATTATAACGATGAGTTGACTCCTTGACTAAAATGAACAATCTGAGGATTTATGTATTGGGAATTTGCACTGGTGATATTTGATTTGTAGTTGTTATGGAGTAGTTGTGATCTAAAGGTATTGATGTTGTGATGTGCGGTATATAGACGTATGACTTGATTTAGTAATTATCATGGTTTTTTGTGAATTCTTTTACCAATATGTGTTACTAACCATTGTCGGCCTATGATACTTACTCAGTACACGTGGATTGTACTGATATTGCACTTGCTACACCCTTTTTGGGGTGTGGATTGTTTCAGGTGGTTGATTTTCACATGAAGCGGAATGTGTGGTGCCTATCTGGAAGATCTCCTCTCACTTCATTCTAGAACAGAGGTTGAAGTCTTAGAACGTAGTGGTAATCTGAAATCGTTAGCCGCTCTTGTACTAGTCTAGACCAGGTGATGGGAAATTGTATCGAGTCTGTCATCATATAAACACTTGAGTTTATTGAATATCTTATGGAGTTTCGCTGTATTTCTAAATATCTAATGGTTTAAATGAATGATTTGGTTTAATTAATGTGTTATTGAATGAGAGGGTTAGCCTACCGAGGTGGGAAAGGTAGGTGTCCGTGCGGTCTCGAATTAGGTCGTGACAAGTTGGTATCAGAGCCTAGGTTACCGGTCTACTAGGTACAAGAGAAAATTTCAAGTAGAGTCTCATGGAATGGTACAGAGACGTCTGTACCCATCCGCGAGAGGCTATGAGGCATATTAGGAAAAAACTCCCTTCATTCTTTCTATTAGTGCTACTTCGGTGAAATTAGTATCTCGGCGGGTCCAATTGGTATCTAGGTGATTCCAATTGGTATCTGTGTATCCTTGTTTTATCCTCCCTCGAACGACGAACACTCATTCTCATGCGTTTGATCTCGTAAATTATGTGGTGGTATGGTAAGAGAGGTGTTATCTCGGTTCAGATGTGTGGCCTAGTTCAATTCTAGCTTGGGAAGAAGGTTTCGACTTCGATAAGGTTTGTGATAGTATGCGTGGCACGGGTGAACTTAGGGTAGACCAATGCTTTCGCAATGGTTAAGTTTTTAGTATTGGTATTCGAGGACGAGTGTGAGTTCGCAAGTGATTACCAGATTCGATAAGTATAGTGATTGTGTGTGGTATATAAGAGAAGTCAAGAGTAAGTACTAAAAGGACGATATTATGAGAGAGCATAGAGAATCTGAATTCTTAAGGGGATTAGTATTGGTACTGGTTGCGTACATGGGATTGAGTCGTGATAAAGAGGATTTGGATCGAAAATTCTTAAGCACTAAGAAGGAATAATTGGTATCTGGCATGCTTATGAGAATGCGTTGTGACTGTTATGATAGTGGATTCCGTATTCTAGTGCGATGAACCGAGTTGAGCTCCAACGTAATTGTATGTTAAGTGGTTCGCAAGCACTTTCGGATAAAGGCGTAACTTTGGACTTCCACGTTTAGAGAAATGATAAGGATTTTATGGAATCAAGGTTTAGTAGTTTGAGGGTGATGTTACGGATAGGCGTGGTAGATGTGCAGAAGGATTCAGTGTCGATATTTATGAAAGTGGATACGCCGTGGACCTATGGTAATTGATAGATAATCGAAAGTATGAGTTAGGGTTGTACGATAGTGAGATTATAGTAACCAAGCAATTGTTAAAAGTTATGTCCACTATCAGATTGAGGTTGAGAGCCTTTGTACTTGTTGTGTAGCGTCGGTAAGTTTTGTTATTTATCGGTGTTGTAATCCGGTTGAGTTTATGGTATAGTCGCTTGAGTGGTTAGGTTTGTTTAGGTTCGACAATGGAGACGTTTTAATTTAGTGAATCTGAGATGAGGCTTAAACTTATTCGAGTTATATGAATCATTTTGGAATTCAAATAAGGAATGGAATAAAGGAACCTTGGTAGAGGAAAGTAGGTCATTGTCGGCCAAGCATGTCCTTCGTTGGACTTAGAGTTTACTCGGTTTAGACTCCGACGCGTTGAAAGGTAACTCTAATGTGTAAAGTGTGTAGCGTGATTCTATCTCTAAGGTTGGTTGGATAGTTTCGCAGTACTTTGCAGTGAATGAGTTAGTGTGTGTTTAAGAGAAAGGATTTGTAGAAATTCTTAGTATGTTACGACTATCAGTGTTTCTGAGATAGGATCATGTTGTGCTGAATGTTTTATGTTATTTACAACATTGACGAAATAATTTTGGATATTATGGGCCTGAAGTGATTATGCTTGTTAGCGCAACGGATTGTGAGATTTTGATGTTTTTGGAAGCATTATGGGCTATTGAGGTGTTACAATGGAAAGTTTGGTAGTTAAAATATTGATTTATGAGCACATATGTCCTTAGTGCCGAAAAATTTGGGTTGTACCAGGTACGCGTATTGGGTAATGTTAAGGAATTTGAGGTTGCATTAGAAAGATTAGGTTATCCGGTACCTTGAGAACAATTTGGATAAGTTTTGCTTTTAGAGCCGAGAGCGGTAACTTAGGGTTTGCTATGCGCAGTAGGAATGTTGTCACACCCTCATCTTGATAGGGCATGATGGGCACCCGACTCCCTTCAGAGTCGAGCGAACCCTTAAACATTCGCTTTACGAAAACCTGTCATTTCAAAAACTTTTGAACACATGAAACTTTTCCAAATAGAGGTCATTATCTTTATACAAATTATAAAAAAACTTTCAATCAATTACGTACTTTTTACCAACTGAAATCATCTAAAAATACATACTCTTTTAACATCTATAAATGATTCGCACTTCTCGCCGCCTTATCCACAGGACACTGTCTGCAAAGTCTCTAACACATACAAAACA
This sequence comes from Lycium barbarum, assembly GCF_019175385.1. Lineage (NCBI taxonomy): Eukaryota > Viridiplantae > Streptophyta > Magnoliopsida > Solanales > Solanaceae > Lycium > Lycium barbarum. The sequence goes on along the minus strand of NC_083342.1, from coordinate 36,048,527 downwards.
CCATAACAAAGGTACTCGACTCGGCAATACTCCGAACTGAGATGGAGCTCGCCAATCCCGTTGGAATACCTTCTAGCAAAATCTTCTACTCACCTGGGTGTACCTGCGTGGCATGAAACGCAGCCCCCGAAGAAAGAGGGTCAGTACGGAATATGTACTGAATATGTAAAGCGGGAATAAATGATAACCATCGCATAATTTAGGAAAGAAGAAATCATAACCAACCCAATACCTGCAGCCTTCGCTGGAAGAAACGTAAATATGTACGCAAATCTCAAGCAGGCTTCAAGTAAATAATTGCAATCTAACTAACATTTTCAAAATAAGTAATGTAATCTAACACACCTCCTTTAAGTGAATAATGCAATGCAACACACGTGCCGCTTCCGGCAAATTAATGATGGCCCCTTCGGGCAGCCGCTTCCGTCTCTATATCAATAATGGCCCCTTCGGGTAGCCGCTTCCGGCTCTATATCAATAATGGCCCCTTCGGGCAGCCGCTTCCGGCTCAACATCAATAGTGGCCCCTTCGGGCAGCCGCTTCCGGCTCAACATCAATAGTGGCCCCTTCGGGCAGCCGCTTCCGGCTCTATATCAATAATGGCCCCTTCGGGCATGAATGCAAATATGCAAATGTATGGAAATCTCTTTTAAAGAAAATCCATAACATAAACTAAGGCCACGTGTCACATAGCACACTCAGACATAAACTGAGGCCATAGCGCACCCAGGCGTAAGCTGAGGCCATAGCTCACTCAGGCACGAGCTGAGGCCATATATCATATAGCACACTTAGCTACGTCATGAAGTCATCTAGTGACTTAGGCTTGAAAATCTCGCACCCCCTTCGGAGTGGTTTTTGGAAAGTCTAAATAATAAATTCTCGCACTCCCTTCGGAGTGGTTTTGAAAATCGACTTTATGTTTCCTTTAGTACAAAACTAGTTTTCTTGAAATCATTAGTAAACCACAAACACATTTTAAATAAATCCGAGTTAGTACGAGTAGACTAGCAACCCTATGCACACGCAAGGTGGTGGAAAATTAAATGCACATAAATCAACTCTTAGACTCGATGAAAGAATCCGGACGACAGGTCATTTCAAAGGAATCAGACGATAGTCATAGTATAGATGACGCACATCTTTCGGTTGGCACGATGGATCATACCAAAATAAAAGTTCTGGAATTGTTTTGCATATCAAAATATATTATAGAACTCAATGGAACAGTTAAAACAGCTATCGTTTAGTAGTCGGGACAATAGCCAAATGTTTCCTTTAACTATCGTACAGAAATAAGTCAAATCGAGCAATCCGATTCCGTTTGTGAAAGTTACGGATGTTTAAACTATTTTTCTATCAAAACATAAAGTACATAATTCAATTACATTGAATGCATAAGGGTCAAAATTAAGCTTAGATTTCTAAGGATAGAGTTTCCCCCGAGGCCTGTATCATAACCTATTATGTCTAGAGCATGCCAAGAGAAAGAAAGGTAAGGCTTTACATACCTGTTCAACCTCTTATCAGCTACACTTATTCGCCCAAGCTCGTAAATCTACATTTGAGAGGATTTAAACTAATGTTAGTCCTCTTATCATACACTTACCCCAAGTGTCAAATTATACTATTCTATATCCTGACGAAAATCGGGCAGCATCTCCCCTGTTTATATGCCTAGCCCGAGTTCTTAATTCAGCAACCAACAACAACAATAACAATACCAACATTATTCATAATATTTCCAATTCCAAAATATTCCATAAAACAGCCCACACGTTGTTTCCCAACTTTCATAATTAACCAACTCAGTATACAATTATTTAATCGCGTCTTCTTCGTAAATAAACTGGTATTAACACAAATAGGAAGATATTCATACCTTTCTCCCTTTAATATTTTTGTATCTTCACCTTTTCACGCTAATTTTTGGCCACCACACGCCTGCTATATGATTCTGCAGCGAAAACTATACGCTATCCGGACTGGAATTGAAAAATTATACCTGGTTTAGGCTAAAAATGAGTTTGGGAAGGTTGGGGAATTTTCTAGAGTGTTTGAGGTGTTTTTGTGCGTGTTTAGATGAAAAATGGGGGATAACCCCCTTTTTATAACGTTTCAGGTTCGGCCTGAAACCGACATAAATTCCTTCTACGCGATCGCGCCCCCTTTGGGCGCGTTCGCGCAGGTTTAAATTCTCTGACTGGATGTTCGTTCAGTAAAACGGTCATAAATATTGATCCTGATATCGTGCGAGGGCCCACGACCTATGGTTGGAAAGATATTTCAATTATCTACAACTTTTATTTCTGGGGATTTTCCCAAATTCCAAAGTTAAAATGCCGATTTTACCCCTCTAAGTTAGGTCATCCAAAAACGTTTTCTTAAATCGTCTTTTTGGACGGCTTACACTCATTTTTGGCTTATGGGTCCTTCTTAGAACTTGCTCAACTCCACATATACTACCTATATATCTCTCCATATGTCTTTTATAAATTACCGACATGTGGGCCCCACCTTAACTTACTGTAACGAGGGTTTTTCGTTAAATAACTTATGAACCAATTCACACTATATTGTCTCCAAATGGCGTATGTATATATATTCTTAGACTTAGATAACCCAATATTCATCCTTAATCCTTGTTTGACTTAACTCCTTTTCAAGCTCGTACCACGCCTTCTACGATTTTGTAGCGCGAAATTTTCCGGGGTTGTAACAAATGTGATGGGTTTCAGATCCTCGAATCAGTTTGTGTGGTTGCTGATATATTCTGAAATGGTGCGTTCATTGTGGGTCCTTATGGTTTGAATGGAAATGGTCAAAACAAGGTTGTAACTCCAAGAGAACTTATGGGTTCCAAGTAGATCAGTTTAATGGATGTGATAAGGAACGCCTGATTTTTGAGGTTTGTTATTAGTAGTCCTTGTGGTAACTCACCAGAGTCAGCCTTTCGGTTAGTACAATGGGTTGCAATGATAATGGTTGTGCTTTGGAGAGATTCTAGGATTGTGATAAGGCTCTGTTCTGATAGTTGGATGTTGGCAGATCTTGCTCTGTGCGGTACTCGATTGTAAGTTCCTAGATAAGTGATTTGAAGAAGGTAAGAAGACTTAAGACTGACCAAGTTGGCTACGAGAAAGATAAGTTTCAATGAAATAGCTTAGAATTTTCTGGGAGATTTAGGATTCTCTATTTGGAAGAGCAAGTCATGGTTTCGGTTTGTATTGTGTACTTCTAAGAAATTCTTATTCAAGAAATGTTACACCTTGGAAATTCCCCGTTAACGTACAGTGAATAGACTAACGAAGGGCACGACGTATACAATGTTTTGATAAGTAAGAGATATCATTTGATGACCCTAATCGAAATTTTATAGACATTTGAGGTGAGGGAAGAAGGTTATCAACGAAAACAAGGGATATGTTGTGTGTCGGGTAGGAATTTTGAATGTCAAGTTAAAGATGGCTTAATGATGTTTTGGAGAAGAGTGGTAATGTTCCTTATATTGGTATTGAGGTGTTAAACAAGTGTCAAGAGGGTTCCATAAGGATTGGAGATCAAATGAGTCAACGAGAATGAACTTCGGAAAGCTGGGCATTATACGGCCAAACATACTGGCCGTATAAAACATACGGACAGTATGTCCAACCGTATGTTTTTCCCAGAATGAGGGTCTGCACTGGACCAAATATACGGTCCAGACATACGGTCAGTATAAAATTTATGGACCATATGTTGGTCCGTATGTTCGTGTCGGGTAAGATTTTAAAACGGTATAAGGACCCTCACTCTCATTTAATTCATTTCATTCCTCCTCTCCACACTCCAAGAACACTCTATAATCCTATCCACTCTTCACCCACAAGAACCCAAGAGAAATCTATGATCAAATTCATCAAACCCACAAAAATCAAGTGTATGAAACACATCAAAGATCATCTAAGCCAAGAAGTCCCAATGGAAGTGAACTAGGGTTTTGGTGCAAGAAGAGACTTTACGCTCAAGGCTTATTCTTCCATTATCTAAGGTGAGTTTTATGATCATTCCATGTTGTTTAAGGTATCGTAAAGTTGAAACACTTGGATTGTAGAAGGATATGGAAAATGGGTCATGAATGTAAGAATAGTGTCATTGTTGAGTAGTAGTTTGGAGTGAATTATGAATATTGATGTGTTGTGATTATAAGTATGCTATAACTGACATTTAGAACATGGGATAAATATTATATGCGAGAAAACATGATAGCGAACTATGACCACGATTATGGAGGAATCGAAGTGAAATTGTGAAATGTGGATAATGTAGATGAATGATGATTGTTGTTTATAACATTGTGAATGTTGTGATGGATGTTGGGAGTTGATATGTAAAATGAGGAAGGTTGTATAAACAAAGGAAATGCTTCCCAATTTTCTTTAGCATTAGTAACCCGTTCATATAATCGATTAACTAATGTTGATATGAATCCTCTTGAAAGTAGAAACGCGAGAATCAAAGGAGAACGATCAAGCGATAAAACTGTTAAATGAAAGAGGTATGTAAGGATAGTACCTTCTTTCTAACGCATGATTCTTATGGCACAATACTCCTTATCTCTTCATGACTTTCCTACATCCCGAAAACTAAGAGTCAATCTTGGTAAAAAGCTTCATATGAGATAACATAAGAGATATGTTACGAGTGCGATAATGATGATGATGAGTCTAAGTCTAATGATTCTAAGGCCTATAATATTATGTTTCTACAAGGCTAATGATCCTTATTATGATCCATTGATGTTGTTCATTGAATACACTTGTTATATCCCGTATTCTTATACGTCGAGATTATTCGCAAGCTAACCGACATAAGTTAAAGATGGGATCATTTTCGGATACGAAATAGGAACTTTTAATTTTCAATTTTAATAAGAACACAAATTGTTTATAAATTTTATTTAGTGTAGAAATATTATTAGTGATTAGGGACTAATTAATTGTGAATAAATTATTAAGCAAAAATTAGTGATTAAAATTAATTAACTTAATTACTATGTGTGGGCCCCACCCATTTTAGTTTTTTAAAAAATAATAATAATAAAAATTCAACAAAATATTTTGGTGAGTCATTAGAGGGTTACGGCAACAGGTTATGGGAGAGGCACACTACGCCCGTTATTCTGTTCATCCAGGGTCAACAAAGATGTATCATGACCTCAGATGCTTGTATTGGTGGGACGGCATGAAAAAAGATATAGCGGAGTTTGTTGCTCAGTGCCCGAATTGTCAACATGTTAAGTTCGAGCATCAGAAGCCTGGTGGATTATTACAGGATATAGAGATTCCGACTTGGAAATGGGAGGTAATTAATATGGACTTCGTCACAGGTTTACCTCGCACTCCGCGAAGATATGACTCTATTTGGGTTATCGTTGATAGGCTGACAAAATCAGCCCACTTTCTTCCCGTCAGGACTACTTATTCAGCTGAGGACTATGCTAGGTTATACCTCAAGGAGATAGTGAGACTTCACGGGGTTCCCACAGCTATTATCTCCGATAGAGGAGCCCAGTTTAAAGCTAACTTCTGGAGATCTTTCCAGGAGGGATTGGGGACACAAGTGAGTCTTAGCACAACATTCCACCCTTAGACTGACGGACAGGCCGAGCGTACTATTCAGACACTACAAGATATGTTACGGGCCTGTATTATTGATTTCAGGGGTAGCTGGGATGATCATTTGCCACTTATTGAGTTTGCCTATAATAATAGCTACCATTCGAGTATTCAGATGGCACCGTATGAGGCCTTGTATGGGAGGAAGTGCAGGTCACCTATTGGCTATTTTGATATTGGTGAGACTAAATTAATAGGCCCAGACATGATTCAGCAGGCTGTTGATAAAGTGAAGCTTATCCAGGAGAGGTTACTGGCAGCCCAAAGTTGACAGAAATCATATGCAGATAATCGACGTCGATACTTAGAATTTCAGGTTGGTGATTGGGTGTTCTTAAAGGTGTCACCCATGAAGGGTGTCATGAGATTCGGCAAGAAAGGAAATTTAAGCCCGATGTACATTTGGCCTTATCAGATTATCCGTAGGGTAGGCCAGGTTGCCTACGAGTTGGACCTACCGTCTGATTTGGGAGCAGTACATCCAGTCTTTCACGTGTTAATGCTTCGCAAATGTATAGGCGATCCTTCCAGAGTATTTCCCGTGGATGATGTCCAAGTGACGGAGGAGTTAACCTACGAGGAGTAGCCTATAGCCATACTTGATCGGCAGGTTAGGAGATTGCGAACCAAGGACGTGGCTTCCGTCAAAGTATTATGGCGAAACAACAATAGAGAAGAGATGACCTGGGAAGCCGAGGAGGAGAAGAAGAATAAGTACCCTAACTTTTTCCCTACGCCTACAGGTAACTTAAACTCCTCACTTGATTATATTGATTAATCGATGAAACTATATGTATTAGTGATAAGGAAGACTTCCCCGAAATTTTTATAAGACTTACAGGACCAATTCAACATTCGAGGACGAATGTTCTAAAGAGGGGAAGGATGTTATATCCCGTATTCTTATACGTCGAGCTTATTCGCAAGCTAACTGACTTAAGTTAAAGACGGGATCATTTTCGGATACGAAATAGAAACTTTTAATTTTCAATTTTAATTAGAACACAAATTGTTTAAAAATTTTATTTAGTGTAGAAATATTATTACATATTAGGGAATAATTAATTTTGATTAAATTATTAATCAAAAATTAGTGATTAATTAAAATTAATTAACTTAATTACTATGTGTGGGCCCCACCCGTTTTAGTTTTTTTTTTTTTTAAATAATAATAACAATTCAACAAATATTTTAGTGAGTCATTAAAGGGGGTGTACGTGGAAATACATGGGGAGCCATATATAAACAATTGGCAAATGAAGGAATCAACACTTGAATTCATTTTACCAAAAATCAAGTTATGAAAAAAAAATTAAAACTTCGGAAAAAAAAATTAAAACTTCCATGGCTGCTCTCGGCCTGCCATGGTGATGGAGAAAATTTTGTTTTGGTGAATATTTTGATCAAGTTTCAAGTGAATTACAAGTTCAAGGAGGTGATAACAACATTGGATATTGAATTGGGGAAGAAGAAATTGTGAAATTGGAGCAATTAAGTGTAGAAATTCCTCCAAGAAAATTTAGGTAAGATTTTCTTATTTTGTGGTGTAATTGTATTAATAGTGTTGTTATGGAATTATTAAAATTGGTTTGGATGAAATTGGAAGTAAGAAAATGCATGAGATCGTTGTTATATGAAATTGTGGGTCGAAAAGGATTAAGAAGGGTTGTTGGATTGTTAGAATTGTTTATGGGCTGAATTGTAAGAATTTTGTATGCATATCTCTATTGCTATTATTGTTGGTATTTCTGTGATAACAGGAGGATAATTAGAAATTCGGGTTAGGCGAATATATAGGGGAAATGCTGCCCGATTTCCGTTAAGTCCTTAACTAATGAAAACCCTAATCAAGAAAGTATAAGTTAAATAATGAGTCCTATAGGTGATTGGTTACTGATTTATGAGCTAGGAAGTATAGTTCACTAACGATAGCGTTACTTTTATATTAAATAGGCTAAAGGGGCGACGAAGCGAACGAGATTACGATTAACCTTAAACAGGTATGTTAAGCTAACCTTTCTTTGTTTTTGGCATGATCCATATGAAACAAAAACAGACGACAAATGTATAACTCCAAAGAAGTTCCTATTCTTAGAGCCACTAGGATGGCTAATGTTCTTGATTTCCATAAGCTATTTCATTGTGTCTTGATACGTGTCTATGATTCCAGAAGTTCTATTTTGATATAATCCATAGTGACATTCGAAGGGTACTTGATATGACTGTTGTCTTGATTATCAAATGATGGTTCATTTTGATTATTCTATCGAGTCTCAGATGTGACTTAGTTTGCATATGATTGCTCACTAATCTGCTCGTGCATGTCTCAATATATCTTTCACCGAGTTCCGGGCCGGGTATGTTCTCGTGCACAGTTGACTGCATTGTTCACCGAGTCCCTCACTAGAGGGCTGGGTACAGTATAGGTATATGTATGATGATATGATGATGTGATGATATGATGATATGACGATATGATGATGTGATTATGGCGCCAAGGATGGCATGTGATGACTTTATTCTCCGAGTCCCTCACTAGAGGGACGGGTACGGTATATATATATATATATATATGATGATATGATTATGTCACCGAGTCCCATAATGGGCCGGGTATGGTATATGATATTGATATGCACGATTTACATTTCATAAGGCAAGTGTATTGGTATTTTGAATGTCATACTTGTCTCCTGTGATGTCTATTTCAGTCAGGATCCTCTTTACTGTATTTCATGCTTTAGATACTCAGTACATATCTCGTACTGACCCCCTTTATTCGGGGGGCTGCGTTTCATGCCGGCAAGTACAGATACTCGATTTGGCGATCCTCCAGCTTAGGATTTCCACTCAGCTGTCTTGGAGATCTCCATTGTTCCGGAGCTTAGACTTTTGGTACAGATCTTTTACTGTATATGTACATGTTTATCCAAGGGTACGACGGGGCCCTGTCCCGTCATATTTCGCTATCGATACTCTTAGAGGCCTGTAGACATATGTGTGGGTTGTGTATAAGTTTTGTTCAGCCGTGTCTATATGGCTTACGTATGGTAATGACATGTTGTGATAGCCTTGTCGGCTTATGTATAGTATTCACATGTTGTGATAGCCTTATCGGCTTATGTATAGTATTCACATGTTGTGATAGCCTTGTCGGCTTATGTACGGTATTGACATGTTGTGGCAGCCTTGTTGGCTTGCGTTTTATAATGATATATAGTGGTAGCCTTGTCGGCTTGCGTATTTTACAACTATGTGATTGGTTGTGACTCCTCAGGAGACAGATTATCATGATATGTGACATTGTGAACGTTTGGATCTTTGTCAATTCCTATATTTTCTATAGTGTCAGCCTGACTATGTTTAACAGGTACGTATGCGAGTGTCCATCTCTAGCACTGGTCATGGCCCACGGGGTGGAGTCGTGACAACACTCACCTTAAATGCTAATTTCTTCAAGGTGAGGCAGAATGCTTATAAATACTCCATAATGGAATCGGGGGTTCACGACCTTACGTAACCCCGACAGATGTTTGGTTGTCTTGAGTTTATTGCATTATTCATGATAAGTATATGATGATGTTATTACACCACGCCTACATAGCCGGGCAGACACCGCTAAGGCAGGCAGCGTATACTCCATGTCTAGATGGCATGGGCAAACACCACTCGTGGGCAGCATGATATGTTACCCCGGACGCGGGAGGCCTGGACGCGGGCTAATGATTATCACACTGTACCTATATGGTCGGGAATTTTATACATATATGCATACATGATATGATGATGATTATGAAGTAAGTTAGCGTGCATTATTTCAGTTTTTAAGTGACAGTCAGTTGCAGATCGCTCTTCACTCGATGTCTCCGTATTTCATTGATATATCATTATTGTTCATGCCTTACATACTTAGTACAATATTCGTACTGACGTCCATTTTCTTTGGACTCTGTGTTCATGCCCATAGGTAGACAGGGAGACGGTGCAGACCTATAGGAGCTATCAGCAGATTTACAGGAGCACTCCATTATTCCGGAGGTGCTATTTGGTTTATTCTTTTGTGTATATATATATATATATATATATATGTATATACGTATTTTGGGCACGATGGGGTCTTGTCTCGTCCATATGTGTAGTACTCTAGTAAAGGCTCATAGATACGCATGTGTGGGTAGTTGATACGCTCAAATTACACCTATTAATGGTATAACGCGGACGTTGTCAAATATAGTAACCCAACAAGGTTGGGGTGGAATCCCACAAGGAATATGGTGTGAAAAGGTTACTAAAGTCGTAGATGCTAAGTTCTAGGTCTAATGTCTTAATCCGATGATTTTGGTAAAAGTTGGTTTTTCTATAACTAATTGCTAAACTATTGCTTTGGTAGAAATTTATGGTAAAAGGAACTAAGGTTGTGTCCCCGTTAGATAGGGCGTATGATTATGGGTATTGATCTTGATATACTCATAATGGATCATTATATGAATGCACTTAATCCCTATGTGAATCTCTACTATTTCCCAATAAATAAAGATTATGTTTTTCTATGATTTTTCCAAATATAAGAAAGTGACCATGAAGAATGATTAATCATGCCAAGTAAATTCATCCTATTCCTAAGTGAATTTATTAAAAAAAGTTTAAAGCTTTGAGTCCTTGTTAGTTATTCTTACCAACCCTAATTATTTTCCTAAATAAATTAAGATTTATGGCTTTAATCAATGTTTGCAACCATTAATTATGAATGAAGAGTGAAGAATAATTAAACCCTAATAATCCATTATGTGTATATCATTCACAAAACCCAATCACAAACACCCATCATTGGGTTCACAACCCTAGTAAGGGAATTTAGCTACTCATGACAAAGAACAAGAAATAAAAAATTGAAGAATTCATAATTGCTTACTTTGGAATGAAAGAGGAATTGATAATACTTGAATTGATGTTTGAATCTTCAAAAACTAGAGAGAAGTTTGTGTTCTAAGTCAAGAGAAAAAAATATAATAACTGATGTCTACTAAAAACCCTACAATGACTATTTATAGGTTTTGGAGATACAAAAGTTACAGATTTGCACTTCAGTCCCGCCGTTACGAAATACGGTCCGTAAACTGATTTACGGACCGTAAAGTCCATTTACGACCCAATCGTCCTTCAGTTGTGAGCAAATTCCATCTTCTGAAATACGGACCGTAAAGTGGTTTACGACCTAGTTCTGCACTTCAACTGTTGTCATGTCCAATCTGTTCCGTTACCTGAAAAACACTAAAAACCACGTAAAATCACATGGACTTGCTTAAAAACAAGTAAAACTTATAGTAGAAAATCATCGATTTGTGGCGTAAAATCACGCCACATCAACACCCCCAACTTAAAGTCTTTGCTTGTCCTCAAGCAAGCCATACAAAACAGTGACTCAATCTAACACCTAGATATCATAGAATAACAGTGTCTACATTGGTTTTGACTCCGAACCACCGGCATGCTTGTCTTTCTTCAAAGGACCAACCTAATTTACTAATTCAAAAGCAATATACACAACTCAAGATCGTTATGACTAACAATTAAGCTTCAATACATGACATTACGTTATAGAGCATATAATGATGCACACAAATGCTACTTTCGGCGGTCACTTTATTTTTCTCAATTCTCATCCTTATGCCCTCATATAGACCAAAGAATGTCCCAACACACATATATACAACAAGAATGGGACGAAGATGAAAGAGAAGAGAAAAACACTCACACTCACAAAGAATTCATATCTACACATGCAAATACCATAGGCTTGCCCTTATTTTCTACGTTCTCATCCTAGGCTCGTTCGGTTGTGATCACATTAGGACTTGTTTTGGCTTGTAATGTAGGCTTAGGGACCGGTAGGATACTTTTTGGGTTTTAGTGACTCACCCTCCTTGATGCTACACCTCTTTACCTTGATTCTCCTCTTTTCTTTCCAACCCCTTTATCTTCTTTCGCGTTTTCAACCTCCATGTGGTTTTATTCCTATCCAACTAGCAATTCTTTTTGTGTTTCAATTTTCTGATTTGATGATTTTTTTATATATATATATGTATTATATGCAACTACCACATCGACTCTCCACTAGCAAACTCCACCACCCCCAACATTTGTTCTCAATATCTACTTCACATTTAATTCACCCCCAACTGAGGCGCTTTGCCTCGTCTATCTAGTAGCATCAAGGAGGGAACGGGTGTGAAGATGGGTAAATTTCACAACGGGTGAGGTTTCATTCGGCTAGCCAAGAAAAAGGTCAAAAAGGCTCAAAAAGGAAAACTAGTGATATTTTCAGCTTTTGGAGAGGCTTATTTAGGCACAGTGACTTATTTACACAAAGAAAGCCTAAGATCATTTCACAACCAAACTAACTTTCAGGTTTCAAACAAGACCAACCAGGCAAGTTCTAGATTATACATGCGTAAACAGAATTAAACTAGCGACTCACACACACATCGGCATAAGGACAGTCATTTTTGCACTTGTGGCCTCCTAAGTAGTCATTCATCACACACAATACCCCAATAATCACAATATCATATAACGAATCAATCATGTCAAACAATAACTGTTCTAAGTATGCATTTTTCAAAATTTCTGAGGGGTCCAAAATTTTCAACAAACCACAACACATGCCAACAGTTACACAGTAACACCAAATAAGTCAAAATTATTCTACTCAACCTAAGCAAAACCCTAAACATGCCAGTTTTAACAAAATAACCCCCCCCCCCCCCCCCCCCCCCGCAGGAAAAGAACTCTAGCAAAGAAAAGCCGAGGGGGTTAATTAAGTTTCAACACCCTAATTATTTTCCCAAATAAATTAAGATTTATGGATTTAATCAATGTTTGCAACCATTAATTATGAATGAAGAGTGAAGAATAATTAAACCCTAATAATCCATTATGTGTATATCATTCACAAAACCCAATCACAAACACCCATCATTTGGTTCACAACCCTAGTAAGGGAATTTAGCTACTCATGACAAAGAACAAGAAATAAAAAATTGAAGAATTCATAATTGCTTACTTTGGAATGAAAGAGGAATTGATAATACTTGAATTGATGTTTGAATCTTCAAAAACTAGAGAGAAGTTTGTGTTCTAAGTCAAGAGAAAAAAATATAATAACTGATGTCTACTAAAAACCCTACAATGACTATTTATAGGTTTTGGAGATACAAAAGTTACAGATTTGCACTTCAGTCCCGCCGTTACGAAATACGGTCCGTAAAGTCCATTTACGACCCAATTGTCCTTCAGTTGTGAGAAAATTCCATCTTCTGAAATACGGACCGTAAAGTGGTTTACGACCTGGTTCTGCACTTCAACTGTTGTCATGTCAAATCTATTCCATTACCTGAAAAACACTAAAAACCACGTAAAATCACATGGTCTTGCTTAAAAAAAGTAAAACTTATAGCAGAAAAGTATCGATTTATGGCGTAAAATCATGCTACATCAGTAGTATGGTCTCACGATGTTACTATTGTATCTATATTATTATTTTGATAGCCGAAGGGCTTATGCATATAAAAGTAAATATGTTTCCAAATGAAAAATGGTTTTCCTGTGATTGAGTATAAATTAATGAATGTACACTTAATGAGTATGATAAGTAATAGAATGAGTGGTGCTCGGTGGTTAGTCCCGGGTACCCGTCATGGCCCCTAGTCGGGTCGTGACAAAAGTGGTATCAGAGCAGTTCAGTCCTAGGAAGTGTCTATGAGTCGTGTCTAGTAGAGTCTTGTTTATTGTGTGTTGCGCGCCACACTAATAAACAGGAGGCTACAGGGAATTTAGGAAAAATGACCATCTTTCATCTTAAGAGATCGTGCGATAGAGCTGTGTTATAAGATTTTCTCCTCCTTAATAATATGCTATGATTTCAAAAATGCCGCCTAAGGGAAAAGCTACAGCTGCCCAGAAGGGATAGACTACGATGAAAAGGCGGGTAAAAAGAGAGCCGCCAATGAATGTAGAAGAGGGCGAATCACATAATTATGCCCCTCCTAATACTTCCTCCGCCCCGCCCAATGTAGAAGGACAAGAAGGAGCTTCAACTCCAGTTCCTCCACCGGCTACTTCGGGTCAACCAGTGACCGAGGCTATTCATCTATTGACGCAGTTAGTTTCCACCCAGGCACAGCGGCAGAATGCGGGTGTAAGTGATAGGGCAGCTAGTACCAGAGCCTATGATTTCATGAGTTTGAATCCTCCGGAGTTTTTCGGGTCAAAGCCAAATGAAGACCCGCAAATTTTTATTTATGAAATGTTGAGAACATTGAAGATTATTCATGCCTCCGAAATCAAATATGTGGAGTTGGCATCTTATAGACTCCGAGATGTGGCGGTATTATTGTACAATAATTGGATATCATCAAGAAAAGAGAATGTGCCTCCTCCCGTTTGGCAAGAATTTGTAGATGCCTTCATCCGCCACTATTTGCTACCCGAGGTCTGCCGAGCTAGAGCGGATAGATTTTGAAATTTAAAATAAGGAAATATGAGTGCCCGGGATTATAGCCTTCAGTTCAATTCATTGGCTAGATATGCCCCGACTATGGTAGCCGACATGGGAGATAGGGTACACTGGTTCGTGAGTGGCTTAGGGCCACATTTGTTTAAGGATTGTTTGACGGCTTCGCTGCAAGATGGGATGGATATTTCCCGAATTCAAGCCGATGCCTAGAATTTAGAAGGACAACAACATCCGCAAAGGGGTGATCGTGATACCTATAGAAGGCAAAGCAAGAGGGCCAGATCTATGGGGGTAGTAGTGATTATAGAGGGGGATCAAGGAAGGCATGTTCTAGATACTCAGGCTAGTAGGCGACTTGTGCGCCTCCACGATTTGCAGGTAGGAGATTTGATCACTCCTTCTGTTCAGGACAGGGTCAGAGTTCGAGGGCCTCAAATTCTTAGTTTGGGGGAGATTATAGCCAGGGGAAACCCCCAGTACCGTGATGCAGCCAGTGCGGTAGACTACATTCCGGACAGTGTCTCCAAGGTTCAGATGTTTGTTATTCCCGTGGCTAGGTAGGGCACATGATGCGAGATTGCCCGTCAATGAGCGGCAGAGTTGGGGTCCAGCCCACAGGATCAGCGGCTGGTTCCTCTTCAATGTGCCCGGTAGGGCAGACTCCCTAGATTCCAGTAGGTTGAGGTAGAGGCAGAGGGGGAGCATCTCCTTCAGGTGCCACTCAGCCCCGTATGTATGCTTTAGCCGGACGACATGATCTTGAGTCCTCCCCGGATGTGGTTACAGGTATATTATCCGTATTTTCCCATGATGTGTATGCATTGATAGATCCGGGTCTACCCAATCTTATATGACTTCGTATGTTGCTGGTCGCATTGGGGTGAAACTTGAGCCAATTAAACCTTTTGAGGTATCTACTCCGGTTGGTGATTCTGTGATAGCTAGACAAGTGTATAAAAATTGTGTAATTGTGATATGCGACCGCCAGACTAAAGCTGATTTAGTTGAGCTAGAGATGTTAGATTTCGATGTGATTATGGGTATGGATTGGTTGGGCTCATGTTATGCTAATGTTGATTGCCGAATGAAAGTAGTTCGATTTCAATTTCCGGGAGAGCCCGTGCTTGAATGGAAGGGTAATACAGCATCTCCAAGAGGTAGGTTTATTTTCTACCTTAAGGCAAGAAAGATGATAGCTAAGGGCTATATTTACCACTTAGTCCGAGTTCATGATACCGAAGCAAAGTCGCTAACTTTCCAATCCGTTCCGTTAGTGAGTGAATTTACGGATGTATTTCAAGATAAACTTCCGGGCCTTCCTCCAGAAAGAGAGATTGATTTTGCGATTGATGTGTTGCCGGACACCGAGCCTATTTCCATTCCTCCTTATCGAATGGCTCCGGCAGAATTGAAAGAATTGAAGGCACAGTTGAAAGATTTACTTGTGAAGGGATTTATTAGACCCAATTCATCACCGTGGGGAGCACCAGTCTTGTTCATGAGAAAGAAAGATGGTTCCCTACGAATGTGCATCGATTATAGGCAGTTGAATAAGGTGACGATAAAGAACAAATATCCTCTCCCAAGGATTGATGATTTGTTTGATCAACTACAGGGTGCCAAGTGGTTTTCCAAAATAGACTTGCGGTCAGGTTATCATCAAGTGAGAGTTAGAGAAGCAGATATTCCCAAAACAGCTTTCAGAACAAGATATGGCCATTACGAATTTCGGGTGACGTCATTTGGGTTGACTAATGCTCCAGCAGTGTTCATGAATTTGATGAATAATGTATTCAGGCCTCTCTTGGATTTATTCATAATAGTGTTCATTGATGATATTCTGGTATACTCTCGCACAGAATCAGAACATGCAGATCATTTACGTATCGTCCTTGGAATTCTTCGAACTCGAGAATTGTGTGCAAAGTTCTCAAAGTGCGAGTTTTTGCTGAATTCTGTGACATTTCTAGGTCATGTTATTTCAGATGATGGTATTCGAGTTGATACTCAAAAAATCGAAGCTGTGAAGACTTGGCCAAGGCTTACGACGCCTACAGAAGTCCGTAGTTTTCTGGGATTGGCAGGTTACTATAGAATGTTCGTAGAAGGATTTTCCTCTATTTCTGCCCCATTGACGAAGCTAACCCAAAAGTCCGTTAAATTTCAATGGAATGATGCTTGTGAACGTAGCTTCCAAGGGTTGAAGGACATATTAACCTCAGCCCCAGTCTTGACACTCCCAGAAGGGCCAGATGGTTACGTTGTATATTGTGATGCTTCCGATGTTGGGTTAGGATGTGTGTTAATGCAGCACGGTAAAGTCATTGTTTATGCTTCGAGACAATTGCGGAAACATGAAAAGAACTACCCAACTCATGATCTCGAATTGGCTACAGTTATTCATCCATTAAAAATGTGGAGACACTACTTGTACGGTGTGCATATTGATATCTATACAGATCACAAGAGTCTTCAGTACATTTTCAAACAGAAGGAGTTAAATCTGCGGCAGAGGCGATGGTTAGAATTATTGAAAGATTATGATGTGAGCATTTTATAGCACCCCGAAAAGGCAAACGTAGTAGCTGATGTGCTTAGCCGCCAATCAATGGGCAACCTATGTGAAGTTCCTCCGGAAAAGAAAGAGTTGATTCATGAGCTCCACCAACTAGCTAATCTTGGAGTACGTGTAATTGATTCAGGTAGTGCAGGAGTTGGTATTAATGATCCCACAGTTTCATCCCTGAATATGGAAGTAAAAGAGCGTCAATATAAAGATCCTCATTTGAGCCATTACAGAGACACATTTCAGGAAAAAGAGGAGTCACCATTTGAAACTTCTATGGATGGAATTCTTAGATACCGAGGCAGACTATGCGTTCCGAATGTTGCAGAATTGCGCCGTCGAATCTTAGAAGAAGCTCATTATTTTCGGTATCTATTCACCCAGGTGCAAAAACGATGTATCGTGATCTCAAGTTAATATATTAGTGGAATGGCATGAAGAGAGACATAGCAGAATTTGTAGCTCGATGTCCAAATTGCCAGCAGGTGAAAATTGAACATCAAAAGCCAGCAGGATTCTTGCAAGCACTAAAAATCCCTACTTGGAAATGGGAAGTGATCAACATGGATTTTATTGTGGGGTTACCTCGTTCCCAAATCAAGTATGATTCCATATGGGTGATCATGGACAGACTCACGAAAGCAGCTCATTTTCATCCGGTCAGAACCACATACTCAGCAGAAGATTATGCAAGGTTGTATCTCAAAGAGATTGTGCGACTCCATGGTATTCCGATATCCCTTGTCACAGATAGAGGGGCGCAATTTGCAGCCAAGTTCTGGAAATCTTTCCAAGAAGGTCTAGGTACTCAAGTAAAGCTCAAAACAGCATTCCATCCGCAAACTGATGGGCAAGCCGAACGTAATATTCAAACCTTGGAAGATATGCTACGGGCATGTGTACTAGATTTCAGTGGTAGTTGGGATGACCACTTACCTCTAATCGAGTTTGAATATAACAATAGCTATCATTCCAGTATCCCTATCATTACAGAGACACATTTCAGGAAAAAGAGGAGTCACCATTTGAAACTTCTATGGATGGAATTCTTAGATACCGAGGTAGACTATGCGTTCCGAATGTTGCAGAATTGTGCCGTCGAATCTTAGAAGAAGCTCATTATTCTTGGTATCCTATTCACCCAGGTGAAACAAAGATGTATCATGATCTCAAGTTGATATATTAGTGGAATGGCATGAAGAGAGACATAGCAGAATTTGTAGCTCGATGTCCAAATTGCCAGCAGGTGAAAATCGAACATCAAAAGCCAGGAGGATTATTGCAAGCAATAGAAATCCCTACTTGGAAATGGGAAGTGATCAACATGGATTTTATTGTGGGGTTACCTCGTTCCCAAGGAAAGTATGATTCCATATGGGTGATCGTGGACAGACTCACGAAAGCAGCTCATTTTCTTGCAGTCAGAACCACATACTCAGCAGAAGATTATGCAAGGTTGTATCTCAAAGAGATTGTGCGATTCCAAGGTATTCCAATATCCATTGTCACAGATAGAGGGGCGCAATTTACAGCCAAGTTCTGGAAATCTTTCCAAGAAGGTCTAGGTACTCAAGTAAAGCTCAGCACAGCATTCCATCCGCAAACTTATGGGCAAGCCGAACGTACTATTCAGACCTTGGAAGATATACTACGGGTATGTGTACTAGATTTAGGTGGTCGTTGGGATGACCACTTACCTCTAATCGAGTTTTCATATAACAATAGCTATCATTCCAGTAACCAAATGGCTCCGTATGAAGCTTTTTATGGAAGGAAGTGCAGATCCCCAATTGGATGGTTTGAAAAAGGAGAAGTACAGCTAATAGGCCCTGAGTTGATTCAAAATGCAGTAGAGAAAGTCAAGGTGATCCGAGACCAATTATTGATAGCCCAAAGTCACCAAAAATCTTATGCGGACAACCGCCGGTGAGACCTAGAATTTCATGTTGATGATAAGGTATTCTTAAAGGTGTCACCAATGAAAGGTGTGATGAGATTTGGCAAGAAAGGGAAATTAAGTCCTCGATACATTGGACCCTATAAGATTATCCACAAGGTGGGTCAAGTAGCTTATGAATTGGACTTGCCTCCAGAACTTGAATCAGTCCATCTAGTTTTCCATGTTTCAATGCTCCGCAAGTGTATTGGAGATCCTACGAAAATTGTTCAAATAGATGATGTTCAAGTGATAGAAAAGCTAGCCTATGAAGAAGTTCCCATTGCCATATTAGACAGGCAAGTACAGAGACGTCGAATAAAGGAAGTAGCCTCAGTTAAAGTCTTATGGCAGAATGATAACCTAGACGAAATAACTTGGGAAGCAGAAGAGAGTATGAAGTCCAGGTACCCGCACTTATTCCAACCCCCAGAAGAGATCCAAGATGAAACACCAAGTGTATGAGGTATGTATGTTTTTTTTATGCATATGGGTCGTGTGTGGCCAATTTATGTTGCTATTATGTTGTGGCCCTGTGAGGCAATGTTATTGTGGGATGTTGTGACAGGATGGTAGTGCCATATTATAGGGGAAACTCTGGCGAAAGTTTCGTAGAATTCCCGAGTGTTTAACATTCGAGGACGAATGTTCCAAAAGGGGGGAAGAATGTTACACCTTGGAAATTCCCTGTTAATGTACACTGAATAGAATTACGAAGGGAACGATGTATACAATGTTTTGTTAAGTAAGAGATAGCATTTGATGACCCTAATCAAAATTTTAAAGACATTTGAGGTGAGGGAAAAAGGTTGTCAAGGAAAACAAGGGATATGTTGTGTGTCGGGTAAGACTTTTGAGTGTCAAGTTAAAGATGGATTAATGATGTTTTGGAGAAGAGTGATAATGTTCCTTAGATTGGTATTGAGGTGTTAAACAAGTGTCAAGAGGGTTCCATAAGGATTGGAGATCAAACGAGTCAACGAGAACGAACTTCGGAAAGCTGGGCATTATACGGCCAAACATACTGGCCGTATAAAACATACGGACCGTATGTTTTGCCCAGAATAAGGGTCTTCACTGGACCAAACATACTGTCAAGACATATGGTCAGTATAAAATGTACGGACCGTATGTTCGTGTCGGGTCAGATTTTAAAAAGGTATAAGGACCGTCTCTCTCATTTAATTAATTTCATTCCTCCTCTCCACACTTCAAGAACACTCTAGAATCCTCTCCACTCTTCACCCACAAGAACCCAAGATAAATCTATGATCAACTTCATCAAACCCACAAAAATCAAGTGTATGAAACACATCAAAGTTCATCTAAGCCAAGAAGTCCCAATGGAAGTGAACTAGGGTTTTGGTGCAAGAAGATAATTTCCACTCAAGGCTTATTCTTCCATTACCTAAGGTGAGTTTTATGATCATTCCATGTTGTTTAAGGTATTTTAAAGTTAAAACACTTGGACTGTAGAAGGATATGGAAAATGGGTCATGAATATAAAAATAGTGTCATTGTTGAGTAGTAGTTTGGAGTGAATTATGAATATTGATGTGTTGTGATTATAAGTATGCTATAAGTGACATTTAGAACGTGGGATAAGTATTATGTGCAAGAAAACATTATAGCAAACTATGACCACGATTATGGAGGAATCGAAGTGAAACTGTGAAATGTGGATAATGTAGATGAATGATGATTGTTGTTTATAATATTGTGAATGTTGTGATGGATGTTGGGAGTTGATATGTAAAATGAGGAAGGTTGTATAAACAAAGGAAATGCTACCCAATTTTCTTTAGCATTAGTAACACGTTCATATAATCGATTAACTAATGTTGATGTGAATCCTCTTGAAGGTACAAACGAGAGCATCGAAGGAGAATGATCAAGCGATAAAACTGTTAAACGAAAGAGGTATGTAAAACAAGTCCATTCTGTCACGACCCAACCCCGTGGGCCGCGACCAGTGCCCGAGATGGGCACCTATACGTACCCGATACCCCAAATTAGCATATTAACAGAATAATAATATAATAATAATATTAGTGGTCGCTACAGAATTTAGCAGAAAAGCAGACTTGGCACACATAGGCCGATAAGGCCATCACAGAACAGAATATCCCAAACATATGGACAGAACCCACACAGATGTATCCACAGACCTCTACAGAACATATCATAATCATAAGACGGGACAGGGCCCCGTCATACCCTGAACAAAGTACATATCCAGATAGTAGTGACAGACTGTACCAAAAGATGGGCTCTGTAGAAGAGAGCGCCCCAAATAGCAGAAATAGGATCCTAAACGTGTGGATCAGCGAACCTGTCGTCAGTACCTGCGCGGCATGAAAACGCAGCCCCCGAAGAAAGGGGGTCAGTACGAAATATGTACTGAATATGTAAAGCGGAATCACAGAAGTCAAATCATAATGGTTACAGAAAATGAGTACAGAATCCAGAGTGTCAAATGCATATTTCCAAAACAGACAGAATGCGTACAGAAACATATGTCATATCATATCATATCCGGTCCTTGACACGGGACTCGGCAGACAGAATGTGGCCACCCTCCCGACGCTGGTGCCACTATACAGAGGAATCAGAAAAAGGGGCGTGGCCCCGTATCATATAATGTCATATCAAAATGGCCATACAGATCAGATCAGAATAAGCGGACATGGCACATCATACTCCACAGACCCATGTACGCGTATACCTGCCCCCTCACATCGGGACGCGGCGAACAATGCAGAGAATTACGCTTGACAACATATCCTGGCCCGGGCTCAGTGTGGGAAACATTGAGGCATCCACGAATGGAGTAGTGAGAAACTAAATGCAATAAAAATACCATATATATTTCCAGAGACTCAATGAAGCATATCGAATGACAGATCAAATCAATGAAATCGAACGGAGTCATAGTAAGTGAAATTTGAATGTCAAAATGGGTTACGGAAGCATAATCTTTCTGAGATCGTTCCCAAGTTTCAAAACAATTCATAAGGCTTAATGAAATATTAAAACAATTTTTATTTAGTAGTTAAAAGAGTAGTTAGAATATTTCTTAAAAAAAATGCTCGAAGACAAGTCATAAACACAAAAGGGTAAACTCGGAAATAGTGGGCCCACCTCGGGACAAACGAAGCGGTGGGCTCAAATTACGTATTTTAAGCTTATAAAGTCACCTACGGAGGTTCTAGGGACATTCCATAATTTTCTAGACAATTTGCGGAAGTTTGCACAATTCTTTCAATAAAGCATACTTATAGGGTTCAATTCAATTGAATGAAAAAGGGGTATTTTCAAATGCAGATTCCGATGAGCAGAATACTTTCCGAGGCTCAAATCCGATCCTAGTACACCTAGGACATGCCAAAAGAAGAATCGGGATAGCCTTACATACCTTATATGCTCTTTACGCCTTTCCAAATTCAATTCCCGTTTCGCCCAAAATCTGCAATTGGTCACATTTACCAATTCTCAATTTCCAATCTTTAGGTATTCAATCTTTATTCATAATTGCCTACAGAAATTTGGGCAGCATCTCCCCTATACATATAGCATCCCCGAGAATTTAACTCGGCCAAAACAATCAACAACAACCCAACAACAACATCAACAACAACAACAATCACTATAAACACAATATAACTTAACTAGCTATCTTTCCAACATAATGTCATAACCTTCATTTCAACTTCAATTTCCAAACTAATCTCAATGGTTTCACATTCATCATTAATCTAGATCATCACAATATAATTTGGAAATATTTCATATCATTTCTACGAAATATTCACAAGATATACAAAATATACAAACTTTCCACCAAAACATAATTCACCCAAAACTTCAAATCTTCAACCTACATATTCATAACATATTTCCATCTTCCAATTTCATCAACCATAATCATAATTCACATCTTAACAACTTCATTTCCATAATATCACAAAATCATTCTAAAGTGACATAATCTTCTACATTCCAACTTCAACCAAAATTCATTCAACTTTCATTTCCAATATAATTTTCACCATAACCACAACTAGAATACAACATAAAATTCAACTCATATATGTATACAACATATATACACTCATGGCTACATATATATATATATATATATACATACCCACTTTGCAAACTTCCTTATTTCCATAATATCTACTCATTTCCGCATACCACAACATAAACAAACCTTCATAACATAAGAAAAAGGAATTGATTCTTACCTTTTTCTACAACTCCTTCACTTGAACAAGTTGTCAACTTGAAGAAATAAGTGCTCCTTCTTCCAAAACAATTACACCAAGTTGTAAAGGACCCTTAAATTAGTAGGAATACCACAAGAAAATAATTTTTGGAGGAAGATTTGGAGGGGTGAATTTTCTATGGCCAAACCCGAAATGGCCCTTTTTTTTTGCTCTTGTTTTGTTTGTTCTTTCTCCTTCTAAGTTTCTTGAATCATCTAAGGGATAATGATCCCTTTATAATTAATTTGCCACATGGAAATTAATTAATTTGGTGGGCTTGGACCAGGTATGGCCGGCCACCCTCTCACCTTGGGCCTAAATTTTTCTTTTCATTTTTTTGGGCCAACTCGGTTGGTCCCGAGTTGGGCCTAGCCCACTGACCTTTCGACCTTAAAACGTCCATATCTCCTTGTACCGACGTCACCTGGGAACCCACGACCTATGGATGGAAAGCTAATTCAATTATCTACAACTTCTATTTCTTGGTATGTTTCCAAATTCCAAACTTATAATACAGTTTTTGCCCCCCAAAGTTAGGTCACCCGAAAACGTTTTCTTAAAAATATTCGTTTGGAGGACTTCCACTTTGATTTGGCCCAAGGGTCCTTCTTGAGTTGTGTTTAACTTCACATATGTGATTTATATAATTTTTCACATGTCCCAAAAAAATTTTTGACGTGTGGGCCCCACCTCAACTTACAATTAACCCGACGTTCAAAAATACTGGATGTAACACCTTCTTTCTAAGGCATGATTCTTATGGCACAATACTCCTTATCTCTTCATGACTTTCCTACATCCCGAAAACTAAGAGTCAATCTTGGAAAAGAGCTTCATATGAGATAACATAAGAGATATGTTACGAGTGCGATAATGATGATGATGAGTCTAAGTCTAAAGATTCTAAGGCCTATAATATTATGTTTCTACAAGGCTAATGATCCTTATTATGATCCATTGGTGTTGTTCATTGAATACACTCACCTTATATGCTAATTCCTTCAAGGTGAGGCGGAATGCTTATAAATACTCCATAATGGAATCGGGGGTTCACGACCTTACGTCACCCCGACAGATATTTGGTTGTCTTGAGTTTATTGCATTATTCATGATAAGTATATGATGATGTTATTACACCGCGCCTATATGGTCGGGCAGACACCGCTAAGGCGGGTAGCGTATATACCATGTCTAGATGGCATGGGTAGATACCACTAGTGGGCAACATGATATGGTACCCTGGACGCGAGTGGCCTGGACGCGGGCTAATGATTGTCACACCGTACCTATATGGTCGGGCAGTTTATACATATATGCATACATGATATGATGATGATTATGATGTAAGTTAGTATGCATTATTTCAGTTTTTAAGTGACAGTCAGTTACAGATCGCTCTTCACTCGATGCCTCTTTATTTCATTGATATAACATTATTGTTCATGCCTTACATACTCAGTACAATATTCATACTGAAGTCCGTTTTCTTTGGATGCTGTGTTCATGCCCACAGATAGACAGGTAGACGGTGCAGACCTATAGGAGCTATCAACAGATTTACAGGAGCACTCCATTATTCCGGAGGTGCTATTTGGTTTATTCTTTTGTGTACATATATATGTATATACGTATTTTGGGCACGACGGGGTTTTGTCCCGACCATATGTCTAGTACTCCAGTAGAGGCTCGTAGATACACATGTGTGGGTAGTATGGTCTCACGATGTTACTATGGTATCTATATTATTATTATTTTGATAGCCGAAGGGCTTATGCATATAAAAGTAATTATGTTTCCACATGAAAAATGGCTTTCCTATGATTGAGTATAAATTAATGAATGTACGCTTAATGAGTATGATAAGTAATAGAATGAGTGGTGCTCGGTGGTTAGCCCCGGGTACCCGTCATGGCCCCTAGTCGGGTCATGATAAGAAATGACTTGAAAAAAGGTTGAATAAAAAGGATTAAATAGCTCTGAATATCTTACCAGTTCAGAATGTTTTATGATTTAGTTACGTCTAACGGTTCGTGCTATTTGATTTATGTATGTGAGATTTGTTCTTTGTTTTAGAGGTATGGTAGTTGGGTCTTTTGGCTAAGTGCAAGCAAGTTGCGATTTGGGTTTCTTCTTGTTGTAAGAGTTTCGTGTTGGTTGTGACATGATTTCCTTGGTTACCGTAAGTTTTTCCTACTCTCGTTCTTCTCTCGAGGACGAATGATTGTTTAATTAGTATCTGAGGTAATGACCTATTTTGTCATTACCGCGATTATCCCATTTTTTGCCTCATTGACCCCTTCTTGAGTCTCGTCAGAACTATTTGGACCCGAGAAGATAATTGGCATGGCTTCTTAGGCGTCGTTTTGAGTCATGGAACACCCTTTAGGAATGCGACTTTAAGCGAAAATCGTTTGACCTAAAGTTGACTTTGTCAACGAAACCTCTGTTGGGAAATCTGAGGCCATAGGTGAGTTCGTAGTGTTTGTTTATGTACATCTACATATTTTGTTTGTGTGTTTTGGGTCTCGGATAATAATCGAGTTTTGAAATTGATTTTACGAAGGTTAGGAATCTGTTTCTGGTGTGCAGGTTACTCGTGTCCGCCGAAGCGGCACCAAGACCTCTGCAGTGGCACCGCTGGGGCAGTAAGGTGACCGCTGCAGTGGCATTGCGAACGATTAACGCTAGATAGCCAGAGCGGTCAGAGCAGCACTGGTACGGTACCGCTGGGGCGGCACGATGGCCGCTGTAGCGGCATAACTGTACCAGAATACCCTTTTATTTCATAAACCCTTAGACATTTCCCATAACTTCTAAACTCAATGTAAGCACTCTTGGAGGCGACTTGAAGGTCTAGAGAACCATTTTCTTCCTAGGGTAAGTGTCCTAACCTTATATCTATCCATTATGATCTTCTAAAAATGATTTCAATCCTGTAATGACTAGAATCAAGGAGGGCTTTTATGGGTTTCATGTGAAGAAGGGTTAAAAACTAAATTGATTCTTAGATGTTGTTTCATGATGACATTATTGTTGTTTGTGCTAGATTATCATGTATCTATGCTTAGTAATCAATAACCCATATTTATTAAGTTGAATTTCTTGAATCAAAACTAGGCTTCTTAGACCCAAATTGGGGTTTTTTCATATAAAAGTGATTTTGATGATTAATGGAGTATTTCTATGAATATAGTAATGGGTTTTGATGCTTTGATATTGAAATTGGTGTTTAGACCATAAAATTCCCGTTTTGACCGTTTGACCCGTTTTTCCTAAATTAAAGGGTGGAATTTAACCCGAATAGAAAGTAGTCAATATGGATATCATTCTTCATGGTTTCTGACATAGAATTCATATGTGATAGAGTTTGATTATTTGGAGACGCTTCGAAAGACGAGGCATTGTGTGGGTTGGTGGCACCTATTTGGCTGCTAGGTAGGTTATAGCTTCCCTTTCGGTAGACGCCGGTTTGTTTCACATATTCATATATTAGAAGGAGCGGAGAATGAATGCGTAGGAATTGGTGATTTTGGATGGAATCCTAGGATGGTATTGTTGTGTGATTTGTGTGTTCGGGCTTATGGCCTGTAGACTCCTTAGGATGTTTGGTGTAGTTTCTTGAATATTGGTGGATTTTATGTGACATGGGAGTATTGGATAATACATAATTTATTTATGTCTCACGATGGGAAATTCCGTAATATGTGGTTAATTGTGTTATACCATAAATAGCGAATCTAATTGATAATAGAAGGATAAAATGCACCAAAGATTGTGACTGAGTTCAAGATTGAGTTGTGAGTAGAGGGTGAAATTACTTGTTATAATTTATTAGGCTGAGTTAGGGGAAGTGATAATAACTTGTATCGACATGATTAACCTGTTGTGTGTCTGGCTAGCCACCCCGTTGTGTTGTGATTTGATTTTTCTATTGTGTTAGCTTGATGCCGTGCGTTGTTGATTGCTGTGGATTCTATTTATCATGTTGATTACGACACTGTTGGCATATCCACTGTTGGTACTTGTGATTCAGTTATATTATTGGCATACCCACTGTTGGTACTTGTCATTCGGATATATTATTGGCACACCCACTGTTGGTATTCGTGATTCAGATATATTTTTGGCATACCCATTGTTAGTACTTGTGATATGGTGCATGATTATTGATGTTTATTCATGCATTGCACGCACTCTCATTTTCATGATACCCAGTTGAGATATTGATTATACTTAATGAAAGACTTGATGAGCTAGTCTCAGTTTTACTTGAGTGAAGTGAGAGTCCGAGATCCGATGTTCGTCCCGAAATCGTGGATTGAGTGAGTTGATACTTGATGAAACCCTTTTACTTGAGTGACGTCAGAGTCCGATGTCGATATTCATTCCGGAATCGTGGATTAAGAGAGTGCATGGACTCCGTAGGTCCCCCAGAGTGTTGCCGATGAGAACCCCTCATGGACAAATATTCGAGGTCCAGTCTGTCTGTTGGGCAAAGATCCGGGACGGGTGGCACTTAGACTTCACAACTTGTCATGACCCAACCCCGTAGGCCGTGACTAGTGCCCGATCTGGGCACCCAAACCCATCTATCAAATGCATTCAAGTATATAGCAAAAGCCGATGAGGCTATATTCCAAATTTAGATAATTTCCAGAAACATTTCGGCAGAGTTTCCTTTGTTTTTCGGACTATCCAGAATAACCCTGTACACAGCAAACACCAACAAAGGCCACACAGGGCTAACAAAGCAACGTATAAACATATGCGGACCGGCCGCCTCGGCGTATGGGATCGCCCAAACAACATATACACATATCCATACCGAAAGACCCTAACCCACAGACATGTCCACAGACCTCTAAACAGACTGACAGGATCATATGACGGGACAGGGCCCCGCCGTACCCAAATAGTCAAATATACAGGAATATATACATAGCAAAAGATATAGGTACCAAAAGTGGACTCCGGGTCAAAAGGGAGTACTCCGAAATAGCTGAAAGTGGAACCTACAGTGGTGGATCGCCAATATTTGTACCTGCGGGCATGAAACGCAGCCCCCGTAGAAAGGGGGTCAGTACGAAAGATGTACTGAGTATGTAAAGCATAGAGTACAGAATTATAGGCCACAACTGAAAGCAAACAAGATACAAAAGGGAAGCACTGAATGATATATCGAAATTTGTAGCAAACACATATATATATATATAATGAAAATAAAATCATGCAAACCTCAAGAACGTGGTCACCACTCCGACGCTGGTGCCACACACAGCATAACACCAGAAGGTTCAAATCTCCGTACATCCCCGAACACATACATATGAGCGTATCGCATCACAGCCATATCACAGCATAACTCCAAACGGAACTCGGCCCTATGGCGAGGCCTCGGGGAACCGTAACACAGCATACGGCCGAATCATCATAGGGCGCACGAATCATAACCGGCCCGAGAACCGGTGAATGAAGTAATAATAAGGCACGAGCGGAGTCGTGAGCAAACAATGCAATTTGTATATCAAAATAGCCTTTCAAAACTTGAGTACTTCATAAGTCATTTCATTAACCAAAGTAGTCGGATAATTAGTTAGTACGGAAGTTTATTTCACAAAAATGTTTCCAAAGTGGTACGTATGGCTCACAACATAGCTTAGTATATCATAGTAATCAAAACATTATTTCATAGAGGACAATTTCAAAATCGAATATTATTTATCGAAACTTATCCAAAAAAAAGAGAGCATAATAGAACGAATAAGGCATCTCGGGGTTAGCGGGCCCACCTCGGGTCAAGTCGAGGTGGCGAACATAAATTACGAACATTTAGTGTCTATGCGATCATACATAAAGATTTCGAAGTAATCCGATTGCATTTGCATAAGTTTCGGACGCTTACTTGCTTTCTAGCCAAAATAGGGTCATTAGGTTTCAGTTGAATTGAATGAATAGTAGCCATTATATAGATCGGATTCCGAGGAGCAGAATTGCCCCCGGGGTTCCGATATCAACCTAACATACTAAGACATGCCAAAAGAAGAAGTGGGGAGCTTTACATACCTTATAAACGTCTTATGCTCACCCCAAACTCAAATCCCGTTTCGTTCAGAATCTGCAAATGGTCAAAGTTACCAATTAGAGATTTTTAAGCTCAAGAATTCCTTAACTTCATTTTTGTCTACTGAAATTTCGGCAGCACTTCCCCTATATATATAACACCCCTGAGACTTAGCTCGGCTCAATAAACATCCACACAGCAACCCAAACATCACAAACATCATAAGTCATAACCAAATCACTCTAACTTCAATATTCTTCCTTTTTCTATAACTTGACAACTTTCATTCAAACTTCACAATACCAAGCTAATGTCCACATTATTGTATTCATACTCATTCAAGGTTATTCAAACACATCCCAATTATGTTCCAAACAATATGCATAAGTTCTAGGAGTTCGTCACTTTCCATATTTCATCCGAAATGTCAACAACTACGACGAACATACTAACTCGCATTGTTTCATTCCAAGTTCATTAACAACAACCATAAGTCGCATTTGAAGTCTTAATATCATAATTATACAAGGATATACAACAATCATATAAATTCCCATAAGAACCCGCAACCATTTTCAATGCGAATTCAACTCATTAAACATTCATTTACGCCATAAATGCCATAACGACACAACTAACGAACTAAAGAGAATTCAATTCATCTTCCCTACCAAACTAGCATGGCTCACGGCCAACACTACTCCACACACACTCACGTCATGCACATACACACCAAAATACCATATTCTTCATGCAACTCTAATCACTATAACACATATACTCATTTCATAACATAAAAATATGGAATTCTCACCTTTTTCTTGAAATTCCGACTTGCCGCAAACGTGGTTCTTCCGCCAAACTAATTGTATCCCGTTGAAGAGCGTCTTGAGTACACTACAAATATGGGAAGAATAAGATTTTTGGATCAACAACAAAGGCTAGAGATTTTGTTTTTTTTTGGAAAAATGGGGTTCGGCCGAGAGAGAGTATTAGAGCTCAAAGTTGAGTTGTTGTGATTTTTTCTTGATAATTCCAAAGGAAAACATTGATATATATCCAAATTAAGGGTCACATGTATATCACATGACCATTAAAAAGGGGGTTAGGCCTTGCCTTATGGCCGGCCACCCCATGGTCTTTGGGCCTCAATTTATTTTGTTCAATTTTTCTTGGCCCAATTCCTTAAATCTCGTTTTGAAATTCCCGAAACTAATTTCCGAAATTCCAATTTTTGCCCTGGGACTTCCTTCACATTTCCACACCAATATTTTCATAGACAACATAGACATTTTAACTAAAATCAATTATTTCCTTATAACATGCAAGTCTTAATTATTTTCACGATTTACGATTATGCGAAAACACGGGATATAACACAACTCACACTGGGTTATGCTACCGAAACGTCGATATTTCCGTCCGGAGTACATGTGTACACGGAATTTGCATGGCATTGCATTACATTCTTACACTACTGCATTGCATTGCATTATGACTTGACTTTGGGATGTTTGGTGTTTTCTAATTTTGTCCATGCTTAACTCATACTTTATTTTGTTTGATCTGTATAATACGTTTGGAACATTATCCGAGAACTCATGTATACGAATGCTTTTAGGAAATACATTATTTTATGACAAGCTATGAAATTGGTCCCGTGTTTGGGATTTCTAGCCAATATTGTAATTTTCGAAAGAGGTCTGCCTATTTTTGGCCCAAATGAGTTTGTGTTTTAAAGGCTTTGGATTATGCCATCTCTCTTTTATTTGTAAATGGGCTTTGGCCCGAAAAATCCCTTTTATTTTGGCCAATTCTGGCCTTATCCGTTTTTTGCTAAAATTAGTGGGGTTTTGGCCCCAATACACTTGACTTGGTCATTTGAAATTCATCCAAAACACTTATCTACTTTGGCCTTAGTTTGAAAACAAAAATTTTGTTTGTTCTTTTACTAAAATGCTTCAGCTATCGAAAATCAGTCCATTTTATTAACACATTGCAATGTTTGTGGCTTTTGAAAAACTCTTTCGTTTCTTGTTTTTAAATTTAAATCCATGTCAACTCGTTTAACTAATCCTCTCTTTTTTAAGTTATCAAAAATCGTTATGCTAAATTCGGCATTTTGAAAGAAACGATTTTTGGGACTTAGAGTCAATCTAAACGGCATAAGTACCATTTTCCTAAGACTACTAATGCACACAATAGGGATTCCACTATGACATGAGTTTTTACATGTTACAAATACATAAAAACTCAAAAAAATGGAGGAAAGACAATAAGCAAATAATGTAAAGACTAGGGCGTACCAAGCCCCTAGCCAGTAATTTGCACCCATGGCTGAGCCTTCTACGCGCCAAACTATTTAATTCATCTTTGCGGACTCAATCACTCCAAGGAAAGAATTTTTCTTATTGGGCCTCAGTAGGCTGACTAGACCCGAGTGGTCATATGGTGAGGGAGAGAAGGAAAAAAGGGAAACCGGTTAGTTTATAATTTTCTGAACTTATCACGATTATACTAAAAAAGGAGGCAATATATATCAAATATATACATATATATATCAAACAAATTCTACAAGTCAATGAAGTAAGACAGTTGTGGTAATGCTTATATATGAATGACACAAGGCCTATTGGCTGGTCTTTGGTAACAAGGAGGAAAGGAATGTCGCCGCCCCTGTATTCCTGATGCCGCAGAAGTTTCAAGGGGTTTCACGAACCCAGGCATGGCTGGTCACCGGCGAAGGCTAAGACTAGACCCTGCATCAAATTTGTTATATCCCGCGTTTTTGTGCAATCAGATAATTCAAGGCAATCGCGGGAGGACAACAAGCAAGGCCATATTTTTATTTTTATGAATGGCTTATGAAGAATTTAGAAGTGGAATTATCAAGTAAGGTCGAGGACATAAAGGGAAATTCACAATATGCCTCGCGGAATTATGGAGGAAGACAAAGGGTAAATTTGGAATTTGGAAAATAATTTTTTTTTATAAGTGGCAAGAACAAAAAAAAATGTGTGGGCTTGACCATTTCAGCCAAGTGGCCGTCCACTTCTTAGTTGGCTTAAGCCCACATGGCTTTTAAATAAGTTAAATAAAAAGATGACAAAGTCATCTTATCTTCATAAACCTCTCTAGAATTTTCAAGAACTTGAAGAACAAAGAAAGAAGGAGAAAACTCCTAGGGCCATTTCGGCCATAGTAAAAAAAAAAAAAAAAAAAAAAAACTACATAAGAAACCTTGAAAAATTCCTCCAAAAATTGTATTCTACTAATTAAAGGGTCCTTAACAAGGTGGAGTTGTTGTTAGAGCAAGAAAAACTTATATTCTTTCAAGCTACCAACATATATAGCCAAGTGAAGAATAGAAGAAAAGGTAAGGTTTAAATCTTTCTTATATGTTAAGGAAGATTTTGCATGTTGTAGTGTACAAAAATAAGTGAAATTGGGAAGAATATGGAAGTGGGTGTGTGTGGCCGTGTGATATATGTGTGTGTGTAAAAATTATGTTGTAATTATTTTGTTTACTATTTGGTTGATATTGTTGTGAATGTTATGTGGATAATGAAAGTTGGATGATTTTGGAAAGATTGTAGTGGTGTATGTAGGATGGTGGCCGTATAGTGTATATTATATGTATAGTCGTATATATGTGTTAAGTGGTGAAAGAAGATGAGCCAATTTTATTTAGAGTTTTGGTTGTCGTTGTGTTGCGGATACTATGTTGTTAATGAATGCATAATAATCTTGTGAAGTTGAAGAAGTTGGAGACTTGCGGTTGGAGTATTTAAAATTGAATACTATGTTCTTGCATGTATGGAAGATAATGTTGTTAGTATGGTGTTGTTGGTATATGAATTATAATGTTGTTAATGTTCTTATTGGAGTTGGAAGGTTTTGAAGGAAGTAGTATATTGATTGAGTTGTTATAATGTAACTTTGAATGAATACGGAAATTTGTAGTATTGTGTTGATATTGTGTTGTTAGTTTGGCCGGGTTGAATTCCCGGATTGTTGTTGATTGAAATTGGCCAAGTTGAACTTGGTGGGATGGAGTATTTTACAGGGGAAGTGCTGCCGAAATTTCGGTAGCCAAGTATCATTTTAAGAATTCAATTCTAAAGGCACTAATCATGTTTGGTAAACTTGACCAATTTGTAGATTTTGGCGGATTTGCGAGTTGAATTCGGGATAGCCAAAGGAGCGGAAAGAGGTATGTAAGGCTTCACCCTTCCTTCTATGGCATGTCTTAGACGTGTTAAGTTGGACACGAGCCTCGGGGACAACTCTATTCCCCGGAATTCCGCACCTAAAGTTTCTTCTTTTTCCTTCAGTAGAATTGAACTAGAAATTGTGCAAAATGTTGAAAAACCCTTCCTAGCCCTCTAGAACTTGCATAAAGAGGACTCGATTACCCTAAAACCCCGATAAGTAACGCCATGACATATAACATATAAAAATTTAGTACGCCGCCTCATTTGACTCGAGGTGGGCCCACTATTCCCAAATTCCCTCCTATTGTTCCATTTAGCTTATTTCCGTACTATAATCAAGGGTAACTTTTAGATTACTATTCCGACTACTAAACAATAGTTGTTTAACTAATCTATTGACCCTAAGGTATGATCTTCTCCCCAATAGTTCAAAAAGTTTTCCAAACGCCCGCATTTTCCCAAAACAAAGTTTGTGGCAAAGTAAGTTTTTTTGTCAATTACGATGAGTATGTTCTACAATGACATGGATGATGTCAGGGAAGAAAATGTTCATATGATGAATACGACAATGATGATTCCATGATTAAAGATTCCAAAGTACATGAAACGATACCTTATGATCCTGTTCTATGTTCTCTCATGATGTTATCCTTTATGGATAGTCTCGCCTTATAATTGTTGTTCCCTCAAGGTGAGACCTGATGACCATGACGATTTCACAATGTAATCGGAGGCTACCGACCTTGCGTCACTCCGATAACGTTATAGCTTCTTTTTAGGCTCGCCTGCATGCTATGGTATATATGTATATATGTATATGTACACGGGGAAGAAGGGAGCAGGGCAGAGCGCTATACACGCGGGGTTACACACGGTACATGTAGCCGTATTTGACTTGATATCATCCCGGACGCGGGATATTTACACACATTCATGGTTAAATGGATCGGCTGCCGACTCCTCGGCAATATATATTATGTTTTATTTTCATATATGAACGCGAAATGTTTTTTTTAAAGACAGCTTAGCATGCATGGCATCTGCCCTGGGTGGCACATACATGTACAGGTTACTCTATTATCGCTCTATATGTCCTATGATTTCATTATGTATTGGTTGCAATTTATATTGCTCTCTTTACTATTTTCATGCCTTACATACTCGGTACACTATTCGTACTGACGTCCCTTCTTGTGGACGCTGCGTTTCATGCCACGCAGGTAAGCAGGTAGACGAGTCCGGTTCTTAGATGCTTCACCAGCGGTTCACAGAGAGTGCTCCAGTCATTCCGGAGCCATTGTTTATTGGTACTATTTTGTGTATATATATATATTCGGGCGTGACAGTGCTCGGCCCTTCTTGTGTATATGTGTATTATGTCTAGAGGCTCGTAGACAGATGTGTACAGTTAAATGTTTTGTACTTTTAGTAGTCCTAGTCAATGTATAATGTGTTAGTAAAGGTTGTTCGCCTATGTTCATAACTATGCTACAATTGTTAATGTTAAGTAACAGAAAAAAAATATGGTATAGGTCATACGGCCTACTTAGTAATAAGGATATGAGACAAGATAAGGGGTGCTCGGTACAAGTACCGGGTACTCGTCACGGCCCCTAGTCGGGTCGTGACAGAAGTGGTATCAGAGCAGTTCGGTCCTAGGGGTTTGTCTACGAGCCGTGTCCAGTAGAGTCCTGTTTATGGGTGTGTAGCGCGCCACACTTATAGGCAGGAGGCTGCGGGGCATTTAGGAAATATGACCTTCTTTGTATTCTAGATCGTGCGATAGAGCTATAGTAAGGGTTTTTCCTTCTTCCTAATCCGGTGTTATATTTTCGGCGATACCTGCGAAGATGAAAGCGACAGCCGCCGAGAAGGGCAACACGGTAGTGGAAAGGCGGGCTGAATGGGAGTCACCGGTAAATATTGAAGAAGGCGAATCTCATAGTAAGGCTCCCTCTCGTGCTGATCGCACTCCGCAGACATTAGGGGAGCAAGAAGGGATTTCCGTTCCAGTTTTAGCACTCCCTGCTCCCCCACCTGATGCTTCACTTCAGGAGATGAGATGGGAAATCCTTCTGCTAACTCAGATAGTAGCTACTCAAGCCCAACAACAAGGCATAGATTCTGGTAATAATGATCGCAGAAAAAGGGCTAGACCTTACGGAACGAGAAGTGAGTATAGAAGGAGGCAGGCATCGCAGCAGTCGGGGTATTCAGGACCAGATCAAACTGCTCGAGTTTCGGGGCCCCGGCATAGAGCCAACGTTAGTAGCACGGGGCTACCCCCACCGCGGTGTGCGCGATATGGCAGGCCACACTCTGGGCAGTGTTACTTAGATACAGGTGCCTGTTTTGTCTGTGGTCGGGCTGACCATTTGATGCGTGATTGCCCACGGAGGTACGACAGAGACCAAACTCAGCCCGCCGGATCAGGTCAGGGCTATGGAGTTTTGGGTTCCCAGTGTGGCGGTGAGCTTAATCAGCGGAGACCACCCGTATCACGCTGCCCTCAGTGCCGTAGATTCCATGCAGGGCCGTGTCGCGCGGGTTTGGGTATTTGTTATACTTGTGCTAACTCATGTCATTATATGCGCGACTGCCCATTTCGCCGTGACAGAGGGAGGGTTCAGCCCACGGAGGTAACACGCGACTCACAATCATTGGCGTCCCCTCCAATGCAAAGGTCCCAGATAGCAGTAGGCAGCGAAAGAGGCCGAGAAGGAACACACAGTTCGAGTGGACCCCAGCATCATACCTATGCACTAGCTGGCCGACAGGATCCTGAGCCATCCCCTGATGTCGTTCTAGGTATATTATCAGTATTTTTCTACAATGTACAAGTATCGATTGATCCAGGTTCTACTTGTCAGATATCGCACCCTAAATCGCTGAACATATTAGGGAGGGGAAACCCGAGCTAAATCAAACGAGCTGGGATGTCTATGCCTGTTACGACTAAGGTGTTTTCGCCACTACTGGGAATGTGGAGGTTTAGGAAAAAAATTAGCCATATACATAGGAAAAAGGACGAATACTGGGGACTGCGGAGGTTAGAATTGTAATTAAAAGAAAAGATGTGTTACGCGGACGTTTTGAAAACTTCTAAGACCCCAACTTGTCCCATATTAGGTGATATAGGTAGTGCGGGGCAGTCGGTATAATTATACCAGCATTCACGTACTAAAATGCACCAAAGTTTCAAGGTTAAGCGTGCTAGGGTGAGAGCAATATCAAGATGGGTGACCCCCTGGGAAAAAATGCTGAAAATTTCATAAATGTGGGAACAGGAGACGAATGTGAAATTAGGTAGCCCAATGTAAATTAGAGTGTGTGGAGTGATTAGAAACCCTACAGAAGTCATGTAAGCTGAGACGGACTAGACTAGTAGAAGAGGAGAAAGCATGATAGAGCTTCAGGATTAAAGAAAGTTGATTAGTGTTTGGAACTGATTTTAAAGAAAAAAAAAAGTGGAAAGGTATATACGAACATGACATCTTATCTGTGACTGTAGAACCCTAACAAGCAGTGTCGCGATGCATAGAATGTGCTAGCTGAATGAAATTCAAAGGACGTAATGAAGGGTATGAGTATGGATGTCACCGGGTAAGACCGATGCCGCACCCACAAGGCTAGAACGGCCTAATGCGGTGAAATACGGAAACATATCTAACAAAGGGATCAACGTGACAAACCCTATGCAGAGGGAATTACAACTGTAAAAGATCGCAGAAGACAACGATTGCTTAAAGGGCATAGGCGTGCGTAGGCCCTCTTAATAAAGGGGGGGAGAACATGTTAGACCTGAAACGAACTATGACGATTCAAGTTCCAACAAAAGGGGCTTATTAATGTAGGGCCAGTGTTCGGAGCTAACTTAATTGAGCTACGACAGAGAAGGGCAACTTAAGCTCCCACAACGGGTATGTTAAGCGACATGTGAGGTATCTAGGAAGGAGACCTCCCCGAAATATCATAATACACTATGAGGCCACTTTAACATTCGAGGACGAATGTTTAAAAGGGGGGGAGGATGTTATATCCCGCGTTTTTGTGCAATCAGATAATTCAAGACAATCGCGGGAGGACAACAAGCAAGGCCATATTTTTATTTTGTTAAGCATATGAATGGCTTATGAAGAATTTAGAAGTGGAATTATTAAGAAAGGTCGAGGACATAAAGGGAAATTCACAATATGCCTCGCGGAATTATGGAGGAAGACAAAGGGTAAATTTGGAATTTGGAAAATAATTTTTTTTCATAAGTGGCAAGAACAAAAACAAATGTGTGGGCTTGACCATTTGGGCCAAGTGGCCGTCCACTTCTTAGTGGGCTTAAGCCCACATGGCTTTTAAATAAGTTAAATAAAAAGATGACAAAGTCATCTTATCTTCATAAACCTCTCTAGAATTTTGAAGAACTTGAAGAACAAAGAAAGAAGGAGAAAACTCCTAGGGCCATTTCGGCCATAGTAAAAAAAAAAAAAAAAAAAAAAAAAAACTCCATAAGAAACCTTGAAAAATTCCTCCAAAAATTGTATTCTACTAATTAAAGGGTCCTTAACAAGGTGGAGTTGTTGTTAGTGCAAGAAAAACTTATATTCTTTCAAGCTAACAACATATATAGCCAAGTGAAGAATTGAAGAAAAGGCAAGGTTTAAATCTTTCTTATATGTTATGGAAGATTTTGCATGTTGTAGTGTACAAAAATAAGTGAAATTGGGAAGAATATGGAAATGGGTGTGTGTGGCCGTGTGATATATGTGTGTGTGTAGAAATTATGTTGTAATTATTTTGTTTAGTATTTGGTTGATATTGTTGTGAATGTTATGTGGATAATGAAAGTTGGATGATTTTGGAAAGATTGTAGTGGTGTATGTAGGATGGTGGCCGTATAGTGTATATTATATGTATAGCCGTATATATGTGTTAAGTGGTGAAAGAAGATGAGCCAATTTTATTTAGAGTTTTGGTTGTCGTTGTGTTGCGGATACTATGTTGTTAATGAATGCATAATAATCTTGTGAAGTTGAAGAAGTTGGAGACTTGCGGTTGGAGTATTTAAAATTGAATACTATGTTCTTGCATGTATGGAAGATAATGTTGTTAGTATGGTGTTGTTGGTATATGAATTATAATGTTGTTAATGTTCTTATTGGGGTTGGAAGGTTTTGAAGGAAGTAGTATATTGATTGAGTTGTTATAATGTAACTTGGAATGAATACGGAAATTTTTAGTATTGTGTTGATATTGTGTTGTTAGTTTGGCCGGGTTGAATTCCCGGATTGTTGTTGATTGAAATTGGCCAAGTTGAACTTGGTGGGATGGAGTATTTTACAGGGGAAGTGCTGCCGAAATTTCGGTAGCCAAGTATCATTTTAAGAATTCAATTCTAAAGGCACTAATCATGTTTGGTAAACTTGACCAATTTGTAGATTTTGGCGGATTTGCGAGTTGAATTCGGGATAGCCAAAGGAGCGGAAAGAGGTATGTAAGGCTTCACCCTTCCTTCTATGGCATGTCTTAGACGTGTTAAGTTGGACACGAGCCTCGGGGACAACTCTATTCCCCGGAATTCCGCACCTAAAGTTTCTTCTTTTTCCTTCAGTAGAATTGAACTAGAAATTGTGCAAAATGTTGAAAAACCCTTCCTAGCCCTCTAGAACTTGCATAAAGAGGACTCGATTACCCTAAAACCCCGATAAGTAACGCCATGACATATAACATATAAAAATTT
Organism: Lycium barbarum; assembly: GCF_019175385.1. Lineage (NCBI taxonomy): Eukaryota > Viridiplantae > Streptophyta > Magnoliopsida > Solanales > Solanaceae > Lycium > Lycium barbarum. The sequence goes on along the minus strand of NC_083342.1, from coordinate 36,009,575 downwards.
AGTACGCCGCCTCATTTGACTCGAGGTGGGCCCACTATTCCCAAATTCCCTCCTATTGTTCCATTTAGCTTATTTCCGTACTATAATCAAGGGTAACTTTTAGATTACTATTCCGACTACTAAACAATAGTTGTTTAACTAATCTATTGACCCTAAGGTATGATCTTCTCCCCAATAGTTCAAAAAGTTTTCCAAACGCCCGCATTTTCCCAAAACAAAGTTTGTGGCAAAGTAAGTTTTTTTGTCAATTACGATGAGTATGTTCTACAATGACATGGATGATGTCAGGGAAGAAAATGTTCATATGATGAATACGACAATGATGATTCCATGATTAAAGATTCCAAAGTACATGAAACGATACCTTATGATCCTGTTCTATGTTCTCTCATGATGTTATCCTTTATGGATAGTCTCGCCTTATAATTGTTGTTCCCTCAAGGTGAGACCTGACGACCATGACGATTTCACAATGTAATCGGAGGCTACCGACCTTGCGTCACTCCGATAACGTTATAGCTTCTTTTTAGGCTCGCCTGCATGCTATGGTATATATGTATATATGTATATGTACACGGGGAAGAAGGGAGCAGGGCAGAGCGCTATAGACGCGGGGTTACACACGGTACATGTAGCCGTATTTGACTTGATATCATCCCGGACGCGGGATATTTACCTTCCTTTTCTCCTTTCCCCAAGGCCCCTTTAAAAGGATTTTCTAGGGTCATGTGGCCTTGGTTCATTTCCAGCCTCCATTATGATCACATAGAGGTTTGCATCTTTAAAGTTATTTAGCCTAGAACTCAATCTAAAAGGTTTTTGAATGCACATGTTCAAACTAAGCAGACCTGTCATTTTCTACTGAGTCCAGGACCATTTCCTAAAATCCTGAAGGACAACTAAACTAATTCAAGTGATGGCAAGGATCAGGTTTAACCACTACAAACTATTAAGGTTCCTTTGGCTTCCCACCCTCATCCCGGGTAGGCCTATATTCCTCATAGATTAAAACCATGACATAAGTCTGATTCAAACTAACCCCAAAGGTACACACAACCAAATTAGTAAACAAGCAGATATAGCATTCTCGCAGAGGCCTGGTGCCCATGACAAGGAAGGGCCTAGGGAAGACATAATAAGAAATTGAGACCATAGATAGTATTTACTTATTTCAGATAAAGAAAAAAAAAACATGGCAGAGCCTATGACTTTGGGCATAGATTTAAACCTGGTAGTTTTAAAGCTTACATCCCCTTTTTACAAGACCAAGCACATAGAAGACATGTTAACCTATTACGATTAGTGCTAATTCACATATAGATTAACTCTTAAGACCTTTAGTAAATGAGAAAGGAATTAAATAGGCATGTTATGTGAGCACTTAGTCAAAACAGTCTTAAGACAATTTTGGCCGTTAATAATGGCCCTTCAGATACTTAGTCTAAGCAGAATCTTTTCACAAAATAAAAATGGGAGATAGATTTATGGCATGATCAGCTTCTGGTAAGCAAGAGGATTCAATCATCACAAAGGAGACAGGCTACAACAGCAAACAACAAACCAAGGGTACAAATTCCTAGGTGCAAATCATGGATGAACAAGCTAAGGAAAAATTAGAAAAAAAGAACACTTGATCACAAACAGAAGCAAATGATAAGCAACAAAGTTTGCACTTAGTTTCTTGTGATATGGACATAGACCAATACCAACACATTTATCAGTCCCACCTCCTTACAAAACACCCAATTCAAACAACAAAACTCAGACAGGCGAACTCCCCAGATTTTAAAACCTTCTAGGAGACATAATGAAAGCAAACAGGACTTGGGTTTTACAAATACTAATAGTAGGTCATTTAACTCTAGGTGTACCCCCCCCCCCCCCCTGTTTTTCCTCCCTTTTAGATATAGTTAAGTTCTTCTAACCTACCTGAGACCCTTGTGTGTCCCAGGATCATGAAGAGAAAGTCAAATGGTGTGAAAAAATAGTTTGAGGCTCCTTAAAGTGAAACAGGACCGAGTGCGATCATCACCTCCCCATCTCTTTTTTCCTGTGTCTCCTTTCCGTAAAAAGGGATCCTGGGTTCTACTAGTCACTACCTCCAGTTCATGGCCCGACTCACCTTTTACTCTCCCAAGACTCTTCCCCCATCCCATGGCCTCATCCTTATTTTTCAGTAACAACACTAAGGACCATAAGAAGGTTTGGAACAACCTGACTCTATCACAAAGTTTCCCCAGTTGATTCATGAAATTATGTCTAGCCTTTTAAAGACTCTTGTTGCTAAGTTTCAAGCATGAGCACCAGGACGGACCCAACATAGGCATTTTAACACTAATATCAGGCTAATGTTCATAAGCAACTTCAAACCAAGGTTATAATTATGAAAGGATTTTTGCCCTTAATACCACACTGCATCTCAAAAGAAACACACATGTTCTTCTGTTAGGACCAATTCACATAGAAAGAAGCAGAAACTGACTCAAATCACAATTACTCTAGCCTTAGAAAATCTTGAGACATTATCCTTAACCCTTTACTTAGCCTAAGTTACTTATTCCCTTAAACAACTCAATCCAAAACATCTAAAATAGCTTCACAAGGACAAAGTTGACACACTTGTATCAAGCTTTCCCAATGCCTCCTTTTCCCCCTATCTTTATAATTGTCAGAGGCTATGTGATCAGTCTTAAAAGAAAAGAGTTTTCTACATATTTCATATACATAGTGTAACGATCCGTTTTGTCGTTACCGTGATTATCCTATTTTTTCCCTCGTTGACCCGTACCGTAGTCCCGTTACAACTATTTGGACCTGAGAAGATAATTGCCACGGCTTCCTAGGCCTCATTTTGAGTCTTGGAACACCTTTTAGGAATGTGACTTTAAGCGAAAACCGTTTGACCTAGAGTTGAGTTGGTAAACGAAACCACTGTTGGCAAATCTGAGGCCACAAGTGAGTTCTTAGCACGTTTTTATTTATATCTACATATTTTGTTTGTGTGTTTTGGGTCTCGTATCTTAATCGAGTTTCAAAATTGATTTTACGAAGGGTAGGAATCTGTTACTGGTGTTCAGGTTACTGGTGTCTGCGGCAGCTGCATCATTGGGGCGGTGAGGTGACCGTTATAGCAGCATTGTGAAGGATTAAGGCTAGACTACCATAGCAGTCTGAGCACCGCTGGTACGGTACTGCTGGGGCGGCACGATGGCCGCTGTAGCGGCATAACTGCACTAGAATACCAAGGTTTCAGGGTTATCCGTACCATCTGAAGAGGTGTGCGCGCGTTACGTAATCATATACATACTTTCAAATACCTTAAACAACATGGAAATATCATAAATCTTACCTTAGATGTTGTAGGAACAAGCCTTGGGGGGGGGGGGGGGGTAATACTTCACTTGAGCAAAAACCCTAGTTCATCTCCAATGAGATTTCTTGACTTGGATGATCTTTAATGGGTTTCCTCACACTTGATTCACTTAGTTTATGTTGTTGATCACCAATACTTCTTGAATTCTTGTGGAATAAATGTAGAGAGATGTTTTAGAGAGAAAGGGTGTGATATGGAAATGAAATGAAATGGAACTTGGATCCCTTATTTAATGAACCAAATTTGTCCTGACAAGTTCTACGGTACGATCGACGGAGCGTCGATCTGATCGTCGAAGTCGTTAAATTTCCAGTGAGCAACCTTTCGTTTCCTTTCATTCTATGGTGAGAAGGACGGTCCTTCGAACTGATCAACAGAGCGTGTATCTGATCGTCGAAGGGTCTTCGTGCTAACTCGATTCTACGGCACAATCGACTAATCGTTGGCCCGTCCGACGGTACGAAGAACGACCGTCGAACCCCCCTTTCGCAGAACTGCAGTGAAGTTTTATTTGACGAACTTTTCTCCCTTGCCTCTAACTTCTTTGGAATCTTAATTAGAATTATTAAACATCTCTTCTTATTGGTAGGGACATCACGTACACATTAACTTACGTTATTCCCTTCACCGCTCAGTAACCCAAAGTTCCGAGGTGTAACATTCTTCCCCCCTTAAGAACATTCGTCCTCGACTGTTAAGTCCTCGGGGATTCTATAAGAATTTCGCCAGAGTTTCCCCTATAATATGGCACTACCATCCTGTCACAACAACCCATAACAACAATGCCTCACAGGGCCACAACATAATAGCAGCAGAATTTGGCCACACACGACCAAAAATCATAAAAGGAAATCATACATACCTTATGATCTTGACGTCTCATCTTGTATCTCTTCTAGGGGTTGAAATAAATGCAGGTACTTGGATCGCATAATTTCTTCCGCTTCCCATGTCATTTCTTCTCGTTTATTGCTTCTCCATAAAACCTTAACTGAGGCCATCTCTTTGTTTCTAAGCCTCCGTACTTACCTATCTAGTATGGCAATGGGTACCTCTTCATAAGTCAACTTCTCTGTCACTTGAACATCATTTACTGGCACGATCCTAGTAGGATCTACAACACATTTACCAAGCATCGAGACATGGAAAACTGGGTGAACTGACTCTAAATCCGGAGGTAGATCTAACTCATAGGCCACTTTGCATACTTTGCGCACAATCTCATAGGGTCCAATGTACTGGGGACTCTGCTTCCCCTTTTTGCCAAATCTCATTACACCCTTCATTGGTGACACCTTCAAGAATACACAATCTTTCACTTGGAACTCTAAGTCTCTTCGACGATTATCCGCATAGGACTTTTGACGACTTTGAGCTGCTAATAACCGATCTTGTATGAGCTTGACTTTCTCTATGGCTTGCTGGACCAAGTCCGACCCTATCAACTTAGCCTCTCCTACCTCGAACCACCCAATTGGGGATCTACACTTTTGCCCATATAAAGCCTCATACGGTGCCATTTGGAGAGCAAAATCAATGAGTGGCAAGTGATCATCCCAATTACCTCCAAAATCTATCATACATGCCCGTATAATATCCTCAAGAGTCTGAATGGTGTGATCAGCTTGTCCATCATTCTGCCGATGAAATGTCGTGCTAAGGCTCACTCGGGTCCCTAAACCCTCTTGGAAGGACTTCCAAAATTTAGCTGTAAACTAAGCCCCTCTATCAGAGATAATAGATACTGGAACACCATGGAGTCGCACTATCTCTTTAACATAAAGCTTTGCATAATCTTCTGCCACATATGTCGTTCTGACTGGTATGAAATGAGTTGATTTGTGATTCTATCTACAATCACCCATGTAGAATCATACTTACGCCGAGAACGGGGTACGCCTGTAATGAAGTCCATGTTAATCACTTCCCACTTCCAAGTTGGAGTTTCTATAGCTTGTAGCAATCCGCCCAGCTTATGGTGCTCGATTTTCATTTATTGACAGTTGGGACATTTAGCTACGAATTCCGCTATATCCTTCTTCATCCCATTCCACCAATATATAGACTTAAGATCATGATACATTTTTGTTGCTCCGGGGTGAACAGAATAACGGGAACAATGAGCTTCTCTCAATATCCGGTGGCGTAAACCTGCCACATCAGGAACACATAATCTGCCTTGGCATCGGAGAACCCCGTCTCCTACAATCTCAAATGATGACTCCCCTTTCTGAGGGAGTGTATCTCTGTAATGCATTAGAATGGAATCTTCGTATTGTTGCTCTTTCACTTCTGCTACTAGCGACGAGACTGCTGAATTCTGAATGGTAGTTACCCTGCTACCTGAGTCCACTACTCGAACTCCTAGGCTAGCTAACCGCTGGAGCTCACGAGCCATTTCTCTATTCTCTGGTCGTACATCATACAAACTTCCCATGGATCTACGGCTAAAAGCATGAACCACAACATTTGCCTTTCCGGGGTGATATAGGATATCAACATCGTAATCTTTTAGCAATTCTAACCATCGTCGTTGCCGCAAATTCAACTCTTTCTGCTTGAAGATATACCGAAGGCTCTTATGATCTGTATAAAAATCCACATAGACACCATATAGATAATATTTCCATATCTTTAATGCATGAACCACTGCAACCAATTCTAGATCATGGGTTGGGTAATTTTTCTCATGTTTCCGTAATTGCCTTGAAGCATACGCAATCACCTTACCATGCTGCATCAACACACAACCTAGCCCAATGCCTGAAGCACCGCAATAAATAACATATCCTTCTAATCCCTCTGGAAGTGTCAGGACTGGGGCAGAAGTCAACCTACATATCCTTTTAACATATCCTTACCTTTTAACATATCCTTACATATCCTTCCAATCACAACTTTGCTGCTTTCTGGGTTAACTTTGTGAGTGGTGCAGAAATAGAAGAAAAACCTCCAACAAATCTCCTGTAATAACCTGCTAAGCCCAGAAAACTACGAACCTCCGTAGGAGTTGTGGGCCTTGGCCAAGTCTTCACAACCTCAATCTTTTGGCTATCCACCCGAATACCATCGGCCGCAACAATGTGCCCCAGAAATGTCACTGAGTTTAACCAAAACTCACACTTGGAGAATTTTGCAAACAACTCTCGAGTTCGAAGAACTCTAAGAACAGTAAGCAAATGATCCACATGTTCTGCCTTGGATCTAGAATACACCAAGATATCGTCGATAAATACAATCACGAACAGATCTAGGAAGGGCCTGAACACAATGTTCATCAAATCCATAAATACTACCGGTGCATTAGTTAGCCCAAATGACATTACCCGGAACTCAAAATGGCCATATCTTGTTCTGAAGGCTGTCTTAGGGATATCTTTCTCCCTAACTCTCACTTGATGATACCCGGACCTCAAATCTATTTTTGAAAACCATTTGGCGTCTTGTAATTGATCAAATAAATTATCAATCCTCGGAAGAGGATATTTGTTATTAATCATCACCTTATTCAACTGCCGATAGTCAATGCACATTCTCAAGGAGCCATCTTTCTTTCGGACAAACAACACGGGGCTCCCCACGGGGATGAACTAGGCCTAATAAAGCCTTTCTCAAGCAAGTCTTTCAATTGCTCCTTCAACTCTTTCAATTCTGTGGGAGCCATTCTATAAGGAGGTATAGATATAGGCTTGGTGTCTAGCAACACATCAATAGCAAAGTCAATCTCCCGCTCAGGGGGAAGGCCTGGAAGCTCTTCCGGGAACACATCCGGAAATTCACTCACCACGGGAACTGACTGAAGAGTTGGCGGTTCAGCTTCTACATCTTGAACACGGACTAGATGATAAATACATCCTTTTGTGATCATTTTCCTTGCCTTTAGATAGGAAATAAACCTACCTTTTGGTGACGCAGTATTCCCTTTCCATTCTAAAACTAGTTCTCCCGGAAATTGGAAGCGAACCATTTTCATTCTACAATCAACATTGGCATATCAAGAAACCAACCAATCCATGCCCATAATGACATCAAAGTCTACCATTTTTAACTCGTGCAATTCAATCATAGTACGAAGGTCAAAAATCACAACTATGCAATTTCTATATACTCGGCTAGCTATTACCGATTCACCAATGGGTGTAGACACCTCAAAAGGTTTGATCGACTCCGGTTCGACTCTAAATCGACCCGCAATATACGGAGTAACATATGACAATGTCGATCCCGGATGAATCAAAGCATATATATCATGAGAAAATACTCATAATATACCTGTGACCACATCAGGAGAAGACTCAAGATCTTGGCGTCCAGCCAAAGCATAAATACGGTGCTGAGGACTGCTAGAACTGGGTACTCTCCTTCTGCCTCTACCATTGCCGACTGGCGCATGTGAACCTAGCCCCATAGGGCGTACATATGCTGAAGATCCGACTACCGACCCTAAAGTCTAGGTCCTACCTCTACCATGTATCTGAGGGGCAATCACGCATAATATGGCCCGATCGACCACATGAATAGCAAACCTCTAAACCCGATCGGCATTGACCCCAGTGTAACTTCCCACACTGGGAACATCGTGGGATAGGTGGCCTCGCCTGACCCAGATCACCTCTGAACTGAGACCCCGAAAAACTCTGACTCGGCCCAAAATGATTAGATCTATCGAATCATTGGCCTGAAAACCGTGGAGGTGAACTAGTCATAGAAAGGCCTGAATGCCTAGAAAACTGTTGTCTGTGCCCGCCTCTAAACTCACTCATCAGACTCAAAGATCTGGCCCTCTTGGTATTTCCCCTATCATGCTCGCGTTCACTTCTTTCCTGCTGTAGGCTTTCTTCTAAGTTCTGAGCATGGGCCTGAATGTGTGAAATATCCATATTGTCCTGAAGGGACGCAGTTAAGCACCTATCCATCAAATGTGGCCCTAGGCCCTTCACAAATCGGTGTACCCAGTCTCCCATATCCGCTACCATGGTCGAAGCATACATAGCCAAGGAATTGAAGCGGAGACTATACTCTTAAGAACTCATGCTACCTTGCCTGAAATTCAGGAACTTATCGGCTCTAGCTCGTCGAACTTCTGGAGGCATATAATGTCGGAGGAAAGCATCAACAAATTCTTGCCATACCAGGGGAGGTGCATTGGCTCCCCGTGAAGCCATCCAAACCGTGTACCAATGGATCGAGACATCCCTCAATCTATAGGATGCTAACTCCAGTGACTTGGTGTCCGAATCATGTATCCACCGAAGCATCCTCAATATACCATCAATAAAATCCTGAGGGTTCTCATCAGGCTTTGATCCAAAGAATTCCGGAGGGTTTAAACTAATGAAGTCATGGGCCCTTGCACTAACAGCCCTATCACATTTCCCTGCACTTTCCCGCTGATTCTGAGCAGCAACCAATTGAGTAAGCAAATGAATGGCCTCTTTTACATCTTGGCTTGAAGCATCCGGAGGAGAAGCCGGATGTGCTGGAGCTGGGGCTGGGGCTGGGGCTGAGGCTCCCTCACGCTCCTCAGAAATAGGGACTGTCTGGGAGGATTGAGATTGAGCCACGTTCTGGGACTCACTTTCCTCTACCACTATTGGCGGTACTCTTTCAGCCCATTTTTTTACCGCTGTCTTGCCCTTTTGGTATGCCGTAGCCTTTCTCTTTACAGGCATCTATGAAATACACAATACACGGTTAAGGAGAAGGAAGTCCTTATGTCATAGCTCTATCGCACGATGTTATGAAGAAAGAAGGTCAATCATTCCTAAAATGCCCGCAACCTCTTGTTTATAAGTGTGGCGCGCAACACACCCATAACCAAGACTCTACTGGACACGGCTCGTAGACACACCCTAGGACAGAACTGCTCTGATACCACTTTTGTCACGACCCGACTAGGGGCAGGGACGAGGTCCCGGTGCTAGCCCACCCGCGCACCCCTTAGTGTACCTTTATACTTACATCTAGGTGAGCCACATACTTAATCATACATTTCTATTCATCAATCGTACTAGTCCCATTGGACAACCATACCTTTATATCATCATTGGCATCTATGCCATATCAATGTACATAAGCCGACAAGGCTAACAAAATGATATACAAAATATAGGTCGATAAGGCCAAACACATCTAACCACATACACATGTCTACGAGACTCTAAGGAGAGTATTTCATATCATATAGGCGGGACAGGACCCTGCTATACCCATAATTATGTACACAAAAGAATCAATACCCAAAAGCAATAGCTCCGAATGAAATGGAGCTCCGCTATGTAGTCCTTCAGAAATGTAGCTATGAATCAAGTCTGTCTCCGTGGGCACCAGCGGGCATGACGCAGTGTCCACAAACAAAAGGATGTCAGTACAAAGAATGTACTGAGCGTGTAAAGCATGATCAATATCAATATAGGAGCACAATAAGCAACATGAGAAATAGAATAAGATGGGAGCTAGTAGAATCATCGTCATAAGAACTTACTTGCTTGTCATAGGGACTTTCATTTCTAATGCGAGGTTGTGTACATACATCCGTATCCATATCCGAATTCATATCCATATTCAGTTACATACGTCCATAATCGTTTTCATATACATAGTCTTATTCATATTCATATCCGTATCATGTTCATATTCATACTCATATGAATATCATAAACATAACATTTACATAGCATGCCCGACTACGAAGGTTTGGTGTTTCATACATACTTGGCTAATCGAGGCTCAAGGTTACACATACCTGGCCCTACCAAGGCTTCAGGGTTACATCTACCTGGCCCTACCAAGGCTTCAGGGTTATCCATACCATCTGAAGAGGTGTGCGCGCGTTACGTAATCATATACATACTTTCAAATACCTTAAACAACATGGAAATATCATAAATCTTACCTTAGATGTTGTAGGAACAAGCCTTGGGGGGGGGGGGGGGGGGTAATACTTCACTTGAGCAAAAACCCTAGTTCATCTCCAATGAGATTTCTTGACTTGGATTATCTTTAATGGGTTTCCTCACACTTGATTCACTTAGTTTATGTTGTTGATCCCCAATATTTCTTGAATTCTTGTGGAATAAATGTAGAGAGATATTTTAGAGAGAAGGGTGTGACATGGAAATGAAATGAAATGGAACTTGGATCCCATGTTTAATGAACCAAATTTGTCCTGACCAGTTCTACGGTACGATCGACCAAGCGTCGATCTGATCGTCGAAGTCGTTAAATTTCTAGTGAGCAACCTTTCGTTTCCTTTCATTCTACGATGAGAAGGACGGTCCGTCGAACCGATCGACGGAGCGTCGATCTGATCGTCGAATGGTCTTCGCGCTAACTCGATTCTACGACACAATCGACGAATCGTCAGCCCGTCTGACGGTACGAAGAACGACCGTTGAACCCCCCTTTCGCAGAACTGCAGTGAAGTTTTATTTGACGAACTTTTCTCCTTGGCCTCTAACTTCTTTGGAATTTTAATTAGAATTATTATAACATCCCTTCTTACTGGTAGGGACATCACGTACACCTTAACTTACGTTAGTCCCTTCACCGCTCTGAAACCCAAAGTTCCGAGGTGTAACAGAAGAGGCTATGAACTAGAGTTATACCACATGCTTATGATAGCGAGTATATGAAGTGTGCTTAATATAATTATATTTTAAGTGAATTGAGGTCAAGAAAATAATTATGTGGGTAATTGATTAAATGTTGGAGTCAAGTGGGAGAGTAAAGAGTTAATTATGGTATTAATTCAATAACGTGGATAAGAGTCCTTTTATGTTGGTATACGTGGAATCATAGGGACAATGGGCTTATGACTATTCACAATTATAAGTTGAGGTGGCAGCCATATGATAGGCATTGTATTAAAATGATGAATGTTAGGTAGGGAAGGGAGCAAGTTTCAATAAAAGAAAAAGGAAGTTCCATTAGTTTATTTTGGGAGGAAATTAACTAAGTCTCTAATTCATTTTTTGCTGAAACATTACTTGCGATAGAGAGCAGCTACGTGATCAATTGTTGAAAAGGGGAACAACATTTTTTTTAGAGTAACAACGTTATTCAATTTAATTACGGGTTTTGCTCACAACTTTGAAATCGTTGTTCCGTTTGGTCGTGCTGTTGAATCCGGGCTTTCTTCAATGTAATGTAAGATTGAAGAAGAGTACTACTTTACACATAAGGTAAGAATTCTCCTCTTCCAGATATATTTATTTTCATCCAGGTCATAGCTAAATTCTGGGATGAGAAATACGTAATTAATAGTGGGAAATCGTATATTTTGTTGTTGGTGTTGTTTTGGCTGCGTAGGAGTTATATCAACTTAATTATGGTGAATTATATGAATTATTGTTGGAATTAAGATTGGTACCGTTATTGTTGGACTTGTTGTTGCCAGTGTTGTTATGGTTGTTGTTGTTGATTTGGAGACATAGTAGAAACAAAGGAGATGCTGCCCGAATTCTTGTAAATCGAAACCCTCGTCAATATACGGCTTAGATAAGTTGACATGTTGAGTTCATAGAATGTAACTAAGGAGATATTTTCAATTTAGGTTCGGGCAAAAAGGTGAGCGTTAGAGCAAAGGGTTCGTGTGGACGTCGACTTGGTTAAAAAAAATGAAAAGGTATGTAAGGCAAACCTTTCTTCCTTTGGCATGATTCTTGTTGTTATTCATTCTATATGTACTCCATATGATTCCATTCTTAGACGAATAAGGTCTAAATATTTCTTGTGATGGCTTATTGACATTGTACTCCTATTCTTGTCCGAAGGGAACACCCATAAGGTGACAAGTTGAGTTGTGTATATGGTTTTACTAATGATTTCGAGGAAACGAGTTGTTACACCTCGGAAAATTTCATGTCGTTGCACAGTAAATAGACTAACGCGGGATAAGAAGTATAGAATGTTGCTACGAGTAACAAGTAGTACTTCACGGTTCTAATTAAGCTTCCAAAGAAGTTTGAGGCAAGAGAAGAGAATTCGTTGAAGAATGTCCAGCTTAAGTTATCTTGGAAAAGGGTTTGCAAAGTACCGAGCTAATGTTGATTTAATAATTTCTTGGGGAGAAGTTATAATGCCCCTTAGATTGCTAATGAAGTGTTAAACAAGTGTTAAGAATGTTCCATAAGGATTGGAGATCAAACGAAGCGACAAGAACAAGTTCGGAGAGAAAGTGGATTATACGACCATTTATACGGTCCGTATAATATTATACGGTCTGTTTACCGTATAATGGTCCGTATAACCATTAAAGTGAAGATCCATCGCTGATGCAGTTATACGGTCAATTATACGGACCGTATAAGATTAGATGGACCGTATAATGGTCCATATAACTCCCGACGGACAGTTTTAATTTTTCTAAAAAGAGGACTCCAAGTCTCATTTCGTATTTCTTATTTCCACCACTTCTCTCTTGTCACGACCCAACCCCGTAGGCCGTGACTAGTGCCCGATCTGGGCACCCAAACCCATCTATCAAACGTATTTGAATATATAGCAGAAGCCGACAAGGCTATATTCCAAATACAGATAATTTCCAGAAAAATTTCAGCAGAGTTTCCTTTGTTTTTCGGACTAACCAGAATAACCCTGTACACAGCAAACACCAACAGAGGCCACACAGGGCTAATCAAAGCAATGCACAAACATATGCGGACCGGCCGCCTCGGCGTATGGAATCGCCCAAACAACATATACACATAAGCATACAGACAGACCATAACCCACAAACATGTCCACAGACCTCTAAACTGACCGACAGAATCATATGACGGGACAGGGCCCCGCCGTACCCAAATAGTCAGATATGCAGAAATATATACATGGCGAAAGATATATATACCAAAAGTGGACTCCGAATCAAGGGAGTACTCCGAAATAGCAGAAGTGAAACCTACAGTGGTGGATCATCGGTGTCTGCACCTGCGGGCATGAAACGCAGCCCCCCGAAGGAAAGGGGTCAGTACGAAAGATGTACTGAGCATGTAAAGCATGGAGTACAAAAATATAGGCCGCAACTGAAAGCGAACAGAATACCAAAGAGAGAAATGCCGAACAGTATATCAAAATGTTTATCAAAATCATATATACATAATGCAAACAAAATCATGCAAAGCTCAGGAACGTGGTCACCACTCCGACGCTGGTGCCACACACAGCATAACACCAGAAGGTTCAAATCTCCGTACATCCCCGAACACACACATATGAGCGTATCACATCACAGCTATATCACAGCATAACTCCAAACGGAACCCGGCCCTATGGCGAGGCCTCGGGGAACCGTAACACAGCATACGGCCGAATCATCATAGAGCGCACGAATCATAACCGGCCCGGGAACCGGTGAACGAAGGCAAAATAAGGCACGAGCGGAGTCGTGAGCAAACAAATGCAAATTTATATTTCAAAATAGCCTTTCAACATTTAATAATTTCATAAGTCATTTCATAAACCAAGATAGTCGAATAATTAGTTGATACGAAAGTTTATTCCACAAAATGTTTCCAAAGTGGTACGTTTGGCTCAAATCGTAACTTAACATATCATAATAATCAAAACATATCTCATAGAGGGAAGGTTCAAAATTGAAGATTCCATATCGAAGTTTATCCAAAAAGAGAGCCCAATAGGACAAATAGGGCGTCTCGGGTTAGCGGGCCCACCTCGGGTCAAATCGAGGTGGCGAACATAATTTACGGACATTTAGGGTCTATGAGTTCATACATAAGGATTTCCAAGTGACCCGATCACATTTCCATAGGTTTCGGACCTTTAGTTGCATTCTAGCCAAAATAGAGCCTTTAGGCTTCAATTGAATTGAATGAATAGTGACTATTTTATAGATCGGGTTTCGAGGAGCAGAATTGCTCCGGAGGTTACGATATTAGCCTAATATACTAAGACATGCCAAACGAAGAAGTGGGGAGCTTTACATACCTTAAAGACGTCTTATGCTCACCCCAAAATCAAATCCCGTTTCATCCAGAATCTGCAAATGGTCAAAGTTACCAATTAGAGATTCTTAAGCTTAAAGATTCCATTAACCTCATTTTTGTCTACCGAAATTTCGGCAGCATTTCCCCTATATATCTAACACCCCCGAGACTTAGCTCGGCTCGATAAACATCAACAACAACAACCCAAACGTCACAAACAACATAAACCATAATCAAACCATTCTAACTTCAATGTTCTACCTTACTACACAAGTTGACAACTTTCATTCAAACTTCACAATTCCAAACTTATATCCACATTATTGTATTCATTCACTCATTCAAGATTATTCAATCACATCCAAATTATGTTCCAAACCATATACAAAATTTCCCGAAGTTCATTACTTTCCATATTTCATCCAAAACATCAAAAATTATGACGAACATTCTAACTCGCATTGTTTCATTCTGAATTCATTAACAACAACCATAAGTCTCATTTAAAGTCTTAATAACATAAATATACAATGATATACACAATATATACCGAAATCATATACTTTCCCATAATAATCCGCAACCACTATCTAATGCCAATTCAATTCATTAAACATTCATTCACGGCATAAATGTCACAACGACGCAACCAACAACTAAACAAGATCAAATTCCCATGGCCTTGCACTTCATATAGGTCACGGCTACAACACCCAACACACACACCCACGGTTTTGCACACACATCAAAATTACGGAATTCTCGTCTATTCTCAATCCTTAACATATTCATACCAATTCCATAACATTAAAGTAGCAAAATGCTTACCTTTTCTTGAATTTCCGACTTGTCGCAAACGCACACCTTTCGCCAAACTAATTGTACCCCGTCGGAGAGCGTCTTGAATACATCACAAATATGGGGAGAACAAGATATTTGGATTAGAATCAAAGCTTGGAGAATTTCTTTGAGGTGCTTTCTTATTATTTTTTTTTTGTTTTGATTTGGTTTCTTGATAATTCCAAGTGAAGACATTGATATATATCCATTACATAGTCACATGACATTAAAAATGGGTCTTGGGCCATTCCCTATGGCCGGCCACCCCATTGTTCTTGGGCCTCAATTTGTTGTTCAATTTTCTTGGCCCAATTCATTAAGAGTCCCGTTTTGTAATTCCCGAAACTAATTTCCGAAATTCCAAATTTACCCTCGGCCTTCCCCAATGTCTTAGCACCAATGATTTCGCAACCAACAAAGTCATGTTAACTAAAATCCAATTATTTCCTTATAACATACAAGTCTTTAATTATTTTCACGATTTCCAATTATGCGAAAAAACGGGATATAACATTCTCCCCCCCTTAAGAACATTCGTCCCCGAATGTTAAATTAGTCTTATAATATAACGGGGGAGTCTCCCTTTATAGTTAGCACACACAATTCATTCGGTCAATCAATACAACAAATTTGAAGGTTTAAAGTACCTGTGGGTGCAGGAAACAAGTGGGGGTATTTCTTCTTCATCTCGTCCTCCGCCTCCCAAGTCATCTCTTCCCGATTGTTGTTGCGCCACAGGACTTTAACAGAAGGCACTTCCTTCGTGCGTAGTCTCCTGACCTGCCGAACCAGAATAGTTACAGGCTGCTCTTCATAAGACAAATGCTCCGTTACCTGAATATCATCCACTGGGAATATCCTGGAAGGATCACCAATACATTTTTGCAGCATAGACACATGAAATACCGGGTGTACGGCCTCCAAATCGGATGGTAAGTCTAGCTCATAGGCGACCTCGCCTATCTTCCGAATGATCTGATACGGCCCGATATACTGCAGGCTTAACTTACCCTTTTTACCGAATCTCATAACACCCTTCATAGGCGACACCTTCAGGAATACCCAGTCGCCAATCTGGAACTCTAACGGTCGACGTCGTCTATCTGCATAAGCTTTCTGTCGACTCTGAGCAGCCAATAATCGTTCCCGAATAAGCTTTACCTTATCTACAGCTTCCTGGATCACATCTGGCCCAATCAGCTTAGTCTCGCCCACGTCAAACCAACCAATCGGTGATCTGCATTTTCTGCCGTAAAGGGCCTCGTATGGTGCCATCTGAATGCTGGAGTGATAGTTATTATTATAGGCAAACTAAATAAGTGGCAAGTGATCATCCCAGCTGCCTCGAAAATCAATAACGCAGGCCCGCAGCATATCTTCCAGCGTCTGAATAGTGCGCTCGGCCTGCCCATCGGACTGAGGATGAAAAGCTGTACTGAGGCTCACCTGAGTCCCTAATCCCTCCTGAAATGACCTCCAGAAATTTGCCGTGAACTGGGCACCTCGGTCAGTAATAATAGACACAGGGACTCCGTAAAGTCTAACTATCTCTCTGATATACAATCTAGCATAGTCCTCAGCCGAATAAGTAGTCCGAACCGGAAGAAAATGGGCTGATTTCGTCAATCGGTCAACAATAACCCAAATAGAGTCGTACCTGCGTGGAGTGTGTGGTAACCCAACAACGAAATCCATATTAATCATCTCCCATTTCCAGGCTAGAATTTCCATCTCCTGTAATAATCCACCAGGCTTCTGATGTTCAATCTTAACTTGCTGGCAATTCGGGCACTGACTAACGAACTCGGCAATATCTTTCTTCATACCGTCCCACCAATACAAACACCTGAGATCATGATACATCTTAGTGGAACCAGGATGAACAGAATACCGTGCATTATGTGCCTCGCCCATAATCTGCCGCCGTAAGCCTGCAACGTCCGGTACACAGAGTCTGCCGTCATATAATAATACCCCTTCAGGCAAAATTTCAAACGGAGTCTTTGCTTTACTAAGGGCCACATCTCTGTGCTGAACCAGAATAAGATCTTCGAACTGACGCTGCTTTACCTCTGCCATAAACGATGATTCAGCAACTGCACGAACAGAAATCCCAGAATCTCCAGAATCCGCCAAACGAACTCCAAGGCTGGCCAGCTGATGAATATCACGAACCAAATCTTTCTTACCAGATGGTACATCAGCCAAGCTGCCCATAGACTTGCGGCTAAGTGCATCCGCTACCACATTGGCTTTCCCAGGGTGGTACAGAATATCAACGTCATAATCCTTCAGTAGCTCAAGCCATCTCCGCTACCGCAAATTCAATTCTTTCTGTTTAAAGATGTACTGGAGACTCTTATGGTCCGTATAAATATCGACATGGACCCCATATAAATAATGCCGCCAAATCTTCAAAGCATGAATCACTGCGGCCAACTCAAGATCATGAGTGGGATAATTTTTCTCGTGCGGTCTGAGCTGCCGGGAAGCATAGGCTATGACTCAACCGTGCTGCATCAACACACAACCTATCCCAATACCAGAGGCGTCACAATAGACCACATACCCATCTGATCCCTCTGGAAGAGTCAAAACTGGTGCTGAAACTAACTTTTCTTTCAACATCTGGAAGTTGCGCTCGCAGGCATCGGTCCACAGAAATTTCGCTGCTTTCTGAATAAGCTTCGTCAGTGGTGCTGCAATAGAAGAAAAGTCCTCCACGAACCTAATATCCGGCTAATCCCAGAAAACTGCGCACCTCTGTCGGTGTAGTAGGCCTGGGCCAATTCTGTACAGCCTCAATCTTCTTCGTATCGACCCGAATACCATCTGCGCCGACAATATGGCCCAAGAATGCCACAGAAGTCAACTAGAATTCACATTTGGAGAATTTAGCGTATAACTTCTGTTGACGGAGAATACCAAGCACCGTCCTCAAATGATCTGAATGCTCCTCGGCTGATCGCGAGTAAATCAGAATGTCATCAATAAACACAATAACGAACATATCCAGAAAAGGCCGAAATACCCGATTCATCAGATCCATAAATACCGCTGGAGCATTAGTCAGCCCGAAAGACATAACTCTGAACTCATAATGCCCGTACCGGTTCCTGAAAGCAGTCTTCGGGATATCTGACTCTCGCACTCGCACCTGATGATAACCTGAGCGCAGATCTACTTTCGAAAAATACTTAGCACCCTGCAGCTGATCAAATAATTCATCAATCCGGGGGAGGGGATATTTATTCTTTATAGTCACCTTATTTAGCTTCCGTTAGTCGATACACATCTGCAGTGACCCATCTTTCTTCCTCACAAATAATACCGGCGCAGCCCAGGGTGATGTGCTGGGTCTAATAAAGCCTTTATCTAACAAATCTTTCAGCTGCTCCTTCAACTCCTTCAATTCAGCCGGTGCCATTCTGTACGGAGGAATAGATATAGGTTGCGTATCCGGCATCAACTCTATAGTAAAGTCTATCTCCCGCTCAGGCGGAAGGCCAGGAAGCTCGTCAGGAAATACATCTAGGAATTCATTAACGACCGGAAAAGACTGAATAGTAAGTGTCTCAGCTGTAGTGTCGTGCACACGAACCAAGTGATAGATATAGCCTTTCTGAATCTTCTTCTTAGCCTTGAGGTACGAAATAAACTTACCCCTCGGCGATGCTGTAGACCCGAACCACTCTATAACTGGTTCCCCTGGAAACTGAAAACGGACTACCTTCTTCTGGTAGTCAACATTAGCATAACAGGAAGATAACCAGTCCATACCCATAATAACGTCGAATTCCAGCATATCTAATTCTATCAAATCAGCTTTGGTGCAACGATCATATATAGTCACAGAACAATCCCTATAAATCTGTCTCGCTATAACAAAATCCCCAACTGGCGTAGCTACCTCAAATGGCTCTATAGTCTCAGACACTATCCCAATTTTACTAGCAACGAGCGGGGAAATATATGATAAAGTAGAGCCAGGGTCAATCAATGCATATACAGATCTGGAGAAAACCAGTAATGTACCTGTGACGACGTTTGGCGAAGCCTCCTGATCCTGGCGGCTGGCCAAAGCATATATGCGGTTCGAGGGACCGCTAGAACCTGAAACGCCACTGTGGCCTCGACCGCGTCCCGCCGGTGCCGGCATACCTCGCCCTGCAGGGCGTGCAACAGATGGAGCAGATGATGAACCGGCGGCTGACCCTGTCGGCTGAGCCACACTACCAGAACCGCTAGCCAATGGACAATCTCTCATAAAATGGCCCTGACCACCGCACGAAAAACAAGCTCCAGTAGCTCGATAGCACTCCCCAGGATGAGACTTCCCGCAATGAGAACAACGGGGTCTGGGTGGTCTGGCCTGGCTGGGGCCTCTAGACACCTGTGAACCTGCCGCCCTGGAGCCCTGACCGGCCCCATGCGGTCCTGCACTATCAAACCTCCTGCCGCCAGACTGAGTACTCCGGCCGGACGGAGGAAGCTGTCTGCCTGTCTGCTGCTGCTGAGGCTGCCCGCCTCGAGAATCTCCAGAATATCCCGCGGACCTAGCCCTCTTGGGCGGCCTCCTGTCCTGATCTCTGCTAGAATAATCAGACCTGTGACGGTCCTCCATACCCAGCGCGTAAGCCTGAAGTCGGGCAATATCCATATCTGTCTACAATGACACTGCCATACAGCCGTCGATCAAATAGCGATCCAACCCCATAACATATTTGTGCATCCGATCGGACATATCTGCTACTACGGCAGGTGCATACCGGGCCAGGGAATCAAACTCCAGATTATACTCACGAACGCTCCGACCCCTCTGCTGCAGATGTAAAAATCGATCAGCCCGCGCCCGTCGCAACTCTGGGGGCAGAAAGTGGCGGGTGAAAGCAGTCACAAACTCGTCCCAAGTAGCTGGAGGAGCACCCTCGCCCCTAGATAGCTCCCAGGACTCATACCAGTGAGCAGCAACATCCCGAAGTCTATGCGAGGCCAACTCGACCGACTCGGTCTCTGAAGCCCTGACCAAGTCTAGTGAGCACCGCATCCCCCGAATAAAGTCATGGGGGTCCTCATCGGGTTTAGACCCGAAAAACTCTGGAGGGCCACACAATAAGAACTCTCGAACCCGCAGGCTGTCACGCCTGTCATCATCATCATCGTCCCTCCGCCCGCGCCTGCGAGCCTGCCCCGCTACCAATGTGGTCAGCAACTGTACAGCCTCTCTCAGGGTCCTGTCCTCCGCCCCTGGCGGAGGAGCTGGAGTCTCGGGAGCGGGTACTCGGGCCTCTGGAGCTGCTGAAGGACCTGCTCCAGGCTGTACCAATGGTGGTGTAGCGGACCCCTCAGAATGAGGCACGACCTCAGGCAAATCATAAAAACGAGCCCGGGTAGCTTGCTGTGCCTGACTGGTCTCTCCCATCCTCGCCTTGCCCTACTGGGCCGTCGTTGCCTTCTTCGGAGGCATCACTGCAAACACAATAACGAATGAGATCAGAATCGTCCTAATAGCACAGCTCTATCGCACGATCTAAGATTCCAATGAAAAGTAACACCCTAAATGCTCTGTAGCCTCCTGTTTATAGATGTGGTGCACAACACACCGATAAACAAGACTCTACGAGACACGGCCTGTGGACATTCCGAGGACAAACTGCTCTGATACCACTTTTGTCACGACCCAACCCCGTAGGCCGTGACTAGTGCCCGATCTGGGCACCCAAACCCATCTATCAAACGTATTCGAATATATAGCAGAAGCCGACAAGGCTATATTCCAAATACAGATAATTTCCAGAAAAATTTCGGCAGAGTTTCCTTTGTTTTTCGGACTAACCAGAATAACCCTGTACACAGCAAACACCAACAGAGGCCACACAGGGCTAATCAAAGCAATGCACAAACATATGCGGACCGGCCGCCTCGGCGTATGGAATCGCCCAAACAACATATACACATAAGCATACAGACAGACCATAACCCACAAACATGTCCACAGACCTCTAACTGACCGACAGAATCATATGACGGGACAGGGCCCCGCCGTACCCAAATAGTCAGATATGCAGAAATATATACATGGCGAAAGATATATATACCAAAAGTGGACTCCGAATCAAGGGAGTACTCCAAAATAGCAGAAGTGAAGCCTACAGTGATGGATCACCGGCGTCTGCACCTGCGGGCATGAAACGCAGCCCCCCGAAGGAAGGGGGTCAGTACGAAAGATGTACTGAGCATGTAAAGCATGAAGTACAAAAATATAGGCCGCAACTGAAAGCGAACAGAATACCAAAGAGAGAAATGCCGAACAGTATATCAAAATGTTTATCAAAATCATATATACATAATGCAAACAAAATCATGCAAAGCTCAGGAACGTGGTCACCACTCCGACGCTGGTGCCACACACAGCATAACACCAGAAGGTTCAAATCTCCGTACATCCCCGAACACACACATATGAGCGTATCACATCACAGCTATATCACAGCATAACTCCAAACGGAACCCGGCCCTATGGCGAGGCCTCGGGGAACCGTAACACAGCATACGGCCGAATCATCATAGAGCGCACGAATCATAACCGGCCCGGGAACCGGTGAACGAAGGCAAAATAAGGCACGAGCGGAGTCGTGAGCAAACAAATGCAAATTTATATTTCAAAATAGCCTTTCAACATTTAATAATTTCATAAGTCATTTCATAAACCAAGATAGTCGAATAATTAGTTGATACGAAAGTTTATTCCACAAAATGTTTCCAAAGTGGTACGTTTGGCTCAAATCGTAACTTAACATATCATAATAATCAAAACATATCTCATAGAGGGAAGGTTCAAAATCGAAGATTCCATATCGAAGTTTATCCAAAAAGAGAGCCCAATAGGACAAATAGGGCGTCTCGGGTTAGCGGGCCCACCTCGGGTCAAATCGAGGTGGCGAACATAATTTACGGACATTTAGGGTCTATAAGTTCATACATAAGGATTTCCAAGTGACCCGATCACATTTCCATAGGTTTCGGACCTTTAGTTGCATTCTAGCCAAAATAGAGCCTTTAGGCTTCAATTGAATTGAATGAATAGTGACTATTTTATAGATCGGGTTTCGAGGAGCAGAATTGCTCCGGAGGTTCCGATATTAGCCTAATATACTAAGACATGCCAAACGAAGAAGTGGGGAGCTTTACATACCTTAAAGACGTCTTATGCTCACCCCAAAATCAAATCCCGTTTCATCCAGAATCTGCAAATGGTCAAAGTTACCAATTAGAGATTCTTAAGCTTAAAGATTCCATTAACCTCATTTTTGTCTACCGAAATTTCGGCAGCATTTCCCCTATATATCTAACACCCCCGAGACTTAGCTCGGCTCGATAAACATCAACAACAACAACCCAAACGTCACAAACAACATAAACCATAATCAAACCATTCTAACTTCAATGTTCTACCTTACTACACAAGTTGACAACTTTCATTCAAACTTCACAATTCCAAACTTATATCCACATTATTGTATTCATTCACTCATTCAAGATTATTCAATCACATCCAAATTATGTTCCAAACCATATACAAAATTTCCCGAAGTTCATTACTTTCCATATTTCATCCAAAACATCAAAAATTATGACGAACATTCTAACTCGCATTGTTTCATTCTGAATTCATTAACAACAACCATAAGTCTCATTTAAAGTCTTAATAACATAAATATACAATGATATACACAATATATACCGAAATCATATACTTTCCCATAATAATCCGCAACCACTTTCTAATGCCAATTCAATTCATTAAACATTCATTCACGTCATAAATGTCACAACGACGCAACCACCAACTAAACAAGATCAAATTCACATGGTGTTGCACTTCATATAGGTCACGGCTACAACACCCAACACACACACCCACGGTTTTGCACACACATCAAAATTACGGAATTCTCGTCTATTCTCAATCCTTAACATATTCATACCAATTCCATAACATTAAAGTAGCAAAATTCTTACCTTTTCTTGAATTTCCGACTTGTTGCAAACGCACACCTTTCGCCAAACTAATTGTACCCCGTCGGAGAGCGTCTTGAATACATCACAAATATGGGGAGAACAAGATATTTGGATTAGAATCAAATCTTGGAGAATTTCTTTTTCTTTCTTTCTTGGGTTCGGCCGAGAGAGGCTTTGATGTGCTTTCTTATTATTTTTTTTTTGTTTTGATTTGGTTTCTTGATAATTCCAAGTGAAGACATTGATATATATCCATTACATAGTCACATGACATTAAAAATGGGTCTTGGGCCATTCCCTATGGCCGGCCACCCCATTGTTCTTGGGCCTCAATTTGTTGTTCAATTTTCTTGGCCCAATTCATTAAGAGTCCCGTTTTGTAATTCCCGAAACTAATTTCCGAAATTCCAAATTTACCCTCGGCCTTCCCCAATGTCTTAGCACCAATGATTTCGCAACCAACAAAGTCATGTTAACTAAAATCCAATTATTTCCTTATAACATACAAGTCTTTAATTATTTTCACGATTTCCAATTATGCGAAAACACGGGATATAACATCTCTAAACCTCTAGAACATTCCACACACTACATTTACATGAATCCAAGGAAAAGCAAAGATCAAATACCAAAAACTAGTAGAATCAAGTGCAAGAATGCTAGCTAGGGTTGATGGTAGCAAGAAATCTCTTTGGAATTGAAGTTAGGTTTTTCTCCAAGTGACGAATTTTCCTCCAAAACCCATTCCTACACAATCAAAGGTAAGTTTTATGATTATTTCATATTATTCAGAACATTGAATGGTTGGGAGACTCGGATTATGGAAGAAAGTAGAATATGGAGCTCATATGTGAAACAATAGTATTCTTGAATAGTAGTGTGACATGAACCCTAAATTCTTGAGATAGTATGAGTATAATTTTGTTATAAATGATATTAAGAATATTGGAGAAACATTATATGAGGAAGAATGTGGTATTATATTATTTCCATGGCTATGGATGACCTTGAAAGGAAAATTTGAAAATTGAATAATGTCGAACTTGTCGACACTATTGACTATGGTATCATGTATGTTGTATTTGATGTTTGGGAGTTGTTATATTATTTGGCGGAAGTCGTATAAACAAAGGAGATGCTGCCCAATTTTTATTAGCTCTAGCTTAAGCTTGAGTATATTATCGATTATCTAATCTTAGCACGAATTCTCTTGAATGTAGAATCGTAGAGTTCGAAGGGAACCATTTAGTCGATAGAGTTAAGGAGACCAAGAGGTATGTAATACTAACCATTCTTTCTAAAGGCATGTTTTTCCTCATTTTGCGTCTATACGAGATATTCACACTATTCCTATTCTTATAAAGGTTGAAAGCTCATGACCATCGAGATTTTCTTGATATTGTTGACAATGTTTCTTGTGATGATAATGATAACGATTATGATGATGAGTTCAATTTTAGAGATGCCATCCAGGATATCCAAGATATCCAAAATGTCCAAATCATAGGGACGCTAGAAGCTCATTACTTAGAATATTCTTGAGATACTTTGGCAAAAGCTCCTAATAGTGATAATAGTGATGATGATAAAGATGATGGGATTCAATAATAGAAATCGGGAGTTCATAGACTTTGTGTCACCCCGATAGTGTTGAAATGTTTCTCTCAGATACATTGTATATTATAAATGTATGAATGCTATGTTGGGACGCCGAGCCTATATGGCTAGGTACGATACCAATTACGCGCACACCACTGCAGTCGGGTATGGATAACACTGAGCCTTGGTAGGACCAGGTACGGATAACACTGAGCCTTGGAAGGGCCAGGCACGGATAACACTGAACCTAGGTAGGGCCAGGTACATCTAACACCAAGCTTTATTTTGGCTGGGTACGTAAGACACCGAACCTCTATGGTCGGGTATGATACTACTATGTGTTCAAATGTATGAAATGGAAGTTTCCCAGTAAAAAAAGGATAAGTAAGTTTAACGAGTATTGCTAGAGGTATACTTAGCTCTTTCATTTCATAACTCGTCCATACTATGTTATTTCATATGCTTACATTATGCTATTGATTATGCTTTACATACTCAGTGTATTACCCGTACTGACGTCCCTTTGCCTGGGGGTGCTGTGTTTCATGCCACACAGCCCCATATTGCTTTGCATCAACGTTGTCCGAGAGTTTGACTATAGGATGTTCCAGGCCATTAGCTAGATTGGTAGACTCTATTCAGTTCAGAGTGATACCGCATTGGTGTATGTCCTTATGAGCTGCGTCATGCACATTATGGGTATGTTGGGGTCTTGTCCCAACTTAGGCTTTGATATCATATCTTATGTTAGAGACTTTTTCAGACAGAGTCGTGTATACAGTACATTAGCCTTATAAGCAGCTATACAAGTCGATGTAGCATTATGCATTACCTTACGGATTCATATTATTACAGATTTTTACTTGAGTTAAGAAAGATGAAAAGAATGTTTTGAAAAGCTTTCATTATGCATATCATTTCATGATTAAGAGTCCAGTAAGATTATAAGTACAACGAGAACCAGCGGGTTCACTCGGCTCTAAGTGAGGGTCGGGTGCCCATCATGACCTATAAGAATTGGGGTGAGACATGAGTTTTATACTAAAGGAAACATAAAGTTTGATTCTCAAAACCATTTCGAAGGGGGTGCAAGATTTTACTACTTCATTTCATTTACGATTTATGTCTACATTCTATAGTATCATCCCTTTGTACTGATATGATCACTTATTCTTTGGGTAGGGCAATAAGATGAAATTGAGTAGAATATAAGTTGTAAGAATTTCATAACAATTCGACCCTCAAACCTGGAAGGATGTCCTCCTATGTCTAGTGAGATACAAATTCGATAACTTCTTATGAAAGAATAAGGCTAATAATTGGATTGTGATGAATTGATTAGTGACTTATGCTTTGAATTGAAATTGATATTTGTGGATTGGGTTTGTGTTGATATGATAGTGATATTAAGCCGGAAGCGGCAGCCCAATGGGGCCACAAAGCTAAGCCGGAAGCGGCTGCCCGAAGAGGCCATCATTATTATGCCGGAAGCGGCCGTCCGAAGGGACTATTGTGATACTAGCCGGAAGCGGCTGTCCAAGCGGACCATTATATTAACATGTCAGATTCAGCATGTGTATTGGATTGCATTTTTTACTTAATGACTATTTTGAGACTTCGTGTGCCCATTTATGTTCTTTCCAGCGAAGCTATAGGTATTGAGTTAGATTGTGATTTCTTCTCTCCTAAGTTAAATTATGATTATGATTTGTTACCACCTTACATACTCATTACATTGTCTGTACTGACGTCCTTTTGCCTGGGGACGCTGCGTTCATCCCCCCAGCCTGGATTGTTTTGGCATGTTAAGAGTATAGCTTGGATGCTTGGACGTCAGCTGGGATTGGCAAGTTCCACCTCATTCTGGAGCTGTACTGAGTCATGTATAGATATGTATGATTATGGGTATTTCAGAGCCCTATCCTGACTCATAATGATCTGTTTACTTCTTAGAGACTTCTGTAGACAGTGTCATGTGGTATGTTTGTCCAGATGTCGACAAAGTGATGTCAGTTGAGTCATTTGTGGATTTTAAAAGAGGATGTATTTTAGATGATTTTGATTGGTTTAAAGTACTTATTTGATTGAAAGTTTTCATAATCGTTATAAAGATAATGATTTCCATTTGGAAAAATTTTATGCTCTTAAAAGTTTTTGATAGAGCAAATGTCTAAGGGTTCGCTCGACTCTGATGAAATTCGGGTGCCCGTCATGCCCTACCACTGTTAGGGTGTGACAGAGTTGTATAAGAGCAGTTCGTTCTAGGGGTTGTCTGCAAAGTCGTGTCAGGTAGAGTTTTATTCATGGGTGTGTTGTCGACCACACTTATGAACAGGAGGCTACAAGGCATCTAGGATGGTTTCCCTTTATTCAGATCATAGATTGTGCTATAGAGCTATGCTATAAGCCTTGAATCCTTGCCGATAACTTTAAGTTTTGAATTATTATTAAGTGATTGTAAAGTGCAGCTATGGTTGTGAAATTGGAATTGCTCGTAAGAAAGGTAAGTTCTCTGATGATTAATGATTGCTATTTTAGGTATGTGTTGCAGGTTAAGGATTGCAATAAGAAAGGTATGCTTATTATCGAATTGAGAATGCCATTTGTGAAGAGCATTTGTACAGGTAAGTGTAGGGTGTTGTAATATGATTGTGGCCATGTGAGGCATGTTGATATATTTTTATTATTGCCCTGTGAGGCTTGTTGGTTAGCTATGTACAGGTGGGTAGTACAAATTATAGAGGAGGTTCTGCCAAAATGTTGTTAAAATTGATTGTGATCAATATATATTTGTGTGCTATGATCAATAAGACACACAAGTGTAAACTGAAGAACGAAAGGTTAATAATAGTTGTAAATCGACTGAAAGGAGGGTCATAAGATGGGTTCAAAATGAGCTTGAGAGTTAGGTTGAAATTACTCGAGGATATAGAAGTAAGTCGAGGGCTAAGTTAAGTTCTCTCAAGGATTAGAACTAAGGCTGATGAACTAAGATTAATGCGATTCAAATAATGTGATAAGATTATGAGAAGAGAAGTGGTGGAGAATTACTATTAAGTGATAACTTGCTAAGTCAGTTGTATAGTACTGTTTAATGGTTGTTAGAGGAATAACTACAAGATTATTAGTAATCTTTGTTGCAATGCCCATCGGCCCTTCATAGTTTAACATTCGTGGGCGAATGTTCCAAAGGGGGGAAGGATGTTACGTCCCGTATTTTTGTACGTGAAGTTGCAACGTAAGTTAGCCACATAAGCTCAAAGGACAGAGTTATCTTTGAAGTTATAAGTCTTTATGTTATCTTTACCAAGTTATAAGCAAGTGTCGTGAAGATTAGAGGTTAAACGAATCGGAGAAAATAAGTTTTGTCGAGGTTTGACATTTATTTTAGCGGAACACAGTCAAAGCTGGATGAGGAAATTGAGCCATCCAACATGAGCAAATTTAATCGAGTCAGGAGGATTTGGTCATATTCAGGCATGAAAAACCAAGAACTCAGTGTATAAAAGAATGAAGTCCCAAAATGATTTAAGAAGGAAAAGTGTGACGACGAGGATTGAAAATAATATTTGGTGTTTGTATAAAGAGGCTATGGAATAGAGTTATACCACATGCTTATGATAGCGAGTATATGAAGTGTGCCAAATATGATTATATTTTAAGTGAATTGAGATCAAGAAATTAATTATGTGGGTAATTGATTAAATTTTGGAGGCAAATGGGAAAGTACAAAGTTAAATATGGTATTAATTGAATAACGTGGATAAACGTCATTTTATGTTGGTATACGTGGAATCATAGGGACAAGGGGCTTATGACTATTCACAATTATAAGTTGAGGTGGCAGCCATATCATAGGCATTGTATTAACATGATGAATGTTAGGTAGGGAAGGGGGCACGCTTCAATAAAAGAAAAAGGAAGTTCCATTAGTTTATTTTGGGAGGAAATTAACTAAGTCTCCAATTCATTTTCTTCTGAAACATTACTTGCTATAGAGAGCAGCTACGTGACCTATTGTTGAAAAGGGGAACAACATTTGTTTTAGAGCAGCAACGTTATTCAATTTAATTACGGGTTTTGCTCACTACTTTGATCTCATTGTTCCGTTTGGTCATGTTGTTGAATCCGGGCTTTCTTGAAAGTAAAGTAAGATTGAAGAAGAGTAGTTCTTGGAACATAAGGTAAGAATTCTCCTCTTCCAGATATATTTATATTCATCCAGGTCATAGCAAAATTTTGGGATGAGAAATACGGAATTAATAGCGGAAACTCGTATATGTTGTTATTGGTGTTTTTTTGGCTGCGTAGAAGTTATATCAAGTTAATTATGGTAAATTAGATGAACTATTGTTGGAATTAAGATTGGTACCATTATTGTTGGTTTGGTTGTTGCCGTTGTTGTTATGGTTATTGTTGTTGATTTGGAGACATAGTAGAAACAAAGAAGATGCTGCCCGATTTCTTGTAAACCAAAACCCTCGTCAATATAAGTCTTATATAAGTTGATATGTTGAGTTCATTGAATGTAACTCCGGAGATATTTTTAATTTAGGTTCGGGAAAAAAGACGAGCGCCAGAGCAAAGGGTTCATGTGGACGTCGACTTTGTAAAAAAAGAGGAAAAGGTATGTAAGGCAAACCTTTCTTCCTTTGGCATGATTCCATTCTTAGACGAATCAGGTCTAAATATTTGTTGCGATGGCTTATTGATATTGTACTCCTATTTTGTTCTGAAGGGAACACCCATAAGGTGCCAAGTTGAGTTGTGTATATGATTTTGCTAATGATTTCGAGGAAATGAGTTTTATACTAAAGGAAACATAAAGTTTGATTTTCAAAACCACTTCGAAGGGGGTGCGAGATTTTACTACTTCATTTCATTTACGATTTATGTCTATATTCCATAGTATCATCCCTTTGTACTGATATGATCACTTATTCTTTGGGTAGGGAAATAAGATGAAATTAAGTAGAATATATGCTTTGAATTGATAACAATTCTACCCTCAAACCTGCAAGTATGTCCTCCTAAGTCTAGTGAGATACAAATTTGATAACTTCTTATGAAAGACTAAGGCTAATAACTGGATTGTGATGAATTGATTCATGACTTATGCTTTGAATTGAAATTGATATTTGTGGTTTGGGTTTGTGTTGATATGATGGTGATATTAAGCCGGAAGTGGCTGCCCGAAGTGGCCACCTACCTAAGCCGGAAGCTGCTGCCTGAAGCGGCCGTCATTATTATCCCGGAAGTGGCCGTCCGAAGGGACTATTGTAATACTAGCCAGAAGCGGCTGTCCGAAGGGACGATTCTATTAACATGTCAAAAGTGGCATGTTTGTTGGATTGCATTATTTACTTAAAGATTATTTTGAGACTTCACGTGCCTATTTATCTTTCTTCCAGCGAAGGCTGCAGGTATTGTGTTAGATTGTGATTTCTTCTCTCCTAAGTCAAATTATGATTATGATTTGTTACCACCTTACATACTCAGTACATTGTCCGTACGAACGTCCTTTTTCCTGGGGACGCAGCGTTCATCCCTGCAACTTGGATTGTTTGGCAGGTTAAGAGTATAACTAGGATGCACGGACGTAAGCTGGGATTGGAAAGTTCCACCTCATTCTGGAGCTGTGGTAAGTCATGTATAGATATGTATGATTATGGGTATGTTAGGGCCCTGTCCTGACTCATAATGTTACGTTTACTTGTTAGAGACTTCTGCAGACAGTGTCCTGTGGTTTGTTTGTCAAGATGTCGACAAAGTGATGTCTGTTGAGTCATTTGAGGATTTTAAAAGAGTGTATTTTAGATGATTTCAGTTGGTTTAAAGTACTTATTTGATTGAAAGTTTTCATAATCGCTATAAAGATAATGATTTCTATTTGGAAATGTTTTATGTTCTTAAAAGTTTTTAAAATGACAGGTTTTGATAGAGCGAATGTCTAAGGGTTCGCTCGACTCTGATGAGAGTCGGGTGCCCATCATGCCCTACCACTGTTAGGGTGTGACATGGGCTTTGGCCCGAAAAATCCCTCTTGTTTTGGCCAATTCTGTCCTTATCCCTTTTTTTCTAATATTAGTGGGGTTTTGGCCCCAATACACCTGACTTTGTCATTTGAAACTGATCCAAAACACTTATCTATTTTACCCTTAGTTTGAAAACAAAAATTTGGTTTGTTCTTTTACTAAAATGCTTCAGCTTTCGAAAATCAGTCTGTTTTCTTAACACATTGCAATATTTGTGGCTTTTGGAATACTCTTTCGTTTCTTGTTTTTAAATTTAAACCATGTCAACTCGTTTAAATAATCCTCTCTTTTTTAAGTTATCAAAAATCGTTACGCCAAATCCAGTTTTTTGAAAGAAATGGTGTTTGGGACTTAGAGTCAATCTAAACAGCATAAGTACCATTGTCCTAAGACTACTAGAGCACACAATACAGATTCCACTATGACATGAGTTTTTATAAGTTACAAATACATAAAGGCTCAAAAAATAGAAGAAAGACAATAAGCAAATAATGTAAAGACTAGGGGCATACCAAGCCCCTAGCCAGCCATTTTCACCCATGGCTGGGCCTTCTGTGCGCCAAACTATTTAATTCCTCTTTGCGGACTCAATATCTCCAAGAAAAGAATTTTTCTTTCGACCCGAGTGGTCATGTGGTGAGGAAGAGAAAGAAAAAAGGGAAACCGATTAGTTTACAATTTTATGAACTTATCACGATTATACTAAAAAAGGAGGCAATATATATCAAATATATACATATATATATATATATATATCAAACAAATTCTACAAGTCAATGAAGAAAGGCGGCTGTGGTAATGCTTATATATGAATGCCACAAGGCCTATTGGTTGGTCTTTGGTAACAAGGAGTAAAGGAAAGTCGCCGCCCCCGTATTCCCGATGCCGCACAAGTTTCAAGGGGTTTCACAAACACCAGGAATGGCTGGTCACCGAGGAAGGCTAAGACTAGACCCAACATCAAATTACCCTATCCCACACACATTTAGCCACAAAACATACCACATAACTGTCCCGGTTCACAAAACAGTGCAATTCAAGAACCAGAGTAAATAAATTCATAATCTTGCAGTAGCAAACTATGGCCAAACACACACTCATGAAAGAGGCCCAAAACAGACTGAATGAATCAAGGAAACAGAAACTAAACCCACAGTCATGTGGGTGACACAACTGCATCCTACCACTGCAGCATAAATAGGACAAGGAGCATAGCAGCATGATCATGAAGATGGCATGAATTGCAGTATACAAATATGGGATGAGAAAGGATAATAAATCATTGACACAAAACCATGGGAAAACACACACAAGCTGTGACATACAGGGGAGGCAAATCAGCAGTAAAAAATGTGCCATCATGAACTTATGAACCCGAGTTTTTTTTTTTTTTTTTTGGTTGCATCTTGCCAGTGAGAAAGCATACATAACCAAACAAAGGATGCGGACATGGTAGGAAAAGGGGCAAGACTGAGGTTCTCCTATTTCTGAGTTTTATGTACTAAACCTGGAGTCAACTAGAGGCAGCTAATGCACTCTTAGGAACAAATAGACAAAACCAAGTCAAGGAAAATGGGAAACCGAGTTTTACACCTCTGTCTAGCCTTCCACTTTGTTTCTAACTTGAAACAGATATGCAAAATTATTCATCACTTGGTCAAAGTTACAGTCAATCATGCTAGGACACCTAATTCTAAACTGGGGGGTCTCACTAGGCCTAGGAGCAGAATCCATGTGGTTCCAGAGTTCTTGGCAATGAACACCCAACCCCACAAACCACAGAAGTGCTATGGGACTTCTTATCTGAAGGAAAATGTTATGAGCCAGGCTTGGCTTAACTTTCCTTTTCTCCTTTCCCCAAGGCCCCTTTAAAAGGATTTTCTAGGGTCATGTGGGCTAAGTTCATTTCCAGCCTCCTTTATAATGACATAGAGGTTTGCATCTTTAAAGTTATTTATCATAGAACTCAATCTAAAAGGGTTCTAAATTCACATGATGAAACTAAGCAGACCTGTCCATTTGTATGGAGACTGGGACCATTTTCTAATATCCTCAAGGACAACAAAGCCAATTCAAATGATGGCAAGGATCAGGTTGAACCACTACAAACTATTGAGGTTCCTTTGGCTTCCCAGCCTCATTCCAGGTAGGCCTATATTCCTCATAGATTCAAACCATGACATAAGTCTCTTTCAAACTAACCCCAAGGGTACACACAGTAAAATTAGTAAACAAGCAGACATAGCATTCTCACAGAGGCCTGATGCCCATGACTAGCAAGGAATGGCACTAATCATATAAGCAAGTTACTAGGACCCTAGACCAGAGGTGAAAAATGGCCTAGGGAAGACACAATAAGCAATTGAGACCTTAGAGAATATTTACTTATTTCAGATAAAGAAAAAAAACATGGCAGCGCCTATGACTTAAAGCGTACATTTTAACCTGGTAGTTTTAAAGCTTACATCCCCTTTTTACAAGCCCAAGCATATAACAGACGTGTTTGCCTATTAGGATTAGTGCTAATTCACATAGAGAAGAACTCTTAAGACCTTTAGTAAAAGAAAAGGTATTTCAATAGGCATGTTATACGAGCACTTAGTCAAAAAAGTCTTGAGACAATTCTGGCCCTTAATAATGGCCCTTCAAATACTTAGTCTAATCAGAATCTTTTCACACACAAAAAAAAAAGGAGATAGATTTATGGAATGATCAGGTTCTGGTAAGCAAGGGGATTCAATCATCATAAATGAGACATGCTACAATAGTGAACAACAAACCAAGGGTACAAATTCCTAGGTGATTAAGCTTCCAAGGCTTTGAAGGAAAGTTGGGCAAGGTTTGGTATGGAAATTTTGGTCTAGCTGGAAGAAAGAATATGCTTTATTATTTTAAGAATTTTAAAGTGAAACAAAAGTCTAAAGTGATGTTCGGGAAGTCTAGTTTCCAATGCAACAAACCGCTCCTCAATAGGGCATCGGGGTAAGGAGATATGGACGTTACAAGTTGGGCTAGCAGACCACCAAAATGGTTTGCGCGAACGAGCAGGAGGCCCAGGGCCAACACAGCGGGAACGCGCTGAACAATTTTGAGGCCCGGGTTCGGGATGAAGCTTATATTATAAGAATGTGATAATAACCTACATATGACATTTGGAAACCATATGGGGTGAATGGGTTCATATGAAACTTGATGAAAAGCCCTCGTTGCTGTAAGCTAAGTGGGGCCCACACACCGGAGTTTTATAAAGCACATATGAAGAGATATATGAGTAATACATGGAAAGTTGAGCAAATATTAAGAAGGACCCGTAAGCCAAAACTGGGCATAAGCCCTCCAAAAGGACGATTTAAGGAAACGTTTCGGATGATCTGACTTGGAGGGGCCAAAACGATATTATAAGTTTTGAATTTGGAAAAGCACCAAGACTGAAAGTTGTATATAATTGAAATGGCTTTCGAACCATAGGTCGTGGGCCCTCACACGACATCTGGATCAAGAGTTATGATCTTTTTACTGAACGAAGGTGCAGTCAGAAAAAAATAAGCGAGCCCGAACGCGCTCAAAGGGGGCGCGTACGCGCTGAAGGAAAAATAAGTCGGTCCAGGCAAAACTTGGACCGTTCTATAAAAGAGGGAGGCCCCCTATTTTCAACCAAACACACGCAAAAACATCCCAACTTCTCTAGAAAATTCCCCAACCTTCCCACACCCACGTTTTAGCCCAATCCAGGTATAATTTCCAAATTTCGGTCCGGATAGCGTATAGTTTGTCACGACCAAATCCCGTGGGCCATGACTAGTGTCCGAGCTGGACACTCGTATACGTACCTGTTAGATATAGTCAACTGAATCTAAGAACAATATGGAAACTTGCAAAAGAACTCCAAAGGTTCATAACGTCATCATATATATATATATATATATCCAGATAACCTTTCTCCTGAGGAGTCACATCTAATCAAAACATAATATGGTACGCCAGCCGACAAGGCTGCCACTACATGTCAATATGATACGCAAGTCGACAAGGCTGCCACTACATATCAATACCATACGCAAGCCAACAAGGCTGCCACAACATGTCACTACCATACGTAAGCCGACATGGCTGTCATTACATATCAATTCCATACAAGCCATATAGATACAGCTGAACAAAACTTATACACAACCCACACATATGTCTACAGACCTCTAAGAGTATCGATAGTGAAATATGACAGGACAGGGCCCCGCCGTACCCCTGGATAAACATATATATACATCAAAAGATCTGTACCAAAAGTCTAGGCTCCGGAACAATGGAGCTCTCCAAACAGCTGGGTGGAAATCCTAGGCTGGAGGATCACCAAATCGAGTATCCGTACCTGCGGGCATGAAACACAGCCCCCCGAAGAAAGGGGGTCAGTACGAGATATGTACTGAGTATATAAAGCATGAAATACAATAATGAGGATCATGACTGAAATAGAGATCACGGGAGGCAAGTATGACATTCAAAATACCAATACACTTGCCTTATGAAATGTAGATCATGCATATCAATATCATATATCGTACCCGGCCCATTATGGGACTCGGTGAATAAAGTCATCACATGCCATCCTTGGCGCCATAATCACATCATCATATCATCATATCATCACATTGTCATATCATCATATATATATACCGTACCCGACCCTCTAGTGAAGGACTCGATGAACAATGCAGTGAAACTGTGCACGAAAACATACCCGGCCTGGGACTCGGTAAAAGAAATATTATGGCATGCACGAGCAGAGTAGTGAGCAACCATACGCAAACTAAGTCATATCTGAGACTCAATAGAATAATTAAAATGAACAATCATTTGAAAATCAAGACAATAGTCATATCAAGTACCCTTCGAATGTCACTATGGATCATATCAAAATAGGACGTCTGAAATCATAGACACGTATCAAGACATAGTAAAATAAGTTTTGGGAATCAAGAACAGTTGCCATCCTAGTGTGTTACACCTCGGAAATTTTTTCGTACTTGTGTGATGAGTAGAACAATGAAGGACTTGAGTGTATGGTGTTTTACTAAGTCGGGAATGGCTAATTTTGCATTTTTGGAAATAATAAAGTTGCAGAAAAATTGTCACCCAGTGGTCGTATATGGCACTATACGGCCCGTAAAGTGATTTACGGACCGTATAGTGCAATCGTCTTTCATTACGTCAAAAATCTCAAGTTTCTCTTAAGTGTTGAAATGGTTAAAAACGACCCATAATACGGCCCGTAAACTGGTTTAGGGACCGTAAACCAGGTCGTAAACCACCAGGTCCCTCAGCCAAGACTTTATGTAAATGGTGAAAATGATTAAAAACGACTTGGAGGACGGCCCGTAAACTGGTTTACGGACCGTAAACCCCAGTCGTAAAGTGCCATGACACTAAGCCAAACCTTCTGTTTTTGAATTGCTTAAACACGATCATGGAAGACGGACCGTAAACCACAATACGGTCCGTAAACTGCAGTTTACGACCACTGTTCACCCGACGAGAATTCATTAAAGATCAGATTTTGGGATTATTAAAAAGGGACCAAAACTCACTTTATTTCATTATTCATCCATACACTTCAAGAAAAGCTCCAGAACTCTCCACATACTTCATCCATAGAAATTCAAAAGAATCCAAGGAACATCAAGGACAACAACACTAAACCTATGAAATCAAGTGCAAAAACACATCAAGGGATCATCTAAGTCAAGTAATTCCCAAGAAGGTGAAACTAAGGTTTTGTCTAAGTGAAGCAATTCAACTTAAGGATTGTTCAACCACTATCCAAGGTAAGTTTCATGATTATTCCATGTTGTTTGAAGTATTAGAAAGCTTAGACACTTGAGATGTAGAAGAACATAGAAATAGGTCATTATTGAATGAATAGTGACATGAATGAATGATAGTGGAATTGAACTAAGAATATTGGAGTGTTGTGAGTACAAATACGTTATAAATGATGTTTATATCATGAAACAAGCATTAAATGCAAGGATGAGCTAAAATCATTAAATAAGGGAAAATTGGAAGCAAATGGTGGATTTTACACCTAGGAATTTTAGGTTGTTGACCGGTTAATGTTGTTATACCCTGTATTTTTGCACGTCAGATTATTCGTAAGCTAATCGATATAAGTTTAAGGACGAGATTATTTTTTGGGATATGAGACAAGGGCTTTTAAATCCCTGATTTTTTTATGTGTGCACGATTGCTTGTAAATTTAATTGGTGTAGAAATATCAGTAGAGATTAGGGATCAATTAACCATGATTATATTATTAAGTGGAGATTAATGATTAATTAAGCTAATTAAGACCACAAAGTGGGCCCCACGACACATGGCAGAATTTGATTGGTGTTGGGGGAAATTGGACACATGTCATAAGGATGGACACGTGTCCACTTTGTAGGCCCCATATATAGCCATGACTTGATGACTAAGTCATCAATTATATCTCATTTTCAACTTGGCGAAATACAACTTAGAGAGAGGAGCTCTAAGCTCTAGAGGGAGAGAGGGTTCGGCCATGGCTATGGCATGGCTTCATGAAGCTGACGGCCAGCCATAACAGTCCCTAAATAGCTCACGTCCAGCCCCCCCCCCCCCCCCCCACACCATTAAATTGTTAGATTTTCAAGTTCAATTGGAGGAAGAAAGGAGAGAGGAAGCTCACGGCCATGGTGGATAATGAGAGCTTTTCTCTAAGGTAAGATTTAATCCTTTTCTACATGTTTTGGAGATGGTTTGAAGTTGCTATAATTGGTGGTGGATATGGAATTGAATGCAAGAATGGTTTATGTTGATGTTGAGACTTTGTTAGGCCGTGTAGGGGCTGTTTTAATCTAGCCACGGTAAATTAATTTTAATTAGTATTGTTGTTGTGTTGTCATGGAGAAAATGATAAAAGTAAAGGGGTTTGATGATTAAAAATGGAGTTATATTTGTTTAGTGGGCTGTTCTTGTAGAATTGAGGGATTAAGGGTTAAGATTATGTGTTGTGTTGTTGATCTTGTGAAATTGGAGGACTAGGTGTCGTTATGACTTGTGTTGTGTTGATTGTAATTGACGGGCTGCTTTAGGACTTGTTGTAATGTTAAGATAAATTTTCTTGCGTATAAGGGCTGAAGCCGTTGTTATGTCGTTGCTAATGTGAATCACTAATTCAATAAGAAAGGAATGTATAAAATATCGTATGCGAAATGTATGTGGGCTGTTTTTGAGTATCCTCGGATCTTGTTTCGACTGGTTCTTAATGCGATAACTTAAACGTGCTTGGGTTGTTGCTATGTTGGTTGTATGGTTGGCGTAAATGCGAGGAAATTGAGCGATATAGGTGAAGTGCTGCCTAATTTTCTGGAAATAAGTTACTAACGTTAAAGTACGTTTTATGCCATTTTGTAGCTTAACTATAGTCTTGACGTCTTAATATAGGTTGAGATATTTTGGGCAACGTGTACATATCGAGTCACGGATTAAGCGCCAAATGTATGTAAAGTTAACCCTTCTTTCTTTTTGGCATGATCTTTATGAAACAAATAGACGACGTATATATATATATATATATATATATATATATATATATATATGATTCCAAAGAAGTTCCTATTCTTAGAGCCACTAGGATGGCTAATGTTCTTGATTTCCGGAAGCTATTTCATTATGTCTTGATATATGTCTATGATTCCAGAAGTTCTATTTTGATATAATCCATAGTGACATTCAAAGGGCACTTGATCTGGCTATTGTCTTGATTTTCAAATGATGATTCATTTTGATTATTCTATTGAGTCTCAGATATGATTTAATTTGCATATGGTTGCTCATTACTCTACTCGTGCATGCCTCAACATATCTTTCACTGAGTCCCGGGCCAGGATACGCTTTCGTGCACAGTTTCACTGCATTGTTTACCGAGTCCCTCACTAGAGGGCCGGGATACGGTATATATATATATATATATATATGATGGTGTTATGATGGGTTTTATGGCGCCAAGGATAGTATGTGGCGACCTTATACACCGAGTCCCATAATGGGCCGGGTATGATAAATGATATTGACATGCATGATTTATGTTTCAAAAGGCAAGTGTTTTGGTATTCTGGATGTTATACTTGTCTCCTATACTCCCTACTTCAGTATGATTCTCTTTACTATATTTTATTCTTTATATACTCAGTACATATTCCGTACTGACCCCCTTACTTCGGGGGGCTGCGTTTCATGCCCGCAGGTAAAGATAGTCGGTTTGGTGACCCTTCAGCATAGGACTTCTACTCAGCTGTCTTGGAAAGCTCCGTTGTTCCGGAGCCTAGACTTTTGGTACAGATCTTATGATGTATACGTATATGTTTATCCAGGGGTACGGCAGGGCCCTGTCCCATCATATTTCGCTATCGATACTCTTAGAGGTGTGTAGACATATGTGTGGGTTGTGTATAAGTTCTGTTCAGCTGTGTCTATACGATGTGCTATGATATGATGTTCATCGGTAGTGGCATCCATGTCGGCTTGCGTATCGTTTTATGATTTGATTAGTTGTGACTCCTCAGGAGACAGTTTATCTAGATATATATATATATACGTGACGACGTTATGGACCTTGGAGTTCTTTTGCAAGTTTCCATATTGTTCTTAGATTCAGTTTGACTATATCCAACAGGTATGTATACGAGTGTCCAGGTCGGGCACTAGTCATGGCCCACAGGTGAAATCCTTAAAGGACAGGAATTGTGGATTTGCGAAACAACTGATGTATTATGGATTTATTAGAAGAAATAGATGATATCTGTTGGGATAAAAATAGTGTTATAGGAAAGCTTGGGACACTTATCATCAGAATATAAGTGCTACCTAATTGAGAATTTGAAACGACTATAAGCACTAGCTAATTACTGATCGGAATAAATGGAATGTGGCTTTGGATAAATCGTTACATTAATTATATTACTCGAGTACCAACCATCAGATAAGATTTTGTACTATATATCGAGAGTTCTCATCGCTTCGTGATTGGGTTAAGGTTTCGTACGTGGGGAATCAATGTTATAAATGATAAAGAAAAGACATGGATATGGTATAAGTACAACCCCAAAGGGGGGAAGCGGGTGAAAGCAAAGTAAGTATAAATGGAAACAATTGACACTGAAATGTATTTGATGTAGATGCTTAAATTTCAATTGAGATCCCTTGCTGAAACAAGTTAATAAGCTCTGACAGCCAGCAATGGATGGATAAAAGACAGGATGGTATTTGAGACAAGACTAAGGATCATTTGTAAAGATTCTGTATAATATGACATTAGCAAGTGAATGCTTATAAAAAGGAAGAATACGACAAAAAAATGGTAACGAGTAGCTTAAGAGATATTATAAAGGATAGCAACGCTATACTGGATTAGAGGCTAAGGCATTGGCAATGGGGTTGCTTGCTAATGATACTGTAACTTATAAGTAGCAAAGGAGGAAGGACAGGAAATCTCCTATAGTAGGATATGAGAAAATCAAATGGTGAATAAAGAAAGGGGAAGGAGCATGACAAGATAGACCGCAAGTGAGTTTTAGTACAAATAAGATATGCAAAACAAAATGAACCATGAGAGGGGAAAACTATGACCAAGATTGGATATACTCTATACAAGTTGTACAAGAATAGTTATGCAATCTACGAATATTTCTATGCTAAAAATGAGACCAAGTGAGTACTTGATAAGAAGAGTAAGGATTTAGTAATAACAATGTGGTTACGATATTTTGGATACATTAGGGAAAGGTGTAAGATGGTTTGAACCCAAGTACCGAGATGAAATTAGTACTGAGGGCAAAAGCCATAGTTAAGGACTAGTTATATCAATTGAAAGATATAAGAGAAGAATATAGGGTCTGCATAAAGACTAGCGAGGCCACGCTAAGGTATTTTCCGGGCTGATTTGAGCACCTACACATACTCTTGTAAAGATTGCAATAGGATGTGTGATAGGAGAACTAAGACCAAATTTAAGTAAAGGGGCAATAGAAGAGTTTGAGTCAAAAATAAAGAAACGGCATGAGATAATATGCCTAAAGTTATAATATGAGGGAACTCTAGCGCTATTTGATAGCCAACCCTAAAGATCGAGATCAAGAACTAAAACCAAGTGATAGTTAAAAACCTTTAAAAGAAAGTCAGAAAGTGACACATGATGCTGAAAATTCCAAAATACGGACTGTAACAGCAGAGAAAAGCGAGGATATCGGAGTAGAATAATATTACACTCTGGGAAATTTCGTTTTATCCGTAGAGTCTGTGAAGGGTCTACAAGTACCGGAGGTATGAAATACTCCAAGAATTGTAAAGTCTAATAAATCAATGCAGGATGTCTGCACGTTACAAGGTCTTACTTAATGATTAGAAGTAAAGTGAAGTGAACGATACATCATCTTAAGGGAGTAACTGTAGATGAAGAAAGAGTAGATTGTGGTTAAGTGCACCATGAATACAAGTACGAATCAATCATTGACAGTACAACTGAACACTATGCAGATAAGAGAAAGAATAACACTTTAGCAGAAGAGCTCGAAATACAACTAACAACCAACCGCGAAATGAAAATGAGAGCCAAGACAACGACGTGAAATAATTACCTTGAAAAGCAAGAAAAGGAGGAAATAGTACGGGGATGACTATGTAGGGACCTGGAATGCGTTATAATGAATTATAGTGAATCGACCAATGAAAAAGGCACGTGAGGGGCATAATTAAATAAGAGAACACTTGTGTAAGTATTGGGAGTTCAGGACCAGTTTAACATTCGAGGACGAATGTTCTAAAGGGGGGAAGGATGTCATACCCCGTATTTTTGCACGTCGGATTATTCGTAAGCTAATCGATATAAGTTTAAGGAAGAGATTATTTTTTGGGATATGAGACAAGGGCTTTTAAATCCCTGATTTTTAATGCGTGCACGATTGCTTATAAATTTAATTGGTCTAGAAATATCAGTGGAGATTAGGGATCAATTAACCATGATTATATTATTAAGTGGAGATTAATGATTAATTAATCTAATTAAGACCACAAAGTGGGCCCCACGACACATGGCAGAATTTGATTAGTGTTGGGGGAAATTGGACACATGTCATAAGGATGGACACGTGTCCACTTTGTAGGCCCCATATATAGCCATGACTTGATGACTAAGTCATCAATTATATCTCATTTTCAACTTGGCGAAATACAACTTAGAGAGAGGAGCTCTAAGCTCTAGAGGGAGAGAGGGTTCGGCCATCGCTATGGCATGGCTTCATGAAGCTGACGGCCAGCCATAGCAGTCCCTAAATAGCTCACGGCCAGCCCCCCCCACCATTAAATTGTTAGATTTCATGTTCAATTGGAGGAAGAAAGGAGAGAGGAAGCTCACGGCCATGGTGGATAATGAGAGCTTTTCTCTAAGGTAAGATTTAATCCTTTTCTACATGTTTTGGAGATGGTTTGAACTTGCTATAATTGGTGGTGGATATGGAATTGAATGCAAGAATGGTGTATGTTGATGTTGAGACTTTGTTAGGTCGTGTAGGGGCTGTTTTAACCTAGCCACGGTAAATTAATTTTAATTAGTATTGTTGTTTTGTTGTCATGGAGAAAATGATGAAAGTAAAGGGGTTTGATAAT
This sequence comes from Lycium barbarum, assembly GCF_019175385.1. NCBI lineage: Eukaryota > Viridiplantae > Streptophyta > Magnoliopsida > Solanales > Solanaceae > Lycium > Lycium barbarum. The sequence goes on along the minus strand of NC_083342.1, from coordinate 35,967,078 downwards.
TAAAAATGGAGGTATATTTGTTTAGTGGGTTGTTCTTGTTGAATTGAGGGATTAAGGGTTAAGATTATGCGTTGTGTTGTTGATCTTGTGAAATTGGAGGACTAGGTGTCGTTAAGACTTGTGTTGTGTTGATTGTAATTGACAGGCTGCTTTAGGACTTGTTGTAATGTTAAGATACATTTTCTTGCGTATAAGGGCCGAAGCCGTTGTTATGTCGTTGCTAATGTGAATCACTAACTCAATAAGAAAGGAATGTATAAAATATTGTATGCGAAACATATGTGGGCTGTTTTGGAGTATCCTCGGATCTTGTTTCGACTGGTTCTTAATGCGATAACTTAAACGTGCTTGGGTTGTTGCTATGTTGGTTGTATGGTTGGCGTAAATGCGAGGAAATTGTGCGATATAGGTGAAGTGCTGCCTAATTGTCTGGAAATAAGTTACTAACGTTAAAGTACGTTTTATGCCATTTCGTAGCTTAACTATAGTCTTGACGTCTTAATATAGGTTGAGATATTTTGGGCAACGTGTACATATCCAGTCATGGATTAAGCACCAAAGGTATGTAAAGTTAACCCTTCTTTCTTTTTAGCATGATCTTTATGAAACAAACAGACGACGTATATATATATATATGATTCCAAAGAAACTCCTATTCTTAGAGCCACTAGGATGGCTAATGTTCTTGATTTCCGGAAGCTATTTCATTATGTCTTGATATATGTCTATGATTCCAGAAGTTCTATTTTGATATAATCCATAGTGACATTCAAAGGGCACTTGATATGGCTATTGTCTTGATTTTCAAATGATGGTTCATTTTGATTATTCTATTGAGTCTCAGATATGATTTAATTTGCATATGGTTGCTCACTACTCTACTCGTGCATGCCTCAACATATCTTTCACTGAGTCCCGGGCTAGTATACGTTTTCGTACACAGTTTCACTGCATTGTTCACCGAGTCCCTCACTAGAGGGCCGGGATACCGTATATATATATATATATATATATATATATATGATGTTGTTTTGATGTGATGGTGTTATGATGTGATGGTGTTATGATGTGTTTATGGTGCCAAGGATGGTATGTGGCGACCTTATACACCGAGTCCCATAATGGGCCGGGTATGATATATGATATTGACATGCATTATATATGTTTCAAAAGGCAAGTGTTTTGGTATACTGGATGTTATATTTGTCTCCTATACTCCCTACTTCAGTATGATTCTCTTTACTGTATTTTATGCTTTATATACTCAGTACATATTCCGTACTGATCCCCTTTCTTCGGGGGGCTGCGTTTCATGCCCGCAAGTACAGATAGTCGGTTTGGTGACCCTTCAGCATAGGACTTTTACCCAGCTGTCTTGGAAAGCTCCGTTGTTCTGGAGCCTAGACTTTTGGTACAGATCTTATGATGTATACGTATATGTTTATCCAGGGGTACGGCAGAGCCCTGTCCCGTCATATTTCCCTGTCGATACTCTTAGAGGTCTGTAGACATATGTGTGGGTTGTGTATAAGTTCTGTTCAGATGTGTCTATACGATGTGCTATTATATGATGTTCGTGTGTAGTGGCAGGCTTGTCGACTTGCGTATCGTTTTATGATTTGATTAGTTGTGACTCCTCAGGAGACAGTTTATCTGGATATATATATACGTGATGACGTTATGGACCTTGGAGTTCTTTTGCAAGTTTCCATATTGTTCTTAGATTCAGTTTGACTATATCCAACAGGTATGTATACGAGTGTCCAGGTCGGGCACTAGTCATGGCCCACGGGGTTGGGTCATAACTAATGTACTAACATAAGTTAAGGTGTACATGATGTCCCTACAAGTAAGAAGGGATGCTTAATGATTCTAATTAAGATTCAAAAGACGTTTGAGGTAAGGGAGGAAAGTTCATCAAATGAAACTTCACTACAGTTTTGTAAAAGGAGGGTTCGACGGTCGTTCTTTGTTCCGTCGGACGGGTCGACGCTTCGTCGATTGTGCCGCAGAATTGATTTAGCGCAAAGACCATTCGACGAACCGTCCTTCTCACCGTAGAATGAAAGGAAACGAAAGGTTGCTCACTAGAAATTTCACGACTTCAACGGTCAAATCGACGCTCCGTCAATCTGATCGACACTTCGTCGTTCGTACCGTATAATCCTCGTCGGGCAGCTTTTGATTTTTTATAAAAAGAGACCCGAAGTCCTCATTTTTCATTTCACTCATTATCTAATTCTCTCCAAACCTTTATAACCTTATCCATACCATTTTAACATATACCCAAGAGAAATCAAGGGCTAAAAATCAAGAGTTGGTAGAATCAAGTACATGGATGCTCACTAGGGTTGATACAAGTCAAGAACTTCGTTAGTGTTGAAGTTGGGGTTTTCTCAAGTGGAATATCTTCATCCAAAGACCATTTCTACATATTCAAAGGTGAGTTTTGCACTTACTTCATGTTATTAGAGGTATTGAGTAGTTGAAAGTGTCACGACCCGACTAGGGGGCCATGACGGGTACCCGGAGCTGACTACCGAGCACCACTTATTAGGCTAATCATCATACTCCACCTGAACATATATAATCTCAAAAGAAACCCATATCTATATACGTAAGCCCTCACAGCTACAAAAATGATATACAAAAGTACAATGTGATCATCGTGGGACATCAACAACCCACACGTACGTATCTACGAGCCTCTACTAGAGTACTAGACATAAGGACGGGATAGGACCCCGTCGTGCCAAAATATATATATATATATATATATATACGCAAAAGAATATGATCATAAGTAGCACCTTCGGAATAATGGGGTGCTCCTGTGAATCTGCTGATAAGCTCCTACGGATCCGCATCGTCTCTCTGGCTACCCGTGGCCATGAACACAACGTCGAAAAAGAAAGGACGTTAGTACGAACATTGTACTGAGTATTTAAGGCATGAATAGTAATAACATAATAAGGAAAACAATGAAACATGAGCTGAAGATATAACCTGCTTAACCTTTAAAGGAAAACACAGGTATACATATCATATATACCATCATCGTTAACCCGCGTTCGAGTAACTATTACTTGCCGCCAACTAGTGGTGTCATGTCCGGCCCTCTAGGCACGGTGTAATCATAAGCAGCCTGCCTTCGCGGTGTCAAGCCCAGCCATCTAGGCGTAGTTTAATCTCAAGCCGCCCGCCTTCGGGTTGTCATGCCCGGCCATCTAGATGCGGTGTAATCTCATCATCATACACATCTCATAAAGCATACATTAGAACTCAAATACAAACTATGGCTCTATCGAGGTGACGTAAGGTCAAGGACCCCCGATTCCATTATGGAGTAATCATAATCATCGTATCTCACCTTGAAGGAACTAACATTATAAGGTGAGTGTAACAACAATGAATATCATCAAGGAGTCATTAACTTCATAAGAATATCATATCACAGGTTTTTGAATCTTTAGACATATACTCATCATTTTCATTATCGTGTTCACAACATGTCGCTTATCTCAATCTCATGAGAAGCTCTTTATAAACATAGACTCATAGTTTCCGGAATGTAAGAAGGTCATGGAAAGATAAAGGGAATCATGTCATAGGAATCATGCCTTAGAAAAGTAGGGACTAGCCTTACATACCTTTATGCCTTTCTAACTTGCCGACTATACGCTCCCTTCCAAGTTCGTAATTCTACATTCAAAGGAATTCGTACTAGAATTAGATAGTTGGAAATGTACTTAATCTTAAGCTAAAGCTAAAGAAAATTGGGCAGCATCTCCTTTATTTATACAACTTTCTCCATACGATATAACAACTCCCAAACGTCAATAACAACATTCATAATATCATGATCAACAACCTTCATCAAACTATACCCTATTGAATTCTTCCAATCCCATTTCAAATCACCCATAACCAACATTATCACACAACATCATATTTGTTCTCATATTATACTTCCTTAATGTCATTTGTATCGTTTACAACAAGGTTTTTCTCATAATACATCAAGAGTCATGATTCATGTCAACTACTATTCAAAAATATCATTATTTTCACATTTAAGCTCCATATTCTATTTTCTTCCAGAATCTGAGTCTTTCAACCCCTCAATATTCTAAATAACATGAAATGATCATAAAACATACCTTTGATAATGTGGGAATGGCCTTTATATGAAAATACTTCACTTGAGGAAAAACCCTAGCTTCAATCCAAAGAGATTTCGTGACTTTAGGCAACCCTAAAGACTCCCTTACACTTAATTCTCTTGGATTAGTGTTCTTGATCTTTGATTTATCTTGGATTCTTGTAAATGAAGAGTGTGGAAAGTTCTAGAAGTGTTGAGAGTGTTGGAGAGAAGATGGGAAATGAAATAAATGAACTTGGGGCATCCTTTTTAAAATTAAAAATCTTCCCATCGGTTTTATACGAACACAAATACGGTCCATATGTGTGACCGTATAATACTTCCAGTAGAGGACCCTTCTCTTGATGGATTAACCGGAAAGATATATGGGCAATATCTTTTATACGGTTCGTATAAAGGACCGTACAAATCAACAATTTCCAAAACTTGTCCTCGTCAACTCATTTTGCCTCCAATTCTTGTGGAACCTTCTTAGCACTTTTTTAACACTCCATTAATAATCTAAGGGGCGTTATAAATCTTCTTTAAGACATCATTAAGTCAACATTAACTCGGTACTTTGTAAATCCTTTCCGAAACACAACGTATACTTTGCCTTTCTTAACGAACTCTCTTCTCTTGCTTCAAACATCTTTGGAATCTTAATGGAATCCGTTAAGTACTACTTATTACTTATGGAAATATCATATACACCTCACCCTGTGTTAGTATATTTACTGTGCAATGACATGAAATTTTCCGAGGTGTAACAGAAAGACTTAGATTAAAGAAAAATAAAGAATATGAGCTCAAATATGGAAATAATGGTATTTTGAGTAGTAATTTCAATTGAGTCATGATTATTATCATGAAATGAGTATAGTTTTGTTATGAATGATGCTAATGTCGTTAGGGGAGTATTATGTGAAAAATGAACATGTTGTTTTTGTTATACCCCGTTTTAACCGGGTTAAATTAGAGTACAACATATTGGAGATTCCTATATTAATTTGTTTTAAGGAGTCGCCACCTAATTGGTTTTAAGGCGAATTAGGGCACCTAATTATTAACTAAGGTAAAGCTAACTGAACCTCCGTTAACAGTCTGCTTAATCAGTGTGATTCTAGGTAAGGGTTCTATATTATTACAAAGGGAAGGGGTTAGGAATCCTTTAGAATCCGTTAACTACGGTTATCCGGCCAAACTTAGGTTAGTTAATTAATGCTAAATAAGATGCTTGAAATTTTGAAAAAAAAGGGCTAAGAAATGTTGCTAAGGTTTTTAAGAAAAATATAAGAAAGTTGCATAAGATAAGATTTAGAGAAAATATAATTTGCATAAAAGAAGATTTTAAATGCCATTTAAAATAAAAACTTATAAAAGTTGATAAGGCTTTAAAAATGCTATTTAGAATGTGATTTGTAGAAAATATAATAATTTGCATAAAAGGAAACTTCAAATGCCATTCGAAATAAACTGATAAATGTTGCAAAGACTTTAAATAATAATGCTATTTAAAATAAGATTTGCATGAAATATATAGGTAGAAGAAAACGCGGGTTTGTGTAGTGCTTTAATAAATATTTGAAACAACTCAAATGGTGAGATATTAATTGATTTTGCGATTTAAGAGCCTAAACAAAATATAAAAACAGCTAATGTGAGCTTTATCCTTTTATTAACTATGCTTACAGATATGCGTAATTGACTCAAAACTTAAAAGAGTTATTTATACAATATATTTGCGTATTAGCGAAATTCCTAAGATAGTGAGAATAAAAATGATTTCTTTAACCCAAAATATGTAGGCATGCTATTTTGCAAATCAATTATTCCAATAAAATAAATAGTATATATGCTGTAAATATAAAAAGAGATTTATGGGAATAATGGTGAATTTCTCTCTTAAATTAACTACCCATTATGCTAAAGCTAACCCACTCATTTTGTAGAATTCATCTAAGTTAGGAAAACAAAACAAAGTAGTGGGTTAGTCAAATAATACAAGTTAAATGCACAAAACACAATAGAGGCTGAAATAAAATTAAATGGGTTCGGCCCATTTTCCAGGACTGCTGCAGTTCTGATTGCTATTGGGCTTCGGCCCAGCGAAATTTAATAGATTGTTGTGAATGGGCTGACTCGACAAGAGGATTCCGTTGGACTTTGGCCCAACGCCGAATACGGGAGATGACGTTGAGTCTTAAAGTAAGACTCTTCGACTCCGGTGTGTACATGTAAAAAAAAAAGATCAAGATTAGTGACAAGGAAATTTACTCGAAGATATCATGGTTTTAAATGCATACATAACATGAGTTTAACTTGAGCACGTAAGTACTGATTTGTTTTAGCTAATTCTCATGACACAACAAAAACCAATCCGGATTACAAGTAGTTTGCACGTCAGGGACAATTGGCCCACAAAGAAAGGAAACAGACCAAGATATAAAGCAAACAAAGCTATACATATACTTGGAGGGGGTAGGCCCAACAGATTGTATAAATGGGTAATTCCATGGGCTAAACATATATATTATTTAGCAACAGGAGAAACACCACGTCAGGTTGCAAATATAAGCATACAACAATAATGATTTTTACCCCTTTTTTTAAAACTTTTATGCAATATTCCCTGTAAGATTCAAAGAAACAGCGAAGAGGCCAAGGAAAACAAAATTCAAGGGATGCTTCTACTGATATACGTACAAATCAAATGTATTTCAGGAATGAGTGACTAAGGGGTAACTAGTCTCACAAGTGATCTTAAAATCGAGTAAGAAAATAAAGCAAGATAGTGCACGCTGCAGGATATGAAATGCAGTACTTAAGAAGGTATCAAAATTCATTCTAGTTTTCTGTTTTGGGAAGAGAACTATAGTTGTGGTGAAAATGTCCTTTCTTTTACTTTCTTTCTCGATAGGCACATGATAAAAATCTTTTATACGACAACTGCAAGTTCGAATGAGGACACAATGACTTATGATTTTAACACACACACACACAAGCTAAGTCTACAGACCAACAGCCAGACATCGTTAACTTAAAAGAAATCTAGGCGAAGCAGCAGCCACGTGAAACAAGTTTACTCTTTAGAAACATATCAATTCAGCTTTTCAAACACCAACCAATCGACTATGCTAAATACAAAAAAAAACTCAATTTTAGACACTTCGAAACAGTAGCAGCTAGGCTTAATATTACACTCTCATCACATGAAGCATTTATTTCCTTTAAAACCAGTGATTTCCTAAGTATAGTGTCAACATTATATTACAACAGCCAATAATAAACAAAGGACAGACGCAATGACGGAAACAGAACAGCAGCATAGGAGATTCTTACGAGCGCAACCAGGGTTCCAAACAACCAACATAACAGCCCAGCAAATAGGCAGTACAGCAGTAGCGATCGACTCAAAACATAGCACTAGGGTAGTTTAAAGGTGATAGAAACAATACAAAAGACAAAAATTGCTTATTTTCAGTAGACTGAGATTTAACAAACATTTAGACTTAATGTCATCTGTTAACGACAGATCCATCAAAACAGGACTCAACCAGATACCCAAACTGTTCGGAAGTATGAAAACGAGCTGAATCAAGGGATAGAACCACATAGGAGGAATAATACGCAAAATGGAAAATCAGGCAGCATACATACCATACACAGGTTTTGCTTGTTCGTTAACACCTAGGGGGGTAGGAGAATGCCAAATCACATTAAGGAAACAGCAACCTTAACAAATTGAAATTTCATTTTTTTGAATAAAAGGGGACAAAACTGAGTTTAAATACTTGTATCCCTTTAAATAGCAAATTGACAACACAAACCCCTGGTACTGGCTACACTGAAATCATCTAAAAAACAAGCCTTTAATAAGCTTGAATGACCTAGACATATTCATACTAATCATTCAAGCAAGTTATTCAAAAACTTGAACTATGTTGCACTAACATCTATATCAAATTAGTGCACAAACAACAACTTTTGTTTTCCTGATAAGCAAGTTCAATACTCTAACCTATTCTAATTCAAATAACCAGCAAATAAGTACTGAGACTCACTGATCACACAAATTAACATGAGCACCAATGAAGAATCCAAATAGAGATGAAACCAGTTAAAACTGCCTAAAACTAAACCGTGAATCTGAGAGAAAAGTGAAAGCGAAGGAGAAGCGATATCACCTTTTTGTAAATGCAATGAACTAAGAAAATGTATTAACTCGAATGGAATTAATCTCTATGCATACAAACAAATAATTTATTTTATATTAAAGATTTATCATGAAGGAATCTGAACATAACAGTCCATTTCTGTTCCTAACTTTAACTAATGCTTCAAAACATTCATGAGATAAAGAAGCGGGTTCGTGGCTTGCAAAGAAAAAGGAAATTTGGACTGCCATTAACCATATTAAACCATATATTCTGAACTAATCCATTCAAAACCAACACATAATCACAGAATCCAACAAAAATTGAAGCAAGAAAGATAAATAAGGGAAATGACTGAAGGTTGCTGTTATTTTCTACGCATTGTTATTGCAAAACAACTTCATTTATATGTTAAGTTTGAGTTATGAATTACAGAAAATCTCCCCCATACAATGATTACTCATTTACGACGAATCCCTTTTGATCCCAACTACTGAGAATACACCCAAGGTCTATATTTTATACCTAAAACTCATGTCTGTACTAATATTATTCAAACAACATAAAGAGGACCAGATTATCCGTGAGACAGCTGAAGCATATGAAACTCGAATCGAACAAGAAATTAAACCAACAACCAGCACTTAAGTACGATTAAACAGGAATTGAATCATGCATAACACGCCTAAACTAATAACTAAACACATGATCTGACTGAATAGAAAGAGTAATTAACTCGAACACGGATACACTCGTAATTCCGCACACATAACCATCAAATAGGTAAAATGCCAAAATGAACTAAAGGGAAAGAAAATCACCTTTGTTGGGTGCAGCGAAGTGGCGCGGGGTTTCCAATCTACCTCGAAGACTACCAAATCCGAGCTTGCGATGCTCGGATTCAAAGCGACGCCAAGACAAACGAAAACCAAAAAAACGACTTAGGATTTGGACTCGACATTCGGAAATAAAGAGGATGTATTAATCTTGCTTAGGGGATTTTGGCCACTGGAAAACCTCTGGTTTTGTAAGGGATTTTTGCGATTCCAAGGCTTTCCAAAACTTGTCCTCAAACGATTCAACCCGCCTCTATTTATAGGATTTTTCTGTATGTTGAAGAAAGAGCGAAGGAGGAGCGGGAGAGAGAGAAGAGCGGGAACAGGGAGAGAACGGCGGTGGTGGGGATGAGAGGAGAAGAGAGAGACGAAGGGGAGAAGGGAGAGAGAGAACAGGGGGCAGTTTAAAATGGGAAGGGAACCATAGTGGTTCCCTTGTTTTGAACGAAAATGGGTCGGGTAAGAGTAGTGGGCCGGGTTGTGGGGTAATGGACTGGGTCAACATCTTTTGGGCTGGGTATTAAATTTTGGACTGATCTGAAAATTGGGGTTGATAGATATAAATATGGCTGGTCATTAATGGACTGGTCAAAGAAGGTTTGTGGATTAATCGGAACGGATGAGTCCGCAATTTGGCTGATGGATTTAAAATATGGGGCTTTATAAATTTGATATAAAGGACGCATTTTAATTAATTATATACTAAGTGTGCTAAAATATTACCTAATATAAAAATATGTAATTATTAATGCTCATGTAATAAAATTGTATGACATTGTAATAGCCGTGCAACAATATTTTAAAAATAAATAAACTCTATCATTTAATTGTGCGAAATAAATGCGATGCGTATGCATAAGGTGGTAAAGAATGCTGAAAGGCAAATTATGATAATACTGGAAATAATAATAATAACAATAATAATAATAATAATAATAATGATGATAATAATAATCATAATAATAATAATAATAGTAATTATAATAATAATGGTAGTAGTAACGGTAGTAAAAGATAATGACAGGATAATGAAATGCCGGTATTAATTATAGTAAAATATAAATAATTATTTTTTAAAGTTGCCAAAATATTGGAAGCGTAAAATAGGTATTTCGGAGGAAAGGTGGGACAAAATTGGGTGTCAACAGTTGTATTGTAGTAATGGGTGTGGATGATTTGAAAGAGAATTGTGAGGATTGAATAATGCCTAACTTGAAGAAGTTATTGATTATGATATTATGGATGTTGCTATTGATGCTTGGGAGTTGTATAATATGGAGAAAGTTGTAGAAACAAAGGAAGTGCTGCCTAATTTTCGTTAGCCCTTAGTCGCCTTAGCTTAGCTTTAAGTATGTTCCGGTTATCTAACCTTAGTACGAATTCTCTTGAATGTGGAATCGTGAACTTGGAGGGAAGCGTTTAGTCGGCAATGTTAAGAGATGTAAAGGTATGTAAGGCTAGTCCCCTTCTTTCAAAAGCATGACCCCTATGTTATGATATCTTTTTCTATATTTCCATGACCTTCTTACATCCCAAAGAATGAAAGCTAAAGATTCTTAAGAGCTTCTTATGAGACAGAGATGAGATATGTTCCATGATAATGACGATGATAATGATGCTATGATGAGCTTGATATTCTTATCTTTATGATTTCATTGATGTTGCTTCTTGTTGTTGTCTCACCTCATGATATTAGTTTCTTCAAGGTGAGACATAGTGATGAGGATTATTCCATAATATGATCGGAGGTTCCCGACCTTACGTCACTCCGATGGAGTTACCATTTTACTTGAGCTCTCATGCATGCTTTAGATTATGCATATGTAAGACTACACCATGCGTAGTTGGCCTGGCAGAAACCACTACGATAGGCGTAGTGGGTAGCTGTGATGATGGTTACACCATGTCTAGATGGCATGGGCAGACACCACTGGTGGGCGGTATGAGACATTTACCCCGGACGCGGGCTAATGATGACCACACCATACCTATATGGTCCCGCAGCTATATATATGGTTATATGATGTGATGTTATTTATTATATAAGTTAGTATGCATGACTCCGCCTTAAGAGGCAATTAGTTACAGGTTATCCCTTTATCCCATATTGTTGCATCCCTTTATCATGTTATCGTGTATGCCTTACATACTCAGTATATTCTTCATACTGATGTCTTTTCTTTTTATGAACGCTGTGTTCATGCCCACAGGTAGACAGGGAGGCGGCCCAGATCCTTAGGAGTTATACCAGCTTACACAGGAGCACCCCACCACTCCGGAGGTGCAGCTTATTGATGCATTCTTTTGTGTTCATATTGGGTATGACGGGGTCCTGTCCTGTCCTTATGTCTCAGTACTTCAGTAGAGGCTCGTAGATACGTATGCATGGGTAGTAGTTGTCTCATGAATACATCAGTGTATATTTTGTATATCATTTTTGTAACCTTGAGGGCTTATGTTTACATATATATGTTGCCTTGGGGAGCATGTGTGTACAGGTTAGGTATGACGGCTGGTTGGGTCGTGACAGGATATTTAAACTTCATATCTTCCTCTGCTTCCTAAGTCATTTCCTCTATATTATTATTCTCTATAAAACTGTGACTGAGGCTATGTCTTTGGTTCTAAGTCTTCGAACATGCTTATCTAGAATGGCAATAGGTACTTCTTCATAAGCTAATTCCTCAGCAACTTTGACATCGTCTACAGGCACAATTCTGGAAGGATCTCCCACACACTTCCGAAGCAATGATACATGAAACACTAGGTGCACTGACTCCAAGTCCGAAGGTAGACCTAAATCGTAAGCCACTTGGCCTACTTTGCGCTAGGGGTGGGCGTTCGGTTTTTCAATTTTAATTTTTTGAAAGTGGACACCGAACACCGCAACGAATTAGTTCGGTTCAGTTTGGTTTGATTTTTTGAAGTTCGGTTCGATTTTTCTAATTCAGTTTCTGCTTGTAAAAATAGTTAGAAGTCCAAGATAAAAATATTTTGAAGTAATTACTTCTTACTTCCAATTTAAAACGCATTGTATCTTTTCTTTAATTATTTAATATAAGATTAGACCATATTAAGCAGGTATATTCAAGTTTGATGCTAATCACCTTCAATACCCTTGTAGAGGAGGAGATATACCACCAAATAATGTGCTTATTTTAGGACTAGATTAGCCTCAAGCAAGGCATCACAAAGCAAGTGAATTGAAATTAAGATGACTCAATATAATGCCTCGGTAATTTTGGTGGCATGTTGGATGAAAATTATAAAGCCAAACTTAAACAAGCAGTAGCAGCAGCCTTAAACTTTACAAAATCAGTAGCTTATGGCTGCTACCACAAACAAGAAGTAGCAGCAGCAGCAAAACATGAAAACAATTTCAGTTGTAAAAATCATGTTGTAAAATTTCGGTTTAACCGAAAAATCGGTGATCTGAAATCGAACACCGAATTTGTTATTTAAAAAAACCAAAACTGAACCGAAACACTAAAACATCAAAATCGAAAAATTGAATCCATTCGGTTCGGTCCGTTTTTCGGTTTTGGTGTTTATGCCCACCCCTACTTTGCGCACAATCTTGTAAGGCCCGATATATCGGGGACTAAGCTTTCCCTTCTTGCTAAATCTCATTACGCTTTTCATCAGCGACACTTTCAAAAATATCCAATCATTAACTTTAAACTCCAAGTTTCGTCGATGATTGTCCGCGCAGGATTTTTGACGACTTTGAGCTGTTAACAACTAATCCAGAATATCTTTTCAACCGCTTGCTGGATCAAGTTTGGGCCTATTAACTTTTCCTCTCCTACTTCAAAACATCTGATAGGCGATCTACATTTCCTTCCATATAGAGCTTCATATGGGGCCATCTGCATACTGGAGTGGTAGCTATTGTTGTATGCAAATTCAATAAGCGGCAAATGATCATCCAGTTTCTTCCAAAATCTAGCACACATGCCCTCAGCATATCCTCAAGAGTTTGGATAGTGCGCTCCGCCTTCCCGTCAGTCTGCGGATGGAATGTTGTACTAACCTTCACCTGTGTTCCCAAACCTTCTTGGAAGGACATCAAAAAATTAGATGTGAATTGTGCTTCTCTGTCAGTAATAACATATATTGGAACACCATGAAGTCGCACTATCTCTTTGATATACAACTCTGTATAATCTTCTGCTGAGTACGTAGTTCTGACTGGCAGAAAATGAGCTGAGTTTGTGAGCCTATCCACAACCACCCATATAGAATCATACTTACGCCGGGAACGAGGTAAGCCTGTCATGAAATCCATATTGATCGCTTCCCATTTCCAAGTTGGAATCTCTATAGCTTGCAGTAAACCCTCAGGTTTCTGATGCTCGGTTTTCAACTGTTGATAATTAGGACATTGGGCTACAAATTCCGCTATATCTTTCTACATTCCATCCCACTAATATATAGAATTAAGATCATGGTACATCTTTGTCTCTCCTGGATGGACAGAATAGCGGGAATAATAGGCTTCTTCAAAATATGTTAACGTAATCCTACAACTTTCAGTACACATAATCTGCCTTGATCCCTGAGAACTCCATCTGCAGGAACCTCAAATGATGACTTCTCCTTCTGAGGGAGCACATCTCTATAGTGAACTAACGCACGGTCTTCTTATTGATGCTTCTTTACTTCCTCTACCAAAGATGAAACAACTGAGTCCTGGACTGTGACTCCCGTACTGCCCGAGTCCATTAAGCAAAATCCTAGGCTGGCTAGCTGTTGAAGTTCCTGAGCTAGCTCCCTCTTCTCCAGTTGAACATCACACAAACTGCCCATGGATTTGCGGCTAAGGGCATCAACTACCATGTTCGCCTTTCCTGGGTGATACAAAATGCTCACATCATAGTCCTTTAATAGTTCCAACCACTGCCTTTGCCACAAATTCAATTCCTTCTGTTTGAAAATATATTGGAGACTCTTATGATCTATATAAATATCCACATGAACGCTATATAAATAATGTCTCCACATCTTTAATGCATGAATAACCACAGCTAACTCTAGGTCATGAGTCGGGTAGTTTTTCTCGTGTTTCTGCAACTTCCGTGAAGCATAGGCAATGACTTTGCCATGTTGCATCAACACAAAACCCAGTCCAACATCTGAAGTATCACAATAGATAACATAGCCCTCTGATCCTTTTGGGAGTGTTAGGACTGGAGCCGAAGTCAATCTATCCTTAACTCCTGAAAACTCCGCTCGCACGCGTCTGTCCACTAAAATTTAGCTAATTTTTGAGTCAGCTTTGTCAGTGGTGCCGAAATGGAATAAAATCCTTCTACAAATCTTCGATAGTAACCGGCCAATCTTAGGAAACTACGGACCTCTGTAGGCATAGTAGGCCTCGGCCAATTCTTCACAGCTTCAATCTTTTTAGTATCTACTCGAATACCGTCGGCTAAAACAACATGCCCCAGGAAAGCTATAGAATTTAGCCAAAATTCGCATTTTGCAAATTTGGCATATAACTCCCGAGCCCGGAGAATTCGATGGAAAATACGTAAATGTTCTGCATGCTCCACCTCCAATCGGGAATATACCAAATTATCATCAATGAATACAATCACAAACAAATCTAGGAAAGGCCTAAATACATTATTCATCACCGCTGGAGCATTAGTCAATCCAAATGACATCACCCGAAACTCATAATGACCATATCTAGTCCTGAAGACTGTCTTTGGGATGTCCTCTTCTTTCACCCACACTTGGTGATATCCCGATCTTAGATCTATTTTTTAGAACCATTTAGCACCTTGCAGTTGATCAAATAAATCATCGATCCTTGGAAGTGGGTATTTATTCTTTATTGTCACCTTGTTCAATTTTCTGTAATGAATACACATCCTTAAGGAATCATTTTTCTTCCACACGAACAGCACCGACACTCCCCATGGCGATGAACTAGGCCTAATAAAGCCTTTTTCAAGCAGATCTTTCAGTTGCTCCTTTAACTCATTTAATTCAGCAAGGGCCATTCGATTGGGAGGAATAGATATGGGCTTAGTATTTGGCAACATATCAATGGTAAATTCAATCTCCCGTTCTAGAGGAAGACTTGGCAACTCGTCTGGCAACACATCTGGGAACTCATTCACTACTGAGACAGATTGGAGAGTTGGCGATTTTGCTTCGGTGTCATGAACCCGGACTAAATGATAAATATAGCCCTTAGCAATCATCTTCCATGCTTTGAGATAGGAAATAAACCTACCTCTCGAGGAGGCCGTATTACCTGTTTCCATTGCAAGACTGGCTCTCCCGGAAACGAAAATCGGACTATCTTTGTTCTACAATCAACATTGGCGTAACAAGAAGCTAGCCAGTTGTCACGACCCGGCTAGGGGGCCGCAACGAGCACCTGGTGCTACCCCACCCGAGCACCCCCTTATCGTACTTAACATAACATCTAGGTGAACCATAAGTCAATTCGTGCTTTTATTATCGTTAATCATATTGATCCCATTAGACGACCATCATCATTTAACATATTATAGGCATCAATGCCACATCATAAGTACAAGGCCGACGTGGCTAACAAAAGATATACAAAACATGGGACGAACATCTCTACCCACATACACATGACTACGAGCCTCTAAGAGTATGACATATCGTATGAGCGGGACAGGACCCCGCGATGCCCATAACTATATACAAAAAAGAATAAGTACCCAAAAGCTACGGCTCCGAAAGAATTGGAGCTCTGCTATGCAATCTTTGAATAAGCAGCTATGGATCAAGTCTGTCTCCCTGTGCACCTGCGGGCATGACGCAGCGTCCACAAACAAAAGGACGTCAGTACGAAGAATGTACTGAGTATGTAAAGCATGATCAACATCAATATAGAAGCATAATAGCTATCATATGAAATAGCATAGGAGGGGAGACAGTAATATCATCATCATCATGTCGCTTACTTGCATACATCGTCGTTCGTATCCCATAATAATAGCCACACCACTTTGTGTTCATATTTGTATACATGCCCTTAATAAGTCTTATCACACTCATATTCATATTATATACATGGTCATATCATATACATAGTATTTACATAGCATACCCAACCTCATAGGATCGGTGTGTCATACATACTTGGCCAACCAAGGCTCAAGATCATACATACCTGGCCCTACCAAGGCGTCAGGGTTATCCGTACCATCTGCAGAGGTGTGCACGCGTTTCGTAATCATATACATACTTTATACATAGTCATATACATATAGTATTACCCGGCATCATAAGCTCGGGGTCTTATCATAGCCCTTCATAGGCATACATATACATATATCATAGCTCGTAAGCATCTCTAATCTCATTTTACTCTCATCATAATTACTATCCTCATCATCATCGTTACATCTACATTATAGACTTACTCGTCATATGAGGAGCATAGTATAATCATAGTACATATCAAGGGTCGTGAGCTTATGAGCTCAGAATGTCAACCATGTGAAGACAACATACTCATATAGAGGAATTAGGAATTTGGCCAAGAACCATGCCTTTTGAAAGAAGGGTTAGCCTTACATACCTTTCCGTCGAACTATTCTACACTTGCACGTTCCCTTCCAATGCTAGCGTTTATACCTTCATTAATATCATAACAATGGCCATTAGTCATTCACATTATCCACATTGCCTAGATTTCCTCAATTTGCCTCTAATTCACCCACATTCATGGTCATAACACCCAACTTCGTCCATTCGTCTAAACTGTCTAGTTCATGATCTTAATACCATTTATAACACATTCATATCACAACACAACAACATTCATAACTCAATTCAAACTATTTCTCAAAATGTCACTATTCATCATTCATGACGTAGTTGACCATATTTTCTACAATCCATGTACTTTAATTCTCCAATACCTTAGAAGTTGGAGGAACAAGCTTTGGTTGATAATACTCCTCTTTGAGCAAAACCCTAGTTTTTCTCCATTTGGATTTTTTTGACTTGGATGATCCTTGATGATTCCCTTATCCTTGATTCACTTGTCTTAATGTTATTGATGGCTTATAATCCTTGAAAAATCAAATAATAAATGTAGAGAGAAGTTTTAGAGAGAAGTGGTGTAATATTGTAATGAAATAAAATAAGTCTTGATCCTCATATTTAATGAATTGGAAAATCTGTGCTGGGTGAACAGTGGTCGTCCATGGAGGTTTACGGTCCGTATTTCAGTTTACGGACCGTCCCTCGTGGTCGTCTTTAAGCTTAAGCAGGACCAGAAACTTTGGCCTGCATGCATGGTGATTTACGATTATGGTTTAAGGGCCGTAAATCACTTTACGGTCCGTCCACCAGGTCGTGTTTAGCCATTTCCTCGGCTGGCAGAAAGTTGAAGTTTGGCATGCCAGTTTACGACCTGGCAGTTTACGGACCGTATTGCACTTTACGGTCCGTATTTTGCAATATACGACCACTGGGCAGTTACAATTCTGCAACTTCCCATATTGCTTAGACTTCTCATTTCAAGCACCCTTGTCCATCCACATGCATTGCTCACCTTGTATCTCATCTTAACTTAGCCAACTTCCTCGTCTCACATCGGATACTTTCGAAATCTCGCCTAACGTCATCAAACGTCGTTTCTTACTCATGGACGTCATGCACTCATATTCATCACTAGTTCGTTCTCTTGCGTACCAACGGAAAATTTTCTGAGGTGTAACATTCTACCCCCCATAGGAACATTCATCCTCAAATGTTAAAGGCTTGGGGAATTCTATAAAAATTTCGCCAGAGTTTCCTCTGTAATGTGGCACTACAACCCTATCACAACAATCCACAATAACAATGCCTCACAGGGCAATAATACAACCGCACTAGAAATTTGGCCACACACGACCTGAATGTATAAAAGGGAAAACATGCATACCTTATGATTTTGACGTCTCATCTTGGACTTCTTCCAAGGGCCGAAATAAATGTGGGTATTTGGATCGCATATTCTCTTCCGCTTCCCATGTCATTTCTCCACAGAACTTTAATTGAGGCCACTTCTTTGTTTCTAAGCCTCCGTACTTGCCTATCTAATATGGCAATGGGTATTTCATCATAAGTTAACTTTTCTGTCACTTGAATATCATTCACTGGGACGATCCTCGTAGGATCTCCAACACACTTCCGAAGCATCGAGACATGAAATACTGGATGGACTGACTCCAAATCTGGAGGTAGATCTAGCTCATAGGCCACTTTACCTATTTTGCGCACAATTTCGTATGGCCCAATATACCGGGGACTGAGCTTCCCCTTTTTGCCAAATCTCATCACGCCCTTCATCGGCGACACTTTCAAGAATACCCAATCTTTCACTTCGAACTCTAAGTCTCTTCGACGATTATCCGCATTGGACTTCTGACGACTTTGAGCCGCTAGCAACCGATCTTGTATGAGCTTAACTTTCTCTATTGCTTGCTGGACCAAGTCTGGCCCTATCAACTTAGCTTCTCCGGTTTCAAACCACCCAATTGGGGATCTACACTTTCGCCAATATAGAGCTTCATACGGTGCCATTTGAATGCTAGATTGATAACTGTTATTGTAAGAAAACTCAATGAGTGGCAAATGGTCATCCCAATTTCCTCCAAAATCTATCATACATGCCCGTAACATATCTTCAAGAGTCTGAATAGTACGTTCAGCTTGCCCATCAGTCTGTGGGTGAAATGTCGTGCTTAGGCGCACTTGGGTCCCTAAACCCTGTTGGAAAGACCCCCAAAACTTGGCTGTAAACTGAGTTCCTCTATCGGATATAATAGATACCGGAACGCCATGGAGTCTCACTATCTCTTTAAGATAAAGCTTGGCATAATCTTCTGCCATATAGGTCGTTCTGACCGGTAAGAAATGCGCTGACTTTGTGAGTCTATCCACGATCACCCATATAGAATCGTATTTACGTCGAGAACGGGGTAACCCCGTAATGAAATCCATATTAATCACTTCCCACTTCCAAGTTGGGATTTCTATAGCTTGCAATAAGCCACCCGACTTTTGGAGTTCTATCTTCACTTGTTGGCAATTAGGACACTGAACTATGAATTCCGCTACGTCTTTCTTCATCCCATTCCACCAATGTATAGTCTTAAGATCATGATACATTTTCGTCGCTCCGGGGTGAACGGAGTAACGGGAACAATGAGCTTCTCTCATAATCTGATGGCGTAGACCTGCCACATCGGGAACACATAACCTGCCTTGACATCGGAGAACTCCATCTTCTGAAATGTCAAATGATGACTCCTCCTTCTGAGGGAGTGTATCTCTGTACTGCATTAGCATGGGATCATCATATTGTCGCTCTTTTACTTCCGCTACTAACGATGAAACTGCTGAATTCTGAATAGTAGCTCCGCTGCTACCTGAGTCCATCACTCGGACTCCTAGGATAGCTAACTGCTGAAGATCACGGGCCATCTCTTTCTTTTCTGGTCGTACATCACTTAGACGTCCCATCGACCTACGGCTAAGAGCATCAGCCACAACATTTGCCTTTCCGGGGTGGTACATGATTTCAACATCATAGTCTTTTAGCAACTCTAGCCATCGTCGTTGCCGCAAATTCAACTCTTTCTGCTTGAAGATGTACTGGAGACTCTTATGATCTGTATAAATATCCACATGGACACCATATAAGTAATGTCTCCATATCTTTAAAGCATGGACCACCGCGGCCAATTCTAAGTCATGGGTAGGATAATTCTGCTCATGTTTCCGTAATTGTCTAGAAGCATACGCAATCACCATACCATTTTGCATCAATACACAGCCTAGCCCGACGCCTGAAGCATCACAATAAATAACATATCCTTCCAATCCTTCTGGAAGTGTCAAGACTGGGGCTGAAGTCAGTCGGTCTTTCAACTCTTGGAAACTACGCTCGCAAGCATCTGTCCGTTGAAACTTAGCTTACTTCTGAGTCAACTTGGTGAGCGGTGCAGAAATAGAAGAGAAACCCTCAACAAATCTTCTGTAATAACCGGCTAAGCCCAAAAAGCTACGAACCTCCGTAGGGGTCATGGGCCTTGGCCAAGTCTTCACTGCCTCAATCTTTTGGCTATCTACTCGAATACCGTCAGCTGCAACAATGTGGCCCAGAAATGCCACTAAGTTCAACCAAAACTCGCATTTGGAAAACTTCGCGAATAACTCTCGGGTTCGAAGAACTCCAAGGACAATACGCAAATGATCCGCATGTTCTGCCTCGGATCTAGAATACACTAGGATATCATCGATGAATACAATCACGAATAGATCCAGAAAAGGCCTGAATACATTGTTCATTAAGTCCATAAACATTGTCGGTGCATTAGTTAGCCCAAACGACATTACTCGGAACTCGAAATGGCCATATCTTCTTCTGAAAGCTGTCTTAGGATATCTTTCTCCCTAACTCTTACTTGGTGATACCCGGACCTCAAATCAATCTTTGAAAACCATTTGGCACCTTGCAATTGATCAAATAAATCATCAATCCTCGGGAGGGGATACTTGTTCTTAATTGTCACTTTATTCAATTGCCGATAATCCATGCACATTCTCAAGGAGCCATCCTTCTTCCGCACGAACAATACGGGTGCTCCCCATGGGGATGAACTAGGCCTAATGAAGCCTTTTTCAAGCAAGTCTTTTAATTGCTCCTTCAACTCTTTCAACTCTGCGGGTGCCATCCTATAGGGAGGAATAGATATGGGATTAGTGTCTGGAAACACATCAATCGGAAAATCGATCTCTCGCTCGGGAGGAAGGCCTGGAAGCTCTTCCGGGAACACATCCGGAAATTCGTTCACTACCGGAACTGACTGAAGAGTCGGCGACTCAGCTTCTACATCTCTAACTCGTACTAGGTGATAAATGCACCCTTTCGTGATCATCTTCCTTGCCTTTAGATAGGAAATAAACCTACCTTTTGGTGACTCCATAGTTCCTTTCCATTCTAAGACTGGTTCTCCCGGAAACTCGAAGCGAACCATTTTCATTCTACAATCAACATTGGCGTAGCAAGAAGCCAACCAATCCATGCCCATAATGACATCAAAATCTACCATCTTTAGTTCATGCAAGTCAGCTATAGTACGGTGGTCACATATCACGACTACACAATCTCTATACACTCGGCTAGCTATCACCGATTCGCCAACGGGCGTAGAAACCTCAAAAGGTTTGATCAACTCCGGCTCGACTATAAACCGACCCGCAACATATGGAGTAACATAAGAAAATATGGAGCCCGGGTCAATCAAAGCATATACATCATGAGAGAATACCGATAATATACCTGTGACTACGTGAGGAGAAGACTCAAGATCTTGGCGTCCAGCCAAAGCAGAAATACGGTGCTGAGAACCGCTAGTACTGGGAGCTCTCCCTCTACCTCTACCATGGCCAGCTGGCACATGTGAACCTGGCCCCGTAGGGCGTACAGATGCCGAAGATCCGGCTACCGACCCTGATGGTTGGGTCCTACCTCTACCATGTACTGAGGGGCAATCACGCATAATATGGTCTGGCCGACCAAATGAATAGCAATCATCTGAACCAACGGAATTGACCCCAATGCATCTTCCCACATTGGGAACACGGTGGTACGGGTGGCCTTGACTAGCCCAAATCACCTCTGAACTGAGGTCCTGTATAACTCGGACTCGGCCCTGAACGAGCAGATCTATCAAGGCCCTGGCCTGAGAACCGTGGAGGTGGACTGGTCATAGAATAGCCTGAATGGCTAGGAAGCTGCTGTCTGTGTCCACCCCTTGACTCGCTCGTCGAACCTGAAGGTCTAGCTCTCTTGATATGTCCCCTATTTTTCTCACGTTCATTTCTCCGCTACTATAGGTGTTCCTCTAATTCCTGAGCATGTGCCTGAATGCGTGCAATATCCATGCCATCCTGAAGGGACGCAGTTAAGCATTTATCCATCAAGTGTGGCCCTAGGCCTTTCACAAACCGGTGCACTCGATCGCCCATATCCGCTACCATGGCCGAAGCATACCTAGCCAAGGAATTGAAGCGGAGACTATACTCTGTAGCACTCATGCTACCTTGCCTCAGATTCAAGAATTTATCGGCCCTAGCTCCCTCAATCTATATGACGCTAGCTCCACCGATTCGGTGTCTGAAGCATGTATCAACCAGAGCGTCCTTAGCATACCATCAATAAAGTCCTGGGGATCCTCCTCCAGTTTCGACCCAAAGAATTCTGGGGGTTTCAAAGCAATGAAGTCACGGGCCCTTGCACAAATAGCCCTGTCACCTTGCCCAGCGCTTGGCCTCTGAGTCTGGGCCGCAACCAACTGAGTCAACAAATTAATGTCCTCTCTCACGTCTTGGCCCGAAGCATTCGGTGGAGGAGCTGGAGCTGGGGCTGAGGCTCCCACGTGCTCCTCGGTAATAGGCATTGTCTGGGAGGACTGAGATTAAGCCGCACTCTGGGACTCATCTTCCTCTACTACCGGTGGCGGTGCTCTTTCAGCCCGCTTTTCTGCCACCGTCTTGCCCTTTTGGGCTGCTGTAGCCTTTTTCTTTTTAGGCATCTCTGAAATACACAACACATGATTTAGGAACAAGAATTTCTTACATCATAGCTCTATCGCACGATTCTTATGAAGAAAGAAGGTCATATATTCCTAAAATGTCCGCAGCTTCTCGTTTATAAGTGTGGCGCGCAACACACCCATAACCAAGACTCTACTAGACACGGCTCGTAGACACATCCTAGGACTGAACTGCTCTGATACCACTTTTGTCACGACCCGACTAGGGGGCCGCGACGAGCACCCGGTGCTACCCCACCCGAGAACCCCCTTATCGTACATAACATAACATCTAGGTGAACCATAAGTCAATTCGTGCTTTTCTTATCGTTAATCATATTGATCCCATTAGACGACCATCATCATTTAACATATTATAGGCATCTATGCCACATCATAAGTACAAGGCCGACGTGGCTAACAAAAGATATACAAAACTTGGGCCGAACATCTCTACCCACATACACATGACTACGAGCCTCTAAGGGTATGACATATCGTATGAGCGGGACAGGACCCCGCTATGCCCATAATTATATACACAAAATAATATGTACCCAAAAGCTACGGCTCCGAAAGAATTGGAGCTCTGCTATGCAATCTCTGAATAAGCAGCTATGGATCAAGTCTGTCTCCCTATGCATCTGCGGGCATGACGCAGCGTCCACAAACAAAAGGACGTCAGTACGAAGAATGTACTGAGTATGTAAAGCATGATCAACATCAATATAGAAGCATAATAGATATCATATGAAATATCATAGGAGGGGAGACAGTAATATCATCATCATCATGTCGCTTACTTGCATACATCGTTGTTCGTATCCCATAATAATAGCCATACCACTTTGTGTTCATATTCGTATACATGCCCTTACTAAGTCTTATCACACTCATATTCATATTATATACATGGTCATATCATATACATAGTATTTACATAGCATACCTAACCTCGTAGGATCGGTGTGTCATACATACTTGGCCAACCAAGGCTCAAGATCATACATACCTGGCCCTACCAAGGCGTCAGGGTTATCCGTACAATCTGCACAGGTGTGCGCGCGTTTCGTAATCGTATACATACTTTATACATAGTCATATACATATAGTCTTCCCCGGCATCATAAGCTCGGGGTCTTATCATAGCCCTTCATAGGCATACATATACATATATCATAGCTCGTAAGCATCTCTAATCTCATTTTACTCTCATCATTACTATCCTCATCATCATCGTTACATCTATATTATAGACTTACTCGTCATACGAGGAACATAGTATAATCATAGTACATATCAAGGGTCGTGAGCTTATGAGCTCGGAATGTCAACCATGTGAAGACAACATACTCATATAGAGGAATTAGGTATTTGGCCAAGAACCATGCCTTATGAAAGAAGGGTTAGCCTTACATACCTTTCCGTCGAACTATTCTACACTTGCACGTTCCCTTCCAATGCTAGCGTTTATACCTTCATTAATATCATAACAATGGCCATTAGTCATTCACATTATCCACATTGTCCACATTGTCTAGATTTACTCAATATTCCTCTAATTCACCCACATTCATGGTCATAACACCCAACATCGTCCATTCGTCTAAAGTGTGTAGTTCATGATCTTAATACCATTTATAACACATTCATAACTCAATTCAAACTATTTCTCAAAATGTCACTATTCATCATTCATGACCTAGTTGACCATATTTTCTACAATCCATGTACTTTAATTCTCCAATACCTTAAACATCATGTAAAAATCATGAATCTTACCTTATACGTTGTAGGAACAAGCTTTGGTTGATAATACTCCTCTTTGAGCAAAACCCTAGTTTTTCTCCATTTGGATTTTTTTGACTTGGATGATCCTTGATGATTCCCTTATCCTTGATTCACTTGTCTTAATGTTATTGATGGCTTATAATCCTTGAAAACTCATATAATAAATGTAGAGAGAAGTTTTAGAGAGAAGTGGTGTAATATTGTAATGAAATAAAATAAGTCTTGATCCTCATATTTAATGAATTGGAAAATCTGTGCTGGGTGAACAGTGGTCGTCCATGGAGGTTTACGGTCCGTATTTCAGTTTACGGACCGTCCCTCGTGGTCATCTTTAAGCTTAAGCAGGACCAGAAACTTTGTCCTGCATGCATGGTGATTTACGACCATGGTTTACGGGCCGTAAATCACTTTACGGTCCGTCCACCAGGTCGTGTTTAGCCATTTCCTCGGCTGGCAGAAAGTTGAAGTTTGGCATGCCAGTTTACGGACCGTATTGCACTTTACGGTCCGTATTTTGCAATATACAACCACTGGGAAGTTACAATTCTGCAACTTCCCATATTTGTTAGACTTCTCATTTCAATCACCCCCGTCCATGCACATGCATTGCTCACCTTGTATCTTATCTTAACTTAGCCAACTTCCTCGTCTCACATCGGATACTTTCGAAATCTCGCCTAAGGTCATCAAACGTCGTTTCTTGCTCATGGACGTCATGCACTCATATTCATCTCTAGTTCATTCTCTTGCGTACTAACGGAACATTTTCCGAGGTGTAACACCAGTCCATACCCATAATAACGTCAAAATCTTACATTTTCAACTCATGTAAATCAGCGGTAGTATGACGGTTACAAACTACGACTACACAATTTCTATATACCCATTTACCTAGCACTGGTTCCCCCAGCGGCGTAGACACCTCAAAGGGTTTGATCGACTCAGGTTTCACCCCGATACGATTAGAAACATAAGGAGTAATATAGGAAAGAGTAGAACTCGGATCAATCAATGCATACACATCATGAGAGGATACTGAAAATATACTTGTGACTACGTTAGGGGAAGACTCAAGATCTTGCCATCCCGCCAGTGCGTATAGATGGTTCTGAGGGCCTCTTAAACTGGGAGCTCTTCCTCCTCTGCCTCTGCCGCGGCCTGCTGGAGTCTGGGACATCTGCCCCGGAGGGCGCACAGAATATGAAGAGCCAACTGCAGACCTCATCAGTTTTGCCACACCGACACCCTCTCTCAAAGGACAATCCCGCATCATCTGACTAATCTGACCGCAATGATAACAAGCCTTTGAGCCTTGGAAACGTTGCCCCGAATGTGGCTTACCACATTGGTTGCATCGTGGTAGGGGCAGCCTCATCGGACCGGGTTCACCTCTATACTGGGAGCCCAAAAACCCACAGTTCTGACCCTGTCCCGAATAAATAGGGCGATAAAAGCTCTTGCTTGCGAACCGAGGAGGTGCACCGATTGCTGATTGGCCTGTATGACAGGAATATTGCTGCGATCGACTCCCTCAAAATTCTCTAGCAGCACCGAATGATCTGGCCCTCTTACAGTACCTCATATCAGAATCACGCTCACTTCTTTGTGGCTGCTGCTATTCCTCCAAATTCTGTGCATGGGCCTGAATACGAGCAATATTCATCCCGTCCTGGAGCAAAGCAATCAAGCACTTCTTAACTAAATGCGGACAGAAACCACTCACGAACCGATGTACATGGTCCCCCATGGCCAGGGAATACCTAGCCAGAGAATTAAAGTTGTGACTGTATTCCCAAGCGCTCATATTCTATTTCCTAAGATTCAAGAACTTATCGGCTTGGGCCCGTCGAATTTTCGGTGGTAGCTAATGTCAGAGGAAGGAATCCACTAACTCCTTCCATACTGGGGAGGTGCATTTGCCCCTCGTGAAGACATCCAAGTGTTGTACCAGTGAACGGCCACATCCCGCAGTCTGTAAGAAGCCAATTCAACTGACTCAGTATCAGAAGCATGTATTATCCATAGCGTCCTCAGCATTTCATATATAAAGCCCTGTGGGTCTTCATCCGGCTTTGGCCCGTAAAATTCTGGAGGATTCAGGCTAATAAAATCACTGGCTCGTGCACTAACTGCTCTATCACCTTGGCCCGCACCTTGCCGCTAAGCCTGAGCGGCAACCAACTAGGTCAGCAACTGAATAGCCTCGTTAATCTATTGGCCTGAGGCACCTGGCGGTGGAACTGGGGGCACTGGAGCTAGAGCTGAAGCCCTTTCGTGCTCCTTTGGTAAGGGTGGAGTAGAAGAGGTTCGAGATGGAACCTCGCTATGAGACTGACCCTCTTCTATCCCTACCGGTGGCTCCTGTTCAGTCCTTCTTCTGACCACAATCTTGCCCTTCCGGGCTGCTATAGCTTTTCTCTTCATAGGCATTACTGAAATCATAACACATAATTAGGAAAAAGGAAATCCTGATGACATAGCTCTATCGCACGATCTAAGATAAGAAAAAAGGTCAATTGTTCCTAAATGCCCATTAGCCTTTTGTTTATAGGTATGGTATGCTTCACACACATAAACAGGAATCTACCGGACATGGCTCGTAGACACGCTCTAGGACAAACTGCTCTGATATCACTTTTTTCACGACCCAACAAGAGGGCCATGACGGGCACTCAGAGCTACCCTATCGAGTACCTCTAAACATACACCTTATAATTATTTCTAGGTGGGCCATAAGCTAGCTCATATGTATCATACTCTGTTAGAACATGTATCGCAATATAATGGCACGCCATTATGTAATCATCAACAACGATGCCAATAAACATAAGCCATCAAGGTTGTCTAAGTATTATACATCAATAAATACTTGTAAGACTACGAAACGTCCAAATACATGCATCGGTCTACGAGCCTCTATACATAGAAAACATGAATCCATAAAGACGGGGAAGGACTCCGCCATGCCCAAGTATGCACACAAAAGAGGAGTGCCAATAAGCTGCAGCTCTGAAACAACTGGAGCCTTTTTGACACTCCGCTGATAGAGCTCATACGAATCGGTCCGTCTACCTATGGACATGAACGCAGCATCCAGGAGAAGGGACATCAGTATGAAAAATGTACTGAGTCTGCAAAGCATGAATAATAACATAATAAGAGATAAGGATCTTATCATAAGATAAGATAATTTGTACATGTGATTGTCGCATAAGGCGGCTATCATGCATGCTTAGCTCTCTTTCAAACTACACTTTTCATATACATCTGATAGTATTACTGCGGAATGTGCAACTCGATCCATAAGTATATACTATTGCTGCGGAATGTGCAGCCCGATCCATACCCATATATCTCGCGTCCGGGACGATATCATAATATGCCAATTGATCAGGTGGTTATGCGTATATAATGCCTCGCCCTTTTTTCCATATCACATATATACATATAGATACATAAAACATATATAATATAAGTAGCATGCATGAGAGCCGAAATAAAGGTTGTCACTTTATCGGAGTGTTGTAAGGTCAGTAACCTCCGATTACATTATGAAACGATCATCATCATTTTATCTCACCTTGAAGGAACAAATATAATAAAGTGAGATCAACAACAACGAATGAGATCAAAGAAATCATGGAATAAGCTCCATAGTCTCATAATGGCACCAATTCATAAGCTTTGGAATATCTAGAAATAGGATCATCATCATCATAAAACGTACTTCATCTTTAACATCATAAGAAACCTTTACAAATGATAAACTTCTAGCTTCTAGAGGTAAGAAAGTTATGGAAAATATGTATGGAATCATAACATAGGAATCATGCCTTTTGAAAGAAAGGGACTAGCCTTAACATACTTGATTGATCTCCTACTAATTAACGCTTATTCTCCCGAACTTGCAAATCTACATTCAAGAGAAATTATACTATCGTTAGACTTATCGTCATATACCTATCTCAAGTCTTTAGGTCAAAATCCTTTAGAATCTGCCAAAATTCGGGCAGCATCTTCCCTGTTTATTTCCGTAGCCCAAAATCATAATTTCAGCAACTAACACAACCACCACAACAATAACACCAATAACATCATTCTCAATACCAAAATATTCCATAAATATTCCACACGATGTTTATCCAATTTTTTAACCAACAAATTCATTATACGACTATTTAATAACTTTCGCTCCATAATTAAACCTAAATCAATACCAATAAAGGAAGATTCATTCCTTACACCCGCTAGAACCGCGATACCTTCAATATTCACCTTGAATTCCATCCATGATTCACAGTAATATGATATTATAATCGCAACTATATGCTGTCAGAACCTGAATCCAGAGAATATACTAAATTCGCGTTAAAATTTGAGGTTTGGAACTTGGGAGAAATTTTCAAAAGGTTAGAGAGGTTTTGGGGATGTTTTGAACAAAAACTGAGGGGGTAAGCCCCCTTATATAATGTTACAGATTCTGTCCAAATCGACTTAAGCATTACTCAGCACGTTCGCCCCACCTTGGGGCGCATTCGCGCTGAGTTGTCCCATGGCTCCCCTGCGCGTTGGCGCCACCCTTAGGCGCGTTCGCGCAGAGTTAATCCCTACTCAGGCATCCTGTCTTTAAATGATCATAACGCTTGATCCCGATGTCCAATCGATGCACTGTTTGTTGCGTTGGAAACTAGACTTCCAGAACTTCATTTTAGGCTTTTATTTTGCTCCAAAACTCCTCATATACTAAGATATATCCTTTCTCCAAGTTGGTCCAAAATTGCCCCTCATAGTCATAAGTTAAGCACAAATGATCTCATATATCTTTGGAGGTAACTCAGGGTCCACAATTGAATGACTAGCACCTAGCGAATCTCAATGTACAAAACTTACGAGGTGTAACAAAGGGACAGCCTTAACATTCCTTGAAGCGTATCTAATCATCCAACTTCTACTTCTCGAACTCGTAAGTCTACAATCAAGACAACACAGGCCACAATTAGACCATTTAACTTACTTATTAATAAATTTAAGTACAAAAGGAACTTAACAAGTTTCAGATAGTATCTCCTTCGTAAACTTACCAATCCCTCAATTTGAACTTCAACCCAAACATCAACAAAAACAATATCAATACCTAAATATTAAAATATATCGAATCTATTCAAAATCATCCCTCAAAACAACCCTTAATTTTTACACGAAAAATTTTCGCGTCATGTGCGTTGTGAGTAAACTAACGTAAGCTCGGAGTGGTCATGGAACCCTTATAAGGTTAATGAATACTCTTAACAAGTGTTAAACAAGTGTCTAAAGGTTCCGGGATCAAGCAAATTGAAGAAAATAAGTTTGTAGAAAATTTGGAAAAATTTTGGATAGAAATTTTTGGTCAACTTCAGAGAGGTATATCTCCGGGTATATCAGGAGTTTTGAGCTGTTTCAAGAGCCTAAAATGAAGTTCATCGATCTAATTGCCAACGCAACAAACCATTCGTCAATGCGACATCGGCGTAGGGTGATATGGGTATTTTAAAATGGACTACCAGAAGCTGCGAACCTACGCGGAAATTGAAGAAACCACTTAATACGCCTACTAATTTCGGCCCACCAGCCCAAACCAACTTGGACAACTATATATACCCCTTAAGTCACCTAAATTACCTCATTTTTCACCATTTCTTATATCCACACCTCTCTAGAATCTCCCACACTTCTCTCTCCACATTATAAGAGTGTTCTTGAAGGTTGTCCACCATTGGAAAAATTCTATACCATAATAAAAGAGGATCAAACTCCAAAACCCAAGCTAAATCATGGAAAAGGATTGTTCTTGCCTCTACTTAATGTTGTGATGAATTAGGTCTTGGAAGAAGTTGAATGGGGTGAAGTTCTTCTACTGTAAGGTATGTTCTCCACCCTATTTCTCATGATTAAGTTGATTTAAAAGTTTTACAAGTCCTATAAAAGAAGAGAATCATAGTAGAGAAGTTGCAAAGTATTAAGTTGAAGTTGATGGCTATGGGCTGATTTTGTAAGGGGATTTTGGTTTGATTTAAGTTTAATTTGGATAAAATTTCTTGACTATGGTATTGTTGGTGCTGTTATTATTGTTTGGGAGTTGTTTTGAAAATTGGTGGAAGCAGCCAAAATAGGGGAAGTGCGGCCCAAATTTCGCTTGTTCATTAGTTACTCTAGTTTGAATTTATGAGTGTTTTCAAGACTTAACCTTAGTATGAATCCTCTTGTGTGTTGATTTGCGAGCTTGGGAGGAGAACGATAAGTAGTTAAGGAGACGTAAAGGTATGTTAAAGTTTTCCTTTCTTTCCTTTTGGCATGCTCTACCATAAGTTCAAACGTGATGATACTCGTAATGAATCCACTCCTAGATGAGCTAATGTCCCTATGTTTATATTAGTGTTGTTCATATCCTGAGTTCCTTGACCTCTTATGTCCTGAAGGGTCATCCCTATGTTGTATGTTTCCATGATGGTGTCTAAATCCCGAAGGGGACATTTACAAGGCCTCTTTATTCATATGTATTTCATATTTGATTTTTATGTCTCAAAGGAGGAAAATGCAAAGGGGAAGAAGTTCCGATTTTGACATCAATTTTGCTCCGAGAGGAATCCTTTAATGCAAATGCAACTTGGGTCAACATATATTTTACTTAAATAAATATTCAACGAGACTCCGCAATTTCACAGTGTGACTTAAATAAATATACTATGAGACACGTCCTTTGGGTTGAATAATTAATCCAGAATTGTGTAATTAAGAACAATAGTTTTCATATTTTTAATGTATTAGAGAAATGAGCAGCATAAACGTCTCAACGAATAGAGTATCTAGTGAGATTCAAATTCATTAATACCCTACTTCTATGCCCTCATTTCACGTACCTTCGCATTAAACATTCCTTGTCAGAGGGAATTTCAAGTTTGAGGATACATGCCTCTTTAAAACCTACGGAGAAAAAGAAGGGCATAAGTTTATTTCTATGACAACTTTTGAAAAACCGCAAAAGGGTGTGTGTTTATTTCTATTAAACTGTGGTAACTCTTGATCAAGTAACATTATAAATGGTAGAAACTCTTCAAATAGCCCGACATGTTTATTTTTATTAAATAGGATATTTAGGTTAATAAAGGGTATTTACATAATTTAACTTTCAGGTTAGGGAGTTCATGCTTTTAATATAATATAAATGTACGACATGATTTTATGGGTAAGAGGAAAAGTGCTAAGGCATTACATATGCAAAACACCTAATCAGCTAGTATACAATGATTATGATGCCCTAACGGGCTACCCGATAGGGTCATTATGCTATTATGCCCGAAGGGGCTGCTGTCACGACCCGACTTGAGGGCCATGATGGGTACCCGGAGCTGACTACCGAGCACCACTTGCTATGCCAATCATCTAACCAATTTGAACATACACAATATCCAAAGTGACACACACACACACACACACACACACATATATATATATATATATATATATATATATATATATATATATACATGCTCTCACGGCTGTAAAAATAATATACAAAAATATATACTGATGTATCCACGAGACAACTACTGCCCACGTATCCCTATCTATGAGCCTTTACTAGAGTACTAAGATATGATGACGGGACAGGACCCCGTCATACCCAAAATATATATACAAAAAATAATATGACCATAAGTAGCACCTCTGACGTAGTGGAGTGCTCCTGAGAATCTGCTGATAAGATAAGCTCCTATGGATCTGCACTGTCTCCCTGTCTACCTGTGGGCGTGAACACAGCGTCCAAAAGAAAAGGACGTCAATATGAAAAATGTACTGAGTATGTAAGGCATGAATAGTAATAACATAATAAAGAGGCAACGAAACATGAGGTCAAGATATAACCTGCTTAACCTTTAAAGGAAAACACATGTACGCATATCAAATATACCATCATCATTAACCCGCTCCGGGTAGCTATCACACGCTGCCCACTAGTGGTGTCATGTCCGGCCCTCTAGCCACGGTGTAATCATAATCCACCCGCCTTCGCGGTGTCATGCTCGACCCACTAGTCTCAGTGTAATCATAAGTCGCCTGCCTTCGACGTGTCATGCTCGGCCCTCTAGGCTTGGTGTAATCATAAGCTGCCCGCCTTAGCGGTGTCATGCCCGGCCATCTAGGCACGGTTTTATCTCATCATTATATGCTTATCCTAAAATATGCATTAGAAATCGATTAAATACTATAATTCTATCAGGGTGACGTAAGGTCTCACCTTGAAGGAACTAGCATCATAAGGTGAGTCTAGCAACAACGAATAACATCAAAGAATCGTATAAAGACCATTAGCTTTGTAGAAATATCATATCATGAGCTTCAGAATCTCTAGGATTAGACTCATCATCATCATTATCATATTCATAACATATCTCTTATCTTTATTGTTACACCTTGAAAATTTCCCCGAGAACGTACAGTGGATAGGCTAACAAAGGGCATAGCGTGTACGATGTTTTAACAAGAAAGGAACGTCGTTTGACGACCCTAAGTAAGATTCCAAAGGCAATTTCAATAAGAGATAGGTTATGATCCATATTGACTAACTATAGGTTCTGAAAATGTGGAAAGTTGCAGATTTGCACTTTGGCCAGTTGATCGTAAAATGAAATACGGACCGTAAAGTGCCAGGTCGTATTCCAACTTCCAAAACTTCAACTATCTGTCAAATGCTTGAATGGTTAAAGACGACTTGAAATACGGACCGTAAACCGAAATATGGCCCGTAAACTGTGTTCGTAAATCACCATGTCTCAGCCTGACTTTCTGGTTCTGTGAGCTTATGAGCTCAGAATGTCAACCATGTGAAGACAACATACTCATATAGAGGAATTAGGAATTTGGCCAAGAACCATGCCTTTTGAAAGAAGGGTTAGCCTTACATACCTTTCCGTCGAACTATTCTACACTTGCACATTCCCTTCCAATGCTAGCGTTTATACCTTCATTAATATCATAACAATGGCCATTAGTCATTCACATTATCCACATTGCCTAGATTTCCTCAATTTGCCTCTAATTCACCCACATTCATGGTCATAACACCCAACTTCGTCCATTCGTCTAAAGTGTCTAGTTCATGATCTTAATACCATTTATAACACATTCATATCACAACACAACAACATTCATAACTCAATTCAAACTATTTCTCAAAATGTCACTATTCATCATTCATGACGTAGTTGACCATATTTTCTACAATCCATGTACTTTAATTCTCCAATACCTTAGAAGTTGGAGGAACAAGCTTTGGTTGATAATACTCCTCTTTGAGCAAAACCCTAGTTTTTCTCCATTTGGATTTTTTTGACTTGGATGATCCTTGATGATTCCCTTATCCTTGATTCACTTGTCTTAATGTTGTTGATGGCTTATAATCCTTGAAAAATCAAATAATAAATGTAGAGAGAAGTTTTAGAGAGAAGTGGTGTAATATTGTAATGAAATAAAATAAGTCTTGATCCTCATATTTAATGAATTGGAAAATCTGTGCTGGGTGAACAGTGGTCGTCCATGGAGGTTTACGGTCCGTATTTCAGTTTACGGACCGTCCCTCGTGGTCGTCTTTAAGCTTAAGCAGGACCAGAAACTTTGGCCTGCATGCATGGTGATTTACAACTATGGTTTACGGGCCGTAAATCACTTTACGGTCCGTCCACCAGGTCGTGTTTAGCCATTTCCTCGGCTGGCAGAAAGTTGAAGTTTGGCATGCCAGTTTACGACCTGGCAGTTTACGGACCGTATTGCACTTTACGGTCCGTATTTTGCAATATACGACCACTGGGCAGTTACAATTCTGCAACTTCCCATATTTCTTAGACTTCTCATTTCAAGCACCCTTGTCCATCCACATGCATTGCTCACCTTGTATCTCATCTTAACTTAGCCAACTTCCTCGTCTCACATCGGATACTTTCGAAATCTCGCCTAACGTCATCAAACGTCGTTTCTTGCTCATGGACGTCATGCACTCATATTCATCACTAGTTCGTTCTCTTGCGTACCAACGGAAAATTTTCTGAGGTGTAACATTCTACCCCCCATAGGAACATTCATCCTCAAATGTTAAAGGCTTGGGGAATTCTATAAAAATTTCGCCAGAGTTTCCTCTGTAATGTGGCACTACAACCCTATCACAACAATCCACAATAACAATGCCTCACAGGGCAATAATACAACCGCACTAGAAATTTGGCCACACACTACCTGAATGTATAAAAGGGAAAACATGCATACCTTATGATTTTGACGTCTCATCTTGGACTTCTTCCAAGGGCCGAAATAAATGTGGGTATTTGGATCGCATATTCTCTTCCGCTTCCCATGTCATTTCTCCACAGAACTTTAATTGAGGCCACTTCTTTGTTTCTAAGCCTCCGTACTTGCCTATCTAATATGGCAATGGGTATTTCATCATAAGTTAACTTTTTTGTCACTTGAATATCATTCACTGGGACGATCCTCGTAGGATCTCCAACACACTTCCGAAGCATCGAGACATGAAATACTGGATGGACTGACTCCAAATCTGGAGGTAGATCTAGCTCATAGGCCACTTTACCTATTTTGCGCACAATTTCGTATGGCCCAATATACCGGGGACTGAGCTTCCCCTTTTTGCCAAATCTCATCACGCCCTTCATCGGCGACACTTTCAAGAATACCCAATCTTTCACTTCGAACTCTAAGCCTCTTCGACGATTATCCGCATTGGACTTCTGACGACTTTGAGCCGCTAGCAACCGATCTTGTATGAGCTTAACTTTCTCTATTGCTTGCTGGACCAAGTCTGGCCCTATCAACTTAGCTTCTCCGGTTTCAAACCACCCAATTGGGGATCTACACTTTCGCCAATATAGAGCTTCATACGGTGCCATTTGAATGCTAGAATGATAACTGTTATTGTAAGAAAACTCAATGAGTGGCAAATGGTCATCCCAATTTCCTCCAAAATCTATCATACATGCCCGTAACATATCTTCAAGAGTCTGAATAGTACGTTCAGCTTGCCCATCAGTCTGTGGGTGAAATGTCGTGCTTAGGCGCACTTAGGTCCCTAAACCCTGTTGGAAAGACCCCCAAAACTTGGCTGTAAACTGAGTTCCTCTATCGGAGATAATAGATACCGGAACGCCATGGAGTCTCACTATCTCTTTAAGATAAAGCTTGGCATAATCTTCTGCCATATAGGTCGTTCTGACCGGTAAGAAATGCGCTGACTTTGTGAGTCTATCCACGATCACCCATATAGAATCGTATTTACGTCGAGAACGGGGTAACCCCGTAATGAAATCCATATTAATAACTTCCCACTTCCAAGTTGGGATTTCTATAGCTTGCAATAAGCCACCCGACTTTTGGAGTTCTATCTTCACTTGTTGGCAATTAGGACACTGAGCTATGAATTCTGCTACGTCTTTCTTCATCCCATTCCACCAATGTATAGTCTTAAGATCATGATACATTTTCGTCGCTCCGGGGTGAACGGAGTAACGGCAACAATGAGCTTCTCGCATAATCTGATGGCGTAGACCTGCCACATCGGGAACACATAACCTGCCTTGACATCGGAGAACTCCGTCTTCTGAAATGTCAAATGATGACTCCTCCTTCTGAGGGAGTGTATCTCTGTACTGCATTAGCATGGGATCCTCATATTGTCGCTCTTTTACTTCCGCTACTAACGATGAAACTGCTGAATTCTGAATAGTAGCTCCGCTGCTACCTGAGTCCATCACTCGGACTCCTAGGATAGCTAACTGCTGAAGATCACGGGCCATCTCTTTCTTTTCTAGTCGTACATCACTTAGACGTCCCATCGACCTACGGCTAAGAGCATCAGCCACAACATTTGACTTCCCGGGGTGGTACATGATTTCAACATCATAGTCTTTTAGCAACTCTAGCCATCGTCGTTGCCGCAAATTCAACTCTTTCTGCTTGAAGATCTACTGGAGACTCTTATGATCTGTATAAATATCCACATGGACACCATATAAGTAATGTCTCCATATCTTTAAAGCATGGACCACCGCGGCCAATTCTAAGTCATGGGTAGGATAATTCTGCTCATGTTTCCGTAATTGTCTAGAAGCATACGCAATCACCATACCATTTTGCATCAATACACAGCCTAGCCCGACGCCTGAAGCATCACAATAAATAACATATCCTTCCAATCCTTCTGGAAGTGTCAAGACTGGGGCTGAAGTTAGTCGGTCTTTCAACTCTTGGAAACTACGCTCGCAAGCATCTGTCCATTGAAACTTAGCTTACTTCTGAGTCAACTTGGTGAGTGGTGCAGAAATAGAAGAGAAACCCTCAACAAATCTTCTGTAATACCCGGCTAAGCCCAAAAAGCTACGAACCTCCGTAGGGGTCATGGGCCTTGGCCAAGTCTTCACTGCCTCAATCTTTTGGCTATCTACTCGAATACCGTCAGCTGCAACAATGTGGCCCAGAAATGCCACTGAGTTCAACCAAAACTCGCATTTGGAAAACTTCGCGAATAACTCTCGAGTTCGAAGAACTCCAAGGACAATACGCAAATGATCCGCATGTTCTGCCTCGGATCTAGAATACACTAGGATATCATCGATGAATACAATCACGAATAGATCCAGAAATGGCCTGAATACATTGTTCATTAAGTCCATAAACATTGTCGGTGCATTAGTTAGCCCAAACGACCTTACTCGGAACTCGAAATGGCCATATCTTCTTCTGAAAGCTGTCTTAGGATATCTTTCTCCCTAACTCTTACTTGGTGATACCCGGACCTCAAATCAATCTTTGAAAACCATTTGGCACCTTGCAATTGATCAAATAAATCATCAATCCTCGGGAGGGGATACTTGTTCTTAATTGTCACTTTATTCAATTGCCGATAATCCATGCACATTCTCAAGGAGCCATCCTTCTTCCGGACGAACAATACGGGTGCTCCCCATGGGGATGAACTAGGCCTAATGAAGCCTTTTTCAAGCAAGTCTTTTAATTGCTCCTTCAACTCTTTCAACTCTGCGGGTGCCATCCTATAGGGAGGAATAGATATGGGATTAGTGTCTGGAAACACATCAATCGGAAAATCCATCTCTCGCTCGGGAGGAAGGCCTGGAAGCTCTTCCGGGAACACATCCGGAAATTCGTTCACTACCGGAACTGACTGAAGAGTCGGCGACTCAGCTTCTACATCTCTAACTCGTACTAGGTGATAAATGCACCCTTTCGTGATCATCTTCCTTGCCTTTAGATAGGAAATAAACCTACCTTTTGGTGACGCCATAGTTCCTTTCCATTCTAAGACTGGTTCTCCCGGAAACTGGAAGCGAACCATTTTCATTCTACAATCAACATTGGCGTAGCAAGAAGCCAACCAATCCATGCCCATAATGACATCAAAATCTACCATCTTTAGTTCATGCAAGTCAGCTATAGTACGGTGGTCACATATCACGACTACACAATCTCTATACACTCGGCTAGCTATCACCGATTCGCCAACGGGCGTAGACACCTCAAAAGGTTTGATCGACTCCGGCTCGACTATAAACCGACCCGCAATATATGGAGTAACATAAGAAAATATGGAGCCCGGGTCAATCAAAGCATATACATCATGAGAGAATACCGATAATATACCTGTGACTACGTGAGGAGAAGACTCAAGATCTTGGCGTCCAGCCAAAGCAGAAATACGGTGCTGAGAACCGCTAGTACTGGGAGCTCTCCCTCTGCCTCTACCATGGCCAGCTGGCACATGTGAACCTGGCCCCGTAGGGCGTACAGATACCGAAGATCCGGCTACCGACCCTGATGGTTGGGTCCTACCTCTACCATGTACTGAGGGGCAATCACGTATAATATGGTCTTGCCGACCAAATGAATAGCAATCATCTGAACCAACGGCATTGACCCCAATGCATCTTCCCACATTGGGAACACGGTGGTACGGGTGGCCTTGACTAGCCCAAATCACCTCTGAACTGGGGTCCTGTATAACTCGGACTCGGCCCTGAACGAGCAGATCTATCAAGGCCCTGGCCTGAGAACCGTGGAGGTGGACTGGTCATAGAATAGCCTGAATGGCTGGGAAGCTGCTGTCTGTGTCCACCCCTTGACTCGCTCGTCGAACCTGAAGGTCTAGCTCTCTTGATATGTCCCCTATTTTGCTCACGTTCATTTCTCCGCTACTGTAGGTGTTCCTCTAATTCCTGAGCATGTGCCTGAATGCGTGCAATATCCATTCCATCCTGAAGGGACGCAGTTAAGCATTTATCCATCAAGTGTGGCCCTAGGCCTTTCACAAACCGGTGCACCCGATCGCCCATATCCGCTACCATGGCCGAAGCATACCTAGCCAAGGAATTGAAGCGGAGACTATACTCTGTAGCACTCATGCTACCTTGCCTCAGATTCAAGAATTTATCGGCCCTAGCTCCCTCAATCTATATGACGCTAGCTCCACCGATTCGGTGTCTGAAGCATGTATCAACCGGAGCGTCCTTAGCATACCATCAATAAAGTCCTGGGGATCCTCCTCCAGTTTCGACCCAAAGAATTCCGGGGGTTTCAAAGCAATGAAGTCACGGGCCCTTGCACTAACAGCCCTGTCACCTTGCCCTGCGCTTGGCCTCTGAGTCTGGGCCGCAACCAACTGAGTCAACAAATTAATGTCCTCTCTCACGTCTTGGCCCGAAGCATTCGGTGGAGGAGCTGGAGCTGGGGCTGAGGCTCCCACGTGCTCCTCGGTAATAGGCATTGTCTGGGAGGACTGAGATTAAGCCGCACTCTGGGACTCATCTTCCTCTACTACCGGTGGCGGTGCTCTTTCAGCCCGCTTTTCTGCCACCGTCTTGCCCTTTTGGGCTGCTGTAGCCTTTTTCTTTTTAGGCATCTCTGAAATACACAACACATGATTTAGGAACAAGAATTTCTTACATCATAGCTCTATCGCACGATTTTTATGAAGAAAGAAGGTCATATATTCCTAAAATGTCCGCAGCTTCTCGTTTATAAGTGTGGCGCGCAACACACCCATAACCAAGACTCTACTAGACACGGCTCGTAGACACATCCTAGTACTGAACTGCTCTGATACCACTTTTGTCACGACCCGACTAGGGGGCCGCGACGAGCACCCGGTGCTACCCCACCCGAGAACCCCCTTATCGTACATAACATAACATCTAGGTGAACCATAAGTCAATTCGTGCTTTTCTTATCGTTAATCATATTGATCCCATTAGACGACCATCATCATTTAACATATTATAGGCATCTATGCCACATCATAAGTACAAGGCCGACGTGGCTAACAAAGATATACAAAACTTGGGCCGAACATCTCTACCCACATACACATGACTACGAGCCTCTAAGGGTATGATATATCGTATGAGCGGGACAGGACCCCGCTATGCCCATAATTATATACACAAAATAATATGTACCCAAAAGCTACGGCTCCGAAAGAATTGGAGCTCTGCTATGCAATCTCTGAATAAGCAGCTATGGATCAAGTCTGTCTCCCTGTGCACCTGCGGGCATGACGCAGCGTCCACAAACAAAAGGACGTCAGTACGAAGAATGTACTGAGTATGTAAAGCATGATCAACATCAATATAGAAGCATAATAGATATCATATGAAATATCATAGGAGGGGAGACAGTAATATCATCATCATCATGTCGCTTACTTGCATACATCGTCGTTCGTATCCCATAATAATAGCCATACCACTTTGTGTTCATATTCGTATACATGCCCTTACTAAGTCTTATCACACTCATATTCATATTATATACATGGTCATATCATATACATAGTATTTACATAGCATACCTAACCTCGTAGGATCGGTGTGTCATACATACTTAGCCAACCAAGGCTCAAGATCATACATACCTGGCCCTACCAAAGCGTCAGGGTTATCCGTACAATCTGCACAGTTGTGCGCGCGTTTCGTAATCGTATACATACTTTATACATAGTCATATACATATAGTCTTCCCCGGCATCATAAGCTCGGGGTCTTATCATAGCCCTTCATAGGCATACATATACATATATCATAGCTCGTAAGCATCTCTAATCTCATTTTACTCTCATCATTACTATCCTCATCATCATCGTGACATCTATATTATAGACTTACTCGTCATACGAGGAACATAGTATAATCATAGTACATATCAAGGGTCGTGAGCTTATGAGCTCGGAATGTCAACCATGTGAAGACAACATACTCATATAGAGGAATTAGGTATTTGGCCAAGAACCATGCCTTATGCAAGAAGGGTTAGCCTTACATACCTTTCCGTCGAACTATTCTACACTTGCACGTTCCCTTCCAATGCTAGCGTTTATACCTTCATTAATATCATAACAATGGCCATTAGTCATTCACATTATCCACATTGTCCACATTGTCTAGATTTACTCAATATTCCTCTAATTCACCCACATTCATGGTCATAACACCCAACATCGTCCATTCGTCTAAAGTGTGTAGTTCATGATCTTAATACCATTTATAACACATTCATAACTCAATTCAAACTATTTCTCAAAATGTCACTATTCATCATTCATGACCTAGTTGACCATATTTTCTACAATCCATGTACTTTAATTTTCCAATACCTTAAACATCATGTAAAAATCATGAATCTTACCTTATACGTTGTAGGAACAAGCTTTGGTTGATAATACTCCTCTTTGAGCAAAACCCTAGTTTTTCTCCATTTGGATTTTTTTGACTTGGATGATCCTTGATGATTCCCTTATCCTTGATTCACTTGTCTTAATGTTATTGATGGCTTATAATCCTTGAAAACTCATATAATAAATGTAGAGAGAAGTTTTAGAGAGAAGTGGTGTAATATTGTAATGAAATAAAATAAGTCTTGATCCTCATATTTAATGAATTGGAAAATCTGTGCTGGGTGAACAGTGGTCGTCCATGGAGGTTTACAGTCCGTATATCAGTTTACGGACCGTCCCTCGTGGTCATCTTTAAGCTTAAGCAGGACCAGAAACTTTGGCCTGCATGCATGGTGATTTACGACCATGGTTTACGGGTCGTAAATCACTTTACGGTCCGTCCACCAGGTCGTGTTTAGCCATTTCCTCGGCTGGCAGAAAGTTGAAGTTTGGCATGCCAGTTTACGGACCGTATTGCACTTTACGGTCCGTATTTTGCAATATACAACCACTGGGAAGTTACAATTCTGCAACATCCCATATTTCTTAGACTTCTCATTTCAATCACCCCCGTCCATGCACATGCATTGCTCACCTTGTATCTTATCTTAACTTAGCCAACTTCCTCGTCTCACATCGGATACTTTCGAAATCTCGCCTAAGGTCATCAAACGTCATTTCTTGCTCATGGACGTCATGCACTCATATTCATCTCTAGTTCATTCTCTTGCGTACCAACGGAAAATTTTCCGAGGTGTAACACCAGTCCATACCCATAATAACGTCAAAATCTTACATTTTCAACTCATGTAAATCAGCGGTAGTATGACGGTTACAAACTACGACTACACAATTTCTATATACCCATTTACCTAGCACTGGTTCCCCCAGCGGCGTAGACACCTCAAAGGGTTTGATCGACTCAGGTTTCACCCCGATACGATTAGAAACATAAGGAGTAATATAGGAAAGAGTAGAACTCGGATCAATCAATGCATACACATCATGAGAGGATACTGAAAATATACTTGTGACTACGTTAGGGGAAGACTCAAGATCTTGCCATCCCGCCAGTGCGTATAGATGGTTCTGAGGGCCTCTTAAACTGGGAGCTCTTCCTCCTCTGCCTCTGCCGCGGCCTGCTGGAGTCTGGGACATCTGCCCCAGAGGGCGCACAGAATATGAAGAGCCAACTGCAGACCTCATCAGTTTTGCCACACCGACACCCTCTCTCAAAGGACAATCCCGCATCATCTGACTAATCTGACCGCAATGATAACAAGCCTTTGAGCCTTGGCAACGTTGCCCCGAATGTGGCTTACCACATTGGTTGCATCGTGGTAGGGGCAGCCTCATCGGACCGGGTTCACCTCTATACTGGGAGCCCAAAAACCCGCAGTTCTGACCCTGTCCCGAATAAATAGGGCGATAAAATCTCTTGCTTGCGAACCGAGGAGGTGCACCGATTGCTGATTGGCCTGTATGACAGGAATATTACTGCGATCGACTCCCTCAAAATTCTCTAGCAGCACCGAATGATCTGGCCCTCTTACAGTACCTCATATCATAATCACGCTCACTTCTTTGTGGCTGCTGCTATTCCTCCAAATTCTGTGCATGGGCCTGAATACGAGCAATATTCATCCCGTCCTGGAGCAAAGCAATCAAGCACTTCTTAACTAAATGCGGACAGAAACCACTCACGAACCGATGTACATGGTCCCCCATGGCCAGGGAATACCTAGCCAGAGAATTAAAGTTGTGACAGTATTCCCAAGCGCTCATATTCTATTTCCTAAGATTCAAGAACTT
Organism: Lycium barbarum; assembly: GCF_019175385.1. Lineage (NCBI taxonomy): Eukaryota > Viridiplantae > Streptophyta > Magnoliopsida > Solanales > Solanaceae > Lycium > Lycium barbarum. The sequence continues at coordinate 35,923,990 of NC_083342.1, read as the reverse complement.
ATCGGCTTGGGCCCGTCGAACTTTCGGTGGTAGCTAATGTCAGAGGAAGGAATCCACGAACTCCTGCCATACTGGGGAGGTGTATTTGCCCCTCGTGAAGACATCCAAGTGTTGTACCAGTGAACGGCCACATCCCGCAGTCTGTAAGAAGCCAATTCAACTAACTCAGTATCAGAAGCATGTATTATCCATAGCGTCCTCAGCATTTCATCTATAAAGCCCTGTGGGTCTTCATCCGGCTTTGGCCCGTAAAATTCTGGAGGATTCAGGCTAATAAAATCACTGGCTCGTGCACTAACTGCTCTATCACCTTCGCCCGCACCTTGCCGCTAAGCTTGAGCGGCAACCAACTAGGTCAGCAACTGAATAGCCTCGTTAATCTATTGGCCTGAGGCACCTGGCGGTGGAACTGGGGGCACTGGAGCTAGAGATGAAGCCCTTTCGTGCTCCTTTGGTAAGGGTGGAGTAGAAGAGGTTCGAGATGGAACCTCGCTATGAGACTGACCCTCTTCTATCCCTACCGGTGGCTCCTGTTCAGTCCTTCTTCTGACCACAATCTTGCCCTTCCGGGCTGCTATAGCTTTCCTCTTCATAGGCATTACTGAAATCATAACACATAATTAGGAAAAAGGAAATCCTGATGACATAGCTCTATCGCACGATCTAAGATAAGAAAAAAGGTCAATTGTTCCTAAATGCCCTCTAGCCTTTTGTTTATAAGTATGGTACGCTTCACACACATAAACAGGAATCTACCGGACATGGCTCGTAGACACGCTCTAGGACAAACTGCTCTGATATCACTTTTTTCACGACCCAACAAGAGGGCCATGACGGGCACTCAGAGCTACCCTATCGAGTACCTCTAAACATACACCTTATAATTATTTCTAGGTGGGCCATAAGCTATCTCATATGTATCATACTCTGTTAGAACATGTATCGCAATATAATGGCACGCCATTATGTAATCATCAACAACGATGCCAATAAACATAAGCCATCAAGGTTGTCTACGTATTATACATCAATAAATGCTTGTAAGACTACGAAACGTCCAAATACATGCATCGGTCTACGAGCCTCTATACATAGAAAACAAGAATCCATAAAGACGGGGCAGGACTCCGCCATGCCCAAGTATGCACATAAAAGAGGAGTGCCAATAAGCTGCAGCTCCGAAACAACTGGAGCCTTTTTGACACTCCGCTGATAGAGCTCCTACGAATCGGTCCGTCTACCTATGGACATGAACGCAACATCCAGGAGAAGGGACATCAGTATGAAAAATGTACTGAGTCTGCAAAGCATGAATAATAACATAATAAGAGATAAGGATCTTATCATAAGATAAGATAATTTGTACATGTGATTGTCGCATAAGGCGGCTATCATGCATGCTTAGCTCTCTTTCAAACTACACTTTTCATATACATCTGATAGTATTACTGCGGAATGTGCAACTCGATCCATAAGTATATACTATTGCTGCGGAATGTGCAGCCCGATCCATACCCATATATCTCGCGTCCGGGACGATATCATAATATGCCAATTGATCAGGTGGTTATGCGTATATAATGCCTCGCCCTTTTTTCCATATCACATATATACATATAGATACATAAAACATATATAATATAAGTAGCATGCATGAGAGCCGAAATAAAGGTTGTCACTTTATCGGAGTGTTGTAAGGTCGGTAACCTCCGATTACATTATGGAACGATCATCATCATTTTATCTCACCTTGAAGGAAAAAATATAATAAAGTGAGATCAACAACAACGAATGAGATCAAAGAAATCATGGAATAAGCTCCATAGTCTCATAATGGCACCAATTCATAAGCTTTGGAATATCTAGAAATAGGATCATCATCATCATAAAACGTACTTCATCTTTAACATCATAAGAAACCTTTACAAATGATAAACTTCTAGCTTCTAGAGGTAAGAAAGTTATGGAAAATATGTATGGAATCATAACATAGGAATCATGCCTTTTGAAAGAAAGGGACTAGCCTTAACATACTTGATTGATCTCCTACTAATTAACGCTTATTCTCCCGAACTTGCAAATCTACATTCAAGAGAAATTATACTATCGTTAGACTTATCGTCATATACCTATCTCAAGTCTTTAGGTCAAACTCCTTTAGAATCTGCCAAAATTCGGGCAGCATCTTCCCTGTTTATATCCCTAGCCCAAAATCATAATTTCAGCAACTAACACAACCACCACAACAATAACACCAATAACATCATTCTCAATACCAAAATATTCCATAAATATTCCACACGATGTTTATCCAATTTTTTAACCAACAAATTCATTATACGACTATTTAATAACTTTCGCTCCATAATTAAACCTAAATCAATACCAATAAAGGAAGATTCATTCCTTACACCCGCTAGAACCGCGATACCTTCAATATTCACCTTGAATTCCATCCATGATTCACAGTAATATGATATTATAATCGCAACTATATGCTGTCAGAACCTGAATCCAGAGAATATACTAAATTCGCGTTAAAATTTGAGGTTTGGAACTTGGGAGAAATTTTCAAAAGGTTAGAGAGGTTTTGGGGATGTTTTGAATAATAACTGAGGGGGTAAGCCCCCTTATATAATGTTACAGATTCTGTCCAAATCGACTTAAGCATTACTCAGCACGTTCGCCCCACCTTGGGGCGCATTCGCGCTGAGTTGTCCCCTGGCTCCCCTGCGCGTTGGCGCCACCCTTAGGCGCGTTCGCGCAGAGTTAATCCCTACTCAGGCATCCTGTCTTAAAATGATCATAACGCTTGATCCTGATGTCCAATCGATGCACTGTTTGTTGCGTTGGAAACTAGACTTCCAGAACTTCATTTTAGGCTTTTATTTTGCTCCAAAACTCCTCATATACTAAGATATATCCTTTCTCCAAGTTGGGCCAAAATTGCCCCTCATAGTCATAAGTTAAGCACAAATGATCTCATATATCTTTGGAGGTAACTCAGGGTCCACAATTGAATGACTAGCACCTAGCAAATCTCAATGTACAAAACTTACGAGGTGTAACAAAGGGACAGCCTTAACATTCCTTGAAGCGTATCTAATCATCCAACTTCTACTTCTCGAACTCGTAAGTCTACAATCAAGACATCATAGGCCACAATTAGACCATTTAACTTACTTATTAATCAATTTAAGTACGAAAGGAACTTAACAAGTTTCAGATAGTATCTCCTTCGTAAACTTACCAATCCCTCAATTTGAACTTCAACCCAAACATCAACAAAAACAATATCAATACCTAAATATTAAAATATATCGAATCTATTCAAAATCATCCCTCAAAACAACCCTTAATTTTTACACGAAAAATTTTCGCGTCATGTGCGTTGTGAGTAAACTAACGTAAGCTCGGAGAGGTCATGGAACCCTTATAAGGTTAATGAATACTCTTAACAAGTGTTAAACAAGTGTCTAAAGGTTCCGGGATCAAGCAAATTGAAGAAAATAAGTTTGTAGAAAATTTGGAAAAATTTTGGATAGAAATTTTTGGTCAACTTCAGAGAGGTATATCTCCGGGTATATCAGGAGTTTTGAGCTGTTTCAAGAGCCTAAAATGAAGTTCATCGATCTAATTGCCAACGCAACAAACCATTCGTCAATGCGACATCGGCGTAGGGTGATATGGGTATTTTAAAATGGACTACCAGAAGCTGCGAACCTACGCGGAAATTGAAGAAACCACTTAATACGCCTACTAATTTCGGCCCACCAGCCCAAACCAACTTGGACAACTATATATACCCCTTAAGTCACCTAAATTACCTCATTTGTCACCATTTCTTATATCCACACCTCTCTAGAATCTCCCACACTTCTCTCTCCACATTATAAGAGTGTTCTTGAAGGTTGTCCACCATTGGAAAAATTCTATACCATAATAAAAGAGGATCAAACTCCAAAACCCAAGCTAAATCATGGAAAAGGATTGTTCTTGCCTCTACTTAATGTTGTGATGAATTAGGTCTTGGAAGAAGTTGAATGGGGTGAAGTTCTTCTACTGTAAGGTATGTTCTCCACCCTATTTCTCATGATTAAGTTGATTTAAAAGTTTTACAAGTCCTATAAAAGAAGAGAATCATAGTAGAGAAGTTGCAAAGTATTAAGTTGAAGTTGATGGCTATGGGCTGATTTTGTAAGGGGATTTTGGTTTGATTTAAGTTTAATTTGGATAAAATTTCTTGACTATGGTATTGTTGGTGCTGTTATTATTGTTTGGGAGTTGTTTTGAAAATTGGTGGAAGCAGCCAAAATAGGGGAAGTGCGGCCCAAATTTCGCTTGTTCATTAGTTACTCTAGTTTGAATTTATGAGTGTTTTCAAGACTTAACCTTAGTATGAATCCTCTTGTGTGTTGATTTGCGAGCTTGGGAGGAGAACGATAAGTAGTTAAGGAGACGTAAAGGTATGTTAAAGTTTTCCTTTCTTTCCTTTTGGCATGCTCTACCATAAGTTCGAACGTGATGATACTCGTAATGAATCCACTCCTAGATGAGCTAATGTCCCTATGTTTATATTAGTGTTGTTCATATCCTGAGTTCTTTGACATCTTATGTCCTGAAGGGTCATCCCTATGTTGTATGTTTCCATGATGGTGTCTAAATCCCGAAGGGGACATTTACAAGGCCTCTTTATTCATATGTATTTCATATTTGATTTTTATGTCTCAAAGGAGGAAAATGAAAAGGGGAAGAAGTTCCGATTTTGACATCAATTTTGCTCCGAGGGGAATCCTTTAATGCAAATGCAACTTGGGTCAACATATATTTTACTTAAATAAATATTCAACGAGACTCCGCAATTTCACAGTGTGACTTAAATAAATATACTATGAGACACGTCCTTTGGGTTGAATAATTCATCCAGAATTGTGTAATTAAGAACAATAGTTTTCATATTTTTAATGTATTAGAGAAATGAGCAGCATAAACGTCTCAACGAATAGAGCATCTAGTGAGATTCAAATTCATTAATACCCTACTTCTATGCCCTCATTTCACGTACCTTCGCATTAAACATTCCTTGTCAGAGGGAATTTCAAGTTTGAGGATACATGCCTCTTTAAAACCTACGGAGAAAAAGAAGGGCATAAGTTTATTTCTATGACAACTTTTGAAAAACCGCAAAAGGGTGTGTGTTTATTTCTATTAAACTGTGGTAACTCTTGATCAAGTAACATTATAAATGGTAGAAACTCTTCAAATAGCCCGACATGTTTATTTTTATTAAATAGGATATTTAGGTTAATAAAGGGTATTTACATAATTTAACTTTCAGGTTAGGGAGTTCATGCTTTTAATATAATATAAATGTACGACATGATTTTTTGGGTAAGAGGAAAAGTGCTAAGGCATTACATATGCAAAACACCTAATCAGCTAGTATACAATGATTATGATGCCCTAACGGGCTACCCGATAGGGTCATTATGCTATTATGCCCGAAGGGGCTGCTGTCACGACCCGACTTGAGGGCCATGATGGGTACCCGGAGCTGACTACCGAGCACCACTTGCTATGCCAATCATCTAACCAATTTGAACATACACAATATCCAAAGTGACACACACACACACACACACACACACACACACACACACATATATATATATATATATATATATATATATATATATATATATATATATATACATGCTCTCACGGCTGTAAAAATAATATACAAAAATATATACTGATGTATCCACGAGACAACTACTGCCCACGTATCCCTATCTATGAGCCTTTACTAGAGTACTAAGATATGATGACGGGACAGGACCCCGTCATACCCAAAATATATATACAAAAAATAATATGACCATAAGTAGCACCTCTGACGTAGTGGAGTGCTCCTGAGAATCTGCTGATAAGATAAGCTCCTATGGATCTGCACTGTCTCCCTGTCTACCTGTGGGCGTGAACACAGCGTCCAAAAGAAAAGGACGTCAGTATGAAAAATGTACTGAGTATGTAAGGCATGAATAGTAATAACATAATAAAGAGGCAACGAAACATGAGGTCAAGATATAACCTGCTTACCCTTTAAAGGAAAACACATGTACGCATATCAAATATACCATCATCATTAACCCGCTCCGGGTAGCTATCACACGCTGCCCACTAGTGGTGTCATGTCCGGCCCTCTAGCCATGGTGTAATCATAATCCACCCGCCTTGGCGGTGTCATGCTCGACCCACTAGTCTCAGTGTAATCATAAGTCGCCTGCCTTCGACGTGTCATGCTCGGCCCTCTAGGCTTGGTGTAATCATAAGCTGCCCGCCTTAGCGGTGTCATGCCCGGCCATCTAGGCACGGTTTTATCTCATCATTATATGCTTATCCTAAAATATGCATTAGAAATCGATTAAATACTATAATTCTATCGGGGTGACGTAAGGTCTCACTTTGAAGGAACTAGCATCATAAGGTGAGTCTAGCAACAACGAATAACATCAAAGAATCGTATAAAGACCATTAGCTTTGTAGAAATATCATATCATGAGCTTCAGAATCTCTAGGATTAGACTCATCATCATCATTATCATATTCATAACATATCTCTTATCTTTATTGTTACACCTTGAAAATTTCCCCGAGAACGTACAGTGGATAGGCTAACAAAGGGCATAGCGTGTACGATGTTTTAATAAGAAAGGAACGTCGTTTGACGACCCTAAGTAAGATTCCAAAGGCAATTTCAATAAGAGATAGGTTATGCTCCATATTGACTAACTATAGGTTCTGAAAATGTGGAAAGTTGCAGATTTGCACTTTGGCCAGTTGATCGTAAAATGAAATACGGACCGTAAAGTGCCAGGTCGTATTCCAACTTCCAAAACTTCAACTATCTGTCAAATGCTTGAATGGTTAAAGACGACTTGAAATACGGACCGTAAACCGAAATATGGCCCGTAAACTGTGTTCGTAAATCACCATGTCTCCGCCTGACTTTCTGGTTCTGTTATGATTAAATACGTCCATGAAATACGACCCGTAAACTAGAATACGGACCGTAAACTGAGTTTACAACCACTGTTGTACTTTCGACGACTGTTCATTCCAGATCAGATTTTGGGTTGTTAAAAAGGGGACCAAGTTTATTATTTCATTTCCACTCTTCACCCCTTCTCTCTATGTTATATCCCGCAATTTTGCATATTTGAAAATTTGTTTGAAATAATTGTGACAAGCTAAAGACAAGGCTATATTTTGATTTGGTTCAATACATACATAAGTTGCGCATGGAAAATATTGATGTAGAAAATATGGAAGGAGACCAAGGGCAAAAATTGGAATTTTGGAAATTTGTTCCGGGAATTACAAAATAAGAATTTTAACGAATTGGGCTCACAAAATGGAAAGAAAAATGAGGCCCAATTTTAGAGGGGGTGGCCGGCCATTTTGAGGTCCAAGCCCATGGAATTTTATTAATTTCCATGTGCAAAATTATAATAAAGGACCATATATGAGTCATCTTCACTAGAAACTTCAAGAACACAAAAAGAAATTGAGAGGAAAAAAGAAGAAGGCCTCACGGCCAAGAGAGAAGGAGGAAGAAAAATATTTTGTGTGCATCATCTTGAGTCCAAAAACCTTGTTCTTCTTGAATTAGTAACAAGCTCAAGACGCTCTTCAATGTGGTATAATTAGTTTGGCGAAAGAACCACGTTTGCGGAAAGTTGGAATTTAAAGAAAAGGTATGAATTCTATATTTTGTGTTATGTAATAAGTGTATGTGTTATAATAATTAGAATTAGATGAGAATCATGAAAGGATGGTGTGTCTGTGCAGGGCGTGTGTGTGTGTGTAAATGATGTGTTGGCCGTGAGCCATGTTGGTGTGGAGGAAAAATGAATTCAAGTTCATTTAGTTTGTTAGTTGTGTCGTTGTGACCTTTGTGATGCAAATAAAGGTTTAATGACTTGGATTGACATTGGAAGTGCTTGCATGTAATTATGAGAAATTATATTAATTTTTCATGATTTTATATGAGTATGGGATTAAGGTTTTAAATGTGAAATATGATTGTTGTTAGTAAGCTTGGAAGGAAAATAATGTAATTTGGAAGTTTAGGTGAATTATGGTGTTGGTGGAAATTTTGTATATTTTTGTATATCGTGTGTATATATTGTAGAAATGATACGAAATGCTTCCAAATGACATTGTAACGATATTGATTAGTAGTGAATATGAAAATATTGAGATTGGGTTGGAAATGTGAGATTGGAAATGAGAGTTGTTACACTAGGTTGGAAGGAGGACTAGTTATGCCTTATTGCGTTTTGTAGTTGTTGTTGGTATTGTTGTTGGGTTGATTGTTGTTATTCTGAGCCGAGTTGTATTCTCGGGGTGTCGCATTTATAGGGGAAATGCTGCCGAAATTTCGGTTGGCAAGCGTTGGTTAAGGTTAGAAATTTTAAGTCTCATGAATAGTAACTGATAAATGTGACCATTTGCAGTCTTTGGGCGAAACTGGAATCGAGTTTGGACGAGCGTAGGACGCAACCAAGGTATGTAAAGTCTTTTCCTTCTTTCTTAGGCATGTTCTAAATGTAATAGGCTCAGACGCGAGCCTCAGAAACGACCCTGTTCCTCGAAATTCGATATTGAAATTGGCTCTAAATCTTTCAGTAAGATTGAACTAGTTTCCTCTAAATTGCCGCCAAATTGACCTATAAGTGTGCAACGTTTGCTAATTGAGCCGGAATGCCCTAAAACTCTCATGAACGACTCCATATTACTTATGATCCATAATTTCATGTATGTCCACTCGGCTCGGCCCAAGGTGGGCCCACGAAACATTGGCATTTTCTGTATGGTTCCGATTAACCCATTTCTGTCCGAAACTCACAGGTAACTCTTGGTTATTATTGTGTCCGCTATATGACAAGCGTTATGGCTATCGTTATGAGTCTCATAATATATTCTGACGTCTGGAGCGGTTCTAGACATTTTATTTTGATATAATCTGTCGTGCCATTCCAAATGACATTTATGCGTATCTACTATGGATTTTGTCCGATTATTTGATTTGTCCTATCATCTGGACTATTTCCGTTTCATTGAGTCTGTATGCATATAGTTTCTCATTAATCTGTTCGTGGATGCCTCAATGCTTCCTTCACTGCGCCCGGGCCAGGTTCTGTTACTCGTGCACATTCCACTGCATTGTTCACCGCGTCCCTCGGTGTGCGGGCCGGGTTCTGTTTACATCTGTATATGATTTGATAATGTGTTTGTATGGGGATGGAGGCCAGGATGGCATATTATCTTACCTGTCTGTCCACCGCGTCCCGTACTAAGAGGGCCGGGATCTGTTACCGCGTCCCTTTTAAAAGGGTCGGGATCTGATATGTATGTATATGCTTATGACTCTGCATGCATGATTCTGTCTGTTACAGTTCTGTACGTCTAATCTGGAATATGATTCTGTCTGTCACACTTCTGGAAATCTGATCTGGATCATGACTCTGTCTGATGCATTTCCGTACGTCTGGTTCGGACTATGATTCAGTCTGTCACATATTGTACATCTAACTCAGATTTCGAATTTGGTTAGTCACATTCTGCACTCCTGATCTGTGTTACGATTCTGTCAGCTATACTCGGTTCCTCTGATTCATATTACGGTTCTGTCGGCTATGCCCCGTGCATACGATATATATATATTGTGTGAATCTGTCCATACACTCTGTAGTTCTGCTTCGATTTCGGGTTCGAGTTCGTCCGTTATATTTTTGTATTTCTGATTCAGATTATGATTATTGTTGTTACATTTCGGCTTTACATACTCGGTACATTTTCTGTACTGACCCCCTGTTCTTCGGGGGCTGCGCTATATGCCCACAGGTACAGACGCACCGCGTGATACGCCACCAGTGTAGGATCTCCGTTCTGCGGTTTGGAGTGCTCCCTTTTGATCCGGAGCTTATACTTTTGGTATATACCTTTTTCTGTTGTATATTCTGTACATATGTTTATGTGGGGTACGACGGGGCCCTGTCCCGTCATCTGATTCTGTTATGTCTGTTAGAGGCCTGTAGACATGTTTGTGGGTTGTGGGTTGTCACTGGTCTGGTAGGTACGTGTGAGATTGCGACTTAAGTGACCCTGCTTGCCATGATAGCCTCAACGGCTTCTGTATAAGTCTATGTATATAAATATGTTTTGTAAGATGTATGTTATATCCGTATGAACTTGTATATGTCTAATTCAATTAGTTGGTTAGTACGCTAACTCTGTCAGGTAGATTCGTATGGGTGCCCAGTTAGGACACCAGTCGCGGCCACGGGGTTGGGTCGTGACAAAAGTGGTATCAGAGCGGTTTGTCCTCGGAATGTCTACAGGCCGTGTCTAGTAGAGTCTTGTTTATCGGTGTGTTGTGCACCACATCTATAAACAGGAGGCTACAGGACATTCAGGATGTTACCCTTTCCTTGGATCTTAGATCGTGCGTTAGAGCTGTACTATCAGGATGTTTCTCTTTCTCACGAAATGTTATGTTTTCAGCGATGCCTCCAAAGAAGGCGACGGCCGCCCAGATGGGCAAGGCGGTGCCAGAGACCGGGGAGACTAGCCGGGCCCAGAGGGTTACCAGAGCCCACCCCCAAACCATGCCCGACGTTGTGCCCCAGTCAGAGGGGTCTACTGTACCACTACCGGAGGGGACGGAAGCAGCTCCACCCTTAGCCCCGGAATCCCCAGCTCCCCAGCCAGAGACTGAGAATAGGACTTTGAGGGAGACCGTGCAGCTGCTGACAACGATAGTGGCCGGACAGGCTCGCGGACGCGGGCGGAGAGGTGATGATGACGATGACAGGCGCGATAGCCTGAGAGTCCGTGATTTTCTGACGTGCGGCCCCCCCAGAGTTTTTCGGGTCCAAGCCCGAGGAGGACCCCCATGACTTCATTAGGGGGATGAGGCACTCATTAAGACTGGTCTGGGCTACGGAGACCGAGTCCGTGGAGCTAGCCTCACACAGATTACGTGATGTGGCGGCTAATTGGTATGAGTCCTGGGAGCTGTCCAGGGGTGAGGGTGCTCCCCCAGCTACCTGGGATGAATTTGTGGCCGCTTTCCTTCGCCACTTTCTCCCTCCGGAGCTGTGACGGGCGAGAGTTGACAGGTTTTTGTAGCTAAAGCAAAGAGGCAGGAGTATCCGGGAGTATAATCTAGAGTTTGATTCCCTAGCCCGATATGCCCCTACTATCGTGGCCGATATGGAGGACAGAATGCACCGGTATGTGATGGGGCTGGATGATTACCTAGTTGATGCCTGTATGGCGATGGCGGCGCAGACAGATATGGATATCGCTCGATTGCAGGCTTATGCCCTAGGGATGGAGGACCGCCATCGAGCATATCAGCCCAGCAGAGATCGCGAGAGGAGGCCGCCCAAGAGGGCCAGATCCGCGGGATATTCTGGAGATTTCCGAGGCGGATGGTCTCAGCAGCCGTCCGGTAGGTCTCTTCCTCCGTCAGGCCGGGGTACGCAGTTCCCCGGCAGACGTTTTGATGGCGCAGGTTCGTCTGGGGCCGGCCAGAGTTCCAGAACATCCGGTCCGCAGGTGAGTAGAGGTTCTGGTCAGTCTAGGCCACCGATGCCCCGGTGTTCTTATTGTGGGAAGCCTCACCCGGGGGAGTGTTATTGCGCTACGGGCGCCTGCTATTTTTGTGGCAGTCCAGATCATATGGTGAGGGAGTGCCCGTACAAGGGCGGTTTAGGTTTAGCCCAACCTACTGGGTCAGTTGCCGGCTCATCTTCTCCTTCAGTAGCTATGCGCCCCACGGGGCGAGATATGCCGGCACCAGCGAGTCGTGGCAGAGGTCGTGGAGGAGCTTCCAGTTCCGGCGGTCCCTTGAACCGCGTGTATGCTTTGACCGGCCGGCAGGACCCAGGAGCGTCCCCGAGTGCAGACCCAGGTATACTGTTAATCTTTTTCTTGAGAAATATGTGTATTGATAGATCTGTACTCTATTGTATTACGCGATTTTCTCCTTCTGGGTGTTGGCAAAAGTAAGATAAAATCCAAACCAATAGAACCGTCTAAGATGGTTATACGTACAGATGAAAATAAATATTAAGAATTTAGAAGGGCGATATGGTCATTGCATGGGTTAAACTGGGGTGGGACCCGCTACGAAAAGTTTTCGAAAATTTATTAAGACTCCGATCTGCTCTAAACTACGTGACAAAGGTCGTGTGGAGTAGTCGACGCAATTATATTAGCAATAACGCACCAAAACATGTGAAAGTTTCGAAGTTAAGCGTGCTGGAACCAGAGCAATTCTGCGATGGGTGACCCCCCTGGGAAGTATACCCAATTTTCGTAAATGTTGCTATAAAAGATAAATGGGAACTTTGGGGGTAACCAAACGGAAGAGAGAGTAGGTGGAATAGCCAGTACCCTTATAGGGGTCGCGCAGAGCGAAGCAGACCTATGGGTGAAACGCAATATCGCCCGGGAATCAGAGCGAGTTTGAATAACGGTTGGAAACGTTTGCAAGTAGGATAGTAGTAAACGTATATGTATGTGTATGATTTTTATCTGGTGACCATATTAATTAAGAAGTGGGTTCCAGTAACAAATGTTGTAATACATGGAAGGCATTAATGAAGGTGATTTAACTCTGACCATTATTCTGTATGCCATACTTCTACGCCTCTGGTTTTGATGAAGCTCTGTCTGTTATGCCTCTGTACTTCTGGATCTGATTATATTTCCGTCTGATACGCCTCTGTACGTCTGACTCTGATTATGCCTCTGTACGTCCGACTCTGATCACAAATCTGTCTGATACATCTCTATATGTCTGACTCTGACCACGAATCTGTCTGATATAATTCCACACGTCTGACTCCGACTACGGATATGTCCGCCATAGTTCAGTACATCTAACCCTGATTATGAATCTGTCCGATATGCTTCTGTACGTCTGGCTCTAATTATGAATTTGTTTGATATGACGTAAGAATACGATAACGTTGTAAGCATCCGAGGAGTATGACAAGAGGTGAAAGATATTGATGGCAATTGTAACGTTGAGAAGGATTTTGAAGGAAAGAAAGGAACCTCCCCGAAGTGTCACGAGACCCCCTGAGGTCAATTGAACATTTGAGGACGAATGTTCTAAAGGGGGGGAGGATGTTATATCCCGCAATTTTGCATATTTGAAAATTTGTTTGAAATAATTGTGACAAGCTAAAGACAAGGCTATATTTTGATTTGGTTCAATACATACATAAGTTGTGCATGGAAAATATTGATGTAGAAAATATGGAAGGAGACCAAGGGCAAAAATTGGAATTTTGGAAATTTGTTCCGGGAATTACAAAATAAGAATTTTAATGAATTGGGCTCACAAAATGGAAAGAAAAATGTGGCCCAATTTTAGAGGGGGTGGCCGACCATTTTGAGGTCCAAGCCCATGGAATTTTATTAATTTCCATGTGCAAAATTATAATAAAGGACCATATATGAGTCATCTTCACTAGAAACTTCAAGAACACAAAAAGAAATTGAGAGGAAAAAAGAAGAAGGCCTCACGGCCAAGAGAGAAGGAGGAAGAAAAATATTTTGTGTGCATCATCTTGGGTCCAAAAACCTTGTTCTTCTTGAATTAGTAACAAGCTCAAGACGCTTTTCAATGTGGTATAATTAGTTTGGCGAAAGAACCACGTTTGCGGAAAGTTGGAATTTAAAGAAAAGGTATGAATTCTATATTTTGTGTTATGGAATAAGTGTATGTGTTATAATAATTAGAATTAGATGAGAATCATGGAAGGATGGTGTGTGTGTGCAGGGCGTGTGTGTGTGTGTAAATGATGTGTTGGCCGTGAGCCATGTTGGTGTGGAGGAAAAAATGAATTCAAGTTCATTTAGTTTGTTAGTTGTGTCGTTGTGACCTTTGTGATGCAAATAAAGGTTTAATGACTTGGATTGACATTGGAAGTGCTTGCATGTAATTATGAGAAATTATATTAATTTTTCATGATTTTATATGAGTATGGGATTAAGGTTTTAAATGTGAAATATGATTGTTGTTAGTAAGCTTGGAAGGAAAATAATGTGATTTGGAAGTTTAGGTGAATTATGGTGTTGGTGGAAATTTTGTATATTTTTGTATATCGTTTGTATATATTGTAGAAATGATATGAAATGCTTCCAAATGACATTGTAACGATATTGATTAGTAGTGAATATGAAAATATTGAGATTGGGTTGGAAATGTGAGATTGGAAATGAGAGTTGTTACACTAGGTTGGAAGGAGGACTAGTTATGCCTTATTGCGTTTTGTAGTTGTTGTTGGTATTGTTGTTGGGTTGATTGTTGTTATTCTGAGCCGAGTTGTATTCTCGGGGTGTCGCATTTATAGGGGATGTGCTGCCGAAATTTCGGTAGGCAAGCGTTGGTTAAGGTTAGAAATTTTAAGTCTCATGAATAGTAACTGGTAAATGTGACCATTTGCAGTCTTTGGGCGAAACTGGAATCGAGTTTGGACGAGCGTAGGACGCAACCAAGGTATGTAAAGTCTTTTCCTTCTTTCTTAGGCATGTTCTAAATGTAATAGGCTCAGACGCGAGCCTCAGAAACGGCCCTGTTCCTCGAAATTCGACATTGAAATTGGCTCTAAATCTTTCAGTGAGATTGAACTAGTTTCCTCTAAATTGCCGCCAAATTGACCTATAAGTGTGCAACGTTTGCTAATGGAGCCGGAATGCCCTAAAACTCTCATGAACGACTCCATATTACTTATGATCCATAATTTCATGTATGTCCACTCGGCTCGGCCCAAGGTGGGCCCACGAAACATTGGCATTTTCTGTATGGTTCCGATTAACCCATTTCTGTCCGAAACCCACAGGTAACTCTTGGTTATTATTTTGTCCGCTATATGACAAGCGTTATGGCTATCGTTATGAGTCTCATAATATATTCTGACGTCTGGAGCGGTTCTAGACATTTTATTTTGATATAATCTGTCGTACCATTCCAAATAACATTTATGCGTATCTACTATGGATTTTGTCCGATTATTCGATTTGACCTATCATCTGGACTATTTCCGTTTCATTGAGTCTGTATGCATATGGTTTCTCATTAATCTGTTCGTGGATGCCTCAATGCTTCCTTCACTGCGCCCGGGCCAGGTTCTGTTACTCGTGCACATTCCACTGCATTGTTCACCGCGTCCCTCGGTGTGCGGGCCAGGTTCTGTTTACATCTGTATATGATTTGATAATGTGTTTGTATGGGGATGGCGGCCAGGATGGCATATGATCTGATCTGTCTGTCCACCGCGTCCCGTACTAAGAGGGCCGGGATCTGTTACTGCGTCCCTTATAAAACGGCCGGGATCTGATATGTATGTATATGCTTATGACTCTACATGCATGATTCTGTCTGTTACAGTTCTGTATGTCTGATCTGGAATATGATTCTGTCTGTCACACTTCTGGAAATCTGATTTGGATCATGACTCTGTCTGATGCATTTCCGTACGTCTGGTTCGGACTATGATTCAGTCTGTCACATATTGTACATCTAACTCAGATTTCGAATTTGGTTAGTCACATTCTGCACTCCTGATCTGTGTTATGATTCTGTCAGCTATACTCTGTTCCTCTGATTCATATTACGGTTCTGTCGGCTATGCCCCGTGCATACGATATATATATATTCTGTGAATCTGTCCGTACACTCTGTAGCTCTGCTTTGGTTTCGGGTTCGAGTTCATCCGTTATATTTTTGTATTTCTGATTCAGATTATGATTATTGTTGTTACATTTCGGCTTTACATACTCGGTACATTTTCCGTACTGACCCCCTGTTCTTCGGGGGCTGCGCTACATGCCCGCAGGTACAGACGCACCGCGTGATACGCCACCAGTGTAGGATCTCCGTTCTGCGGTTTGGAGTGCTCCCTTTTGATCCGGAGCTTATACTTTTGGTATATACCTTTTTCTGTTGTATATTCTGTACATATGTTTATGTGGGGTACGACGGGGCCCTGTCCCGTCATCTGATTCTGTTATGTCTGTTAGAGGCCTGTAGACATGTTTGTGGGTTGTGGGTTGTCACTGGTCTGGTAGGTACGTGTGAGATTGCGACTTAAGTGACCCTGCTTGCCATGATAGCCTCAACGACTTCTGTATAAGTCTATGTATATAAATATGTTTTGTGCGATGTATGCTATATCCGTATGAACTTGTATATGTCTAATTTAATTAGTTGGTTAGTACGCTAACTCTGTCAGGTAGATTCGTATGGGTGCCCGGTTAGGACACCAGTCGTGGCCACGGGGTTGGGTCGTGACAAAAGTGGTATCAGAGCGGTTTGTCCTCGGAATGTCTACAGGCCGTGTCTAGTAGAGTCTTGTTTATCGGTGTGTTGTGCACCACATTTATAAACAGGAGGCTACAGGACATTCAGGATGTTACCCTTTCATTGGATCTTAGATCGTGCGTTAGAGCTGTACTATCAGGATGTTTCTCTTTCTGACGAAATGTTATGTTTTCAGCGATGCCTCCAAAGAAGGCGACGGCCGCCCAGAAGGGCAAGGCGGTGCCAGAGACCGGGGAGACATGTCACGACCCAACCCCGTAGGCCGTGACTAGTGCCCGATCTGGGCACTCAAACACATTCTAGTACATATAACTTTATATATAGCAGAAGCCGACAAGGCTTTATTTCCAATTTAGATAGTTTCCAGAAAAATTTCGGCAGAGATTCCTTTGTTTTAAGGACTATCTCATATAACCTGCACGCAGAAAATACCAACAAAGGCCACACAGGGCCAACAGAGTGATATTTAAATATATGCGGACCGGCCGCCGCGGCGAATGGGATCGCCCCAAACACAACATATACACACAACTGTACAGAAAGATCCCAACCCACAAACATGTCCACAGACCTCTAAACAGACCGACAGAATCATATGACGGGACAGGGCCCCGCCGTACCCATGAACGAGAATATACATATATAGAAGTGACAGACTATACCAAAAGATGGATCTGAATAAAAGAGCGCTCCAAAAATAGCAGAAGGAGATCCTAAGCGGACGGATTAGCAAACCTGTCGTCGGTACCTGCGCGGCATGAAAACGCAGCCCCCGAGGAAAGGGGGTCAGTACGAAATATGTACTGAATATGCAAAGCCTGAATTACAGAAACAAGATCATAACCGGTACAGAACGTACAGAAAGTAAGCAGAAAATCCAAAGTATCAAACACATATTTTCAAAACATGCAGAGTGTGTACAAAAACATATGTCATATCAAATCCGGCCCCTGCCAAGGGACTCGGCAGACAGAACGTGGCCACCCTCCCGACGCTGGTGCCACAACACAGAAAAATCAGAATAAGGGCATAACCCCGTAACATAATATGTCATATCAGATGGCCATAGTAAATCATATCAGAACAAACGTACCTGGCACAACATACTCCACAAACCCATGTTCGTGTATACCTGCCCCCTCACATCGAGGCACGGCGAACAATACAGGGGATTACGCTTGACAACATATCCTGGCCCGGGCTCAGTGTGGGAATCATTGGGGCATCCACGAATAGAGTAGTGAGAAACTAAATGCAGTCAAAATATCATAAATATTTTCAGAGACTCGATGAGGCATATTAATGACAAACACATCCAATGAAGTCGGACGGGATCATAATAAAAGCATTTCGGACATCATAATAAATTACAGAAGCATAACCTTCCTGAAGTCGTTTCGAGTGTCAAAATAATTTATCAGACTTAATAGAATATCTAAAACCATATTCGTTAGGTAATTAAAAGGGTAGTCGAAACGTTTCTTTCAAAAATCGTTCGAAAAGGAGACTTTAGTACATTAAGGGCAAAACCGGGAATAGCGGGCCCACCTCGGAACAAGCAAGGCGGTGGGCTCAAATTACGCCCTTTAAGCTTATGGGATCACCTATAAAGGTTCTACGGACATTCTATAGCTTTTCAAGGAGTTTAGAGAAAGTTTGCATAATTTCAGGAAAAGCATATCAAAATGGTTCAATTCTACTGAAGGAAAAACTGAGATTTTCTCTTGCGGATTCCGATGGCCAAGAAGGTCTTTTGAGGCCCGAATCCGATCCTAAAACACTTAGACATGCCAAAAGAAGGATCGGGGTAGCTTTACATACCTTTTGAGCTTTTTAAGCCTATCCAAGCTCACTCTCCGTTTCGTCGAAAATCTGCAAATGGTCACATTTACCAATTGTAAGTTATAGATGCTACAAATTCAATTCAACTCTTATTTGTCTACCGAAATTTCGGCAGCACTTCCCCTATACATATAGCACCCCCGAGAATTCAACTCGGCCAAATCAATCAACAACAACCCAAACAACAACATCAACATCAACAAAGAACATTAAAAACACAATTATCCTTCAACTAGTCATTTTTCTCACAAGTTGACATAACCTTCATTCTAACCCAAACTTTCAAACTAACATCATTGATTTCACATCCATTATCACTCAAGATCATCACAATATAGATTTAGAGACATTTCATATCATTTTCCTTAAGTTATACACTCGATATACATAATATACAACTTTCCGCCAAAGTCATAATTTATCCAAAACTCCTAATCTTTGGCATACGTATTCATAACATGTTTCCTTCTTCCAAGTTCATCAATACTTGTCATAATTAGCAACCTAATAACTTCATTTTCATAATGTCGTAAAATCGTACTAAAACGACATAAGCTTCCATATTCCATTTCGATACAAACTTTTATCATTCTAACTTCATTTACATTACAAGAATCTCAATAACACAACTAACATACTAAACAAACTTAATCCATTCCATTCCAACTTCAACATAGTACACGGCCATATGCCCTTCTATCAACATCAACTAAATTCATGCAACTTTCAATTCCTATATGCATTTCACACAACCACAACTAAGATATAACATGAATTCTATACATTGTGGCTATACAACATATACATACTCACGGCCATATAGCTATAACACACACCCACTTTGCAAACTTCCATTTCTTCACACAATCAACTCATTTCTACATACTACAACACAAACAAGACTTCATAACACAATAATAAGGGATAAATTCTTACCTTTTTACTCAATCTTCTTCACTTGAATATAAGGTCAACTTGAAGGAACAAGACCTCTTTCTTCCAAACCAACTACACCAAGTTGAGAAGGGACCTAGAATTAGTAGGATTCCAACAAGAAAATAATTTTGGAGGCAAGATTTGGAGGGGGTAATTTTTCTATGCCAAACCCGAAATGGTCTCTAGTGTTGCTCTTGTTCTTGTTTTTCTTTCCTTGTCTTATTTTTCTCTTGAACCTTCTTAAGAGATAAAGACTAATATTCACTAATTAGCACATGGGAAATATCTTAAAGGCATGGGTTTGGGCCATGTTGGCCGACCACCCTTGTCAAGAAATGGGCCTCATTGTGCTTCTTATTTTTGCAAGCCCAAATGGCTACAAATTTTATTTTTGCAATTCCCGAAACCAATTTCTGAAATTCCACGTTTTGCCCTTAGCCTTATCCCACACTTCCACGACAATATTCATTCATACATAACTCTTATGTTCAACAAACTATCAAATTTAACCTTATATCTCAAGAATCCAATATTTATCGAATTTTTCCAAACGTGTGAAAACACGGGATATAACAAGACTAGCCGGGCCCAGAGGGTTACCAGAGCCCACCCCAGACCATGCCCGACGTTGTGCCCCAGTCAGAGGGGTCTACTGTACCACTACCGGAGGGGCCGGAAGCAGCTCCACCCTTAGACCCGGAAGCCCCAGCTCCCCAGCCAGAGACTGAGAATAGGACTTTGAGGGAGGCCGTGCAGCTGCTGACGACGATAGTGGCCGGACAGGCTCGCGGACGCGGGCGGAGAGGTGATGATGACGATGACAGGCGCGATAGCCAGAGAGTTCGTGATTTTCTGACGTGCGGTCCCCCAGAGTTTTTCGGGTCCAAGCCCGAGGAGGACCCCCATGACTTCATTAGGGGGATGAGGCGCTCATTAAGACTGGTCTGGGCTACGGAGACCGAGTCCGTGGAGCTAGCCTCACACAGATTACGTGATGTGGCAGCTAATTGGTATGAGTCCTGGGAGCTGTCCAGGGGTGAGGGTGCTCCCCCAGCTACCTGGGATGAATTTGTGGCCGCTTTCCTTCGCCACTTTCTCCCTCCGGAGCTGTGACGGGTGAGAGTTGACAGGTTTTTGTAGCTAAAGCAAAGAGGCAGGAGTATCCGGGAGTATAATCTAGAGTTTGATTCCCTAGCCCGATATGCCCCTACTATCGTGGCCGATATGGAGGACAGAATGCACCGGTATGTGATGGGGCTGGATGATTACCTAGTTGATGCCTGTATGGCGATGGCGGCGCAGACAGATATGGATATCGCTCGATTACAGGCTTATGCCCAAGGGATGGAGGACCGCCATCGAGCAGATCAGCCCAGCAGAGATCGCGAGAGGAGGCCGCCCAAAAGGGCCAGATCCGCGGGATATTCTGGAGATTTCCGAGGCGGATGGTCTCAGCAGCCGTCCGGTAGGTCTCTTCCTCCGTCAGGCCGGGGTACGCAGTTCGCCGGCAGACGTTTTGATGACGCAGGTTCGTCTGGGGCCGGCCAGAGTTCCAGAGCATCCGGTCCGCAGGTGAGTAGAGGTTCTGGTCAGTCTAGGCCACCGATGCCCCGGTGTACTTATTGTGGGAAGCCGCACCCAGGGGAGTGTTATCGCGCTACGGGCGCCTGCTATTTTTGTGGCAGTCCAGATCATATGGTGAGGGAGTGCCCGTACAAGGGCGGTTTAGGTTCAGCCCAACCTACTGGGTCAGTTGTCGGCTCATCTTCTCCTTCGGTAGCTATGCGCCCCACGGGGCGAGATATGCCGGCACTAGCGAGTCGTGGCAGAGGTCGTGGAGGAGCTTCCAGTTCCGGCGGTCCCTTGAACCGCGTGTATGCTTTGACCGGCCGGCAGGACCCAGGAGCGTCCCCGAGTGCAGACCCAGGTATACTGTTAATCTTTTTCTTGAGAAATATGTGTATTGATAGATCTGTACTCTGTTGTATTACGCGATTTTCTCCTTCTGGGTGTTGGCAAAAGTAAGATAAAATCCAAACTAATAGAACCGTCTAAGATGGTTATACGTACAGATGAAAATTAATATTAAGAATTTAGAAGGGCGATATGGTCATTGCGTGGGTTAAACAGGGGTGGGACCCGCTACGAAAATTTATTAAGACTCCGATCTGCTCTAAACTACGTGACAAAGGTCGTGTGGAGTAGTCGACGCAATTATATTAGCAATAACGCACCAAAACATGTGAAAGTTTCGAAGTTAAGCGTGCTGGAACCAGAGCAATTCTGGGATGGGTGACCCCCCTAGGAAGTATACCCAATTTTCGTAAATGTTGCTATGAAAGATAAATGGGAACTCTGGGGGTAACCCAACGAAAGAGAGAGTAGGTGGAATAGCCAGTACCCTTATAGGGGTCGCGCAGAGCGAAGCAGACCTGTGGGTGAAACGCAATATCGCCCGGGAATCAGAGCGAGTTTGAATAATGGTTGGAAACGTTTGCAAGTAGGATAGTAGTAAACGTATATGTATGTGTATGATTTTTATCTGGTGACCATATTAATTAAGAAGTGGGTTCCAGTAACAAATGTTGTAATACATGGAAGCCATTAATGAAGGTGATTTAACTCTGACCATTATTCTGTATGCCATACTTCTACGCCTCTGATTTTGATGAAGCTATGTCTGTTATGCCTCTGTACTTCTGGATCTGATTATATTTCCATTTGATACGCCTCTGTACGTCTGACTCTGATTATGCCTCTGTACGTCCGACTCTGATCACAAATCTGTCTGATACATCTCTGTATGTCTGACTCTGACCACGGATCTGTCTGATATACTTCCATACGTCTGACTCTGACTACGGATATGTCCGCCATAGTTCAGTACATCTGACCCTGATTATGAATCTGTCCGATATGCTTCTGTACGTCTGGCTCTAGTTATGAATTTGTTTGATATGACGTAAGAATACGATAACGTTGTAAGCATCCGAGGAGTATGACAAGAGGTGAAAGATATTGATGGCAATTGTAACGTTGAGAAGGATTTTGAAGGAAAGAAAGGAACCTCCCCGAAGTGTCACGAGACCCCCTGAGGTCAATTGAACATTCGAGGACGAATGTTCTAAAGGGGGGGGGGAGGATGTTATATCCCGCAATTTTGCATATTTGAAAATTTGTTTGAAATAATTGTGACAAGCTAAAGACAAGGCTATATTTTGATTTGGTTCAATACATACATAAGTTGTGCATGGAAAATATTGATGTAGAAAATATGGAAGGAGACCAAGGGCAAAAATTGGAATTTTGGAAATTTATTCCGGGAATTACCAAATAAGAATTTTAATGAATTGGGCTCACAAAATGGAAAGAAAAATGAGGCCCAATTTTAGAGGCGGTGGCCGGCCATTTTGAGGTCCAAGGCCATGGAATTTTATTAATTTCCATGTGCAAAATTATAATAAAGGACCATATATGAGTCATCTTCACTAGAAACTTCAAGAACACAAAAAGAAATTGAGAGGAAAAAAGAAGAAGGCCTCACGGCCAAGAGAGAAGGAGGAAGAAAAATATTTTGTGTGCATCATCTTGGGTCCAAAAACCTTGTTCTTCTTGAATTAGTAACAAGCTCAAGACGCTTTTCAATGTGGTATAATTAGTTTGGCGAAAGAACCACGTTTGCGGAAAGTTGGAATTTAAAGAAAAGGTATGAATTCTATATTTTGTGTTATGGAATAAGTGTATGTGTTATAATAATTAGAATTAGATGAGAATCATGGAAGGATGGTGTGTGTGTGCAGGGCGTGTGTGTGTGTGTAAATGATGTGTTGGCCGTGAGCCATGTTGGTGTGGAGGAAAAATGAATTCAAGTTCATTTAGTTTGTTAGTTGTGTCGTTGTGACCTTTGTGATGCAAATAAAGGTTTAATGACTTGGATTGACATTGGAAGTGCTTGCATGTAATTATGAGAAATTATATTAATTTTTCATGATTTTATATGAGTATGGGATTAAGGTTTTAAATGTGAAATATGATTGTTGTTAGTAAGCTTGGAAGGAAAATAATGTGATTTGGAAGTTTAGGTGAATTATGGTGTTGGTGGAAATTTTGTATATTTTTGTATATCGTGTGTATATATTGTAGAAATGATACGAAATGCTTCCAAATGACATTGTAACGATATTGATTAGTAGTGAATATGAAAATATTGAGATTGGGTTGGAAATGTGAGATTGGAAATGAGAGTTGTTACACTAGGTTGGAAGGAGGACTAGTTATGCCTTATTGCGTTTTGTAGTTGTTGTTGGTATTGTTGTTGGGTTGATTATTGTTATTCTGAGCCGAGTTGTATTCTCGGGGTGTCGCATTTATAGGGGATGTGCTGCCGAAATTTCGGTAGGCAAGCGTTGGTTAAGGTTAGAAATTTTAAGTCTCATGAATAGTAACTGGTAAATGTGACCATTTGCAGTCTTTGGGCGAAACTGGAATCGAGTTTGGACGAGCATAGGACGCAACCAAGGTATGTAAAGTCTTTTCCTTCTTTCTTAGGCATGTTCTAAATGTAATAGGCTCAGACGCGAGCCTCAGAAACGACCCTGTTCCTCGAAATTCGACATTGAAATTGGCTCTAAATCTTTCAGTAAGATTGAACTAGTTTCCTCTAAATTGCCGCCAAATTGACCTATAAGTGTGCAACGTTTGCTAATGGAGCCGGAATGCCCTAAAACTCTCATGAACGACTCCATATTACTTATGATCCATAATTTCATGTATGTCCACTCGGCTCGGCCCAAGGTGGGCCCACGAAACATTGGCATTTTCTGTATGGTTCCGATTAACCCATTTCTGTCCGAAACTCACAGGTAACTCTTGGTTATTATTCTGTCCGCTATATGACAAGCATTATGGCTATCGTTATGAGTCTCATAATATATTCTGACGTCTGGAGCGGTTCTAGACATTTTATTTTGATATAATCTGTCGTACCATTCCAAATGACATTTATGCGTATCTACTATGGATTTTGTCCGATTATTCGATTTGACCTATCATCTGGACTATTTCCGTTTCATTGAGTCTGTATGCATATGGTTTCTCATTAATCTGTTCGTGGATGCCTCAATGCTTCCTTCACTGCGCCCGGGCCAGGTTCTGTTACTCGTGCACATTCCACTGCATTGTTCACCGCGTCCCTCGGTGTGCGGGCCGGGTTCTGTTTACATCTGTATATGATTTGATAATGTGTTTGTATGGGGATGGCGGCCAGGATGGCATATGATCTGATCTGTCTGTCCACCGCGTCCCGTACTAAGAGGGCCGGGATCTGTTACCGCGTCCCTTATAAAAGGGCCGGGATCTGATATGTATGTATATGCTTATGACTCTGCATGCATGATTCTGTCTGTTACAGTTCTGTACGTCTGATCTGGAATATGATTCTGTCTGTCACACTTCTGGAAATCTGATCTGGATCATGACTCTGTCTGATGCATTTCCGTACGTCTGGTTCGGACTATGATTCAGTCTGTCACATATTGTACATCTAACTCAGATTTCGTATTTGATTAGTCACATTCTGCACTCCTGATCTGTGTTATGATTCTGTCAGCTATACTCTGTTCCTCTGATTCATATTACGGTTCTGTCGGCTATGCCCCGTGCATACGATATATATATATTGTGTGAATCTGTCCGTACACTCTGTAGTTCTGCGTCGGTTTCGGGTTCGAGTTCGTCCGTTATATTTTTGTATTTCTGATTCAGATTATGATTATTGTTGTTACATTTTGGCTTTACATACTCGGTACATTTTCCGTACTGACCCCCTGTTCTTCGGGGGCTGCGCTACATGCCCGCAGGTACAGACGCACCGCGTGATACGCCACCAGTGTATGATCTCCGTTCTGCGGTTTGGAGTGCTCCCTTTTGATCCGGAGCTTATACTTTTGGTATATACCTTTTTCTGTTGTATATTCTGTACATATGTTTATGTGGGGTACGACGGGGCCCTGTCTCGTCATCTGATTCTGTTATGTCTGTTAGAGGCCTGTAGACATGTTTGTGGGTTGTGGGTTGTCACTGGTCTGGTAGGTACGTGTGAGATTGCGACTTAAGTGACCCTGCTTGCCATGATAGCCTCAATGGCTTCTGTATAAGTCTATGTATATAAATATGTTTTGTGCGATGTATGCTATATCCGTATGAACTTGTATATGTCTAATTCAATTAGTTGGTTAGTACGCTAACTCTGTCAGGTAGATTCGTATGGGTGCCCAGTTAGGACACCAGTCGCGGCCACGGGGTTGGGTCGTGACAAAAGTGGTATTAGAGCGGTTTGTCCTCGGAATGTCTACAGGCCGTGTCTAGTAGAGTCTTGTTTATCGGTGTGTTGTGCACCACATCTATAAACAGGAGGCTACAGGACATTCAAGATGTTACCCTTTCTTTGGATCTTAGATCGTGCGTTAGAGCTGTACTATCAGGATGTTTCTCTTTCTGACGAAATGTTATGTTTTCAGCGATGCCTCCAAAGAAGGCGACGGCCGCCCAGAAGGGCAAGGCGGTGCCAGAGACCGGGGAGACTAGCCGGGCCCAGAGGGTTACCAGAGCCCACCCCCAGACCATGCCCGACGTTGTGCCCCAGTCAGAGGGGTCTACTGTACCACTACCGGAGGGGCCGGAAGCAGCTCCACCCTTAGCCCCGGAAGCCCCAGCTCCCCAGCCAGAGACTGAGAATAGGACTTTGAGGGAGGCCGTGCAGCTGCTGACGACGATAGTGGCCGGACAGGCTCGCGGACGCGGGCGGAGAGGTGATGATGACGATGACAGGCGCGATAGCCTGAGAGTCCGTGATTTTCTGACGTGCGGCCCCCCAGAGTTTTTCGGGTCCATGCCCGAGGAGGACCCCCATGACTTCATTAGGGGGATGAGGCGCTCATTAAGACTGGTCTGGGCTACGGAGACCGAGTCCGTGGAGCTAGCCTCACACAGATTACGTGATGTGGCAGCTAATTGGTATGAGTCCTGGGAGCTGTCCAGGGGTGAGGGTGCTCCCCCAGCTACCTGGGATGAATTTGTGGCCGCTTTCCTTCGCCACTTTCTCCCTCCGGAGCTGTGACGGGCGAGAGTGGATAGGTTTTTGTAGCTAAAGCAAAGAGGCAGGAGTATAATCTAGAGTTTGATTCCCTAGCCCGATATGCCCCAACTATCGTGGCCGATATGGAGGACAGAATGCACCGGTATGTGATGGGGCTGGATGATTACCTAGTTGATGCCTGAATGGCGATGGCAGCGCAGACAAATATGGATATCGCTCGATTGCAGGCTTATGCCCAAGGGATGGAGGACCGCCATCGAGCAGATCAGCCCAGCAGAGATCGCGAGAGGAGGCCGCCCAAGAGGGCCAGATCCGCGGGATATTCCGGAGATTTCCGAGGCGGATGGTCTCAGCAACCGTCCGGTAGGTCTCGTCCTCCGTCAGGCCGGGGTACGCAGTTCGCCGGCAGACGTTTTGATGGCGCAGGTTCGTCTGGGGCCGGCCAGAGTTCCAGAGCATCCGGTCCGCAGGTGAGTAGAGGTTCTGGTCAGTCTAGGCCACCGATGCCCCGGTGTACTTATTGTCGGAAGCCTCACCCGGGGGAGTGTTATCGCGCTACTGGCGCCTGCTATTTTTGTGGCAGTCCAGATCATATGGTGAGGGAGTGCCCGTACAAGGGCGGTTTAGGTACAGCCCAACCTACTGGGTCAGTTGCCGGCTCATCTTCTCCTTCAGTAGCTATGCGCCCCACGGGGCGAGATATGCTGGCACTAGCGAGTCGTGGCAGAGGTCGTGGAGGAGCTTCCAGTTCCGGCGGTCCCTTGAACCGCGTGTATGCTTTGACCTGCCGGCAGGACCCAGGAGCGTCCCCGAGTGCAGACCCAGGTATACTGTTAATCTTTTTCTTGAGAAATATGTGTATTGATAGATCTGTACTCTGTTGTATTATGCGATTTTCTCCTTCTGGGTGTTGGCAAAAGTAAGATAAAATCCAAACCAATAGAACCGTCTAAGATGGTTATACGTACAGATGAAAATTAATATTAAGAATTTAGAAGGGCGATATGGTCATTGCGTGGGTTAAACAGGGGTGGGACCCGCTACGAAAATTTTTCGAAAATTTATTAAGACTCCGATCTGCTCTAAACTACGTGACAAAGGTCGTGTGGAGTAGTCGACGCAATTATATTAGCAATAACGCACCAAAACAAGTGAAAGTTTCGAAGTTAAGCGTGCTGGAACCAGAGCAATTCTGGGATGGGTGACCCCCCTGGGAAGTATACCCAATTTTCGTAAATGTTGCTATAAAAGATAAATGGGAACTTTGGGGGTAACCCAACGAAAGAGAGAGTAGGTGGAATAGCCAGTACCCTTATAGGGGTCGCGCAGAGTGAAGCAGACCTATGGGTGAAACGCAATATCGCCCGGGAATC
Organism: Lycium barbarum; assembly: GCF_019175385.1. Lineage (NCBI taxonomy): Eukaryota > Viridiplantae > Streptophyta > Magnoliopsida > Solanales > Solanaceae > Lycium > Lycium barbarum. The sequence continues at coordinate 35,896,335 of NC_083342.1, read as the reverse complement.
AGAGCGAGTTTGAATAATGGTTGGAAACGTTTGCAAGTAGGATAGTAGTAAACGTATATGTATGTGTATGATTTTTATCTGGTGACCATATTAATTAAGAAGTGGGTTCCAGTAACAAATGTTGTAATACATGGAAGGCATTAATGAAGGTGATTTAACTCTGACCATTATTCTGTATGCCATACTTCTACGCCTCTGATTTTGATGAAGCTATGTCTGTTATGCCTCTGTACTTCTGGATCTGATTATATTTCCGTTTGATACGCCTCTGTACGTCTTACTCTGATTATGCCTCTGTACGTCCGACTCTGATCACAAATCTGTCTGATACATCTCTGTATGTCTGACTCTGACCACGGATCTGTCTGATATACTTCCATACGTCTGACTCTGACTACGGATATGTCCGCCATAGTTCAGTACATCTGACCCTGATTATGAATCTATCCGATATGCTTCTGTACGTCTGGCTCTAGTTATGAATTTGTTTGATATGACGTAAGAATACGATAACGTTGTAAGCATCCGAGGAGTATGACAAGAGGTGAAAGATATTGATGGCAATTGTAACGTTGAGAAGGATTTTGAAGGAAAGAAAGGAACCTCCCCGAAGTGTCACGAGACCCCCTGAGGTCAATTGAACATTCGAGGACGAATGTTCTAAAGGGGGGGAGGATGTTATATCCCGCAATTTTGCATATTTGAAAATTTGTTTGAAATAATTGTGACAAGCTAAAGACAAGGCTATATTTTGATTTGGTTCAATACATACATAAGTTGTGCATGGAAAATATTGATGTAGAAAATATGGAAGGAGACCAAGGGCAAAAATTGGAATTTTGGAAATTTGTTCCGGGAATTACCAAATAAGAATTTTAATGAATTGGGCTCACAAAATGGAAAGAAAAATGAGGCCCAATTTTAGAGGGGGTGGCCGGCCATTTTGAGGTCCAAGCCCATAGAATTTTATTAATTTCCATGTGCAAAATTATAATAAAGGACCATATATGAGTCATCTTCACTAGAAACTTCAAGAACACAAAAAGAAATTGAGAGGAAAATAGAAGAAGGCCTCACGACCAAGAGAGAAGGAGGAAGAAAAATATTTTGTGTGCATCATCTTGGGTCCAAAAACCTTGTTCTTCTTGAATTAGTAACAAGCTCAAGACGCTTTTCAATGTGGTATAATTAGTTTGGCGAAAGAACCACGTTTGCGGAAAGTTGGAATTTAAAGAAAAGGTATGAATTCTATATTTTGTGTTATGGAATAAGTGTATGTGTTATAATAATTAGAATTAGATGAGAATCATGGAAGGATGGTGTGTGTGTGCAGGGCGTGTGTGTGTGTGTAAATGATGTGTTGGCCGTGAGCCATGTTGGTGTGGAGGAAAAATGAATTCAAGTTCATTTAGTTTGTTAGTTGTGTCGTTGTGACCTTTGTGATGCAAATACAGGTTTAATGACTTGGATTGACATTGGAAGTGCTTGCATGTAATTATGAGAAATTATATTAATTTTTCATGATTTTATATGAGTATGGGATTAAGGTTTTAAATGTGAAATATGATTGTTGTTAGTAAGCTTGGAAGGAAAATAATGTGATTTGGAAGTTTAGGTGAATTATGGTGTTGGTGGAAATTTTGTATATTTTTGTATATCGTGTGTATATATTGTAGAAATGATACGACATGCTTCCAAATGACATTGTAACGATATTGATTAGTAGTGAATATGAAAATATTGAGATTGGGTTGGAAATGTGAGATTGGAAATGAGAGTTGTTACACTAGGTTGGAAGGAGGACTAGTTATGCCTTATTGCGTTTTGTAGTTGTTGTTGGTATTGTTGTTGGGTTGATTATTGTTATTCTGAGCCGAGTTGTATTCTCGGGGTGTCGCATTTATAGGGGATGTGCTGCCGAAATTTCGGTAGGCAAGCGTTGGTTAAGGTTAGAAATTTTAAGTCTCATGAATAGTAACTGGTAAATGTGACCATTTGCAGTCTTTGGGCGAAACTGGAATCGAGTTTGGACGAGCATAGGACGCAACCAAGGTATGTAAAGTCTTTTCCTTCTTTCTTAGGCATGTTCTAAATGTAATAGGCTCAGACGCGAGCCTCAGAAACGACCCTGTTCCTCGAAATTCGACATTGAAATTGGCTCTAAATCTTTCAGTAAGATTGAACTAGTTTCCTCTAAATTGCCGCCAAATTGGCCTATAAGTGTGCAACGTTTGCTAATGGAGCCGGAATTCCCTAAAACTCTCATGAACGACTCCATATTACTTATGATCCATAATTTCATGTATGTCCACTCGGCTCGGCCCAAGGTGGGCCCACGAAACATTGGCATTTTCTGTATGGTTCCGATTAACCCATTTCTGTCCGAAACTCACAGGTAACTCTTGGTTATTATTCTGTCCGCTATATGACAAGCGTTATGGCTATCGTTATGAGTCTCATAATATATTCTGACGTCTGGAGCGGTTCTAGACATTTTATTTTGATATAATCTGTCGTACCATTCCAAATGACATTTATGCGTATCTACTATGGATTTTGTCCGATTATTCGATTTGACCTATCATCTGGACTATTTCCGTTTCATTGAGTCTGTATGCATATGGTTTCTCATTAATCTGTTCGTGGATGCCTCAATGCTTCCTTCACTGCGCCCGGGCCAGGTTCTGTTACTCGTGCACATTCCACTGCATTGTTCACCGCGTCCCTCCGTGTGCGGGCCGGGTTCTGTTTACATCTGTATATGATTTGATAATGTGTTTGTATGGGGATGGCGGCCAGGATGGCATATGATCTGATCTGTCTGTCCACCGCGTCCCGTACTAAGAGGGCCGGGATCTGTTACCGCGTCCCTTATAAAAGGGCCGGGATCTGATATGTATGTATATGCTTATGACTCTGCATGCATGATTCTGTCTGTTACAGTTCTGTACGTCTGATCTGGAATATGATTCTGTCTGTCACACTTCTGGAAATCTGATCTGGATCATGACTCTGTCTGATGCATTTCCGTACGTCTGGTTCGGACTATGATTCAGTCTGTCACATATTGTACATCTAACTCAGATTTCGAATTTGGTTAGTCACATTCTGCACTCCTGATCTGTGTTATGATTCTGTCAGCTATACTCTGTTCCTCTGATTCATATTACGGTTCTGTCGGCTATGCCCCGTGCATACGATATATATATATTGTGTGAATCTGTCCGTACACTCTGTAGTTCTGCGTCGGTTTCGGGTTCGAGTTCGTCCGTTATATTTTTGTATTTCTGATTCAGATTATGATTATTGTTGTTACATTTTGGCTTTACATACTCGGTACATTTTTCGTACTGACCCCCTGTTCTTCGGGGGCTGCGCTACATGCCCGCAGGTACAGACGCACCGCGTGATACACCACCAGTGTAGGATCTCCGTTCTGCGGTTTGGAGTGCTCCCTTTTGATCCGGAGCTTATACTTTTGGTATATACCTTTTTCTGTTGTATATTCTGTACATATGTTTTTGTGGGGTACGACGGGGCCCTGTCCCGTCATCTGATTCTGTTATGTCTGTTAGAGGCCTGTAGACATGTTTGTGGGTTGTGGGTTGTCACTGGTCTGGTAGGTACGTGTGAGATTGCGACTTAAGTGACCCTGCTTGCCATGATAGCCTCAATGGCTTCTGTATAAGTCTATGTATATAAATATGTTTTGTGCGATGTATGCTATATCCGTATGAACTTGTATATGTCTAATTCAATTAGTTGGTTAGTACGCTAACTCTGTCAGGTAGATTCGTATGGGTGCCCAGTTAGGACACCAGTCGCGGCCACGGGGTTGGGTCGTGACAAAAGTGGTATTAGAGCGGTTTGTCCTCGGAATGTCTACAGGCCATGTCTAGTAGAGTCTTGTTTATCGGTGTGTTGTGCACCACATATATAAACAGGAGGCTACAGGACATTCAAGATGTTACCCTTTCTTTGGATCTTAGATTGTGCGTTAGAGCTGTACTATCAGGATGTTTCTCTTTTTCTGACGAAATGTTATGTTTTCAGCGATGCCTCCAAAGAAAGCGACGGCCGCCCAGAAGGGCAAGGCGGTGCCAGAGACCGGGGAGACTAGCCGGGCCCAGAGGGTTACCAGAGCCCACCCCCAGACCATGCCCGACGTTGTGCCCCAGTCAGAGGGGTCTACTGTACCACTACCGGAGGGGCCGGAAGCAGCTCCACCCTTAGCCCCGGAAGCCCCAGCTCCCCAGCCAGAGACTGAGAATAGGACTTTGAGGGAGGTCGTGCAGCTGCTGACGACAATAGTGGCCGGACAGGCTCGCGGACGCGGGCGGAGAGGTGATGATGATGATGACAGGCGCGATAGCCTGAGAGTTCGTGATTTTCTGACGTGCGGCCCCCCAGAGTTTTTCGGGTCCAAGCCCGAGGAGGACCCCCATGACTTCATTAGGGGGATGAGGCGCTCATTAAGACTGGTCTGGGCTGCGGAGACCGAGTCCGTGGAGCTAGCCTCACACAAATTACGTGATGTGAAGGCTAATTGGTATGAGTCCTGGGAGCTGTCCAGGGGTGAGGGTGCTCCCCCAGCTACCTGGGATGAATTTGTGGCCGCTTTCCTTCGCCACTTTCTCCCTCCGGAGCTGTGACGGGCGAGAGTTGACAGGTTTTTGTAGCTAAAGCAAAGAGGCAGGAGTATCCGGGAGTATAATCTAGAGTTTGATTCCCTAGCCCGATATGCCCCTACTATCGTGGCCGATATGGAGGACAGAATGCACCGGTATGTGATGGGGCTGGATGATTACCTAGTTGATGCCTGAATGGCGATGGCGGCGCAGACAGATATGGATATCGCTCGATTGCAGGCTTATGCCCAAGGGATGGAGGACCGCCATCGAGCAGATCAGCCTAGCAGAGATCGCGAGAGGAGGCCGCCCAAGAGGGCCAGATCCATGGGATATTCCGGAGATTTTCGAGGCGGATGGTCTCAGCAACCGTCCGGTAGGTCTCTTCCTCCGTCAGGCCGGGGTACGCAGTTCGCCGGCAGACGTTTTGATGGCGCAGGTTCGTCTGGGGCCGGCCAGAGTTCCAGAGCATCCGGTCCGCAGGTGAGTAGAGGTTCTGGTCAGTCTAGGCCACCGATGCCCTGGTGTACTTATTGTCGGAAGCCTCACCCGGGGGAGTGTTATCGCGCTACGGGCGCCTGCTATTTTTGTGGCAGTCCAGATCATATGGTGAGGGAGTGCCCGTACAAGGGCGGTTTAGGTACAGCCCAACCTTCTGGGTCAGTTGCCGGCTCATCTTCTCCTTCAGTAGCTATGCGCCCCACGGGGCGAGATATGCCGGCACTAGCGAGTCGTGGCAGAGGTTGTGGAGGAGCTTCCAGTTCCGGCGGTCCCTTGAACCGCGTGTATGCTTTGACCGGCCGGCAGGACCCAGGAGCGTCCCCGAGTGCAGACCCAGGTATACTGTTAATCTTTTTCTTGAGAAATATGTGTATTGATAGATCTGTACTCTGTTGTATTACGCGATTTTCTCCATCTGGGTGTTGGCAAAAGTAAAATAAAATCCAAACCAATAGAACCGTCTAAGATGGTTATACGTACATATGAAAATTAATATTAAGAATTTAGAAAGGCGATATGGTCATTGCGTGGGTTAAACAGGGGTGGGACCCGCTACGAAAATTTTTCGAAAATTTATTAAGACTCTGATCTGCTCTAAACTACGTGACAAAGGTCGTGTCGAGTAGTCGACGCAATTATATTAGCAATAACGCACCAAAACATGTGAAAGTTTCGAAGTTAAGCGTGCTGGAACCAGAGCAATTCTGGGATGGGTGACCCCCCTGGGAAGTATACCCAATTTTCGTAAATGTTGCTATAAAAGATAAATGGGAACTTTGGGGGTAACCCAACGAAAGAGAGAGTAGGTGGAATAGCCAGTACCCTTATAGGGGTCGCGCAGAGCGAAGCAGACCTATGGGTGAAACGCAATATCGCCCGGGAATCCGAGCGAGTTTGAATAATGGTTGGAAACGTTTGGAAGTAGGATAGTAGTAAACGTATATGTATGTGTATGATTTTTATCTGGTGACCATATTAATTAAGAAGTGGGTTCCAGTAACAAATGTTGTAATACATGGAAGGCATTAATGAAGGTGATTTAACTCTGACCATTATTCTGTATGCCATACTTCTACGCCTCTGATTTTGATGAAGCTATGTCTGTTATGCCTCTGTACTTCTGGATCTGATTATATTTCCGTTTGATACGCCTCTGTACGTCTGACTCTGATTATGCCTCTGTACGTCCGACTCTGATCACAAATCTGTCTGATACATCTCTGTATGTCTGACTCTGACCACGGATCTGTCTGATATACTTCCATACGTCTGACTCTGACTACGGATATGTCCGCCATAGTTCAGTACATCTGACCCTGATTATGAATCTATCCGATATGCTTCTGTACGTCTGGCTCTAGTTATGAATTTGTTTGATATGACGTAAGAATACGATAACGTTGTAAGCATCCGAGGAGTATGACAAGAGGTGAAAGATATTGATGGCAATTGTAACGTTGAGAAGGATTTTGAAGGAAAGAAAGGAACCTCCCCGAAGTGTCACGAGACCCCCTGAGGTCAATTGAACATTCGAGGACGAATGTTCTAAAGGGGGGGAGGATGTTATATCCCGCAATTTTGCATATTTGAAAATTTGTTTGAAATAATTGTGACAAGCTAAAGACAAGGCTATATTTTTATTTGGTTCAATACATACATAAGTTGTGCATGGAAAATATTGATGTAGAAAATATGGAAGGAGACCAAGGGCAAAAATTGGAATTTTGGAAATTTGTTCCGGGAATTACCAAATAAGAATTTTAATGAATTGGGCTCACAAAATGGAAAGAAAAATGAGGCCCAATTTTAGAGGGGGTGGCCGGCCATTTTGAGGTCCAAGGCCATGGAATTTTATTAATTTCCATGTGCAAAATTATAATAAAGGACCATATATGAGTCATCTTCACTAGAAACTTCAAGAACACAAAACGAAATTGAGAGGAAAAAAGAAGAAGGCCTCACGGCCAAGAGAGAAGGAGGAAGAAAAATATTTTGTGTGCATCATCTTGGGTCCAAAAACCTTGTTCTTCTTGAATTAGTAACAAGCTCAAGACGCTTTTCAATGTGGTATAATTAGTTTGGCGAAAGAACCACGTTTGCGGAAAGTTGGAATTTAAAGAAAAGGTATGAATTCTATATTTTGTGTTATGGAATAAGTGTATGTGTTATAATAATTAGAATTAGATGAGAATCATGGAAGGATGGTGTGTGTGTGCAGGGCGTGTGTGTGTGTGTAAATGATGTGTTGGCCGTGAGCCATGTTGGTGTGGAGGAAAAATGAATTCAAGTTCATTTAGTTTGTTAGTTGTGTCGTTGTGACCTTTGTGATGCAAATAAAGGTTTAATGACTTGGATTGACATTGGAAGTGCTTGCATGTAATTATGAGAAATTATATTAATTTTTCATGATTTTATATGAGTATGGGATTAAGGTTTTAAATGTGAAATATGATTGTTGTTAGTAAGCTTGGAAGGAAAATAATGTGATTTGGAAGTTTAGGTGAATTATGGTGTTGGTGGAAATTTTGTATATTTTTGTATATCGTGTGTATATATTGTAGAAATCATACGAAATGCTTCCAAATGACATTGTAACGATATTGATTAGTAGTGAATATGAAAATATTGAGATTGGGTTGGAAATGTGAGATTGGAAATGAGAGTTGTTACACTAGGTTGGAAGGAGGACTAGTTATGCCTTATTGCGTTTTGTAGTTGTTGTTGGTATTGTTGTTGGGTTGATTGTTGTTATTCTGAGCCGAGTTGTATTCTCGGGGTGTCGCATTTATAGGGGATGTGCTGCCGAAATTTCGGTAGGCAAGCGTTGGTTAAGGTTAGAAATTTTAAGTCTCATGAATAGTAACTGGTAAATGTGACCATTTGCAGTCTTTGGGCGAAACTGGAATCGCGTTTGGACGAGCGTAGGACGCAACCAAGGTATGTAAAGTCTTTTCCTTCTTTCTTAGGCATGTTCTAAATGTAATAGGCTCAGACGCGAGCCTCAGAAACGACCCTGTTCCTCGAAATTCGACATTGAAATTGGCTCTAATTCTTTCAGTAAGATTGAACTAGTTTCCTCTAAATTGCCGCCAAATTGGCCTATAAGTGTGCAACGTTTGCTAATGGAGCCGGAATGCCCTAAAACTCTCATGAACGACTCCATATTACTTATGATCCATAATTTCATGTATGTCCACTCGGCTCGGCCCAAGGTGGGCCCACGAAACATTGGCATTTTCTGTATGGTTCCGATTAACCCATTTCTGTCCGAAACTCACAGGTAACTCTTGGTTATTATTCTGTCCGCTATATGACAAGCGTTATGGCTATCGTTATGAGTCTCATAATATATTCTGACGTCTGGAGCGGTTCTAGACATTTTATTTTGATATAATCTGTCGTAGCATTCCAAATGACATTTATGCGTATCTACTATGGATTTTGTCCGATTATTCGATTTGACCTATCATCTGGACTATTTCCGTTTCATTGAGTCTGTATGCATATGGTTTCTCATTAATCTGTTCGTGGATGCCTCAATGCTTCCTTCACTGCGCCCGGGCCAGGTTCTGTTACTCGTGCACATTCCACTGCATTGTTCACCGCGTCCCTCGGTGTGCGGGCCGGGTTCTGTTTACATCTGTATATGATTTGATAATGTGTTTGTATGGGGATGGCGGCCAGGATGGCATATGATCTGATATGTCTGTCCACCGCGTCCCGTACTAAGAGGGCCGGGATCTGTTACCGCGTCCCTTATAAAAGGGCCGGGATCTGATATGTATGTATATGCTTATGACTCTGCATGCATGATTCTGTCTGTTACAGTTCTGTATGTCTGATCTGGAATATGATTCTGTCTGTCACACTTCTGGAAATCTGATCTGGATCATGACTCTGTCTGATGCATTTCCGTACGTCTGGTTCGGACTATGATTCAGTCTGTCACATATTGTACATCTAACTCAGATTTCGAATTTGGTTAGTCACATTCTGCACTCCTGATCTGTGTTATGATTCTGTCAGCTATACTCTGTTCCTCTGATTCATATTACGGTTCTGTCGGCTATGCCCCGTGCATACGATATATATATATTGTGTGAATCTGTCCGTATACTCTGTAGTTCTGCTTCGGTTTCAGGTTCGAGTTCGTCCGTTATATTTTTGTATTTCTGATTCAGATTATGATTATTGTTGTTACATTTCGGCTTTACATACTCGGTACATTTTTCGTACTGACCCCCTGTTCTTCGGGGGCTGCGCTACATGCCCGCAGGTACAGATGCACCGCGTGATACGCCACCAGTGTAGGATCTCCGTTCTGCGGTTTGGAGTGCTCCCTTTTGATCCGGAGCTTATACTTTTGGTATATACCTTTTTCTGTTGTATATTCTGTACATAGGTTTATGTGGGGTACGACGGGGCCCTGTCCCGTTATCTGATTCTGTTATGTCTGTTAGAGGCCTGTAGACATGTTTGTGGGTTGTGGGTTGTCACTGGTCTGGTAGGTACGTGTGAGATTGCGACTTAAGTGACCCTGCTTGCCATGATATCCTCAACGGCTTCTGTATAAGTCTATGTATATAAATATGTTTTGTGCGATGTATGCTATATCCGTATGAACTTGTATATGTCTAATTCAATTAGTTGGTTAGTACGCTAACTCTGTCAGGTAGATTCGTATGGCTGCCTAGGTAGGACACCAGTCGCGGCCACGGGGTTGGGTCGGGACACTCTAAAACATCTCTCTACATTTATTCCACAAGAATCCAAGGATTATTAGTGATCAACAACATAAACCAAGTAAAACAAGTGTAAGAAAACCCATTAAAGATCATACAAGTCAAGAAATCTCATTGGAGATGAACTAGGGTTTTTGCTCAAGTGGAGTATTATCAACCAATGCTTGTTCCTACGACATCAAAGGTAAGGTTTATGATATTTCTATGTTGTATAAAGTATTTGAGAGTTGAAATACTTGGATTTTAGAAGGGTATTGAAAAATGGGTCATGAATGTGGAATAATGCCATTTTGAGAAATGGCTTGAATTGAGTTACGATTCTTGATGTGTTGTGATGTAAATGTGTTATAAATTATGTTGAGAACATGAGATGAGCAATGTATGAGAATGGACGTCGTCGTACGTTGTGGCCATGGATATGGATGATTGAAAGTAAGTCTAGAATATGGATAATGTGGATGAATAATTACTATCGTTATAGTATTGTGAATGTATTATTGACATTTGAGAGTTGATATACGCTATAGAGGAATGTCGTATAGATAGAGGAGACGTTGCTCGATTTTCTCTAGTTTTTGTCATGTATCCTAGCTATCGATTCTAATGATAGTATGACTTTAATGAAGGTAGAGACGTGAGCTTCGGAGGACAACGTGCAAGTGTAGAATAGTTCAACGGAAAGGTATGTAAGGTTAACCCTTCTTTCATAAGGCATGGTTCTTGGCCAAACGTCTAGATCTTCTATAAGACTATGATATCTTTCAAATGATTTGATCTTCCGAGCTTGTAAGCTCACGATTCTTGATACGCCACGATTGTGCTAAGTTCCTCGTATGATGAGTAAGCCTATTAAGATAGATGTGACGAATGACGATAATAGTGACAATGATATGGAAGACGACTATGGTGGTAATAGCGATGATGATAACGATGACGACGGTGATAGTAGCTATAATAGTAAAGACGCTTATGAGCTATTATGTATATGTATCTATGTATAAATATTATGGAACCCCGAGCTTATGAGGTCGGGTAGGATATGTAAATAAGTATGTACATGATTATGTAACGCGCGCACACCTCTGCAGATGGTACGGATAACCTTGACGCCTTGGTAGGGCCAGGTAGATATAACCCTGACGCCTTAGTAGGGCCAGGTAGATGTAACCGTGACGCCTTGGTAGGGCCAGGTATGTGTAACCTTGAGCCTTGGTTGGCCAAGTATGTATGAAACACCGATCCTGCATGGTCGGGTATGCTATGTAAATGCTATGAATATGATATGAGTGTGTATATGACATAGACACGAGTATGTATACGAATATGAGTATAAATATGGAACAGATTCAATTATGGATACAGATATGGCTATATGTACACAAATACGCATTAGAATGGAAAGTTCCTATGAAAGGCAAGTAAGTGCTTATGACGATGATATTTCTATCTCCCATCCCGTGTTATCTTTCATGTTTCCTATTATGCTTCTACATTGATATTGATCACGCTTTACATACTCAGTACATTCTTCGTACTGACGTCCCTTTTTTTTGGACGCTGCGTCATACTCGTAGGTTCACCGGGAGACAGGATTGATCCATAGCTACATTCTCAGGGACTACATAGCGGAGCTCCATTTCATTCGGAGCTATAGCTTTTGGGTAATTATTCTTTTTTGTACGTAATTATAGGCATAGCGGGGTCCTGTCCCGCTTATGTGATATGACATACTCTCCTTAGAGGCTCGTAGACCTGTGTACGTGGTTAGATGTGTTTTGCTTTGTCGGCCTATATTTTGTATATCATTTTGTTAGCCTTGGTGGCTCATGTACATTGACGTGGTATAGATACCAATGATGATATAAAGGCAATGTTGTCCAATGGGACTAGTATGACTGATGAATAGAAATGTATGTTTAATTATGTGGCTCACCTAGATGTAAGTGTAAGTGTAAGCTAAGGGGTGCCCGGGTGGGCTAGCACCGGGAGCTCGTCGCGGCCCCCCTAGACGGGTCGTGACAAAAGTGGTATCAGAGAAGTTCAATCCTAGGGTGTGTCTACGAGCCGTGTCTAGTAGAGTCTTGGTTCTGGGTGTGTTGCGCGCCACATTTATAAACAAGAAGCTGCGGGTATTTTAGGAATGATTGACCTTCTTTCCTCATAAGAATCGTGCGATAGAGCTAGGATATAAGAAATTCTTGTTCCTTAATCGTGTGTTGTGTATTTCAGAAATGCTTGTAAAGAGAAAGGCTACAGCAACCCAGAAGGGTAAGATGGTGGCAGAAAAGTGGGCTGAAAGAGCACCGCCACCGGTAGTAGAGGAAAGTGAATCCCAGAGTGCAGCTCAATCTCAGTCCTCCCGTTCAGTACCTATATTAGAGGAGCGTGAGGGAGCCTCAGCTCCAGCTCCAGCACCTCCAGCTCCTCTACCGGATGCTTCAGGCCAAGATGTGAAAGAGGCTATACGTTTTCTTACTTAGTTGGTTGCTGCTCAGACTCAGCGGCAAAGTGCAGGGCAAGGTGATAGGGCTGTTAGTGTTACACCTCGGAAAAGTCCCCGTACATGTACAATGAATAGACCAACGAAGGGTATGAGTGTGCGACGTTTTACTAAGTAGGGAATGATGATACATGAATTTTTGGAAATAAGAAAGTTGTAGAATTTCAATTCAACCAGTGGTCGTAAAACAGAATACGACCCGTAAAGTGATTTACGGACCATATACTGCCATCGTCCTCCAACGTTCCAAAAATTTAAACTTTCTATCCAAAGTTTAAACGGTAAAATAGGACCCAGTTTACTAACCGTAAATTGAAATACGGCCCGTAAACTGTGGCCGTAAACCATCATGACCTCCACCAAACCTTTCTGTTTTTGATATGCTTAAATACAACCACGTTATATGGCCCGTAAACTAGTATATGGTCCGTAAACTGTTGTTTACGACCACTGTACACCCCGACGACTGTTCATTAAAAATCAGATTTTGTGATTATTATAAGTGACTTTCTCATTCATTTTCATTCATATTTCATCTACAACCTTTAAGAGAATCAAAGGGAGATCAAGACCAACAACACCAAATCCATGAAACAAAGTGTGTGAAACTCAAGTGAAGTTCATCCAAACCAAGAAATTCCAAGGTATGAACAATAGGGTATTGAGGAAGGAGGAAGAACTCCACTCGAAGCTTGGTCCTCCACCATCTAAGGTAAGTTTTATGACTTTAGCATGTTGTTTAAGGTAATGGAAAGCTAAGATGTTTGAATTGTAGTAAGACATGGAAAATGGGTCTTAAATGGGAGAATAGTGTCATGATTGAATAGTAGTTAAATGGAACCATAAACGTTGATGTGCAATGATTATGAATATATTGTAAATGATGTTTAGACCCGGAAATAAGCATTATATATGAGAAAACGCGAAAACGAACTACAACCATAAATGTGGAGAAAATATAGAAAAATGGTGGATTTTGCTCGAAGTATATGAATGACGATTGTTGATACGATATTGTGAAGTGCTGGTGTAAATGTTTGGGAGTTGATATAGACTATGAGAAAAGTAGTATAAATAAAGGAAGTGCTGCCCAATTTTCTCTAGAAATAATGACGCATTCCCGTAGTCGATTAACTAACGTCAATACGAATTCTTTCGTGGCGGTAGCGACATGACATTAAAGGAGAGAAAGTGAATGATAGCTTAGCTAAATGACAAAGGTATGTGAAGCTAGTATTTTTATTTCTATGGCATGAATCCCATGATATGATTCTTCTCCCTTTCCATGATTCTCCCATATGCCGGAAAGCCAAGAGCCTAAGATCATGAATAGCTATATGAGTCAAGAGATATGATATGACGTTCTTATAAAGTAAATGATGTTGTTCCTTGTATACACGCACCTTATTTACTAATACACTCACCTTATATACTAATCCCTTCAAGGTGAGGCAGAACATTCATATATGTTCATAATGAAATCGAGGGTTCACGACCTTACGCACCTCGATAGAATGCAGTTGTTCTAGAGTCTTTATGCATGTACGATGACAAGTATATTTCGATAAGCATAATTATTATAAGTATTTTATGATGAGCATGTAATGATTGCATCATACCGGGCCTAGTTGGTCGGGCAGTCACCGCGAAAGCGGGCAGCTATACGATTCACCATGGCCAGTTGGCATGGGCAGACACCACTAGTGGGCGGCATAAGATGGTATCCCGGACGCGGGAGGCCTAGAAGCGGGCTAATGTTACTGATTATCACACCGCACCTATATGGTCGGGCAGTTTATATATATATGATACGCATACATGAGATGATGATAAGGTTAAAAGTAAGTCAGCATGCATTACTTTTCATATAATTCCCAGTCAGGTACAGTTGCTCCATACTTGATGCCTCCCTTGTTTCCTTGATGCATTATTATTGTTCATGCTTCTCATACTCAGTACAATATTCGTACTGACATCCATTTTCTTTAGACGCTATGTTCATGCCCACAGGTAGACAGGGAGGTGAGCTCGATCCAGATTCTTAGTAGCTGCCAGCTGATTGCGAGCACTCCATTGTCCGGAGGTGCTCATGATTATTCTCTTGGTATATGTATATTTTGGGCATGGTGGAGTCTTGTTCCACCTATATGTATAGTATGTCAGTAGAGGCTCGTAGATGCGCAGTGTAGGTAGATGGTCTCACGAGAGGCTTTTATGTATATGTATGTATTATTTTGATGGCCGAGAGGCTTATGTATATAAAAGTATTTTTATTTTCTCAAATGAAAAGATGATCTTCTTATTTCCTAAGCATGAATTGATAAAAGAGCATTAAATGGGTAAGGTGAGTAGCAGAACGAGTGGTGCTCAGTGGCTAGCCCCGGGTACCCGTCACGGCCCCTAGCTGGGTCGTGACAAAAGTTGTATCAGAGCAGTTCGTCCTAGGAAGTGTCTACGAGCCGTGTCTAGTAGAGTCTTGTTTATGGTGTGTTGCGCGCCACATTAATAAACAGAAGGCTACCGGGCATTTAGGAAAAATGACCATTCTTCTTCTATGAGATCGTGCGATAGAGCTATGTGTAAGATTTTATCCTCCCTAATAGTGCGTTATGATTTCAGAATGCCGCTAAAGGGAAAAGCTACAGCCGCCCAAAAGGGTAAGACTACGACAAAGAGGCGGGCAGAAAGAGAGCCTCCGATGAATGTAGAGGAGGGCGAATCACAAAATAAGGCCTCGCCCGATGTGGTAGAGCAAGGAGGAACTCCAGCTCCAATCCCTCCACCGGTTGCTTCGGGTCAACAAATGACCGATGCCATTCAGCTATTGACATAATTGGTTGCCGTACAGGCACAATGGCAGAACGTGGGTTCAACCGATCGGGCAGCGAGTATAAAGGCCCGTGATTTTATGAGTTTAAATCCTCCAGAATTCTTCAGGTCAAAGCCGGATGAAGATCCACAAAGCTTCGTAGATGAGATGTTAAGGACATTGAAGATTGTCCATGCCTCTGAGACCGAATCCGTGGAGTTGGCATCTTATAGACTCCTAGATGTGGTAGTATTATGGTACAACAATTGGATAGCGTCGAGGACAGAAAATGCACCTTCCCCCGTTTGGCAAGAGTTTGTTGATGCTTTCATTCGCCATTATTTGCCGCCCGAGACCCACCGAGCTAGAGCAGACAGGTTTTTGAACCTGAAGCAAGGAAGCATGAGTGCTCGGGAGTATAGTATGCAGTTTAATTCTCTGGCCAGGTATGCCCCGACTATGGTGGCCGACATGGGCGATCGTGTACATAGGTTTGTGAGTGGGTTAGGGCCGCACTTGTTCAAATATTGTTTGACAGCTTCATTGAAAGATGGGATGGACATTTCCCGCATACAGGCCCATGCTCAGAATCTTGAGGAACGATAACAGTCGCCGAGGAGTGATCGTGATATTAACCGAAGGCAAGGTAAGAGAGCTCGATCTATGGGAGCGAGCAGGGAATATAGAGGGGGATCAAGACAGAGGTATTCTAGGCACTCAGGTTAGTCAGCGACTAGTGCGCCTCCCAGATTATCAGATAGGAGGTTCGATCGTTCTTTTCAGACAGGATAGGGCCAGAGTTTGAAGGCCTCGGATTCTCAGTTTAGGGGAGATTTTAGTCAGAGGAGACCTCCGGTACCGCGGTGCAGCCAGTGCGGTATATTACATTCCGAACGATGTTATTGGGGTACGAATGCTTGCTATGCTTGTGGTCAGACTGGACACATGATGAGGGATTGCCCTTCGGTGAGAGATAGGCTTGGGGCTCAGCGCACAGGTTCAGCAGCGGGATCTTCTTCAGTACGCCCTACAGCGCAGACTCCTCAAACGTCAGCAGGTAGAGGCAGAGGCAGAGAGGGAGCATCTACTTCAGGTGCTGTTCAGCCCCGCGTATATGCTTTAGCTGGGCGACAGCATCTTGAGTCCTCCCCGGACGTTGTCACAGGTACATTGACTATATTTTCCCGTGATGTGTATGCTTTGATCGATCCTGGTTCTACTTTCTCGTATATTACTCCATATGTTGTTGATTGTATTGGGGTGAAACCCGAGCGAATTAAACCTTTCGAGGTATTCACTCCGGTTGTTAATTCCGTGATAGCGAGGAAAGTGTATAAGAGTTGTGTAGTTGTGATATGTGATCGCCAGACCAAAGCCGATTTGATTGAGCTTGACATGGTAGATTTCGATGTAATCATGGGCATGGATTGGCTAGCTTCGTGCTATGCCAATGTTGATTGTCGGACGAAAGTGGTTCGATTCCAATTTTCGGGAGAGCCCATACTTGAATGGAAGGGGAATACGGCATCCCCAAAGGGTAGGTATATTTCCTACCTCAAGGTAAGGAAGATGATAGCCAAGGGCTATATTTATCATTTAGTTTGAGTTCATGATACAGAAGCAGAACCTCCAGCTTTCCAATCTGTTCCGGTGGTGAATGAATTCCCAGACATATTTGCGGATGAACTTCCAGGTCTTCCTCCGGAAAGGGAAATTGATTTCGCTATCGATGTATTACCGGACACCGAGAAAATTTCTATTCCTCCGTACCGAATGGCTCCTGCAAAATTGAAAGAGCTAAAAGCACAGTTGAAAGATTTTCTTGAAAAGGGGTTTATAAGGCCCAGCTCATCGCCGTGGGGAGCACCTGTCTTGTTCGTGAGAAAGAAGGAAGGATCCTTACGAATGTGTATCGACTACAGGCAATTGAACAAAGTGACGATAAAGAACAAATATCCTCTTCCAAGGATTGATGATTTATTCAATCAACTGCAAGGTGCTAAGTGGTTTCTAAAATAGATTTGAGGTCGGGTTATCATCAAGTTAGAGAAGCAGATATTCCCAAAACAGCTTTCCGAACGAGATATGGCCACTATGAATTCCGAGTAATGTCATTCGGGTTGACTAATGCTCCGGATGTATTTATGAATTTAATGAACAACATATGCAGGCCTCTCTTGGATCTATTTGTGATAGTATTTATCGATGATATTTTGGTGTATTCTCGTACAGAGTCAAAACTGCAGATCATCTGAGGATTGTACTTGGCATTCTTCGAGCCCGACAATTGTATGCAAAATTTTCAAAGTGTGAGTTCTGGTTGAATTCTGTAACATTCTTGGGCCATATTATTTCAGATGATGGTATCCGAGTCGACGCTCCGAAAATTGAAGTGGTGATGACTTGGCCAAGGCCTACGACACCCACAGAAGTTCGCAGTTTCCTGGGTTTGGCAGGATATTATAGAAGGTTCGTAGAGGGCTTTTCATCTATTTCAATGGAACTCAGAAGTCCGCTAACTTTCAATGGAACGATGCATGCGAGCGTAGTTTCCAAGAGCTGAAAGACCGGTTGACCTCAGCTCCGATCTTAACACTCCCAGAAGGGTCAGATGGCTACGTGGTATACTGTAATGCTTCCGGTGTTGGACTAGGATGCGTATTGATGCAGCACCGGAAAGTTATTGCATATGCTTCGAGGCAATTTCGGAAACATGAGAAGAATTACCCCACTCATGATCTTGAATTGGCTGCGGTCATCCATGCGTTGAAGATATGGAGACATTACTTACATGGTGTGCATGTGGAAATCTATACAGATCGCAAGAGCCTCCAATATATTTTTAAACAGAAGGAGCTAAATTTACGGCAGAGGCGGTGGTTAGAATTATTAAAAGATTATGACGTGAATATTTTGTACCACCCCGGTAAAGCAAATGTAGTAGTTGATGCACTTAGCCGCCGATCAATGGGCAGCTTATGTGGAATCCCTCCGGAAAGGAAAGAGATGGTTCAAGAACTACATCGATTAGCAAATTTGGGAGTGCGTATAATTAATTCGGGCGATGCCGGGATTAGTATAAATGATTCCACAATTTCGTCCTTGGATATGGAAGTGAAAGAACGGCAGTGCGAAGATCCGCAGATATGTCGTTATAGAGACACATCTCCTGGGAAAGAAAAGTATTTGTTTGAAGTTTCTATGGATGGAATTCTTAGGTATCGAGGCAGGTTATGTGTGCCGAATGTGGCGGATTTGCGCTGGCGAATTTTATAAGAAGCACATTGCCCTCGATATTCTATTCACCCAGGTGCAACCAAAATGTATCGTGATCTCAAGACGATGTATTGGTGGGATGGCATGAAGAGAGACATAGCCGAGTTTGTGGCACAATGCCCAAATTGCCAACAGGTAAAAGCTGAACATCAGAAGCCAGGGGGCTTGTTACAGGCAATAGAAATCCCTACCTGGAAATAGGAAGTGATCACCATGGATTTCGTCATGGGATTACCCCGTTCCCGTGGCAGGTATGACTCTATATGGGTGATCGTGGATAGGCTGAAGAAAGCAGCCCATTTTCTTCCAGTCAAGACCACGTACTCAGTAGAAGACTATGCAAGGTTATATCTCAAAGAAATTGTGCGACTCCATGGAATCCCATTATCTATTATCATAGATAGAGGAGCACAATTTACAGCTAAGTTCTGGAAGTCTTTTCAAGAAGGTTTGGGCACGCAAGTGAGGTTTAGCATGGCATTTCATCTGCAAACTGATGGGCAGGCTGAGCGTACTATTCAAACCTTGGAAGATATGTTACGAGCATGTGTGTTGGATTTTGGTAGAAGTTGGGATGATCATTTACCCCTAATTGAATTCGCATACAACAATAGCTATCATTCCAGTATTCAAATGGTTCTATAAGAAGCTTTATATGGGAGGAAATGCAGATCTCCAATTGGATGGTTCGAAATAGGGGAAGCACAACTAGTGGGCCCTGAATTGGTCCAACAAGCTATAGAAAAGGTCAAGGTGATCCATGATCGGTTGTTTATAGCCCAAAGTCGCCAAAAGTCCTATGCGGACAATCGCCGACGAGACTTGGAATTTCAAGCTGATGATTGGGCGTTCTTGAAAGTGTCGCCAATGAAAGGGGTGATGAGATTTGGTAAGAAAGGGAAGCTATGTCCCAGATACATTGGACCCTACAAAATCATCCACAAGGTGGGTCAGGTAGCCTATGAATTGGATTTGCCTTCGGAGCTTGAATCAGTCCACCCAGTTTTCCACATTTCGATGCTCTGCAAGTGCATTGGAGACCCCACCAGGATTGTCCCGATAGATGATGTGCGAGTGACAGAACGACTTACCTATGAAGAGGTGCCTATTGCTATTTTAGATAGGTAGGTGTGGAGACTTCGAAATAAAGAGGTAGCTTCAGTTAATGTCTTATGGCGGAGTAGCAATCGGGAAGAAATAACTTGGGAAGCAGAAGAGAGCATGAAGTCCAAGTACCCACACTTATTCCAACCCCCGGGAGAGATCCAAGATGAAATACCGACGATATGAGGTATGTCCGCTTCATTTTTATGCTTTTGGTCGTGTGTGGCCATGGATATGTTGATATTGTGATGTAGCCCTGTGAGGTGATGATATTATGGGTTGTTATGACAGGCTGGTAGTGTCAAATTACAGGGGAAACTCTGGCAAAATTTTCGTATAATTCCGAGTGTTTAACATTCGAGGACGAATGTTCCAAAAGGGGGGAAGAAAGTTACACCTCGGAAAAGTCCCCGTACATGTACAATGAATAGACCAACGAAGGGTATGAGTGTTATGTCCCGTGTTTTCGTATAATTGGAAATCGAGAAATAATTGCGATTTGTGTGTTAAAAAGGAAATGATTTAATTTTTGTGAATATGACTATGTTGGTTGTGAAATCTTTAAATGCTAAGACCTCGGGAAAGGCCAAGGGTAAATTTGGAACTTCGTAAATTAGTTTCGGGAATTTCAAAACGGGGCATTTTAAGAATTGGGCCCAAGAAATTACAATGCAAATGAAGCCCAAACAAATGAAGGGGGGGGGGGGGGGCGGCCATGGTAGTGGCCCAAGCCCATTTTTAAAGGGGCATGTGCTATGCACATGACCCCTAAAGTAGATATATACATGGATTACACTTGAACTTATCACAAAATTAGAAAAAAAAATCAAGAACTCACCAAAAAGGGGTTCGGCCGAAGTGAAAAAAGGAAAAGAAGAGAAAAATTCCAAGCTTGTGTGGTGATTCAAAAATCTTGGTTTCTACATATTTGTGAAGTACTCAAGACGCTCTCCGACGTGGTATAAATAGTTTGGCACGAGGACGACGTTTTCGACAAGTCGGGTTTTCAAGGAAAGGTAAGAATTTTGCCCCTTTTATGTTATAGAATTGATGTGAATGTGTTAAGCATTGGAAGTAGATGGAGATCCCGTAATTTTAACGTAAATAGAAAGTCGTGGGTGTGTGTGTGTAGTGTGTTTGGCCGTGAGTTATGGAAGGAAAGAAATGGTTTGAATTGATCTTGTTTAAGTTGGCATAATGTGTTGTTGTGACCCTTAGATCGTAATTGATTGATTGTTGTTTACATTGTTTGGTTTATGTGTGGGCTGTTGTGGTTGGTTAATTTGAGCCGAGCTACGCCTCGGGGATGTTAGATTTATAGGGGAAATGCTGCCGAAATTTTGGTAGGCAAATATGGAGTTAAAGGCATTTTTGAGCCTAAGAATCTCAATTGGTAACCTTGACCATTTGCAGATTTTTGACGAAACGGGACGGACTTTTGGAGGAGCTTACGACATCTGAGAGGTATGTAAAGCTTCCCAATTCTTTATTTGGCATATCTTAGTGTGTTAGTTGAATATGAGACCTTCCGAAGCATTTCTGCTCCTCGAAACCCGATCCGCAGGAAAGTTACTATTCATTCAATTCGATTGAAGCCTAAAGGCTCCCTTTTGGCTAGAATGCCATTATTCGTCCGAAACCTATCGAAATGTGGTCGGGTAACCTAGAAATGATTATGTATGACCCTTGGCATATTACTGCTCGTAAAAATATGTTCGCCACCTCACTTCGACTCGAGGTGGGTCCGCTACCCCAAAATGCCCGATTTGCCCTTCGGGCCATCTTTGAGAATAGAGTTGAATGTACCACTTCTGATCTTTGGAACATCCTTCCACGGGGTATGTTTGGACTATCCTATGCACTAATCCAGGTTTTGAACTATATGGACCATTTTGGAATCGTTTTGCAAAATGAAACCTTATGTCGACTAAGTATTCGACTATTTTGTAATAGGATATGATTTATGAGTTTACTTTGTTTTGAAATACTATTTTGAAATACGATTTGCATTTGTTTGCTCACGACTCCGCTCGTGCCTTATTATGACTTCGTTCACCGGTTCCCGGGCCGGTTTTGATTCGTGCGCCTTATGACAATTCGGCCGTATGCTGTGTTACGGTTCCCGAGGCTTCGCCATAGGGCCGGGTTCCGTTTGGAGTTATGCTGTGATATGGCTCGTGATGCGATACGCTCACCGATGATTATGATTATGTTCGCGGATGTACGGAGATTTGAAACCTTCTTGTGTTATGCTGTGTGTGGCGCCAGCGTCGGAGTGGCGACCACGTTCTTAAGCGTTTGCATGATTTTGTTTGCATAAAATACATGTATATGATTTCGATACAGATTCTGACATACCAGTTTGTACCCCACTTTGACATTTGATTTGCTTTCGGTTTTGATCTATAATTCTGTACTCCGTGCTTTACATACTCAGTACATATTTCGTACTGACCCCCTCTCTCCGGGGGCTGCGTTTTATGCCCGCAGGTGCAGACATCGGTGATCCTCCGCAGTAGGCTTCACTTCTTGCTTTTCGGAGTACTCTTACTGGGTCCGGAGTC
This sequence comes from Lycium barbarum, assembly GCF_019175385.1. Taxonomy (NCBI): domain Eukaryota; kingdom Viridiplantae; phylum Streptophyta; class Magnoliopsida; order Solanales; family Solanaceae; genus Lycium; species Lycium barbarum. The sequence goes on along the minus strand of NC_083342.1, from coordinate 35,874,211 downwards.
CACTCTTGGTACAGACTCCTCTACTCTGTATATACTTTGTATATTTGACAGTTTGGGTACGGCGGGGCCCTGTCTCGCCTTATGTTATGTTTTGAATTCGTAGAGGCCTGTAGTCATCTTTGTGGGGCGAGGGTCCTATGTGTTTATTGTCTGATTTTGCTTTCGGGTCTTAAAGCGGTCTGTTTGATATGATGGCCCCAAATGGCCCTTTTGTATATATTTGTATTTTGACCGGCGATGTCTATTCCGCCGCTTTGTTTGAGTTTGATTTGATATGACCGCTTAAGACATATTTTCGATATAAATTATGTTTGATATAACTTCTTGAAAATTCTGAAATAAGTTTGGATTCGGAAATGAATATGCGATTTGGTCTGGGTACCCAGGTAGGGTGCCAGTCGCAGCCCACGGGGCTGGGTCGTGACAAAAGTTGTATCAAAGCGGTTTGTCCTCGGAATGTCTACAGGCCGTGTCTCGTAGAGTCTTGTTTATCGATGTGTTGTGCACCACATCTATAAACGGGAAGCTACAGGGCATTTAGGATGTCACTTTCTTTGAAATCTTAGATCGTGCGATAGAGCTGTGCTATTAGGATGATTATGATCTGACTCGCCTTTGTGTTTGCAGTGATGCCTCCGAAGAAGGCAACGGCGGCCCAGAAGGGCAAGGCGAGGATTGGAGAGACTAGCCAGGCACAGCGAGCTACCCGGGCTCGTGTCTATGATTTGCCTGAGGATGTGCCTCATTCTGAGGGGTCTGCTACACCCCCACTAGTACAGCCTGGAGCAGGACCTTCAGCAGCTCCAGAGGTCCGTGTACCCGCACCTGAGACTCCAGCTCCTCAGCCAGGGGCGGAGGATAGGACCCTGAGGGAGGCTGTACAGCTGTTGACTACACTGGTAGCAGGACAGGCTCGCAGGCGCGGGCGGAGGGACGACGATGATGATGACAGGCGGGACAGCCTGAGAGTTCGGGAGTTTTTGCTATGTGGCCCTCCAGAGTTCTTCGGGTCTAAGCCCGACGAGGACCCCCACGACTTCATTCGGGGGATGCGACGCTCACTGGACTTGGTCAGGGCTTCAGAGACCGAGTCAGTTGAGCTGGCTTCGCACCGGCTTCGAGATGTGGCTACCCACTGGTACGAGACTTGGGAGCTGTCTAGAGGAGAGGGTGCCCCTCCAGCCACTTGGGATCAGTTTGTGACAGCATTCACCCGCCACTTTTTGCCACCAGAGTTACGGCGGGCACGGGCTGATCGATTCTTACGTCTGCAGCAGAGGGGTCAGAGTGTTCGCGAGTATAACCTTGAGTTTGATTCTCTGGCCCGATATGCACCGGCCGTGGTAGCAGATATGTCCGATCGGATGCACAGATATGTTATGGGATTGGACCGGTATTTGGTTGATAGTTGTATGGCAGTGTCATTGCAGGCAGACATGGACATTGCCCGACTTCAGGCCTATGCGATGGGTATGGAGGACCGTCGCAGGTCTGATCCGGCTGGCAGAGATCGAGATAGGAGGCCGCCCAAGAGGGCTAGGTTCGCAGGTTATGCTGGAGATTCTCGAGGCGGACAGCCTCAGCAGCAGCCGTCAGACAGGTATTTTCCTCCTTCCGGCCGGGGTAATCAGTCAGGTAGCCGGAGATTCGACAGTACAGGACCGTCTGGGGCCGGTCAGAGCTCCAGAGTGGCAGGTTCACAGGTACCCAGGGGTCCCAGCCAGGCCAGACCACCCAGACTCCGTTGTCCTCATTGCGGGAAGTCTCATCCCGGGGAGTGTTACCGAGCGACTGGAGCTTGCTTTTCGTGTGGTGGTCAGGGCCACTTTATGAGAGATTGTCCATTGGCTAGCGGTTCGGGTAGTGCTGCTCAGCAGACAGGGTCAGCCGCCGATTCTTCTTCTGCTCCATCAGTTGCACGCCCTGGAGGGCGAGGTATTTCAGCACCGGCAGGACGCGGTCGAGGCCGCGGTGGCACTTCAGGTTCTAGCGGTCCCTCGAACCGCATATATGCTTTGGCCAGCCGCCAGGATCAGGAGGCTTCGCCAAACGTCGTCACAGGTACATTGCTGGTTTTCTCCAGATCTGTATATGCATTGATTGACCCTGGCTCTACTTTATCATATATTTCCCCGCTCGTTGCTAGTAAGATTGGGATAGTGTCTGAGCCTATAGAGCCATTTGCGGTAGCCACGCCAGTTGGGGATTTTATTGTAGCGAGACAGATCTATAGGGATTGTTCTGTGACCATTTATGATCGTAGCACTAAGGCTGATTTGATAGAGTTAGACATGCTTGAGTTTGACGTCATTATGGGCATGGACTGGTTGTCTTCCTGTTATGCTAATGTCGACTGCCAGAAAAAGGTAGTCCGTTTTCAGTTTCCAGGGGAACCAGTCATAGAGTGGTTCGGATCTACAGCATCGCCGAGGGGTAAGTTTATTTCATACCTCAAGGCTAAGAAGATGATCCAGAAGGGGTATATCTATCATTTGGTTCGTGTGCACGATACTGCCGCGGAGGTACCTACCCTTCAGTCTGTTCCGGTCGTCAGCGAGTTTCCAGATGTTTTTCCTGAAGAGCTTCCTGGCCTTCCGCCTGAGCGAGAGATTGATTTTACTATTGAGTTGATGCCAGATACACAGCCTATATCTATTCCTCCGTACAGGATGGCACCAGCCGAGTTGAAGGAGTTGAAGGAGCAGCTGAAAGATTTGCTGGATAAGGGTTTTATCAGGCCCAGCACATCACCCTGGGGAGCGCCGGTATTGATTGTCAGGAAGAAAGAAGGGTCATTGCGGATGTGTATCGACTACCGGCAGCTGAATAAGGTGACTATTAAGAATAAATATCCCCTCCCCCGGATTGATGATTTGTTTGACCAGCTGCAGGGTGCTAGACATTTTTCAAAGATAGATCTGCGTTCTGGTTATCATCAGGTGCGAGTACGGGAGTCAGATATCCCGAAGACTGCTTTCAGGACTCGGTACGGGCATTATGAGTTCAGAGTTATGTCTTTCGGGCTGACTATTGCTCCAGCAGTATTTATGGATCTGATGAACCGGGTATTTCGGCCTTTCCTGGATATGTTTGTTATTGTGTTTATTGATGATATCCTGATTTACTCGCGATCAGCCGAGGAGCATTCAGATCATTTGAGGACGGTACTTGGCATCCTCCGTCAGCAGAAGTTATATGATAAATTCTCTAAGTGTGAGTTCTGGTTGACTTCTGTTGCATTCTTGGGCCATATTGTCGGCGCAGATGGTATTCGGGTCGACACGCAGAACATTGAGGCTGTGCAGAATTGGCCCAGGCCTACTACACCGACAGAGGTGCGTAGTTTTCTTGGATTGGCTGGGTATTACCGCAGGTTCGTGGAGGATTTCTCTTCTATTTCAGCACCACTGACGAGGCTTACCCAGAAAGCAGCGAAATTCCAGTGGTCGGATGCCTGCGAGCGCAGCTTTCAGATGCTGAAGGAGAGATTGATTACAGCACCAGTTCTGGCTCTTCCAGAGGGATCTGACGGGTATGTTGTCTATTGTGACGCCTCTGGTATTGGGATAGGATGTGTATTGATGCAGCACGGTCGAGTTATAGCCTATGCTTCCCGACAGCTCAGACCGCACGAGAAGAACTATCCCACTCATGATCTTGAGTTGGCCGCGGTGATTCATGCTTTGAAGATTTGGCGGCATTATTTATATGGGGTCCATGTTGATATCTATACGGACCATAAGAGTCTCCAGTATATTTTTAGGCAGAAGGAACTAAATTTGCGGCAGCGGAGATGGCTTGAGTTACTAAAGGACTACGACGTTGATATTCTGTACCATCCGGGGAAAGCCAATGTGGTAGCTGACGCGCTTAGCCGCAAGTCCGTGGGCAGTCTGGCTGATGTTCCATCTGATAAGAGAGATTTGGTTCGTGATATTCATCAGCTGGCCAGCCTCGGAGTCCGTTTGGTGGATTCTGGAGATTCTGGGATTTCTGTCCGTCCAGTTGCTGAGTCATCTATTATTCAGGAGGTAAAGCAGCGCCAGTTTGAGGATCCTCTTTTGATTCAGTATAGAGGTGTGGCCCTTAGTAAATCAAAGACTCAGTTTGAGATCTCGCCTGACGGAGTATTATTATATGACGGCAGATTCTGTGTACCGGACGTTGCGGGCTTACGGCGGCAGATTATGGGCGAGGCCCATAATGCACGGTATTCTGTTCATCCTGGTTCCACTAAAATGTATCGGGACCTCAGGTGTTTGTATTGGTGGGACGGCATGAAGAAAGATATTGCTGAGTTTGTTAGTCAGTGCCCGAACTGCCAGCAAGTTAAGATCGAGCATCAGAAGCCCGGTGGATTATTACAGGAGATGGAAATTCCAGCCTGGAAATGGGAGATGATTAATATGGATTTCGTTGTTGGATTACCGCGTACTCTACGCAGGTACGACTCTATTTGGGTTATTGTGGACAGGCTGACGAAATCAGCCCATTTCCTTCCGGTCCGGACTACATATTCGGTTGAGGACTACGCCAGATTGTATATCAGAGAGATAGTCAGACTTCACGGAGTCCCTATATCTATTATTACTGACCGAGGTACCCAGTTTACAGCAAATTTCTGGAGGTCATTTCAGGAGGGATTAGGGACTCAGGTGAGTCTCAGTACAGCTTTTCACCCTCAGTCCGACGGGCAGGCCGAGCGCACTATTCAGACGCTCGAAGATATGTTGCGGGCCTGCGTTATTGATTTCAGGGGCAGCTGGGATGATCATTTGCCGCTTATTGAGTTTGCCTATAATAACAGTTATCACTCCAGCATTCAGATGGCTCCGTACGAGGCCCTTTACGGCAGGAGATGCAGGTCTCCTATTGGCTGGTTTGACGTAGGCGAGACTAAGTTGATTGGGCCAGATATGATCCAGGAGGCTGTAGATAAGGTAAAGCTTATTCGAGAACGATTATTGGCTGCTCAGAGTCGACAGAAAGCTTATGCAGATAGACGACGTCGACCGTTAGAGTTCCGGATTGGCGACTGGGTATTCCTGAAGGTGTCGCCCATGAAGGGTGTCATGAGATTCGGTAAAAAGGGTAAGTTGAGCCCCCGGTACATTGGACCGTATCAGATCGTGCGAAAGGTAGGCGAGGTCGCCTATGAGCTAGACTTACCATCCGACTTGGAGGCCGTACACCCGGTGTTTCATGTGTCTATGTTGCGGAAATGCATTGGTGATCCTGCCAGGATATTCCCAGTTGATGACATTCAGGTGACGGAGCAGTTATCTTATGACGAGCAGCCTGTATCTATTCTGGATCGACAGGTGCGGAGACTACGCACTAAAGAAGTGCCCTCCGTCAAGGTCCTGTGGCGCAACAATAATCAGGAGGAGATGACTTGGGAGGCGGAGGACGAGATGAAGAGGAAATATCCCCACTTGTTCCCGACATCCACAGGTAATCTAATTTCTTTTTTCAGTTTGTTGTGTTGATTGATAAAATAAATTATGTATGTCATTATTAAAAAGGGACACTCCTGCCTTGATCATAAGACCTTATAAGATTAATCTAACGTTCGGGGACGAATGTTCTTAAGGGGGGGAGAATGTTATGTCCCGTGTTTTCGTATAATTGGAAATCGAGAAATAATTGCGATTTGTGTGTTAAAAAGGAAATGATTTAATTTTTGTGAATATGACTATGTTGGTTGTGAAATCTTTAAATGCTAAGACCTCGGGAAAGGCCAAGGGTAAATTTGGAACTTCGTAAATTAGTTTCGGGAATTTCAAAACGGGGCATTTTAAGAATTGGGCCCAAGAAATTACAATGCAAATGAAGCCCAAACAAATGAAGGGGGGGGGGGGGGGCGGCCATGGTAGTGGCCCAAGCCCATTTTTAAATGGGCATGTGCTATGCACATGACCCCTAAAGTAGATATATACATGGATTACACTTGAACTTATCACAAAATTAGAAAAAAAAATCAAGAACTCACCAAAAAGGGGTTCGGCCGAAGTGAAAAAAGGAAAAGAAGAGAAAAATTCCAAGCTTGTGTGGTGATTCAAAAATCTTGGTTTCTACATATTTGTGAAGTACTCAAGACGCTCTCCGACGTGGTATAAATAGTTTGGCACGAGGACGACGTTTTCGACAAGTCGGGTTTTCAAGGAAAGGTAAGAATTTTGCCCATTTTATGTTATAGAATTGATGTGAATGTGTTAAGCATTGGAAGTAGATGGAGATCCCGTAATTTTAACATAAATAGAAAGTCGTGGGTGTGTGTGTGTAGTGTGTTTGGCCGTGAGTTATGGAAGGAAAGAAATGGTTTGAATTGATCTTGTTTAAGTTGGCATAATGTGTTGTTGTGACCCTTAGATCGTAATTGATTGATTGTTGTTTACATTGTTTGGTTGATGTGTGGGCTGTTGTGGTTGGTTAATTTGAGCCGAGCTACGCCTCGGGGATGTTAGATTTATAGGGGAAATGCTGCCGAAATTTTGGTAGGCAAATATGGAGTTAAAGGCATTTTTGAGCCTAAGAATCTCAATTGGTAACCTTGACCTTTTGCAGATTTTTGACGAAACGGGACGGACTTTTGGAGGAGCTTACGACATCTGAGAGGTATGTAAAGTTTCCCAATTCTTTATTTGGCATATCTTAGTGTGTTAGTTGAATATGAGACCTTCCGGAGCATTTCTGCTCCTCGAAACCCGATCCGCAGGAAAGTTACTATTCATTCAATTCGATTGAAGCCTAAAGGCTCCCTTTTGGCTAGAATGCCATTATTCGTCCAAAACCTATCGAAATGTGGTCGGGTAACCTAGAAATGATTATGTATGACCCTTGGCATATTACTGCTCGTAAAAATATGTTCGCCACCTCACTTCGACTCGAGGTGGGTCCGCTACCCCAAAATGCCCGATTTGCCCTTCGGGCCATCTTTGAGAATAGAGTTGAATGTACCACTTCTGATCTTTGGAACATCCTTCCACGGGGTATGTTTGGACTATCCTATGCACTAATCTAGGTTTTGAACTATATGGACCATTTTGGAATCGTTTTACAAAATGAAACCTTATGTCGACTAAGTATTCGACTATTTTGTAATAGGATATGATTTATGAGTTTACTTTGTTTTGAAATACTATTTTGAAATACGATTTGCATTTGTTTGCTCACGACTCCGCTCGTGCCTTATTATGACTTCGTTCACCGGTTCCCGGGCCAGTTTTGATTCGTGCGCCTTATGACAATTCGGCCGTATGCTGTGTTACGGTTCCCGAGGCTTCGCCATAGGGCCGGGTTCCGTTTGGAGTTATGCTGTGATATGGCTCGTGATGCGATACGCTCACCGATGATTATGATTATGTTCGGGGATGTACGGAGATTTGAAACCTTCTGGTGTTATGCTGTGTGTGGCGCCAGCGTCGGAGTGGCGACAACGTTCTTAAGCGTTTGCATGATTTTGTTTGCATAAAATACATGTATATGATTTCGATACAGATTCTGACATACCAGTTTGTACCCCACTTTGACATTTGATTTGCTTTCGGTTTTGATCTATAATTCTGTACTCCGTGCTTTACATACTCAGTACATATTTCGTACTGACCCCCTCTCTCCGGGGGCTGCGTTTTATGCCCGCAGGTGCAGACATCGGTGATCCTCCGCAGTAGGCTTCACTTCTTGCTTTTCGGAGTACTCTTACTAGGTCCGGAGTCCACTCTTGGTACAGACTCCTCTACTCTGTATATACTTTGTATATTTGACAGTTTGGGTACGGCGGGGCCCTGTCTCGCCTTATGTTATGTTTTGAATTCGTAGAGGCCTGTAGTCATCTTTGTGGGGCGAGGGTCCTATGTGTTTATTGTCTGATTTTGCTTTCGGGTCTTAAAGCGGTCTGTTTGATATGATGGCCCCAAATGGCCCTTTTGTATATATTTGTATTTTGACCGGCGATGTCTATTCCGCCGCTTTGTTTGAGTTTGATTTGATATGACCGCTTAAGACATATTTTCGATATAAATTATGTTTGATATAACTTCTTGAAAATTCTGAAATAAGTTTGGATTCGGAAATGAATATGCGATTTGGTCTGGGTACCCAGGTAGGGTGCCAGTCGCGGCCCACGGGGCTGGGTCGTGACAATGAGTGTGCAACGTTTTACTAAGTAGGGAATGACGATTCATGAATTTTTGGAAATAAGAAAGTTGTAGAATTTAAATTCAGCCAGTGGTCGTAAAACAGAATACGACCCGTAAAGTGATTTACGGACCGTATACTGCCATCGTCCTCCAACGTTCCAAAAATTTCAACTTTTGTCCAAAGTTTAAATGGTAAAATATGACCCAGTTTACGGACCGTAAAATGAAATATGACCCGTAAACTGTGGTCGTAAACCATCATGACCTCCACCAAACCTTTCTGTTTTTTATATGCTTAAATACGACCACGTTATACGGCCCGTAAACTAGTATACGGTCCATAAACTGTGGTTTACGACCACTGTACACCCCGACGACTGTTCATTAATAATCAGATTTTGTGATTATTATAAGTGACTTTCTCATTCATTTTCATTCATATTTCAACTACAACCTTCAAGAACCCTCTAGAACTTATCCAAACATTTCATCCACAAAATTTAAGAGAATCAAAGGGAGATCAAGATCAACAACACCGAATCCATGAAACAAAGTGTGTGAAACTCAAGTGAAGTTCATCCAAACCAAGAAATTCCAAGGAAGGAAAAATAGGGTTTTGAGGAAGGAGGAAGAACTCCACTCTAGACTTGTTCCACCACCATCTAAGGTAAGTTTTATGACTTTAGCATGTTGTTTAAGGTATTGGAAAGCTAAGATGTTTGAATTGTAGAAAGACATGGAAAATGGGTCTTAAATGGAAGAATAATATCATAATTGAATAGTAGTTGCATGGAACCATAAACGTTGATGTGTCATGATTATGAATATGTTGTAAATGATGTTTAGACTAGGAAATAAGCATTATATATTAGAAAACGCGATAACAACCATAAATGTGGAGAAAATAGAGAAAAATGGTGGATTTTGCTCAAAGTATATGAATGACGATTGTTGATACGATATTGTGAAGTGTTGTTGTAAATGTTTGGGAGTTGATATAGACTATGAGAAAAGTAGTATAAATAAAGGAAGTGCTGCCCAATTTTCTCTAGAAATAGTGACGCATTCCCCATAGTCGATTAACTAACGTCGATACGAATTCTTTCGTGAAGGTAGCGACGTGACATTAAAGGAGAGCAAGTGAACGATAGCTTAGCTAAACGACAAAGGTATGTGAGGCTAGTCATTTTCTTTCTATGGCATCAATCCCAAGATTTGATTATTCTCCCTTTCCATGATTCTCCCATATCCCGGAAAGCCAAGAGCCTAAGATCATGAATAGCTATATGAGTCAAGAGATAAGATATGACGTTCTTATAAAGTAAATGATGTTGTTCCTTGTATACACTCACCTTATATACTAATCCCTTCAAGTTGAGGCAGAACGTTCATATATGTTCATAATTGAATCGAGGGTTCACGACCTTACGTCACCTCGATAGAATGCAGTTGTTCTAAAGTCTTTATGCATGTACAATGACAAGTATATTTTGATAAGCATAATTATTTTAAGTATTTTATGATGAGCATGTCATGATTTCATCTCACCGGGCCTAGTTGGCCGGGCAGTCACCGCAAAAGCGGGCAGCTATACGATTCACCATGGCCAGTTGGCATGGGTAGACGGCACTAGTGAGCGGCATAAGATGGTACCCCGGACGCGGGCTAATGTTACTGATTATCACACTGCACCTATATGGTCGGGCATTTTATATATATATATATATATATATATATAATATGCATACATGAGATGATGATAAGCTTAAAAGTAAGTCAGCATGCATTACTTTTCATGTAATTCCCAGTCAGGTACAGTTGCTCCATACTTGATGCCTCCCTTGTTTCCTTGATGCATTATTATTGTTCATGCCTCTCATACTCAGTACAATATTCGTACTGACGTCTGTTTTCTTTAGACGCTGTGTTCATGCCCACAGGTAGACACGGAGGTGAGCTCAATCCAGATTCTTAGTAGCTGCCAGCTGATTGCGAGCACTCCATTGTCCGGAGGTGCTCATGATTATGCTCTTGGTATATGTATATTTTGGGGATGGTGGAGTCTTGTTCCACCTATATGTATAGTATGTCAGCAGAGGCTCGTAGATGCGTAGTGTGGGTAGATGGTCTCACGAGAGGCTTTTATGTATATGTATGTATTATTTTGATGGCCGAGAGGCTTATTTATATAAAAGTATTTTTATTTTCTCAAATGAAAAGATGATATTCTTATGTCCTAAGCATGAATTGATAAAAGAGCATTAAATGGGTAAGGTGAGTAGTAGAACGAGTGGTGCTCGGTGGCTAGCCCCGGGTACCCATCACGACCCCTAGCTGGGTCGTGACAGTTAGTGCAAGGGCCCATGACTTCATTACCTTAAACCCTCCGAAATTCTTTGGATCAAAGCCAGAGGACCCTCAGGACTTCATTGATGGAATGTTGAGGACGCTTCGATTAATACATGCTTCGGACACCGAATCGGTGGAGTTAGCATCGTATAGATTGAGAGATGTCTTGATCCAATGGTACACGGTTTGGATGGCTTCACGGGGAGCCAATGCACCTCCCCCGGTATGGCAAGAGTTGGTTGATACTTTCCTCCGACACTATATGCCTCCAGAAGTTCGGTGAGCTAGAGCCGATAAGTTCTTAAACTTGAGGCAAGGTAGCATGAGTGCTCTAGAATACAGTGTTGCACCTTGGAAGTTTCCCCGTGAACGTACAGCAAAAAAATTGTAGATTTGCATTTTCAGCCCAGTGGTCGTAAAGTGATTTACGTCCCGTAAAGTTCCATCATCCTTCAACATTCCAAAATTTCAACTTTCTGTCCAAAGCTTAAATGGTAAAATACGACCCAGTTTACGGACCGTAAACTGAAATACAACCCATAAACTGTGGCAGCAAACCATCATGACCTTTAGCAAACCTTTCTGTTTTTGATATTCTTAAATACGACCACGTTATACGGCCCGTAAACTAGTATACGGTCCGTAAACTGTGGTTTATGACCACTGTACACCCCGACTGTTGTTCATTAAAAATCAGATTTTGAGTATTAAAAAGGGATCCTAACCTCATTTTATTTCATTTCTCATCTCCACAACTCAAGAACATTCTAGAAAATTCTCCAAACACTTCATCCATAAGAATTCAAGAGAATCAAAGGAAAACCCAAAATCAACATAATCAAATCCATGAAACAAAGTGTATGAAATGCAAGTAAAAGTCATCTACCTCAAGAAAACCCAAGAAAGGTGAAGTAGGGTTTTTGGTGCAAAGAAGGCATTACTACTCAAGACTTATTCAACCATCATCTAAGGTAAGTTTCATGACTTTATCACGTTGTTTAAGGTATTGGAAAGCTAAGATGCTTGAATTGTAGAAACACATGGAAAATGGGTCCTGAATGAGTGAATAGTGTCACAATCGAATGGTAGTTAAATGGAATCATGAATGTTGATATACTATGATCATGAATACGTTGTAAATGATGTTTAGACCATGAAATGAGTATTATATATGAGAAAATGCGATAACGAGCTATAACCATAAATGTGGAGAAATTGGAGGAAAACGGTGGAATGTGGCAAATATAGATAAATGACGATTGTTGATACGATACTGTGAGTATTGTCGTGAATGTTTGGTAGTTGAAATGAAACATGGGAAAAGTAGTAGAAACCAAGGAAATGCTGCCCAATTTTTCCCTAGAAATAGTAGCGCGTTCTTCTTGTCGATCGACTAACGATGGTATGAATTCTCTCGTGAAGGTAGCGACGTGACGTTAAAGGAGAGCAAGTGAACGATAGCCTAGCTAAACGACAAGGTATGTAAGGCTAGTCCTTTCCTTCTAATGGCATGAATCCGATAGCATAAATTCCTTTCCTCTTCATGAGTTCATGTATTCCGAAGAAAGCTAAAAAGCCTATATCTATAAATGTCTATATAAGATAAGAGATATAATACTAAGATGCCATAATGATGAAGATGTTATTGATTACTCACACTCACCTTATGTGCTAATTCCTTCAAGGTGAGGTAGAATGTCAATAATTGCTCCATAATGAAATCGGGGGATCACGACCTTACGTCACCCCGATAAAGTATAGTTGATCTTGAGCTTTACGCATGTACTATAATAATATGAGCATGTCATGATAATATTACACCGCGCCTAGTTGGCCGGGTAGTCACCGCTAAGGCGGGAAGCTATACAGATACACCATGACCATTTGGCATGGGCAGACACCACTAGTGGGCGGCATGAGATGGTACCCCGGACGCGGGAGGCCTGGACGCGGGCTATTGTTATTGATTATCACACCGTTCCATTATGGACGGGAAACTTACATATTATGCATATATGATATGATGATGAGTATGAGTAAGACAGCATGCACTACTTCTCCTATGATTGTCATTCAGATCCAGATGTTTCATATTGATGTTCTCATTATATTATTATTGTCTTCCTTCATTGTTTATGCCTCTCATACTCAGTACAATATTCGTACTGACGTCCGTTTTCTTTGGACGCTGTGTTCATGCCCACAGGTAGACAGGGAGGAGAGCTTGATCCAGATACATAGTAGTTTTCAGCTGATTGAGAGTACTCCATTGTTCAGAGGTGCTTGTGATTCTCCTTTTGGTATATATGGATATTTTGGGCACGACGGAGTCTTGTTTCGTCTATATATATACAGTCTGTCAGTAGAGGCTCGTAGATACGCAGTGTGGGTTAGATGGTCTCACAAGATGTTATTATATGTATATATATATTATTTTGATGGCCGAGAGGCAAATGTATATAAAACATTTATACTTCTATCTAAAATATGTTTTTCCTATAATTTGTGTATGAAGTTGATAAAAGGGCCTTAAGTGAGTAAGATGAGTGGTAGAGTGAGTGGTGCTCGGTGGCTAGCCCCGAGTACCCGTCGCGGCCCCTAGCTGGGTCGTGACATACAGTCTCCGCTTCAATTCCTTGGCTAGGTATGCTTCAGCCATGGTAGCGGATATGGGTGACCGAGTGCACCTATTTGTGAAAGGCCTAGGGCCGCATTTGATGGATAGGTGCTTGACTGCGTCCCTTCAGGAAAATATGGATATTGCACGCATTCAGGCTCATGCTCAGAACTTAGAAGAAAGTTTACAATAGCAGAGAAGTGAACGCGAGCAGGATAGGGGTCATAGCAAGTGTTCCAACTCTTCCATACCCTAAGTAACACGTAAATACCATAAAACTTACCTTAGATGTTGTAGGAATAAGCCTTGAGTGGTATTACCCTTCTTGCACCAAAACCCTAGTTCACTTCTTCTTGAAATTTATTAACTTGGATGAACATTAATGAGTTTCAAACACTTGATTCACTTGAATTCTTGATCTTTGATGTCCTTTGTTCTCTTGTAGAGGAAGAGTGAAGAATACTCTAGAGGTTTCTAGAGAGAAGTGGTGTGGAAAATGAAATGAATTAATGAGCGTGGGTCTCCTTTTTAATGACTTAAAATTTGATTTGAAATCAACAGTAGTTGAAAGTGCACAGTGGTCGTAAACTCAGTTTACGGGCCGTATTCTAGTTTACGGTCCGTATTTTATGGGCGTATTTAAGCATAACAGAACCAGAAAGTCAGGCTAAGAACATGGTGATTTACGAACTCAGTTTACGGGTCGTATTTCAGTTTACGGTCCGTATTTCAAGTCATATTTAACCACTCAAGTCTTTGGCAGAAAGTTGAAGTTTTGGAATGTTGAAAGACAACAAGGCAGTTTACGGCTCGTAAACCACTTTACGGTCCGTATTTCATTTTACGATCGACTGGGCCAAAGTTCAAATCTACAACTTTTCACATTTTTTCAGAACCTATAAATAGTCATTGGGCTCATAAACTACCTCTTATTCCCATTGCCTTTGAAATCTTGCTTAGGGTCGTCAAACGTACTTCCCTTCTGATTAAAACATCGTATACTCGTATTCTTCGTTAGTCTATTCATTGTACGAGATTTGAAATTTTCGAGGTGTAACATTCTTCCCCCCTTTTGGAACAATCGTCCTCGAATGTTAAGTCATCGGGGTTTCTAGAAAAAATTCGCCAGAGTTTCCCCTGTAATATGGCACTACCATCTTGTCATAACAACCCATAATATCATTGCCTCACAGGGCTACATCACAATATCAACATATCTATGGCCACACAAGGCCAAAAGCATGAAAAGTAAGCATATATACCTTATATCGTTGGCGTTTCATCTTGACTCTCTCTTGGGGGTTGAAATAAATGTGGGTGCTTAGATTTCATACTCTCTTCCGCCTCCCAAGTCATTTATTCCCAGTTGTTGTTTCGCCATTATACCTTGACTAAGGCTACTTCCTTATTTCGAAGTCTTCGCACTTGCCTGTCTAGAATAGCAATAGGCACTTCTTCATGGGTTAGCTTTTCTGTAACTTGCACATCATCTGTCGGAACAATCTTTGTGGGATCTCCAACACACTTGCGGAGCATCGAAACATGGAAGACTGGATGGACTGATTCAAGCTCCGAAGGCAAGTCCAATTCATTGGCTAGCTGACCCACCTTACAGATGATTTTGTAAGGCCCAATGTATCGAGGGCTTAATTTCCCTATCTTGCCAAATCTCATCACTCCTTTCATTGGCGACACTTTCAGAAATACCCAATCGTCAACCTGGAATTCCAAGTTTCGTCGGCGATTGTCCGCATAAGACTTTCGGCAACTTTGGGCTGTCAGCAATCGATCTCGAATCACCTTAACTTTTTCCTCTGCTTGCTGAATCAATTCGGGGCCTACTAGTTGTACTTCTCCTATTTTTAACCATCCGATTGGGGATCTACATTTCCTCCCATATAAAGCTTCGTATGGAGCCATTTGAATACTAAAATGATAGCTATTATTATATGCAAATTCGATTAGAGGCAAATGATCATCCCAACTACCACTGAAATCCCGCACACATGCTCGTACCATATCTTCCAAGGTCTGAATAGTACGCTCGGCTTGTCCATCGGTCTGCGGGTGAAATGCCGTTGTAAGCTTCACTTGAGTACCTAGACCTTCTTGAAAGGACTTCCAGAACTTAGCTGTAAACTGTGCTCCTCTATCTGTGATAATAGATAACGGTATACCATGAAGTCACACAATTTCCTTAAGATACAACCTCGCATAATCTTCTGCTGAGTAGGTAGTTCTAACCGGAAGAAAATGGGCTGATTTCGTGAGTCTATCCACGATCACCCATATGGAATCATACTTGCCTCGAGAACGGGGTAACCGCACAATAAAATCCATGTTAATCACTTCCCATTTCTAAGTAGGGATCTCCATTGCTTGCAACAAGCCTCCTGGCTTTTGATGTTCGATCTTTACTTGTTGGCAATTTGGACATTATGCTACAAATTCTGCTACGTCTCTTTTCATGACATCCCACCAATACATCATCTTGAGGTCATGATACATCTTGGTTGCACCTGGATTAATAGAATACCGAGAATAATGGGCTTCTTCTAGAATCTGACGGCGTAATTCTGTGACATTTGGAACACATAGCTTGCCTCGGTATCTAAGGATTCCATTCATAGAAACATAAAATGGCGACTTCTCCTTTCCATGAGACATGTCTCTGTAGTGGCACAATTTAAGATATTCATACTGACGCTCCTTCACTTCCATATTCAAGGACGAAGCTGTAGGATCATTAATGCCAATCCCTGCACTACCTGAATCAATTATACACACTCCAAGGTATACCAATTGGTGGAGCTCATGAACCATCTCTTTCTTTTCCGGAGGGACTTCACACAAGCTGCCCATTGATCGGCGGCTAAGCGTATCGGCTACTACATTTGCTTTTCTGGGATGGTACAAAATGCTAACATCATAATCTTTCAATAGTTCTAACCACCACTTTTGTCGCATATTTAACTCCTTCTGTTTGAAAATGTACTGAAGGCTTTTATGATCGGTATAGATGTCAACATGTATACCATACAAGTAATGTCTCCACATTTTCAATGCATGAATAACCACAGCCAATTCGAGATCCTGAGTTGGATAGTTCTTTTCATATTTCCGCAGCTGCCTCGAAGCATATGTAACAACCCTACCATGTTGCATCAATACACACCCTATTCCAACACTGGAAGCATCACAATACACAACATAGCCATCTGGCCCTTCTGGGAGTATTAAGACTGGAGCTGAGGTTAATCTGTCTTTCAACTCTTGGAAGCTGCGTTCACAAGCATCATTCCATTGAAATTGTGCTGACTTCTGGGTTAGCTTCGTCAATGGGGCTGAAATAGATAAAAAGACCTCTACGAACCTCGTATAATAACTTGCCAAATATAGAAAACTACGAACTTCTGTAAGCGTCGTAGGCCTCGGCCAAATCTTTACAGCTTCAATTTCCTGAGTGTCGACTTCAATGTCGTCATCTGAAATAACATGACCCAGAAATGTTACAGAATTTAGCCAAAACTCGCACTTTGAAAATTTTGCATACAACTCCCGAGCTTGAAGAATGCCAAGAACAATTCGCAAAAGATCTGCATGTTCTGATTCTGGGCGAGAGTACACTAGAATGTAATCAACAAATAGTATCACGAACAAATACATAAGAGGCCTAACTGCATTATTCATCAAATTCATAAACACGGCCGGAGCATTAGTCAACCCAAACGACATCACTCGGAATTCATAGTGGCCATATCTCATTCTGAATGCTGTTTTAGAAAACCCATTAGCACCCTGTAGTTGATCAAAAAAATCATCAATCCTCGGAAGAGGATATTTGTTCTTCATCGTCACTTTGTTCAACTGTTTGTAATCAATTCACATTCGTAGGGAACCGTCTTTCTTTCTCACGAACAAGACTGTGGCTCCCCACGGTGATGAACTGGGTCTAATAAACCCTTTTTCAAGCAAATCTCTCAACTGTGCCTTCAGCTCTATCAATTCTGCCGGAGTCATTCGATAAGGAGGAATAGAAATAGGCTTGGTCTCCGACAACACATCAATGGCGAAGTCAATCTCTCGTTCTGGAGGAAGACCTGAAAGTTCATCTGGGAATACATCTGGAAATTCATTCACTACCGGAACGGATTGGAAAGTTGGCGAATTTGCCTCGGTGTCATGAACCCGAACTAGATGATAAATATATCCCTTGGCTATCATCTTTCTCGCCCTAAGGTAGGAAATAAACCTACCTTTTGGAAATGCTGCATTAACCTTCCATTCGAGCACGGGCTCTCCCGGAAATTGGAATCGAACTACTTTCAATCGGCAATCGACATTAGCATAACATGATGCCAACCAATCCATACCCATAATCACATCAAAATCTAGCATTTCTAACTCAATTAAATTAACCTTGGTCCGGCGATCGCATATCACAATTACACAATCTTTATACACTTGTCTTGCTATCACGGGATCACCAACCGGAGTAGACACCTCAAAAGATTTAATTGACTCAGGTTTCACCCCAATACAACCAGCAATATATGGAGTAATATAAGAGAACGTAGAACCCGGATCTATCAATGCATACACATCACAGGAAAATATAGACAATGTACCTGTAACCACATCCGGGGAGGAATCAAGATCCTGCCGTCCGGCTAAAGCATATATACGGGGCTGAGTGGCAGCTGAAGTAGATGCTTCCCCTCTACCTCTACCTCGACCTGCTGACATCTGAGTAGTATGCCCTATAGGGCGCACCGAGGAAGAACCAGCTGCTGAACCTGTCGGCTGAACCCAAACTCTATCGATCATCGACGGGAAATCCCTCATCATGTGCCCAACCTGGCCATAAGTATAGCAAGCATCCGAACCCTGGCGACACTGTCCGGAATGTAATCGACCGCACTGGCTGCTTCGCGGTACGGGGGGTCTCCTCTGACTATAATCTTCCCTGAACTGGGAATCTGAGGCCCTCGAACTCTGGCCCTGTCCTGAACTGAAGGAGCAATCAAATCTCCTACCTGCGAATCGAGGAGGTGCACTCGTCACCGACTGTCCTGACTACCTAGACTATGTCTGTCTTGATCCCCCTCTATAATCACTGCCTGCTCCCATAGATATGGCCCTCTTGCTTTTCCTTCTGTCACTATCACGATCACTTCTTTGTGGTTGTTGTCGCCCCTATAGATTCTGGGCATGAGCCTGTATCCGGGAAATATCCATCCCATCTTGTAGCGAAGATGTCAAGCAATCATTGAATAAATGTGGCCCTAAGCCACTCACGAATTTATGTACTCGGTCTCCCATGTCGGCCACCATAGTCAGGGCATACCTAGCCAATGAATTAAATTGAAGGCTATATTCCCGGGCACTCGTGTTTCCTTGCTTGAAATTTAGAAATCTATCTGCTCTAGCTCGGTGGACCTCGGGTGGCAAGTAGTGACAGATGAAATCATCTACAAATTCTTGCCTAACCGGAGGAGGCGCATTTTCTCCTCTTGATAATACCCAGTTGTTATACCATAAGACTGCCACATCCCGGAGTCTATAAGTTGCCAACTCCACGGATTCAGTTTCGGAGGCACGGACAATCTTCAATGTCCTCAACATCTCATCTATGAAACCTTGCGGGTCTTCATCCGGCTTTTACCGGAAAAACTCCGGAGGATTTAGTCTCATAAAATCACGGGCTATGGTACTTGCTGTCCGATCACTTGAACTCACGTTTTGCCGCTGTGCCTGTGTGGCAACCAACTGTGTTAATAACTGAATGGCCTCGATCACTTGTTGACCCGAAGCACCCGGTGGAGGAATTGGAGCTGGGGCTCGTCCTTGTTCTTCCACATTAGGCGGGGCGGAGGAAATATTAGATGGAGCCTCATTATGCGATTCACCCTCTTCAATATTCATCGGAGGCTCTCTTTCTACCCACCTCTTTATCGTAGTCTTGCCCATCTGCGCGGCTGTAGCTTTTTCCTTTGGCGGAAATTCTTGAATCACAACACACTATTAGGGAGGATAAAATCTTATACACGACTCTATCGCACGATCTCATAGGAAGAAAGACGGTAATTTTTCCTAAATGCCCAGTAGCCTCTTGTTTATTGATGTGGCGCGCACCACACCATAAACAAAAATCAACTAGACACGGCTCGTAGACACTTCCTAGGACTGAACTACTCTGATACCACTTTTATCATGACCCAGCTAGGGGACGCGATGGGCACCCGGGGATAGCCATTGAGCACCGCTCGTTCTATTACTTATCTTACTCATTAAATGCTCCTTTTTGTAATTATTATACTCAAATCATAAGAAGATTATCTTTCATTTAAAGACATGATACTTTTATATACGTAAGCCCTTAGGCTATCAAAATGATGTATGTATACATATACCCAATGACGACCTCGTGAGACCACATAACCCACACTGTGTATCTACGAGCCTCTACTGGAATAGTAGTCATAAGGACGGGACAAGACCCCGTCATGCCCGATATACATATACATGAATATACACAAAATAGTCATCATAAGCACCTCCGGAATAAAGGAGTGCTCTCGAATCTGCTGACAGCTACTACGAATCTGGGTCAAGCTCTCCTCCCTGTCTACCGGTGGGCATAAACACAGCGTCCAAAGGAAACAGACGTCAATACGAACATTGTACTGAGTATGAAAGGCATAAACAATGAAGTATGACAATGATATACAGGAAATATCAATATGGACTATCTGTATCTGAATGTCAAATATAAAGGAGATAATGCATGCTGGCTTGCTTATAATCATCCTCATGTCATGTATGCATAAATGTATAAGCTGCCTGTTTGTATAGGTACGGTGTGATAATGTATAAGCTGCCCGTCCATATCAGATCGGTGTGATAATTATAACATTAGCTTGCGTTCTGGCCTCCCGCGTCCGGGGTATCATCTCATGCCACCCACTAGTGGTGTCTGCCCAAGCCATCTGGCCATGGTGTATACGCTGCCCACCTTAGCGGTGACTGCCCGACCATGTAGGCATGGTGTTATAACATAAGATTAACATTCTCATCATAGTACATGCATAATGGCTCAAGAACAATAATACTTTATCGGGGTGACGTAAGGTCGTAATCCCCTGATTTCATTATGGAGCATTCATTGACATTCTGCCTCACCTTGAAGGAATTAGCAAATAAGGTGAGTGTACGCAATAAATAACATCATTAACGTCATAAGATCATCATTTCATATATTTTAGAATCTCTATACTTTAACTCATCATCATCATTATGGGACTCATAACATATCTCTTATCTTGTATAGCTATTCATGGACATAGACTTTTAGCTTTCCGGAATATGGGAATTCATGAAGAGGAAAGAAGAGTCATGATATAGGATTCATGACATTAGGAGGAAAGGACTAGCCTCACATACCTTTGGCGTTTAACTAAGCTATCGTTCGCTTGTTCTCTTTCAATGTCACGCATCTACCTTCAAGAGAGAATTCGTATTAAAGTTAATTAATAGACTATAAGAACGCGCTACTGTTTCTAGGGAAGATTGAGCAACATTTCCTGTGTTTATACTACTTTCCCCCACATTTTATATCAACTCCCAAACGCTCATAACAACATTCACAATATGGCAAACAACCATCATCATTTGTTTACAATATCCGTATTTCACAATTTGTCTTCAATTTCTCCATAATCATGGCCATGGTTCATTGTTGTATTTTTCTCACATAAGATACTTATTCCCTGTTCTAAATGTCTTTCATAACATTTTTATAATCACAGGTTATCAATAATCATGGCTCAATTCAAACCTTTCCTCAACAATGATACTATTCACACTTTCATGACCCATTTCTTATATCATTCTATAATACAAGTGTTCCAACTCTTCCATACCCTAAGTAACACGTAAATACCATAAAACATACCTTAGATGTTGTAGGAATAATCCTTTAGTGTTATTACTCTTCTTGCACCAAAACTCCAGTTCACTTCTTCTTGAAATTTCTTAACTTGGATGAACTTTGATGAGTTTCATACACTTGATTCACTTGAATTCTTGATGTTGATCTTTGATCTCCTTTTTTCTCTTGTAGAGGAAAAGTGAAGAATACCCTAGAGGTTTCTAAAGAGAAGTGGTGTGGAAAATGAAATGAATTAATGAGCGTGGGCCTCCTTTTTAATGACAAAATCTGATTCGAAATGAACAGTAGTTGAAAGTGCACAGTGGTCGTAAACTCAGTTTGCGGGCGGTATTCTAGTTTACGGTCCGTATTTCATAGGCGTATTTAAGCATAACAGAACCTGAAAGTTAGGCTAAGAACATGGTGATTTACGAACTCGGTTTACGGGCCGTATTTCAGTTTACGGTCCGTATTTCAAGCCGTATTTAACCACTCAAGTCTTTGGCAGAAAGTTAAAGTTTTGGAATGTTGAAAGACGACAAGGCAATTTACGGCCCGTAAACCACTTTACGGTTCGTATTTCATTTTACGATCGACTGGGCCAAAGTGCAAATCTGCAACTTTTCACATTTTCAGAACCTATAAATAGTCGTTGGGCTCATAAACTACCTCTTATTCCCATTGCCTTTGAAATCATGCTTAGGGTCGTCAAACGTACTTCCCTTCTGATTAAAACATCGTATACTCGTATTCTTCGTTAGTCTATTCACTGTACGAGATTGGAAATTTTCGAGGTGTAACATTCTTCCCCCCTTTTGGAACATTCGTCCTCGAATGTTAAGTCATCGGGGTTTCTAGAAAAATTTCGCCAGAGTTTCCCCTGTAATATGCCACTACCATCCTGTCACAACAACCCATAATATCATTGCCTCACAGGGCTACATCACAATATCAACATATCTATGGCCACACACGGCCAAAAGCATGAAAAGTAAGCATATATACCTTATATCGTTGGCGTTTCATCTTGACTCTCTCCTGGGGGTTGAAATAAATGCGGGTCCTTGGATTTCATACTCTCTTCCGCCTCCCAAGTCATTTCTTCCCGGTTGTTGTTTCGCCATAATACCTTGACTAAGGCTACTTCCTTATTTCGAAGTCTTCGCACTTGCCTGTCTAGAATAGCAATAGGCACTTCTTCATGGGTTAGCTTTTCTGTTACTTGCACATCATCTGTCGGAACAATCTTTGTGGGATCTCCAACACACTTGCGGATTATCGAAACATGCAAGACTAGATGGACTGATTCAAGCTCCGAAGGCAAGTCCAATTCATTGGCTACCTGACCCACCTTACGGATGATTTTGTAAGGCCCAATGTATCGAGGGCTTAATTTCCCTATCTTGCCAAATCTCATCACTCCTTTCATTGGCGACACTTTCAGAAATACCCAATCGTCAACCTGGAATTCCAAGTCTCGTCGGCGATTGTCCGCATAAGACTTTTGGCAACTTTGGGTTGTCAGCAATCGATCTCGGATCACCTTAACTTTTTCCACTGCTTGCTGAATCAATTCGGGGCCTACTAGCTGTACTTCTCCTATTTCAAACCATCCGATTGGGGATCTACATTTCCTCCCATATAAAGCTTCGTATGGAGCCATTTGAATACTAAAATGATAGCTATTATTATATACAAATTCGATTAGAGGCAAATGATCATCCCAACTACCACTGAAATCCCGCACACATGCTCGTACCATATCTTCCAAGGTCTGAATAGTACGCTCGGCTTGTCCATCGGTGTGCGGGTGAAATGCCGTTGTAAGCTTCACTTGAGTGCCTAGACCTTCTTGAAAGGACTTCCAGAACTTGGCTGTAAACTGTGCTCCTCTATCTGTGATAATAGATAACGGTATACCATGAAGTCACACAATTTCCTTAAGATACAACCTCGCCTAATCTTCTGCTGAGTAGGTATTTCTAACCGGAAGAAAATGGGCTGATTTCGTGAGTCTATCCATGATCACCCATATGGAATCATACTTGCCTCGAGAACGGGGTAACCCCACAATAAAATCCATGTTAATCACTTCCCATTTCCAAGTAGGGATCTCCATTGCTTGCAACAAGCCTCCTGGCTTTTGATGTTCGATCTTTACTTGTTGGAAATTTGGACATTATGCTACAAATTCTGCTACGTCTCTTTTCATGACATCCCACCAATACATCATCTTGAGGTCATGATACATCTTGGTTGCACCTGGATTAATAGAATACCGAGAATAATGGGCTTCTTCTAGAATCTGACGGCGTAATTCTGTGACATTTGGAACACATAGCTTGCCTCGGTATCTAAGGATTCCATTCATAGAAACATCAAATGGCGACTTCTCCTTTCCATGAGACATGTCTCTGTAGTGGCACAATTTAAGATATTCATACTGACGCTCCTTCACTTCCATATTCAGGGACGAAGTTGTAGGATAATTAATGCCAATCCCTGCACTACCTGAATCAATTATACACACTCCAAGGTATGCCAATTGGTGGAGCTCATGAACCATCTCTTTCTTTTCCGGAGGGTCTTCACACAAGCTGCCCATTGATCGGCGGCTAAGCGTATCGGCTACTACATTTGCTTTTCCGGGATGGTACAAAATGCTAACATCATAATCTTTCAATAGTTCTAACCACCGCTTTTGTCGCACATTTAACTCCTTCTGTTTGAAAATGTACTGAAGGCTTTTACGATCGGTATAGATGTCAACACGTATACCATACAAGTAATATCTCCACATTTTCAATGCATGAATAACCGCAGCCAATTCGAGATCATGAGTTGGATAATTCTTTTCATATTTTCGCAGCTGCCTCGAAGCATGTGCAACAACCCAACCATGTTGCTTCAATACATACCCTAGTCCAACACCGGAAGCATCACAATACACAACATAGCCATCTGGCCCTTCTGGTAGTGTTAAGACAGGAGCTGAGGTTAATCTGTCTTTCAACTCTTGGAAGCTGCATTCACAAGCATCATTCCATTGAAATTGTGCTGACTTCTGGGTTAGCTTCGTCAATAGGGTTGAAATAGATGTAAAGCCCTCTACGAAACTCCTATAATAACCTGCCAAAAACAGAAAACTACGAACTTCTGTAAGCGTCGTAGGCCGCGGCCAAGTCTTCAGTGCTTCAATTTCCTGAGTGTCGACTAGAATGCCGTCATCTGAAATAACATGACCCAGAAATGTTACAGAATTTAGCCAAAACTCGCACTTTGAAAATTTTGCATACAACTCCCGAGCTTGAAGAATGCCAAGAACAATTCGCAAATGATCTGCGTGTTATGATTCTGTGCGAGAGTACACCAGAATGTCATCAATAAATACTATCATGAACATATCCAAGAGAGGCCTAACTGCATTATTCATCAAAGTCATAAACACGGCCGGAGCATTAGTCAACCCAAACGACATCACTCGGAATTCATAGTGGCCATATCTCATTCTGAATGTTGTTTTGGGAATAACCGCTTCTCTGAATCTCACTTGATGATAACCCGACCTCAAGTCTATTTTAGAAAACCAATTGGCACCCTGTAGCTGATCAAACAAATCGTCAATCCTCGGAAGAGGATATCTGTTCTTTTTCGTCACTTTGTTCAACTATTTGTAATCAATGCACATTCATAGGGAACCGTCTTTCTTTCTCACGAACAAGACTGGGGCTCCCCACGGTGATGAACTGGGTCTAATAAACGCTTTTTCAAGCAAATCTTTCAACTGTGCCTTCAGCTCTATCAATTCTGCCGGAGCCATTCGATAAGGAGGAATAGAAATAGGCTTGGTGTCCGACAACACATCAATGTCGAAGTCAATCTCTCGTTCTGGAGGAAGACCTGAAAGTTCATC
This sequence comes from Lycium barbarum, assembly GCF_019175385.1. Lineage (NCBI taxonomy): Eukaryota > Viridiplantae > Streptophyta > Magnoliopsida > Solanales > Solanaceae > Lycium > Lycium barbarum. Next base: position 35,849,261 of record NC_083342.1, on the reverse strand, counting down.
TGGGAATACATCTGGAAATTCATTCACTACCCGAACGGATTGGAAAGTTGGCGAATTTTCCTCGGTGACATGAACCCGAACTAGATGATAAATATAGCCCTTGGCTATCATCTTTCTCGCCCTAAGGTAGGAAATAAACCTACCTTTTGGCGATGCTGCATTACCCTTCCATTCAAGCACGGGCTCTCCCGGAAATTGGAATCGAACTACTTTCAATCAGCAATCGACATTAGCATAACATGATGCCAACCAATCCATACCCATAATCACATCAAAATCTAGCATTTCTAACCTAAATAAATTAACCTTGGTCCGGCGATCGTATATCACAATTACACAATTTTTATACACTTATCTTGCTATCACGGGATCACCAACCTGAGTAGACACCTCAAAATTTTTAATTAGCTCGGGTTTCACCCCAATACAACCAGCAACATATGGAGTAATGTAAGAGAACGTAGAACCGGGATCTATTAATGCATACATATCACGGGAAAATATAGACAATGTACCTGTAACCACATCCGGGGAGGAATCAAGATCTTACCGTCCGGCTAAAGCATATATACGGGGCTGAGTGGCAGCTGAAGTAGATGCTGCCCCTCTACCTCTACCTCGACCTGCTGACATCTGAGGAGTTTGCCCTACCGGGCGCACCGAGGAAGAACCAACTGCTGAACCTGTCGACTGAACCCCAACTCTACCACTCATCGACGGGCAATCCCTCATCATGTGCCCAACCTGGTCACAAGTATAGCAAGCATCCGAACCCTGGCGAAACTGTCCGAAATGTAATCTACCGCACTGGCTACATCGCAGTACGGGGGGTCTCCTCTTACTATAATCTTCCTTGAACTGGGAATTTGAGGACCGCGAACTCTGGCCCTGTCCTGAACGGAAGGAGCGATCAAATCTCCTACATGCGAATTGAGGAGGTGCACTCGTCACCGACTGTCCTGAGTACCTAGAATATGTCTGTCTTGATCCCCCTCTATAATCACTACCTGCTGCCATAGATATGGCCCTCTTGCTTTGCCTTCTGTCACTATCATGATCACTTCTTTGTGGTTGTTGTCGCCCCTCTAGATTCTGGGCATGAGCCTGTATCCGGGAAATATCCATCCCATCTTGTAGCGAAGCTGTCAAGAAATATTTGAATAAATATGGCCCTAAGCCACTCACGAATCTATGTACCCGGTCTCCCATGTCGGCTACCATAGTCGGGGCATACCAAGCCAATGAATTAAATTGAAGGCTATATTCCCGGGCACACATGTTTCCTTGCTTCAAATATAGAAATCTATCCGCTCTAGCTCGGCGAACCTCAGGTGGCAAGTAGTGACGGCTGAAAGAATCTACAAATTCTTGCCAAACCTGAGGAAGCGCATTTTCTCCTCTTGGTAATACCCAGTTATTATACCATAAGATTGCCACATCCCGAAGTCTATAAGATGCCAACTCCACGAATTCAGTTTCGGAGGCATGGAAAATCTTCAATGTCCTCAATATCTCATCTATGAAACCATGCGGGTCTTCATCCGGCTTTGACCCGAAAAACTCCGGAGGGTTTAAGCTCATAAAATCACGGGCTCTGGTACATGCTGCTCGATCACTTGAACTCACGTTTTGCCACTGTGCCTGTGCAGTAACCAACTGTGTCAATAACTGAATGGCCTCGGTCACTTGTTAACCCGATGCACCAAGTGGAGGAATTGGAGCTGGTGCTCCTCCTTTTTCTTCCACATTAGGCGGGGCGGAGAAAGTACTAGATAGAGCCTCATTATGCGATTCACCCCCTTCAATATTCATTGGAGGCTCTCTTTCTACCCGCCTCTTTATCGTAGTCTTGCCCTTCTGGGCAGTTGTAGCATTTCCCTTTGGCGGCATTTCTGGAATCACAACACATTATTAGGGACGATAAAATCTTATACACGGCTCTATCGCACGATCTCATAGGAAGAAAGATGGTCATTTTTCCTAAATGCCCTGTAGCCTCTTGTTTATTGATGTGGCGCGCAACACACCATCAACAAGACTCTACTAGACACGGCTCGTAGACACTTCCTAGGACTGAACTGCTCTGATACCACTTTTGTCACGACCCAGCTAGGGGCCGCGACAGGCACCCGGGACTAGCCATCTTGCACCGCTCGTTCTATTACTCATCTTACTCATTAAATGCTCTCCTTTGTCATTATTATACTCAAATCATAAGAAGATTATCTTTCATTTCAAGACATGATACTTTTATAAACGTAAGCCCTTAGCCTATCAAAATAATGTATGTATACATGTACACAATGGCGACCTCGTGAGACCACATAACCCACATTGCGTATCTACGAGCCTCTACTGGAATACTAGTCATAAGGACGGGACAAGACCCCGTCATGCCCGAAATACATATACATGAATATACACAAAAGAGTCATCATAAGCAACTCCGGAATAAAGGAGTGCTCTCAAATCCGCTGACAGCAACTACGAATCTGGGTGAAGCTCTCCTCCCTGTCTACCTGTGGGCATGAACATAACGTCCAAAGGAAACGGATGTTAGTACGAACGTTGTACTGAGTATGACAGGCATAAACAATGAAGTATGACAATGATATACAGGAAATATCAATATGGACTATCTGTATCTGACTGTCAAATATAAAGGAGATAATGCATGATGGCTTGCTCATAATCATCATCATGTCATGTATGCATAAATGTATAAGATGCCCGTCCGTATAGGTACGGTGTGATAATGTATAAGATTCCCGTCCATATCGGAGCAGTGTGATAATCATAACATTAGCCTGCGTCCAGGTGTTCCGCATCCGGGGTATCGTCTCATGCCGCCCGCTAGAGGTGTCTGCCTATGTAATCTGGCCATGGTGTATACGCTGCCCGCCTTAGGGGTGACTGCCCGGCCATGTAGGCGCGGTGTTATACCATCATCGTAACATGCTCATCATAATATGCTCATCATAGTATATGTATAATGGCTCAAGAACAACTATACTTTATTGGGTTGACGTAAGGTCGTGATCCCCCGATTTCATTATGGAGCATTCATTGACATTCTGCCTCACCTTGAAGGAATTAGCATATAAGGTGAGTGTACGCAATAAATAACATCATTAACGTCATAAGATCATCATTTCATATATTTTAGAATCTCTATACTTTAACTCATCATCATCATTATGGGACTCATAACATATCTCTTATCTTGTATAGCTATTCATGGACATAGACTTTTAGCTTTCCGGAATATAGGAATTCATGAAGAGGAAAGAAGAGTAATGATATAGGATTCATGCCATTAGAAGGAAAGGACTAGCCTCACATACCTTTGGCGTTTAACTAAGCTATCGTTGGCTTGTTATCTTTCAATGTCACGCGTCTACCTTCAAGAGAGAATTCATATTAACGTTATCGACTATAAGAACGCGCTACTGTCTCTAGGGAAGATTGAGCGGCATTTCCTTTGTTTATACTACTTTCCCCCACATTCTATATCAACTCCCAAACGCTCACAACAACATTCACAATATGGTAAACAACCATCATCATTTGTTTACAATATCCGTATTTCACAATTTGTCTTCAATTTCTCCATAATCATGGCCATGGTTCATTGTTGTATTTTTCTCACATAGGATACTTATTCCCTGTTCTAAATGTCATTCATAACATTTTTATAATCACAAGTTATCAATAATCATGGCTCAATTCAAACCTTTACTCAACAATGCTACTATTCACACTTTCACGACCCATTTCTTATATCCTTCTATAATACAAGTGTTCCAACTCTTCCATACCCTAAGTAACACGTAAATACCATAAAACTTACCTTAGATGTTGTAGGAATATTCCTTGAGTGGTATTACTCTTCTTGCACCAAAACCCTAGTTCACTTCTTCTTGAAATTTCTTAACTTGGATGAACTTTGATGAGTTTCATACACTTGATTCACTTGAATTCTTGATGTTGATCTTTGATCTCCTTTGTTCTCTTGTAGAGGAAGAGTGAAGAATACTCTAGAGGTTTCTAGAGAGAAGTGGTATGGAAAATGAAATGAATTAATGAGCGTGGGTCTCCTTTTTAATGACTTAAAATCTGTTTCGAAATGAATAGTAGTTGAAAGTGCACAGTGGTCGTAAACTCAGTTTACAGGCGGTATTCTAGTTTACTGTCCGTATTTTATGGGCGTATTTAAGCATAACAGAACCAGAAAGTCAGGCTAAGAACATGGTGATTTACGAACTCGGTTTACGGGCCGTATTTTAGTTTACGGTCCGTATTTCAAGTCGTATTTAACCACTCTAGCCTTTGGCAAAAAGTTAAAGTTTTGGATTGTTGAAAGACGACAAGGCAGTTTACGACCCGAGTGCAAATCTAAAACTTTTCACATTTTCAGATCCTATAAATAGTCGTTGGTCTCATAACCTTCCTCTTATTCCAATTGCATTTGAAATCTTGCTTAGGGTCTTCAAACGTCATTCTCTTATGATTAAAACATCGTATACTCGTATTCTTCGTTAGTCTATTCACTGTACGAGATTGGAAATTTCCAAGGTGTAACACTGCCAGTGCTTGTAGTGAGTATTGAGGGGGTCAGCGGCAACAGTATTCCAGATATTCGGGCCAGTCCGCAACGAGTGCACCTACTCAGTTTGTGGGCAGGAAATTCGATCGCCCTATTCATTCTAGTCCGGGTCAGAGTTCAAGAGTCTCAGGTTCTCAGTTTGGAGGTGATCCTAGCTAGCGGAAACCACTGGTGCCACGATGTAGCCAGTGCGACAGATTACATTCCGGTGAGTGTCGCCGAGGTTCAGATGCTTGCTATGCCTGTGGTAAGGTTGAGCATATGATGCGCAATTGTCCATCGATGGGTGGTATAGTTGGGGCTTAGCCCACAGGATCAGTAGCTGGTTCCTCCTCGTCTGTGGTCCCGATAGGGCAGTCTCCACAGATTCCAATAGGCCGTGGTAGGGGCAGAGGGGGAGCATCGAGTTCAGGTGGGACCCATCCCGTATTTGTGCTTTAACCGTACGACGACATCTTGAGTCTTCCCAGGATATGTTTACAGGTATTCTATCCCTATTTTCTCATGACGTTTATGCATTGATCGATCCGGGTTCTACATTGTCTTATGTTTCTCCCTATATTGCTGGCCATATTGGGGTGAAACCTGAGCCAATTAAACCTTTCTAGGTATCTACTCCGGTTGGTGACCCAGTAATAGTGAGGCAGGTGTATAAAAATTTTGTGCCTGTGGTATGTGATCACCAGACTATAGCTGATTTTATTGAACGAGAAATGTTACATTTTGATGTGATTGTGGGCATGGGTTGGTTGGCCTCTTGTTATGCTAATGTGGATTGTAGAACGAAAATAGTTCGATTTTAATTTCCAGGAGAACCAGTGCTTGAATGGAAAGGTAATACAGCGTCTCCAAGAGGTAGGTTTATTTCCTACCTTAAGGCAAGGAAGATGATAGCTAAAGGTTACATTTATCACCTAGTCCGAGTTCATGACACCGAAGCAAAGCCACCGACTCTCCAATCCGTCCCGGTAGTGAATGAATTTTCAGAAGTATTTCCAGATGAACTTCCAGGACTTTCTCCGGACAGAGAGATTGACTTCGTCATTGATGTGTTACAGGATACTAAACTACTCTCTATTCCCCCTTACAGAATGGCTCCTGCAGAATTGAAAGAGCTAAAGGTACAACTGAAAGATTTACTTGATAAGGGATTCATTAAGCCCAGTTCATCACCGTGGGGAGCACCTGTCCTATTTGTGAGGAAAAAAGATGGTTCCTTACAGATGTGCATTGACTATAGGCAGCTGAACAAGGTGATGATAAAGAATAAATATTCACTTCCAAGAATCTATGATTTGTTTGACCAATTACAGGGTGCCAAATGGTTTTCTAAAATTGACCTAAGATTGGGGTATCATCAAGTGAGAGTTAGAGAAGAAGATATTCCTAAGACAACTTTCAGAACTAGGAATGGTCACTAAGAATTTCGAGTGATGTCATTTGGGTTGACTAATGCTCCGGCGGTGTTTATGAACCTGATGAACAATGTATTCAAGCCTTTTCTAGATCTATTTGTGATCGTGTTTATCAATGATATTCTAGTATATTCTCGGTCAGAAACAGAGCATGCATACAACTTGCATATTGTCCTTGAGATTCTTCGAACTAGAGAATTGTATGCAAAATTTTCAAAATGCGAGTTCCGGCTAAATTCTGTGACTTTTCTAGGCCACATTATTTCAGCAGACGACATTCGGGTGGATGTTAAAAAGATTGAGGCTGTGAAGACTTAGCCAATGCCTACAACACCTACAGAGGTCCGTAGCTTTGTAGGATTAACAACTTACTATAGAAGATTTGTGGAAGGGTTTTCCTCTATTTCAGCACCATTGACGAAATTAACTCAGAAATTAGCAAAATTTCAATGGATTGATGCTTATGAACGCAGTTTCCTGGAATTGAAGGATAGATTAACTTCAGCCCCGGTCCTGGCACTTTCGGAAGGACCAGATGGTTATGTTGTGTAATACGATGTCTCTGGTATTGGGTTAGGATGTGTGCTGATGCAACACGGTAAAGTCATTACCTATGCCTCAAGGCAGTTGCAGAAACATGAAAAGAACTATCCGACCCATGATCTTTAATTGGCCGCAGTTATTCATGCACTAAAGATGTGGAGGCACTATTTGTATGGCGTTCAAGTTGATATTTATACAGATCACAAGAGTCTCCAGTATATTTTCAAGTAGAAAGAGTTAATTTTACAACAGAGGCGGTGGTTAGAATTATTGAACGATTATGATGTGAGTATTTTATACCACCCCGGAAAGGCGAATGTCGTAGCTGATACGCTTAGCTGTAAATCGATGGGTAGTGTTATAGTCCGTATTTTGTACATTCGGATATTTCAAGGTAGTCGTGGTAAGTGAAGGGCAAGACTATTTTCTAAATCTATTTTAATATACAAGTTGTTTATTAGTATGAAAATATTGAGAAAGGCTAAGGGTAAAAAAGGAAAATTCACAAAGTGGTTCATGGTAATATTGTGAAAGGCTAGGGGAAAAATGGGAATTTCAAAAAATATTCAAGAAATTTCTTGAAGGGGCCATGGTTGCCGTGTGGCATATGTCCATATTTTTATTAAATGGGGCTAATTATAAATATATATGGACCAAAGCTTACATAACAAGACAAGTAGTCATCTTTGTTTATTTTGAGAAAGTTCAAGAAAAAGGGAGAAGGGGACATGTGTCCACTTTGTATTGGTAGAAGCCATATATATATATATATATATATATATATATACAATTGATGACAAAATAAGGCATATTCATCTTTTAAATCAAGAAGCTTGGAGAAGAAAAAGAAAGAAGAAGAGAAAAAGGCCATTCGGCCATGACTCCAAAATTTATGTCATGGAAAATTGATCAAAAAAAAAATATTTTCTTCTAGTAATTCAACTAAGTGGAACGTCCCTAACAACATGGAGTGATTGTTGGAGTAAGCAATGAAATTGTTGTGCAAGTTGTAAATCTAGCCGAGTAAGAAGATGAGTGGGAAAAAGGTATGTATTCAATCTTCTTTCACATGTGTTATGGATGATTTATGCATGTTGTGGTATGTATAAATGGATGAAATTCATGAAATATGTTAGTGTAGGATGTGGCCGAATGGGAGATTGAATTGGTGAGATATGATGAATTGATTTTATTTAGTATTTTGATTGTTGTGGTTGTGGATGTCATGACGAAAATGAAGGTTTGATGACTTGAAATGAATTTGTAATTGTTGTGGGATTGTTGTAGAAGCTAATGTGATTTTCATATAGTTTCTTGTAACTATGAGAATGAAGTTGTTAATGCATAGACTATTGTTATAGTTCGTGAATTTGGAAGGAAAGAATGTGTTGCTATTGTTCTTGTTGAATTTGGAAGGCTTTGGGTGAAGTGGTATGTTGGTTGGGTTGTTTTGAATATTATGTGAATTCTTTGAAGTGTTCTTGAATCATGTTAGAATGATTTCGGATTAACACTTGAACGTGTGAGCATTGGTGTTAGCCTGACTATATGTGATTGAATTGAATATAAATGAAATGCCGTTGAATTGTGTGACAAGGATTGTTAATGTTAGAGTGTATTTTGGATTGATGGTTGATGTTGTTAGTATGGTGGTTGGTATTGTTGTTGATAATTTGGCCGAGCTGAATTCTCGGATTGTTGATTGATAATTTGACCGAGTTGGATTCTCGGGGATGGTTGTATTTACAGGGGAAATGCTGCCGAAATTTCGGTAAAATATGAACGAATTCATTTGAAAGACTAAGACAAGTATATGACGATGAGTCTAATGATTTTGTCGATTCTCTTGAATGTAGACTAGCAAGTTTGGACAATTAAGCGTAGCTAATTGGGCGTGGAACAGGTATGTAAGGCTTACCCTTTCTTTCTTTCTTTTGGCATGATCCTTATGAAACAAACAGACAAAGTATATGTATGATTTCAAAGAAACTTCTATTCTTAGAGCCACTAGGATGGCTAATGTTCTTGACTTCCGAAGAACTATTTTGCTATGTCTTGGTACAAGTGTGTGGTTCAAAAAGCTTTATGTTGATTTGATCCATAGCGATCTCCGAAAGGTACTTGATATGATTATTGCTTTGATTTTTCAAAAAAATAGCTTGATTTTTCAAAAAAATAGCTTCTGAAACGTTCGTAGAAGGTTCTGTACTAAAACGTCCATAACTTTTTCATACTAACTCGGATTGACTTGAAACGTGTTTATGACTCTCAAGTGTCGATTTATGTACGTACCCATCGAGTCTTAAAAATTGTTTTATATGCATATAGTTTCTCACGACTCTGCTCGTGCATGCCTTAATGTATCCTCCACTGCGTCCCGGGCCAGGGTATGATCTCGTGCGTACTTCACTGCATTGTTCACCGCGTCCCTCTCATTTGCGGGCCGGGGCACATTATATATGATATGATGACATGATGATATGATGACGGGGTGGTGGCCAGGATGGCATATGATGACTCTATTCACCGCGTCCCGCAATAGAGGGTCGGGGCACGTTACATGCACATATGACATATGATATTTACATGCATGATTTTTATCTACCGTGTCTCTCACCAGAGGGTCGGGGCACGTTATATGCAGATACGATATGTGATGTTAACATACATGAATTTACTCACCGCGTCCCTCACTATAGGGCCGGGGCATGTAATATGATATATGATATACGATGATGACATACATGATTTTTCATTTCAAAAGGCAAGTGCTTTGATGTTTTTTTTTTAAAAAGTCATACTTGATTCTGGTAAATCTCTGTTTCAGTTATGATCCTCTTTCCTATATTCCATGCCTTACATGCTCACTACATATTCCGTAATGACCCTCTTTCTTCGGGGGCTGCGTTTCATGCCGCGCAGGTACTCCCAGATGAGTAGAAGCCATTATAGAAGATGTTCCAGCGGAGTTGGCAAGCTCCATTTTCCCTGGAGTGTTGCCGGGTCAGAGTATTATGCTATGATGTCTTGTTCAGAGTTAGAGACTTTGCAGACAGAGTCGTGGGTATAGGATGTCAGTTTTGTAAGCGGCTCCATCAGCCGATGTGTCATTATGTGCTATGATTACAGATCCAACTTGATTTGAGCACGATGAAAAGAAAGTTTCTGAAAGCTTTACTATGTATTTCATTATTATTTGATTTAAGAGTCAAAAGAGATTATGTATGTAATAAGAATCAGCGGGTTCGCTCGGCTCCTAATATGGGGTCAGGTGCCCATCACACCCCAGTAAGATTAGTGTGTGACGCGTAGTTTATGTGAGGTCCCTCCAGAGAAGAAAGAATTGATTTGTGAGCTCCACCAGCTAGCCAGGCCCGGAGTTCATCCAATTGATTCAGGCGATGCAAGAATTGGTATTCATAACCCAGTTGTTTTGTCCTTAGATATGGAGGTGAGAGAGCGCCAATATGAAGACCCTCAGTTGAGTCACTATAGAGGTACATTTCCTGAGAAAGAGTAGTCGCCATTTGAAGTTTCTATAGATGGAGTTCTTAGATATCGAGACAGACTATGTGTTCCAAATGTGTCAGGACTACGTCATCGGACTCTAGAAGAAGCTCATTACTCTCTGTATTCAATTCACCCAGAAGGGACCAAAATGTATCACAGTCTTAATTTAATGTATTGGTGGGATGAAATGAGGAAATACATAGCAGAATTTGTAGCTCAATGTCCAAAATGCTAACAAGTGAAAATTGAACATCAAAAGCCAGGAGGACTATGGCAAGCGATGGAAATTCCAGCCTGGAAATGGGAAGTTATTAACATGGATTTCATTGTAGGTTTGCCTCATTCTCAGTGAAAATATGACTCCATATGGGTGATTATTGACAGACTCACGAAATCAGCTCATTTTCTTCCCGTCAGAACCACATATTCAACAGAAGATTATGCAAGGTTGTATCTTAAAGAAATTGTGCAACTTCATGGTGTCCCGATATCTATTATCACAGATAGAGAAGCATAATTTATAGCTAAATTTTGAAATTCTTTCCATAAACTGATGGGCAAGCCGAACGCACTATTCAGACCCTGGATGATATGTTACGGGCCTGTGTGCTAGATTTCGGTGGTAGTTGGGATGACCACTTACCTCTTATTGAGTTTGCATACAACAATAGCTATCATTTCGGTATTCAGATAGCTCTATATGAAGCTCTATATGGAAGGAAGTGTAGATCCCTAATTGGGTGGTTTGAAGTAGGAGAGGTACAATTAATAGGTCCGGAGTTGATTCAACAAGCGGTGGAAAAGATCAAGGTTATCCGAGATTGATTGTGGACAGCCCAAAGTCACCAAAAATCTTATACGAACAACCGTCGGCGATACTTAGAATTTTAAGTTGATGATTGGGTATTCCTGAAGGTATCACCGATGAAGGGCATGATGAGATTTGGCAAGAAGGGAAAATTAAGTCCTCGATACATTGGACCTTATAAGATTATCCGCAAGATAGGCCAAGTAGCTTATGAGCTGGACTTACCCTCAGAACTTGAATCAGTCCATCTAGTTTTTCATGGGTCAATGCTCCGCAAATGTGTGGGAGATCCCACTAGAATCGTGCCGGTAGATGATGTTCAAGTGACGAAAAAGTTGATTTATGAAGAGGTACCCATTGCCATACTGGATAGGAAAATATGAAAACTTAGAAATAAAGAGGTAGCCTCTGATTAAGGTCTTCTGGCGAAACAATAATCGAGAAGAAATGACTTGGGAGGCGGAAGAAAATATGAGATCCAAGTATCCGCAATTGTTTCCACCCCCGAGAGAGGTTCAAGATGAGACACTGTTGTCCTAAGGTATGTAATGCTTTCTTTTTAATGTTTTTGGGTCATGTGTGGCCATATTTTCTTGCTATTGTGTTGTAGGCCTGTGAGGCGCTATTATTGTGGGCTGTTGTGATAGGATGATAGCGCCATATTATAGGGGAATCTCTGGAAAAAAATTTGTAGGTTCCCGAGAACTTAACATTCGAGGACGAATGTTTTTAAAGGGGGGAATAGTGTTACACCTCGAAAAATTTCATGTCGACATGTAGTAGGCAGACTAACGAAGGGTGAGATGTATATGATGTCCTTACAAGTTAGAAAGGTTACTTAACAAATCTAATTAAGATTTCAAAGATGTTTGAGGCAAGAGAAGAAAGTTCATTAAAGAGTGTCAAGCATAAGTCGTGTTTTGAAGAAGGGTTTGCAAAGTACCGAGCTAATGTGGATTTAATAATGTCTTAAGGAAGAGTTATAACGCTCCTTAGATTATCAATGAAGTGTTACACAAGTGCTAAGATGGTTTCATAAGGATTGGAGATCAAACGAAATGACAGAAATGATTTTAGGAAAGTGCAGTTATACGACCACTTATACGGTCCATATAAATTTATACGGTCCGTATAACCCAACAGAAGAAAGGATTTCCCTGATGGTGAAATGCGGTCACTTACAAGGACCGTATAATATTAAGGGTCCGTATAACACCCGATGGGCTGAGTATTTTTCAAGTATACAAATGTGATCCCACTTCTAATTTTTCATTCTTTCCAGTTCTCCACTTCTCTCCAACTCTCTGTAATATTCCACCCATTCCATCTACGTGAATTCAAGGAAAATCAAATATCAACATCATTAATCCAAGGAAATCAAGTGTAAGAAAGCTCGTTGGGGATGCTAGAGCTCAAGAATTTCTTTGGAAAAGGAACTAGGGTTTTCTCCAAGTGAAGCAACTAAATCCAAAACCCATTCCTACATAATCAAAGGTGAGTTTTATGATCATTTCATGCTATTTAGAATATTGATGGGTTGAAAGACTTGGATTATGGAAGAAAGTAGAATATGGAGCTCAAATGTGAAATAATGGTGTTCTTGAATAATAGTTTCACATGAACCATAATTTTTGAGATATTATCAGTATAATATTGTTATAAATAACATTAAGAATGTAGAGAAGCATTATATGTGGATGAATATGACGTTGGGGGATAACCATGGTTATGGATGACATTAAGAGGGAATTGTAAGAATTGAATAATGTCGAACTTGAAAACGTTACTGTTACACCTTGGAAAATTTCCCGTTAATGTACAGTGAATAGGCTAGTGAAGGGCACGACGTATACGATGTTTTGATAAGTGAGGAATAATATTCGATGATCCTAATTGAGATTCAAGACATTTAACGGAACGGAAGAAGGTTATCAAGGAAGTAAGGGATATGTTGCATGTCGAGTAAGAATCATGGGCGACGAGTTAATGATGGCGTAATGATATCTTAGAGAAGATTGATAATGTCCCTTATATTTATATTGAGGTGTTAAACAAGTGACAAGAAGGCTCCATAAGGATTGGAGATCAAACGAGTCGACGAGAACGAGATTCGGAAAACTGGGCATTATACGGCAAAACATACTGGCCGTATAAAACATACGGACCGTATGTTGGACCGTATGTCTTGCCCAGAATAAGGGTCCTCACTGGACCAAACATACGACCAGACATACGGCCCGTATAAAATGTACGGACCGTATGTTGGTCCGTAGGTTCCGGTCGGGACATATTTTAAGTGTTATTATAAGGGCCCTCCCTCATTTATTTCATTTCATTCCCACTCTCCACAACTCAAGAAACCTCTAGAATTCTCTCCACTCTCCATCCACAAGAAACCAAGGGAAAACCATGATAAACTATACCAAATCCACAAAATCAAGAGTAGAAAACCTATCAAAGTTCATCTAAGCCAAGAAATCGCAAAGGAAGTGAGTTAGGGTTTTTGTGCAAGAAGAGAATTCCCACGCAAGGCTTAATCATCCATCATCTGAGGTGAGTTTTATGTTCATTCCTTGTTGTTTAAGTTCTTGAAAGTTAAAAACACATGGATTGTAGAAAGATATTGGAAATGGGTCATGAATGTGTGAATAATGACATTGTTGGGTAAAGGTTTGGATTGAGTCATGATTATGGATATGTTGTGATGGTAAATATGTTATGAATGACATTTAGAACATGGAATAAGTATTATATGTGAGAAAATGCAATAATGAACTACGACCATGATTACGGAGAAATTTGAGTGAAATGGTGAAATGTGGGTAATGTAGATGAATGATGATTGTTGTTGCGATATTGTGAATGTTGTTATTGTCACGACCCAGCCCCGTGGGCCGCGACTGGCACCCTACTTGGGTACCCAGCCCAAATTACGTATTCATTGCCAAATCCAAACTTATTTCAGAATTTCATAAAAGTCATATCAAACATAATTTGTATCAAAAATATGTCTTAAGCGGTCACATAAACCAAAACGTCATATCAAATCCAAACGGAGCGGCGGAATAAGCATCGCCGGTCAAAAGTGCAAACATAGCATAAGGGCCATTTAGGGCCATCATAACAAACAGACCGCTTTAAGACCAGAAAAACAAAATCAAACGAACATAGATAGGACCCTCGCCCCACATATATGACTACAGGCCTCTACGAACCCAAAACAAAGACATATGGCGAGACAGGGCCCCGCCGTACCCAAATAGTCAAATGTACAGAATATACATAGCAAAAGAGAGTCAGTACCAAAAGTGGACTCCGAGTCAAGAAGGAGTACTCCGAAGTAGCGAAGAGTGAAGCCTACAGTGGAGGATCACCAATATCTGCACCTGCGGGCATGAAACGCAGCCCCCGAAGAAAGGGGGTTTGTACGAAATATGTACTGAGTATGTAAAGCACGGAGTACAGAAATATGGGCAAAAACTGAAAGCAAACCGGATATCAAAAGGGAAGTATCAATCAGTATATTAAAATCCGTATCAAATCATATACATATACATAATGCAAACGAAATCGTGCAAACGCTCAAGAACGTGGTCGCCACTCCAACGCTGGCGCCACACACAGCATAGCACCAGAAGGTTTCGAATCTCCGTACATCCCCGAACACAAACATAATTGAGCGTATCGCATCACTAGCCATATCACAGCATAACTCCAAACGGGACCCGGCCCTATGGCGAGGCCTCGGGAACCGTAACACAGCATACGGCCGAATTATCATAGGGCGCACGAATCATAACCGGCCCGGGAACCGGTGAACGAAGTCATAGTAAGGCACGAGCGGAGTCGTGAGCAAACAAATGCAAAATATATTTCAAAATAGCCTTTCAAAACATAATGATTTCATAAGTCATTTCTTAGTACAAAATAATCAAATACTTAGTCGATACGAAGATTCATTTCACAAAATGCTTCCAAAATAGTACGTATGGCTCAAAACGTAACTTAGCATATCATAATATTCAAAACATATCTCCTAGGAGGAAGTTCCAAAACAGAAGGTTTCATATCAAACTTTATTCGAAAGGAGAGCCCAATAGAACAAATAGGGCGTCTCGGGGTTAGCGGGCCCACCTCGGGTCGAATCGAGGCGGCGAACATAATTTACGAACATTTAGGGGCCAAAAGTTCATACATAATCATTTCAAAGTGACCCGATCACATTTCGATAGGTTTCGGACATTTGGTCGCATTCTAGCCAAAATAGAGCCTTTAGGCTTCAATTGAATTGAATGAATAGTAGTCGTTTTGTAGATCGGGTTTCGAGGAGCAAAAATGCTCCGGAGGTTCCAATATTCACCTAACATACTAAGACATGCCAAACGAAGAAGTGGGAAGCTTTACATACCTTATAGACGTCTTATGCTCTCTCCAAAATCAAATCCCGTTTCGTCCAGAATCTGCAAATGGTCAAAGTTACCAATTTGAGATTCTTAGGCTTAAAGTCCCCATTAACTTGATTTTTGTCTACCGAAATTTCGGCAGCATTTCCCCTATAAATCTAACACTCCCGAGACTTAGCTCGGCTCAAAATACATCAACAACAACAGCCCACACATCATCAAACAACACAAATCATATTCAAACCATACTAACTTCAAAATTCTACCTTATTACATAAGTTGGCAACTTTTCATTCAAGCTTCAAAATTCCAAATCTATATCCACATTATTGTATTCATTCAATCATTCAAGATTATTCAATCACATCTCAAATAGGTTCCAAACCATATACAAACTTCCCAAAGTTCACTACTTTCCATACTTTGCTCAAAACGTCAAAAATTTACGACGAACATCCTAACTTTCATTGTTTCATTCCGAATTCATTAACATCAACCATAAGTCATATTTAGGGCCTTTAGTATCATAAATATACAATGATATACACAAATATACCAAAGGTATATACTTTCCGATAATGTTCCGAAATCCTTTTCCAACGCCAATTCAATTCATTAATCATTCATTTACGACATAAAGGTCACAACGACGCATTAAACAAACTAAACAAGATCAAATTCACATTCTTTCTCCCTCCTAGGGCTCACGGCCAAACACACCCTTCTCACACACATACGCCATGCACAAACACAACACCATTCCATAATCTTCATGCAACATCAACCACTATAACATATAAACCCATTTCATAACATAAAAACATAGAAATCTTACCTTTTTCTTGAAATTCCGACTTGCCGCAAACACCGCTCTTTCACCAAACTAATTGTATCACGTCGGAGAGCGTCTTGTACTTGTTACAACTACAAGAAGGGCACGATTTTTAGATTAGAAACAAGGCTTGGGAATTTATTCTTTCTCTCTATTTCTTGTTCGGCCGAATGGGGTTTTTTTTTTAGCCAAGGGAATGAATTGTGATTTTCTTGATAATTTCTAAGTGTAGCATTGATATATATCCATAACAAGGGGTCATGTGCAAATCACATGACCATTAAAATGGGTCTTGGGCCATGCCAATGGCCGGCCACCCCATCAATCTTTGGGCCTCATTTTTGTTGTCCAATTCTTGGCCCAATTCATAAAAGTCCCGTTTTGTAATTCCCGAAACTAATTTTCGAAATTCCAAATTTACCCTCGGCCTTCCCCGATGTCTTAACATTAATGATCCCATAACCAACATAGTCATATTTACTAAAATCAAAATATTTCCTCATAAGGCACAAATCTTAATTATTCTCGATTTCCACTTATACGAAAACACGGGACATAACAGTTATGAATGTTTGGGAGTTGATATATGGTATGGATAAAGTAGTAGGTACAAATAAAATGCTGCACAATTTTCCCTAGAAATAGTAACACGTTCTTATATCGATTAACTAATGTTGACGCGAATTCTCTTGAAGGTAGAAACGTGGGCATCGAAGGAGAACAAGAAAGCGATAGACTAGTTAAACGAAAAAGGTATGTGAGGCTAGTCCTTTCTTTCTATGGCATGAATCCGATGGCATGATTTTTCCTCCTTCTCCATGAATCCTCTATATCCCGAAAAGCTTAGAGTCTATGTTCATGAATAGTTACAAGAGATAAGAGATACATTATGAGCCCAATACTAATGATGATGAGCTTAAGTCTAAAGATTCTAGAGTTCGTGATATGATGTTCTTATATAGTTAATGATGTCGTTTATTGTATACACTCACCTTACATACTATTTCCTTCAAGGTGAGGCAGAATACTTATAAATGCTCCACAATGGAATCGGGGGTTCACGACCTTATGTCACACCGACATAGCCATAGTTGCCTTCAAGTTCTAATGTATGTTTTTAATGATAAATGTATAATGATGCTAAGTCATGATACGTTTATGAGACGATCAGTAATGTAAGTTTATAATATGCCTATGCCATGTATGAAGATGTTGAGTTACGATGGGTATATGACGATATGATTACACCGTGCCTAGATGACCGGACATGTCACCGCTAATGCGGGCTGCTTATGATTACACCGTGCCTAGATGGTCGGACATGTCACCGCTAATGCGGGCTGCTTATGGTTACATTGTGCCTAGAGGGTCAGAAATGACACCACTAGTGGGCGGCGTGAGATGGTACCCCGGACGCAGGAGGCCTGGACGCAGGCTATTGATTATCACACCGTACCTATATGGACGGGCAGCTTATACATTTATGCATGTATGATATGATGACGGTTATGAAGTAAGCCAGCATGTGTTATTTCTTTTATAAGTGACAGTCAGATACAGTTGCTCCTTATTTGATGTTTCCCTTATCTCATTGACGTATTATTATTGTTTATGCCTCTCATACTCAGTACAATTTTCATACTCACGTTCATTTTCTTTGGACACTGTGTTCATGCCCACAGGTAGACAGGGAGGTGATCTTGATCCAGGCTCGTAGGAGCTAGTAGCTGATTTGATTATTTTTTTGTGTATATATGTATATTTTGGGCACGACGGGGTCCTGTCCCATCCCTATGTCTAGCACTCTAGTAGAGGCTGGTAGATACGCAGTGTGGGTTAGATGGTCTTACGATGTTATTACTATATCTATATGTTATCATTTTGATAGAGGAAAGGCTTATGTATATAAAAGTACTTATGATTTCAAATGAAAAATGATTTTCTTATGAATTGAGTATGAATTTTATAAAATAACGCTTAATGAGTATGATGAGCAGTAGAACAAGTGGTGGTCGGTGGTTAGCCCCTGGTACCCGTCGCGGCCCCTAGTCGGGTCGTGATAAAAGTGGTATCAGAGCAGTTCAGTCCTAGGAAGTGTCAACGACCCGTGTCCAGTAGAGTCTTGTTTATGGTGTGTTGCGCGCCACACTAAAAAATAGGAGGCTACGGGGCATTTAGGAAAAATGACCATCTTTCATCTTAAGAGATCGTGCGATAGAGCTGTGTTATAAGATTTTCTCCTCCCTAATAGTGTGCTATGATTTCAGAAATGCCGCCAAAGGGAAAAGCTACAGTTGCCCAAAAGGGCGAGACTATGATGAAAAGGCGGGTAGAAAGAGAGCCGCCCATGAATGCAGCAGAGGGTGAGTCACATAATGAGGCTCTATCTAATGCTTCCTTCACCCAGCCCAATTAAGAAAAACAAGGAGGAGCTTCAGCTCCAGTTCCTCCACCGGTTGCTTCGGGTCAACAAGTGACCGAGGCTATACATTTATTGACACAGTTAGTTGCCGCCCAGGCACAGCGGCAGAATGTGAATGCAAGTGATCGGGCAGCTAGTACCAGAGCCCGTGATTTTATGAGTTTGAATCCTCCGGAGTTTTTCGGGTCAAAGCCGGATGAAGACCCGCAAGGTTTTATTGATGAGATGCTGAGAACATTGAGGATTATTCATGCCTCCGAAATCGAATCTATGGAGTTGGCATCTTATAGACTCCGAGATGTGGCGGTATGGTGGTACAATAATTGGCTAGCATCAAGAAAAGAAAATGCGCCTCCTCCCGTATGGCAAGAATTTGTAGATGCTTTCATCCTCCACTATTTGCCATCCAAGGTCCACCGAGCTAGAGCGGATAGATTCTTAAATCTAAGGCAAGGAAACGTGAGTGCCCGAAAATATATCCTTCAATTTAATTCATTGGCTAGATATGCCCTGACTATGGTGGCCGATATTGGATATAGAGTACATAGGTTTATGAGTGGCTTGGGGCCATATTTGTTCAAGGATTGTTTGACGGCTTCATTGCAAGAGGGGATGGATATTTCCCGAATACAAGCCCACGCCCAGAATTTAGAAGGACAACGACATCCGCAAAGGGGTGATCGTGACATTGATAGAAGGCAAAGAAAGAGGGCCAGATCTATGGGGGAAAGTAGCGATTATAGAGGGGGATCGAGGCAGACTTATTCCAGACATTCAGGCCAATCGGTGACTAGTGCACCTCCACAATTTGTAGATAGGAGATTTGATCGCCCCTTTCCTTCAGGACAGGGTCAGAGTTAGCGAGATTCGGGTTCTCAATTTGGGGGTGATTACAGTCAGAGGAGACCACCAGTTCCACGATGTAGCCAGTGCAGGAAATTACACTCGGGGCCATGCCGCCAGGTCACATATGCTTGCTATGTTTGTGGACAGACTGGGCACGTGATACGAGATTGTCCCTCGAGGTATGGCAGAGGTGAGGCTCAGCCCACAGGATCAGTAGTTGGTTCCTCTTCAGTGCGCCCGGTAGGACAGACTCCCCAGATTTCAGCAGGTCGAGGTAGAGGCAGAGGGGGAGCATCTACTTCAGGTGCCACTCAGCCCCGTGTGTATGCTTCAGCTGGACGACAGGATCTTGAGTCCTCCCCGCATGTGGTTAGAGGTACATTATCCATATTTTCCCATGATATATATGCATTGATAGATCCGGGTTCTACCTTGCCTTATATTACTCTGTATGTTGCTGGTCGTATTAGGGTGAAACCTGAGCCAATAAAACCTTTTGAGGTATCTACTCTGGTTGGTGATCCCGTGATAGCTAGACAAGTGTATAAAAATTGTGTACTTGTGATATGCAATCGCCAGACCAAAGCTTATTTAATTGAGCTTGAAATGTTAGATTTCGATGTGATTATGGATATGGATTGGTTGGCCTCATGTTATGCTAATGTTGATTGTCGGATGAAAATAGTCCGATTTAAATTTCCGGGAGAGCCCGTGCTTGAATGGGAGGGTAATACAGCATCTCCAAGAGGTAGGTTTATTTCCTACCTTAAGGAAAGAAAGATGATATCTAAGGGCTATATTTATCACTTAGTCCGAGTTCATGATACCAAAGCAAAGTCGCCAACTTTCCAATCTGTTCCGGTAGTGAAGGAATTTCCGGATGTATTTCCAAATGAACTTTCAGGCCTTCCTCCAGAAAGAGAGATTGACTTCGCTATTGATGTGTTGCCGGAGACCAAGCCTATTTCTATTCCTCCTTATCGAATGGCTCCGGCAGAATTCAAAGAGCTAAAGGCACAGTTGAAAGATTTGCTTTAGAAGGGGTTTATTAGACCCAGTTCATCACCGTGGGGAGCACCAGTCTTGTTCGTGAGAAAGAAAGATGGTTCCCTACGAATGTTCATCGATTATAGGTAGTTGAATAAGGTGACAATAAAGAACAAATATTCTCTCCCAAGGATTGATGATTTGTTTGATCAACCACAGGGTTCCAAGTGGTTTTCTAAAATAGACTTGAGGTCGGTTTATCATCAAGTGAGAGTTAGAAAAGAAGATATTCCCAAAACAGCTTTCAGAACGAGATATGGCCACTATGAGTTCCAAGTGATGTCGTTTGGGTTGACTAATGCTCCGGCAGTGTTCATGAATTTGATGAATAATGTATTTAGGCCTCTCTTGGATTTATTTTTGATAGTATTCATTGACGATATTCTGGTATACTCTCGCACAGAATAAGAACATGCAGATCATTTACGTATTGTTCTTGGAATTCTTCGAACCCAAGAATTGTATGCAAAATTTTCAAAGTGCGAGTTTTGGTTGAATTCTGTGACATATCTGAGCCATGTTATTTCAGATGATGGCATTCGAGTTGATACTCAGAAAATTGAAACTGTGAAGACTTGGCCAAGGCCTACAACGCCTATAGAAGTCCGTAGTTTTCTGGGATAGGCAGGTTACTATAAAAGGTTCGTAGAGGGATTTTCCTCTATTTCAGCCCCATTGACGAAGCTAACCCAGAAGTCAGTTAAGATTCAGTGGAATGATGCTTGTGAACGCAGTTTTCAAGAGTTGAAGGACAAATTAACCTCAGCCGCAGCGTTGACACTCCCAGAAGGGCCAGATGGTTACGTTGTATGTTGTGATGCTTCCGGTGTTGGGTTAGTATGTGTTTTAATAGAGCACGGTAAAGTTATTGCTTATGCTTCGAGACAGCTGCAGAAACATGAAAAGAACTACCCAACTCATGATCTCGAATTGGCCGCAGTTATTCATGCATTAAAAATGTGGAGACATTACTTGTATAGTGTGCATGTCGACATTTATACAGATCACAAGAGTCTTCAGTACAACTTCAAACAAAAGGAGTTGAATTTGCGGCAGAGGCGGTGGTTAGAACTATTGAAAGATTATGATGTGAGCATTTTATACTACCCCGGAAAGGCAAATGTAGTAGCTGATGCGCTTAGCCGCCGATCAATGTGCAGCCTATGTGAACTTCCCCGGGAAAAGAAAGAATTAGTTCATAAGCTCCACCAGTTAGCTAATCTTGGAGTACGTGTGATTGATTCAGGTTGTGTAGGAATTAGTATTAATGATCCCACAGTTTCATCCCTGAACATGGAAGTGAAAGAGCGTCAGTGTGGAGACCCTCATTTGTGCCATTATAGAGACACATCTTATGGAAAAGAGAAGTCCCCATTTGATGTTTCCATAGATGGAATTCTTAGATACCGAGGCAGGCTATGTGTGCCGAATGTTGCGGAGTTGCGCCGTTGAATTCTAGAAGAAGCCCATTATTCTCGATATTCTATCCACCCAGGCGCAACGAATATGTATCATGATCTCAAGTTGATATATTAGTGGGATGGGATGAAGAGAGACATAGCAGAAATTGTAGCCCAATGTCCAAATTGTCAGCAAGTGAAAATCGAACATCAAAAGCCAGGAGGGTTATTGCAAGTAATGGAAATCCCTACTTGGAAATGGGAAGTGATCAACATGGATTTTGTTGTGGGGTTACCTCATTCTCGATGCAAGTATGATTCTATATGGGTGATTGTGGACAGATTAACAAAAGCAGCTCATTTCCTTCCAGTCAGAACCACGTATTCAGCAGGAGATTATGAAAGGTTGTATCTCAAAGAAATTGTGTGACTCCATGCTATTCCGATATCCATTATCACAGATAGAGGAGCGCAATGTACAGCCATGTTCTGGAAGTTTTTTCAAGAAGGTCTAGGTACCCACATGAAGCTTAGCACGGCATTTCATCCGCAGACCGATGGACAAGCCGAACATACTATTCAAATCTTGGAAGATATGCTACAAGCATGTATGCTAGATTTTTGTTATAGCTGGGATGATCACTTACCTCTGATTGAGTTCGCATATAACAATAGCTACCATTCCAGTATCCAAATGGCTCCGTATGAAGCTTTATATGGAAAGAAGTGTAGATCCCCAATTGGATGGTTTGAAATAGGAGAACTACAGTTGATAGGCCCTGAATTGATTCAGTAAGCGGTAGAAAATGTCAAGGTGATTTGAGATCGGTTGTTGACAGCCCAAAGCCGCCAAAAATCTTATGCGGACAACCGCCGACGAGACTTGGAATTTCAGGTTGATGATTGGGTATTTTTGAAGGTGTCGCCAATTAAAGGGGTGATGAGATTTGGCAAGAAGAGAAAGTTAAGTCCTCGATACATTGGCCCCTATAAAATTATCCGCAAGGTGGGTTATGTATCCTTTGAATTGGACTTACCTTCAGAGCTTGAATCAGTCCATCCAGTCTTCCATGCCTCGATGCTCCGCAAGTGTGTTGGAGATCCCACGAGGATTGTTCCAATAGATGATGTTCAAGAGACAGAATAGCTGGCATATGAAGAAGCGCCCATTGCCATCTTAGACAGGCAAGTACGAAGACTTCGAAATAAGGAAGTCAGTCAAAGTTTTGTGGCGAAACAACAATCGAGAAGAAATGACATGTGAAGCGGAAGAAAAAATAAAATCCACATATCCGCACTTATTCCAACCCCCAGGAGAGATACAAGATGAAGCACTAACAGTATGAGGTATGTATGCTTTCTTTTCACGCTTTTGGTCGTGTGTGGACAATTTATATTGCTATAGTGTTTTGGCCCTGTGAGGCAATGTTATTATGGGTTGTTGTGATAGGTTGTCCCATCCTTTCCACCGTTTCTTTTGTTCTATTAGAGGTCTGTAGAAAGTGGTATATAGTTGGTACGTGATGTAGCCAGGACGGCTCCTACTCTTTTGTTGTACAACATATGTAGTGGTCTTGTCGGCCTGCGTTGTTCTTTTTAGTATATATATATATGTATGTATGTATGTATGTATATATGCACTGATAGCTGATAGGTCTTGATGTTGCTCTGCTATGTGTCAGCATAGTTCAGTTATGTGTTTTATGGGCCACCCAGTTATTCAGTGATATTCAGGCACGAGTATACGAGTGCTCTGCCATTAACGGTTAGGCACTCGTCATGACTCATCGATTTGGGTTGTGACATAAATCCTACTTTACCCTTATTCAACTTACCACTTCCATAACAATATTTCCTTTAATTAAAACCACTAAAACTCTTGATAATTAACTTAAACACAAAGGTAGGAATCATGTGCATGCCTTGAAGGGACTAGCATACCAAGAATCAACTTCAACTCAACTTTCAAGCTCCACAACTTCAATGTAACCCTAAGAACAACCTTTTTCCTTCACTAGCTCAGGTTTACTGTTACATCCGACATTTTTGCTTGTTCAAAAAAAAAATTGAGATAAATTGACTTGTAATAAATAAGGCCATATTTGGACATTACTTGGTATGAATGTGTAGGTTATGACTACAATGGTGTGGAATTACGAAAGGTGGCTAAGGGCAAAATTGGAATTTTGGAAACTTGTTCCATGAATTATGAAAATTAGCCAATTGGGCTAAAAAAATGAGAAAAACAAGGCCCAAATTGGGAAGCCCAACCGGCCAAGGGGGCCTTTGACCCAAGTCCATTAATTAGTCATGTGACTAACTATATAATTGGATAATTCTCTAGAACTTTCAAGAAAAACTCAAAGCAAGAACAAAAGAAAAAGAAAGGGAGCATTTCGGGTGGAGAAAAGAAAAGAAAGAAAAGAAAGAAAAAAAAATTCTTGGAGCTAATCCTTGGTTCAAAAATTAAAGTCTTGTGAGATTAGTACTAAGCACAAGGCCCTCTACAAGTTGATATAAGTATTGTAGCAAGAAAGCAACCTTAACCCCAAGTGAAGAAAGGTAAGAATTTTATGCTTTTGACATGTTATGAGAGGTGTATGTATGTTGTAGTAAGTTGAAATGAATGAAAAACATGAAAATTTTGTGTGTTGTGGTTGTATGTATGTTGGCCGAATATATGCATATATATTACTTGTAGTGTGGTAGAAATTGTATTAGAAATGAATTGTGGAAGTTGGAGAAACATAGGTTGTAGCCGTGTGGTGTTGTGTGGTGATGGAATATGAATTTAATCTTGTTAATATGTTAAGTGTGTTATGGTGAAGTGAATGGAAAGATAACAATCTTTATTGTCATGGAAAAGTGGTTATTAAGTTGTTGTAGGAAAATATGCAACTTTGTTATGGTTTATGTAAAAATGAAAATGAAAGTATCAAGAGGCAAATTATGATTAATGTTGATGAATTTGGAAGATGGAAATGTATAATGAACTTGTATGTTGAAGGTTAAGAGAATTGGATAAGTAGTGGCTTTGATGGAAAGTTTGTATGTTTGTATATCTTATGTATATCTTGTGAGGATGGTATGATATACCTCCGAATCGTGTTGTAATGAATTTGATGGGTAATGAACATCAAAATAATAAGTTTGGTTTGGAAGTGTAAGGTCGGAACGGAAAATGTTAAGTTATGACGGAAAGTTGGCAAATTGTGCCTTACTATGTATTTTGAGCTACTTGTCGTTATTATGAATATTGTTGTTGGGTTGTGTTGATTGCTTGGCTGTGTTTAACTTTTGGGGATGTCATATATATACAGAGGAAATGCTGCCGAAATTTCGGTAGGCAAGTATGTGTTAAGTTTGGACTATTGAAAAGTTGAAACTAACAAATGGTAAACTTGACCATTTCTAGATTTTAGACGAAATTGGAATCGACGCCAAGCGAGCGTAAGGCGCTATCGAGGTATGTAAAGCCTTCCCCTTTATTCTTAGGCATGTTCTGAATGTAATAGGCTCGGCCGCGAGCCTTGAATACGACTCCGTTCCTCGGAATTCGAGATGGACATCCGCTCCTATTCCTTCAGTACGATTGAAACTAATTTCTCATAAAATGCCTTTAAAGTGAACTTTTGTACGAAACTTTCTCAAACGGAGTCGGAATACTTCCGAATGATTATGGATGACCTCATGAGATCTTTTATCAGTAATTTACGCATGTCACCTCGAGTTGGTCCGAGGTGGGCCCACGGGGCCCCGATACCTCTTGTATGGCCTAAATTGCCTTATTTTTTTGTCTGTTTCTCACAAGAAATATCTGACCTATCATTTTGACCATGATATGACCGTTGTTATATAAATCATGCGAAATGGTTTTGGACATCTGAAAATCTGATTCTGGTAATAATCTGTCGTGCCTTCCCAAGCAGGATATAACCGCATTTTATGAACGCGATCCGATTACTTCGATTAGACTCGCCATTTGGCCTACTTCAGTTTGATTGGGTCTGTATAATGATCTGTATGAATGTGGTTTCTCATTAATCAGTTCGTGCATGTGCTATGATTCCTTTCACCGGTTTATATCGTGCGGATGGGCCGCCGAGTCCCTTGTCGGGGGCCGGGTCCCAAGTATGAATTCTGAAGTATGATGTATCCGGTTCCGGGGTACTGTGGTATATGTCCGTCCCCGGTTACTGTGTATATGTTACGAAGTATGATATGTCCGGTTTCCCGGCGTGTGATCTGTCCCCGGGGTTACCGTAGTCATGATATGGTGTGTTATGTGACGGAGATGTTCGAAGATATGAAATCTTCTGAAATATTATGTGTTGTGGCGCCAAAGGCAGGAGTGGCGACCACGTTTCTGTACCCTATGTATGATTCTGTATGTCCGACGGATTATGATTCTGTTTGTCCGTCTGGATTCTGATTTTGTCTGTCCGTATGGATTCTGATTCTGTCTGTCTGTATGACTTATGATTCTGTCTGTCCGTCTGTCGGGATTACGATTCTGCCCGTCCGTTTGATTTATGGTTCTGTCCGCTATAATTCTGTATTCTGGTTCAGACTATGATTATGTTTGTTATGTTTCTGCTTTACATACTCGGTACATTTTTCGTACTGACCCCCGGTTCTTCGGGGGCTGCGCTACATGCCCGCAGGTACAGACGCACCAGCTGATACGCCGCCAGCGTAGGGTTCTGATTCTGCTGTTCTGAAGAGCTCCTTTGATCCGGAGCGTACACTTTTGGTATATATCTTCTGTTTTCCGTATATTTTGTATGTATGGAAACTCCGGGTACGGCGGGGCCCTGTCCCGTCATATGACTCTGTAAGTCTGTTAGAGGCCTATAGATATGTTTGTGGGTTAGGGTCTTTCTGTACGGATGTGTGTCTGTTGTGTTTGGGGCGACCCCATTCGCCGCGGCGGCCGATCCGCATATGTTTATATGTGGCTTTGTTGGCCGGTGTGGCCTTTGTTGGTATTTTCTGTGCGCAGGGTTATTTTGGATAGTCTGTAAAACAAAGGAAACTCTGCCAAAAATTTTCTGGAAATTATCTAAATTTGAAATATAGCCTTGACGGCTTCTGCTTTATACTTGAACGCGTTTGATAACAGTTGAGATAGCATTGGATATATGTGTTTGGGTGCCCAGATCGGGTACTAGTCACGGCCTACGGGGTTGGGTCGTGACATTTACGAGGCTCGGATCTTGATAGAATTCCACTAATATGATGGAAAATGTTGAGGGGAAATACATTAGGGTTTGCTCTAGTTTGGGAATGAGAAAATAAGGAATAAAATCATGGGGCTACATATATATAGATGGATTAGGAAAATTCCAGCGGTGCAGGTCGACGGTTCGTCGACGTGTCGATGGCTCATCGATGTGTCGACAACCGTTGACTGGCTCCATCATTCTGCCACCTGAGGATTCAGAGATGGTGGCGTACCGACGGCCCATAACGAGGGCTCGTCGAGATGTTGACGGCCCGTCAAAGGGGACTGGTTTTGCAGGTTTTTCTCGAGTCGCTCCAATTCGCGTTGATTCGATTCGTTTAACTTCTGATCCTATCATATTTCAAGGAACATATACTTGTACTTTAGTGTACGCGAGGTAGGGCACCTAATATCTCAACAACTCGGGTGTGGATCTCCATACAAAGGGTATAAACCACCAATAAGCTAAAGGCTTTGTTGCGACGAAAACGGGAGGTGTAACATTGTCCCCCCTTAGAAACATTCATCCTCGAATGTTCATACATGTCATCGGTTACAAAAATTTCGGTAGAGTCTCCCCTGCAAATATATCAATCCCAATTGCACACAGCAACCCCATAAAATGCTACACTGGGCCACATGCTAAAATATGCAATATCATGGCCTCACACGACCAATTACAATAACTATAAATTGAACTAATACCCGGGGGAAATGATGCCTCAGACTAAGCCTCCTGAAATGACGGAAACAAATACGGGTAATTAGCCTTCATTTCCTCTTCAGCTTTCCAAGAAATTTCTTCAACATTATTATTTCTCCATAGAACTTTAACGGAAGCCACATCCTTAGTTCGCAATCGACGAACATGCCTATCCAATATAGCCATTGGGTCTCTTCATATGGTAGCTGCTCAGTCACCCAAATATTATCTACCGGTACAATTGTCAAGGGATCTCCTATACACTTACGGAGCATGGACCCATGGAATACTGGATGTACAGACTCCAACTCAGAATGTAATTATAGCTCATATGCTACCTTACCCACTGTAGGAGTGATTCTACATGGCCTAATGTACCGAGGGATCAACTCACCCTTCTTGCCAAATCTTATCACTCCCTTCTGTCACGACCTGACGAGGGTCCATGACGGGTACCCGGAGCTAACTACCGAGTACCACTCATTCTAATACTCATCAAACTTATCCTGCATACATTTATTATCCTCACATATCTAATCATAAGGAAAACCATTTTTCAATTTCAAACATATCTGCCTTTATATACATAAGTCCTTCGGCTATCAAAATAATATATACATATAATGAAGGAAATCATGAGACCATATCACCCACACATACGTATCTACGAGCCTCTACTAGAGTACTAGACATAAGGACAGAACCCCGCCGTGCCCAAATGTGTACACAAATTAATAAATCAAATAGCACCTCCGGAATAATGAAGTGCTCTCGTAAATCTACTGGTTAGCTCCTATGAATCTGGGTCGCCTTCCTGTCGACCTATGGGTATGAACACAGCGTCCAAAGAAAAAGACGTCTGTGCGAACATTGTACTGAGTATGTAAGGCATAAGCACGAACGATATATCAATAAATAAGGAGACATCAAATGGAGAACAACCTGTAACTGACTGTCACTTAAGAAGGAAATAATGCATGCTAACTTACTTCATAAACATCATCATGTCGTGTATGCATATACATATATAAGATGCCCGACCATATAGGTACGGTGTGATAATCATTAGCCCGTATCTAGGCCTCTCGCGTCCGGGGTAACCATCTCATGCCGCCCACTAGTGGTGTCTGCCCATGCCATCTAGACATGGCGTATACGCTGCCCTTTTAGCGATGTCTACCCGGCCATGTAGGAATGGTTTAATATCATCATTATGTACTCATCATAATGCATGCATAGGAACTCAAAGATAACTATACTTTATCGGGGTGACATAAGGTCGTGAACCCCCGATTCCATTATGGAGTTTCATAAGAATTCTGCCTCACCTTGAAGGAATTAGCATATAAGGTGAGAGTAGCACAAAGAACGATATCAATTAATCATAATTAGGATCATTAGCTTGTAGAATCATCATATCATGAACTTTAGAATCTTTAGACTTAAGCTCATCGTCATCATTATCATACTCATAACGTATCTCTTATCTTTATCTCATATGAGGCTCTGCATGAACATAGACTCATAATTTCCGGAATGTATGAAGGTCATGGAGAATAAGGGAAAATCATGTCATAAGATTCATGCCTTAGAAAGGAAGGGACTAGCCTCACATACCTTTTCGTTTAGCTACTCTATCACTTGAACGTTCCTCTCCAATATTCACATATCTACCTTCAAGAGAGTTCATGCTAATATTAGATAATCGATAACGTAAGCACGTTTGAACTAAAGCTAGAAAAAATTGGGCAGCATCTCCTTTGTTTATACAACTTTCTCCATATCATATATCAATTCCCAATCATCAATGATAACATTCATAATATCTTAATCAATAACTTTTGTCAAGTTCATCATTATCCAATTCCCATAACTCCCTCTCAAGTTCATCCATAATCATGATCATAATACAACATTACATTCACCCTCATCTAATGTTGCTCCAATGTTATTAACATCATTCATAACATAATTATAATCACAACATATCAAGAATCGTGATTCATATTAATCTACTACTTAACAATGTCACTATTCTCATGTTTGTATACCATTTTCTACTTCCTTCCGTAATCCAAGTCTTTCAACCTCTCAATACTTTAAACAACATGGAATGATTGTAAAAATTACCTTTGATTGAGTAGGAATGCGTTTTGGATAGCAATACTCCACTTGAGGAAAACCCTACTTCCACTTCCAAAGAGATTTCTTGCCTTGGATGAATCCTAGTGAGCTTCTTGCATTTGATTCACTTGAATTTATGATATGAACCTTTGATTTCATTTGTATTCTTGAAGATGAAATATATGGAATGTTCTAGAGACTTGGAGTGAAGTGGAGAAGAGTGGGAAATGAAAATAATGAAGTGGGAACATCATTTTATAATTGAACTTTACTTAGCCCGTCGGGACATCCACGGACACTTATATGGTTCGTACAACACTATACGGTCCGTATAAGTGATCGTACTTCACCATCAGAGAAACAACATTTCTGTATAGGGACCGTATAATGTTATACGGACCGAATAAGCGGTCGTTTAACCCCATTTCTCAGAAATTATTTTCGTCGTTCGTTTGATCTCCAATCCTTATTGAACCTTCTTGACACTTGTTTAACAGTTAAATACCAATGTAAGGAGCATTATTGTCACGACCCAGCTAGGGTCCGCGACAGCTCCTAAGAATTTGGATCGAGCTCGCCTCTCTGTCTATCTGTGGGCATGAACACAGCGTCCAAAGAAAATGAACGTCAGTACGAATATTGTACTGAGTATGAGAGGCATAAACAATAAAGAAAGGCAACAACAATATAATGAGAACATCAATATGGAACATCTGGATCTGAATGACAATCATAAGAGAAGTAATGCATGCTATCTTACTCATACTCATCATCATATCGTATATGCATAATATGTAAGTTGCCCGTCCATGTCGGAACAGTGTAATAATCAATAACAATAGCCCGCGTCTAGGACTCCCGCGTCCGGGGTACCATCTCAGGCCGCCCACTAGTGGTGTCTGCCCATGCCAACTGGCCATGATGTATCGTATAGCTGCCCGCTTTCGCGGTGACTGCCCGACCAACTAGGCCCGGTGTGATGCAATCACGACATGCTCCTCATAAAATACTTATAATAATATGCTGATCAAAATATACTTTTCATCGTACATGCATAAAGATTCTAGAACAACTGCATTCCATCAAGGTGACGTATGGTCGTGAACCCTCGATTCCATTATGAACATATATGAACATTCTGCCTCACCTTGAAAGGATTAGTATATAAGGTGAGTCTATACAAGGAATAACATCATTTACTTTATAAGAACGTCATATCATATCTCTTGACTCATATAGCTATTCATGATCTTAGGCTCTTGGCTTTCCAGAATATAGGAGAATCATGGAAAGGGAGAAGAATCATATTATGGGATTCATGCCGTAGAAAGAAAAGGACTATCCTCACATACCTTTGTCGTTTAGCTAGGCTATCGTTCACTTGGTCTCCTTCGATATCACGTCGGTACCTTCACGAGAGAATTCGAACTAGTATTAGTTAATTGACTTAAGGAATACGTCACTATTTCTAGAGAAAATTGGGCATAACTTCCTTTATTTATACTACTTTTCCCATAGTCCATATCAACTCCCAACGTTCTCAACAACATCCACAATATTACAATTAACAACCATCATTTATATAAATTCACCACATTCCACCATTTTCCTCCAATTTCTCCACATTTATGGTTATATCTCGTTATCGCATCTTCTCATATATAATACTCATTTCATGGTCTAAACATCATTTACAACGTATTCATGATCATAGTATATCAACATTCATGATTCCATTTAACTACCATTCAATTGTGACACTATTCACTCATTCAAGACCCATTTTCCATGTCTTTCTACAATTCAAGCATCTTATCTTTCCAATACCTTAAACAACGTGATGAAGTCATGAAACTTACCTTAGATGATGGTTGAATAAGTCTTGAGTAGTAATGCCTTCTTTGCACCAAAACCCTACTTCACCTTTCTTGGGTTTTCTTGAGGTAGATGACTTTTACTTGCATTTCATACACTTTGTTTCATGAATTTAATGTTGTTGATTTTGGTTTTCCTTTGATTCTCTTGAATTCTTATGGATGAAATGTTTGGAGAATTTTCTAGAATGTTCTTGAGTAGTGGAGATGAGAAATGAAATAAAATGAGGTTAGGATCCCTTTTTAATACTCAAAATCTGATTTTTAATGATCAACAGTTGGGGTGTACAGTGGTCGTGAACCACAGTTTACGAGCCGTATACTGGTTTACGGTCCGTCCTTCATGGCCGTATTTAAGCATATCAAAAACAGAAGGGTTGGCTGTCATCATGGTGATTTACGATCGAGGTTTACGAGCCGTATTTCGATTTACGGTCCGTATTCTGGATCGTGTTTTACCATTTCAACATTTAATAGAAAGTTGAATTTCTTGGAGTGTTGGAGGACGATCGCACTTTACGGGCCGTATTGTGCTTTACGGCCACTGGACTGAAATGAATTTCTGCAACTTTCTTATTTCCAAAAAAATTCATAATTAGCCATTCCCTACTTAGTAAAACATCGCATGGGATTCTACGAAAAACAATTTTGCCAGAGTTTCCTCTGTAATCTGGCACTACCAACCTGTCACAAAAACCCATAATACCATCGCCTCACAGGGATACATCATAATATCCACATATCTATGGCCACATACGATCAAAAGCATAAAAATAAAGCATACATACCTCATCTCGTCGACGTCGCATCTTGAATCTCTTCTGGGGGTTGGAATAAATGCGGATATTTGGCTTGCATATTCTCCTTTGCTTCCCAAGTAATTTCTTCTCAATTTCTATTCCGCCACAAAACTTTAACTGAAGCTACCTCTTTGTTTCGGAGCCTTCGCACTTGCTTGTCTAGAATAGCAATCGACACTTCTTCATAGGTTAGCTTTTCTGTGACTTGCCCGTCATCTACCGGGAGTATTCTTGTTGGGTGTCCGATACACTGGCGGAGCATCTACACATGAAAAACTAGATGTACGGACTCAAGCTCGGAAGGCAAGTCCAGTTTGTACTCTACACGACCCACCTTACGGATAATTCTATAAGGTCCAATATATCTTGGGCTCAACTTCCCCTTTTTGCCAAACCTCTTTACCCCTTTCATTGGCGATACTTTCAAGAATACCCATTCGTTCGCTTGGAATTCCAGATCTCGCCGGTGATTATCTGCATAAGACATTTGGCGGCTCTGGCTGTTAGCAATCGATCTGGCATCACCTTAACTTTTTCTACCTCTTGCTGAATCAATTTGGGGGCTATCAGTTGTGCTTCTCCTGTTTCAAACCATCCAATCGGGGATCTGCATTTCCTTCCATACAAAGCCTCATATGGAGCCATTCGAATACCGGAATGGTAGCTATTGTTGTAGGCGAATTCTATAAGGGGTAAATGCTCATCCCAACTACCGCCAAAATCCAACATACACGCTCGTAGCATATCCTCCAAGGTCTGAATAGTACGTTCGGTTTGTTCATCAGTCAGTGGATGAAACGCCGTACTGAGCTTGACTTGGGTACCTAGACCTTCTTGAAAAGACTTCCAAAACTTGGCTGTAAACTGTGCCCCTCTGTCTGTAATAATGGCTAATGGAATTCCCTGAAGTCACACAATTTCTTTCAAGTACAACCTAGCATAATCTTCCGCTGAATACATGGTCCTGACTGGAAGAAAGTGAGCTGCTTTGGTTAATCTATCCACGATCACCCATATAGAATCGTATTTGCCTCGGGAGCGAGGTAATCGTACAATGAAATCCATATTAATTTCTTCCCATTTCCATGTAGGAATCTCCATTGCCTGTAATAAGCCCCCTGGCTTCTGATGTTCGGCCTTTACTTGTTGACAATTTGGGCATTGAGCTACAAACTCCTCTATGTCCCGTTTCATGCCATCCCACCAATACAGTGATTTGAGGTCATGATACATCTTGGTCGCACCCGGATGAATAGAATACCGAGAATAGTGTGCTTCCTGTAAAATTCGTTGGCGCAAATTTGCCACATCCGGTATGCATAGTCTGCCCTAATATCTAAGGACCCCATCCATGGAAACTTCAAATGGAGACTTCTCTTTTTCACGAGATAGGTCTCGGTATCGGCTTAATTGAGAATCTTCATATTGTCGTTCCTTCACCTCTATATTCAAGGATGAAACTGTGGGGTCATTAATGTTGACGCCTATATTACCCAAATTAATTGCACGTACTCCGAGATTTGCTAATCGATGGAGCTCACAAACCATTTCTTGCTTTTGTGAAGGAACTTCACACAAACTACCCATTGATCGACGGTTAAGCGCATCGGCTACCACATTCGCTTTTCCAGGATAATATAGAATATTCATATCGTAATCCTTCAGTAATTCTAACCATCGCCTCTGCCACAAATTTAACTCCTTCTGTTTGAAAATATGCTGGAGACTCTTGTGATCTGTATAAATATCGACGTGCACACTATACAGATAATGTCTCCATATCTTCAAGGCATGAATAACTGCAGCCAATTCGAGATCATGAGTTGGATAATTCTTTTCATGTTTTCGTAATTGTCTCGAGGCATATGCAATACCTTTGCTATGCTGCATCAATACACATCCTAGCCACACACCGGAAGCATCACAATACACAACATAGCCATCTGGCCCTTCTGGAAGTGTTAGTACTGGAGCTGTGATCAACCTGTCTTTCAACTCTTGGAAACTATGCTCGCATGCATCGTTCCACTGAAATTTCGCCGACTTTTGGGTTAGCTTCGTCAATGGAGCTGAAATAGATGAAAAGCCCTCTACAAACCTTCTATAATAACCTGCCAAACCTAGAAAACTACGAACTTCCGTAAGCGTTGTAGGCATTGGCCAAGTCTTTACAGCTTCTATTTCCTGAGTGTCAACTCGGATGCCATCATCTGAAATAACATGACCTAGGAATGCCACAGAATTTAGCCAAAACTGGCACTTTTAGAATTTTGCATATAATTCCCTAGCTTGAAGAATGCCAAGAACAATTCTTAGATGATCTGCATGTTCTGTTTCTGTGCGAGAATACACTAGAATATCATCAATAAATACTATCACGAAGAGATCCAAAAATGGCCTGAACTTATTATTCATTAAATTCATGAACACCGCCGAGGCATTTGTCAACCCAAACGACATCACTCAGAACTCATAGTGGGCATACCTCATTCTGAAGGCTGTTTTGGGAATATCTCTCTCTCTAATTCTCACTTGATGATAACCAGATCTCAAATCTATCTTGCAGAACCACTTAGCGCCCTGTAATTGATCAAACAAATAGTCAATTCTTGTGAGGGGATACTTGTTCTTTATTGTTACATTGTTCAGCTATCTATAATCGATGCACATCCGTAGAGATCCGTCCTTCTTTCTCACGAACAAGACTGGTGCTCCCCACGGCGATGAACTGGGCCTTATAAACCCCTTTTCAAGCAAGTACCGCAACTGTGCTTTCAGCTCTTTCAATTCTGCTGGAGCCATTCGATAAGGAGGAATAGAAATAGGCTCCGTGTCTGGCAATACATCAATAGTGAAGTCAATTTCCCTCTCAGGAGAAAGACCTGGTAGTTTATTTGGAAATACATCTGGAAATTCATTCACCACTGGAACAGACTGGAAAGTCGGCGGCTCTGCCTCTGTGTCATGAACCCGAACTAGATGATAAATAAAACCTTTAGCTATCAGTTTTCTCGCCGTATTACCCTTCCATTCAAGCACGGGCTCTCCTGGAAATTGAATTGGAACCATCTTCGTCCGGCAATCAACATGTCACGACCCAACTAGGGGCCGTGACGAGTACCCGATACTTGTACCGAGCACCCCTTATCTAACATTTTACCTTTACTTCTCAGCGAGCCGTAGGAACTGTACTATACATTTTTTTTTTCGTTGTTGAGCATTAACATTAGCCGCGTCATCATAAACATAGACTAGTAAGCGTTACTATCGCATTATACAGAGACACGAACAATTCCAGATACAAGACATCTAACTGTACATATCTGTCTACGAGCCTCTAGACATAGTACACATATACATAGGAAGGGATGAGTACTGCCGTGCCCGAATATACATATACACAAAATAGTACCAAGGAAGTGAGGCTCCAGAACGACTGGAGCACAGTCAAATGCTGCTGGTAGAGCTCCTAAGAATCAAATCCGCCTGTCTGCTGACCTGCGCGGTATGAAACGCAGCGTCCACAAGAAGGGACGTCAGTACGAATGGTGTACCGAGTATGTAAGGCATGGAAGATAATACAAATAGAAACATAGGGCATGATTAACAATATCATAAGGTTGTAGGACATATGATGAGGCTAGAAAGTAACCTGTGCGTAGGAACGCCCCTGTCAGGCCGGATACCGTGCATGCTTGTCTTTTCCTTCTTAAAACGATTCTTATCCATAGGTATAAAAAGTAGGATTTATATCATGTCATGTTTTATCATATTATACCCTGTCATATCATAGCACGTCGTACCATATCATGTCGTAGCATATCATATCATGGTATATTACGTCATAGCGTATCATGTCATAGCATAGCATGTCTTAGCATGTCATGTCATAGTATATCATATCGTAGCATAGCTTGTCATAGCATATCATGTCATAGCATATCATATCATAGCATAGCTTGTCATAGCATATCTTATCATAGCATGTCTGGTCATGACATGGTAGGTCATGTCATAGCATAGCGCCGAACGATGCCGGCTCACCCACATAGCGCCGATATATATCGGCTCACCCATATATCCCGCGTCCGGGCACCCCGCGTCCGGGATGATAAGCCAGCTGATCAGGTGGCAATGAAACATGTTTCCCTACCCATTCCCCCATATATCCCTTCCCCCCATCCCAGGTTCATATACATATCTTATATGCATGTACATATCTTATATACGTATACATATTTTTATATTCCTATACATAGCTTGTATACTTATACATGTCTTATATACATTTACATATCTTAAATACATATATATATATATATATATATATATATATATATATATATATATATATATATATATATATATAATACATATACATGGTTTATATATATATCATATAAGCACGCAAGGGAGCCAAAAGAAAACAAATCGTGTATCTATCGGAGTGACGTAAGGTCGGTGACCTCCGATTACATTATGGAACAATCGTGGTCGCTTTGTCTTGCCTTGAAGGAACACGTATTTTAAGGCGAGACTACCAACGGTGAATAGCATTAGAGGTAAACATAGAATTGAAATCACGGGCATCATAGACGTCAACTCATAGGCTTTGAAATCCTTAGAAATTAACGTCATAGCTAAGAAATATAAATAAGATTCAAGGATTTGTTTATCACCTTCATATTCACATAGAATACTTAGCTTAGTAATCTTAGTCATATAATCGTTCCGGTAGTACTTTCATAGGCATATCCTCTTGTCTAACATCAATGTTATCATTATCATCGTGGAAGTACCCTCGTTAGAGTGGTTATAGTACTTATCACTTGGTGGCGAGATCGGGATCAAAGGTCCCCGTTGGGTTCAACTTTAAGTAAGTTAAACAAGATTGCAAGTAACATCCGAGAGCAACGGACTCCCCTCGGGCCGAATGAGGTCGCGTATGCGATTTGCATATGTTACATGTCGTGGCGTTACTCGTGAGGGTTTTAGGGTAATGGGGTCCCATTTATGCAAGTTCTAGGGCTTAGGAGGTCTTTCCATCATTTTGCACACTTTCTAATTCAATTCTATTGAACAAATAGAGGAAAACTCTAGATGCGGATTCCGGGGAACAGAGTTGTCCCCGAGGCTCGTACCCAACTTATTATATCTAAGACATGCCATAGAAAGAAGGGTGAAGCCTTACATACCTCTTTCCGCTCCTTTTGCTATTCCAAATTCGCGTTGCAATTTCGTCAAAATCTGCAAATTGGTCATATTTACCAAAACTTTCATTAGGGTACTTAGAATTGAAATCTTAAGATAATACTTGGCTACCGAAATTTCGACAGCACTTCCTCTGTAAATATACCATCCTCCACATTCAGCTTAGTCAAATTCTCATCAATCACAATCCGGGAATTCAAACCCGGCCAAACTATCAATATAAGTTCAACAACCACACTAGCAGTTCACATATTCAATTCAAGATACATGATATCAATTTACCACTTTCTTCAAAACCTTCGGACTCCAATGAATACAATAGAAACCTTATAATATATATTCCAACAACATCATACTAATACCACTACATGCTATCCATGCAAGAACATTATGTTTCAATATACACAATCTCCCAATTACCAATACTTCACCAAACTTATCAAGCCTTTATTTGCAATATGAAATCTACAACACAACAACTAAAATATTAATTACAAGTGGCTCATTATTCTTTCACAACTCACCAATATACACTGCTATACATCATGTATACACGACCACATATACACCCCAAACTCACGGCCACAACATGCATGGACAACTATATTCTCTCCAAATTCATTCAACTTCCGTTTACCACATATCATTCACAACCATAACAACCAAACACTAGACAAAATAATTGAAACATGACACCTACACATATGTACACATACACGGCCACATACCATATTTCTTCCCTTCATGAATTTCATCCATTTTAGCATACTACAACACATATAAACCATTTATAACACATGAAACAAGATTAAAACTCACCTTTCTTCCTCAACTTCTTACTTGACTACAACTTGGAAACTTGTATGATTATGAGTCTTTCTTGCTCCAACAACAACTCCACCTTGTTAAGCACCCTCTACTTGGTAGAAAATGATTTTTGAAAGAATTTTTGCAAATGTTTCTTGGGAATTCCTCTATGGCCGAATGGCCTTGGGGTTTTTCTCCTTTCTTTCTTTTGTTCTTCTTTTCTTGAAAACTCTAGAGAGTTCAATGGATAAGATGACTACTAAGTCATCTTTTATTTTTAAAAAAATAGCCCCCACATGGGCCTAACCCATACCATGGCCGGTTGGGCCTTGGTTTTTCTTAAAAAAAATTCAAGCCCACTTATATTTTTGGGCTAGTTCTTGTAATTCATGAAAATAATTTTTCCGAATTCCAAATTTACCCTTCGTCTTCTTCCATATTCCCAAGAGTCATATTGCAACCTCCCTTTATGCTCTTGACCTTTCTCATTATCTTTACTTCTAGATTTTTCATATACAACTCATGTGCCAAACAAAATAAAATGTGGCCTTGCTTGTTGTCTTCCCGCGATTGTCTTAAATTATCCGATTGCATAAAACGCGGGATATAACATCCTCCCCCCCTTTAGAGCATTCGTCCTCGAATGTTAAACTGGCCTCATAGCGTAGGATAATACTTCGGGGAGGTCTCTTTTGTGGATACCTCGTGTTGCTTAGCATATCCATCTTAGGAGCTTAGGTTTCCTTAGCTAGTGTGGACCCAATATCGGTCTCACCCTGTGACATATGTACTTTTCTCCTTCATCCTCAAAGCTTTCTGTTGTCATGCCTTCCCCTTTTCTGTTAGTTTAGTCCGTCTCGGCCTACATGACTCGTATGGGGTTTCTAACCACTTTCCACACCCCAATTTTCTTTGGGCTGCCTACTTTTACACTCGTCTCTTGTTTCCGCATTTATGAAATTTTCAGCATATTTCCCAGGTGGTCACCCATCATGAAATTACCCCCACCTGAGCACGCTTAACCTTGGAACTTTAATGCATTTTAGCGTCTCAGTGTTAGTATTTTTTACCTCCGCTTCCCCACACTGCCTACATCACATAATATGGAGCAAGTTGGGGTCTTGACAATGTTCAAAACGCCCTCGTAATGCATCTCTCTCTTTTAATGACTATTTTAGCCTTCGGGGTCACTAATATTCACTTTTTACTCGTGTGTATGGTTGCTCTTGTCCTGAATTTTCCCGAATTCTTTATATGTTCCGTAATACAAGGGACGGTGCAAGATAAAGAAAAATCCAATTCAATTTAACTCCCATATATTATAGAATAGATGCCGGAAGTGTACCTGCGGCCGCATGGTGGAAGGTCCAGGATCCTGCCGTCCTGTCAATGCATATATACGGTGTGGAGGGCCAGCTGAACTGGGTGTCCCTCCTCTGCTTCGGCCACGGCCTGCTGGAGCCTGGGAGGCCTGTCCCGGAGGTCGTACGGACGGTGATGAACTCACTGCTGACCCGGCGGTTTGGGCTCTGCTTCTCTCATTCCTTAGCGGACAATCTCGCATCAAATGGTTGGTCTGTCCGCAAGCATAACACGCACCTGTATCCCGGTAACACTGTCCCGAATGTGGCCTGCCACACCGGGTACACCGCGGCGGGGGTGGCATTATCCTGCTGGAATCAACCCTGTACTGGGATCCTGAAGCTCTAGTGCCTTGACCTGCTCCCGAATAAGTAGGACGGTCAAATCCCCATTCCGCAAATCGAGGAGGTGCACTGGCCGTCGATTGGTCTGAATGCCTAAATTGCTCCTGTGCCTGTCCCCCTCTGTACTCGCTTCTAGCCCTGGAAAATCTACCCCTTTTTCTGGAACCCATATCTGGATAACGCTCTTCTCTCCGTGACTGGTACTGTTCTTCCAGAGTTTGGGCGTGGGCCTGGATGCGGGTAATAGTCATCCCGTCTTGGAGTGAAGCCGTCAAGCATTCCTTAACCAAATGTGGCCCTAGCTCACTCACAAATCGGTGCACATGATCTCCCTTATCAGCTATCAGGGCTGGGGCATACCTGGCTAGTGAGTTGAAACGAAGGATGTATTCTCGAACACTCATATTTCCCTGTCTAAGATTCAAGCACATATCGGCTCGAGCTCGTCGAACCTCTGGCGGTAAGAAATGTCGTAGAAATGCCTCAGTAAACTCCTGCCAAACCAGAGGGGGTGCATTTTCTCCTCTCGAAGATATCCAGCTGCTGTACCACAGAACTGCCACATCCCGCAGCCTGTATGAAGCCAACTCTACGGACTCCGTATCTGAAGCATGTATAATCTGCAGAGTCCTCAACATCTCATCTATAAAACTCTGCGGGTCCTCCTCTGGTTTTGATCCATAAAATTCTGGCGGCTTCAGGGTAATAAAGTCACGAGCCCTTGCACTTACCGCTCGGTCTCCTGGGTCTGCATCTTGCCGCTGGGATTGTGCGGCAACTAGCTGGGTCAACAACTGGATGGCCTCGGCCATCTGCTGGCCCGGAACTGCTGGCTGTGGAACTGGAGGTGCGGGGGCTGGAGCTGGAACTCTTTCCTGCTCTGCTGGTGCAGGGGGAGCAGGAAATGTTTGAGGGGGAGCTTCGTTATGAGATTCTCCTTCTTCTAGCTCCCGTTCAACTCTCCTTCCAGCCACCGTTTCTCCCTTCTGGGCTGCCCTAGCTTTCTTCTTCGGCGGCTTTACTGAAACCATAACATAGGATTAGGAAAGGAATATGGAAGCCTGGTAGCATAGCTCTATCGTACGATATTAGAATACAAGGAAGGTCACATTTCCTAAATGCCCCGTAGCCTCCCGTTTATAAGTGTGGCGCGCTACACACCCATAAACAAGACTCTACTGGACACGGCTCGTAGACAAACCCCTAGGACCGAACTGCTCTGATACCACTTCTGTCACGACCCAACTAGGGGCCGTGACGAGTACCCAATACTTGTACCGAGCACCCCTTATCTATCATTTTACCTTTACTTCTCAGCGAGCCGTAGGAATTGTACTATACATTTTTTTTCGGTTCTGAGCATTAACATTAGCCGCATCATCATAAACATAGACTAGTAAGCATTACTATCGCATTATACAGAGACACGAACAATTCCAAATACAAGACATCTAACTGTACATATCTGTCTACGAGCCTCTAGACATAGTACACATATACATAGGAAGGGCTGAGTACTGCCGTGCCCGAATATACATATACAAAAAATAGTACCAAGGAAGTGAGGCTCCGGAACGACTGGAGCACTGTCAAATGCTGCTGGTAGAGGTCCTAAGAATCAAATCCGCCTGTCTGCTGACCTGCGCGGCATGAAACGCAGCGTCCACAAGAAGGGACGTCAGTACGAATGGTGTACCGAGTATGTAAGGCATGGAAGATAATACAAATAGAAACATAGGGCATGATTAACAATATCATAAGGTCGTAGGACATATGATGAGGCTAGAAAGTAACCTGTGCGTAGGAACGCCCCTGTCAGGCCGGATACCGTGCATGCTTGTCTTTTCCATCTTAAAACGATTCTTATCCATATGTATAGAAAGTAGGATTTATATCATGTCATGTTTTATCATATTATACCCTGTCATATCATAGCGCGTCGTACCATATCATGTCGTAGCATATCATATCATGGTATATTATGTCATAGCGTATCATAGCGTATCATGTCATAGCATAGCATGTCTTAGCATGTCATGTCATAGCATATCATATCGTAGCATAGCTTGTCATAGCATATCATATCATAGCATAGCTTGTCATAGCATATCTTATCATAGCATGTCTGGTCATGACATGGTAGGTCATGTCATAGCATAGCGCCGAACTCTCACCCACATAGCGCCGATATATACCGGCTCACCCATATATCCCGCGTCCGGGCACCCCGCGTCCGGGATGATAAGCCAGCTGATCAGGTGGCAATGAAACATGTTTCCCTTCCC
Source organism: Lycium barbarum (assembly GCF_019175385.1). Classification (NCBI taxonomy): domain Eukaryota; kingdom Viridiplantae; phylum Streptophyta; class Magnoliopsida; order Solanales; family Solanaceae; genus Lycium; species Lycium barbarum. Next base: position 35,806,695 of record NC_083342.1, on the reverse strand, counting down.
ATTCCCCCATATATCCCTTCCCCCCATCCCAGGTTAATATACATATCTTATATACGCATACATATTTTTATATTCCTATACATAGCTTGTATACTTATACATGTCTTATATACATTTAAATATCTTATATACATATATATATATATATATATATATATATATATATATATATATATATATATATATATTATATTCATATACATGGTTTATATATATATCATATAAACACGCAAGGGAGCCAAAAGAAAAAAAATCGTGTATCTATCGGAGTGACGTAAGGTCGGTGACCTCCGATTACATTATGGAACAATCGTGGTCGCTTTGTCTTGCCTTGAAGGAACAAGTATTTTAAGGCGAGACTACCAACGGAGAATAGCATTAGAGGTAAACATAGAATTGAAATCACGGGCATCATAGACGTCAACTCATAGGCTTTGAAATCCTTAGAAATTAACGTCATAGCTAAGAAATATAAATAAGATTCAAGGATTTGTTTATCACCTTCATATTCACATAGAATACTTAGCTTAGTAATCTTAGTCATATAATCGTTCCGGTAGTACTTTCATAGGCATATCCTCTTGTCTAACATCAATGTTATCATTATCATCGTGGAAGTACCCTCGTTAGAGTGGTTATAGTACTTATCACTTGGTGGCGAGATCGGGATCAAAGGTCCCCGTTGGGTTCAACTTTAAGTAAGTTAAACAAGATTGCAAGTAACATCCGAGAGCAACGGACTCCCCTCGGGCCGAATGAGGTCGCGTATGCGATTTGCATATGTTACATGTCGTGGCGTTACTCGTGAGGGTTTTAGGGTAATGGGGTCCCATTTATGCAAGTTCTAGGGCTTAGGAGGTCTTTCCATCATTTTGCACACTTTCTAATTCAATTCTATTGAACAAATAGAGGAAAACTCTAGATGCGGATTCCGGGGAACAGAGTTGTCCCCGAGGCTCGTACCCAACTTATTATATCTAAGACATGCCATAGAAAGAAGGGTGAAGCCTTACATACCTCTTTCCGCTCCTTTTGCTATTCCAAATTCGCGTTGCAATTTCGTCAAAATCTGCAAATTGGTCAAATTTACCAAAACTTTCATTAGGGTACTTAGAATTGAAATCTTAAGATAATACTTAGCTACCGAAATTTCGACAGCACTTCCTCTGTAAATATACCATCCTCCACATTCAGCTTAGTCAAATTCTCATCAATCACAATACGGCAATTCAAACCCGGCCAAACTATCAATATAAGTTCAACAACCACACTAGCAGTTCACATATTCAATTCAAGATACATGATATCAATTTTCCACTTTCTTCAAAACCTTCGGACTCTAATGAATACAATAGCAACCTTATAATATATATTCCAACAACATCATACTAATACCACTACATGCTATCCATGCAAGAACATTATTTTTCAATATACACAATCTCCCAATTACCAATACTTCACCAAACTTATCAAGCCTTTATTTGCAATATGAAATCTACAACACAACAACTAAAATATTAATTACAAGTGGCTCATTATTCTTTCACAACTCACCAATATACACGGCTATACATCATGTATACACGACCACATATACACCCCAAACTCACGGCCACAACATGCATGCACAACTACATTCTCTCCAAATTCATTCAACTTCCGTTTACCACATATCATTCACAACCATAACAACCAAACACTAGACAAATAATTGAAACATGACTCCTACACATATGTACACATACACGGCCACATACCATATTTCTTCCCTTCATGAATTTCATCCATTTTAGCATACTACAACACATATAACCCATTTATAACACATGAAACAAGATTAAAACTCACCTTTCTTCCTCAACTTCTCACTTGACTACAACTTGGCAACTTGTATGATTATGAGTCTTTCTTGCTCCAACATCAACTCCACCTTGTTAAGCACCCTCTACTTGGTAGAAAATGATTTTTGAAAGAATGTTTGCAAATATTTCTTGGGAATTCCTCTATGGCCGAATGGCCTTGGGGTTTTTCTCCTTCTTTCTTTTGTTCTTCTTTTCTTGAAAACTCTTGAGAGTTCAATGGATAAGATGACTACTAAGTCATCTTTTATTTTTTAAAAAATAGCCCCCACATGGGCCTAACCTATACCATGGCCGGTTGGGCCTTGGTTTTTCTTAAAAAAAATTCAAGCCCACTTATATTTTTGGGCTAGTTCTTGTAATTCATGAAAATAATTTTTCCGAATTCCAAATTTACCCTTCGTCTTCTTCTATATTCCCAAGAGTCATATTGCAACCTCCCTTTATGCTCTTGACCTTTCTCATTAGCTTTACTTCTAGATTTTTCATATACCACTCATGTGCCAAACAAAATAAAATGTGGCCTTGCTTGTTGTCTTCCCGCGATTGTCTTGAATTATCCGATTGCATAAAACGCGGGATATAACACAATATTAGCATAACATGAGGCCAACCAATCCATACCCATAATTACATCAAAATCTATCATTTCAAGCTCAAGCAAGTCGGCTTTAGTCTGGCGATCACATATCACAATGACACAATTTTTGTACACTTTCCTCGCTATTACCGGATCACCAACCGGAGTGAATACCTCAAAAGGTTTAATTGGCTCGGATTGCACCCCAATACAATCAGCAACATACGGAGTGACGTAAGAGAAAGTAGAATCTAGATCGATCAAAGCATATACATCATGGGAAAATATAGTCAATGTACCTGTGATCACATCTGGGGAAGACTCAAGATCTTGTCGCCCAGCTAAAGCATATACGCGGGGCTGAACAACACCTGAAGTAGATGCTCCCCCTCTACCTCTGCCTATACCTGCTGTAGCCTGAGAAGTCTGTGCTGTCGGGTGTACTGAAGAAGACCCAGTTGCTGATCCTGTAGGCTGAGTCCCAACTCTACCTCTCGTCGAAGGACAATCTCTCATCATATGGCCAACTTGCCCGCAGGCATAACATGCATCCGAACCCTGACGGCACTGCCTGGAATACAATCTACCGCACTGGCTGCACCACGGTACTGGAGGTCTCCGCTGACTAAAATCTCCCCTGAACTGAGAATCTGAGGCCCTCGAACTCTAGCCCTGTCCTGACTGAAAAGAACGATCAAACCTCCTATCTGAGAATCTGGGAGGCGCACTAGTCGCTGACTGACCTGAGTGCCTAGAATGCATCTGCCTCGGTCCCCCTCTATATTCACGGCTCGCTCTCATAGATCTAGCTCGCTTACCTTGCCTTCTGTCATTATCACGATCACTTCTCTGCAGCTGTTGTCATTCCTCAACATTCTGAGCATGTGCCTGTATTCGGGAAATTTCCATTCCGTCTTGCAAAGAGACCGTCAGACAATCTCTAAACAAGTGTGGCCCTAAACCACTCACAAATCTATGGACTCGGTCTCCTATGTCGGCCACCATAGTTGGGGCATATCTAGCCAAAGAATTTAATTGCATACTATACTCTCGAGCACTCATGCTTCCTTGTTTTAGATTCAAGAACCTGTCCGCTCTAGCTCGACGGACCTCGGGTGGCAAATAATGACGAATAAAAGCATCCACAAATTCTTGCCAAACCGGAGGAGGCGCGTTCTCTCCTCTTGATGCCATCCAATTGTTATACCATAATACCGCCATATCGTGGAGTCTATAAGAAGCCAACCCCACGGATTTGATCTCGGAGGCATGAATAATCTTTAAGGTTCTCAATATCTCATCAATGAAGTTTTGTGGATCTTCATCCGGTTTCGACCCAAAGAACTCCGGAGGATTTAAAGTCATAAAATCACGTGCTCTCGTACTAGCTGAACGATCACTCGGGCCCGCATTCTGTCATTGTGCCTGGGCGGCAACCAATTGGGTCAATAAATGTACGACCTCAGTCACTTGTTGACCCAAAGCACCCGCTGGAGGAATCGGAGCCGAGGCTCCTCCTTGCTATTCTACATTGGGTGGGGCCTCATTTTGTGATTCGCCCTCTCATACATTCATCAGGGGTTCCCTTTCCACCAGTCTTTTTGTCGTAGCTTTGCCCTTCTGGGCAGCTGTAGCTCTTCCCTTTAGCGGCAATCTGAAACCACAGCACACTATTAGGAAGGATAAAATCTTACGTATGGCTCAATCGCACGATCTAATAAGAAAAAGGATGGCCATTTTCCTAAATGCCCTGTAGCCTCTTGTTTATTAGCGTGGCGCGCAACACACCATAAACAAGACTCTACTAGACACGGCTCGTAGACACTTCCTAGGACGAACTGCTCTGATACCACTTCTGTCACGACCTAGCTAGGGGCCGCGACGGGTACCCGGGGCTAGCCACCGAGCACCACTCACTCTACCGCTCATCTTACTCACTTAAGGCCCTTTTTATCAACTTCATACACGAAATATAGGCAAAACATATTTTAGATAGAAATATAAATGCTTTATATACCTTTACCTCTCAGCCATCAAAATAATATACACATATAATAACATCTTGTGAGACCATCTAACCCACACTGCGTATCTACGAGCCTCTACTGACAGACTGTATATATATAGACGGAACAAGACTCTGTCGTGCCCAAAATATGCATATGTACCAAAAGAATAATCATAAGCACCTCTGAACAATGGAGTGCTTTCAATCAACTGACAGCTCCTAAGAATCCGGATCGAGCTTGCCTCCCTGTCTACCTATGGGCATGAACACAGAGTCCAAAGAAAACGGACGTCGGTACTAATATTGTACTGAGTATGAGAGGCATAAACAATAAAGAAAGGCAACAATAATATAATGAGAACATCAATATGGAACATCTGGATCTGAATGACAATAATAAGAGAAGTAATGCATGCTATCTTACTCATACTCATCATCATATCGTATATGCATAATATGTAAGCTGCCCGTCCATATCGGAACGGTGTAATAATCAATAACAATAGCCCGCGTCCAGGCCACTTGCGTCCGGGGTACCATCTCATGCCGCCCACTAGTGGAGTCTGCCCATGCTAACTGGCCATGGTGTATCGTATAGCTGCCCGCTTTCGCGGTGACTTTATATACTGGTCATCGTACATGCATAAAGACTCAAGAACAACTGCATTCTATCGAGGTGACGTAAGGTCGTGAACCCTTGATTCCATTATAAACATATATGAACATTCTGCCTCACCTTGAAAGGATTAGTATATAAGGTGAGTATATACAAGGAACAACATCATTTACTTTATAAGAACGTCATATCATATCTCTTGACTCATATAGCTATTCATGATCTTAGGCTCTTGGCTTTCCGGAATATAGGAGAATCATGGAAAGGGAGAAAAATTATATTATGGGATTCATGCCAATGAAAGAAAAGCACTAACCTCACATACCTTTTTCGTTTAGCTAGGCTATCGTTCACTTGGTCTCCTTCGATATCACGTCGCTACCTTCACGAGAGAATTTGAATTAGTATTAGTTAATTGACTTAAGGAATACGTCACTATTTGTAGAGAAAATTGGGCAGGAATTCCTTTATTTATACTACTTTTCCCATAGTCCATATCACCTCCCAACGTTCTTAACAACATCCACAATATTACAATCAACAACCATCATTTATATATATTCACCATATTCCACCATTTTCCTCCAATTTCTCCACATTTATGGTTATAGCTCGTTATAGCATCTTCTCATATATAATACTCATTTCATGGTCTAAACATCATTTACAACGTATTCATGATCATAGCATATCTACATTCATGATTCCATTTAACTACCATTCAATTGTGACACTATTCACTTATTTAAGACCCATTTTCCATGTCTTTCTACAATTCAAGCATCTTAGCTTTCCAATACCTTAAACAACGTGATAAAGTCATGTGACTTACCTTAGATGATGGTTGAATAATTCTTGAGTAGTAATGCCTTCTTTACACCAAAACCCAAATTCACCTTTCTTGGGTTTTCTTGAGGTAGATGACTTTAACTTGCATTTCATACACTTTGTTTCATGAATTTAATGTTTTTGATTTTGGTTTTCCTTTGATTCTCTTGAATTATTATGGATGAAATGTTTGGAGAATTTTCTAGAATGTTCTTGAATTGTGGAGATGAGAAATGAAATAAAATGAGGTTAGGATCCTTTTTTAATCCTCAAAATCTGATTTTTAATGATCAACAGTCGGGGTTTACAGTGGTCGTGAACCACAGTTTACGGGCCATATACTGGTTTACGGTCCTTCCTTCATGGCCGTATTTAAGCATATCAAAAACAGAAGGGTTGGCTGTCATCATGGTGATTTACGATCGAGGTTTACGGGTCGTATTTCGATTTACGGTCCGTATTCTGGATCGTGTTTTACCATTTCAACATTTAACAGAAAGTTGAATTTCTTGGAGTGTTGGAGAACGATCGCACTTTACGGTCCGTAAATCACTTTACGGTCCGTAAATCACTTTACGGGCCGTATTGTGCTTTACGACCACTGGACTAAAATGAATTTCTGCAACATTCTTATTTCCAAAAAAATTCATAATTAGCCATTCCCTACTTAGTAAAACATCGCACACTCATACCCATAAGTATAATGGAGTATCGGAGACGTTCCACCTATACACCTCGCATTCTCAGACCATGAGCATGCCACATACTTCACCGTATTAATGGAGTATCAGAGACGTTCCATGAATTTTTGGAAGGACAAGCCATGGGAAGTTCGTAACAATGAGGTAAAGGACGAATTACGATCTCGTAAGTCGTAACCGGGAAGGACAACCTTGAAAACATAGGAAATGACCATTATAAAGTATGATTAATGATAAATATCATGTATGGAGAGTTTTCGAAGATTCCGGGACCAAGCATCGCAAAGAAAATAAGTTTGTCAAAAATTTGGAAAAACAAAGTTTGCAAAATTCTGGACAGAAATTTGGTTCAACTTTAGAGGGGTATATCTCCGAGTACATGAGGAGTTTTAAGGTGTTTCAAAAGCTTAAAATGAAGTTCATCGCGTCTAGTTTCCAACACAACAAACCGTTTGTCAATATGACATTGGAGCAAAGGGTTATGGGCATTTTATAACGGACGGTCAGAGGAACCCGAACCTGGGCGGGAATCCCGAAAATCCACTTAAAAGCCCACTTATGTTTTGACGCGGCCCAATCCGAAATTGGCACCTATAAAAAGGCCTCTACACTTCACTTTAGTCAGTTTTTCTTCAACTCCATAATCCTCTAGAACTCCCCTAACCTCTCCACACCTCTCTAGAATTTTCCACATTTGTCTCTCCACTACAAGAATATTCTTGAAGGCTCTCAACCATTCCAAAACATTCCATACCATCACAAAAGAGGATTAAACTCCAAAGCCCCAAGTTAAGTCATGCAGAAGGATTGTTCTTGTCTCCACTTAATGTTGTGATAAATTTGGTCTTGGAAAGAGTTTAGTAGGGTGAAGTTCTTCTAGTGTAAGGTATGTTCTCCATCCTATTTCTCATGATTAAGTTGATTTGAAGGTTTAGCAAGTCCTATAAAAGTAGAGAGTCATAGTATAGAAGTTGCAAATTATTAAAGGGAAGATGATGACTATGGAATGAATTTGAAAGGAGATTTTGGATTAATTTGAGATTAAGTTGAATATAATTCTTTGATTATGGTATTGTGGATATTGTTATGGTTAGTTGAGAAATTTGGAAAACATCGTTTTGGATGTTTTATGGAGCCTATTGGTGTTGATAATATTGTTGTGATGTTGGTATGTTATTGTTGTTGTTGGTTGTTGGATTGTGATTTCGGGCTAGGCATATAAATCGGGGAGGTGCTTCCCGAATTCTGGCAGATTCTAAACGGAATTAAATTGAAGGCTTAAGATGAGCGTACGACAGTGAGCCTAATAATAGTATGTATGGTCTATATGTAGATTTACGAGCTTGGAAGGATAAACGTTGAACGACTAAGGCGATCGAAAGGTATGTTAAAGCTCGTCCCTTTCTTTCAAAGGCATGATTCCTATGGTATGAGTCCATAAGTTTTTTCATAACTCCTTGATTTCAAAAGCTAGAAGTTTATGACTTTTAAAGCTTCTTATGATGTTAAAAATGAGAATTTTTTTATGAGGATTACTTTGAGGATGATTTTATGCTTAAAGGTCTCAAATATGACTTCAACGATGATGTAAAAATGTTAAGCTATTTCATGATTTTCTCGATTAATTTCATTGTTGTTGATCTCACCTTATAAATTGTTCCTTCAAGGTGGGATAGAGTGATAGTTTTTGTTTGAACTCATATGCACGCCATGAGTATAATATATGTATATAGCTATTTTGTGACATTACAGAGTTCTATTATTTCATTTTTATTATGCACTGCACTCATTTTCTTTCTTCATGCATATATAAGGCATAGTTGACAGGGGGTGACACTGTGGCCTTTGTTGTGATGTGTATATGTATGGCACAGTTGACAGGGGGTGACGCTGTGGTCTTTGTTGTGATATTTCTATGGATATATGTGTTTCTTTGATATAGTTGTACTGATGCATTTATTTTGCCCATTCTTGACATGTCTCAAATGTTTTTTAGGATTTTATGTACATGTTGATTTCATGCCTTACATACTCAGTACACTATTCGTACTGACCTCCTTTCTTCGGGGGCTGCTTTTCATGTTCGCAGGTACAGACACTCAGTTTGGTGATCCTCTAGTTTAGGACTTCAGCTTAGCTGCTTAGAGGGCTCTAGTGTTCTGGGGCTCGAGTCGTTTTGGTATAGATCGTTTGACATAGGCTTTGTTGACATCGGCTTTGTTATACTCTTAGAGGTCTGTAAACATATGTGGGTTGCGTATATATGGTTTGATAAGCTATGCAGATGTAGTTCGTTTTGGATATTCCCGTGCATAGTGGCAGCCTTATCGGCTTGCATATTTTGTTATGTTTGGTTAGCTCTGGCTTCTCAAGAAACAGGTTCTTTTTTATGTATGATATAATGAGTTTACGAAGTGCTTTTACAGATTGCTATATTTTTTCCAGTTTCAGTCTGATCATATCGAGCAGGCTCGTATACGGGTGTCAAGTTCGGGCGCTGGTCGTGGCCCGCCGGTTTGGGTCGTGACAAAAGTGGCATCAGAACGGTTCGTCCTAGGGATTGTCTATAGCCCGTGTCTGGTAGAGTCCTGTTTATGGGTGTGAAGCCAGCCATACTTATAAACAAGAGGCTTCAGGGCATTTAGGAATCATTGACCTTTCCTTCTGTCTTAGATCGTGCGATAGAGCCAGAGTCTAGGAAAGATCGCTTCTGACCTCATTTTCTTGTAGGTAGGTGTAGACTGACGGAAGATGAAGAGATCAACCTCGGGCAGTGGGGGTGCTAAAACAGGCCCCCAGAGCAGATCCAGGACCCCAGGCTCCGGGACCGAGCAGGAGGAGCCTCAATTATTCCATTGAGACTGATCCCTCGGAGGACGCAACCACGATTCCTCCAGAGTTTTTGACATCCAGGGAGGAGGACCCCTCAAGGGACCGTTATGACACATATCTTTCTGACTATTCGTCAGGACACCGGAAGAGGAGATCCCCGAGGTTATACCAGTTGCTCCTATGATAGAGCACTACGTCAGACCAACTTCCCCGGTAAGTGTTACGGATTACTCCAGCCCCTTATCCTGACTGTCGATAAACCAGGAGTTGCCTAATTATCCATATCCGTCGGACTCGGAGGAGAGAGATGATGAAGGCCAAACAAACAGATGGTGGGTAGACAATGATGAAGAGCACACTTCACCTTATAGTCGACCAGATCAGGCTAGAGACCGATCGGCTACGGGTATTTGAGCCTTTATTGGAATTTCCTGTGTATGTGTATTTACTGTAGATTATTACTTAATAGCGGTGAGCGGAAATCAAAAGGGGCTGCCAACCAAGTATTTACAAGTAACGACGACCAAGGTATTTTCGTCACCATGGGGAATTTATAAATCTAGGATGGAATGTAGTCATACATACAGGTGAAAGTTGGATATTGAGGATTAAAAAGGCCAAGGTAGTAATTGTGTAGTCAGAAGAATAAGAGATCCTTTCTAATTCGGAGGGAGATGCGTTACGAGAATGTTTTAGAATCTGTTAAGACCTCAACTTGCTCGAGATTCGATGATGAAGGTCATGCAGTAAGGTGGGTGCAATTATATCAGCACTAACACACCGGATTTTATTAGAGTTTCATAGTTAAGCGTGCTGGGGTAAGAGAAATACTTGGATGGGTGACCCCCTGGGAAGCGTACTAAAAGTTCTATAAATTCAGACGTAAGAGACAAATGAGAAGCTAGAGTAGCCTAAGGGAAAATAGAGTATGCAGAGTGGTTGGAAACTCTAAAAGATCGTGACGAATTAGGCGGACTAGATCAGCAAAGAGAAGGAAGGCGCATCACAGTTTTAGGATTAGGATAGGTTTGAAGAGTATTCGGATGTACTTGTGAGCAAGGCGTTAGAAAATATATTCATAAGCATATGATATCTCATATGTAGTTGTACCAATGGGCATGTGTATCCCAACAACCGACGTTGCAGTATATGGAAGGCATTAATCGAATAAGGTAACGAAGTTCAAGTGGCAAAAATGGTACGAATCATACAAGGTATGTTAATGTTATTCTTACTGCAGGTTAGAGTTGAAAGGTCCTAATGCAATAACATCGGGGAAGAGAAGAGATTAGAATGTCTTAAGAAAAGAAGAGAGAAGTGAGAAATGAGGGTGAGTGAAGCTTCCAAGAGAGATGACGGGCAAAGCAAGGGACTATTTGGATAAAATTTGGGAGTAGGTGTGTGAAAGGAATAGGTATGATAGCACGGATAGGAAATGAACGTACAGAATTAGGAGAACAAATACTGGTAAGTAGGACTGAAGGGAAGTAACTACGAAGAGGAAGGGGAAGTGAGGAACAACAAGCACGTTTGGTAACAATGTTAGGGGGATTCCCAGTTCTTGAGAAGCAATCGAGGAACGAAAGGCACGGCCAAGCAGATATAATCACCTTGGAAATGGAGGAAGCCCTCCTAAAAAATGATTTGGAAATAAAACAGATCTGCAACTCTAAAAGGATATTCTATGAACTTTAGGGTCAATGTTATAATATGAGAAAAGGGGGAGAGCATTTAGGAGTAAAGTAACTGGAAATCTTTAACCCCGGGGGTACATAGGATACTTTAACGATTTAGTTGTAAGAAACCGATCAATCATCGAGATAAGAACGAGGATGACGGGATGACACGAATGATTAGAAAATTAATGCCATGGGACCAGAATTACGATAAAGGCCGAGAGATTCGGTCATAGAAAGAGTAGAATGAAATTTCAGGAACGTGTATGGAAGACAACTCGGCCGTAGCGTCAGAAAGACGGATAAAGGCTCGATGAATGAAGCATGGAGATAGTGTAAACTATAAGAATTCTGTTCTAAGAGCAAGAATTAGTAGGACACTAGGAAAAATTGATGTGCGGCTGCAACACGAACACATAGTTAGGAAGAATTGCGAGTAAATGAGCTAAACGGGTGGAAGGACTTACAGTGGATGGAAGGGCATGGAATAGTGAAGGATGGTATGGTATAAACCTAAATGGAAGGAAAACGTAGGGAAAAAGGAGATTTTCAGTGTTAAAAGGGATTCACACTCATAACGAAACACTCCAAAGTTTCCTAACCTAAGAGTAAAGGATGACTAATGGAAATACGCATTGTACAAGTAAAAGAAACTATGAGGACTAAAGGAAGGAGAAAGTGTCAATGAAATGGTTAAAGAGAATTATTTGGCTGCCAATAACAAGGAGAAGGTTAGTGTATCAGTAGGCTTTCCCAAGGGAAAACAAATTGAAATTATAAGACAATAGTTATGTGAAAGATGCAAAGATGCAATCATGAAGAAAACCAATTTTGTTTTTAGTTGTATATCTATATGTGTGTGCACAAGTTGTAGTATCATAAAGGATGATCAAGACTCGACGAAAGAAGAAAGAAAGGGTGTACTTTGTGAGGATTTCATGTTAAGAACAAGAGTTGACGAAACACTAGAAGGACTATGATGCATAGCTGCGATGCAAACGAGTATTAAGGAGAATTACGGGACAAATGAGCTAAGATAATGAAAGGACGAGTCGTGGGAATGGATGGTGTTGAATATCAACTTTCAATGGTATAGTATAGACATAAATAGAAATTCGGAACCTAGAGCATGGATAATTTCAAGGATATTAAGAAGATAGTCGTAGAGAAAGACTAGGGCTAAAAGAGTGTGCTGCAAATTAAGCTCTTTCTGCTTGAAAATATACTGGAGACTCTTATGATCTGTATAGATATCAACATGAACGCCATATAAATAATGTCTCCATATCTTCAGGGCATGGATCACCGCTGCAAGCTCCAGATCGTGAGTAGGGTAATTATTTTCATGCTTTTTCAATTGCCGAGAAGCATAAGCTATAACGCTGCCGTGCTGCATCAATACATAGCCCAATCCCACGCCAGAAGCGTCACAATAAATACATATCCATCGGGTCCCTCTGGAAGAGTCAGAACTGGGGCTGTAGTCAGCTTCTCTTTCAGCAACTGGAAGCTTCGTTCACAAGCATCAATCCACTGGAACTTGGCTCCCTTCTGAGTTAGCCTTGTCAAAGGCGCTGAAATCGAAGCAAACTTTTCCACAAATCTTCTGTAATAGCCTGCTAACCCCAGGAAACTACGTACCTCTGTGGGCGTCGTGGGTCTGGGCCAATTCTTCACGGCCTCAATCTTCTGTGTGTCCACCCGGACACCATCAGCTGCAATAACATGTCCCAAGAATGCCACTGAGGCCAGCCAGAATTCATATTTAGAAAATTTTGCATATAATTTCTGATGCCGAAGTACCCCTAATACCGCTCTCAGATGATCTGCGTGCTCTGCCTCGGACCGAGAATAAACCAGGATATCATCGATAAATACAATTACGAACATGTCTAAGAACGACCTGAATACCCGGTTCATTAAATCCATGAATACCGCAGGAGCATTAGTCAACCCAAATGACATAACTCTGAATTCATAATGCCCATATCTGGTCCGAAATGCTGTCTTAGGAACATCGGCCTCTCGTACCCGTACCTGATGATAGCCCGACCGAAGATCTATCTTCGAAAAATATTTGGTGCCCTGCAACTGATCAAACAAGTCATCAATTCTGGGGAGGGGGTATTTATTCTTTATAGTTACCTTATTCAGCTGCCGATAATCAATACACATACGCAGCAACCCGTCTTTCTTACGCACAAATAATACCGGGGCTCCCCAAGGAGAAGTACTGGGTCTGATGAAGCCTTTTTCTAACAGATCCTTCAACTGCTCTTTCAGTTCTTTCAATTCTACCGGTGCCATTCTGTATGGGGGAATAGATATCGGCTGAGTATCTGGAAGCAAATCAATAGTAAAATCTATCTCCCGCTCTGGAGGAAGGCCTGGAAGCTCATCTGGGAACACATCTGGAAATTCATTAACCAGAGGAACTGACTAAAGAGTCGGCATTTCTGCTGCCAAGTCATGTACCCGAACCAGATGATAAAAATAACCCTTTCTGATCATTTTCTTCGCCTTAAGGTATGAAATAAACTTACCTTTCGGCGATGCTGTATTACCGGCCCATTCTATAACTGGCTCCCCGGCAAACTGGAAACGAACTACCTTATTTTGGCAGTCAACATTAGCATAACAGGAGGCTAGCCAGTCCATTCCCATAATAACATCGAACCCGACCATATCTAACTCCACCAGGTCTGCCTTAGTGTCACGACCACATACAATTACAGAATAGTTTTTATATACCTGTTTTGCTACAATAAAGTCCCCAATCGGTGTGGCTACCTCAAACGGCTCTATAGGTTCAGACGTTATACCAATTTTACTAGCAACCAGAGGCGAAATATATGACAAAGTCGAACCTGGATCAATCAATGCGTACACAGATCGAGAGAAAACCAATAGAGTACCTGTAACGACATTAGGCGATGCCTCCTGGTCCTGGCGGCTGGCCAAAGCATAAATGCGGTTCGAAGGACCGCTAGTACCAGAAGCTCCACCACGGCCTCTGCCGCGACCCGCTGGTGCTGAAGTACCTGGCCCAGTAGGGCGCATAGCCACTGATGAAGATGATGACCCGGCGGCTGACCCGGTAGGCTGCGCTGCACCGCCCGAACTACCCTTATACGGGCAATCTCTCACAAAATGGCCCTGACGGCCACAAGAAAAACATGCACCGGTGGCTTTGTAGCACTCTCCCAGATGGTATCTGCCACAATAAGAACACTGAGGCCTGGGTGGCCTCGTCTGACCAGAACCCCTATCTGTCCGCGAACCTGAAGCCCTGGAGCTCTGACCTGCTCCTGAATAACCTGGGCTATCAAATCTACGACCTGTAGACTGTGGAGGTGCGCTCTGTGCCGGCTGGGATAGCTGTCTGCTAGGCTGCTGCGGCTGCTGAGGCTGTCTGCCCCGAAAATCTCCCGAATACCCAGATGATCTGGCCCTCTTGGGCTGTCTCCGATCCTGACTCCTATCGGACTGATGTCCCCTGTGCCGGTCCTCCATGTCCTGGGCGTGCGCCTGAATACGGGCAATATCCATATCGGGCTGAGCGGCCAATACCAAACAACTGTCGACAAAATACCGTTCCAACCCCATAATATACCTGTGCATCCTGTCAGCCATAGTAGCTACCACAACAGGTGCATATCGGGCCAATGAGTCGAACTCCATACTGTACTCTCGAACACTGCGACCCCTCTGTCTCAGCAATAAGAATTTCTTAGCCTTGGCCCGCCGTAACTCCGGAGGCAGGAAATGGCTAAGAAAAGCCTGAGAAAAATCATCCCAAATTGCTGGGGGAGCGCCGTCGCCTCTGGATAACTCCCATGACTCGTACCAATTTGCCGCTACATCATACAACCGGTACGAAGCCAATGTGACTGACTCTGTCGCTGAAGCATTAATAAAATGAAAGGTGCGCCGCATCTTCCTGATAAACTCCTCAGGATCCTCCTCGGGCTTTGTCCCGAAGAACTCTGGAGGGCCACAAGTCAAGAACTCACGAGCTCTCGAACTGTCACGCCTATATGCTCGGTCACCTCCCAATCCGTGCCCCTGAACCTGTCCCGCCACAAGTCTGGTCAATAGCTGGACTGCCTCTCTCATAGTCTGATCCTCAGTCCCTGACCGTGGAGCTGGAGGCTCAGGTACTGGAATCTCGGGAGCTGGCGGTGGAGCCGCCCCTCGACCTGCAGTTGCTGCTGCTCCAATCTCCTCTACGTGTGGCGGTGTGGAAGAGCCCTCTGCCGGGGGCAAAACATCAGGAGCAATATGAGCATGGGCCCTGGTAACCCTCTGGGCCCGACTAGTCTCTCCCACAGCTGCTGCCTTGGCCTTTTGGGCCGCTGTCGCCTTTTTTGGAGGCATAACTGCAAATGTAACAATTCGTTAGGGAGGAGTCATCCTGTCTATCGCACGATCTAAGACAGAAAGAAGGGTAGTATCCTAAATGCCCTGTAGCCTCCTGTTTATAGGTGTGGTCCACAACACACCGATAAACAAGACTCTACTAGACACGGTCTGTAGATATTCCGAGGACGAACCGCTCTGATACCACTTTTGTCACGACCCAACCCCGTAGGCCGTGACTAGTGCCCGATCTGGGCATTCAAACGCATTCTAGTATATGGCAGAAGCCGACAAGGCTTTATTCTAAATTTAGATAATTTCCAGAAAAATTTCGGCAGAGTTTCCTTTGTTTTACGGACTATCCCAAATACCCTGCACGCAGAAAATACCAACAAAGGCCACACAGGGCCAACAGAGCAACATTTAAATATATGCGGACCGGCCGCCGCAGCGAATGGGATCGCCCAAACGCAACACATACACATATCTGTACAGAAAGACCCCAACCCACAAACATGTCCACAGACTTCTAAACAGACCGACAGAATCATATGACGGGACAGGGCCCCGCCGTACCCATGAACGAGAATATACATATATAGAAGTGACAGACTATACCAAAAGATGGCTCTGAATAAAAGAGCGCTCCACAAATAGCAGAATGAGGTCCTAAGCGGACGGATCAGCAAACCTGTCCTCGGTACCTGCGCGGCATGAAAACGCAGCCCCCGAGGAAAGGGGGTCAGTACGAAATATGTACTGAATATGTAAAGCCTGAATTACGGAGACAAAATCATAACTGGTACAGGACATACAGAAAGTAAACAGAAAATCCAAAGTATCAGATACATAATTTCAAAACATGCAGAGTGTGTACAGAAACATATGTCATATCAAATCCGGCCCCTGCCAAGGGACTCGGTAGACAGAACGTGGCCACCCTCCCGACGCTGGTGCCACAATCGTCTTGATACAATGGCCGACAAAAATGGTGTAAGGACAACGATAGTGAGTCAAAGAAGAACATCGGCTAATTTAAGTCTCGAATGATCACCGGTACAAGAGAATCAAGGACTTAAGAAGAAATCATACTCGTATCAAAAGGAAGTTATGATTAAGTAGGATTTTATCTTAGTTCCATGTTTATGAGTTTATATTGCAATTATGCTAAAACTGAGGAGAGGAAATTGTAGGAATAGTTCAGGTATGAATAGAATGATATTGTAAGGAATTAAAAAGGAGATGATGTGGTGGGTATATAAGCTTGACGAGTACAAAAAGGGATAATCTAAAACAGCACCAAGAAGCAAGCAAGGGAGAGTGCCATGTCTGAACAAGGGAATTTGTCTACTAGTAGAGAAATAAGGAGCAAGGCAAAAGAGTACAATAATTAAAAGTGCTAATAGACTGGCAGGGAGCCGTAGCAATCATGAGTTAAGACCATCTTAATGGCAATAGGTCCCAGTATAGTAACTAGATATCAGTTTACCACTGAGTGCATACATAAGAACATGAGTATATGGAACTAATGAATGAGTTTGATAGAGAATTGGGAGGATATGAAAGAAGAATAGTAAGCCCATAGTATAAGAGCATGGAGATCAGGGCCTAAAGGAGCACAACCATTTCAAGAAACTAATAAAAGTGTCGTAAGCTCGCAAGCTACAACATTCAAGGACGAATGTTCCTAAGGGGGGAAGGATGTTACACCTCGCATTCACAGAGCATGAGCATGCCACGTACTTCACCATATTAATGGAGTATTGGAGACGTTCCATGAAGTTTTGGAAGGTACAAGCCATATGAAGGTCATAACAATGAAGTAAAGGACGAATTGCGATCTCCTAAGTCGTAATCGGGAAGGACAACCTTGAAACCAAAGAACATGACCATTATCAAGTATGATTAATGATAAATATCATGTATGGAGAGTTTTAGAAGATTCCGGGACCAAGCAAAGCGAAGAAAATAAGTTTGTCAAAAATTTGGAAAAAAAAGTTGGCAGAATTCTGGACGGAATTTTGGGTCAACTTTGGAGGGGTATATCTCCGAGTAATGAGGAGTTTTAAGGTGTTTCAAAAGCCTAAAATGAAGTTCATCGCGTCTAGTTTCCAGCCAACATGCCATTCGTCAATCCGACATCGGAGCAGGGAGTTATGGGCATTTTAGAATGGACAGTCAGAGGAACCCGAACCTAGGCGGGAATCCAAAAAATCCACTTAAAAGCTTGACCCGGCCCAATCTGAATTTGGCACCTATAAAAGGGCCTCTACACTTCATTTTAGTCATTTTTTCATCAACTCCATAATCCTCTAGAACTCCCCTAACCTCTCCACACCTCCCTAGAATTTTCCACACTTCGCTCTCCACTACAAGAATATTCTTGAAGGCTCTCCGCCATTCCAAAACATTCTATACCATCACAAAAGAGGATTAAACTCCAAAGACCCAAGCTAAGTCATGGAGAAGGATTGTTCTTGTTTCCACTTAATGGTATGATAAATTTGGTCTTGGAAGAAGTTTAGTGGGGTGAAGTTCTTCTAGTGTAAGGTATGTTCTCCATCCTATTTCTCATGATTAAGTTGATTTGAAGGTTTAGTAAGTCCTATAAAAGAAGAGAAACATAGTATAGAAGTTGCAAATTAGTAAAGTGAAGATGATGACTATGGAATGAATTTGAAAGGAGATTTTGGATTACTTTGATATTAAATTGAATATAATTCTTTGATTATGGTATTGCGGATATTGTTATGGTTATGGAGCCTATTGGTCTTGATAATATTGTTGTTGTCACGACCCAACCCCGTACGCCGTGACTAGTGCCCGATCTGGGCACTCAAACGCATTCTAGTATATGGCAGAAGCCGACAAGGCTTTATTCTAAATTTAGATAATTTCCAGAAAAATTTCGGTAGAGTTTCCTTTGTTTTACGGACTATCCCAAATACCCTGCACGTAGAAAATACCAACAAAGGCCACACAGGGCCAACAGAGCAACATTTAAATATATGCGGACCGTCCGCCGCGGCGAATGGGATCGCCCAAACGCAACACATACACATATCTGTACAGAAAGACCCCAACCCACAAACATGTCCACAGACCTCTAAACAGACCGACAGAATCATATGACGGGACAGGGCCCCGCCGTACCCATGAACGAGAATATACATATATAGAAGTGACAGACTATACCAAAAGATGGCTCTGAATAAAAGAGCGCTCCACAAATAGCAGAATGAGGTCCTAAGCGGACGGATCAGCAAACCTGTCCTCGGTACCTGCGCGGCATGAAAACGCAGCCCTCGAGGAAAGGGGGTCAGTACGAAATATGTACTGAATATGTAAAGCCTGAATTACGGAGACAAAATCATAACTGGTACAGGACATACAGAAAGTAAACAGAAAATCCAAAGTATCAGATACATAATTTCAAAACATGCAGAGTGTGTACAGAAACATATGTCATATCAAATCCGGCCCCTGCCAAGGGACTCGGTAGACAGAACGTGGCCACCCTCCCGACGCTGGTGCCACAACACAGAAGAATCAGAATAGGGGCATAACCCCGTAGCATAATATGTCATATCAAATGGCCATAACAAATCATATCAGAACAAGCGGACATGGCACATCATACTCCACAAACCCATGTACGCGTATACCTGCCCCCTCACATCGAGGCACGGCGAACAATGCAGAGGATCACGCTTGACAACATATCCTGGCCCGGGCTCAGTGTGGGAAACATTGGGGCATCCACGAATGGAGTAGTGAGAGACTAAATGCAATTAAAACAGTATAAATATTTTCAGAGACTCGATGAGGCATATTAATGACAAACCAATCCAATGAAGTCGGATGAGATCATAATAAGTGAGTTTCGGATGTCATAATAAATTACAGAAGTATAACCTTTCTGAAATCGTTCCGAGTGTCAAAACAATTTATCAGACTTAATGGAATATTTAAAATAATGTTTGTTAGGTAATTAGAATGGTAATCAAAACATTCCTTTCAAAAACCGCTCGAAAAGAAGACTTAAGCACTATAAGGGCAAAACCGGGAATAGTGGGCCCACCTCGGAACAAGTAAGGCGGTGGGCTCAAATTACGCCCTTTAAGCCTATGAGGCCACCTATAAAGGTTCTACGGACGTTCTATAGCCTTCCGAGTAGTTTAGAGAAAGTTTGCATAATTTCCGAGAAAACATACCAAAAGGGCTCAATTCTACTGAAGGAAAAAGCGAGATTTTCACTTGCGGGTTCTGATGGGCAGAAAGTCTTTCGAGGCCCGAATCCGATTCTACTACACTTAGGCATTCCAAAAGAAGGATCGGGGTAGCTTTACATACCTTTTGATCTTTTTAAGCCTATCCAAGCTCACTCTCCGTTTCGTCGAAAATCTGCAAATGGTCACATTTACCAATTGTAAGTTATAGATAGTACGAATTCAATTTAACTCATATTTGTCTACCGAAATTTCGGCAGCACTTCCCCTATACATATAGCACCCCCGAGAATTCAACTCGGCTCAGAATCATCAACAACAACCCAAACAACAACATCAACATCAGCAACGAACATAAAAAACATAATATGGCACAACTAGTTCTACTTGCCGACAATTGCCATAACCTTCTCTCCAACCCAAACTTTCAAACTAATATCAATGATTTCACATTCATTAACAATCTAGATCACCACAACATAGTTTAGAAGAATTTCATATGGTTTCCTTAAATTATACACACGATATACATAATATACAAACTTTCCGCCAAAGTCGTAACTCATTCAAAACTTCTAATCTTTGGCATACATATTCATAATATGTTTCTAGCTTCCAACTTCATCAATACTCATCATAATTTGCAACTTAATAACTTCATTTTCATAATGTCGTAAAATCGTTCTAAAACGACATAAACTTCTACATTCCATTTCAATACTAACTTATATCATTCTATCTTCATTTACATTGTAAACATCACAATAACACACTAACATACTAAACAACTTAATTCATTACCATTCCAAGTCCACATACCCTACGACCATATGCCCCATTCATCAACTTCAACCAAATTCATTTCACTTCCAATTCCCATATGCATTTCATCACAACCATAACTAGAATATAACATGAATTCAAAACATTATGGCTATACAATTCATACATACACACGGCTACACATCATATTCCAAACCCACTTTACAAACTTCCATTTTTCCATACAATCAACACATTTCTATATGCTACAACACAAACAAGACTTTATAACACAAGAATAAGGAATAAATTCTCACCTTTTCCTCAAGTCTTCTTCACTTGAACTTGTGTTCACTTTGATGAAATAAGGTCTCCTTTCTCCAAACCAACTACACCAAGTTGAAAAGGGCACTCACTTTAGTAGGAATCCAACAAGAACAAAATTTTAGAAGCAAGATTTTTGGTGGCAAATTTTCTATGGCCAAGCCGAACCCTCCCCTTTTTTTCTCTTGTTTTTGCTTTGTTCTTTCATCAATATTCTAAGAGATGAAGATGATATAATATATGATATATACACTATGGTCCCTTAGTTAATTTTTACACATGGAAAAATTAATAAAACATGGGCTTGGGGCACTAAGTTGGCCGGCCACCCTTCATCATTGGGCCTAATTTTTCTTTCAATTATTTGGGCCCAATGGATTATAATTCCCGTTTTGCAATTCCCGAAACTAATTTTCGAAATCCCAAATTTGCCCTTAGCGTTCCTCGACACTTCCATATTAATATTCTTTCATAACAACTCAAGGGTTACATAAATTCAATTATGACCTTATTTCGTACAAGTCCAAATTATTTCCAATTTTCCAAAGGTGTGAAAACACGGGATATAACAGTTGTGATGTTAGTATTGTTGTTGTTGTTGTTGTTGGTTGTTGGATTGTGATTTTGGGCTAGGCATATAAACGGGGGAGGTGGTGCCCGAATTTCGGCAGAAATGGAATTAAATTGAAGGCTTAAGATGAGCGTATTACATTGAGCCTAATAATAGTATGAATATTTTATATGTAGATATACGAGCTTGGAAGGATAAATGTTGCACGACTAAGGCGACCGAAAGGTATGTTAAGGCTCGTCCCTTTCTTTCAAAGGCATGATTCCTATGGTATGAGTCCATAAGTGTTTCCATTACCTCCTTGATTTCAAAAGCTGGAAGTTTATGACTCTTAAAGCTTCTTATGATGTTAAAAATGAGAATGTTTTTATAAGGAGTACGTTGAGGATGATTTTATGCTTAAAGGTCTCAAATATGATTTCAACGATGATGTAAAAATGTTAAGCTATTTCATGATTTTCTTGATTAATTTCATTGTTTTTTATCTCACCTTATAAATTGTTCCTTCAAGGTGGGATAAAGCGATAGTTTTTATGTGAACTCTTATGCACGCCATGAGTATAATATATGTATATAGCTATTTTGTGACATTACAGAGTTCTTTTATTTCATTTTGATTATGCACTGTACTCATTTTCATTCTTCATGTATATATAAGGCACAGTTGACAGGGGGTGACATTATTACTTTTGTTGTATATATATAAAGCACAGTTAACAGGGGTGTGTCACGACCCAACTAGGGGCCGTGACGGGTACCCGGGGCTAACCAACGAGCACCGCTCGTTCTGTCGCTCACTTTACTCATTTAATGCCCTTTTCATCAATTTTATACTCAAAGCGTAGGAAAAATCATATTTCATATGGAAACATAAAACGCTTTCATATACATGTTCCCTTAGGCTATCAAAATAATATATATATATATATATATATGTATACAACAGCGATCTCGTGAGACCATCTAACCCGCACTGCGTATCTACGAGCCTCTACTGGAGTACTGAACATAGGGATGGGACAAGACCCCATCGTGCCCAAAAATACATATACATGGTCATATATGCACAAAATAATAATCATAAGCACCTCTGGGACAATGGAGGGCTTCCAATCAGCTGACAGCTACTACGGATTTGGATCGAGCTCTCCTCCCTGTCTACCTATAGGCATGAACACAGCGTCCAAAGAAAACGGACGTCAGTACCAATATTGTACTGAGTATGAGAGGCATAAACAATGAAATAAGACAATGATGTAAAGAAGATACTCATATGGAACATCAGAATCTAACTGTCATGTATAAGAAAAATAAGTCATGCTGTCTTACTCATGCTCATCATCATATTATATATGCATCATGTATAAACTGCCCGTCCATATCTGATCGGTGTGATAATCATAACATGAGCCCGTGTCCAGGCCTCCTGCGTCCGGGGTACCATCTCATGCCGCCCACTAGTCGTGTCTGCCCATGCCATTCGGCCATGGTGTGTATAGCTGCCCGCCTTGGCGGTGACTGCCCGGCCAAATAGGCATGGTGTAATAGTAATATCATCATAATATGCTTAACTTATCATAATACATGCATAAGGCTCAAGATCAACCATACTCTATAGGGGTGACGTAAAGTCGTGATCCCCCGACTGTATTTTAGAACAATCATAGACATTCTGCCTCACCTTGAAGGAATTAGCATATAAGGTGAGTGTAAGCGATAAATAACACCATTAGAATCCATATACTTTAACTCATTACCTTGTGTAGTTAATTATGGACATAGGCTCATGGATAAGAAAGAAGTTACGCTATAGGATTCATGCCATTAGAAAGAAGGGACTAGCCTCACATACCTTTGACGTTTAACTAAGCTATCGTTCGCTTGTTCTCCTTCGATATCACGTTTCTACCTTCAAAGAGAATTCACATTTATGTTAGTTAATCGACTATAAGAACGCGCTACTATTTCTAGGGAAAATTGGGCAGCACTTTCCTTATTTATACTACTTTTCCCATGTTCTATATCAACTCCCAAACGCTCACAACAACATTCAAAATATTGCAATCAACAATCATCGTTTATATACATTGACCACAATCCACCATTCCTTTTCAAGTTCTCCACATGCATAGTTATAGCTTACTATCGCGTTTCCTCGTGTATCACACTTGTTTCATGGTCTTAATGTTAGTTATAAAATATTCATATTCACCACACTCTAACATTTATCATTCAACCCAACTACCACCCAAACATGGCACTATTCACTCCTTAATGACCCATCTCCTATGTTTTTCTACTATTCAAGTATCTTAACCTTCCAATACGTTAAACAACATGGTTTAGTCATTAAACTTACCTTCGATGATGGTTGAACAAGCTTTGAATGGATTTACTCCTCTAGCACCAAAACCCTACTTCACTCCTTTTGGGTTTTCTTGAGAAGGATGAACTTTAGTGTGATTCTTACACTTGATTTCGTGGGTCTCATGTAACTGATCACCAATCTCCCTTGAGTTCTTGTAATTGAAGAGTAGAGAGTATTCTAGGAGTTTCTAGGGAGAAATATCGTGAAGATGAAATGATTTGAATGAGCTTGGATCTCTTTTTTAATGACTTAAAATCTATTCCGGAATGAACAGTGACTGAGGTGTACAGTGGTCGTAAACCCACTTTACGGGCCGTATTCTGGTTTACGATCCGTCCTTCACGACCGTATTTAAGCATAACAGAACCATAAAGGTTTGCTAGAGTCATGGTGGTTTACAGTCACAGTTTACGGGCCGTATTTCAATTTATGGTCCGTATTCTGGGTCGTATTTAACCATTTAGACATTTGGCAGAAAGTTGAAATTTTTGAAAGGTTGGAGGACGATAGCAGTTTACAGTCCGTAAACTGCTTTACGGGCCGTATTTTATTTTACAACCAACTAGGCTGAAATGCAAATCTGCAACTTTTCACTCTACGTTCGTGGGGAAATTTCCGAGGTGTAACAGGGTGACGCTGTGACCTTTGTTGTGTGTATATATGGCACAGTTGACAGGGGGTGACGCTGTGGCCTTTGTTCTGATGTGTATATGTATGGTACAGTTGACAGGGGTGACGCTGTGGCCTTTGTTGTGATGTGTATATGTATGGTACAGTTGACAGGGGGTGACGTTGTTGCCTTTGTTGTGGTGTGTATATATATGGCATAGTTGACAGGGGATGACGTTGTGGCCTTTGGTGTGATATTTCTATGGATATATGTGTTTCTTTGATATAGTTGTACTGATGCAATTATTTTGCCCATTCATTGACATGTCTCAAATGTTTTCTAGGATTTTATGTACATGTTGATTTCATGCCTTACGTACTCAGTACACTATTCGTACTGACCCCCTTTCTTCGAGGGCTGCGTTTTATGCCTGCCGGTACAGACACTCAGTTTGGTGATCCCCCGGTTTAGGACTTCAGCTCAGCTGCTTGGAGAGCTCTAGTGTTCCAGAGCTCGAGTCATTTTGGTACAGATCCTTTGACATAGGCTTTGTTATACTCTTAGAAGTCTGTAGACATATGTGGGTTGTGTATATACGGTTTGATTAGCTATGCAGATGTAGTTCGTTTTAGATATTCCCGTGCCTAGTGGCAGCCTTATCGGTTTGCATATTTTGTTATGTTTGGTTAACTGTGGCTTCTCAAGAGACAGGTTCTTTTTGATGTATGATATGATGAGTTTATAGTGTGCTTTTATAGATTGCCTTATCGTTTCCAGTTTCGGTCTGATCATATCCAGCAGGCTCGTATACGGGTGTCCAGTTCGGGCACTGGTCATGGCCTATCGGTTTGGGTCGTGACAGGCAATATGGCATAAAATTCCCTTACCCAATTCTCATTGCATCGCTCGGGATCTGTCACGACCCAGCTAGGGGACGTGACGGGTACCCGGGGCTAGCCACCGAGCACCACTCATTCTGCTACTCACCTTACCCATTTAATGCTCTTTTATCAATTCATGCCTAGGATATAAGAAAATCATCTTTTCATTTGAGAACATGAAAATACTTTTATATACATAAGCCTCTCGGCTATTAAAATAATATATACATATACATAGAAGCCTCTCGTGAGACCATCTACCCACACAGCGCATCTACGAGCCTCTACTGACATAATATACATATAGGTGGAACAAGACTACACCATGCCCAAAATATACATATACCAAGAGAATAATCATGAGCACCTCCGGACAATGGAGTGCTCGCAATCAGCAGGCAGCTACTAAAAATCTGGATCGAGCTCACCTCTCTATCTACCTGTGGGTATGAACACAACGTCCAAAGAAAACGGACGTCAGTACGAATATTGTACTGAGTATGAGAGGCATGAACAATAATAATACATCGAGGAAATAAGGGAGGCACCAAGTATGGAGCAACTGTACCTGACTGGGAATTACATGAAAAGTAATGCATGCTGACTTGCTTTTAAGCTTATCATTATCTCATATATGCATATTATATATATATATATATATATATATATATATATATATACATAAACTTCCCGACCATATAGGTGCGGTGTGATAATCAGTAAGATTAGCCCGCGTCCAGGCCTCCCGCGTCCGGGGTACCATCTCATGCCGCCCACTAGTGGTGTCTGCCCATGCCAACTGGCCATGGTGTATTGTATAAGCTGCCCGCTTTCGCGGTGACTGCCCGGCCAACTAGGCCCGTGTAATATGGTCATAACATGCTCATCATAAAATACTTATAATAATATGCTTATCATAATATGCTTATCATCGTACATGCATAAGGCCTCTAGAGTAACTATATTTTATCAGGGTGACGTAAGGTCGTGAACCCTCGATTCCATTATGAACATTTATGTACATTCTGCCTCACCTTGAAGGGATTTATGTATAAGGTGAGTGTATACAAGGAACGACATCATTTACCTTATGAGAACGTCATATCATATCTCTTGAATCATGTAGCTATTCATGATCTTACGCTCTTGGCTTTCCGGAATATAGGAGGATCATGCAAAGGAAGAAGAATCATATCATGGGATTCATGCCATAGAAAGAAAAGGTCTAGCCTCACATACCTTTGACGTTTAACTGAACTATCGCTCGCTTGCCCTCCTTCGATAGCACGTTTCTTCCTTCAAAAGAGAATTCGCATTTGCGTTAGTTAAGCGACTATAAGAACGCGCGCTACTATTTCTAGGAAAATTTGGGCGGCACTTTCCTTTGTTTTTACTACTTTTCCCACGTTCTATTTCAACTCCTAAACATTTACAACAACACTTCACAATATCGTATCAACAATCGTCATTCATATACTTCGAGCAAAATCCACCATCTTCTCCACATTTATGGTTATAGTTCGTTATCGCGTATTCTCATATACAAAGCTTATTTCCAGGTCTAAACATCGTTTACAACATATTCATAATCATGGCATATCAACATTTATGATTTCATTCAATTGTGACACTAGTCATCAATTTAAGACCCATCTTCTATGTTTTTCTACCATTCAAGCATCTTAGCTTTCCAATACTTTAAACAGCATGAAGAAGTTATGAAACTTACCTTAGATGATGGTTGAACAAGTCTTGAGTGGAATTACTCCCCTAGCACCAAAACCCTACTTCACTCCCTTTGGGTTTTTCTTCAGAAAGATGAACTTTAGTGTGATTCTTACACTTGATTTCGTGGGTTTCATGTAGTGGATCACAAACTTCCTTGGGTTTTCTTGTGATAAAGTGTAGAGAGCATTCTAGAGGCTTCTTGAGAGGAATATCTTGAAATTAAAATGAATTGGATGAGGTTTGGTCTCTTTTTTAATGACTTAAAATCCAATCCGGTATGAACAGTGACTGAGGTGTACACTGGTCGTAAACCCCACTTTACGGGTTGTATATTGGTTTACGGTCCGTCCTCCACGGCCGTATTTAAGCACATCAGAAACAGAAAGGTTGGCTAAAGATCATGGCAGTTTACGACTCAGTTTACGGGCCGTATTTCAATTTACAGTCTGTATTCCAAGTCATTTTTAATCATTTGAAGCATTTGACAGAAAGTTGAAATTTTGGAAGGTTGGAGGACGATGGCACTTTACGGTCCGTAAATCACTTTACGGGTCGATCCCATTTTACGAAAACTGGGCTGAAATGAAATTCTGCAACTTCCTTATTTCCTAAGTTCATAAATAGTCATCCCCTACTTAGTAAAACATCGCACACTCGTGCCCTTCGTTGGTCTATTTATTGTTGGCTCACGAAAAATTTTCGAGGTGTAACGCTCTCCCCCCCTTTTTGGAACATTCGTCCTCGAATGTTAAATACTCGGAATTCTCTGAATATTTCGCTAGAGTTTCCCCTGTAATTTGACACTACCAACCTTTCACAACAACCCATAATATCATTGCCTCATAGGGATACATCACAATATCAACATATCCGTGGCCACACACGACCAAAAGCATAAAAAATTAAGCGTACATACCTCATATCGTCGGCGTTTCGTCTTGGATCTCTCCCGGGGGTTGTATTAAGTGTGGGTACTTGGACTTCATGCTCTCTTATGTTTCCCAAGTCATTTCTTCCCGATTGCTACTCCGCCATAAGACTTTGACTGAAACTACCTCTTTATTTCGGAGTCTCCGCACCTGCCTATCTAAAATAGTAATAGGCACCTCTTCATAGGTAAGCCGTTCTGTTACTTGCACATCATCTATCGGGGCAATCTCGGTGGGGTCTCCTATACACTTGCGGAGCATCGAAACGTGGAAGATTGGATGGACTGATTCAAGCTCCGAAGGCAAATCAAATTCATAGGCTACCTGACCCACCTTGCGGATGATTTTGTAGGGTCCAATGTATCTGGGACTTAGCTTCCCTTTCTTACCAATCTCATCACCCCTTTCATTGGCGACACTTTCAAGAACACCCAATCACCGGCTTGAAATTCCAAGTCTCGTCAGCGATTGTCCGCATAGGATTTCTGGCGACTTTTGGTTGTCAACAACCGATCTTGTATCACCTTGACCTTTTCTATTGCTTGTTAGACCAATTCAGGGCCCACTAGTTGTGCTTCTCCTATTTCGAACCATCCGATTGGAGACCTACATTTCCTCCCATATAAGGCTTCATATGGAGCCATTTGTATGCTAAAATAGTAGCTATTGTTGTATGCGAATTCAATAAGGGGTAAATGGTCATCCCAGCTACCACCGAAATCCAACACCCACGGCCGTAGCATATCTTCTAAGGTCTGAATAGTACGCTCAGCCTGCCCATCAGTTTGCGGATGAAATGCCGTGCTAAACTTCACTTGCATGCCCAAACCTTCTTGAAAAGACTTCCAGAACTTAGCTGTAAACTGTGCTCCTCTATCTGTGATAATAGATAATGGGATTCCATGGAGTCGCACAATTTCTTTGAGATACAACCTTGCATAGTCTTCCGTTGAGTACGGGGTCTTGACTGGAAGAAAATGGGCTGCTTTCGTCAGCCTATCCACGATCACCCATATACAGTCATACCTTCCACAGGAAGGGGGTAATCCCACGACGAAATCCATGTTGATCACCTCCCATTTCCAGGTATGGATTTCCATTTCTTGCAACAAGCCTCCTGGCTTCTGGTGTTCAGCTTTTACCTGTTGGCAATTTGGACATTGTGTCTTGAATTCTGCTATGTCCCTTTTCATGCCATCCCACCAGTACATCATCTTGAGATCATGATACATTTTGGTTGCACCTGGGTGAATAGAATATCGAGAGCAATGTGTTTCTTCTAGAATTCGTCGGCGCAAATCCACCACATTCGGCACACATAACCTGCCTCAGTACCTAAGAATTCCATCGATAGAGACTTCAAACGGAGACTTTTCTTTCCCATGAGATGTGTCTCTATAATGACATAACTGCGGATCTTCGCACTGCCGTTCTTTCACTTACATATCCAAGGACGAAATCGTGGAATCATTTATACTAATCCCGGTATCGCCCGAATCAATTATACGCAGTCCTGAATTTGCTAATCGGTGAAGTTGTTGAACCATCTCTTTCCTTTCCGGAGGGATTCCACATAAGCTGCCCATTGATCGGTGGCTAAGTGCGTCGGCTACTACATTTGCCTTCCCAGGGTGGCATAAAATGTTAACATCATAATCTTTTAATAATTCTAACCACCGCCTCTGTCACAGGTTCAACTCCTTTTGCTTAAAGATGTACTGAAGAATTTTGTGATCTGTATTGATATCAACATGCACACCGTACAAATAATGTCTCGACATTTTTAAGGCATGAATGACCGCAGCTAGTTCAAAATCATGAGTGGGGTAATTCTTCTCATGTTTTCGCAATTGCCTCAAAGCATATGCAATAACTTTCCCGTGCTGCATCAATACACATCCTAGTCCCACACCGGAAGCATCACAATACACAACGTAGCCATCTGGCCCTTCTGGAAGTGTTAGCACTGGAGCTGAGGTTAACCTGTCTTTCAGCTCTTGGAAACTACGCTCGCATGCATCGTTCCATTGAAAGTTGGCGGACTTCTGGGTTAGCTTCGTCAAGGGGGCTGAAATAGACGAAAAGCCCTCTACGAACCTTCGATAATAGCCTGCTAAACCCAGAAAACTACGAACTTCCGTGGGCGTCGTAGGCCTTGGCCAAGTCTTCACAGCTTCAATTTTCTGAGTGTCGACTCGAATGCCATTATTGGAAATAACATGGCCCAAGAATGTTACAGAATTCAGCCAAAACTCGCACTTGGAAAACTTTGCGTATAATTCTCGAGATCGAAGAACCCCAAGAACAATTCGCAAATAGTCTGCATGTTCTGATTCTGTGCGGGAATACACTAGAATATCATCAATAAATACTACTACGAAGAGGTCCAAAAATGGTCGGAATACATTATTCATTAAGTTCATGAACACTGCCGGAGCATTTGTCAACCCAAACGACATAACTCGGAATTCATAGTGGCCATATCTTGTCCTAAAGGCAGTCTTGGGAATATCCGCTTCTCTAACCCTCACTTGATGGTAACCCCATCACAAATCTATTTTAGAAAACCATTTGGCGCCCTGCAGCTGATCAAACAAGTCATCAATCCTAGGAAGAGGATATTTATTCTTTATCGTCACCTTATTCAATTGTTTGTAGTCAATGCACATTCATAGGGAACCATCTTTATTTCTCACGAACAAAACTGGTGCTCCCCACGGTGATGAGTTGGGCCTTATAAACCCCTTTCCAAGCAAATCTTTCAACTGTGCTTTTAGTTCTTTCCATTCTGCCGGAGCCATTCGGTACGGAGGAATAGAAATTGGCTCGGTGTCTGGTAATACATCGATAGCGAAATCAATTTCCCTTTGTGGAAGAAGACCTGGAAGTTCATCTGAAAATACGTCTGGGAATTCATTCACCACCGGAACAGATTGAAGAGTTGGGGAATCTGCTTCTGTATCATGAACTCAAACTAAATGATAAATATAGCCCTTGGTTATCATCTTTCTTGCCTTGCGGTAGGAAATAAACCTACCCTTTGGGGATGCCGTATTATGCTTCCATTCAAGTATGGGCTCTCCCGGAAATTGGAATCGAACCACCTTCAATCGGCAATCAACATTGGCATAGCACGAACCAGCCAATCCATGCCCATGATTACTTCGAAATCTACCATTTCAAGTTCAATCAAATAGGCTTTGCTCTGGCGATCACATATCACAATGACACAACTTTTATACACTTCCCTCGCTATCACAGAATCACCAACCGGAGTGAATATCTCTAAAGGTTTAATTGGCTCGGGTTTCACCCCAATACAATGAGCAACATATGGAGTAACATACGAGAAAGTAGAACCCGGATCGATCAAAGCATACACATCACGGGAAAATTTAGTTAATGCACCTGTGACAACATCTGGGGAGGACTCAATATCCTGTCGCCTAGCCAAAGCATATACGCGGGGTTGAACAGCACCTGAAGTAGATGCTCCCCCTTTGCCTCTGCCTCTACCTGCCGACGTCTAAGGATTTTGTGTTGTAAGGCATACTGAAGAAGATCCCGCTGCTGAACCTGTGGGCTGAGCCCCAACCCTATCTCTCACCGACGGGCAATCCCTCATCATGTGCCCAGTCTGACCATAGGCATATCAAGCATCTGTACCCCGATGACATCGTCCAGAATGTAATCTACCGCACTGGCTGCACTGCGGTACCGGAGGTATCCTCTGACTAAAATCTCCCCTAAACTGAGAATTCGAGGCCCTCGAACTCTAGCCCTGTCCTGACCGGGAAGATCGATCAAACCCTCTGTCTGAAAATCTGGGAGGTGCACTAGTCACTGACTGTCCCGAGTGCTTAGAATACATCTGTCTCGACCCCCCTCCATACTCGCTGCTTGCTCCCATAGACCTAGTCCTTTTACCTTGCCTTCGGTTAATATCACGATCTCTGCTCGGTGGCTGTTGTCGTTCCTCAAGATTCTGAGCATGGGCCTGTATGCGGGAAATGTCCATCCCATCTTGCAATGAAGTTGTCAAGCAATCTTTGAATAGATGTGGTCCCAAACCACTCACAAACCTATGCACTCGATCCCCCATGTCGGCCACCATAGTCGGGGCATACTTGGCCATAGAATTAAATTGCAAGCTATATTCTCGAGCACTCATTCTTCCTTGCTTTAGATTCAAGAACCTGTCCGCTCTAGCTCGATGGACCTCGGGTGGCAAATAATGGCGAATCAAAGCGTCAACAAACTCCTGCCAAGCGGGAGGAAGTGCATTTTCTGTCCTCGATGCTATCCAATTGTTGTACCATAATACTGCCACATCGCGGAGTCTATAAGAGGCCAACTCCACAGACTCGATCTCGAAGGCATGAATAATCTTTAAGGTCCTCAACATTTCATCAACAAAGTTTTGCGGGTCTTCATCCGGCTTCGACCCAAAAAATTCCGGGGTATTTAGAGTCATAAAATCACGGGCTCTTGTACTAGCTAAACGATCACTCGGGCCTGCATTCTGTCATTGTGCCTGTGCGGCTACCAGTTGCGTCAATAGATGAATAGCTTCGGTCACTTGTTGACCCGAAGCGACTGGTGGAGGAATTGGAGCGGAGGCTCCTCCTTGGTCTTCTATGTTAGCTGAGGCCTCATTTTGTGATTCGCCCTCTTCTACATTCATCAAACGACTATAAGAACGCGCGCTACTATTTCTAGGAAAATTTGGGCGGCACTTTCCTTGGTTTTATTATTTTTCCCACGTTCTATTTCAACTCCTAAACATTTACAACAACACTTCACAATATCGTATCAACAATCGTCATTTATATACGTCGAGCAAAATCCACCATTTTCTCCACATTTATGGTTATAGTTCAATATCGCGTTTTCTCATATACAAAGCTTATTTCCTGATCTAAACATCGTTTATAACATATTCATAATCATGGCATATCAACATTTATGATTCCATTCAACAACCATTCAATTGTGACACTATTCATCCATTTAAGACCAATCTTCTATGTTTTTATACCATTCAAGCATCTTAGCTTTCCAATACTTTAAACAGCATGAAGAATTCATGAAACTTACCTTAGATGATGGTTGAACAAGTCTTGAGTGGAATTGCTGCCCTAGCACCAAAACCCTACTTCACTCCCTTTGGGTTTTTCTTGAGAAAGATGAACTTTAGTGTGATTCTAACACTTGATTTCGTGAATTTCATGTAGTGGATCACAAACTTCCTTGGGGTTTCTTGTGATAAAGAGTAGAGAGCATTCTAGAGGCTTCTTGAGAGGAATATCGTGAAATTAAAATAAATTGGATGAGGTTTGGTCTCTTTTTTAATGACTTAAAATCCAATCCGGAATGAACAGTGACTGAGGTGTACAGTGTTCGTAAAACCCCACTTTACATGCCGTATACTGGTTTACGGTCCGTCCTCCATGGCCGTATTTAAGCACATCGAAAACAGAAAGGTTGGCTGAAGATCATGGCAGTTTACGACTCATTTTACGGGCCGTATTTCAATTTACGGTCCGTATTCCAAGTCATTTTTAACCATTTGAAGCATTTGACAGAAAGTTGAAATTTTGGAAGGTTGGAGGACGATGGCACTTTACGGTCCGTAAATCACTTTACGGGACGTATC
The DNA here is from genome assembly GCF_019175385.1 of Lycium barbarum. Lineage (NCBI taxonomy): Eukaryota > Viridiplantae > Streptophyta > Magnoliopsida > Solanales > Solanaceae > Lycium > Lycium barbarum. Next base: position 35,773,175 of record NC_083342.1, on the reverse strand, counting down.
CCATTTTACGACCACTGGGCTGAAATGAAATTCTGTAGCTTCCTTATTTCCAAAGTTCATAAATAGTCATCCCCTACTTAGTAAAACATCGCACACTCATGCCCTTCGTTGGTCTATTCATTGTTAGCTCACGAAAAATTTCCGAGTTGTAACAGGATCTTTAACCAAACGCATCCACTTTATCGCTTGCAACCTCTCCAGAAACTCTAGGGCACGTTTCTTTACGTTAGTCGTGTCCAAACCCCTCTTCAAAAGTTTGGGCATGCACCTCTACTCCAAGAAACGACGCTCACATTGGGGATTGATGAAGATTTCATAGATGGATACTTGGTCCTCATGTTGTTCTTGTTGCTCGACTTCTTGATTTTTGGCCATTGTAACTGCGGGTGATAGTAAATAATGAGGATTCATATTACCAGATTTAAGAAATCAAAAGCTTCCATTTTACGCTCAAAATCTCAGCGGAATTAGTTATTTCCAAAAAGTTCTAGTTGCAGTTTCTACGCAGGAACCGCTGTAGCGGTCACTCAGACCGCTACAGCAGAGACGCTATAGCTGGTATGGCAACCGCTTCTGCGTCCCCTGCTATTTCTCCCTCGACCGTTCCTGCGACCCCTTAGGTGCTAAAATGGAGCCGCCCCAGCGGTCTCTTGACCGCTGAAGCGGTGACGTCTTCTCTAATAGACCCAATTTTTCCAGCACCCAAAGACCTCAAAAACTTGTTTTTATGTATGGATCAAGCAGATATCAAGCATGCAAGATGTTTGCAACCCTTGGAAAATAATTTCTAGCAACAAGAACCCAAATTTCGATGGAAGCCAACACCCTCTTTAAAACCAAAAAATTCATTAATATGTTCAAGTTTTCCAATCCAAATCTGTGCATTTACTACGCAATATTCGATGTATAGATTATTCTAATGCTAGACAAGTTGTGTAATCCAGTTTATCGACACCCATTAAGTCCATCAACGAAAAACCCAAAAATTTCAACTTTTGAATTGCAACCCGGTTATTAAAAAATGGAAACTCAAAAATTCAGTTTCATTATCCTATTATGGGCAGAGGAGAGTGATTATTCACTTAAGATTGGATATCCGAGTGAGGTTGATAATGATTACGAATGGACTTTGAAGATCCTTTTTCCTTCCTTAGAGAGCAAAAACATGGTAGTGTAAAGGTGAGTTTAGGAGTAGGATAAAGGGTGGGGATGTTAAGGAGACTTTTATTGTGTTTAAGAGTGAGATAGGGAGTTGTGGAGTGGTAGGAGAAGGAGAGGCAGTCGGGGATTTGGGGGAATGTATTTGAGGGAATGGGGAAGGTGGAACGGGGTAAGGCCTTTTAATTTTTTCGTTATGTATTCGCGGTGAACATCTAGCCTAACTGGACCCATTGTACGGATAGGAATTAAAATATCTAATTTCGGGACTTCGACCCAGTCAAGCCGCCCAGCACCAGGTTGACCGCCACAACAATCACGCCTCAACAACCACACCCCGGCTGAAGCGAAGGCGAGAAAGGTTTCTTCAGACCGCAGAAGCGGTCTCGAGGACACCGAAGCGGTAGATCGACCGCTAAAGCACTAAGACGACCAGTGATTGGCCTATTTAAAACCCCATTTATTGACTTGACCTAGCAATTATTTTCCGTAGTTGCAGCCTCCATCTAGAGATATTTTCTGCTCCTTAAGACAAAAATGTTGGGAAGGTAATCCCCTTAAATCCTTCATTTCTTCTCCTTTATTGTCTCCTTTCCTTCTTACACCAATTTTGATTATGGCAAAGCTTTAAATGAAGGTTCTTTCTTCAAAATTCTTATGAGACCCTTGGGGAATTATAGTAATGATTGTCGTAGAATAATTAGTAGCTCTAAGATGGCTTCCTTATTTCAAGAATTAGTTTAATATCTAATTCTAAGCCCAAATCCTTGCTATTATTCAAATAGGTTAAGTTGCTAAGTTGCTAAAAATGTCTCATGCGAATGATTGAGGTAAGTTTGACTTAGGTAAAGCTTGTTTTCCATAAAAGCGATAAAATAGCAATAATCAAGAATCTAGAATGATTATTTTAGAAATGACAATTTTACCCCTATGACCGATTTCGACTGTATCCAGCATTATTAGACCTCTCAGATCTATAAATTCCCTACGAAGATGGAATCCAAGTAGATGTTCGCACACCTGTTCGGACTGAGGTAGGTTACGACTTCCTTTCTTGGTAGACTTCGGTTAGACTTGCATAATTTGTGTATTAGATGAAACGAAGAATGCAAGTATAGGATTTCAGAGTTTGGGATGGAAATCTTAGGATGGTACTGTTATGTGGATTTTGTGTTCGGGCTTGTGGCCTATACATTCCCTAGGTTCGTGTGTTGGTTTTCCTTTGCGTATCGGTGGATTTTATGTGGCTTGAAAGACTAGTTGTTCGGTACTTAGCTTATTATGTTCTATTGATGAGGAGTTCCTGCATGATCTGCATATCATGTCCTTTGTTATTTAGTATTGAATCATAAATTTGTATTGGAATTGATAAATGTGACAAAGAACATGAAATGCTTCGAGACTGGATGTTTAGCATTTGTTGTTATAAGTTAGAAGTGTATTTATCATATATTGATGTCGTTAAGAAGTAAAGGAATGAGATGATATTGTTACTGTGATTTTGTCCGTGCTGGGCATTGGTGACTAGTGTTAATATCATTCATGATATTTTAGTATCCTACTTGTTATCGTTGGAGACTAGGATAGTGATTCCATTATGGATTATTGTGTAACCTTTTCATGCTTTCGTTGGTGTGCCCATGTGTGGTACTTCTGATATTAATTTAATTATTTACATTGTACTCATACATTGCACGTATTCTCATCTTTCATGATATATTGTTGATATATTGATGATACTTAAGGAGACACTGTTATGAGCTTGGCTCAGTTAGATAAGAGTGATGTTAGGACCGATGCCCGATATTTATCAGGGAATCGAGGATGAGTGGTAGCGATTTCCGAGGTTGTTGCCGGAATTGTGAGGTAGCGATTATCGAGGTTGTTTTTGGAATCGTGAGGTACATGGACTCCGCGGGTCCCCTATGGGTTGTGCTGCCGAGATGTGATGTTCCATCATCGGTGTACATATGTACGGTGCATATGAATTGCATTCAAATTCCATACATATTGCATTGCATTGTACTATGACTTCTATTGTGATATTCTTGTGATATACTTGTGATCTAGTTTTGATATAGGGATTCAGATTGGATGTATTGAGACTTGAAACATTTGGGCTTAGTTGCTATAACCACAGGCAATGATCTTGAATTACTTATGTTTGACACTCGTTGGCTCAGTTGTACATGTTGGCTTCCTAAATATAGGTGAATAATGAATATTAGAATGACGTGACAACTTCTTGATACTAAGAGTGGATAGTGTAATGGTGGTGGACTGGTGATACTTGAACCAATTTGTCTATTGCATGTTATATGAGTCAGACGGGAGCATGATGTAAGTTAGGAAAACCGATCACTAGGGAGGAACTAATGAGAATAAGAATTTGTACTTGGTAAGCCTAGCGGTAGGTAATGTGCACTGTCGACCTAGTATTACCTACCATGTTTATTTGTGAATTCTAATACTGATATGTTCATCTAACCATTTTCGGCCTTTGATGCTTACCAGTACTAGTGTTGTACTGATACTACTCCTGCTACATCCCTTTTGGGGTGTAAAGTTTTTCTGGAAATTGATTGTTGGAGTTTTCCGAAAGATGCACGGTGCCTATCTTGAAGTCCTCCATTATTTCCATTTCGAGATGGAGCTTGGGTCTTAGATTTATAATTGTATTCCAGTTCAATCTTAGTCTCTCTTGCACTAGTCTAGACCAGGTCATGGGAAACTGAGTCAGTGTATTTATTAAATAGTTGTAAACACTTCCGCTAATTATTTTAATGCATCGGTTTGATTTCTATTTTTTTTTTATTATAACATATCATGTAAATGTTTTGTGTTGGGTTAAGGGTTCGCCTACCGAGGTGGTAGTGGTAGGTGCCTGCGCGATTCTAAAATGGGTCGTGACAGGATCTAAACAAGAATCAACATCGGCCGATCCAATTGAGTGGTAAAAGTCAAGAGAGTGTGAGTTCATTTGAGTGGTGCTAGCCAAGCACAAAAGAGTGTAAACACAAGTGTTATGAGGTTTCGTTACTACTAACGTGTTTGCTATGTGTTCTTTGTAGGTACTTCTCCATGGATTCCGATTCATGTGACTGTGATTTTGATTGTTATAATGATGACGAGTGTGGTTATGAGGAAGAGGACTATAGAAACTATCAAGAGTGTGACGATGGGGGTTACGGGGGCTACATGGAAAATGATGACCATGAGCAATTTAGATGAGAGAATTACTATTTCGAAGGTGAATGTGAAGAAGATGGTAAGGCAGAAGAACCTTGTGAGGATTTGTATGGTGAAGCTCATGATTATGAAGGTACTTCGAGGTACAACTGTTACTATTCTTGTGATGAGCCTAGTGATGGAGGTAGTGACCTTGGGTACAAGAATAATGAAGTATCAAGTACTTATGATCAATATGAGCCTCGAGGTCATAAGGAGTCCACTCATAGTCGTTTTACATTTGCAAGTGGTGGTGGTGAATGTTCTAGACCCTCACCCATCGAAGAGTGTACTTTTCTAATGAATAAGAGGTCATCCCCAACTACAACTACTCAAGGTGTCGCGAGTAGAGCCCAACCTAAGGCCAAGATGAAATGTGAGTCTAATGGAAGATTTTACTCAATGTTAGTAAAGGTGTTGTAATATGAGGGATTTTGCCTTGAAATTGATAATTACTTCCGTGATTGTTACATTACCTCTCAAGCGGTCATATGGCTAGGATTGTCTTGTGTTAGGAAAAGAGATCCTTACCGTGATACAAGGGGATATTGGGTTGACAAGATTGTGAAGGTATCTTTATCTTGTGAGGATTATCAAGAGAAAGTATTGTGTGAAGTGATTCCTATGGATACAGGTGACTTGTGTTTGGGATTTGCTTGTTTTGAAGTACGTAGGATCTCGTATGAGCAAGATTGGCATCTGTATGTAGTGGATAAAAGGGGGAAACTTCTCTTCACACATACTTCGGGGAAACTTCTCTTCACACATACTTCCTAGAAAGAATCCAAGTGTAAAGGTACAAGAAAACAATGTGAAATGGCCTACCTTGACTATGGAGGCTAGTGGAGAAGAATATGAGAAATGGGAATTAATGATGGATGAAATCTCTGCTAGTTGCAACTATCCACAAGAAAAGAAAATGAAATTGGCTATTCGAACTTTTGAGAAGAAGCTTGCACACTATTGGGCATGCAAGATGGAAGGCAATACTTGGAATGCATTGAAGATGGACTTGAGATGCCATTATCCCGAGCCACATGAAATGGGGAATAGGACCAAAACCCCTTCCTAAAAGAAGAAGCCTGAGAGGAAGCAAAGTGCCTCTTGTGGATGCCACAAGTTTAACCTATTCCTTCATCTGTGGAGACTCTAAGTGAGATTTGGGCGGCATTTAAAAAGACCTTTTGTCCCGATTCAGATATAAGTGAAAATGAGTTGTTGACGGTTACCTCTTTTGAGGAAACCCCATGCTTGATGGCAAGAAAAGAGGCAAAGACCATCACTTCCATTAGTCAAATGAGCTTACCATTAGTAGCTCAAGGCAAGACGATCCCTTACATGACAATCAAGGTAAAATAACTTATCTTAGTACTCTTATTTCTTTGAGTGATTTTGATGTCAATTCGAGTATGAGAGTTAGTTTTCCTTTCATTGAGTTTAATGATTCTTTGCCATGTATTGATAATGTCATTGTTGAAAGTGTCCCTACAATAGTTGATCCTATTGATGACCGAATTAACTCTTCTTGCAAGGTCGATTTGTATCCACCTAGTGTGGCACTTGTTTGAATGATAGTGCATTATCAATTGCTAAGCACTCTCATACACTAGTTGATCCTTTTGATGACAAAGTTTACTCTTCTTGTAAGATCAATTTATGTTCACCTAGTGTTGACACGTGTGAGTTGAATGGTAATACATTGTCATATGGTAATCATGTTAGAAAATCTTGTGAGCTTGACATGCTACCAACTAGTGTTGAAATTTGTGTTCATCAACTTGCTTGTCGTGATAATTCATTACTTAAGGATCCTTGTGATGTGCTTAAGGTACCTCTAGTTAGTGATGATGTTGATGTAGTTGGCCAATTGAAAGAATGTGACATCTCACCTTTATTTGATTCATTTCAAAATAAGTCTCTTGATATTGCTTTAGTGTCATGTGATAAGACTCACATTTGTAGTGGTGATGTGTGGCATGTAAAAAGTCATGTGAATGAAAATGCATTGAAAGTTGACATTGGTTCTTTTGAGAGTGAAATGACATGCTTTGACTCCTCATTGTTCATGCATTACTCTCTTGTAAAGGATAATGTCTTATTTGAGGATGACATGAATAATGAAAGTGAAGCATCTAGCGGAATGTTTTGTAATGTTGAACGTGTACCCACTTTTGGGGACTACATGGTGTTTGCAAATCCACTATGGAGTGATGACGCCCTTCCTTATGATAGAGATGTTTCCTTTGGGAATAATGATACATTTATGGGGAAGGAGTGTCTTGAAAAGGAAGGTGATTCTTGTTTACAAATTGCTACTTCTTTGTGTGTTGAAACTCGTAGTAGCAAGCTAAATATTGTTCTTGAACCTAATAGTAAGGATACATGTCACGACCCAATTAAGAGTCGCGCGGGCACCTACCTTTCACATCTCGGTAGGCGAACCCTCTATCGTATAACACATCAATTAAATAAAGACGAATCATTTAAACCAATAAATATTTATAAATAACAGCGGAACATTATAATATGTTTAATAAACTTAAGATTTTGTATGATTACAGCAATCAAATAATTGTAGACTCGATCCGACTTCCCATGACCTGGTTTAGACTAGTACAAGAGCGACTAAATGATCCAGATTACCACCATACTCTAAGACTCAACCTCCATCCCGGAATAAAGTGGGAGGAGGCCTTCTAGATAGGCACCGCGCATTTCCGCACATGACACAATCAACAACTTGTAACAATCTACACCCCGAAAAGGGTATAGCAAGTGCAATATCAGTACAATCCATGTGTACTGAGTAAGTATGATAGGCTGACAATGGTTAGTAAACACGAATTCGTAAATAAACATGATAAATAACTAAATCAAGTATACATTTATCTGCCGATCATGGTAACACCAATACCTTCAACTAATTAATTATCCTCTAATAACCATAAGGCAATTCCACAACAATATCACAAGGACAACATATCATTATACCATTCGCTTTTAGTCTAGGAGTCAACTCATCATTATGGAAGCTTTTATCCTATATCCCTTAGAGGCCTAACATTAACTCAACCTACGAACGATCCATAGGATAAATCGACAAGGATAAAGCAACCATATTCGGAACCAAGCACATGTCATTGCCTAAGTAGAGCATCTAAACCCCATTGTACCAAGTCACCATAGATTCAATCCAAAACCGACATCACAAGTAGAATACCAAGTCATCTCAATATAAGACAGGAATGCAATACAATGCAATCATGTATGAATGCAATGCAATGCCATGCATATGCTGTGTGCACATGTGCTCCGAGCGGAAATATCGACATCTCGGTAGCACAACCCAAGGTGACTCCCGAAGTCTACCAATCCCGGATCGTTGCCGAACAGATAGATGGGACCCCGGATCTTTTCCCACCGGGGGTTATCACCGGCAGCACCCTGGGGGACCCGCAGAGTCCATGCAGTCACTCAATCCACGATTCTGGAACGAACATCGAATATCGGGCTCTCACGACACACAAGTAAAACTCGAGCCCAACTCATCATAGTGTTTCATCAAGTATCAACAGTACCTCAACAGTGTATTCATGCATAATGAGAGTGCGTGGAATGCATGTATCAACATCAATAATAATGCTCAATATCACAGGTACCAACAATGGGTATGCAAAAAATATATCTAAATCATAAGTACCGATCTAGGTATGCCAGCTATATGTCAATGTCACAAAAACCAATATGGGTATGCCAACAATATCATCAAATATTGCTCAAGTCATATGGAAATATATCCCCGCACCAATCATCAAATTATTGTACCACCAAATCACAAGCAAGATGTAACCACAGATTCCAATATTTATTAACGCACGTGGCTTCAAGCCAACACAATAGGTTGATTAAGTCACGATACATTATTACCACTTTCCCTTAATCCGCCTATTCGCTTAGAACAGTAAATTCACCTTATACTCACATGTCGTTCGTCACAACTCAGCCTAAAACTCAATCACAATCGTTGGTACATTTTATCCTTCCATTTATCAACTAGATTCAGTATTAATGTATAACACAATTAATCACATATTACGAAAATTCTCATCATGAGACACAGAAATAGGTATCACCCACTACTCCCAAGTCACATAAAGTCCATTGATACTCACAAAAACCAAATCAAGCATTCTAAAGAATCTACAGGCCATATGCCCGAACATACAAATCACACAACAATACCACCCTAGGATTCCATCTCAAATCTCTAATTCCTACAAATGCATTCCCCGTTCCTTCTAATACATTAATATGAAAAACTAACTAGAGTCTACCGAATGGGAAACCATAGCCTACCTCAAGGCCGAGTGGGTGCCACGAACATCCATTGATTCGTCAACTCGATCACCCCATTGTACTCCGCATGAATTTGCTTGGAGACAATATGAGGCCCAAGAATAGAAATTACCATTAGGATCCTCATAAGAGATATTGGATAATTAAGAAAGTTTTGGGATCTTAACCCACTTTTAGATTCCATCTAAAAATACACTAGGTAATTTACCAATTTTTAAGCTTATATTGAGGAAGACCCATTTCCAAGATCCATGGAAGAACTCATTTTTAAGAAGAAGGATGGTAGGAATCTAGGTTGTTAATTCATATAGGTGAAGAATATGCAAGATTACCTAATGGGAATCATGTGAACGATAATGCTAACCCAACATTCCTCCAACTCTAGATACCTTTAATACCCCTTAGATGATTCTCTAGGTGTAGATTTTTAGGAGTAATTTACTAGGTGGAAGAAGAATTGGGAGGTGTTAGAAGGATTTCCATAACCAACAATCTGATTATTTTGACTTCCCAAAAGACCTGGGCTGCTGTAATTTAGGGTTGGGAGAAAGTGGGACCAATTCCCGAAATGAAGTCTAAAATAGGTATTTCACTATACGAGACCGGCCCAGCAGTAAGTTCACAGCTTTTGCGGAGCCGCTAGGGCAGCTGAGTGGCCGCCACTAGTCCAATACTTTAACCGTAACATCGGTTCTTCCACCGCTACAGCGTCACTGCTTTAGCACCTTCTCTGCCGCTGTGGCTGCCCAACTGGGCCTGGTGGCCCACATTTTAAATTTCCACGCACTGCCCACAACAGTTTTTTAAATAACTTAACGATTTGTGAAATTTAATTAAATGAAGAAATTTTTTAAGGCGTAAGAGTTATGATTTTCCTCGAATTTCACAGTAACGACGAAACGGGTCGTTACATCAGATACCAATTGAACAACCGTTCGTCCTCGAATGGTAAGGGAGCATATAGATGCAGACGGGTAATGCAGTTACCTACTAGAACTTAATAGTACGCTCTTACTCTTGTATCTCAAATTTAACAGAAGGGAATAGGTCAAAATAACGTAGTTGGGGAACCCTTCGTGATTCATTGCTCTCAGACGTAACTCCATAGAAATTACCTGAGCAAATTCGGAGTGGATCAACATACATAAGCTTCACAATGTATCAAGTCAAAAAGGACTCAAGGGAAAGAGTGATAGCTCGAGGTCCACCACCAGATGTAGGTCTCGAATATACCCTAAACGTATCAAGCATGCCATTGACGGGATTGGGAAACCGCTCCAGCGGCTATAGTACCACTGGGAGTGCCAACACAGGCCGCTGCGGCGGTCACCAAAAAATCTAAGAGTCCGCCATAATGGCCCCTGGACTCCTAAGACGCCGCCACTGCAGCAGCCACTAGCAGGCAGAATATTAAGGGACAACAACCCCTTTTCCCATCACTTCTCATTTCTACTAATCTGGAAAACCTCTCCAAATTGATCAAAACTCCTACCCGCCCCCCCCCCCCCCCCCCCCCCGTTCACTTGTATTTCACATAAACCTATCCCAATACCCAACTCTTTTTATTTAACACTAATAAAGTGTCACGACCCAGCTAGGGGCCGCGACGGGTACCCGGAGCTAGCCATCTTACTCATTTATTGTCCTTTCTATCAACATTGTACACAATCGTAGAAAAATCATATTTTATATGGAAACATAATTGCTTTATATACACTTGCCTCTCGACCATCAAAATAATATATACATACAATAACATCTTGTGAGACTACCTAACCCATATTTCGTATCTACGAGCCTCTACTGACATACTGTATACATAGACGGAACAAGACTCCGTCGTGCCCAAAATATGCATATATACCAAAAGGAGAATCACAAGAACCTCCGAACAATGGAGTGCTCAATCAGCTGATAGCTACTAAGGATCTGGACCGAGCTCACCTACCTGTCTACCTGTTGGCATGAACACAGCGTCCAAAGAAAACGGACGTCAGTACGCATATTGTACTGAGTATGAGAGGCAAAAACAATGAAGAAAGACAACAATAATATAATGAAAACATCAATATGAAACATCTGGATTCATATGACCATCATAAAAGAAGTAAAGCATGCTGTCTTACTCATACTCATTATCATATCATGTATGCATAATGTGTAAGCTGCCCGTCCATGTCGGAACAGTGTGCTAATCAATAACATTAATCCGCGTCCAGGTCTCCCGCGTCCGGGGTGTCACACCCCGACTTTACTAGGGTGTGATGGGCACCCGACCCCATATCCGAAGCCGAGCGAACCCGCTAACTCTTATTACATATATAATCTTTTGAACCTCTAAATCAAGTATACATAATATAGCTTACTGAAATATTCTTTTTGTTACTTTCAAATCAAATAAAATCTGTAACTGTGTAAAACTTATATCATAATACAAACTGACACATCGGCTGATGGAGCCGTTGACAGATTGACTCCCGATACCCATGACTCTGTCTGCAAAGTCTCTAACATCAATCCAGAAATCCTAGCATACAAGCTCTGACTCGGCAGCACTCCCAGGAACAAGTGGGGTCTACCAACTTCACTGGAACCTCTTCTATACTAGCTTCTGCTCTTCTGGGTGTACCTGCGCGGCATGAAACGCAGCCCCCGAAGAAGAGGGGTCAGTACGAGTAATGTACTGCGTATTTAAGGCATGAATAGTAACATAGTAAGAGATGAGCGTATGTATATTAACAGCATGGAAATATAGAACATATCATAAGATAAGAGAGTAACCTGTACATGTGAGTGCCTCTGAGGGCGGATGCCATGCATGCTTAATGCTGCGAAGCGTGCAGCCCGATTCATATACATATCATACCTTACTTTCTTTGAAAACATTTCCTTTTCATATATATATATAGAAAATAGAACATATCATATTGCCGAGGTGTCGAGTCCGATCCATTTAACCACATATGTGCCACGGCCGGGCATCCCGCGTCCGGGATGATATCATGTCATATAACACCAACTGATTAGGTGGATAGGCGTATATAACGCTCTGCCCTTATCCCATTTTCCCCATATACATATACATATATCATATAATAAAGAAAATAGTTCTTATCATATTGCCGAGGCGTCGGGACAATATCATACTCCAACTGATCAGGTGGCTATGCGTCTATAGCGCCTTCCCTTTCCCCGTACTTCCCCATATACATATACATATACATATAAACATATATCATCTGTACAGCATGCATGAGAGCCCAAGAAAGTCATGTATCCATCGGAGTGACGTAAGGTCGGTAATCCTCCGATTACATTATGGACAGTCAGAATCGTCGTGTCTCGCGTTGAAGGGACTAGTATTATAAGGCGAGACTATCAATAAAGAATAGCATTAGGAGAACATAAAATAAAATTATCATCTCATAAGGCATCAATTCACATACATTTGGAACCTTTAAGAAATAATCGCCATAATCATCATAAACATGTTCTCTTCTTTGACATCATCGTTGTCATTATGAAAACATGTCCGTCATTATAGTCATAAAAGCGTATAAAATCATAAACCTTCGTTTTGGAAAAGTATAGACTTTTTAGAAAAACATTTACGGTTTATCAAGAAAAGAATCATGCCTTAGAGTCATAAAACGTCTAACTTTTGGAAACAAGGGAATTATGGAAATACTTATGAAATCATAACATCGGATCATGCCTTGAAAGAAGAGGGACGAGCCTTAACATACCTGTGTTGCGCCTTACTAGCTACGCTTATTCGTCCAACTCGTTAGTCTACGTTCAAGAAGATCGACTCAATCATTAGATTCATTGCCACACACACCTTTCTTAGTATCTCAATTAAATTCACTTATGACCTGCCGAAATTTCAGCAGCATCTCCCCTGTAAATGGGCCATCCCCGAGAACAATAACAACTTAATTTCAACAAGAACCATAACAACTCCATCCAACACCTTCCAATTTCAACAAGAACAATAACAACTTAATTTCTTCTTCCAAATTCAATCATAACAACCCAACTTACAATCTTACAAACTCAACAAGAACAATGACAACACATTTCTTTCTTCCAAATTTATAAACTACAACAACATCCCACACATTGACAACATTAACCACGATAACACAAGAACTATATGAAAATCACATTATCTTCTCCAACAACCTACCAACGATTCCAACCTCAATTTAAATCATTAAACTTTCATTTCCATCATAGAATCCATACAACAACAATCAAAACACTAAATAAAATTTATTCATCTTATCTTACCATCACCACCCTTATTCGGCCACCACAACAACATACATATTTCCATGAATTTTTCATCGATTCCCATACATTACAACAACAAGCAACACACCACATAAAATTAATTCAATCTTCTAGCACAACATCACACACGCACACACGGCCAATGCCATGCACACTCGGCCACATTCACAACTTCCATATTTCCATGAATTCCATTCATTTCCACATACCACAACATACACAAACATCTATAACATATAAAAGAGGATGAATTCTTACCTTTTTCCTTTAACCCTTCACTTAGCTAAGGTTGTAAGTTTGCAACAAAGAGTGATTCTCTTGCCTCAACAATTATACCATGTTGAAGAGGGCCTTCAAATTAGTAGGAATACATGAAGAAATAAATTTTTGGAACAAAATCTCCATGGCCTAATTTTTGGGGCCATGGCCGAAACCCCTTTGCTCTCCTCTCTCTTCATCTTTTTTTTTGTTCCATTTCTTCAATTAATATGACCACCTCTCTCATATATATATATGCTTTACAAGCATGTGAAGGGCACATGCCCCTCTATTTTTCTTTTTTTTTTCTCTAGACTTTTCTTTTTTTTTTTCTTGAAATTTCCTTAAAAATAAAAGATGACTCCTAGTCTTGCCATGTACACTTTGGCCCATATATTTCCATTACATGGCCAATGTGCCCTTTTTGGAACCTTCATGAACTCCTTTTGTGAAATTCCCGTTTTGCCCCTCTACTTTCTTTAATATTACCATTTCGCCCATAGCCTTCCATATTATTTCCATGACCCCTTTTGTGAATTTCTCTTTTTACCCTTAACCTTTCTCAATCTTTCTATACTACCAATGTTCATAATTAATATTCATAACCAACTCGTTCATTAGAATAATTTTGGAAGATGGTCGTTCCCTTAGCTTTGCCGCGACTACCTTGAAATATCCAAACGTATAAAATACGGGATATAACATCCTCCCCCCTTTAGAACATTCGTCCTCGAATGTTCAACTAATCTTGTGGGGTGTCATAATACTTCGGGAGGATCCCTTTTATAGTCGTTCTTCTCTTTATGCCCATTCCTTATCCTTTACCTTATTTTCCTGGGCCTTTACACGGATCCTCATTTCTGGTCATAGGTTTCCTTTTCAGGTACTTGAAAATATTGTGACCCTTTTTTGGCTTAATATAGTATGGTCTCCCCCCCTTTAAGGGGCTCCTTATATGTCAACAGTCCTTTTATAAAATCTTTGTCTATACTTTATTCCTCACCTTCTTTCCAACTCCATACCTAACATGTCGAAAACTTCTTATCCTATCTTCTTCTTTTTCTTTCTGTCTATGTCCTCATTTTGTCCACATTTCCATCCACTATTCATCTTTTCACTTGTATACTTCACTTGCTCGTAATTCTTCCTTAACTACGTGTTTGTATTGTAGCTATGCGTCCCTATTTCTTAAGCGTTCCGCTACTTTTGTTCTCAGCACAGAATCCTTACAAATTTTCACTCTCCCTACCCTTGTTCATCGAACCTCTAACTATTTTGATATCGCTACGCATCTATTCTCCTATATATCTCCCACCTTAACATCATCGCGAACCTAAGCTTTCTTTCTCTTACCTCACATTCCCCTATCCTTGTCGCTATTCCCTTAGCCCCACTTATCGGCATCGGTTCTCGAACCTCCTTCCGATACTCCGATATCTCTGTGTTTTTTTTTATCTACTCACTCTCTTTCTTTTCAAAATATCATTATACTAGAACTTCCAATCTCGACCTATAGTAAAATAATAACAGTTTACTTTGCAACACTTGTGTTACACTTCGGAAATTTCTCCGTACTTGTATGATGAAAAAAAATTGAGTGAATTGTATTTTATTAAGTCGGGAATGGCTAATTAAGAATTTTTGGAAATAAGAAAGTCGCGAAAAACTTTTCAGCCCAATGGTCCTATATGGCACTATACGGCCCGTAAAGTGATTTACGGACCGTATAGTGCAGTCGTCCTCCAGCTTGTCAAAAATCTCAAATTTCTGTAAATTGTGAAAATGGTTCAATACGAGTTGGAGGACGGCCCGTAAACTGGTTTACGGACCGTAAACCTCAGTCGTAAAGTGCCATAATCCCCAGCCAAACTTCTGTTTCTGGGATGATTAAAAATGACCATGGAGGACGGACCGTAAACCACTATACGGTGTAAACTGCAATTTACGACCACTGTTCATCCCGACAAGTTTTCATTAAAGATCAGATTTTGAATTATTAAAAGGGAACTTAAGCCCATTTCACGTCATTTTTCATCCAACACTTCAAGAAATCTCTAGAGTGTTTTTCAACACTTCAACTCTAAGAATAGCAACAAAATCCAAGGAAACCTAAGATTATCAACACCAAATTCATGAAAATAAGTGTAAGAACACATCAAAGGATCTTCTAAGTCAAGAAATTCCCAAGAAGGTGGAACTAGAGTTTTGGCTAATTGAAGTATTCCAACTTAAGGATTGTTCAACCATCCTCCAAGGTAAGTTTCATGATTATTCTATATTGTTTGAAGTATTGGAAAGCTTAGACACTTGAAATGTAGAAGAACATAGAAATGGGTCATTATTGAGTCAATAGTGACATAAATGAATGATAGTGGAATCGAACTATGAATATTGAAGTGTTGTGAATACTAATACGTTATAAATGATGTTTATATCATGAAAGAAGCATTAAATGCATGAAAACGCAAGGATGAGCTAGAAGTAGAAATAAGGGAAAATTTGTGGAAAATGGTGGATTTCGCCAAACGCACGTAAATGACGATTGTCGATTATGATATTGCGAATAATATTATGAATATTGGGAGTTGATATAGAACGTGAGAAAAGTAGTATGAGCGAAGGAAGCCTTGTCCGACTTCTCCTAGAATTAGCAACACGTTCTTATAGTCAGTTACTAATGTTGATACGAATTCTCTAATGAAGGTAACGACGTGATATCGACGGAGAACAAGTGAGCGATATCTTGGCTAAACGACCAAGGTATGTGAGGCTAGTCCTTATTTCTAAAGGCATGAATCTTTTAACTTGAATCCCGATTTCTTTCGTGAGTTCTTACATTCTAAGAAGTTAAAAGCTTATATTTATGAATGTCTATATGAGATAAGTTATACGATATGATGACACTAGAATGATGATGATGTTATTCCTTGCCTACACTTACCTTATGTACTAATCCTTTCAAGGTGAGGCAGAACGTCCATGATGGTTCCATAATGCAATCGGGGGATCACGACCTTACGTTACCCCGATAGAGTAAAGTTGATCATGAGTCATATATACGCATTATGATAAGATAAGATTTTTTTTGTGATAAACATATTACTATGAGCCCTTACATTGAGCATGTCATGAGCATTTCACACCGGGCCTAGTTGGCCGGGTAGACACCGCTTTGGCGGGCGGCGATACGGATACACCACGACCTACGGGCGTGGGCAGACACCACTAGTGGGCGGCATGAGATGGTACCCCGGACGCGGGAGGCCTGGACGCGGGCTAATATTATTGATTATCACACCGTTCTGACATGGATGGGCAGCTTGCATATGATGCATACAGGTTATGATGATGAGTATGAGTAAGACAGCATGAATTGCTTCATTTGTGATTATCAGTAAGATTCAGATGTCTCATGTTGATGTTATTCCCATATTATTGATGTCTCCTTTCATTATGTATGCCTCTCATACTCGGTACAATATTCGTACTGACGTCCTTTCTTCGGACGCTGTGTTCATGCCCACAAGTAGGCAGGGATGAGAGCTTGGCCCAAGTCCCCAGTAGCTGTCAGCTGATAGATAGCACTCCATTGTTCGGAGGTGCTTATGGATATTCTTTTGATGTACATTCATATATGCATATTTTGGGCATGACGGAGTCTTGTTCCGTCTACGTATTCATTATGTTAGTAGAGGCTCGTAGATACGCAGTGTGAGTTAGAGGGTCTCACAAAATGTTCTCATATGTATGTATATTATTTTGATGGCCAAGAGGAAAATGTATATAAAGTATTTATGTTTTGATTAAATATGATTTTCCTATAATTGGTATGTAAAATTGATAAAAAAGTATTAAATGAGCAAGACAAGCAATAGAGTGAGCGGTGCTCGGTAATTGCTCCGGGTTCCCGTCGCGGCCCCTAGCTGGGTCGTGACAGAAGTGGTATCAGAGCAGTTCGCCCTAGGAAGTGTCTACGAGCCGTGTCTAGTAGAGTCTTGTTTATGGTGTGTTGCGCGCCACGCTAATAAACAAGTGGCTACAGGGCATTTAGGAAAATGACCATTCTTCTTCTCATGAGATCGTACGATAGAGCCATGCCTAGGATTATATCATTCCTAAAAGTGCGTTATGGTTTCAGAAAAATGCCGCCGAAAGGAAAAGCTACAGCTGCCCAGAAAGGCAAAGCTATGACAAAGAGGCAGGCGGAAAAAGAACCTCCGGCAAATGTAGAGGAAAGTGAATCGCAAAGTGAGGCCACGCCCAATGTAGAAGAGCAGGGAGGAGCCTCAGCTCCGATTCCTCCATCGGGTGCTTCGGGTCAACTAGTGTCCGAGGCCATACATTTATTGACACAATTGATTTCCGCTCAGGCACAACGACAGAATGCGGGCCCAATGATCATTCGGCTAGTACAAGAGCCCGTGATTTCCTCACTCTAAACCCTCCAGAATTTTTCGGGTCGAAGCCGGATGAGGATCCACAAGGTTTTATCGATGAGATGTTGCGGACGCTGAAACTTATGCATGCTTCTGAGACCGAATCCGTGGAGTTGGCCTCATATAGAATTCGTGACGTGGCGGTACTATGGTATAAGAATTGGGTGATAACAAGAGGGGAGAATGCACCACCTCCCGTGTGGCATGAGTTTGTAGATGCCTTTATTCGTCACTACTTGCCACCTGAAGTTCGCCGAGCTAGAGCCGACAGGTTCTTGAATTTGAAACAGGGAAGCATGAGTGCCCGAGAGTATAGTATGCAATTCAACTCATTGGCCCGGTATGCTCCGACTATGGTGGCTGACATGGGGGACCGAGTCTATAGATTTGTGAGTGGTTTAGGACCACACTTGTTCAGAGATTGCCTGACAGCCTCTTTGCAAGACGGGATGGATATTTCCCGGATACAAGCCTATGCTCAGAACCTCGAGGAACGACAACGACAGCAGAGAAGTGATCGTGAGGGTGACAAAAGACACGGTAAGAGGGCTAGATCTATGGGGGAGAGCAGTGAGTACCGAGCGGGACCGAGACAGACATATTCTTGGAACTCAGGTCGGTCAATGACTAGTGCACCTCCTAGATTCTCAGATAGAAGGGTTGACCGTTCTTTTCAGTCAGGCCAGGGGCAGAGTTCGAGGGCCTCAGATTCGCAGTCTAGGGGAGACTTTAGCCAGAGGAGACCTCGAGTAACGCGGTGTATCCAGTGTGGCAAACTACATTCCGGACAGTGTCGTCAGGGTTCGGATGCATGTTATGCTTGCGGGAAAGTTGGTCACATGATGAGAGATTGCCCCTCAGCGAGAGATAGAGCTGGGACTCAGCCTACAGGTTCAGCAGCGGGTTCTTCTTCAGCACGCCCGACAGCACAGACCCCTCAGACTACAGCAGGTAGGGGTAGAGGGGGAGCATCTACTTCAGGTACTATTCAGCCCCGTGTGTATGCTTTAGCTGGGCGACAGGATCTTGAGTCTTCCCCAGATGTTGTCACAGGTACCGTGACTATATTTTTCCGTGACGTATATGCTCTAATTGAACCAGGTTCTACCTTCTCATATATTACTCCGTATATTGCTGATTGTGTTGGGGTAAGACCTGAGCAAATTAAACCTTTCGAGGTATTCACTCCGGTTGGTTATCCTGTAATAGCGAGGCAAGTATATCAGAACTGTGTAGTCATTATAGGTGATCGTCAGACAAGGGTTGATCTAATTGAACTTGAGATGATAGATTTTGACGTAATTATGGGTATGGACTGGTTGGCATCATGCTATGCTAATGTTTGTTGCCGGACAAAGGTAGTTCGATTCCAATTTCCGGGAGAGCCCATACTAGAGTGGAAGGGTAATACAGTTTCCCCAAAGGGTAGGTTTATTTCCTACCTTAAGGCGAGAAAGATGATAGCCAAGGGTTATATTTGTCATCTAGTTCGGGTTCATGACACGGAAGCGGAAGTGCCAACTTTCCAGTCTGTCCCGGTAGTGAATGAATTCCCAGATGTGTTTCCCGACGAGTTACCAGGCCTTCCTCTAGAAAGGGAGATCGACTTTGGTATTGATGTACTACTAGACACCGAGCCTATTTCTATTCCTCCATATCGAATGCCTCCAGCAGAACTGAAAGAGCTAAAAGCACAACTAAAAGATTTACTTGAGAAGGGGTTTATAAGGCCTAGTTCCTCGCCATTGGGAGCACCAGTCCTGTTCGTAAGGAAGAAAGACGGATCTCTATGAATGTGCATCGACTACAGGCAGTTGAACAAGGTGACAATAAAGAATAAATACCCTCTTCCTAGAATTGACGACTTGTTCGATCAATTGCAAGGTGCTAAATGGTTCTCCAAGATAGATCTGAGATCGGGTTATCATCAGGTGAGAATTAGGGAAGCAGATATTCCCAAGACCGCCTTCAGGACAAGATATGGTCACTACGAGTTTCGAGTAATGTCGTTCGGGTTGACGAATGCCCCGGCGGTGTTCATGAATTTAATGAATAATGTGTTCAGGCCGTTTTTGGATCTCTTTGTGATAGTGTTCATCGACGATATTTTGGTGTACTCTCGCACAGAGTCAGAACATGCAGATCATCTAAGAATTGTTCTTGGCGTTCTTCGAGATCGGAAATTGTATGCAAAGTTTTCGAAGTGCGAGTTTTGGCTAAACTCAGTGGCATTTCTAGGTCATGTTATTTCAGATAATGGTATCCGAGTCGACACTCAGAAAATAGAAGCTGTGAAGACTTGGCCAAGACCTACGACGCCTACAGAAGTTCGTAGTTTCCTTGGGTTAGTAGGATACTATAAAAGATTTGTAGAGGGCTTCTCATCTATTTCAGCCCCATTGAAAAAGTTAACCCAGAAGTCGGCCAAATTCCAGTGGAGTGATACTTGTGAGCGTAGCTTCCAAGAGCTGAAAAACAGGTTGACCTCAGCACCAGTGCTAACACTTCCAGAACGATCAGATGGCTATGTAGTGTATTGTGACGCCTCCGGTGTGGGATTAGGATGTGTATTGATGCAGAATGGCAAAGTTATTGCATATGCTTCGAGACAGTTGCGAAACATGAACAGAATTACCCCACTCATGATCTTGAGCTAGCTGCGGTCATTCATGCATTGAAAATATGGAGACACTACTTATATGGTGTGCACGTGGACATCTATACGGATCACAAAAGCCTTCAATATATTTTCAAACAGAAGGAGTTGAACTTACGGCAAAGGAGATGGTTAGAATTACTGAAGGATTATGATGTGAACATTCTATATCATCCAGGGAAGGCGAATGTAGTAGCAGATGCACTTAGCAGCCGATCGATGGGTTGTTTATGTGGAGTTCCTTCGGAAAAGCGAGAAATGGTTCGTGAAGTCCATCGGTTAGCAAGTCTCGGCGTACGGCCCCTTGATTCAGGAGATGCAGATATTAGCGTCAATGACCCCACAGTTTCATCATTGAATCTAGAAGTGAAGGAACGGCAATATGAAGATCCTCAGTTAGGCCACTATCGAGATCTATCTCAGGAAAAGGAAGAGTCTCCATTCGAAGTTTCCATAGAAGGGGTTCTTAGATTTCGAGGCCGGCTATGCGTACCGAATGTGGCAAACTTGCGCCAACGGATTTTAAAGGAAGCACATTATTCCCGGTATTCTATTCATCTAGGTGCAACCAAGATGTATCACGATCTCAAATTGGTATACTGGTGGGATGGCATGAAGCGAGACATAGCAGAATTTGTAGCACAGTGTCCGAATTGCCAGCAAGTGAAGGCCGAGCATCAAAAGCCAGGAGGGTTATTGCAAGCAATGAAAATTCCTACATGGAAATGGGAAGAAATTAACATGGATTTTGTGGTAGGATTACCCCGTACGCGAGGGAAGTATGATTCTATATGGGTGATCGTGGATAGACTCACGAAAGCAACTCATTTTCTCCCCGTTAGAACCACATATTCAGCGGAAGATTATGCTAAATTGTATCTCAAGGAGATTGTACGACTCCACGGTATTCCTTTGGCCATTATCACAGACAGAGGGGCACAGTTCACAGCCAAGTTCTGGAAGTCCTTTCAAGAAGGTCTGGGTACTCAAGTTAAGCTCAGCATGGCATTCCATCCGCAGACCGACGGACAAGCTGAGCGTACTATTCAGACCTTGGAACATATGCTACGAGCATGTGTGTTGGACTTTGGTGGTAGTTGGGACGAGCATTTGCCTCTTATTGAATTTTCCTATAATAACAGCTATCATTCCAGTATTCAAATGGTCCCGTATGAAGCCTTATATGGAAGAAAATGCAGATCTCCAATTGGATGGTTTGAAACCGGAGAAGTACAATTGATAGGCCCCGACTTGATCCAACAAGAAGTTGAAAAGGTTAAAGTGATTCGAGACCGACTGTTAACAGCTCAAAGTCGCCAAAAGTCTTATGCAGACAACCACCGACGGGATTTAGAATTTCAGAAAAATGACTGGGTATTTCTGAAGGTATCGCCAATGAAATGGGTGATGAGGTTTGGCAAAAGAGGGAAATTGAGTCCAAGATACATCAGACCTTATAAAATTGTCCGTAAGGTGGGACAGGTAGCATATGAATTGGATTTACCTTCGGGGTTGGAATCAGTTCACCCGGTATTCCATGTTTCGATGCTCCGCAAGTGTATTGGAGACCCAACAAGAATAGTTCCGATTGATGATGTGCAAGTAACAGAGAAGCTAACATATGAGGAAATGCCCATTGCCATTTTGGATAGACAAATACGAAGGCTTCGGAATAAAGAGGTTGCTTCAGTCAAAGTTCTATGGCGGAACAATAATCGGGAAGAAATGACTTGGGAAGCAGAGGAGAAGATGAAATCCATGTACCCCCATTTGTTCCAATCCCTAGAAGAGATTCAAGATGAGACGTCGATGGTGTAAGGTATGTATGTTTTAATTTTATGTTTTTGGTCGTGTGTGGCCATAAATGTGTTGATATTGTGATATAGCCCTGTGAGGCCAAGATATTGTGGGTTGTTGTAATGGAAAGGTAGTATCCAAATTACAAAGGAAACTCTGGCAAAATTTTTCTAGAATTCCTAAGTGTCGAACATTGGAGGACGAATTTTCCAAAAGGGGGGAAGAATGTTACACTTCGAAAATTTCTCCGTACTTGTATGGTGAAAAAACATTGAGTGAACGATGTTTTATTAAGTCGGGAATGGCTAATTAAGAATTTTTGGAAATAAGAAAGTCGCGGAAATTTTTTCAGCCCAGTGGTCGTATATGGCACTATACGGCCCGTAAAGTGATTTACGGACCGTATAGTGCAGTCGTCCTCCAGCTTGTCAAAAATCTCAACTTTCTGTAAATTGTGAAAATGGTTCAATACTTCTTGGATTACGGACCGTAAACCTCAGTCGTAAAGTGCCATAATCCCCAGCCAAACTTTCTGTTTCTGGGATGATTAAAAACGACCATGGACGAAGGACCGTAAACCACAATACGGTCCGTAAACTGCAATTTACGACCACTGTTCATCCCGACAAGTTTTCATTAAAGATCAGATTTTGAATTATTAAAAGGGAACTTAAGCCCATTTCACGTCATTTTTCATCCAACACTTTAAGAAAACTCTAGAGTGTTCTTCAACACTTCAACTGTAAGAATAGCAAGAAAATCCAAGGAAACCTAAGATTATCAACACCAAATTCATGAGAATAAGTATAAGAACACATCAAAGGATCTTCTAAGTCAAGTAATTCCCAATAAGGTGGAACTAGGGTTTTGGGTAATTGAAGTATTCCTACTTAAGGATTGTTCAACCATCCTCCAAGGTAAGTTTCATGATTATTCTATATTTTTTGAAGTATTGGAAAGCTTAGACGCTTGAAATGTAGAAGAACATAGAAATAGGTCATTATTGAGTGAATAGTGACATAAATGAATCATAGTGGAATCGAACTATGAATATTGATGTGTTGTGAATACTAATACGTTATAAATGATGTTTATATCATGAAAGAAGCATTAAATGCATGAAAACGCAAGGATGAGCTAGAAGTAGAAATAAGGGAAAATTTGTGGAAAATGGTGGATTTCGCCAAACGCACGTAAATGACGATTGTCGATTATGATATTGCGAATAATATTATGAATATTGGGAGTTGATATAGAACGTGAGAAAAGTAGTATGAGCGAAGGAAGCG
Source organism: Lycium barbarum (assembly GCF_019175385.1). Lineage (NCBI taxonomy): Eukaryota > Viridiplantae > Streptophyta > Magnoliopsida > Solanales > Solanaceae > Lycium > Lycium barbarum. Next base: position 35,749,701 of record NC_083342.1, on the reverse strand, counting down.
TTGTCTGACTTCTCCTAGAATTAGAGACACATTCTTATAGTCAGTTACTAATGTTGATACGAATTCTCTTATGAAGGTAACGACGTGATATCGACGGAGAACAAGTGAGCGATATCTTAGCTAAACGACCAAGGTATTTGAGGCTAGTCCTTCTTTCTAAAGGCATGAATCTTTTAACTTGAATCTCGATTTCTTTCGTGAGTTCTTACATTCTAAGAAGTTAAAACCTTATACTTATGAGATAAGTTATACGATATGATGACACTAGAATGATGATGATGTTATTCCTTGACTACACTCACCTTATGTACTAGTCCTTTCAAGGTGAGGCAGAATGTCCATATTGGTTCCATAATGCAATCGGGGGATCACGACCTTACGTCACCCCGATAGAGTAAAGCTGATCCTGAGTCATATATAGGCATTATGATAAGATAAGTATTTTATGATAAGCATATTACTATGAGCCCTTACATTGAGCATGTCATAAGCATTTCACACCGGGCCTAGTTGGCCGGGCAGACACCGCTTCGGCGGGCGGCCATACGGATACACCACGACCTACGAGCGTGGGCAGACACCACTAGTGGGCGGTATGAGATGGTACCCCGGACGCGGGAGGCCTTGACGCGGGCTAATATTATTGATTATCAGACCGTTCCGACATGGACGGGCAGCTTGCATATGATGCATACATGTTATGATGATGAGTATGAGTAAGACAGCATGCATTACTTCATTTATGATTATCAATCAGATTTAGATGTCTCATGTTGATGTTATTACCATATTATTGATGTCTCCTTTCATTATGTATGGCTCTCATACTCGGTACAATATTCGTACTGACGTCCTTTCTTCGGACGCTGTGTTCATGCCCACAGTTAGGCAGGGAAGAGAGCTTGGCCCAGGTCCCCAGTAGCTGTCAGCTGATAGATAGCACTCCATTGTTCGTAGGTGCTTATGGCTATTCTTTTGATGTACATTCATATATGCATATTTTGGGCATGACGGAGTCTTGTTCCGTCTATGTATTCATTATGTTAGTAGAGGCTCATAGATACGCAGTGTGGGTTAGAGGGTCTCACAAGATGTTCTCATATGTATGTATATTATTTTGATGGCCAAGAGGCAAATATATATAAATTATTTATGTTTTGATTAAATATGATTTTCCTATAATTGGTATGTAAAATTTATAAAAGAGTATTAAATGAGCAAGACAAGCAATAGAGTGAGCGGTGCTCGGTAATTGCTCCGGGTACCCGTCGCGGCCCCTAGCTGGGTCGTGACAACTTGTACCATTTACTCTTGCCGTCCCTCGAACTTCGGTACCTTTTCGTGATCAATGCCTTTCTTTATCATAGTGCTGGTTGCTGGAACTGTCATGTCTACCGATACGATTACACGTGGGATACCCTACGCGTCCATATATATATGTTTTATTATCAACTAGCCCACAAAGTACTCCCATACGTTGTTCAAGCCTATCCTAATTCCCGAGCTGTGACGCACTTTCTGTCTCTTCACCAGCCTAATCTACCTCGTCTTACGTGTCTTCTTATGGTTTCCAACCATCCTGTATGTCCTAGTTTTCCTTAGACTACCCTAGCTTTTCGTTTGTCTCTTATGTCTCAATCTATAAAATTTCTTGCCAACTTTCCAGGGGGTCACCCATCATGGAATTGCTCCCACCTGAGCACGCTTAACCCAAAAACTTCACTGGAGTTCGATGTCTTAATGCTGATATTTTCGCGTCCGCTTCCTCACATGACCCTTATTACATGTTCTGGAGCAAATCGAAGTCTTACAGGTCCCGAGACATTTTCGTAACATGCCCTTCCTTTTACAGTTACGATTTTACCCTTTTTGATTCCCAATGTTCACCTTTCACTTATGTGTATGCCTGTCTTTTATCCTGGGATTCCAGATTCCCGATGGTAGTGATCGCACCTTCATCGCCACGCCAGACCCATAGGTCCTCTAGAACAATACATCCCATTTATTGTCTGTTTGCGGCATTTCCTTTCCATGTTTCCTTCTTTTAAGCGTATCCATTCTAGTAGAATCTCCTTTACCATTCCTACTATTCAAGATCTGTGCGTAACAAATATCTACAATACCTCACAGAACATACAGCTATGTGACATATTCCCGCCATCCAGAACTTCCAGTTCCAAGTAACAGAACAAATATCCAGGCTTACCTCTGTGACTTGCCATATCGTCACTTGCCTTCTTCCGTCACCACTCGGCATCTGCGGAAATCGACGGTTAGTATAAGGAATCTTATTTCCTATGATTTGGCTCTATCGCACGATCTAAGACAGAAAGAAGGTCAACAATCCCTAGATGCCCCGCAGCCTCCTGTTTATAAATGTGGCCGGCTTCACACCCATAAACAGGACTCTACTGGACACGAATTTGTAAACAACCCTTAGACCGACCTGCTCTGATACTACTTTGTCACACCCCGACTTTACTAGGGTGTGATGGGCACCCGACCCCATATTCGGAGCCGAGCGAACCCGCTGACTCTTATTACATATATAATCTTTTGAACCTCTAAATCAAGTATACATAATAAAGCTTACTGAAATATTCTTTTTGTTACTTTCAAATCAAATAAAATCTGTAACTATGTAAAACTTATATCATAATACAAACTGACACATCGGCTGATGGAGCCGCTGACAGACTGACTCCCGATACCCACGACTCTGTCTGCAAAGTCTCTAACATCAATCCAGAAATCCTAGCATACAAGCTCTGACTCGGCAGCACTCCCAGGAACAAGTGGGGTCTACCAACTTCGCTGGAACCTCTTCTATACTAGTTTCTGCTCTTCTGGGTGTACCTGCGCGGCATGAAACGCAGCCCCCGAAGAAGAGGGGTCAGTACGAGTAATGTACTGCGTATTTAAGGCATGAATAGTAACATAGTAAGAGATGAGCGTATGTATATTAACTGCATGGAAATATAGAACATATCATAAGATAAGAGAGTAACCTGTACATGTGAGTGCCTCTGAGGGCGGATGCCATGCATGCTTAATGCTGCGGAACGTGCAACCCGATTCATATACATATCATACCATACTTTCTTCGAAAACATTTCCTTTTCATATATATATATATATATATAAAATAGAACATATCATATTGCCGAGGCGTCGGCTCCGATCCATTTAACCACATATGTGCCACGGCCGGGCATCCCGCGTCCGGGATGATATCATGTCATATAACACCAACTGATCAGGTGGATACGCATATATAACGCTCTGCCCTTATCCCATCTTCCCCATATACATATACATATATCATATAATATAGAAAATAGTTCTTATCATATTGCCGAGGCGTCGGCAGCCGATCCATTTAACCACATATGCCCCGCGTCCGGGACAATATCATACTCCAACAGATCAGGTGGCTATGCGTCTATAACGCCTTCCCTTTCCCCGTACTTCCCCATATACATATGCATATACATATAAACATATATCATCTGTACAGCATGCATGAGAGCCCAAGAAAGTCATGTATTCATCGGAGTGACGTAAGGTCGGTAATCCTCCAATTACATTATGGACAGTCAGAATCGTCGTGTCTCGCCTTGAAGGGACTAGTATTATAAGGCGAGGCTATCAATAAAGAATAGCGTTAGGAGAACATAAAATAAAATTATCATCTCATAAGGCATCAATTCACACACATTTGGAACCTTTAAGAAATAATCGCCATAATCATCATAAACATGTTCTCTTCTTTGACATCATCGTTGTCATTATGAAAACGTATCCGTCATTATAGTCATAAAAGCGTATAAAATCATAAACCTTTGTTTTGGAAAAGTATAGACTTTTTAGAAAAACATTTACGGTTTATCAAGAAAAGAATCATGCCTTAGAGTCATAAAACGTCTAACTTTTGGAAACAAGGGAATTATGGAAATACTTATGAAATCATAACATCGGATCATGCCTTGAAAGAAGAGGGACGAGCCTTAACATACCTGTGCCGCGCCTTACTAGCTACACTTATTCGTCCAACTCGTTAGTCTACATTCAAGAAGATCGACGCAATCATTAGATTCATTGCCACACACACCTTTCTTAGTATCTCAATTAAATTCACTTATGACCTGCCGAAATTTCGGCAGCATCTCCCCTCTAAATGGGCCATCCCCGAGAATCTATCTCGGCTCAAATCATCAACAACAAACCCGAGAATTCAACTCGGCCAAACCAACAACAATACTAGCAATTATTGTAGGAACACCTCAATATTCAATTCTATTCAATTCAATTCAATTCAAAACAATTTAATCAACATACTAGTCCATCCAACACCTTCCAATTTCAACTAGAACAATAACGACTTAATTTCTTCTTCCAAATTCAATCATAACAACCCAAATTACAATCTTCCAAACTCAACAAGAACAATGACAACACATTTCTTTCTTCCAAATTTATAAACTACATCAACATCCCACACATTGACAACATTAACCACGATAACACAATAATTATATGAAAATCACATTATCTTCTCCAACAACCTACCAACGATTCCAACCTCAATTTAAATCATTAAACTTTCATTTCCATCATAGAATCCACACAACAACAATCAAAACACTAAATAAAATTTATTCATCTTATCTTACCATCACCACCCTTATTCGGCCACCATAACAACATACATATTTCCATGAATTTTTCATCTACTTCCATACATTACAACAACAAGCAACACACCACATAAAATTAATTCAATCTTGTAGCACAACATCACACACACACACACGACCAATGCCATGCACACTCGGCCACATTCACAACTTCCATATTTCCATGAATTCCATTCATTTCCACATACCACAACATACACAAACATCCATAACATATAAAAGAGGATGAATTCTTACCTTTTTCCTTTAACCCTTCACTTAGCTAAGGTTGTAAGTTTGCAACAAAGAGTGATTCTCTTGCCTCAACAATTATACCATGTTGAAGAGGGCCTTAAAATTAGTAGGAATACATGAAGAAACAATTTTTTGGAACAAAATCTCCATGTCCTAATTTTTGGGGCCATGGTCGAAACCCCTTTGCTCTCCTCTCTCTTCATCTTTTTTATTGTTTCATTTCTTCAATTAATATGACCACCTCTCTCATATATATATATATGCTTTACAAGCATGTGAAGGGCACATGCCCCTCCTTTTTTTTTTTCTCTAGACTTTTCTTCTTTTTTCTTGAAATTTCCTTAAAAATAAAAGATGACTCCTAGTCTTGCCATGTACACTTTGGCCCATATATTTCCATCACATGGCCAATGTGCCCTTTTTGGAACCTTCATGAACTACTTTTCTGAAATTCCCATTTTGCCCCTCGACTTTCCTTAATATTACCATTTCGCCCCTAGCCTTCCACATTATTTCCATGACCCCTTTTGTGAATTTCTCTTTTTACCCTTAACCTTTCTCAATCTTTCCATACTACCAATGTTCATAATTAATATTCATAACCAACTCATTCATTAGAATAATTTTGGAAGATGGTCGTTCACTTAGCTTTGCCGCGACTACCTTGAAATATCCAAACGTATAAAATACGGGATATAACACGGGGTACCATCCCATGCCGCCAACTAATGGTGTCTGCCCATGCAAACTAGCCATGGTGTATCCGTTTAGCTGCCCGCCTTGGCGGTGACTGTCCGGCCAACTAGGCCCGGTGTAATGCAATCATGACATGCTCATCATAAAATACTTATCATAATATGCTTATCAAAATATACTTGTCATCATACGTGCATAAAGACTCTAGAACAACTGCATTCTATCGAGGTGACGTAAGGTCGTGAACCCTCGATTCCATTATGGACATATATGAGCATTCTGCCTCACCTGGATGGAAATAATACATTAGGTGAGTGTAAGCGATAAATAACGTCATTATCAACATGGAATCATCATATCATATCTCTTTGTCTTATATGGGCACTTATGGATATAGGCTTTTAGCTTACCAGATTATAGGAACTCATGAAGAGGAAAGGAATTCATGCTATAGGATTCATGCCATTAGAAAGAAAGGACTATCCTCACATACCTTTGTCGTTTAGCTAAGCAATCATTCACTTGCTCCCCTTTAGCGTCACGTCGCTACCTTCACGAGAGAATCCGTATTCACATTAGTTACTCGACTTAAGGAAACGCGTCACTATTTCTAGAGAAAATTGGGCAGCACTTCCTTTATTTATACTACCTTTCCCATAGTCTATATCAACTCCCCAACGTTCACAACAACATCCACAATATTACAATTAACAACCATCATTTATATACGTTTATCACATTCCACCATTTTCCTCCAATTTTCCCACATTTATCCTTATAACTCATTTTTGTGTTTTCTCACATTTAATACTTGTTTCATGATATAAACATAATTTATAACGTATTCATAATCACAACACATCATCATTCATGATTCAATTCCACTATCATTCAATAGTGACACTATTCACCCATTCAAGACCCATTTCCCATGTCTTTCTACAATTCAAGCTTCTTAGTCTTCTAATACTTTAAACAACATGATAAAGTCATGAAACTTACCTTAGATGATAGTTGAACAAGTCTTGAGTTGAAATGCTTCACTTGGACAAAACCCTAGTTCCACCCTTTATGGAATTTCTTGACTTAAGTGATCCTTTGATGTGTTTCTTACACTTGGTTTTGGTGGATTGATGAAATTGATCTTAATTCTTCATTTGAGTTCTTAGTTTGGAAGAGTTTGGAATGTTCTAGAGAGGGATTGGGTCGTGGAGTGAGAAGGAGAAATGAATAAGATGAACTTGGGTCACTTTTTTATAAAGTTGAAATCTGTGCCGATGCCATTATACGGTCCGTATAATTGACCGTAAAACTGCTCTAGTGGCTTCCCTTCTCTGTGTCAACTTGACGGTTCATTTTACGGGCCGTATAATTTTATACGGTCCGTATAATCTACCGTAAAACCCACCTTTTCTAGAATTCACTCTGTGACACTTCTACGGTTCAATACAGCCGTAAAACCATTATACGGTCCGTATAATCGACCGTATAATCCACCAGTTAACTGAATCTTATTTTTGTTATTTCGTTAAATCTCCGATCCTTATGGGACCTTCTTAACAATTGTTCAACACTTCGATACCAATCTAAGGGATGTCATTACTCATCAAAACATTGCACACGCTATGTCTTTTGTTAAACTATTCACTGTACGCTAACGGGAAAATTTTCGCGGTATAACATTCTTCCCCCCTTTTGGAACATTCGTCCTCGAATGTTAAGCACTCGGGATCTTATAAAAATTTCGCTAGGGTTCCCCTGTAATCTGGCACTACTAACCTATCACAACAACCCATAATATCATCGCCTCACAGGGCTTCATCACAATATCAACATATCTATGGCCACACACGACCTAAAATTATAAAAATAAAGCATACATACCTCATCTCGTCGGTGTTTCCTCTTGAATCTCTTCCAGGGGTTGGAACAAATGGGGATACTTGGATCTCATTTTCTCTTCCGCTTCCCAAGTCATTTCGTCCCGATTGTTGTTCCGCCATAGGACTTTGACTTATGCTACCTCTTTATTCCGAAGCCTTCGCACTTGTCTATCTAAAATAGCAATAGGCACTTCTCCGTATGTTAGCTTCTCTGTCACTTTCACATCCTCTACCGGAACAATCTTTGTGGGGTCTCCAATGCACTTGCGGAGCATCGAAACATGGAATATGGGATGGACTGATTCAAGCTCCGAAGGCAAATTTAATTCATAGGCTACCTGACCCGCCTTACTAACGATTTCATAAGGTCCATTGTATCTAGGGCTTAGCTTCCCTTTCTTGCAAAATCTCATCACCCCTTTCATCGGAGATACTTTCAGAAATACCCAATCGCCCACTTGAAACTCCAAGTCTCGTCGGCGATTGTCTGCATAACACTTTTGGCGGCTCTGGGTTGTTAGTAATCGATCTCGGATCACCTTAACTTTTGCCACCGCTTGCTGAATCAACTCGGGGCCTATCAATTGTGCTTCTCCTGTTTCAAACCATCCAATTGGAGATATACACTTCCTTCCATATAAAGCCTCGTATTGAGCCATTTGAATGCTGGAATGATAACTATTGTTGTACACAAATTCAATTAGCGGTAAGTGATCATCCCAACTTCCACCAAAATCCAGCACACATGCTCGCAGCATATCTTCTAAGGTATGAATAGTGCGCTCGGCTTATCCATCAGTCTGGGGATGAAATGTCGTGCTATGTTTCACTTGAGTGCCGAGACCTTCCTGAAAGGATTTCCAAAACTTGGCTTTGAATTGTGCTCCTCTATCAGTAATAATAGAAAATGGAATGCCATGAAGTCGCACAATTTCCTTGAGATATAACTTCGCATAATCTTCGGCTGAGTAGGTAGTCCTAACTGGGAGAAAATGGGCTGCTTTTGTGAGTCTGTCCATGATCACCCATATAGAATCATACTTCCGTCGTGAACGGGGTAACCCCACGATAAAATCCATGTTAATTATTTCCTATTTCCATGTAGGAATTTCCATTGCTTGCAACAAGCCCCCTGGCTTTTGATGTTCGGCCTTCACTTGCTGGCAATTCGGACATTGTGCTAGAAATTCTGCTACGTCCCGTTTCATGCCATCCCATCAATATAGCAATTTAAGATCATGATACATCTTGGTTGCACCTAGATGAATAGAATACCGGGAATAATGGGCTTCCTCTAATATTCGACGGCGCAATTCGGCCATATTCGGCACACATAATCTATTTCGGTACCTAAGAACCCCATCGATAGCAACTTCAAATGAAGACTTCTCTTTTCCATGAGATGTATCTCTGTAATGACGCAATTGTGGGTCTTCATATTGTCATTCTTTCACTTCTGTGTTCAGAGATGAAACCGTGGGATCATTAATGCTAATCCCTGCATCACCTGAATCCATCACACGTACTCCAAAATTAGCTAGTTGGTGGAGCTCACGAGCCATGTCTTTCCTTTTCGGGGGAACTTCACACAAGCTACCCATTGTTTGGCAGCTAAGCGCGTCGACTACTACATTTGCCTTTCCGGGATGGTATAAATTATTCACATCATAACCTTTTAACAATTCTAACCACTGCCTTTGCCGCAGGTTCAGCTCCTTTTGCTTGAAAATATATTGAAGACTTTTGCGATCTGTATAGAAATAAACGTGCACACCATACAAATAATGTCTACACATTTTTAAGGCATGAATAACCGCGGCCAATTCAAGATCATGAGTTGAATAATTCTTTTCATGTTTCCGCAATTGTCTAGAAGCATATGCAATAACCTTAACATGCTGCATCAATACGCATCCTAATCCGACACCGAAAGTGTCACAATATACCACATAACGATCTGACCCTTCTGGAAGTGTTAAAACTGGAGCTGAGGTCAGTCTGTCTTTCAACTCTTGGAAATTACGCTCACAAGCATCACTCCACTGGAACTTAGCCGACTTTTGAGTTAGTTTCGTCAATGGAGCTGAAATAGATGAAAATCCCTCTACAAATCTTCTATAGTAGCCTGCCAATCCAAGAAAACTACGAACTTCCGTGGGTGTTGTAGGCCTTGGCCAAGTCTTCACCGCCTCAATTTTCTGTGTGTCGACTCTAATGCCATCATCTGAAAGAACATGGCCCAGAAATGTTATAGAGTTTAGCCAAAACTCGCACTTTGAAAAGTTCGCATATAATTCTCGAGCTCGAAGAACGCCAAGAACAATCCTTAGATGATATGCGTGTTCTGATTCTGTGCGAGAATACACCAAAATATCATCAATAAACACTATCACGAAGAGATCCAAAAATGGCCTAAACACGTTATTCATTAAATTCATGAACACTGCCGGAGCGTTTGTCCACCCAAACGACATCACGCGGAACTCATAATGGCCATACCTTGTTCTGAAGGCTGTTTTGGGAATATCCGCTTCTCTAACTCTCACTTGATGATAACCCGACCTTAGACTTATTTTGGAAAACCATTTGGCACCCTGCAGTTGGTCGAATAAGTCATCAATCCTTGGAAGAGGTTATCTGTTCTTCACCGTTACTTTGTTCAATTGCCTATAGCCAATACACATTCGTAGCGACCCGTGTTTCTTTCTGACGAAAATGACCGGTGCTCCCCACGGGGATGAACTGGGCCTAATGAAACCCTTCTCGAGCAAGTCCTTCAACTGTGCCTTCATCTCTTTCAATTCTGCAGGAGCCATTCGATAAGGAGGAATAGAAATAGGCTTGGTGTCCGGCAACACATCGATGGCAAAATCAATCTCTCTTTCTGGAGGAAGACCTGGAAGTTCGTCTGGAAACACGTCTGGGAATTCTTTCACTACCGGAACTGATTGAAAAGCTGGTGGCCTTGCCTCAGTGTCATGAACTTGAACTAAATGATAAATGTAGCCCTTGGCTATCATCTTCCTCACCTTGAGGTAGGAAATAGACCTACGCTTTGGAGAAGCTGTATTACCCTTCCACTCAAGCACGGGCTCTCCCGGAAATTGGAAGTGAACCACTTTTGTCCGGCAACAAACATTAGCGTAACATGATGTCAACCAATCCATCCCCATGATTACATCAAAATCTATCATTTCCAGTTCAATCAAATAAGCTTTTGTCTGACGATCACAGATAATAACTACAAATTTCTTATATACTTGTCTTGATATTACGGAATCACCAACCGGAGTAAATACCTCGAAAGGTTTAATTGGCTCGGGTCTCACCCCAATACAATCAGCAACATACGGAGTAATATATGAGAAAGTAGAACCCGGATCGATCAGAGCATATACGTCACAGGAAAATATAGTCGATGTACCTGTGATAACATCTGGGGAGGACTCAAGATCCTGTCGCCTAGCTAAAGCATATACGCGGGGCTGAACAACACCTGAAGTAGATGCTCCCCTCTGCTTCTACCTCTACCGGCTGAAGTCTGGGAAATCTGTATCGTCGGACTTACCGAAGAAGAACCTGCTGCTGAACCTGTGGGCTAAGTCCCAACTCTATCTCCCGCTGATGGGCAGTCTCTCATCATATGGCCAACCTGTCCACAAGCATAGCAAGCGTCCGAACCCTGACGACACTGTCCGGAATGCAATCTATCGCACTGACTACACTGCGGTACTGGAGCTCTCCGCTGACTAAAATCTCCCATAAACTGAGAATTTGAGCCCTTGAACTCTGGCCCTGTCCTGACTGAAAAGAACGATCAAACCTCCTGTCTGAGAATCTAGGAGGCGCACTGGTTGCTGACTGACCTGAGTGCCTAGAATGCATCTGTCTCGATCCCCCTCTATATTCACTGCTCGGTCCCATTGATCTAGCCCTCTGACCTTGTCTTCGATCATTATCACGATCACTTCTTTGCGGTTGTTGTCGTTCCTCAAGATTCTGAGCATGGGCCTGTATTCGGGAAATATCCACCCCGTCTTGCAAAGTGGCCATCAAACAATCTCTAAATAGATGTGGCCCCTAACCACTCACAAACTTATAGACCCGGTCTCCCATGTCGGTCACCTTAGTTGGAGCATACCTAGCCAAGGAATTGAATTTCATACCATACTCTCGGGCACTCATGCTTCCTTGCTTTAGATTCAAGAACCTGTCCGCTCTAGCTCGGCGGACCTCGGGCGGTAAGTAATGATGAATAAAGGCATCCACGAATTCCTGCCAAATCGGAGGAGGCACATTCTCTCCTCTTGACGCCATCCAATTGTTGTACTATAATACCGCCATATCACAGAGTCTATAAGAGGCCAACTCCACGGATTCGGTCTCGGAGGCATGAATTATCCTTAAGGTCCTCAACATTTCATCAATAAAGTTTTGCGGATCTTCATCCGGCTTTGATCCAAAGAATTCCGGAGGATTTAAGGTCATAAAATCACGGGCTCTCATACTAGCTGAACGATCACTCGGGCCCACATTCTGTCGTTGTGCCTGGGCGGCAACCAATTGTGTCAATAACTGTATGGCCTCGGCCACTTGTTGACCCGAAGCGCCCGGTGGAGGGATCGGAGATGAGGCTCCTCCATGTTCTTCTACATCGGGTGAGGCCTCATTTTGTTTCCCTTACATTCATCGGAAGCCCTCGTTCTACCCGCCTTTTCGTCGTAGTTTTGTCCTTCTAGGCGGCTGTAGCTTTTCCCTTCGGCAGCATTTTCTGAAATCAGAACACACTATTAGGAAGGATAAGACCTTATACATGGCTCTACCGCACGATTTCCTAAAAGGAAGGAGGGTCAATTCCCTAAATTCCCTGTAGCCGCTTGTTTATTGATGTGGCGCGCAACACACCATTAATAAGACTCTACTAGACACGGCTCGTAGACACTTCCTAGGACTGAACTGCTCTGATACCACCTCTGTCATGACCTAGCTAGGGGCCGCGTCGGGTACCCGGAGCTAGCCACCGAGCACCGCTTGGTCTACTACTGATCTTACTCATTTAATGCCCTTTTTATCAACTTTGTACACAATCGTAGAAAAATCATATTTTATACGGAAACATAATTGCTTTATATACACTTGCCTCTCGGCCATCAAAATAATATATACAACAATAACATCTTGTAAGACCATCTAACCCACATTTCGTATCTAGAAGCCTCTACTGACATACTGTATACATAGACGGAACAAGAATCCGTCGTGCCCAAAATATGCATATATACCAAAAGGAGAATCATAAGCACCTCCGAACAATGGAGGGCTCTCAATCAGCTGATAGCTACTAAGGATCTGGACCGAGCTCACCTCCCTGTCTACCTGTGGGCATGAACACAGCGTCCAAAGAAAACGGACGTCAGTATGAATATTGTACTGAGTATGACAGGCATAAATAATGAAGAAAGACAATAATAATATAATGAAAACATCAACATGAAACATCTGGATCCGTATGACCATCATAAAAGAAGTAATGCATGCTGTCTTACTCATACTCATTATCATATCATGTATGCATAATGTGTAAGCTGCCCGTCCATGTCAGAATGGTGTGATAATCAATAACATTAGCCCACGTCCAGGCCTCCCGCGTCCGGGGTACCATCTCATGCCGCCCACTAGTGGTGTCTGCCCATGCCAACTGGCCATGGTGTATCCGTATAGCTGCCCGCCTTGGCGGTGACTGCCCGGCAAACTAGGCCCGGTGTAATGCAATCATGACATGCTAATCATAAAATACTTATCATAATATGCTTATCAAAATATACTTGTCATCATACATGCATAAAGACTCTAGAACAACTGCATTCTATCGAGGTGACGTAAGGTCGTGAATCCTCGATTCCATTATGGACATATATGAGCATTCTGCCTTACCTTGAAGGAAATAATACATAAGGTGAGTGTAAGCAATAAATAACGTCATTATCAACATGGCATCATCATATCATATCTGTTTATCTTATATGGGCACTTATGGATATAGGCTTTTAGCTTTCCAAAATATACGAACTCATGAAGAGGAAAAGAATTCATGCTATAGGATTCATGCCATTAGAAAGAAAGGACTAGCCTCACATACCTTTGTCGTTTAGCTAAGCTATCATTCACTGGCACCCCTTTAGTGTCACATCGCTACCTTCACAAGAGAATCCGTATTCACATTAGTTAGTCGACTTAAGGAAACGCGTCACTATTTCTAGAGAAAATTGGGTAGCACTTCGTTTATTTATACTACCTTTCCCACAGTCTATATCAACTCCCTAACGTTCACAACAACATCCACAATATTACAATCAACAACCATCATTTATATACGTTTATCACATTCCACCATTTTCCTCCAATTTTCCCACATTTATCCTTATAACTCATTTTTGTGTTTTCGCACATTTAATACTTGTTTCATGATAGAAACATCATTTATAACTTATTCATAATCACAACACATCATCATTCATGATTCAATTCCACTATCATTCAATGGTGACACTATTCACCCATTCAAGACCCTTTTCCCATGTCTTTCTACAATTCAAGCTTCTTAGTCTTCTAATACTTTAAACAACATGATAAAGTCATGAAACTTACCTTAGGTGATAGTTGAGTTGAAATGCTTCACTTGGACAAAACCCTTGTTCCACCCTTTATGGAATTTCTTGACTTAAATGATCCTTTGATGTGTTTCTTACACTTGGTTTTGGTGGATTGATGAAATTGATCTTAATTCTTCATTTGAGTTCTTGGTTTGGAAGATTTTGGAATGTTCTAGAGAGGGATTGGTTCATGGAGGGAGAAGGAGAAATGAATAAGATTAACTTGGGTCACCTTTTTTATAAAGTTGAAATCTGTCCCGATGCCATTATACGTTCTATTATACGGTCCATATAAATTTATACGATCCGTATAATCGACCGTAAAACTGCTCCAGTGGCTTCCCTTCTCTGTGTCAACTTGACGGTTCATTTTACGGGCCGTATAATGTTATACGGTCCGTATAATCTACCGTAAAACCCACATTTTCTCGACTTCACTCTGTGACACTTCTACGGTTCATTATACGACCATAAAACCATTATACGGTCCGTATAATCGACCGTATAATCCACCAGTTAACTGAATCTTATTTTTGTTACTTCGTTAAATCTCCGATCCTTATGGGACCTTCTTAACAATTATTCATCACTTCGATACCAATCTAAGGGACGTCATTACTCATCAAAACATCGCAGACGCTATGTCTTTTGTTAACCTATTCACTGTACGCTAACGGGAAAATTTTCGAGGTATAACACAAAGCCTCCCCATTTACCCACTTTCTCTCACCCACAAGAAGATGAAGAAGAATAGCCAAGGCAAGGAAAAATAAACCTCCATCTACTCATTTAAAACTTCAAAAATTCCAGGTAAAATTTGTTTCCCCCCTTGCTCCCTAGTTTAACAAGAACACTGCATTTAGGATTAACAAGCCTAGGGGTTGGAATTTTGGTAGTTCAAAGTTGGGGTTTTTGGATTTTGGGTTAACACACCACTAGGATGAATTTTTGGAGTAATATGAACTAGTTAATCATTAGGATAGCCTTCCCCTCGAACACAGTGTGATTATAGCAAAGATTTAAGCGGAAAAACTTTAACATAGTAAAGAAAAAATCTTGGAATAGATTTTGGAGTATCTCAAAATTTTGGGCTAGTTTGTTGTTTGAATAGCACTCCAATAGAGTTTAAACATCATGCACATTGATTTCCTGCCCGATCCGTGCTTCAAAACAAGTTCTTGATCCAAAACGTGGGGTTTGAAATTTGAAAATTTGAGGGATCTACTGGGGAGGACAATGCCGCTACAGCAGTTGACTGACCGCTGTAGCATTGCCACTGGGCACTCAGTTGACCCTGTGGCAGTCATCAAGATTTTGAGGGAGACCGCTGTGGCGGTCTATTGTCCGTCATTGTTGTCACGCCCCAAAACCCACCCTAGACGTGACCAGTATTTGACGTCACGAACAACATCGGAAGAACCTAAAAGATGCAATAACAATATTTGAACCCGTTAGGTTCAATATTCGCCTCCAACAGTTTAAAAAATAAATGTAACAAATCATGAATGTATGAATTAAATTAGCAGAAGTCTTTATTAATCAAATACTTAGTCTTTATTAATCAAATACTTAGTCAAACATAATAACGTGCCCGAGAGCTAATCAATAACTCAACAACTACCCACAAGAATGTATACTATGGAGCTTCTAAGATAAAGGAATAATAGTTTGACTTGTCGGGACATAGCCCGGAAAACTAATAATGAATGAACAAATAAATAGGGTGCCCTACAAATGAATGTGTGGGCTCACCAAATCAGCAACAACAACAAGTCCTTCCTAAGCGCCTGAAGCATCAAGAACCTGCTCTTCTCCGTTACCTAACATACCATCAAAAACAACAATGGTATGCTTGAGTACTTCGTACTCAGTGAGTGCCTCGGGGACAAAAAGTAATACGAAAATAGAGTACAACAATACGTAAAGAAGTCAGTTCTGAAAACTGTATGAAATCAGTGTAAAAAACAGTTATTCAACTGGTGTATCTCAATAAGCATTATCAAAACCGATTAGGAAGCCTCTTGTCAATTACAACTTTCAAATATGCCTTTTAAATTGATCAAGATTGTCAACAACAGTTCCACGAAAGAATAAGAATAACACACATGTCAATACAGGCCCAAGAATCAAGCACATCGAAAGGGTGACTGTAGAGGTTCCCTTGTCACACCGTACCACACCGGAATATGAAATTCAATAGTGGCTATCCTTCCTCCCGAATATCTAGGCATAATCACACCCCTGGTAGCGAGCCCGGAAGTAGCCACTCTTCGTCCCGAATGGCTAGGCATTATCACACTAGAATCCATAGTGGCTACACTTCCTCTTGAGTAGCAAGGCCAAACACAACAACAAAGTTCATAGCATAGAAGCCGATTCACAATTTGTCTCAAAGTATGTCACACCATCAATTAGCATTAAAGTTTATTATGCCACATCGTAAAGATAAATAATTTCAATGAATGTCTTGAAAACATTTACACTTCTTTAACCAAGATTTCAATGTCATCATTTGTCACGACCCAACTAGGGGCCATGACGGGTACCCGGACCTGACTACCGAGCACAAGTTATCATGCTGACTATCATACTCAACCTGGGCATATATCATTCTCAACACAAGCTTATCATGAAACAATTTCCAAACATCTTCCAAAACACATATAAGCATAGGACCATAAGGCTACAAAACTGATGTACAAAATCTACAATGAAAGGGTCACAAAGCATCTACAACCCCCACGTATGCATCTAATAGCCTCTAACTGGTTTGCTAGTGACGGGACAAGACCCCACCATGCCCCATATTTGTATACAAAATAATATACCAATGGGATGCACCTACGGAGTAGTGGGGTGCTCCCGTGATCTACTGAATAAGGTCCTAAGCGTCTGCACCATCTCTCTATCTACCTGTGGGCATGATAACATCATCCATAAAAGAAAAGGACGTTAGTATGAACAATGTACTGAGTATGTAAGGCATATACGATAACATAATAAGGAAATATATAAGGCATAGGAAGAGTAGATAACTGTAACTGCTTGCCTCTTACGGCGGAATCATACATGCTCACATTTACCTTTGAAATATATCATATATATGCATAAAATGTCTGAATCAAATACAACATTTGCCTGCATCCGAGGTAATCATGTCACGCCGCCCACTAGTGGTGTCTACCCATGCCATATAGACATAGTGTAGTAAGCCGCCCGCCTTAGCGGTGCTGGCCGACCACTTAGGCATAGTGTAGTCATCATTATATTCCTAAAATGAAGAATGCATAAGGGCTCAAGTAAGAACTGTGACCCTATCAAAGTGACGTACGGTTGGGAACCTCCGATTACATTATGGAATAATCATCACCGTTATGCTTCACCTTGGGAGAACTAATAACACGAGGTGGGGCAATAACAAGAAGTAACGTCAAAGAAATCATAAAGAGAATAGAATTATCAAACTCATGAAAGCCTCATTATTCACGATCTACCGACTAAACGCTTCCCTGCAAATTCACGATCCTACATTCAACAGAATTCGTACTAAGATTAGATAACCGGAAACATACTTGAAGATAAGTTAAGGCGACTAAGGGCTAACGAAAATTGGGCAGCACTTCCTTTATTTCTAAAACTTTCTCCATATAATATAACAACTCCCAAATGTCAGTAACAACATCCATAATATCGTAATCAATAAACTTTGTTAAGCTAGACATTATTCGATTCTCAAAATTCCTCTCAAAGTCATCCATAACCATGATTGTAACACAACATCATATTCATCCACATATAACGGTTCTTTAACATCCTTCGTATCATTCATAATAAGATTATACCCATAACATGCCAAGAACTATCATTCAAGTCAA
The DNA here is from genome assembly GCF_019175385.1 of Lycium barbarum. Taxonomy (NCBI): domain Eukaryota; kingdom Viridiplantae; phylum Streptophyta; class Magnoliopsida; order Solanales; family Solanaceae; genus Lycium; species Lycium barbarum. The sequence continues at coordinate 35,731,663 of NC_083342.1, read as the reverse complement.
GTCACTATTCAAGAATACCACTATTCCATATTTGAACTCCATATTCGACTTTCTTCCTCCATCCAAGTCATTCAACCATTCAATACTCTTATTAGCGTAAAATGAATACAAAACTCACATATGATTATGTAGGAATGGGTTTTGGATGAAAATACTTCACTTGGAGAAAACCCAACTTCAACACCAAAGAAATTCTTGGCTTCCCTTAACCTTAGTTAGCATCCTTGCACTTGATTCCACTAATTGTTGGTATTTGATGTTTGATCTCTCTTGAATTTATTGGTATGGTGTATGGAATGTTCAAGAGCTCTTGAGAGGTGTGGAGAATGAGTGAAATTAAAAATGAGAACATGGGGTCTCTTTTTATAAAAATTAAAAGCTGCCCGACGAGGATTATACGGACCCTTATATGTTCTGTATAACATTTCGGTCCGCATAAGTGACCGTATAATACCTCAAGTGAAAGACCCTTCTCTGGACAGGTTATACAGTCCCTTATATGGACCGTAAAAGTTACACGGACTATATAACTCACATTTTTCGGAAGTCGATCCCATTTTTTCGTTTGACTTTCAATCCTTGTGGAGCCTTCTTGACACTTGTATAATACTTCATTAACCATCTAAGGATCCTTATAACTTCTTATCCTGGCATTGCTAAATCAATTTTAGCTCAGTACTTTGCAAAACCTTTCAGAAACACGACTTATACTTCATCTTCCTCAACGAACTTTCTTCTTTTTCCTCAAATGTGTTTGGAATATTAAATAGAATAGTTAATTACCCCTTCTTACTTGTAGGGACATCATATACATCTTACCCTGCGTTAGTCTATTTACCGCACAATGACATGAAATTTTCCGAGGTGTAACACTCTCCTCCCCTTAGAAACATTCGTCCCCGAATGTTAAGTTCTCGGGAATTCTATAGATATTTCGCCAGAGTTTCCTTTATAATATGGCACTACCATACTGTCAAAACAACCCACAATAACATTGCCTCACAGGGCTACAACACAATGATATGAAAATATGGCCACACGCGACCAAAAGCATTAAAATAAAGCATTACATACCTTATGATAATGGTGTCTCACCTTGAATCTCTCACGAGGGTGGAAACAATTGCGGATATTTGGATTTCATGTCTTCTTCCGCTTCTCAAGTCATTTCCTCTCGTTTATCGTTTCTCCACAAGTCCTTAACCGAGGCTACCTCTTTGTTTTTGTGTCTCCGCACTTGTCTATCCAGTATGGCAAAGGGTACCTCTTCATAAGCCAACCATTCGGTAACTTGAACATCATCCACTGGCACAATTCTAGATGGATCTCCAACACATTTGCGGAGCATCGACACATGGAAAATCGGATGAGCTGGCTCAAGTTCTGAAGGTAAGTCCAGCTCATAAGCCATTTGGTCCACTTTGCGGACAATCTTATAAGGTCTAATATATCGGGGACTAAGCTTGCCCTTCATGCCGAATCTCATTACACCTTTCATCGGCGACACTTTTAGGAATACCTAATCATTGATTTGGAATTCCAAGTCTTGTCGGCGGTTGTCCACATAGGATTTTTCACGACTTTGGGCTGTCAACAATCGGTCTCTGATAATCTTGATCTTTTCCACCGCTTGCTGAATAGATTCTGTACCTATTTGTTGTGTCTCCCCGACTACAAACCATCTAATTGGTGACCTGCATCTCCTTCCATACAGAGCTTCATACAGAGCTATCTGGATATTGGAATGATAACTCTTGTTATAGGCAAATTCAATAAGTGGCAAATGATTCTCCCAATTTCCTTCGAAATCCAGTACACATGCCCGCAACATATCTTCTAAGGTCTGAATAGTGCGTTCAGCTTGTCCATCAATTTGTGGATGAAATGTTGTGCTGACCCTCACTTGAGTTCCCAAAACTTCTTGAAAAGACTTCCAAAATTTAGAAGTAAATTTTGCTCCTCTGTCTGTGATAACCGACACTTGGACACCATGAAGTCGCACTATCTCGTTAAGATATAGCCTTGCATAATCTTTCGTTAAATATGTGGTTCTGACTGGAAGAAAATGAGCTGATTTCGTGAGTCTGTCAACAATCACCCATATGGCGTCATATTTGCGTCGGGAACGAGGTAAACCTACAATGAAATCCATGTTGATCACTTCCCATTTCCAGGTTGGAATTTCCATGGCTTGTAACAGTCCTCCTGGCTTTTGAATTAATTTTCACTTGTTGACAATTTGGACACTAAGCTACAAATTCTGCTATGTCCTTCTTCTTTCCATCCCATCAATATATTGACTTAAGATCATGGTACATCTTTGTCGCTCCTAGATGAATAGAATAACGGGAGTGATGAGCTTCTTCGAGAATCTATCGACATAGTCTTGCCACAACTGGCACACATAGCCTGCCTCGATACCTAAGAACTCTATCTGCAGAAACATCAAATGGCGACTTTTCTTTCTCAGGAAATGTATCTCTATAGTGAGTCAACTGGGGATCTTCATATTGGTGCTTTCTCACCTCCATATCCAAGGATGAAAAAGTTGTGTTATGAACAGTAACTACGGCATTGCCCGAATCAATTAAACGAACTCCCAGGTTAGCTAGCTGATGGAGCTCGCGGACTAATTCTTTCTTCTCCTCCTAAACTTGACATAGGCTGCCCATAGATTTGCTGCAGAGAGCATCAACCACCACATTTTCTTTTCTCGGATGATATAGTATACTCACATCATAATCTTTCAATAACTCCAACTATCTCCTCTGTCGAAGATTCAACTCCTTTTGCTTGAAAATATATTGGAGACTCTTGTGATCTATGTAAATATCAACATGTACACCGTACAAATAATGTTTCCATATCTTTAGTGCATGAATAACTGCTGCTAATTTCAGATCATGGGTCGGGTAATTCTTCTTATGTGTTCGCAGTTGCTTGGAAGCATATGTTATAACCTTCCCATGCTACATTAATACACAACCTAACCCAACACCGGAGGCATCATAATAAATAACATAGGTTTCTGACCCTTCTGGAAGTGTCAGGACTGGGGCCGAAGTCAATCTATTTTTCAATTCCTGGAAACTACGTTCCCAGGCATCTGTCCATTGAAATTTTGCTGATTTCTGAGTTAACTTCTTCAATGGTGCTGAAATAGAAGAAAACCCTTCCACAAATCTTCTATAGTAACCTGCTAATCCCAAGAAGCTACGGACTTCTGTATGCGCTTTAGGCCTCGGCCAAGTCTTCACAGCCTCAATCTTTTGAGCATCAACCCGAATGCCCTCAGCTGAGATAATATGGCCCATAAAAGTTAGAGAATTTAACCAGAACTCGCATTTTGAAAACATACCATACAATTCACGAGTATGAAGAATTCCCAGGACAGTACATAGATGGTCTGCATGCTCGACTTCTAACCGAGAATATACTAGAATATCATCGATAAACACGATCACAAATAGATCTAGGAAAGGCCTAAATACATTATTCATCAAATTCATAAACACTGCAGGAGTGTTAGTCAACCCAAATGACATCACCCAAAATTTATAATGACCATATCTAGTTCTGAAAACCATTTTCGGATGTCTTCCTCCTTGACTCTCACTTGGTGATACCCCGATCTCAAATCAATATTTTAAAATCACTTGGCACCTTGCAATTGATCAAACAAATCGTTTATTCTCGAAAGTGGGTATTTATTCTTGATTATCACCTTGTTCAATTGTTTATAATCAATGCACATTCGTAGGGCCTTACAAACAAGATAGGTGTTCCCCATGGTGTTGAACTAGGCCTAATAAATCATTCTCGAGCAAATCTTTTAGTTGTGCCTTTAGCTCTTTTAATTCTCCTGGAGCCATTCTGTAAGGAAGTATAGAAATAGGCTCGGTGTCCGACAGCACATCAATGGTAAAATTAATTTCCCCGTTCCGATGGAACACCTGGAAGTTCATCTGGAAATACATCCGGAAACTCATTTACTATCGGGACGGATTGAAAAGTCGGCGGCTATTCTTCGATGTTATGAACTCAGACTAGATGATAAATATAGCCTTTAGCGATCATCTTCTGTGCCTTAAGGTAGGAAATAAACCTACCTCTTGGGGATGCTATTTTACCTTTCCATTCAAGCATTAGTCTCCCGGAAATTGGAACCAAACTATTTTCGTTCTACAATCCACATTAGCATAACAAGAAGCCGACCAATCCATGCCCACAATCACATCAAAATCTAACATTTCCAGCTCAATCAAAATCAGCTATAGTCTGACGTTTACATACCACAATCACACAATTTCTATATACTTGTCTAGCTATTAATGGATCACCAACCGGAATAGATACCTCAAAAGGATTAATTGGCTCGGGTTTCACACCAATACGGCCAACAATATAATGAGTGATATAAAACAACGTAGAACCCGGATCAATCAGTGTCTAAACATCATGGGAGAATATGGATAGTATACTTGTAACCACATCAAGGGAGGACTCAAGATCCTGTCATCCGGCTAAACCATAAATACAGGCTGGGGGCACCTGAACTTGATGCTACCCCTCTGCCCCTACCACGGCCTGCTAAAGCCTGGGGATTCTGCCCTGCGGGCGCACAGACGAAGAAGAGCCAGCTTGTAATCCTATAGGCTGGGACCCAACTCTACCACCCATCGATGGACAATCACGCATCATATGCCTAACCTGACCATAGGCATAGCAAGCATCTGAGCCTTGGCGACACAGACCCAAATGTAATCTCCTACACTAACTGCATAGTGAGACCGATGGTCTTCCCTGACTAGGATCTCCTCCAAACTGGGAACTTGAAACTCTCTAGCTATGACCTTGTCCTGAATAAATAGGGCGATAAAATCTCCTAGCCGTAAATCGAGGAGGTGCACTAGTCCCAGATTGGTCTGAATATCTGGAATATGGCTACCTTTGACCCCCTCTGTACTCGCAACTAGCACCAACAGAGATGGCCCTCTTACTCTGTCTTCTGTCTACATTACGCTAACCTCGGTGCGGTTGCTGCTGCTCTTCTAAATTCTGGGCATGGGCCTGGATACGGGAGATGTCCATCCCCTCCTGCAATGAAGCTGTCAAGCAATCTTTGAACAAATGTGGCCCTAAGCCACTCATAAATCAATGTACTTTGTCTCCCATATCGACTACCATAGTCGGACCATACCGGGCAAATGAATTAAAATAGAGAATATACTCCCGAGCACTCATATTTCCTTACTTTAGATTCTGAAACCTATCAGCTCGGGCCCTTCGAACCTCGGGTGGAAAATAGTGACGAAGGAAAGCATCTACAAATTCCTCGAAGAGGTGCGTTTTCAATCCTCGAAGATATCCAGTTATTATACCATAGAACGGCAACATCCTGCAGTCTATAGGACGCTAACTCCACTGACACAGTATCAGAAGCATGTATAATCCTTACCGTCCTCAACATCTCGTCTATAAAACCCTGCGGGTCTTCATCCGACTTGGACTTGAAAAATTCTGGCAGGTTCAAACTCATAAAATCACGGGATCTGGCACTACTGGCTCTATCACCCAGACCCGCACTCTGCTGTTGGGCCTGAGCAGCAACTAGCTGAGTCAATAGCTAAATAGCCTCGGTCATATGCTAAGTCGAAGCACCCGGTGGAGGAACTGGAGGCACTGAGGCTGAAGGTGGAGCCCCTTCATGCTCCTCCGAAACAGGCGGAGTGTGAGAGGTATGAGATGGAGCCTCATTGTGGGACTACCCCTCCTTTACATGTACTGGTGGCTCTGGTTCGACCCGCCTTCCTACCGCAGTCATGCCCTTCGGGGCGGCTGTTGCTTTCCTCTTTACCGACATCGATGAAATCATAATGCACAATTAGGGAAAAGAAAATCTTATAACATAGCTCTATCGCACGATCTATGAAGAAAAAAGATGGTCATTATTCCTAAATGCCCCGCAACCTCTTGTTTATAAGTGTGGTGCGCTTCACACACATAAATAAGACTCTGCCGGATACATTTTGTAGACACACCCTAGTATGTAACCGCTCTGATACCACATTTGTCACGACCCAACTAGGGGCCATGATGGGTACCCGGAGCTGATTACCGAGCACCACTTATCATGCTGACTATCATACTCAACCTGGGCATATATCATTCTACACATAAGCTTATCATGAAACAATTTCCAAACATCTCCCAAAACGCATATAAGCATAGGCATATAAGGCTACAAAAATAATGTACAAAATCTACAATGAAAGGGCCACATAGCATCTACAACCCATACGTATGCATCTACGAGCCTCTAACTGGAATACTGGAATCCTAGTGACAGGACAGGACCTCGCCATGCCCTATATCTGTGGACAAAAGAATATACCAATGGGCTGCACCGCTGAAGTAGTGGGGTGCTCCTGTGATCTGCTAAATAAGCTCCTAAGCATCTGCACCGTCTCCATGTCTACCTGTAGGTATGAACACAACTTCCATAAAAGAAAAGGACATCAGTACGAACAATGTACTGAGTATGTAAGGCATATAAGATAACATAATAAGGAAATATAGAAGGCATAGGAAGAATAGTTAACTGTAACTGCTTGCCTCTTACGGCAAAATCATACATGCTCACTTTTACCTTTAAAACATATCACGTATACATGCATAAACTTTCTGAATCAAATACATCATTAGCTCGCGTACGGGCCTCCCACATCCGGGGTAATCATGTCACGCCGCCTAGTAGTGGTGTCTGCCCATGCCATATAGACACGGTGTAGTTAACCACCCGCCTTAGCGGTGCTGCCCGGCCACGTAGGCATAGTGTAATCATCATTATATTCCTAACATGAAGCATGCATAAGAGCTCAAGTAGGAACTGTAACTCTATTGGAGTGATGTAAGGTCGGGAACCTCTGATTACATTATGGAATAATCATCACTGCTATGCATCAGCTTGGGAGAACTAATAACATGAGGTGGGGCGACAACAAGAAGTAACGTCAATGAAATCATAAAGAGAATAGAATTATCAAACTCATGAAAGCCTCATTATCAATATCATTATCATAGAACATGTTACACCTCGGAAAATTTCCCGTTGATACGCAAGTGAACGAACTAGTGATGTGTACGAGGAGTGAGAGAGTATATTGTTTCATGAGAAATGTGCGTAAATGGACGAGAATGATTAGAATGAAAAGTCGAGCAATTTGAAAAGTTGAAAGTTGGCAAAACTGCCCAATGGTCGTAAAGTGCAAAATACGGACCGTAAACTGGTATACGGTCCGTAAACTGGAAGGTCGTAAACTGCCATGCAAGGCTTCGACTTTCTGCCCAGTGGAGAAATGGTAAAATACGACCAGGAGGACGGACCGTAAAGTGATTTACGGCCCGTAAACCATGGTCGTAAATCACCATGCAAGCAGCCTAAAGTTTCTGGCGCTGCTTAAGGTTAAAGACGACCACGAGGGATGGTCCATAAACTGAAATACGGAACGTAAACCTCCATGGACGACCACTGTTCACCCCAGCACAGATTTTCAGTTCATTAAATATAAGGACCAAGACTTTTTTTATTTCATTTCTACACTACACCACTTCTCTCTAGAATCATCTCTCTACATTTATTTCATAAGTTTTCAAGGACTATAAGCCACCAACAACATAAACAAGTGAATCAAGTGTAAGCAAGCCATTAAATACCATTCAAGTCAAGAAATGCAAATGGAGAAAAACTAGGGTTTTGCTCAAAGTGGAGTATTATTAACCAAAGCTTGTTCCTATAACTTCTAAGGTAAGATTCATGATTTTTACATGATGTTTAAGGTATTTAAGAGTTTAAATACATGGATTGTAGAAAATATGGTCAAGTAGGTCATGAATGATGAATAGTGGCATTTTGAGGAATAGTTTGAATTGAATCATGAATGTTGTTGTGTTGTGATATGAATGCATTATAAATGTTACTAAGATCATGAACTAGACACTTTAGACGAATGGACGAAGTTGGATGTTATGACCATGAATATGGGTGAATTAGAGGCAAATTAAGGAGTCTAAATAATGTGGATAACGTGAATGACTAATGGCCATTGTTATGATACTAATGAAGGTATAGACGCTAGCATTGGAAGGAAGCGTACAAGTGTAGAATAGTCCGACGAAAAGGTATGTAAGGCTAACCCTTCTTTCATAAGGCATGGTTCCTTGGCCAAACTCTTAAATCCTCTATATGAGTATGTTGTATTCAAGTGACTGACACTCTGGGCTCATAAGCTCACGACCCTCGATACGTGTTACGAATGTACTACGCACCCCATTGACGAGTAAGTATAAGATAGAGATGTAGCGAAAACGATGATGATAGTGATGACGATGATGATTATAATGATGCTATAGGTGCCTACGGGCTATTATATTCACATGTTCCTATGAAGGGCTATAATGACACCCCGAGCTTATAATGTCGGGTAGAATATATGTATATGGATGTATATATATGTATGTATATGATTACATAATGCGCGCACACATCTGCAGATGGTACGGATAATCCTGAAGCCTTGGTAGGGCCAGGTAGAAATAACATTGAGCCTTGGTTGGCCAAGTACGTATGAAACACCGAACCTTATGGTCGGGTACGCTATGTATGTACATAAGTGTATGGCTATGTATATAATATGAATATGAATGTGAAAAGACTATGTATACGAATACGAACCCTATTATGAAATACGCATGAGAAATGGAAAGTTCCTATGAAAGGCAGGTAAGTGCCATGATGATGATATTATTGTCTTCCCTGCTATGCCACTTCATATATTATCTATGATGCTTCTACATTGATGTTGATCATGTTTTACATACTCAGTACATTCTTCGTACTGACGTCCTTTTGTTTGTGGACGCTGCGTCATGCCCGCAGGTGCACAGGGAGACAGACTTGATCCATAGCTGCTTATTCAGAGATTACATAGCGGAGCTCCATTTCCTTCGGAGCCATAATTATGGGCATAGCGGGGTCCTGTCCCGCTCATGTGATGTGTTATACTCTTCCTCGAGGCTCGTAGTCATGTGTATATAGTTAGACATGTCCGGCCTTGTCGGCCTATGTTTTGTATATCATTTTGTCGGCCACGTTAGCCCACGTACATTGATGTGGCATAGATGCCTATGGTGATATAAATGTACCGTTGTCCAAATGGGACTAGTTGATGAATTAATGGAATTGTATGTATAATTATGTGGCTCACCTAGATGTAAGTATAAGAGTAAGCTAAGAGGGTGCTCGGGTGGGTTAGCACCGGGTGCTCGTCGCGGCCCCGAGTCGGGTCGTGACAAAAGTGGTATCAGAGCAGTTCAGTCCTAGGGTGTGTCTACGAGCCGTGTCTAGTAGAGTCTTGGTTACGGGTGTGTTGCGCGTCACACTTATAAACAAGGAGCTGCGGACAATTTAGGAATATATGACCTTCTTTCTTCATAAGAATCGTGCGATAGAGCTATGATGTAGGAAATTCTTGCTCCTAAATCGTGTGTTGTGTATTTCAGAGATGCCTAAAAAGAAAAAGGCTACATCAGCCCAAAAGGGCAAGACGGTGGCAGAAAAGCGGGCTAAAAGAGCACCGCCACCGGTAGCAGAGAAAAGTGAGTTCCAGAGTGCGGCTCAATCTCAGTCCTCCCAGACAGTGCCTATTACTAAGGAGCGTGAGGGAGCCTCAGCCCCAGCTCCAGCACCTCCAGCTCCTCTACCAGATGCTTCGGGCCAAGATGTGAGAGAGGCCATTAATTTTTTGACACAGTTGGTTGCGGCCCAGACTCAGAGGCAAAGCTTGAGGCAAGGCGACAGGGCTGTTAGTGCAAGGGCCCGTGACTTCATTACTTTGAAACCCCCGGAATTCTTTGGGTCGAGACCGGAGGAGGATCCTCAGGACTTCATAGACGGTATGTTGAGGACGCTCCGATTGATACATGCTTCAGACACTGAGTCGGTAGAGCTAGCGTTGTATAGGTTGAGGGATGTCTCAATCCAGTGGTATACGGTTTGGATGGCTTCACGGGGAGCCAATGCACCTCTCCCGGTATGGCAAGAGTTTGTTGATGCTTTTCTCCGTCACTATATGCCTCCAGAAGTTCGGCGAGCAAGGGCCGATAAATTATTAAATTTGAGGCAAGGTAGCATGAGTGCTACAGAGTATAGTCTCCGCTTCAACTCCTTGGCCAGGTATGCTTCGGCCATGGTAGCGGATATGGGTGATCGGGTGCACCGATTCGTGAAAGGCCTAGGGTCACACTTAATGGATAAATGCTTGACTGCGTCCCTTCAGGATGGCATGGATATTGCACGCATTCAGGCACATGCTCAGGAATTAGAGGAACACCTACAGCAGCGGAGAAATGAACGTGAGCAAGACAGGGGACATAGCAAGAGGGCTAGACCTTCGGGTTCGATAAGTGAGTCCAAGAGCGGGCACAGACAACAGTTCCCCAGGCATTCAGGCTATCCTACGACAAGTACACATCCACAGTTTACGGGGCAGAGAATTGTCAGATCTACTCATTCCGGGACGAGTCAGGGTTACTCGGGGTCTCTGTTTAGAGATGATTCAGGCCAGTCAAGGCCACCTGTACCACGATGTTCCTAGTGTGGGAAGTTGCATTGGGGTCGATGCCGATTGGGCTCGGATGGTTGCTATTCATACGGTCAACCAGGCCATATCATGCGTGATTGCCCATCAGTATAAAGTAGAGGTAGGACCCATCCAGCAGGGTCGGCAGCCGGATCATCAGCATCTGTACGCCCCAAAAGATTGAGGCAGTGAAGACTTGGCCAAGGTCCACGACCCCTACGGAGGTTCGTAGCTTTTTGGGCTTAGCAGGTTATTACAGAAGATTTGTTGAGGGTTTCTCTTCTATTTCTGCACCGCTTACAAAGTTGACTCAGAAGTCAACCAAGTTTCAATGGACAGACGCTTGCGAACGTAGTTTCCAAGAGTTAAAGGGTCGATTGACTTCTGCCCCAGTTCTGACACTTCCAGATGGATTGGAAGGATACGTTGTTTATTGCGATGCTTCAGGTGTTGGGCTAGGTTGTGTATTGATGCAACATGGCAAGGTGGTTGCGTATGCTTCCAGGCAGTTACGGAAACATGAGCAGAATTATCCTACCCATGACTTAGAATTGTCCGCGGTGGTCCATGCATTAAGGATATGGAGACATTACTTATATGGTGTCCACGTGGATATTTATACAGATCATAAGAGTCTCCAGTACATCTTCAAGCAGAAAGAGTTGAATTTGCGGCAACGACGATGGCTAGAGTTGCTAAAAGACTATGATGTTGAAATCCTGTACCACCCCGGAAAGGCAAATGTTGTGGTTGATACTCTTAGCCGTAGGTCGATAGGAAGTCTAAGTGATGTACGACCAGAAAAGAAAGAGATGGCCCGTGATCTTTAGCAATTAGCTAGCCTAGGAGTCCGAGTGGTGGACTCAGGTAGCAGCGGAGCTGCTATTCATAATTTAGCAGTTTCATCGCTAGTAGCGGAAGTTAAAGAGCGACAATATGAGGATCCCACGCTAATGCAGTATAGAGATGCACTCACTCAGAAAAAAGAGTCATCGTTTGATATTTCAGGAGACGGAGTTCTCCGATGTCGGGGCCGATTATATGTTCCCGATGAGGCAGGTCTACGCCACCAGATTTTGAGAGAAGCTCATTGTTCCCGTTACTCCATTCACCCTGGAGCGAAGAAAATGTATCACGATCTTAAGCCCGTATATTGGTGGAATGGTATGAAGAAAGATATAGCGGAATTTGTGGCTCAATGTCCTAATTGTCAACAGGTGAATTCGTGAGTCATACTATATGCCAAAGAACGCATTAATGTCGCTTAATGTTTTAGTGGTTGTTGTGATGACTTTTATGTTGGAAATAAGAGTTTAATGTCGCAAGTTGATATGGTAAGTGTTGCGGACTGATTTGGAGAATTATGTGCAATTAATGCAACTTTTATTTTCATGAGAATAGCATTGTTAGAATGTGGATTATTGGTGCAAATCATGATTCGAAAGTCGGAAGTGTGTATAGCGAGGTTCTCGGGTTTGGGACTGTTTTCGGGAAAATTGGAGCGATTGTTGGATTGTTGGAAATATTGTGTAAATTGTTTAAAATGTCCTTGAATATTGTTGGTATGGGTTCGGGTTGGAAATTGAATGTATGAGCGGTGATGTGGCTTGAATGTAAGCCGTCGAATTGAATATTATGAATGTTGTTGAATGATGAAAAAGAGAGTTATTAATGTTATACTGCCTTTCGGATTTTTCATTGGGGTTGTTAGGTTGGTTATTGTTGTGGTGATTGTTGATTTGGCCGAGTTAAATTCTCGGGGTTGGCCTTTTTACAGGGGAAATGCTGCCCAAATTTCTGTAGAATTGAGTGTTAGTTTGGAATAAATCGCCTAAGTGCCTATGTTTAATGTTTGATATTCGTTGACGTATTTGTAGACCTTGGGGAGCCCGAGGCGTAGGTTGGGATTAGCTTGAGTTGGGCTAGCTTGGAGTGCCTACGAGGTATGTAAAGCTCAAACCTTCCTTCTTTTGGCATGCCTTAGTTATACATAGGTTATATCACGAGCCTCGAGGAAATTCTAAATTCGCAATCCGAGTACATTATGACTCTTATATATTTCTTGGCACTCGTATGTTTGATGTGATGAAATATGAATCCTTATGTCTTCGAAATAACTGATTTCCAAATGTTTCACAAAAAGTTTTGTTTTAAAGAATTCCGTAATTATGGACGCCGTATCTTTCACATAAAAGCTCGGATTGCTTCAATATTTTCGTAGGAGTTTGTATGGCGTATAATGAGTATGTTCTCCATAGGCGGGCCCGGCTCGGGTCTATACTGTTACACCCCGTAAGAGTCTGTGCTATTTTAATTAAGACAAGAAAGAATGAGTTAAGAAAGTTCAAGGAAAGTTAATCGAGTTAGTAAGAATATCGTTATATATATGGTTGCCTTAAGTATCCCGAGGTGACATCGTAAGCTAAAGGATTTGAAACCGCGTTATGAGCGTATATGAGGTAATGTGAGTGCCCTTTTAAAGTATTTGAGATTATTAGTAATGATATAGAAGATGGATAAAAGATATGAATATATTTTTGCGATTGGAGTTTTGTCGAAGCTTCGTAAGTTCTCCAGTTACGTTTAAGGTTATGGTGATTCTCCGGACCCTTCGAGACGTGTATGGATTGTTATGTATGTATATGGGTATGTATATGTATGTATAAGAGGTTACATGAGAGTTGGAAGAGGATTAGAAGATAAACGAATCTAAACAAAATGAATCGGAACAACTTCAGTAAAATCTCGGACCAGATTTTTAGCCCATATTGTTGGGGGCATATCTCCTAGTATATGAGGAGTTTTAAGGTGTTTCAAAATCCTAAAATGAAGTTCATCGAGTCTAGTTTCCAACGCAACAAACCGCTCGTCAAAATGATATTTGGATAAGGAAATATGGACGATGCAATTTGGGCTGGCAGTGCAGCAAGTTTGGACCCGACCCAAACACTAATGTTTCGGCCCATGAGGCCCATTAACGTTAATATATATGGCAAATTCACTTGAGGGATGATCATTTTCAGCTAATATCCTCCAAAAACATTAGAGAGAGAGAGAGAGATATCCTAGGCTAAGGAAGCCATTTTGATCAAAATCCGAGCTCCGAATCCCGAAGCTCATGAAGAGAAAAACGTTGTACGTTGCGTTGCCTTCAATTTGAGATAAATATTGGTCTTGGGGGATGAAATTTTCGTGGTGGAGCTTCTGATAAGGTATTTATAAAATTCCTTTTATGTTATTAAAGTGTTTATTTAGAGTTTTAACGAATTAGAACGGAGAAAACAACATTATAAACTCATTTGTTGTTTTGTTGAAATTTATGGGTGAGGGGCTGTTTTAATTGAAATTGATGGACTGATTTGAATTAATATTTTGGTTGTTGTAATCATGGATATGTGAGGAGAGTGAAGGAATTTAATGGTTAGAGTTGGAGTTAAATTGTTGTGGGTTGTTGTAAGGATTATAGAGATAATAATGTGGTTTTATTGCACATGAGTAGATGATGTGGTGTCGAGTGGATGCTGTTGTATTTCCCTGAAATTTTCTGAAAATATTGCATGAAATAAGGTATAAGAAGTGCATATGGGCTGCTTGGTGTATTGCAAGTGTTCGTTAGAATTTCGGGCATCGTTATGTTACAGTTGGGGGCTGTTTTGATATGTTGTTGTTCTTGTTGAAATAAAAGAATTGAAGATATGGTTGTGTCCATATGTTATTGTTGGTATTTCTGTGTCAACAGGAGAGCAATTGGAAATTCGGATAGACGAGTTTATAGGGGAAATGCTGCCCAAATTTTTATAGACAAGTGATGAGTTAAAGATTGAATACCAAAAGCCTTATAGTTAACAATTGGTAAAAATGACCATTTGTAGGTTTTGGGCGAAATGGAGATTGAGTTTGGACAAGCGTGAGTAGCGCGAAAGGTATGTAAAGCTTATCCTTTCCTTCTTTGGCATGCCCTAGGTCTACTAGGTTGAGATTTCGGCCTCGGGGACCATCCTGCTCATCGTAACCCGAGATTAGTTTTCTTTACTATTCATTCAATAGAATTGAATTATAAAAGGTGCATTTTACTAGAAAAGTGGTTGGACTTCCAAAACGTTTACAAATGTAACCCGATCGTTCTAAAACTTTCTTGGATGACTCCGTAGAGTCTAATAGGCGTGATTCTCGTCCGCCGCCTCGACTTGGCCCGAGGTGGGCCCACTATCCCCGATGCCTCTCTTATTGTTCTGTTTGTCTTATTCCCGTACGGTAAGTCAAGGGAACTCATGGTTATTGTTCCGACTACTAAACGGGAGATATTTTATCTATCCCGAGACCGATTTTAATGATTATTGACCCAATTGTGGGGACCGAAACCCTGACATGTGATGTACGACTTTAACCAATGTACTCTTGTCCGGAGTTCGCAGGTAACTCCTGGTTATTATGCTGTTCACTATATGATAGGTGTTATGACCACCTTCATGAGCATTATAAAATGTTTTTGACATCTAAAGCATTTTTAAAAATCTTACCCTGAGATTCTGGACAAACTACTTATTTTCTTTATTTTCCGATATACGATTTTGGTATACCTGAGTCCTGTGTGATGCATGATCCTGGCATGTGTGATTATGTTTGGAAAGTGATAATTTGGCATTTTGTCTGGTTATCTTATGTGTTACCGAGTCCCGGGCCGGTTATGTGAATATGCGCATATGTGATATTGGCCGCTGGACCCTCGACCGTGGCGTGCCCGACATTGACTGCTGGACCCTTGACCGCGTCATGCCGGACGTGTGGCATTGACTGCTGGACCCTTGACTGCGTCTGCCACACTTGTGATTATGCCGACATAGACCGCTGGAACCTTGACCGCGGTATGTCGAACTTGTGATAGAAAACCGCTGGATACTTGACCGCGGTATGTGTGATTGTGACCGCTGGACTTATAGCCGCGGAAATTGTGCGTTGATTCTTCTATGTGTGTGAAACAAAGATGTTTTCCAAAAGAAAGCAAACATTTTGTCATCCCGATTGCCGTGTTGATTTCTCCGGAACTTCTTTTGCCTGTTGTACGCCGGATACGACTCCTTAGTATGCTGGCTATTGTGCTCGCTTTCTATATATCGTATTTCAGTTGTGACTTTGCTTTCTGTGTTGTATGCTTTACATACTCAGTACATATTTCGTACTGACCCCCTCTTTTCGGGGGGCTGCGTTTCATGCCGCGCAGGTACTCCCAGGTGAGTTGAAGACAGTATAGAAGATGTTCCAGTGCCGATGGCAAGCTCCATTTGTTCCTGGAGTGCTGCCGAGTCAGAGTTGGTATGTTATGCTTTCTGGATTACGTTAGAGACTTTGCAGACAGCGTCGTGGGTATTGGTTGTCAGTCTGTAAGCGGCTCCGTCAGCCAAAATGTCGGTCTGTGTTATGTACTGAATTTTGTATGATTATTGATTCGTCATGCTTGGAAGCTACGTGAAAGAATATTTCTGGAAAAAAAACATTTACGATGTATTTCATCTCATTTGATTTGAAAAGTTTGACATGATTTTATGTGCAGCAAGAGTTTGAGGGTTCGCTCGGCCCTAGGTAGGGTCGGGTGCCCATCACACCCTAGCGGAATTAGGGTGTGACAAAGTGGTATCAGAGCAGGTCTGTCCTAGGGGTTGTCTGCAAAGCCGTGTCTAGTAGAGTCTTGTTTATCGGTGTGTTGTGCACCACATCGATAAACAGGAGGCTACAGGGAATTTAGGGTGTTACCTTTCTTTGGATCTTAGATCGTGCGATAGAGCCAGCCATAAGAAATGAAATTCCTCTTACTAACCTTTGATTTCAGCTGAAGAATGATATCGACAAAAGAAAGTGACCGATGATATTGAAAGCTACACAATACGCAAGTAAGTTATGGTACGAAAGAGGCGTGTCGAGTAAGGTAAGAATATTGGAATTTGTTTGAAATGTGAGATTTGAGGATGAAAGAGAAGGTGGATAGAAAAGTACAACAGAACAGATAGTTAAAGGATCAGGTACGTCTCGAGGTGCCATATGTGAGGTAAGTCCCGACACCTTTATACTTTTATTTGAAATTGTTAGCCCTGTGTGGCTATGATACGATGTGTATATACGTATGTGTGTTGGCCCTGTGAGGCATGGTCGGTATTTCCTGCGTGCAGGTTTTGGGATAGTAAGAAATACAGAGGAACCTCTGCCCAAATTTTTCCAGAAATATGAATAGGAAAATGAGATATAAGTTCTTAGCATGTTTTGAAAGTCGATACCGATAGGGAAAATCTATTATGTTGGATTAAATTCTAAGAGATACCCTCCATGTCATTCGTAAGAAGCATCATCCTTACTTGGGAAATTTTAATTTGGGAAAGCATATATGATCAGCAAATTTCTGGAGATCATTTCAGGAGGGATTGGGGACCCAGGTGAACCTGAGTAAAGGGGCGATAGAAGAGTTGAGTCAAAAATAGAGAAACGACACGACATAATATGCTTGAAGTGTTATAAGTAGGATTAAGGGAAATTGCGAAATGGTTTAAGTGAGATGGTCAGAACGAGCTAGTTACTAGAAGACAGTGAATTTAAAGAGAACGAGCAAGAAGAACTCGACTTAAGCTTCAAGTATAGATGGATATGGTAAGTTGCAGTCGATTACGGAGGTAGCTAAATCGTGTCTACTATATTTGGAAGATCAATATTAACAGATGTCAGGTGGAGAATGGCATTAGTCTAAGTAAAGAAAGGCACAACATGATAGATGAGTTCAAGTTACAAGTGAATCGTTATAAGATCACCAGAAGCAGTATAATTATGTAGGACTAATTTTGTTATGTCTCGTGTTTTCGCATGATTGGAAATCTTGAAAATAATTAAGACTTGTGTGTTATGAGGAAATATTTTGATTCTAGTTGACATGACTATGTTGGTTATGAAACTATTGGTGCTAAGTCATTGGGGAAGGCCGAGGGTAAATTTGGAATTTCGGAAATTAGTTTCGGGAATTACAAAACGAGACTTCAATGGATTGGGCCAAGGAAAAAAAGAAAAAAAAAGTAGGCCCAAGAATTAGGGGATGGCCGGCCAAAGGCTTGGCCCAAGCCCCATATTAAGTGGTCATGTGACTTTCACATGACCCTTAATTTGGATATATATCAATTCTACTGTTTAGAAATTTCAAGAAGATAAAACACAACTCAACTTTGAGCTATTACTCCCTCTCGGCCGAACCCCCTTTGAGAGAAAGAAAAATTTTTCTAGCTCTTGTTTGTGATCCAAAAATCTTGTTCTTTCCATATTTGTAGTGTACTCAAGACGCTCTCCGACGTGATATAATTAGTTAAGCGAAAGAGCGACGTTTGCGGCAAATCGGAATTTCAAGAATAAGGTATGATTTCTATGTTTTTATGTTATGAAATGGGTATATATGTGGTAGTGATTAAAGTTGCATGAAGATTATGGAATTGTGTTGTGTTGAGCATGGCCGTGTGTGTGTGTGAAGGGTGTGTTTGGCCGTGAGCCATATTGGTGTAGGAGGAGTAGTGAATTTGATCTTGTTTAGTTTTTTCAATGTGTCGTTCTGGCCATTATGTCGTAAATGAACGTTTAAGGAATTGAATTGGCGTTGGAAAAGGATTTCGGATCATTACGGGAAAGTGTATACCTTTTGTATATTTGCGTATATCATTGTATACTTATGATACTAAAGACTTTAAATATGACTTATGGTTGATGTTAGTAAATTCGGAATGAAACGACGCAAGTTAGAACGTTCGTTGTAAGCTTTGATGTTTAGAAAGAAATATGGAAAGTAATGAATTTTGGGAAATTTTGTACATGGTTTGGAATATATTTGGGATGTGATTGCATAATCTTGAACGAGTGAATGAATAAAATAATGTGGATATAGATTTGGAATTGTGAAGTTTGAATGAAAGATTGTCAACTTGTGTAGTATGGTAGAACTTTGAAGTTAGAATGATTTGATTGTGATTTATGTTGTTTGTGATGTTTGGGTTGTTGTTGTTGGTGTATTAGGAGCCGAGCTAAGTCTCGGGGATGTTAGATTTATAGGGGAAATGCTGCCGAAATTTCGGTAGACAAAAAAATCAAGTTAATGGAACTTTAAGCCTAAGAATCTCAAATTGGTAACTTTGACCATTTGCAGATTTCGGACGAAACCGGATTTGATTTTTGGGAGAGCATAAGACGTCTATAAGGTATGTAAAGCTTCCCACTTCTTCGTTTGGCATGTCTTAGTATGTTAGGTGAATATTGGAACCTCCGGAGCATTTCTGCTCCTCGAAACCCGATCCACAGAAAAGTTACTATTCATTCAATTCAATTGAAGCCTAAGGGCTCTATTTTGGCTAGAATGCCACCAATCGTCCGAAACCGATCAAAATGTGATCGGGTCACTTGATAATGATTATGTATGACCTTTTGGCCTATAAATGTTCGTAAACTATGTTCGCCACCTCAATTTGACTCGAGGTGGGCCCGCTAACCCCGAGACGCCCTATTTGTCCTATCGGGCTCTCCTTTTGAATAAAGTTTGATATGACCCCTTTGATTTCGAAACGTTCCTCTATGAGATATGCTTCGATTACTATGATATGTTAAATTACGCTTTTGAGTTATATGCACTACTTTGAAACGTTTTGTGGAATGAACATTCGTACCAACTAACGATTTGACTATTTTTGGTTTATGAAGGGATATATGAACTCATTATGTTTTGAAAGGCTATTTTGAAACATGTATTGCATTTGTTTGCTCACGACTCCGCTCGTGCCCTATTATGACTTCGTTCACCGGTTCCCGGGCCGGTTATGATTCGTGCGCCTTATGATAATTCGGTCGTATGCTGTGTTCCGGTTCCCGAGGCCTCGCCATAGGGCTGGGTTCCGTTTGGAGTTATGCTGTGATATGGCTCGTGATGCGATACGCTCACCTATGTTGTGTTTGTGTTCGGGGATGTACGGAGATTTGAAACCTTCTGGTGTTACGCTGTGTGTGGCGCCAGCGTCGGAGTGGCGACCACGTTCCTAAGCGTTTGCATGATTTCGTTTGCATTATGTATACGTATATGATTTTGATACGGATTTTGACATACTGATTTGTACTCCACTTTGTCATCTGATTTGCTTTCGATTTTGGCCCATATTTCTGTACTCCGTGCTTTACATACTCAGTACATATTTCGTACTGACCCCCTTTTCTTCGGGGGCTGCGTTTCATGCCCGCAGGTGCAGATATTGGTGATCCTCCACTGTAGGCTTCACTCTTTGCTACTTCGTAGTACTCCTTCTTGACTCGGAGTCCACTTTTGGTACAGACTCCCTTTTGCTATGTATATTCTGTACATTTAACTATTTGGGTACGGCGGGGCCCTGTCTCGCCATATGTCTTTGTTTTGAGTTCGTAGAAGCCTGTAGTCATATATGTGAGGCGAGGGTCCTATATATGTTTGTCTGATTTTGTTTTCTGGTCTTAAAGCGGTCCATTTGTTTTGATGGCCCTGAATGGCCCTTATGCTTATATTTGCATTTTTGACCGGCGATGTCTATTCCGCCGCTCAGTTTGGATCCGATATGACATTTTGATTTGCGCGACCGCTTAAGACATATTTTGATATAAACTATGTTTGATATGACTTTTATGAAATTCTGAAATAAGTTTGGATTTGGCAGTGAATATGTAATTTGGTCTGGGTACCCAAGGAGGGTGCCAGTCGCGGCCCACGGGGCTGGGTCGTGACAAAAGTGGTATCAGAGCAGTTTGTCCTCGGAATGTCTACAGGCCGTGTCTTGTAGAGTCTTGTTTATCGATGTGTTGTGCACCACATCTATACACAGGAAGCTACAGGGCATTTAGGATGTTACTTTCTTTGGAATCTTAGATCGTGCGATAGAGCTGTGCTATTACGATGATTCTGATCTGACCCGTTCTTGTGTTTGCAGTGATGCCTCCGAAGAAGGCAACGGCGGCCCAGAAGGGCAAAGCGAGGATGGGAGAGACTAGTCAGGCACAACGATCTACCCGGGCTCGTGTTTATGATTTGCCTGAGGTTGTGCCTCGTTCTGAGGGGTCTGCTACACCCCCACTAGTACAGCCTGGAGCAGGACCTTCAGCAGCTCCAGAGGCCCGAGTACCCGCTCCTGAGACTCCAGCTCCTCAGCCAGGGGCGGAGGACAGGACCCTGAGAGAGGCGGTACAGTTGCTGACTACACTGGTAGCAGGACAGGCTCGCAGACACGGGCGGAGGGACGATGATGATGATGACAGGCGGGACAGCCTGAGTGTTCGGGAGTTTTTATTATGTGGCCCTCCAGAGTTCTTCGGGTCTAAGCCTGATGAGGACCCCCATGACTTTATTCGGGGGATGCGGCGCTCACTGGACTTGGTCAGGGCTTCAGAGACCGAGTCGATCGAGCTGGCTTCGCACAGACTTCGAGATGTTGCCACTCACTGGTACGAGACTTGGGAGTTATCTAGGGGTGAGGGTGCTCCCCCAGCTACGTGGGATCAGTTTGTGACTGCTTTCACCCGCCACTTTCTGCCCCCAGAGTTGCGGCGGGCACGGGCCGACCGATTCTTACATTTGCAGCAGAGGGGTCGGAGTGTTCGCGAGTATAATCTTGAGTTTGATTCTCTG
Source organism: Lycium barbarum (assembly GCF_019175385.1). Classification (NCBI taxonomy): domain Eukaryota; kingdom Viridiplantae; phylum Streptophyta; class Magnoliopsida; order Solanales; family Solanaceae; genus Lycium; species Lycium barbarum. The sequence continues at coordinate 35,710,369 of NC_083342.1, read as the reverse complement.
GCCCGATATGCACCGGCCGTGGTAGCAGACATGTCCGATCGGATGCACAGATATGTTATGGGATTGGATCGGTATTTGATTGACGGCTGTATGGCAGTGTCATTACAGACAGATATGGACATTGCCCGACTTCAGGCCTATGCGATGGGTATGGAGGACCGTCACAGGTCTGATCTGTCACGACCCAGCCCCGTGGGCCGCGACTGGCACCCTACCTGGGTACCCAGACCGAATCGCACATTCATTTTCAAACCCAAACTTATTTCATAATTTTTCGAAATTCATATCGAACCTAATTTATATCAAAATATGTCTTAAGCGGTCGTGCCAAATCAAAATACCATATCAAATACAAACGAAGCGGCGGAGTAGACATCGCCGGTCAAAAGTACAAACATAAGCATAAGGGCCATTTGGGGCCATCATAACGAGCGGACCACTTTAAGACCAGAAAACAAAATCAGACCACCATACATAGGACCCTCGCCCCACATATATGACTACAGGCCTCTACAAACTCAAAACAAAGACATATGGCGAGACAGGGCCCCGCCGTACCCAAATAGTCAAACATACCAAATATATACAAAGCAAAAGGAGTCTGTACTAAAAGTGGACTCCGGATCAAATAGGAGTACTCCGGAATAGCAAGAAGTGAAGCCTACTGCGGAGGATCACCGATATCTGCACCTGCGGGCATAAAACGCAGCCCCCGAAGAAAGGGGGTCAGTACGAAATATGTACTGAGTATGTAAAGCACGGAGTACAGAAATATGGATCAAAACCGAAAGCAAATCAAATGTCAAAGTGGAGTACAAATGGGTAGATCAAAATCTATATCGAAATCATATACGTATACATAGTGCAAATGAAATCATGCAAACGCTTAGGAACGTGGTCGCCACTCCGACGCTGGCGCCACACACAGCATAGCGCCAGAAGGTTTCAAATCTCCGTACATCCCCGAACACAAACATAATCATAGGTGAGCGTATCGCATCACGTGCCATATCACAGCATAACTCCAAACGGAACCCGGCCCTATGGCGAAGCCTCGGGAACCGTAACACAGCATACGACCGAATTATTATAAGGCGCACGAATCATAACCGGCCCGGGAACCGGTGAACGAAGTCATCATAAGGCACGAGCGGAGTCGTGAGCAAACAAATGCAATCCATATTTCAAAATAGCCTTTCAAAACTTAGTAGTCTCATAAGTCATTTCATAGTACAAAATAATCGAATACTTAGTCGATACAAAGTTTCATTTCACCAAACGTTTCCAAAATATTAAGTATGGCTCAAAACGTAACTTAGCATATCATAATATTCAAAACATAGCCCATAGCAGAACGTTTCGAAATCAAAGGATTCATATCAAATCTTATTCCAAAGGAGAGCCCGATAGGACAAATAGGGTGTCTCAGGGTTAGCGGGCCCACCTCGAGTCAAATTGAGGTGGCGAACATAATTCACGAACATTAACAGGCCAAAAGGGTCATACATAATCATTACCAGGTGACCCGATCACATTTCGATAGGTTTCGGACGATTGGTGGCATTCTAGCCAAAATAGAGCCCTTAGGCTTCAATCGAATTGAATGAATAGTAACTTTTATGTGGATCGGGTTTCGTGGAGCAGAAACGCTCCGGAAGTTCTCATATTCGCCTAACATACTAAGATATGCCAAATAAAGGAGTGGGAAGCTTTACATACCTCACAGACGTCGTATGCTCTTCCAAAAGTCCAGTCCCGTTTCGTCAAAAATCTGCAAATGGTCAAAGTTACCAATTGAGATTCTTAGGCTTAAAAATGCCTTTAACTCCAATTTTGCCTACCGAAATTTCGGCAGCATTTCCCCTATAAATCTAACATCCCCGAGGCTTAGCTCGGCTCAAAATACATCAACCACAACAGCCCACACGACAAACAACAATCAAACCATTCTAGCTTCAAAGTTCTACTTTGCTATCTAAGTTGGCAACTTTCATTCAAACTTTCAAAACTCCAATTCTAAATCTACATAATTGTATTCATTTCTACATTCAAACTTATACAATCACATCCTAACTACAATCCAAGCCATACACGAAATTACACCAAAATCCATTATTTTCCATAATTCTTCAAAACAATCAAAAGTTCACGACGAACATTCTAACTCACGTCGTTTCATTCCGAATTCATTAACATCATTATAAGTTCATATCTAAAGTCTCTAGCACCCTAAATATACAATGATATACATAATGATACCAAGGGTATACGCTTTCCGATAATATCCAAAATCATTTTTCAACGCCAATTTCATTCACCAATTAATCATTTACGACATAAAGGTCACAACAACACATTATACCAACTTAACCAAGATCAATTCACATCAATTTTCCTCTCTATGGCTCACGGCCAATACACACTATACACACACACCCACGGCTTTCTATTTATATCAAAATTACGGGATTCTCGTCTATTTCCAATCCTTAACGCATTCATATCAATTCTATAACATTAGAGGGGCAAAATTCTTACCTTTTCTTGATTTTCCGACTTGTCGCAAACGTAGTTCTTGTGCCAAACTAATTATACCCCGTTAAAGAGGGTCTTGAGCACTTCACAACTATGTAGAAACTAAGATTTTTGGATCACAACACAAGCTAGCACAATTTTTTTTTCTCTCTTTTCTATTCTCGGCCGAGAGCCCTTTTCATGGGGTGTTCTTGGATTTTTTGCTTTTGATCTTGATAATTACTAAGATTTAGTTGATATATATCCACAATATAGGTCATGTGATAATCACATGACCATTTAAAGTGGGCTTAGACCATGCCATGGCCGGCCACTTCACCTCTTTGGGCCCAATTTTTGTGTTCCAATTCCTTGGCCCAATTCCTTAAAAGTCCGTTTTGTAATTCCCGAAACTAATTTCCGAAATTCCAAATTTATCCTCGGCCTTCCCCGGGGTCTTAACATTAATAATTCCATAACCAACATAGTCATATTCACTAAAATCAAATTATGTCCTTATAACACACAAGTCGTAATTGTTTTCTCGGTTTCCAATTATACGAAAACACAGGACATAACATTCTCCCCCCCTTAAGAACATTCGTCCGCGAATGTTAAATTAATCTTATAAGGTCTTATGATCAAGGCAGGAGTGTCCCTTTTTAATAATGACATACATAATTCATTTTATCAATCAACACAACAAACTGAAAAAGAAATTAGATTACCTGCGGATGTCGGAAACAAGTGGGGATATTTCTTCTTCATCTCGTCCTCCGCCTCCCAAGTCATCTCCTCCCGATTATTGTTGCGCCACAGGACTTTGACGGAGGGCACCTCTTTAGTGCGTAGTCTCCGCACCTGTCGATCCAGAATAGATATAGGCTGCTCGTCATAAGATAACTGCTCCGTCACCTGAATGTCATCTACTGGGAATATCCTGGCAGGATCACCAATACATTTCCGCAACATAGACACATGAAACACCGGGTGTACGGCCTCCAAGTCGGATGGTAAGTCTAGCTCATAGGCGACCTCGCCTATCTTTCGCACGATCTGATACGGTCCAATGTACCGGGGGCTCAACTTACCCTTTTTACCGAATCTCATGACACCCTTCATGGGCGACACCTTCAGGAATACCCAGTCGCCAATCCGGAACTCTAACGGTCGACGTCGTCTATCTGCATAAGCTTTCTGTCGACTCTGAGCAGCCAATAATCGTTCTCGAATAAGCTTTACCTTATCTACAGCCTCCTGGATCACATCTGGCCCAATCAACTTAGTCTCGCCCACGTCAAACCAGCCAATAGGAGACCTGCATCTCCTGCCATAAAGGGCCTCGTACGGAGCCATCTGAATGCTGGAGTGATATCTGTTATTATAGGCAAACTCAATAAGCGGCAAATGATCATCCCAGCTGCCCCTGAAATCAATAACGCAGGCCCGCAACATATCTTTGAGCGTCTGAATAGTGTGCTCGGCCTGCCCGTCGGACTGAGGGTGAAAAGCTGTACTGAGACTCAACTGAGTCCCTAATCCCTCCTGAAATGACCTCCAGAAATTTGCTATAAACTGGGTACCTCGGTCAGTAATAATAGATATCGGGACTCCGTGAAGTCTGACTATCTCTCTGATATACAATCTGGCATAGTCCTCAGCCGAATAAGTAGTCCGAACCGGAAGGAAATGGGCTGATTTCGTCAGCCTGTCAACAACAACCCAGATAGAGTCGTACCTGCGTGGAGTGCGCGGTAGTCCAACAACGAAATCCATATTAATCATCTCCCATTTCCAGGCTGGAATTTCCATCTCCTGTAATAATCCACCGGGCTTCTGATGCTCGATCTTAACTTGCTGGCAGTTCGGGCACTGACTAACAAACTTAGCAATATCTTTCTTCATGCCGTCCCACCAATACAAACACCAGAGGTCCCGATACATTTTAGTGGAACCAGGATGAACAGAATACCGTGCATTATGGGCCTCGCCCATAATCTGCCGCCGTAAGCCCGCAACGTCCGGTACACAGAATCTGCCGTCATATAATAATACTCCGTCAGGCGAGATCTCAAACTGAGTCTTTGATTTACTAAGGGCCACATCTCTGTACTGAATCAATAGAGGATCCTCAAACTGGCGCTGCTTTACCTCTTGAATAATAGATGACTCAGCAACTGGACGAACAGAAATCCCAGAATCTCCAAAATCCACCAAACGAACTTCGAGGCTGGCCAGCTGATGAATATCGCGAACCAAATCCCTCTTATCAGATGGAACATCAGCCAGACTGCCTACGGACTTGCGGCTAAGCGCATCAGCTACCACGTTGGCTTTCCCTGGGTGGTACAGAATATCGACGTCGTAATCCTTTAGTAACTCAAGCCATCTCCGCTGCCACAAATTTAGTTCCTTCTGCCTAAAAATATACTGGAGACTCTTATGGTCCGTATAGATATCAACATGGACCCCATATAAATAATGCCGCCAAATCTTCAAAGCATGAATCACCGCGGCCAACTCAAGATCATGAGTGGGATAGTTTTTCTCGTGCGGTCTGAGCTGCCGGGAAGCATAGGCTATGACTCGACCGTGCTGCATCAATACACATCCTATCCCAATACCAGAGGCGTCACAATAGACAACATACCCGTCAGATCCCTCTGGAAGAGCCAAAACTGGTGCTGTAATCAATATCTCCTTCAGCATCTGAAAGCTGCGCTCGCAAGCATCTGTCCACTGGAATTTTGCTGCTTTCTGGGTAAGCCTCGTCAGTGGTGCTGAAATAGAAGAGAAATCCTCCACGAACCTGCGGTAATACCCAGCCAATCCAAGAAAACTACGCACCTCTGTCGGTGTAGTAGGCCTGGGCCAATTCTGCACAGCCTCAATCTTCTGCGTGTCAACCCGAATACCATCTGCGCAGACAATATGGCACAAGAATGCCACAGAAGTCAACCAGAACTCACACTTAGAGAATTTAGCATATAACTTCTGCTGACGGAGGATGCCAAGTACCGTCCTCAAATGATCTGAATGCTCCTCGACTGATCGCGAGTAAATCAGAATATCATCAATAAACACAATAACAAACATATCCAGGAAAGGCCGAAATACCCGGTTCATCAGATCCATAAATACTGCTGGAGCATTAGTCAGCCCGAAAGACATAACTCTGAACTCATAATGCCCGTACCGAGTCCTGAAAGCAGTCTTCGGGATATCTGACTCCCGTACTCGCACCTGATGATAACCAGAACGCAGATCTATCTTTGAAAAATGTCTAGCACCCTGCAGCTGGTCAAACAAATCATCAATCCGGGGGAGGGGATATTTATTCTTAACAGTCACCTTATTCAGCTGCCGGTAGTCGATACACATCCGCAATGACCCATCTTTCTTTCTGACAAACAGTACCGGCGCTCCCCAGGGTGATGTGCTGGGTCTAATAAAGCCCTTATCCAGCAAATCTTTCAGCTGCTCCTTCAACTCCTTCAACTCAGCTGGTGCCATTCTGTACGGAGGAATAGATATAGGCTGCGTATCCGGCATCAACTCGATAGTAAAATCAATCTCCCGCTCAGGCGGAAGGCCAGGAAGCTCGTCAGGAAATACATCTGGAAACTCACTGACGACCGGAACAGACTGAAGGGTAGGTACCTCCGCGGCAGTATCGTGTACACGAACCAAATGATAGATATATCCCTTCTGGATCATCTTCTTAGCCTTGAGGTATGAAATAAACTTACCCCTCGGCGATGCTGTAGATCCGAACCACTCTATGGCTGGTTCTCCTGGAAACTGAAAACGGACTACCTTTTTCTGGCAGTCGACATTAGCATAACAGGAAGACAACCAGTCCATGCCCATAATGACGTCAAACTCAAGCATGTCTAACTCTATCAAATCAGCTTAGTGCTACGATCATAAGTGGTCACAGAACAATCCTTATAAATCTGTCTCGCTATAATAAAATCCCCAACTGGCGTAGCTACCTCAAATGGTTTTATAGGCTCAGACACTATCCCAATCTTACTAGCAACGAGCGGGGAAATATATGATAAAGTAGAGCCAGGGTCAATCAATGCATATACAGATCTGGAGAAAACCAGCAATGTACCTGTGACGACATTTGGCGAAGCCTCCTGATCCTGGCGGCTGGCCAAAGCATATATGCGGTTCGAGGGACCGCTAGAACCTGAAGCGCCACCGCGGCCTCGACCGCGTCCTGCCGGTGCTGAAATACCTCGCCCTCCAGGGCGTGCAACTGATGGAGCAGAAGAAGAACCGGCGGCTGACCCTGTCTGCTGAGCAGCACTACCAGAACTGCTAGCCAAAGGACAATCTCTCATAAAGTGGCCCTGACCACCACACGAAAAGCAAGCTCCAGTCGCTCGGTAACACTCCCCGGGATGAGACTTCCCGCAATGAGGACAACGGGGTCTGGGTGGTCTGGCCTGGCTGGGACCCCTGGGTACCTGTGAACCTGCCACTCTGGAGCTCTGACCGGCCCCAGACGGTCCTGTACTATCGAATCTCCGGCTGCCTGACTGAGTACCCTGGCCGGAGGGAGGAAAATGCCTGTCTGACTGCTGCTGCTGAGGTTGTCCGCCTCGAGAATCTCCAGCATAACCTGCGGACCTAGCCCTCTTGGGCGGCCTCCTATCTCGATCTCTACCAGAATGATCAGACCTGTGACGATCCTCCATACCCATCGCATAGGCCTGAAGTCGGGCAATGTCCATATCTGTCTGCAATGACACTGCCATGCAGCCGTCAATCAAATACCGATCCAATCCCATGGCATATCTGTGCATCCGATCGGTCATGTCTGCTACCACGGGCGGTGCATATCGGGCCAGAGAATCAAACTCAAGGTTATACTCGCGAACACTCCGACCCCTCTGCTGCAGACGTAAGAATCGATCAGCCCGTGCCCGCCGTAACTCTGGTGGCAAAAAGTGGCGGGTGAATGCTGTCACAAACTGATCCCAAGTGCCTGGAGGGGCACCCTCTCCTCTAGACAGCTCCCAAGTCTCGTACCAGTGGGTAGCCACATCTCGAAGCCTGTGCGAAGCCAGCTCAACTGACTCGGTCTCTGAAGCCCTGACCAAGTCCAGTGAGCGTCGCATCCCCCGAATAAAGTCATGGGGGTCCTCATCGGGCTTAGACCCGAAGAACTCTGGAGGGCCACATAGCAAAAACTCCCGAACTCTCAGGCTGTCCCGCCTGTCATCATCATCGTCGTCCCTCCGCCCGCGCCTGCGAGCCTGTCCTGCTACCAGTGTAGTCAACAGCTGTACAGCCTCCCTCAGGGTCCTATCCTCCGCCCCTGGCTGAGGAGCTGGAGTCTCATGTGCGGGTACACGGACCTCTGGAGCTGCTGAAGGTCCTGCTCCAGGATGTACTAGTGGGGGTGTAGCAGACCCCTCAGAATGAGGCACATCCTCAGGCAAATCATAGACACGAGCCCGGGTAGCTCGCTGTGCCTGGCTAGTCTCTCCAATCCTCGCCTTGCCCTTCTGGGCCGCCGTTGCCTTCTTCGGAGGCATCACTGCAAACACGAAGGCGAGTCAGATCATAATCATCCTAATAGCACAGCTCTATCGCACGATCTAAGATTTCAAAGAAGGTAACATCCTAAATGCCCTGTAGCTTCCCGTTTATAGATGTGGTGCACAACACATCGATAAACAAGACTCTACGAGACACGGCCCGTAGACATTCCGAGGACAAACTGCTCTGATACCACTTTTGTCACGACCCAGCCCCGTGGGCCGCGACTGGCACCCTACCTGGGTACCCAGACCGAATCGCACATTCATTTTCAAACCCAAACTTATTTCATAATTTTTCGAAATTCATATCGAACCTAATTTATATCAAAATATGTCTTAAGCGGTCGTGCCAAATCAAAATACCATATCAAATACAAACGAAGCGGCGGAGTAGACATCGCCGGTCAAAAGTACAAACATAAGCATAAGGGCCATTTGGGGCCATCATAACGAGCGGACCGCTTTAAGACCAGAAAACAAAATCAGACCACCATACATAGGACCCTCGCCCCACATATATGACTACAGGCCTCTACAAAATCAAAACAAAGACATATGGCGAGACAGGGCCCCGCCGTACCCAAATAGTCAAACATACCAAATATATACAAAGCAAAAGGAGTCTGTACCAAAAGTGGACTTCGGATCAAATAGGAGTACTCCGGAATAGCAAGAAGTGAAGCCTACTGCGGAGGATCACCGATATCTGCACCTGCGGGCATAAAACGCAGCCCCCGAAGAAAGGGGGTCAGTACGAAATATGTAATGAGTATGTAAAGCACGGAGTACAGAAATATGGATCAAAACCGAAAGCAAATCAAATGCCAAAGTGGAGTACAAATGGGTAGGTCAAAATCTATATCGAAATCATATACGTATACATAGTGCAAATGAAATCATGCAAACGCTTAGGAACGTGGTCGCCACTCCGACGCTGGCGCCACACACAGCATAGCGCCAGAACGTTTCAAATCTCCGTACATCCCCGAACACAAACATAATCATAGGTGAGCGTATCGCATCACGTGCCATATCACAGCATAACTCCAAACGGAACCCGGCCCTATGGCGAAGCCTCGGGAACCGTAACACAGCATACGACCGAATTATTATAAGGCGCACGAATCATAACCGGCCCGGGAACCGGTGAACGAAGTCATCATAAGGCACGACCGGAGTCGTGAGCAAACAAATGCAATCCATATTTCAAAATAGCCTTTCAAAACTTAGTAGTCTCATAAGTCATTTCATAGTACAAAATAATCGAATACTTAGTCGATACAAAGTTTCATTTCACCAAACGTTTCCAAAATATTAGGTATGGCTCAAAACGTAACTTAGCATATCATAATATTCAAAACATAGCCCATAGCAGAACGTTTCGAAATCAAAGGATTCATATCAAATCTTATTCCAAAGGAGAGCCCGATAGGACAAATAGGGTGTCTCAGGGTTAGCGGGCCCACCTCGAGTCAAATTGAGGTGGCGAACATAATTCACGAACATTAACAGGCCAAAAGGGTCATACATAATCATTACCAGGTGACCCGATCACATTTCGATAGGTTTCGGATGATTGGTGGCATTCTAGCCAAAATAGAGCCCTTAGGCTTCAATCGAATTGAATGAATAGTAACTTTTCTGTGGATCGGGTTTCGAGGAGCAGAAACGCTCCGGAAGTTCTCATATTCGCCTAACATACTAAGATATGCCAAATAAAGGAGTGGGAAGCTTTACATACCTCACAGACGTCGTATGCTCTTCCAAAAGTCCAGTCCCGTTTCGTCAAAAATCTGCAAATGGTCAAAGTTACCAATTGAGATTCTTAGGCTTAAAAATGCCTTTAACTCCAATTTTGCCTACCGAAATTTCGGCAGCATTTCCCCTATAAATCTAACATCCCCGAGGCTTAGCTCGGCTCAAAATACATCAACCACAACAGCCCACACGACAAACAACAATCAAACCATTCTAGCTTCAAAGTTCTACTTTGCTATCTAAGTTGGCAACTTTCATTCAAACTTTCAAAACTCCAATTCTAAATCTACATAATTGTATTCATTTCTACATTCAAACTTATACAATCACATCCTAACTACAATCCAAGCCATACACGAAATTACACCAAAATCCATTATTTTCCATAATTCTTCAAAACAATCAAAAGTTCACGACGAACATTCTAACTCACGTCGTTTCATTCCGAATTCATTAACATCATTATAAGTTCATATCTAAAGTCTCTAGCACCCTAAATATACAATGATATACATAATGATACCAAGGGTATACGCTTTCCGATAATATCCAAAATCATTTTTCAACGCCAATTTCATTCACCAATTAATCATTTACGACATAAAGGTCACAACAACACATTATACCAACTTAACCAAGATCAATTCACATCAATTTTCCTCTCTATGGCTCACGGCCAATACACACTATACACACACACCCACGGCTTTCTATTTATATCAAAATTACGGGATTCTCGTCTATTTCCAATCCTTAACGCATTCATATCAATTCTATAACATTAGAGGGGAAAAATTCTTACCTTTTCTTGATTTTCCGACTTGTCGCAAACGTAGTTCTTGTGCCAAACTAATTATACCCCGTTAAAGAGGGTCTTGAGCACTTCACAACTATGTAGAAACTAAGATTTTTGGATCACAACACAAGCTAGCACAATTTTTTTTCTCTCTTTTCTATTCTCGGCCGAGAGCCCTTTTCATGGGGTGTTCTTGGATTTTTTGCTTTTGATCTTGATAATTACTAAGATTTAGTTGATATATATCCACAATATAGGTCATGTGATAATCACATGACCATTTAAAGTGGGCTTAGACCATGCCATGGCCGGCCACTTCACCTCTTTGGGCCCAATTTTTGTGTTCCAATTCCTTAAAAGTCCGTTTTGTAATTCCCGAAACTAATTTCCGAAATTCCAAATTTATCCTCGGCCTTCCCCGGGGTCTTAACATTAATAATTCCATAACCAACATAGTCATATTCACTAAAATCAAATTATGTCCTTATAACACACAAGTCGTAATTGTTTTCTCGGTTTCCAATTATACGAAAACACGGGACATAACATGATCATTCTGGTAGAGATCGGGATAGGAGGCCGCCCAAGAGGGCTAGGTCCACAGGTTATTCCGGGGATTCTCGAGGCGGACAGCCTCAGCAGCAGCAGTCAAGCAGACAGCTACCTCCGTCCGGCCGGAGTACTCAGTCAGGCAGCCGAAGATTTGATAGTGCGGGACCGTCTGGGGCCGGTCAGAGCTCCAGAGCGGCAGGCTCACAGGTATCCAGAGGCCCCAGCCAGGCCAGACCACCCAGGCCCCGTTGTACTCATTGCGGGAAGTCTCATCCTGGGGAGTGTTATCGAGCGACTGGAGCTTGATTTTCATGTGGTGGTCAGGGCCATTTTATGAGAGATTGTCCGTTGGCCAGCGGTTCTGGTAGTGTGGCTCAGCCGACAGAGTCAGCCGCCGGTTCATCATCTGCTCCATCTGTTGCACGCCCGGCAGGGCGAGGCATGCCAGCACCGGCAGGACGCGGTCGAGGCCGCGGTGGTACTTCAGGTTCTAGCGGTCCCTCGAACCGCATATATGCTTTGGCCAGCCGCTAGGATCAGGAGGCTTCGCCAAACGTCGTCACAGGTACATTACTGGTTTTCTCCAGATCTGTATATGCATTGATTGACCCTGGTTCTACCTTATCATATATTTCCCCGCTCGTTGCTAGTAAAATTGGGATAGTGTCTGAGCCTATAGATCCATTTGAGGTAGCTACGCCAGTTGGGGATTTTGTTATAGCGAGACAGATCTATAGGGATTGTTCTGTGACTATTTGTGATCGTTGCACTAGGGCTAATCTGATAGAGTTAGACATGCTTGAGTTTGACGTCATTATGGGTATGGACTGGTTGTCTTCTTGTTATGCTAATGTTGACTGCCAGAAAAAGGTAGTCCGTTTTTAGTTTCCAGGGGAACCGGTTATAGAGTGGTTCGGATCCACAGCATCGCCGAGGGGTAAGTTTATTTCATACCTCAAGGCTAAGAAGATGATCCAGAAGGGTTATATCTATCATTTGGTTCGTGTGCACGATACTGCAGCGGAGATACCTACCCTTCAGTCTGTTCCGGTCGTCAGTGAGTTTCCAGATGTATTTCCTGACGAGCTTCCTGGCCTTCCGCCTGAGCGGGAGATTGATTTTACTATAGAGTTGATGCCGGATACGCAGGCTATATCTATTCCCCCGTACAGGATGGCACCAGCTGAGTTGAAAGAGTTGAAGGAGCAGCTGAAAGATTTGTTGGATAAGGGCTTTATCAGACCCAGCACATCACCCTGGGGAGCGCCGGTATTGTTTGTTAGAAAGAAAGATGGGTCACTGCGGATGTGTATCGACTACCGGCAGCTAAATAAGGTGACTATAAAGAATAAATATCCCCTCCCCCGGATTGATGATTTGTTTGATCAGCTGCAGGGTGCTAAATATTTTTCAAAGATAGATCTGTGCTCAGGTTATCATCAGGTGCGAGTGCGGGAGTCAGATATCCCGAAGACTGCTTTCAGGACCCGGTACGGGCACTATGAGTTCAGAGTTATGTCTTTCGGGCTGACTAATGCTCCAGCGGTATTTATGGATCTGATGAATCGGGTATTTCGGCCTTTTCTGGACATGTTTGTTATTGTGTTTATTGACGACATTCTGATTTACTCGCGATCAGCCGAGCAGCATTCAGATCATTTGAGCACGGTGCTTGGTATTCTCCGTCAGCAGAAGTTATACGCCAAATTCTCTAAATGTGAATTCTGGTTGACTTCTATAGCATTCTTGGGCCATATTGTCGGCGCAGATGGTATTCGGGTCGACACGCAGAAGATTGAGGCTGTGCAGAATTGGCCCAGGCCTACTACACCGACAGAGGTGCGCATTTTTCTGGGGTTAGCTGGTTATTATCGCAGGTTTGTGGAGGATTTTTCTACTATTGCAGCACCACTGACGAGGGTTACTCAGAAAGCAGCGAAATTCCAGTGGACAGATGCCTGCGAGCGCAGCTTTCAGATGCTGAAAGAGAGATTGGTTACAACACCTGTTTTGGCTCTTCCAGAGGGACCCGACGGGTATGTTGTCTATTGTGACGCCTCTGGTATTGGGATAGGTTGTGTATTGATGCAGCACGGTCGAGTCATAGCCTATGCTTCCCGGCAGCTCAGACCGCACGAGAAGAATTATCCCACTCATGATCTTGAGTTGGCCGCAGTAATTCATGCTTTGAAGATCTGGCGGCATTATTTATATGGGGTCCATGTCGATATTTATACGGACCATAAGAGTCTCCATTATATTTTTAAGCAGAAAGAATTGAATTTGCGGCATAGAAGATGGCTTGAGTTACTGAAGGATTATGACGTTGATATTCTGTACCATCCGGGGAAAGCCAATGTGGTAGCTGATGCGCTTAGCCGCAAGTCCGTAGGCAGTCTGGCTAGTGTACCATCTGATAAGAGAGATTTGGTTCGTGATATTCATCAGCTGGCCAGCCTCGGAGTTCGTTTGGCAGATTCTGGAGATTCTGGGATTTCTGTTCGTCCAGTTGCTGAATCATCTATTATTCAGGAGGTAAAGCAGCGCCAGTTTGAAGATCCTCTCCTGATTCAGTACAGAGATGTGGCCCTTAATAAAGAAAAGACTCAGTTTGAGATCTCGCCTGAAGGAGTATTATTATATGACGGCAGATTCTGTGTACCGGACGTTGCGGGCTTACGGCGGCAGATTATGGGCGAGGCCCATAATGCACGGTATTCTGTTCATCCTGGTTCCACTAAAATGTATCGGGATCTCAGGTGTTTGTATTGGTGGGACGGCATGAAGAAAGATATTGCTGAGTTTGTTAGTCAGTGCCCGAACTGCCAGCAAGTTAAGATCGAGCATCAGAAGCCCGGTGGATTATTACAGGAGATGGAAATTCCAGCCTGGAAATGGGAGATGATTAATATGGATTTCGTTGTTGGGTTACCGCGCACTCCACGCAGGTATGATTCTATTTGGGTTATTGTTGACAGATTGACGAAATCAGCCCATTTCCTTCCGGTTCGGACTACTTATTCGGCTGAGGACTATGCCAGATTGTATATTAGAGAGATAGTCAGACTTCACGGAGTCCCTATATCTATTATTACTGACCGAGGTGCCCAGTTTACAGCTAATTTCTGGAGGTCATTTCAGGAGGGATTAGGGACTCTGGTGAGCCTCAGTACAGCTTTTCATCCTCAGTCCGACGGGCAGGCCGAGCGCACTATTCAGACGCTGGAAGATATGTTGCGGGCCTGCGTTATTGATTTCAGAGGCAGCTGGGATGATCATTTGCCGCTTATTGAGTTTGCCTATAATAATAGTTATCACTCCAGCATTCAGATGGCACCGTATGAAGCCCTTTATGGCAGAAAATGCAGATCTCCTATTGGTTGGTTTGACGTGGGCGAGACTAAGCTGATTGGGCCAGATGTGATCCAGGAAGCTGTAGATAAGGTAAAGCTTATTCGAGAACGATTATTGGCTGCTCAGAGTCGACAGAAAGCTTATGCAGATAGACGACGTCAACCGTTAGAGTTCCAGATTGGCGACTGGGTATTCCTGAAGGTGTCGCCCATGAAGGGTGTCATGAGATTCGGTAGAAAGGGTAAGTTGAGCCCCCGGTACATTAGGCCGTATCAGATCGTTCGAAAGATAGGCGAGGTCTCCTATGAGCTAGACTTACCATCCGACTTGGAGGCCGTACACCCGGTGTTTTATGTGTCTATGTTGCGGAAATGTATTGGTGATCCTTCCAGGATATTCCCAGTTAATGACATTCAGGTGACGGAGCAGTTATCTTATGACGAGCAGCCTGTATCTATTCTGGATCGACACGTGCGGAGACTACGCACTAAAGAAGTGCCCTCCGTCAAAGTCCTGTGGCGCAACAATAATCGGGAGGAGATGACTTAGAAGGCGGAGGACGAGATGAAAAGGAAATACCCTCACTTGTTCCCGACGTCCACAGGTAATCTAAACGTTTCAGTTTGTTATGTTGGTTGATAAAAATAATTTTGTATGCCACTAATAATAAAGAACTCCCCCGCCTTGGTCATAAGACTTTATAAGGTTAATTTAACATTCGGGGACGAATGTTCTTAAGGGGGGGAGAATGTTATGTCCCGTGTTTTCGCATGATTGGAAATCTTGAAAATAATTAAGACTTGTGTGTTATGAGGAAATATTTTGATTCTAGTTGACATGACTATGTTGGTTATGAAACTATTGATGCTAAGTCATTGGGGAAGGCCGAGGGTAAATTTGGAATTTCGGAAATTAGTTTCGGGAATTACAAAACGAGACTTCAATGGATTGGGCCAAGGAAAAAAAGAAAAAACATGTAGGCCCAAGAATTAGGGGGTGGCCGGCCGAAGGCTTGGCCCAAGCCCCATATTAAGTGGTCATGTGACTTTCACATGACCCTTAATTTGGATATATATCAATTCTACTCTTTAGAAATTTCAAGAAGATAAAACACAACTCAACTTTGAGCTATTACTCCCTCTCGGCCGAACCCCCTTTGAGAGAAAGAAAATTTTTTCTAGCTCTTGTTTGTGATCCAAAAATCTTGTTCTTTCCATATTTGTAGTGTACTCAAGACGCTCTCCGACGTGATATAATTAGTTAAGCGAAAGAGCGACGTTTGCGGCAAATCGGAATTTCAAGAATAAGGTATGATTTCTATGTTTTTATGTTATGAAATGGGTATATATGTGGTAGTGATTAAAGTTACATGAAGATTATGGAATTGTGTTGTGTTGAGCATGGCCGTGTGTGTGTGTGAAGGGTGTGTTTGGCCGTGAGCCATATTGGTGTGGGAGGAGTAGTGAATTTGATCTTGTTTAGTTTGTTCAATGTGTCGTTGTGGCCTTTATGTCGTAAATGAACGTTTAAGGAATTGAATTGCCGTTGGAAAAGGATTTCGGATCATTACGGGAAAGTGTATACCTTTTGTATATTTGCGTATATCATTGTATACTTATGATACTAAAGACTTTAAATATGACTTATGGTTGATGTTAGTAAATTCGGAATGAAACGACGCAAGTTAGAACGTTCGTTGTAAGCTTTGATGTTTAGAAAGAAATATGGAAAGTAATGAATTTTGGGAAATTTTGTACATGGTTTGGAATATATTTGGGATGTGATTGCATAATCTTGAACGAGTGAATGAATACAATAATGTGGATATAGATTTGGAATTGTGAAGTTTGAATGAAAGATTGTCAACTTGTGTAGTATGGTAGAACTTTGAAGTTAGAATGATTTGATTGTGATTTATGTTGTTTGTGATGTTTGGGTTGTTGTTGTTGGTGTATTTGGAGCCGAGCTAAGTCTCGGGGATGTTAGATTTATAGGGGAAATGCTGCCGAAATTTCGGTAGACAAAAAAATCAAGTTAATGGAACTTTAAGCCTAAGAATCTCAAATTGGTAACTTTGACCATTTGCAGATTTCGGACGAAACCGGATTTGATTTTTGGGAGAGCATAAGACGTCTATAAGGTATGTAAAGCTTCCCACTTCTTCGTTTGGCATGTCTTAGTATGTTAGGTGAATATTGGAACCTCCGGAGCATTTCTGCTCCTCGAAACCCGATCCACAGAAAAGTTACTATTCATTCAATTCAATTGAAGCCTAAGGGCTCTATTTTGGCTAGAATGCCACCAATCGTCCGAAACCTATCAAAATGTGATCGGGTCACTTGATAATGATTATGTATGACCTTTTGGCCTATAAATGTTGGTAAACTATGTTCGCCACCTCAATTTGACTCGAGGTGGGCCCGCTAACCCCGAGACGCCCTATTTGTCCTATCGGGCTCTCCTTTTGAATAAAGTTAGATATGACCCCTTTGATAACGAAACGTTCCTCTATGAGATATGCTTCGATTACTATGATATGTTAAATTACGCTTTTGAGTTATATGCACTACTTTGAAACGTTTTGTGGAATGAACATTCGTACCAACTAACGATTTGACAATTTTTGGTTTATGAAGGGATATATGAATTCATTATGTTTTGAAAGGCTATTTTGAAATATGTATTGCATTTGTTTGCTCACGACTCCGCTCGTGCCCTATTATGACTTCGTTCACCGGTTCCCGGGCCGGTTAAGATTCGTGCGCCTTATGATAATTCAGCCATATGCTGTGTTCCGGTTCCCGAGGCCTCGCCATAGGGCCGGGTTCCGTTTGGAGTTATGCTGTGATATGGCTCGTGATGCGATACGCTCATCTATGTTGTGTTTGTGTTCGGGGATGTACGGAGATTTGAAACCTTCTGGTGTTACGTTGTGTGTGGCGCCAGCGTCGGAGTGGCGACCACGTTCCTAAGCGTTTGCATGATTTCGTTTGCATTATGTATACGTATATGATTTTGATACGGATTTTGACATACTGATTTGTACTCCACTTTGTCATCTGATTTGCTTTCGGTTTTGGCCCATATTTCTGTACTCCGTGCTTTACATACTCAGTACATATTTCGTACTGACCCCCTTTTCTTCGGGGGCTGCGTTTCATGCCCGCAGGTGCAGATATTGGTGATCCTCCACTGTAGGCTTCACTCTTTGCTACTTCGGAGTACTCCTTCTTGACTCGGAGTCCACTTTTGGTACAGACTCCCTTTTGCTATGTATATTCTGTACATTTGACTATTTGGGTACGGCGGGGCCCTGTCTCGCCATATGTCTTTGTTTTGAGTTCGTAGAGGCCTGTAGTCATATATGTGAGGCGAGGGTCCTATATATGTTTGTCTGATTTTGTTTTCTGGTCTTAAAGCGGTCCGTTTGTTTTGATGGCCCTGAATGGCCCTTATGCTTATATTTGCATTTTTGACCGGCGATGTCTATTCTGCCGCTCAGTTTGGATCCGATATGACATTTTGATTTGCGCGACCGCTTAAGACATATTTTGATATAACTTATGTTTGATATGACTTTTATGAAATTCTAAAATAAGTTTGGATTTGGCAGTGAATATGTAATTTGGTCTGGGTACCCAAGTAGGGTGCCAGTCGCGGCCCACGGGGCTGGGTCGTGACAAATTTGACATTCGGGGACGAATGTTCCTAAGGGGGGGAAGATGTTACACCCCGTAAGAGTCTGTGCTATTTTAATTAAGACAAGAAAGAATGAGTTAAGAAAGTTCAAGGAAAGTTAATCGAGTTAGTAAGAATATCGTTATATATATGGTTGCCTTAAGTATCCCGAGGTGACATCGTAAGCTAAAGGATTTGAAATCGCGTTATGAGCGTATATGAGGTAATGTGAGTGCCCTTTTAAAGTATTTGAGATTATTAGTAATGATATAGAAGATGGATAAAAGATATGAATATATTTTTGCGATTGGAGTTTCGTCGAAGCTTCGTAAGTTCTCCAGTTACGTTTAAGGTTATGGTGATTCTCCGGACCCTTCGAGACGTGTATGGATTGTTATATATGTATATGGGTATGTATATGTATGTATAAGAGGTTACATGAGAGTTGGAAGAGGATTAGAAGATAAACGAATCTAAACAAAATGAATCGGAACAACTTCAGTAAAATCTCGGACCAGATTTTTAGCCCATATTGTTGGGGGCATATCTCCTAGTATATGAGGAGTTTTAAGGTGTTTCAAAATCCTAAAATTAAGTTCATCGAGTATAGTTTCCAACTCAACAAACCGCTCGTCAAAATGATATTTGGATAAGGAAATATGGACGATGCAATTTGGGCTGGCAGGGCAGCAAGTTTGGACCCGACCCAAACACTAATGTTTCGGCCCATGAGGCCCATTAACGTTAATATATATGGCAAATTCACTTGAGGGCTGATCATTTTCAGCTAATATCCTCCAAAAACATTAGATATAGAGAGAGAGAGAGAGAGAGAGAGATCCTAGGCTAAGGAAGCCATTTTGATCAAAATCCGAGCTCCGAATCCCGAAGCTCATGAAGAGAAAAACGTTGTACGTTGCGTTGCCTTCAATTTGAGATAAATATTGGTCTTGGGGGATGAAATTTTCGTGGTGGAGCTTCTGATAAGGTATTTATAAAATTCCTTTTATGTTATTAAAGTGTTTATTTAGAGTTTTAACGAATTAGAACGGAGAAAACAACATTATAAACTCGTTTGTTGTTTTGTTGAAATTTATGGGTGAGGGGCTGTTTTAATTGAAATTGATGGACTGATTTGAATTAATATTTTGGTTGTTGTAATCATGGATATGTGAGGAGAGTGAAGGAATTTAATGGTTAGAGTTGGAGTTAAATTGTTGTGGGTTGTTGTAAGGATTATAGAGATAATAATGTGGTTTTATTGCACATGAGTAGATGATGTGGTGTCGAGTGGCTGCTGTTGTATTTCCCTGAAATTTTCTGAAAATATTGCATGAAATAAGGTATAAGAAGTGCATATGGGCTGCTTGGTGTATTGCAAGTGTTCGTTAGAATTTCGGGCATCGTTGTGTTACAGTTGGGGGCTGTTTTGATATGTTGTTGTTCTTGTTGAAATAAAAGAATTGAAGATATGGTTGTGTCCATATGTTATTGTTGGTATTTCTGTGTCAACAGGAGAGCAATTGGAAATTCGGATAGACGAGTTTATAGGGGAAATGCTGCCCAAATTTTTGTAGACAAGTGATGAGTTAAAGATTGAATACCAAAAGCCTTATAGTTAACAATTGGTAAAAATGACCATTTGTAGGTTTTGGGCGAAATGGAGATTGAGTTGGGACAAGCGTGAGTAGCGCGAAAGGTATGTAAAGCTTATCCTTTCCTTCTTTGGCATGCCCTAGGTCTACTAGGTTGAGATTTCGGCCTCGGGGACCATCCTCATCGTAACCCGAGATTAGTTTTCTTTACTATTCATTCAATAGAATTGAATTATAAAAGGTGCATTTTACTAGAAAAGTGGTTGGACTTCCAAAACGTTTACAAATGTAACCCGATCGTTCTAAAACTTTCTTGGATGACTCT
The DNA here is from genome assembly GCF_019175385.1 of Lycium barbarum. NCBI lineage: Eukaryota > Viridiplantae > Streptophyta > Magnoliopsida > Solanales > Solanaceae > Lycium > Lycium barbarum. Next base: position 35,690,239 of record NC_083342.1, on the reverse strand, counting down.
GTAGAGTCTAATAGGCGTGATTCTCGTCCGCCGCCTCGACTTGGCCCGAGGTGGGCCCGCTATCCCCGATGCCTCTCTTATTGTTCTGTTTGCTTATTCCCGTACGGTAAGTCAAGGGAACTCATGGTTATTGTTCCGACTACTAAACGGGAGATATTTTATCTATCCCGAGACCCATTTTAATGATTATTGACCCAATTGTGGGGACCGAAACCCTGACATGTGATGTACGACTTTAACCAATGTACTCTTGTCCGGAGTTCGCAGGTAACTCCTGGTTATTATGCTGTTCACTATATGATAGGTGTTATGACCACCTTCATGAGCATTATAAAATGTTTTTGACATCTAAAGCATTTTTAAAAATCTTACCCTGAGATTCTGGACAAACTACTTATTTTCTTTATTTTCCGATATACGATTTTGGTATACCTGAGTCCTGTGTGATGCATGATCCTGGCATGTGTGATTATGTTTGGAAAGTGATAATTTGGCATTTTATCTGGTTATCTTATGTGTTACCGAGTCCCGGGCCGGTTATGTGAATATGCGCATATGTGATATTGGCCGCTGGACCCTCGACCGCGGCGTGCCCGACATTGACTGCTGGACCCTTGACCGCGTCATGCCGGACGTGTGGCATTGACTGCTGGACCCTTGATCGCGTCTGCCGCACTTGTGATTATGCCGACATAGACCGCTGGACCCTTGACCGGGGTATATCGAACTTGTGATAGAAAACCGCTGGATACTTGACCGCGGTATGTGTGATTGTGACCGCTTGACTTATGGCCGCGGAAATTGTGCGTTGATTCTTCTATGTGTGTGAAACAAAGATGTTTTCCAAAAGAAAGCAAACATTTTGTCATCCCGATTGCCGTGTTGATTTCTCCGGAACTTCTTTTGCCTATTGTACGCCGGATACGACTCCTTAGTATGCTGGCTATTGTGCTCGCTTTCTATATATCGTATTTCAGTTGTGACTTTGCTTTCTGTGTTGTATGCTTTACATACTCAGTACATATTTCGTACTGACCCCCTCTTTTCGGGGGGCTGCGTTTCATGCCGCGCAGGTACTCCCAGGTGAGTTGAAGACAGTATAGAAGATGTTCCAGTGCCGATGGCAAGCTCCATTTGTTCCCGGAGTGCTGCCGAGTCCGAGTTGGTATGTTATGCTTTCTGGATTACGTTAGAGACTTTGCAGACAGCGTCGTGGGTATTGGTTGTCAGTCTGTAAGCGGCTCCGTCAGCCAAAATGTCGGTCTGTGTTATGTACTGAATTTTGTATGATTATTGATTCGTTATGCTTGGAAGCTACGTGAAAGAATATTTCTGGAAAAAAAAATTTATGATGTATTTCATCTCATTTGATTTGAAAAGTTTGACATGATTTTATGTGCAGCAAGAGTCTGAGGGTTCGTTCGGCCCTAGGTAGGGTCGAGTGCCCATCACACCCTAGCGGAATTAGGGTGTGACATATACCCGTCCGTAGGTCCCGCGACTTTCCTTTATGTAATTCGGATGACTTTTGAAAGAATTTGGTATGACTATTATTTCGATTCTCAAGTATGGTCATTTTACTTATATTTGAGTCCGTGATAATGATTTTATGCATATGGTTACTCACGACTCTGCTCGTGCGTTCTGTTATATCTTTCGCCGAGTCCCGGGCCGGTTCTGTTGTCGTGCGCACGTTGATATATTTCGGTGTTATGCTGTGTTAATGTTTCACCGAGCCACTCGCTAGAGGGCCGGGTTCCACTTATATTTGGCGCTATGCTGTGTATGGCGTTATGCTGTGTTATTATGTGTGACGGGGATACAGAGATTTGAAACCTTCTGGTGTTATGCTGTGTTATGGCGCCATCGACGGGCGGGCGACCATATTCTCTATGCCCTATGCATGACTTATATTTTGAGAGTAAACATGTTGGTATTTTGGGTTTGCACTTATGTTCTGTACTTCTATTTCGTTTATGCATCAGATTTGTTTTCTGTATCTTCTTCTTTGCATACTCAGTACATATTTCGTACTGACCCCCTTTCTTCGGGGGCTGCGTTTCATGCTCGCAGGTGCAGACGCACAGTTTGGTGATCCAGCCGTTTAGGACACCCTCTTCTGCTGTTTGGAGTGCTCCCCTTATTCCGGAGCCTACATTTTTGTATATATCTTCTCTTCGATACATATGTATGTACTTGTTCAGGGGTACGGCGGGGCCCTGTCCCGCCATATGATTCGGTTGGTCTGTTTAGAGGTCTGTAGACGTATATGTGGGTTTTGTGCCTACTTCTGTACGGGTGTGTTTGTATGATCCCACTTGCCATGGCAGCCTTGTCGGCGTGCGTTTGTATATGTTTTGGGTTGTTGTGCCATTTGATAGCCTTGTCGGCTTCTGATATATATGTACATATATGGTTGTGTTTGAAATGTGTCTGAGACAGTTTGATATAATTTGAGGCAGCGTGTGATATTTGTGCCCGTATACGCTATCTTTATGTGATTCGAATTTGATGAGTGTGGTCGGGTGCCCAGTTCGGGCACTAGTCACGGCCTACGGGGTTGGGTCATGACAGAAGTGGTATATGAGCGGTTTGTCCTCGGAATGTCTACAGGTCGTGTCTCGTAGAGTCTTGTTTATCGGTGTGTTGTGCACCACATCTATAAACAGGAAACTACAGTACATTTAGGGTGTTTCCTTTCTTTGAATCTTAGATCGTGCGCTAGAGCTGTGCTATTAGGATGATTCTGTTCTGATCAATTGTTGTGTTTTTCAGAGATGCCTCCGAAGAAGGCGACAGCCGCCCAGAAGGGCAAGGCGGTAGGGGGAGAGACTAGTCAGGTGCAGCGACTTACCCGAGCTCGTGCTCAGGATTTGCCCGACGTTGTGCCCCAGTCAGAGGGTTTTGCTACACCCCCACCCGAGGAGCATGGAGCCGCTCCACCATTAGCTCCAGAGGCTCCAGCACCCGAGCCTCCAGCTCCTCAGCCAGGGGCGGAGGATAGGATGTTGAGGGAGGCAGTACAGTTGTTGATGATTTTGGTAGCGGGACAGACTCGCAGACGCGGGCTGAGAGGTGATGATGATGATGACAGGCGTGATAGCCTGAGGGTCCGTGATTTTCTGACATGCGGTCCCCAGAGTTTTTCGGGTCTAAGCCCGAGGAGGACCCCCATGACTTCATTCGGGGGATGAGGCGCTCAATGGGATTGGTCAGGGCTTCAGAGACCGAGTCTGTTGAGTTAGCCTCGCACAGATTACGAGATGTTGCGGCAAATTAGTATGAGTCCTGGGAGCTGTCCAGAGGTGAGGATGATCCCCCAGCTACTTGGGATGAGTTTGTGGCCGCTTTTCTCCGCCACTTTTTGCCCCCGGAGTTACGACGGGCGCGGGTTGATAGATTTTTACAGCTGCAGCAGAGAGGTCGGAGTGTTCATGAGTATAATTTGGAGTTTGATTCTCTGGCTCGATATGCACCTGCGATAGTAGCGGATATGGCGGACTGGATGCACCGGTACGTGATAGGATTGGACCGCTACCTGGTTGACGGCTGCATGGCTGTGGCATCGCAGACTCATATGGACATCGCCCGGTTACAGGCTTACGCGCAGGGGATGGAGGACCGACAAAGAGAGGATCAGTCGGGCAGAGATCGTGATAGGAGACCGCCCAAGCAGGCCAGGTCAGCTGGGTATTCTGGGGAGTCTCAAGGCGGGCAGCCTCAACAGTATGTTAGACAGTCTTCTCAGCCGGCGCAGAGTGCACTCCCGCAGTCTATCGGGGAGGGATTTGATAGTGTCAGATACTCAGGAGCAGGCCAGAGTTCCAGAGCATCAGGTTCGCAGATGACCAGGGGTTCCAGCCAGTCCCGACCACCCAGGCCCCGTTGTTCTTATTGTGGGACATCGCACCCAGGGGAGTGCTACCGAGCCACAGGAGCTTGTTTTTCCTGCGGCCGTCAGGGCCATGTTATGCGAGATTGTCCGATGGGGAGTGGTTCTGGTAGTACAGTTCAGCCGACGGAATCAGCCGCTGGTTCATCTTCTACTCCCTCAGCTATGCGCCCTGCACGGCGGGGTATGCCGACACCGACGGGCCGCGGTCGAGGCCGTGGCGGTGTTTCAGATTCTAGAGGTCCTTCGAACCGCATATATGCGTTGGCCAGCCGACAGGACTAGGAGGCGCCACCAGGTGTGGTTACAGGTGATTTGAATTTCTAAATTCGTTACATTGATTGGTAGGAAATTGATATATGCTACTCAAAAAGAAACTCCCCCGAAATGTTTGTGAGACCCTATAAGGCTAATTTAACATTCGAGGACGAATGTTCTAAAGGGGGGGAGGATGTTATGTCCCGTATTTTATACATTGGGACGATCCGGATTAACTATGATAAGTTAGGGCCAAGACCATTCCAGGACTTGAAGTAGAGACTTTTGACCTTCTATTTTATTTTGTGACATAAGTTTTTCATGAAATTGTTGGCATGGAACACTTAGGAAAAGTTGGGACCAAAAGTCACATAATTGGAAGTTGAAAATCATGCAAGTAGTCCCACACACTTTGTGGCCAATTTTAAATGGTCCAACACATGTGTGGGCCATGGACACTTGGAGGGTTCACTTGGGGGCTTAAAAGATGACTCCTAAGTCATCTTGTATCATTTCACACTTAGCAAAATAAACCAAGAAGTTGAAGAACTTCAACAACAAACTTTCGGCCAAGCCTAAGAAAAACCAAGTCCAATTAGAGCCATTCCAAAAATATTTCTTTAGTGCAAATCCACTAATTGGATGTCCCTAAGTAACATGGAAGTGTTGTTGAAGCGATCAAGCCATCCGTTTAGTAGATCGCAAACCCTAGGCATAGTGTGGAGTTGAAGAAGAAAGGTAAGATTTGATCTTGTTTTATGTGTTATAAATGTTTTTTGCATGTTGTAGTATGCTAAAATGGACGAAAATCATGAGATAGGGTATGTTGGAAGTGGGTCGTGTGCTTGGTGTGTTAGCTGTGTGAGGTGTGTGTGTGTTGTGTGGTTGAGGTGATGAATTGATCTTATGTAGCATGTTTGATTGTTGTAGTGTTTAGGATGGCTAAGAATCACTAATATATGCATGTGTGGTGATAGCCGAATGTGGGTCATACTATATGCCAAAGAACGCATTAATGTCGCTTAATGTTTTAGTGGTTGTTGTGATGACTTTTATGTTGGAAATAAGAGTTTAATGTCGCAAGTTGATATGGTAAGTGTTGCGGACTGATTTGGAGAATTATGTGCAATTAATGCAACTTTTATTTTCATGAGAATAGCATTGTTAGAATGTGGATTATTGGTGCAAATCATGATTCGAAAGTCGGAAGTGTGAATAGCGAGGTTCTCGGGTTTGGGACTGTTTTCGGGAAAATTGGAGCGATTGTTGGATTGTTGGAAATATTGTGTAAATTGTTTAAAATGTCCTTGAATATTGTTGGTATGGGTTCGGGTTTGAAATTGAATGTATGAGCGGTGATGTGGCTTGAATGAAAGTCGTCGAATTGAATATTATGAATGTTGTTGAATGATGAAAAAGAGAGCTATTAATGTTATAATGCCTTTCGAATTGGTCATTGGGGTTGTTAGGTTGGTTATTGTTGTGGTGATTGTTGATTTAGCCGAGTTAAATTCTCGGGGTTGGCCTTTTTACAGGGGAAATGCTGCCCAAATTTCTGTAGAATTGAGTATTAGTTTGGAATAAATCGCTAAGTGCCTATGTCTAATGTTTGATATTCGTAGACGTATTTGTAGACCTTGGGGATCTCGAGGCGTAGGTTGGGATTAGCTTGAGTTGGGCTAGCTTGGAGTGCGTACGAGGTATGTAAAGTTCAAACCTTCCTTCTTTTGGCATGCCTTAGTTATACATAGGTTACATCACGAGCCTCGAGGAAATTCTAAATTCGCAATCCGAGTACGTTATGACTCTTATATATTTCTTGGCACTCGTATGTTTGATGTGATGAAATATGAATCCTTATGTCTTCGAAATAACTGATTTCCAAATGTTTCACAAAAAGTGTTGTTTTAAAGAATTCTGTAATTATGGATGCCGTATCTGTCACATAAAAGCTCAGATTGCTTCGATATTTTCGTAGGAGTTTGTATGGCGTATAATGAGTATGTTCTCCATAGGCGGGCCCGGCTCAGGTCTATACCCGTCCGTAGGTCCCGCGCCTTTCCTTTATGTAATTCGGATGACTTTTGAAAGAATTTGGTATGACTATTATTTCGATTCTCATGTATGGTCATTTTACTTATATTTGAGTCCATGATAATGATTTTATGCATATGGTTACTCACGACTCTGCTCGTGCGTTCTGTTATATCTTTCGCCGAGTCCCGGGCCGGTTCTGTTGTCGTGCGCACTTTGATATATTCCGGTGTTATGCTGTGTTGATGGTTCACCGAGCCACTCGCTAGAGGGCCGGGTTCCACTTATATTTGGCGTTATGCTGTGTATAGCGTTATGCTGTGTTATGATGTGTGACGGGGATACGGAGATTTGAAACCTTCTGGTGTTATGCTGTGTTATGGCGCCATCGACGGGCGGGCGACCATATTCTCTATGCCCTATGCATGACTTATATTTTGAGAGTAAACATTTTGGTATTTTGGGTTTGCACTTATGTTCTGTACTTCTATTTCGTTTATGCATCAGATTTGTTTTCTGTATCTTCTGCTTTGCATACTCAGTACATATTTCGTACTGACCCCCTTTCTTCGGGGGCTGCGTTTCATGCCCGCAGGTGCAGACGCACAGTTTGGTGATCCAGCCGTTTAGGACACCCTCTTCTGCTGTTTGGAGTGCTCCCCTTATTCCGGAGCCTACATTTTTGTATATATCTTCTCTTCGCTACATATGTATGTACTTGTTCAGGGGTACGGCGGGTCCTGTCCCGCCATATGATTCGGTTGGTCTGTTTAGAGATCTATAGAGGTATATGTGGGTTTTGTGCCTACTTCTATACGGGTGTGTTTGTATGATCCCACTTGCCATGGCAGCCTTGTCGGTGTGCGTTTGTATATGTTTTGGGCCGTTGCGCCATTTGATAGCCTTGTCGGCTTCTGATATATATGTACATATATGGTTGTGTTTGAAATGTGTCTGAGACAGTTTGATATAATTTGAGGCAGCGTGTGATATTTGTGCCCGTATACGCTATCTGTATGTGATTCGGATTTGATGAGTGTGTTCGGGTGCCCAGTTCGGGCACTAGTCACGGCCTACGGAGTTGGGTCGTGACATGAACGAACTAGTGATGTGTGCGAGGAGTGCGAGAGTATAATGTTTCATGAGCAATGTGCGTAAATGGACGAGAATGATTAGAATGAAAAGTCGAGCAATTTGAAAAGTTGAAAGTTGGCAAAACTGCCCAGTGGTCGAAAAGTGCAAAATACGGACCGTAAACTGGTATACGGTCCGTAAACTAGAAGGTCGTAAACTGCCATGCGAGGCTTCGACTTTCTGCCCAGTGGAGAAATGGTAAAATACAACCAGGAGGACGGACCGTAAAGTGATTTGCGGCCCGTAAACCATGGTCGTAAATCACCATGCATGCAGCCTAAAGTTTCTAGCGCTGCTTAAGGTTAAAGACGACCACGAGGGATGGTCCGTAAACTGAAATACGGCTCATAAGCTCACGACCCTCGATACGTGTTACGAATGTACTACGCACCCCATGGACGACCACTGTTCACCCCAGCACAGATTTTCAGTTCATTAAATATAAGGACCAAGACTTGTTTTATTTCATTTCTACACTACACCACTTCTCTCTAGAATCATCTCTCCACATTTATTTCATAAGTTTTCAAGGACTATAAGCCACCAACAACATAAACAAGTTAATCAAGTGTAAGCAAGCCATTAAATACCATTCAAGTCAAGAAATGCAAATGGAGAAAAATTAGGGTTTTGCTCAAAGTGGAGTATTATTAACCAAAGCTTGTTCCTACAACTTCTAAGGTAAGATTCATGATTTTTACATGATGTTTAAGGTATTGAAGAGTTGAAATACATGGATTGTAGAAAATATGGTCAAGTAGATCATGAATGATGAATAGTGGCATTTTGAGGAATAGTTTGAATTGAATCATGAATGTTGTTGTGTTGTGATATGAATGCTTTATAAATGTTACTAAGATCATGAACTAGACACTTTAGACGAATGGACGAAGTTGGATGTTATGACCATGAATATGGGTGAATTAGAGGAAAATTAAGGAGTCTAAATAATGTGGATAACGTGAATGACTAATGGCCATTGTTATGATACTAATGATGGTATAGACGGTAGCATTGGAAGGAAGCGTGCAAGTGTAGAATAGTCCGACGAAAAGGTATGTAAGGCTAACCCTTCTTTCATAAGGCATGGTACCTTGGCCAAACTCTTAAATTCCCCATATGAGTATGTTGTATTCAAGTGACTGACACTCCGGGCTCATAAGCTCACGACCCTCGATACGTGTTACGAATGTACTACGCACCCCATTGATGAGTAAGCATAAGATAGAGATTGTCACGACCCGACTAGGGGCCGTGACGAGTACCCGATACTTGTACCGAGCACCCCTTCGCTATCCTGTATGAACAGTGGCACATTTTTTTTTCATTAACATTAGCAGTAAACTTTCTAATATCGCGTTACACCGGGACGCGAACCATTCAAAATATAATACGTTTAACTGTACATAGCTGACTGTGTATATCTGTCTACGAGCCTCTAGACATAGTACCTTTATACATAGAAAGGGCCGAGTACTGTCGCGCCGAAAATACATACACAAAATAGTACCAATGATATGAGGCTCCAGAACGACTGGAGTGTTGCCCAATGCTGCAGATAGAGCCCTAGAGACCCGGTCCGTATACCTGCTAACCTGCGCGGCATGAACGCAGCGTCCACATGAAGGGACGTCAGTACGAATAATGTACCGAGTATGTAAGGCATGGAAAACAATGCAAGCAGTAACATAGAGTACAATCAATAATAATATCACGGAGCTATAGGGCGTATAACGAGGCAAGAACGTAACCTGTACATAGGAAGGCCCCTCTTTAGGCCGGCTGTCATGTAGGCTTGTCTTTTCATCTTTGAAACATTTCTTTTCATGGGCATAGGAGTCAACATTTTTATATTTCTTATTCTCGTGTGCAGAAAACAGTACATTTCAATAACGGTATCTTTCATTCACATTTACAGACGCCGAATTCATCGGCTCTCCCAACCCCCTCCCCAACGGTGACCCAACACATTACATTACATATGTATCATACATCATATATATATGTATACAGTCACCGCGTACGGCTCTTCCCATATCCCGCGTCCGGGCATCCCGCGTCCAGGATGTAATCCAGCTGAATCAGGTGGTGATAAAACAGTGGCCCTTCCCTTTTCCCCATACACACATACATATACATTTCTTATATACAATTTACTTTATCTTATATATATATATACATATCCATACACATATACCCGTTTTATATACATATATCATATAATCACACGAGAGAGCCAAGGAAAATCACGTATTCATCGGAGTGACATAAGGTCGGCGATCTCCGATTACATTACGGAATGTTAGTGATAGCTTTGTCTCACCTTGAAGGAACAAGTAATTTTAAGGCGAGACTATCAACGGAGAATAGTGTTACAGTAACCGTAGAATGAAATCGTGGGCATTATAGATGACAGTCATAGGCTTTGGAGTCTTAGAAAATAAAGTTATAACTAGAAGATATAAATACGATTTAGAAAATTAGTTTATCAGTTTCATATTCACATTGGATCCTTAGCTTAGAAATCTCAGTCATAGGATCGTTCCGGTCGTACTTATCAAGCGCATTCTCTTGTCTAACATTGTCGTTATCATTATCCCATAGAAACACTCTTGTTAGAGTAGTCATAGTACTTTATCATTCGGTGACAAGATCGGGATCAAAGGTCCCCTTTGAATTCACCTTAAGTAAGTCAACCAAGACTATAGGGGAATCCGAGAGTAACGGGCCCACCTCGGGCCGGATGAAGTAGCGTATACGATTTACGTATGTCACGTGTCATAGCGTTACTTGTATGGGTCTTAGGGTAATCGGGTCCCATTTATACAAGTTATAGGGGTCTAGGAGGTCTTTTCATCACTTTGCACACTTTCTACTTCAATTCGATTGAACGAAAAGTTGAAAACTGTAGGTGCGGATCCCGGGGATTAGGGTTGTCCCCGAGGCGCGTCCCCGACTTATTACAACCAAGACATGCCATAGAAAAAAGGGTGAAGCCTTACATACCTCTTTCCGCTCCTTTAGCTACTCCAAATTCACGTCACAATTTCGTCCAAATCTGCAAATTGGTCAAGTTTACCAAAACTTCTTATTAGAATACTTAGAGTCGAAATCTTGAGGGAACACTTTGCTACCGATATTTCGGCAGCATTTCCTCTGTAAATATACCATCCTCGACATTCAATTTAGTCAATTTCTCAGCAAACACAATCCGGGAATTCAAACCCGGCCAAACAATTAACATACTTCAACAACTTTACTAGAAATTCACATATTCCATTCAAGAGGCATGATCTCAATTTACCACTTTCTTCATAACCTTCCAACTTCAAGAAAATCAATAACAACCTCATATTTACATTCCAACAACATCATACTAATCATATAGCCTTTCATGCATACAAAGAAACGTTACATTCTATTCATACAACTTCTAAAGTAAGTCTCCACCATTACAACTTCATTAAGTTCCTTGGACATTCATTAACAACAAGGCATCCACAACACTACGACAACCAAAACACTAAATAAACTTAACTCATTTTCCTCCATATTTCACCATAAGCTCACGGCCACCATGCACAACACACGGCCACATCAAGCATACACACTACAACCTTTCCAAATTCATTCAACTTTCGTTATCGACATAATATCTGCAACACTAACAACCAAACACTAATTAAATTAATTGAAGCATGACTCCTACACATGTTCATATACACGGCCATACACTATAATTCTCTCCTTCATGAATTTCATTCATTCTAACATACTACAACACATAAAAACCATTCATAAGACATGAAAAGTAGGCTTGAATCATACCTCTTTTACTTAGCTACTCAAGCTAGCTATGCTTGGCACCTTGAACAAATACTTGTTTCTACCACTCCAATAACTCCACCATGTTGTTATGCACCCTCCAAGGAGTAGAAAATGATTTTTGGGGAAATTTTTACCAATTTTATCTTGGATTGCTCTCTTGGCCAAAAGGCTCTAAGGTTTTTCTCCTCTCTTTTTTTGTTCTTATTTTCTTGAATATTCTAGAGGTTATATTGATAAGGATGACCCATTCATCTTATTTAATACCATGATGTAATGAATCATGGGCCAAGCCAAACAAGGTGGCCGGTTGGGCCTCTTTTGCTCCTTAAAAAAATCAAGCCCAATTACATTTTGGGCTAGTTATTGCAATTCTTGAAAACATTTTTTTTTCCGACTTCCAATTTTGCCCTTCATCTCCCTCCATATTTCCACGAGTCATGTCGTGAATTCCCCTTTATGCTCTTAACCATTCTCATTGTCTCCACTTCTAAATTTTTCATAAACAACCCATGTGTCAAACAACATAAAATATTGCCTTGCTTGTTGTCTCCCCGCGATTGTCTTGAATTGTCCGATTGCACAAAACGCGGGATATAACATCCTCCCTCCCTTTAGAACATTCATCTTCGAATGTTAAACTTGCCTCATAGCGTAGCATGTTATTTCGGGCAGTTCTCCTTTGTAGATGCCTCACGTTACTTAGCATATTCATCTTAGGAACTTAGATTGCCTTTTGCGATCTTTCACGGTTATGATCCCTTTTTCGTGGCATCAGCCGAGTCTATCCCCTTACTAGACACGTTCTCGTACATCGCCACATTAGGGATTCCTTACCTTAGTTAGTGTGGACTCAATATTGGTCCCACCCTGTGACATCTGTACTTTTTCTCCTTTGTTCCCAAAGCTTTCCGTTGTCACGACTTCCCTTTTTCTATTAGTGTAGTCCGGCTCGGACAATGTGACTCGTGTGGGGTTTCTAACCATTTTCCACACCCCAATTTACTCTGGGCTGCCTAATCTTACACTCGTCTCCCATTTCTGCATTTATAAAATTTTCAACATATTTCCCAGGGGGTCACCCATCATGGAATTACTCCCACCTGAGCACGTTTAACCTTGGAACTTTAATGCATTTCGATGTCTCGGTGTCAATATTTTTACTTCCGCTTTCCCGTACTACCTATATCACATAATATGGGACGCGTTGGGGTCTCAGTAGTTTCGAAACGTCCGCGTAACATGTATTTTCCTTTATTTACAGTTCTGACCTTCGCAATTTCCAGTATTCGCCTTTTACCTGTGTGTATGGCCATTTTTCGTCCAAATTCCCGAATTCATAATATGTTCAGTAATACAGAGGACAGTATAGGGTAAAATAAAATCTGGGTTAATTAACACACGCTTATCATAGAAATATTGAAAAAGTACCTGTGGTCACGTCTGCGGAAGGTTCAGGGTCCTGTCGTCCTGTCAGTGCATATAGGCGGTGCGGAGGACCGGCTGAACTAGGTGCTCCTCCTCTACCTCAGTCGCGGCCCGCTGGAGCCTGAGAAGTCTGTCCACGAGGGCGCACGGTCGACGACGAACCGATCGCTGATCCGGCTGGCTGAGTTTGGCCTCCTCCATCCTTTAGTGGGCAATCACGTACAAAATGGTCAGTCCGACCACAGGCAAAACAACTACCGATGTCTAGGTAGCACTGCCCAGAGTGTGGCTTGCCACACCGAGCACATCGTGGTGGGGGAAGCCCCGTCCTGCTAGAATCGGCTCTGTACTGGAGTCTTGAAGCCTTAGAACCTTGTCCTGTTCCTGAATTGGTAGGTCGGTCAAATCCTCAATCCGCAAATCGAGGAGGTGCATTGGCCGCTGGTTGGCTCGAATACCCAGATTGCTCTTGTGCCTGCCCCCCTCTATACTCGCTCCTACCCCTGGAAAATCTGCCTTTTTTTTTGGAACCCCTATTTGGATAGCTCTCCTCTCTCCGTGTCTGATACTGCTCTTCCAGATTTTGGGCGTGGGCCTGGATGCGGGTAATAGTCATCCCGTCCTGGAGTGAGGCCGTCAAACACTCCTTACAAACCGGTGCACATGGTCTCCCCTATCAGCTATCAGGGCGGGGGCATACCTGGCTAGCGAGTTGAAACGAAGACTGTATTCCCGAACACTCATATTTCCCTGTCTAAGGTTCAGGAACATGTCGGCTCGAGCCCGTCGAACGTTTGGTGGTAGGAAATGTCGTAGAAATGCCTCCGTAAACTCCTGCCAGACCGGGGGAGGGGCATTTACTCCCCTAGAGGATATCCAACTGTTATACCACAATACTGCTACATCCCGCAACCTATACGATGCCAATTCTACTGACTCTGTATCTGAAGCATGCATTATCCCCAGAGTCCTCAGAATTTCATCTATAAAGCTCTGCGGGTCTTCCTCTGGTTTTGACCCATAAAACTCTGGCGGCTTCAGGGTAATGAAGTCACGGGCTCTTGCACTTACCGCCCTATCTCCCGGATCTGCATCTCGCCGCTGAGCCTGTGTGGCGACTAACTGGGTCAGTAACTGGATGGCCTCTGCCACTTGCTGGCCCGGAACTGCTGGCGGCGGAACTGGAGGTGCGGGGGCTGGAGCTGGAGCTCTTCCCTGCTCCGCCAGTGCAGGGGGAACAGGAACAGTCTGAGGGGGAGCTTCATTGTGAGATTCTTCTTCGTCTAGCTCCCGTTCAACTCTGCGGGCCGCCACCCCCTTGGCTTTCTCGGCCGTCGTAGACTTTCTCTTCGGCGGCATTACTGAAACCATAACATCGGTTTTAGAAAAGGAGCATGGAAGCCTGGTAACATAGCTCTATTGCACGATTTCAGAATACAAAGAAGGTCACATTTCCTAAATGCCCCGTAGCCTCCTCTCTATAAGTATGGCGCGCTACACACCCATAGACAAGACTCTACTGGACACGGCTCGTAGACAAACCCTAGGACCGAACTGCTCTGATACCACTTCTGTCACGACCCGACTAGGGGCCGTGACGAGTACCCGATACTTGTACCGAGCACCCCTTCGCTATCCTGTATGAACAATGGCACATTTTTTTTTTCATTAACATTAGCAGTAAACTTTCGAATATCGCGTTACACCGGGACGCGAACCATTCAAAATACAATACGATTAATTGTACATAACTGACTGTGTATATCTGTCTACGAGCCTCTAGACATAGTACCTTTATACATAGAAAGGGCCGAGTACTGTCGCGCCGAAAATACATACACAAAATAGTACCAATGATATGAGGCTCCGGAACGACTGGAGCACTGCCCAATGCTGCAGATAGAGCCCTAGAGACCCGGTTCGTATACCTGCTAACTTGCGCGGCACGAACGCAGCGTCCACAAGAAGGGACGTCAGTACGAATAATGTACCGAGTATGTAAGGCATGGAAAACAATGCAAGCAGTAACATAGAGTACAATCAATAATAATATCACGGAGCCATAGGGCGTATAACGAGGCAAGAACGTAACCTGTACATAGGAAGGCCCCTCTTTAGGCCGGCTGTCATGTAGGCTTGTCTTTTTCATCTTTGAAACGTTTCTTTTCATGGGCATAGGAGTCAACATTTTTATATTTCTTATTCTCGTGTGCAGAAAACAGTACATTTCAATAACGGTATCTTTCATTCACATTTACAGACGCCGAATACATCAGCTCTCCCAACCCCCTCCCCAACGGTGACCCAACACATTACATTACATATGTATCATACATCATATATATATGTATACAGTCGCCGCGTACGACTCTTCCCATATCCCGCGTCCGGGCATCCCGCGTCCAGGATGGAATCCAGCTGAATCAGGTGGTGATATAACAGTGGCCCTTCCCCTTTCCCCATACACACATACATATACATTTCTTATATACAATTTACTTTATCTTATATATATATACATATCCATACACATATACCCGTTTTATATACATATATCATATAATCACACGAGAGAGCCAAGGAAAATCACGTATTCATCGGAGTGACATAAGGTCGGTGATCTCCGATTACATTACGGAATGCTAGTGATAGCTTTGTCTCACCTTGAAGGAACAAGTAATTTTAAGGCGAGACTATCAACGGAGAATAGTGTTACAGTAACCGTAGAATGAAATCGTTGGCATTATAGATGACAGTCATAGGCTTTGGAGTCTTAGAAAATAAAGTTATAACTAGAAGATATAAATACGATTTAGAAAATTAGTTTATCAATTTCATATTCACATTGGAGCCTTAGCTTAGAAATCTGAGTCATAGGATCGTTCCGGTCGTACTTATCAAGCGCATTCTCTTGTCTAACATTGTCGTTATCATTATCCCATAGAAACACTCTTGTTAGAGTAGTCATAGTACTTTATCATTCGGTGACAAGATCGGGATCAAAGGTCCCCTTTGAATTCACCTTAAGTAAGTCAACCAAGACTATAGGGGAATCCGAGAGTAACGGGCCCACCTCGGGCCGAATGAAGTAGCGTATACGATTTACGTATGTCACGTGTCATAGCGTTACTTGTATGGGTCTTAGGGTAATCGGGTCCCATTTATACAAGTTATAGGGGTCTAGGAGGTCTTTTCATCACTTTGCACACTTTCTACTTCAATTCGATTGAACGAAAAGTTGAAAACTGTAGGTGCGGATCCCGGGGATTTGGGTTGTCCCCGAGGCGCGTACCCGACTTATTACAACCAAGACATGCCATAGAAAGAAGGGTGAAGCCTTACATACCTCTTTCCGCTCCTTTAGCAGCATTTCCTCTGTAAATATACCATCCTCGACATTCAATTTAGTCAATTTCTCAGCAAACACAATCCGGGAATTCAAACCCGGCCAAACTATTAACATACTTCAACAACTTTACTAGAAATTCACATATTCCATTCAAGAGGCATGATCTCAATTTACCACTTTCTTCATAACCTTCCAACTTCAAGAAAATCAATAACAACCTCATATTTACATTCCAACAACATCATACTAATCATATAGCCTTTCATGCATACAAAGAAACGTTACATTCTATTCATACAACTTCTAAAGTAAGTCTCCACCATTACAACTTCATTAAGTTCCTTGGACATTCATTAACAACAAGGCATCCACAACACTACGACAACCAAAACACTAAATAAACCTAACTCATTTTCCTCCATATTTCACCATAAGCTCACGGCCACCATGCACACACATGCACAACACACGGCCACATCAAGCATACACACTACAACCTTTCCAAATTCATTCAACTTTCGTTATCGACATAATATCCGCAACTCTAACAACCAAACACTAATTAAATTAATTGAAGCATGGCTCCTACACGTGTTCATATACACGGCCATACACTATAATTCTCTCCTTCATGAATTTCATTCATTCTAACATACTACAACACATAAACACCATTCATAAGACATGAAAAGTAGGCTTGAATCGTACCTCTTTTACTTAGCTACTCAAGCTAGCTATGCTTGGCACCTTGAAGAAATACTTGTTTCTACCACTCCAATAACTCCACCATGTTGTTATGCACCCTCCAAAGAGTAGAAAATGATTTTTGGGGAAATTTTTACCAATTTTCTCTTGGATTGCTCTCTTGGCCGAAAGGCCCTAAGGTTTTTCTCCTCTCTTATTTTGTTCTTCTTTTCTTGAATATTCTAGAGGTTATATTGATAAGGATGACCCATTCATCTTATTTAATACCATGATGTAATGAATCATGGGCCAAGCCAAACAAGGTGGCCGGTTGGGCCTCTTTTGCTCCTTAAAAAAATCAAGCCCAATTACATTTTGGGCTAGTTCTTGCAATTCTTGAAAACATTTTTTTTTCCGACTTCTAATTTTGCCCTTCATCTCCCTCCATATTTCCACGAGTCATGTCGTGAATTCCCCTTTATGCTCTTAACCATTCTCATTGTCTCCACTTTAAAATTTTTCATAAACAACCCATGTGTCAAACAACATAAAATATTGCCTTGCTTGTTGTCTCCCCGCGATTGTCTTGAATTGTCCGATTGCACAAAACACGGGATATAACAGATATGTAGCGAAAACGATGACGATAGTGATGACGATGATGATAATAATGATGCTAAAGGTGCCTACGGGCTATTATATTCACATGTGCCTATGAAGGGCTATAATGACACCCCGAGCTTATAATGCCGGGTAGAATATATGTATATGGATGTACATATATATGTATGTATATGATTACGTAACGCGCGCACACATCTGCAGATGGTACGGATAACCCTGAAGCCTTGGTAGGGCCAGGTAGAAATAACATTGAGCCTTGGTTGACAAAGTACGTATGAAACACCGAACCTTATGGTCGGGTACGCTATGTATGTACATAAGTGTATGGCTATGTATATAATATGAATGTGAAAAGACTATGTATACGAATACGAGCCCTATTATGAAATACGCATGAGAAATGGAAAGTTCCTATGAAAGGCAGGTAAGTGCCATGATGATGATATTATTAAATACTCTGTACATTCTTCGTACTGACGTCCTTTTGTTTGTGGACGCTGCGTCATGCCCGCAGGTGCACAGGGAGACAGACTTGATCCATAGCTGCTTATTCAGAGATTACATAGCGGAGCTCCATTTCCTTCGGAGCCATAGCTTTTGGGTACTTATTCTTTTGTGTATAATTATGGGCATAGCGGGGTCCTGTCCCGCTCATGTGATGTGTTATACTCTTCCTAGAGGCTCGTAGTCATGTGTATATGGTTAGACATCTCCAGCCTTGTCGGCCTATGTTTTGTATATCATTTTGTCGGCCACGTTAGCCCATGTACATTGATGTGGCATAGATGCCTATGGTGATATAAATGTACCGTTGTCCAAATGGGACTAGTTGACGAATGAATGGAAATGTATGTATAATTATGTGGCTCACCTAGATATAAGTATAAGAGTAAGCTAAGAGGGTGCTCGGGTGGGTTAGCACCGGGTGCTCGTCGCGGCCCCGAGTCGGGTCGTGACAGAACATATGTCATTTCTATCTCATAAGGAGCTCTTGAGAACCTTTAACTTTCGTCTTCAAGGATGTAAGAAGATCATGGGAATGTAGGGGAGAAATCACAATACAAGGGTCATGCCTTTGAAACAAGGGGACTAGCCTTACATACCTTTACGTCTCTCTAACTTTGCCGACTAAACGCTTCCTTCCAAATTCATTATTCTACATCAAAGAGAATTCGTACTAAGATTAGATAACCGGAAACATACTTGAAGCTAAGCTAAGGCGACTAAGGGCTAACGAAAATTGGGAAGCACTTCCTTCGTTTCTACAACTTTCTCCATATAATATAACAACTCCCAAACGTCAATAATAACATCCATAATATTGTAATCAATAAACTTTGTTAAGCTAGACATTATTCGATTCTCAAAATTCCCTCTCAGAAGTCATCCATAACCATGATTGTAACACAACATCATATTCATCCACATATAACTCTTCTTTAACATCCATAATATCATTCATAACAAGATTATACCCATAACATGCCAAGAACTATCATTCAAGTCAAGTCACTATTCAAGAATACCCTATTTCATATTTGAACTCCATATTCAACTTTCTTCCTCAATCCAAGTCATTCAACCATTCAATACTCTTATTAGCGAAAAATGAATACAAAACTCACATTTAATTATGTAGGAATGGGCTTTGGATGAAACTACGTCACTTAGAGAAAACCCAACTTCAACACCAAAGAAATTCTTCCCTTCCCTTAACCCTAGATAGCATCCTTGCACTTGATCCCACTAATTTTTAGTATCTGATCTTTGATCTCTCTTTAATTTATGTTGGTATGGTGTATGGAATGTTCTCGAGCTCATGAGAGGTGTGGAGAATGAGTGAAATAAAAAATGAGAACGCGGGGTCTCTTTTTATAAAATTAAAAATATACCCGACGAGGATTATACGGACCCTTATACGGTCCGTATAACTTATAAGGTCCGTATAAGTGACTGTATAATACCTCCAGTGAAAGATGCCCTCTGAATAGGTTATACAGTCCCTTATACGGACCGTATAAGTGGTCGTATAACTCACATTTTTCCAAAGTCGATCCTGTTGTTTCGTTTGACTTCCAATCCTTTTGGAGCCTTCTTGACACTTGTATAATACTTCATTAACCATCTAATGAGCCTTATAACTTCTTCTCAAGGTGTTACTAAATCAACATTAGCTCGGTACTTTGCAAAACCTTTCCAAAACACGACTTATACTTCGCCTTCCTCAACGAACTTTCTTCTCTTGCCTCAAATGTCTTTGGAATCTTAATTCGAATCGTTAAGTACCCCTTCTTACTTGTAGGGACATCATATTCATCTTACCCTTCTTTAGTCTATTTACTGCAAAACGACAAATTTGTTTTCGAGGTGTAACATAATTCTTCATGAAAACATTAATACCTATCCTTAGCCATAATTATGATTATCTCTTATAGAGGAAAATCGATTATGATTTCATATACGTATATAGAGGATAATACAATCAAGTTTAATGTGGGTTTGCCCCCTCACGCACACCAACCATAATCAAGGCAAGGAATAGAGTTCGAAAGCCTGAAACGTTCACCCTTTATTCAATAAAGAACCTTTGAAAAAGAGATATACATCCAAAACAAGTTTCCAAAAAGTGACATACCTTAATTGCCGCTCAAGCATACTTCCCACAATCCAACAATTATTCTACAATATTTTTATATAGGAGAGGGTAGAACTCTAACATATTTCCACCCGTAAACCATTCTTACAAACGAAAGCTAGGGTTTTCATGACTCGAACGTGTTCTTGAATACTTCATGAATCAATCATGGATTCTAATATCATAGGACAACCAACAGTAGTCTAAACCCTTTCAATAACATCACAAAAGTAAAGGATCTTACCATATTGAAGGAATATTAACTTCTTCAAATGTCCCTTTCTTCTTCTCTTTCTTGGGTTTCAAGAATCTAGGGTTTTATGAAGATGAACTAGTGTTAATTTGATGTTGAAAAGATGGGAATTGATCAAGAAAATACCTTATATGTTTTGGGCATGGTTTAGGGTTGTTTCCTCTCAGGATGTTGGCCAAAACGAAGTGGGAATGAATATAACGAAGTTAGGCCTTTATAAAATTCGGGAAAAATCGCTTCAGGCGTAAAATAGCCTGGTGCGCTGCTTAAGGAGTCGCCCAGGGCAGCGCACACAGTGTATCCATTTCGACGGCATAAAAATTTTGAGTTTCATAAAGATTAGGCATGGGGCGCCGCACATGCCTAATTTTGCCACTGCACAGACGATGCTCAAGAAAATGGACGTAACTCCTACCACAGACCTCTATTGGAGCTGGGTAACCTACCATTGGAAAGGTATTTCAAAGATCTACAACTTTTATTGGGGAAGTTTTCCCAAATTTTTCAACCTATTTTCGGAAACTGGCTTAGAAGTTAGATCTACTGATATTTAGACGAGCATGAGAACTCTTACGAACTTCACTATTTTGTATTGATCTTAAATCAACTATTTCCAGCCAAACTCATATTGATAGTACTTCATATGCCTAAAATGCCACATTACTTCTTATTTAATACATTCACACCTAAATCAAAATTATAGAGTGTTACATTATCCCCCCCTTAAGATCATTCGTCCTTGAATGAGAATCATGGCCTAGAAAGAATTCACTAAACCACAAGCTGTTTCAAACAAGACAATGATTCATCTATGAAGGATTTGATATGCTAGCTCATACCTACCATAGGGAAAAAGTGAGGATATCTCTTCTTCATGTCCTCCTCTGCTTCTCAAGTAGCTTCCTCAGTGTCGTGGTTTCGCCACAACACCTGGACCTACGCCACATCCTTCGTCCTCAACCTTCTAACTTGACAATCTAGAATCCGAACTGGTTCCTCCTCATAAAATATCCCTTCATTAATTTCAATATCTTCATGGTTCAACATATAGGAAGGATCAGATTTGTACAACCACATCATTCAAATGTGAAACACAAGATGCACCATGGCCGTATCGGATGGAAACTTCAACTCGTAAGCCACGGTCCCAATTTTCCTAACAATCTCATAAGGGCCAATGAAACGGGGACTAAGGTTACCCTTTTTTCCAAACCGCATTACTCTTTTTATAAGCGACACTTTCAAGAACACCTTGTCACCGACAGAATACTCTAGCTCACGCCGCCTCATATTCGTATAGGACTTCTATTTACTCTGAGCTGTTTCGAGCTGTTACACAATATGATTAACCTTCTCAATTTCTTCATGAGCTGAATCCGGACCCAACAATTCCACTTCAGTTGGTTCAAACCAACCAATTGGAGATGGACAAGGCCTCCCATAAAGACCTTCATAAGGAGCCATTTGAATACTCGCTTGGTAACTGTTGGTTTACGCGAACTCCACAAGAGGTAAATCTTCATCCCAATTTCCTCAGAAATCTATAGCACAAGCTCGTAGCATATCTTCCATATTCTGAATAGTTCTCTCTACCTGCCCATCAGTTTGAGGATGAAAGGCAGTGGTCAATTTCACTCTAGATCCCAAACCTTCCTGAAAGGATGTCCAAAAATGAGCAGTGAATTGCGTACCTCTGTCAGATATGATGGATGTCGGAATCCTATGTAACATAACTATCTCCTTTAGATATAGCTTGGCATACTGCGCCGCGGTATATGAAGTCTTCACAGGGAGAAAATAGGCAGACTTTGTGAGTCTATCCACGATAACCCAAATCGTGTCAAATTTGGCCTTTGTGCGAGGTAGACCCACAACGAAATTCATGTTGATCTCCTCCCACTTCCACTCCAGAATCTCGATATTCTGAGCCAGGCCTCCAGGCCTTTGATGTTGATCCTTCACTTGTTGACAGTTCAAACACTTAGCCACAAAGTTAGAAATATCAGCTTTCATGCTCTTCCACAAATAGGGTTGTTTCAAATCCTTATACATTTTGGTGGACCCAAGATGAACCGAATATTTGGAACTATGAGCTTCCATCATCATTTCTTGTCGAAGACCATCAACATCAGGAACACACAATCTTCTTTGCAATCGTAGAACACTATTGCCAGTCCCAATAGTAAACGAAGTGTACTCACCCTTTTCCACTCCATCTCTCAGCTTTGCCAGAAGCTCATCATTATATTGCTTGGATTCAATCCTTTCCACAATGTATAACCGAGATAGCGTGATTCCCACTAACTCTCCATCATCAGTTTCATCGAATATGACAATAACACTAGCAAGCCTTCGAATTTCCTTCCCCATGGGCATGTCATGTGCACGCAAATAAGCCAACGTGCCCATAGATTTTCTACTTAAAGCATCAGCAACTACATTAGCCTTACCAGGATGATAGAAAATGTTCAAGTCATAATCCTTTAAAAACTCCAACCACCTTCTCTATTTGAGGTTCAAAACATCGCAATGCTCACCATACAAATAATAAAGCCCAAATCTTCAAGGCAAACACCATGGCAGCCAATTCCAAGTCATGAGTCCGATAATTCTTCTCATGCTTCTTCAAATGTCATGAAGCATCAGCAATCACCTTACCGTTCTGCATCAATACACAACCCAAACAAATTCTGGAAGCATCACAGTACACCATGTATCCACCAGACCCAGAAGGTAAAGTCAAAATAGGAGCCGAAGTCAACTTTGTCTTAAGTTCTTGGGAACGTTTTTCACAAGCTTCAGGCCACTGAAACTTAGCAGTTTCTGTGTCAATTTAGTCAATGGAGAGGCTACTGATGAAAATCCTTCCACAAATTTTCGGTACTAATTTGCCAAACCCAAGAAATTACGAATTTGCCAATCCTTAACCGCTGAAATTTTCTGAGAGTCTACTTTAATGCTGTCACCAGTCACCACATGACCCAAGAAAGCCATAGACTCAAGCCAGAATTCATACTTAGAGAATGTTGCATAAAGCTCGTTCTCCTAAAGTGTTGTCAATGTTATCCTCAAGGGATTTGCATGACCCTCATGAATTTTAGAATACACCAAAATATCATTAATAAACACAACAATGAAGCAGTCTAGATAAGGCTTAGACACATGATTCATCAAATCCATGAATGTATGTTACACCTCGTAGTTTCGTCCGTTGAGATTCGTTCGGCGTTACTTGTCCAAATCGTGGAAATGGGTGTTACCTTAGGCCATATGAGATTACATGTTCTCATATTATAGTTATGGGGGTTTAAGCCCATGAAATGAGCTATGGAAGGATTTAAGAACAAACAAATAAGGGAATTGAGTTTGTGGGAACTTTGGTAAAACTTGGCAAAATTTTCGGACAATGTTTTTTTCCAAATTGGTGGGGGCATATCTCCTAGAATATAAGGAGTTTTGGTGTGTTTCTTTTGTCCAAATTGAATTTCATTGAGTCTTGTTTCCAACGCAACAAACCGTTCGTCAATGTGGCATCTCAATAAAAAGTTATGCATGTTTTACGACAGACTGTCTGAGCAAAGAATTTTTGCGGACCATTTGACGGCCTGCAGGAATTTTGACGCCCCGCAGAAAATTCTGCGGTCCGTCAAATTGACACAGCCAAGTGTCAAATGGTCACAGTGACCCATATTTGACTGGGCAGTTCTACGGACCATTTTGACGGTCCGTAGGAATTTATACAGCCCGTCAAAATGGGCGTAGAATTGCCCGACGGAAGTTTAAGTTCCGCTTTATATATTTCGTTCCACTTCATTTGGACATATTATTTTACCAAAACAGATCCAAAGACTCTCTAAAAACCCTCTCTTCCACTCTATAAACTAATCAATGCCAAAATCCAAGAGAGATTAAACATCAATAAGCAAGAATCAAGATACCCATGTGCTAGAGGTCTTGCTAGGGTTAATAAACTCCAAAACAATCTTTTGATATTGAAGCTAGGGTTTTCATATAAGATGATATCTTGATCCAAAGCTCATTCTTATGAGATAAAAGGTTAGTTTTCATGCTTATTACATATTATTAAGAATGTTTATTTGTTGAACAACTTGGGTAGAAGGAAAAAGTGGAAGATGAGTTCTAAATGCAGTTTTTATGCGGCTTTTGAGTAGTAAGCTAACTTGAGTTATGATTCTTAGTATAATATGGGTATAATATTGCTATGGAAAGTAATAATGGTGATGAAGAAGCATTATATGAAAATATGCTAAAATGGGCATGAAGTTGCTAGCATAAGTTGAACACAGGGATAAATTTTGAAGACTAGATTGAATGTGAATACTTGATTATGATATTGTGGATATTATTGTGGTTGTTTGGGACTTGTTTTGAGATGTAGTGGAAGTTGATGAAATAGGGGAAATGCTGCCCAATTTTCATTAGGTCATGAATTATTCTAGTTGGAATTTAGGAGTATCATTAAGGCTTAACCATGTTATGAATCCTTCCAAATGTAGATTATTCAAGCTTCAACGGGGAATGTTAAATAGTTAAGGAGACAAAGAGGTATGTAAGGCTAACCCTTCTTTCATTAAGGCATGGTTCCCTTGCTATATGTATCCTTTCATGAGCTCCATAATGTCTTCCAAATGACTCTATCTCTAAGGTTTCCAAAGCTTACGATTCTCGATACGTTCACGATTCTATTGCCTCTTTTATATAATAGTTGATCCTCTAAGGATAAATATAACGAAAATGATGATGTCAATGATGACGATAATACTCATGAACTCCTATGTATGCGGATTTAAGTATGTATGACTATTATGTAACACCGAGCCTATATGGTCGGGTATGGCACCTATCGCGTGCACACCACTACAGTTGGGTACAGATAACACTGAGCCTTGGTAGGGCCAGGTATGTATGACACCGAGCCTTGTCATGGCCGGGTATGTGAAAACACCGAACCTTCATGGTCGGGTACGCTATGGGTAGGAATATGTATATGAATATACATACGAATATGTATATGAATATGGATACGGATATGGATATTTTTATATGTATATATGTATGTACACGAGCACGCATTAGAAATGGAAGGTCCCTATGAAAGACAAGTAAGTAATTATGATGATGGATCTACTACTCCTTGTTCCCCCATCCTATGCTATTTCTTGTGTTGTCTTTTATGCTCATATTATGATATTGATTATGCTTTACATACTTAGTACATTATTTGTACTGATGTCGTTTTGTTTGTGGATGCTAAGTCATGCCCGCAGGTGGACAGGGAGACAGGACTGAACCATAGACTTCTCACTCAGGGACTACATAGAGAAGCTCCATTTCATTCCGGAGCTATAGCTTTTGGTATTGCTCTTTTGTGTACATACCCATGGGCAAGGCGGGGTCCTGTCCCGCCTATATGACGTGACATACTCTCCTTAGAGGCTTGTAGACAGTTGTATATGATTAGATGTCCATAGCCTTGTCGGCTCATATTTTGTATGTCATTTTGATAGCCTCGTCAGCTTGTGTATACGGACACGGGCATTATTATTGATGATGATATAAATGTGTTGTTGCCCAATGTGATTAGCACTATGGATGCATATAAATTATAAGTAAGCCATGTGGCTCACTTAGGTGTGAATATGAGAGTACGATAAGAGGTGTTTGGGTGGGTTAGAACCGGGTACCCATCATAGCCCTCCGGTTTGGTCGTGACAAAAGTGGTATCTGAGTTGTTCTGTCCTAGGGTGTGTCTATGAGCCATTTCCAGTAGAGTCTTGGTTATAGGTGTGTGCGCGCCACACTTATAAACAAGAAGTTGCGGGCATTTTAGGAATGAATGGCCTTCTTTCTTCATAAGATTGTGCAATAGAGCTATGACATAAGAACTTTTTTTCCTTAATCATGTGTTATGTATTTCAGAGATGCCTATAAAGAGAAAGGCTACGACAACCCAAAAGGGTAAGACAGCAGTAGAAAAGCGGGCTGAAAGAGCACCGCCAACGGTTGTAGAGGAAAGTGAATCCCAGAATGCGGCGCAATCTCAGTCCTCCCATTCAGTACCTATTTCTAAGGAGCGTGAGGGAGCCTCAGCCCCAGCTCCAGCACCTCCGGCTCCTCCACCGGATTCTTCAGGCCAAGATGTAAAAGAGGCCATTCATTTGCTTACTCAATTGGTTGCCGCCTAGACTCAGCGGCAAAGTAGAGGGCAAGGTGATAGGGCTATTAGTGCAAGAGCCCGTGATTTTATTAGCTTGAACCCTCCGAAATTCTTTGGATCAAAGCTGGATGAGGACCCTCAGAATTTTATCGATGGAATGTTGAGGACACTTCGGTTGATACATGCTTCGGACACCGAATCGGTGGAGTTAGCATCTTATAGATTGAGGGATGTTGCGGTTCATTGTTCTGGTCTCGATCCACCCTCTCCTTATTTTTCCAACTCTCCTGTTGTTCAGCAAACCCAACCAGATAAGAGAAAGTGCAAGTAGGAGAACTAGCAACAGCAGCACATGCGGACTTGATATTGTTACACCCCAGAAAATTTCGCATTACTAAGGCTGCATACGGCTTAACGAGAGCTCAAGGTGGAAGGTCAAACTAGGCAGTGGGCTTGGCCCAACCCGACTCCTAGTTGGGTCAGGCCCACTTCCCTTGCTATTTAAGGGAGGTTTTCACCCTTATCTTCCTCATTTCATACAAAAAGGTCCAGAACATTTTAGAGAGAGAGTGAGGGGAGTTTAGAGAGATAAAACAAGGGTTCAATCAAGTTCGAGGCCCTGAATCCCGAGGCTCATGAAGGATAACGTGTAGTACGAGTTGTCGTCGTTGTTTTAAGCTAATTATTGAGCGGGAGGGATGATATTTCGGGGTGGATCAGCTGCTAAGGTATGTATAAGGTTCCTTTTATGTTATTAAAGTGTTTATTTAGAGTTTTAAAGGATTAGAACGGAGGAAATAATGTTAAAAGCTCGTTTGGCATTTTTTGGAAGTTCATAAAGGTGGGGCTGTTTCAGTGGAGTTTGATGGATGGAAATATCTGAGTTATGATTTATATTGATTGTTGATATTGTTGTTTGATGTTGTTGTTGAAAATTTAGCTAAATTGGATTTTCGGGGTTGTCCGGTTTATAAAGGAAAACCTGTTGATATTCCGTTTGAAATAGAGATAAGTTTAAGGGATTGATTTTAAGGATATATATTGGATTGATTGTTGGTAAATTGATATTGTGGATAGATTAGCACGACCTGAAGATGGACTGTAGTTAGCTGGAAAGCGGCAAAGGTATGTAAGGCAAACCTTTCTTCTTTTGGCATGATTCTTGTTGTTATTCATTCTATATGTACTCCATATGATTCCACTCTTAGACGAGTAAGGTCTAAATGTTTCTTGTGATGGCTTATTGATATTGTACTCCTATTCTGTTCCATAAGGTGCCAAGTTGAGTTATGTATATGATTTTACTAATGATATATTGTGACTATTGTGATACTAGCCGGAAGAGGCTGTCCGACATGTGTGTTGGATTGCATTATTTACTTAAATATTGTTTTGAGACTTCGTGTGCACATTTATGTTTCTTCCAGCGAAGGCTGCAGGTATTAAGTTAGATTGTGATTTTTTCTCTCCTAAGTAAAATTATGATTATGACTGGTTACCACCTTACATACTCAGTACATTGCCCGTACTGACGTCCTTTTGCCCGGGGATGCTGCGTTCATGCCCGCAACCCCAGATTGTTTGGCAGGTTAAGTGTATAACTAGGATGCTTGGACGTCAACTGGGATTGGCAAGCTCCACCTCATTTTGTATTTGTGCTAAGTCATGTATGGATATGTATGATTATGGGTATGTCAGGGCCCTGTCCTGACTCATAATGTTCAGTTTACTTCTTAGAGACTTCTGTAGACAGTGTCCTGTGGTATGTTTGTCGAGATGTCGACAAAATGATGTCAGTTGAGTTATTTGTGGATTTTAAAAGAGTATGTATTTTAGATGATTTCAATTGGTTTAAAGTACTTATTTCATTGAAAGTTTTCACAGTCATTATAAAGATAATGATTTCTATTTGGAAAAGTTTTATGTTCTTAAAAGTGTTTGAAATGACAGGTGTTGATAGAGCGAATGTCTAAGGGTTCGCTCCACTCTGATGAGAGTCGGGTGCCCGTCATGCCCTACCATTGTTAGGGTGTGACAGATACGTCGTACCAAGCCTTTCAAAAAACGCTTCAACTTATGTTTTTCAGTCGGAATCATGTATAAAGCATACTTTGACAAACGGGCGAACTCCAAAGTATACTCGCGAACCGACTTGTTACCCTGTTCCAGCTTCTTAAACTTCGTACCCATAGCAAATCTTTCCTCATCAGACAAGAACATTT
Source organism: Lycium barbarum (assembly GCF_019175385.1). Lineage (NCBI taxonomy): Eukaryota > Viridiplantae > Streptophyta > Magnoliopsida > Solanales > Solanaceae > Lycium > Lycium barbarum. The sequence goes on along the minus strand of NC_083342.1, from coordinate 35,661,723 downwards.
CCATGAATGCCTCTTCAAATTCATCCCACGTCGGAGCTAAATCAGCGTCACCCCTCTCAGATTCATACATCTCAAACCAAGCGTGAGCAACATCCTTCAACTGATACGAAGCGAGCCTCACAGCTTCGGAATCTTGGGCATCTATTGCCCTCAATGCCTTGAATGTTGTATCTAAAGAGTTTTGGGGGTAATCCACCTCTCGTGACAAAAAGAACTCTAGTGACTTCAAGGCGAGGAATTGCTTAAGTCTGCCTCTACCATCAGGTCTGACACCTCCACGATGCTACTGAGCCGCAACTAATGTAGTCAACATTTGAATAGCTGTTTGCATATTACCAATCTCTGGCATACCCGCAACAGGAGCAGTAGGAGCAGGCGGTGCTGGAGGTGGTGCTTGATTGCTAACATTATTTCTGTTACCAGCATTCGCGCCCCCAAGATTTTGGTTAACTTATGCGCGACGTCCTCGGTTTCCATTTTTTTATCGCGTCGGAGCCATTTCTGCAAGGCACGAATTAACGAGTGAATTAGAGCGATCCTAAAAAGACTTTCAGCTCTACATCACAATCTAGAATCAAGAAGAATACGAAACACCTATGAATGTCCTAGGAGTTTCTCAGTCATGCAGGTGATCAGGCACCACAAGCAAAACTCCACTAGACACATCTCCATAGACACTGACAATAATCCTAGGGCATATTTAAACCTAGGCTCTGATACCAAGCTTGTCGCTCCCGAAAACCCACCCTAGACGTGACCGGCATCCGACATCATGAACAATAACGGAAGAACCTAAAAGATGCAATAAAAATATTTGAACCCGCCAGGTTCAACATTCACTTCCAACAGTTTATAAAATAAATGTAACAAATCATGACTATATGAATTAAATCGGCGGAAGTCTTTATTCATCAAATACTTAGTCAAACATAATAACGTGCCCAAGAGTTAATCAATAACTCAACAACTACCGACAAGAATGTATACTATAGAGCTTCTAAGATAAAGGAATAATAGTTTGACTCGTCGGGACGAAGCTCGAAAAACAAATAATGAATGTAAAAATAAATAGGGTGTCCCACGAATGAACGTGTGGGATCACCAAATCAGCAACAACAACAAGTCCTTCCTAAGCGCCTGAAGTATTAACAACCTGCTCTTCTCCATTACCTAACATACCATAAAAACAACAATGGTATGCCTAAGTACCTCGTATTCAGTGAGTGCCTCGGGGACAACAAGTAATACGAAAATAGAGTGCAATAATACGTAAAGAGAAGTTAGTTCTGAAAACCGTATGAAATCAGTGTAAAAACAGTTATTCAACTGGTGTATCTCAATAAGCATTATTAAAACCGATTAGAAAGCCTCTTGTCAATTAAAACTTTCAAATATGCCTTTTAAATTGATCAAGATTGTCAACAACAGTGCCATGACAGAATAAGAATATCACACATGCCAATACAGGCCAAACAATCAAACTCATCGAAGGGGTGACCGTAGAGGTTCCCTTGTCACAGCGCACCACACCGGAATATGAAATTCAACGGTGGCTGTCCTTCATCCCGAATAGCTAGGCATAATCACACCCCAGGTAGTGAACCCGGAAGTGGCCGCTCTTCCTCCCAAATGGCTAGGAATTATCACACTAGGATCTATAGTGGCTACCCTCCTCCCGAGTAGCTAGGCCAAACACAACGACAAAGTTCATAGCATAGAAGCCGATTCACAATTTTTCTCAAAATATGTCACACCATCAATTAGCATTAAAGTTCGTAAAGATAAATAATATCAATGAATGTATTGAAAACGTTTACACTTCTTCAACTAAGATTTCAATGTCATAATTCATCATGAAATCATTAATACCAATCCTTAGCCATCATTATTGATTATCTCTTCTAGAGGAAAAAACGATTATGATTTCATATACGTATATATAGGATAATACAATCAATGTTTAATGTGGGTTTTCCCCCTCACGTACACCAACCATAATCAAGGAAAGGAATAGAGTTCAAAAGCCTGAAAATTTCACCCTTTATTTAATTAAGAACCTTTAAAAAAGAGATAAACATCCAAAACAAGTTTCCAAAAAGAGAAATACCTTAATTCCCACTCAAGCGTACTTCCCATTATCCAATAATTATTCTACAATATTTTTATATAGGAGAGGTTAGAACTCTAACCTATTTCCACCTGTAAACCCTTCTTACAAACTAAAGCTAGGGTTTTCATGACTAGAACGTGTTCTTGAACACTTCATGAATCAATCATGGATTCTAATCTCATAGGACAACCTACACTAGTCTAAACCCTTTCAATAACATCACCAAAGTCAAGGATCTTACTTTATTGAAGGAATATTAACTTCTCCAAACATCCCGTTCTTCTTATCTTTCTTGGGTTTCAACAATCTAGGATTTTTTGAAGATGAACTAGTGTTAATTTGATGTGATATTGATGTTGAAATGATGGGAATTGATGAAGAAAATACCTTATATGTTTTGGGGATTTTTTTTGTTGTTTCCTCTCAGGAAGTCGGCAAAAATGAAGTGGGAATGAATATAACGAAGTTAGGCCTTTATAAAATTCGGGAAAAATGGCCTGGTGCGCCGCCTGGGGCATTGTCTATGGAAGCGCACACAGTGTATCCATTTTGACGGCGTCAAAATTTTGAGTTTCCTGAAGATTTGGCCTGGGGCGACGGCCGGGGCGCTGCACACGCCTAATTTTCATACTGCACAGACGATGCTCATTAAAATGGACTTAACTCCTAGCACAGAGCTCTGTTGAGCTAGGTAACCTATCGTTGGAAAGGTATTTTAAATATCTACAACTTTGATTGAGGAAGTTTTCCCAATTTCTCAACCTATTTTCACGAAACTGGCTTAGAAGTTAGACCTGCTGTTATTTAGACAAGCTTGAGAACTCTCACGAACTTCACTATTTGGTATTGATCTTAAATCAACTATTTCCAGCCAAACTCATATTGATAGGACTTCATATGCCTAAAATTCCACATTACTTCTCATTTAATACATTCACACCTAACTCAAATTTACGGAGTGTTACAATTGCGGTACCGCCATAGCGGTCTGCAGACCGCTACAGCGGCGCTTGTAGATTCTGCAGCAGTGCAGTTTCTTGCTAGGATAGTTCTTTATTGAGTTTTTCACTCTAATTTTTTCTAGAATGATATGAGGCAGTTGGGACACGAAAACTAACACACTTCTAATTCTTTTACCGGCACGATTTCTTAAAATCAAGAGGAACTACCTCAAAACCAAGGGGCGACACCCCAAAATGAGAAGTTGCCCGCTTATGACAAGCTCCCCACTCGCTAGAGAAAATGGATACATATGAACCAGAGGTCCATTCCCCTACTATTGGAGCGGGGATTTGATATGAAAAATGTGGAATGGAGGGCTCCTGATTTTTGGAACAGGTTGATAACGACAAAGTGGACTCATTTGGTTTGAAATTCAAGTGATTGCAATGAGTCTTGGGTAAGGGAATTCTGTGCCATGTTGCCTTCCATTGATTAGGATGCTCCCAGGACAGTGATCATTATGAGGGGTACTCCGGTGAAAGTGGGGTCAAGGCCTATCAATCGGGTCTACCGATTGGATGATCATCCGGAGAAACCCTATGCGGAGAAGACAGTAGAGAGGGATTTCATGTGGTTGGCCTCCAAATTGGTACAGGCAGATGATATAGAGAAGACTCCCTGGGCTCATGGTAGGGGAGCGATATATAGTGATCGTTTTACTGCTGAAGCCAAGAGATGGTTGCATATTGTTGGTCATCGGGTCCGCCCCTCATCGAACACCCACGATGTGACTTATTCCCGTGCCCTTCTCATTGCTTGTGTTCTTTCCTACATACCTATAAATTTGGGGGCGCAGCTAATATCGGAGTTGAAGGAGTTCGCAGATAGAGGTGGGGGAAGCTTGATGTTTCACCTCGTAGTTTTGTACGTTGATATCCATTAGGTGTTGGTTGTTTTAATTGTGGACACTTGAGTTACCTGCTAGGATATACGAGACTTTATGCGCCTATCTTATGGCTGTGAGGGTTTTAGTTCATATAGTGAGCTCTGGAAGGATTGGAGAACAAGTGAATTAAGAAAATTATGTTTGTTGGAATTTTGGAGAAAAGATAGAGACAATTTTGGTCCAACCTGAGGAAGGAATATCTCCTAATATACTAGGCATTTTGAAGTGAAACAAAAGCCTAAATTGAAGTTCAGGAACTCTAGTTTCAAACGCAACGAACCGCGCGTCGATCCGACATCGGAATCAAACGGTATGAGCATTTGAGACAGACTGCCAGAGCAGGGAATTAACCCTATGAGAACGCCCTTGGAGGTGGCGTGAACGCGCAGAGGAGCACTGAGTAACTCTGCACGAACATGCCAAAAGGCTGTACGAACGCGCAGAATAATTTTTAAGTCGTTGCGAACCGACTTCAACTTATTATATAAGGATAAAAAAACCCTTATTTATCCCTCCAAAAATATTATAGAAAGCTCAGCAAACATATGTACCATAGAATTGAGGGATTCGAGTGATTTCAAGTGGCGGAGTACTAATCGAGGCTCAGGTAACGTATAGTTGTGATTATAGTATCATTTTGCGGTGGATTTTGGCTTGGATTCAAAGTAGATATTGAAGATATTGTTGTTTTAGTAAGAACAAGGTATGGATCTCTCTTTATTAATATTGATTTAGGTTTAGTTACAAAAAACAGAGTTATTAAATCATCGTGTAGTGGATTAGTTGGTTGAGAAGTCGGGTAAACATCGTGTGGGATGTTTTATGGAGTATAATGGTATGGATGATGATGTTGTTAATGTTAGTATTGTTGTTGTTGTTTTTGGTTGATGTTATTGTGATTTCGTGCTAGGCATATAAATAGGGGAGATGCTGCCTAAATTTCGACAGATTCGAAAATGATTTAATATGGAAACTTAAGACAAGCATATGATGATAAGCCTAATAATAGTATAAATGGTTTTTCATGTAGATTATGAGACTACGAACGATCTTAAGTAGATTACAAGACAGGAGGTAGGTTGGAAAGTCGGGAAGTGAGTTTCCAGGTATGTTAAGGCTGACCCTTTCTTTCTTAAGGCATGATTCCTTTATTGTGAAGCTATACATGATATCTTCAATAACCCTTTTTCTAAAGATACCAAAGCTTACAGTTCCTGATGTTATTATGATATCATTGAGCATGTTTCGTGACTATAGATGTTTTTCATTGATATTGATCGCATTTTATGAGATATGTTCATGAAAATAGTTCCATAATGTTAATCGGAGGTTACCGACCTTACGTCACTCCGATGAGTTTAGAAATGTGTATGAAAGCAATGATTTGTAGGACATGAATAAAGTTATACTAGAGGATCCCTAACGAGGTATTTGATGCTAGAAGAGAGGCTTATGATGTATCTTAGGACTTAGTGTTTAGTTAAGCGGGAGGAAGTCCTAATGGCCCAAAACTGTGCTTAAAAGTCTTATGTGATCGTGTACGCAATAGCGGATAAGTGATGACCATGAGTGTATAGAGATTACTCAGGGAGGCCAAGTCATGATATTGACTATGTTTACCACCGGTCTACGACCAGTTAGGCAGTTATGTATTTACCACCATGCTACAGCTGGTTGCACCGTTATTACCACCGGGCTCCGGTCGGTCGGGCAGTTGTGCTCAACTGTCGGGCGATAATTGAACGGACAGTTACCACTGATCAGTTGGGCAGATAGCACTAGGACGATACCTAGATCAGGATCACAGTATTGCACATAGATGTAGTTAAAGATATGAGAGTATACAGAAAAATGCGTACTAGATTCTCATTAGTATGTCAGATATGTCAAGTTGATTCTTAAGAATCCCTCCTTGCTTGCGGCATATGTTTATTGTGTTACATTTTCGCCTTCTATACTCGGTACACTATTCGTACTGACGTCCTTTCCTGTGGACGCTACGTTCATGCCTGCAGGTATAGATAGACAAGACGAGGAACTTTCACTGTAGGATGCCTCTAGGTACTGGTCTTGATTGGTGGGCTCCACTTCTTCCTGGAGCATTGCCGAGTCTGGGTTCGTATATGTATTTTTATGTTTTACGGGTATGTCGGGGGCCTTGTCCCAACTCATATCCTTCAGTCATGTTCGTAGAGGCTTTGCAGATAGTTTGTTGTACCTAGCTTAGTTATGTTTTGTCAGTAGTTATGTTGCTATCGTGGGCCCATTGTACATATATATATGCATGATATTATATTCATCATTAGTCTCCTTGGGCTTATTTTGCCGTTCGAGACATTGAAGATGCAAGTTACAGTTTGGTTTACTCGGCCCCAGTAAGGGGTCGATTGCCAGTCACGCCTTACCAAGGTTGGGGCGTGACACTTGATGTTCCCTTCTCTGATCACGTTTTTATGCCAGAGGGCTAAGGTTCCTGAGGAGGATTAGGATGATTTGGTCCAGCCTAGAGGTTCCCTTTCCCCCTTTCATTATAATTGGTTGCCTTTTTAGGGCCTTTTATTTCCAAACAATTTGTTTATTTGGTTTGCCTTGTTGGCTTAGATGTTTTTGGAAACAATTTATGTTGGTTGTGGTTAGCCTTGTTTGGGCTTAATTGGCAGATATATTGTTTTGAATGTTGGACTATTTGGTTTTCCTATTTTGGTAATAGTAGTTGGGTTTGTAGTAGTGACTTGAGTGGTCTTTGCCCTTGTCTGGCTTGTTTTTATATAACTGATGTTTTGGGATACTGTTGCTTTTATCAGGTCTGTCAATTGGCGAAACAAGGAAAATAGGGGGACTCAGGCTCTGATCTTAAGGCACGCCACACCTGAGGCCTCTCAGACAGCTATAGTGGTCCCGCTTCGGCGGAGATAGGACTGCCATGACGGTCATGAGGTACATTGGGCATACCGCTACAGCGATAAATGAGACGCTACAGCGGTGCCATCACAGTGGGTGAGGGACCGTTGTGGCGGTAACACTGAATAGTAATATCCAACATTTTTGACGATTTGCACTCTCGGAAAAACCAATTCGGAGCAACGACCTATCACACTTTCCCGCGTATATACCAATTGGAATCGTCCAGATTCCAATTGGGCACACTGAGATACCTATTTGATTGAAGTAGCACAATTCAAAAGAAAGAAGCAAATTTTCCTAAATGTCCTATACCCTCCCGTGGATGGGCACGGACGACTATATACAATTCCACAAGACTCTACTTGGCATGGCTCTTCTACTTGTGAGACCGATAACATAGGCTCTGATACAAACTTGTCACGACCCAATTTAGAGTTGCGCGGGTACCTACCTTTTTTTCCACCTCGGTAGGCGAACCTTTTATCGTATAACACAACAATTAAATAAAGACGAAACATTTAAACCAACAAATATTTAGAAATAACAGCGGAACATTATAATATATTTAATAAACTCAAGATTTGGTATGATTACAACAATCAAATAATTACATACTCGATCCGACTTCCCATGACCTAGTCAAGACTAGTACAACAACAACTAAATGATCCAGATTACCACCATACTCTAAGCCTCAACCTCTATCCCGAAATGAAGTGGGCGGAGGCGTTCTAGATAGGCACCGCGCATTTTCGTACATGGCACAATCAACCACCCGAACCAATATACACCTCGAAAAGGGTGTAGCAAGTGTAATATCAGTACAATCCACGCATATTGAGTAAGTATCATAGGCCGACAATGGTTAGTAAACACATATCAGTAAAAGAATTCACAAATAAACATGATAAATAGCTAAATCAAGTATACATTTATCTATCGATCATGATAACATCAATACCTTCAACTCATTAATTATCCACTAATAACCATAAGACAATTCCACAATAATATCACAAGGACAACATATCATTATACCATTCGCTTTTAGTCTAAGAGTTTATGAAACCTTTTATCCTACATCCCTTAGAGGCCAAACATTAACTGAACCTACGAACGATCTACGAGATAAATCGACAAGGATAAAGCAACCATATTCGGAACTAAGCACACGTCATTGCCTAAGTAGAGAATCTAAACCCCATTGTACCAAGTCTTCATATATTCAATCCGAAACCGACATCACAAGTAGAATACCAAGTCATCTCAATATAAGACATGAATGCAATGTAATGCAATAATGTATGAATGCAATGCAATTCCATCCATATGCTATGTGCACATGTGCTCTGGGCGGAAATATCGACATCTCGGTAGCACAACCCAAGGTGACTCGCGAAGTCTAAGTGCCACCCCTCCCTGATCCTTGCCCAACAGGCAGCCAGGACCCCAAATCCTTGCCTACGGGGGTTTCTCATCGGCACCACACTGGGGGACCTGCAGAGTCCATGCACTAACTTAATACACGATTCCGGAACGAACATGAGATATCAGGCTCTTACGTCACTTAAGTAAAAATCGAGCCCAGCTCATCATAGTGCTTCATCAAGTATCAGCAGTACCTCAACAGTATATTCATGAATAATGAGAGTGCGTGCAATGCATGTATCAACATCAATAATCATGCTCAATATCACAGGTGCCAACAATGGGTAAGCCAACAATATATCTGAATCACAAGTACCAATCTGGGTACGCTAGCTATATGTCAATGTCAAAAATACAAACATGGACATGCCAACAATATCATCAAATACTACTCAAGTCATACAGAAATCTATCCCCGTAACAACCATAAAATTAAGGTACCACCAAATCACAAGCAAGATGTAACCACAAATTCCAATACCTATTAACACATGTGGCTTTAAGCCAACACAATAAGTTAATTAAGTCACAATACATTATTACCACTTTCCCTTAATCAGCCTATTAGCTTAGAACAATAAATTCAACTTCTACTTACAATTTGTTCCTCACAACTCAGCCTAAAACTCAATCACAATCGTTGGTAAATTTTATCCTTCCATTTATCAACTGGATTGACTATTGATAGCATAACACTAGTAATTACATATTACGAAAATTCTCATCATGAGACATAGAAAATAGGTACCACCCACTACTCCCAAGTCACATAAAATCCACCGATACTCATGAAAACCAATTCAAGTATCCTAAAGAATCTACAGGCCATAAGCCTGACCATACAAATAACACAACAATACAGCCCTAGGATTCCATCCCAAATCTCAAATTCCTACACATGCATTCTCTGTTCCTTCTAATAAATGAATATGGAAGACTAACCGGAGTCTACCGAAAGGGAAACCATAACCTACATCAAGGCCGAGCAGGTGACACGAACATCCATTGATTCTTCAACTCGATGACCACATCGTACTCCGCATGAAAGATCTTGGAAACAATATGAGGCCCAAGAATATAAATTACCATTAGGATCCTCATAAGAGATTTCAGATAATTAAGAAAGGTTTTGGATCTTAACCCACTTCTAGAGTCCATCTGTAACAACACTAGGTAATTTACCAATTTTTAAGCTTATATTGAGGAAGACCCATTTCCAAGATACATGGAAGAACTCATTTTTAAGAAGAAGGAAGGGAGGAATCTAGGTTATTAACTCATTTAGGTGAAGAACATGCAAGATCACCTAATGGGAATCGTGTGAAAGGTAATGCTAACCCGCTAACCCAACATTCCTCCAACTCTAGATACTTGTAATAACCCTTAGATGATTCTTTCTATGAATATTTTTAGGAGTAATTTATTAGGTGGAAGAAGAATTGGGAGGTGTTAGAATGATTTCCATGACCAACAATCTGATTATTTTGACTTCCCAAAAGGCCTGGGCGGCTGGAATTTAGGGTTGGGAGAAAATTGGACCAATTCCCGAAATGAAGTCTTAAATAGGTATTTCATTGTATGAGACTACCCCAGTGGTAAGTTCACCGCTTTAGCGTAGCCGCTTGGGCGGCTGAGTGGCTGCTATGGTAGCCTACTAGCCCAATAATTTAACCACAACGGGCGGTTCGCTGTAACGCTTTCTCTGTCGCTGTGGCGGCCTAACGGGGCCTGGTGGCACACATTTAAAATTTCTACGCGCTGCCCATAATGATTTTTGAATAACTTAGCGATTTGCAGAATATAGCCGAACGAAGAAATTTTTAAGGCGTCAAAGTTGTGAGTTTCCTCGAATTTCACGTTAATGACGAAATAGGTCGTTACACTACGTTTGAGGACACCATAGATGAAGTCGTTTTAGTGACACCTTTCTTTACTATCTATTTGCATATGATGACATTTGTTGTCACACCCCAACCTTGGTAAGGCGTGACTGGCACTCAGCACCTTATGGGAACCGAGCGAACCAACTTATAACCCACGTTTTCTGTACCTCGAAAGGCAACATAAGACCAAGGTACCATAAACCATTGGGGCACAAGCCCAAAAGATAACGTACCTATGTTTTTAAACTAATTCTTGAGTGCATATGCCGGTAAGGCTATCAATAATAATGATACAACATAGGGTAAGTCGAGACGATCACAAAAAATCTAACCATGCATATCTGTCTACGAGCCTCTACAGGAGTACATTACATAAAATAAAGTGGCTGTAACAGGGCCCTGCCATACCCATGCAAATGCATATGCAGCCATGCTGACTCACAGGACAACTCCGAAGCAAGTGGAGTGCCACGACTCTGCCTGCTGAGCCGGTATCCTTACTGAAAGATCCGTCAAGTTGTATCTCAAGACCTGCGGGCATGAAATGCAGTGTCCACAAGAAAGGACGTTAGTGCGAGAAAAGTACTGAGTATGCAAAGCGGAAAGTGGAACAAAATATCCATATACTAAAGTTGAGAAGAAATAGAATCAACCTGGCATTTCTGAACTACCGACGAAAATCTAGCATATGTATACATACCTCTTCATCTTCTTGCAATATTTACTAGGTCTGTATACCCTACCATGACCCTGTTTAACTTATCATCATACATTATCCGATCATACATTGCGGCGTACAACCCGATCCATATATAATACATATCTCTTTATACTCTCGCATGCTTAACCATATCTATGTACAGTACTGTGCCTTTATCTTACTAATCTTCCCATACTAACTACCCAGCTGATCAATGGTAACTGCCCGATCGGCTCAAATCCGGTGGTAATAACTGTCCGTCCGATTATCGCCCGACGGTAGAGTGCAACTGCCTGACCAGCCGTAGCATGGTGGTAACTGCCCGACCGGCTGCAGTCTAGTGGTAAATATATACATCTACCGAACTGGTCGTAGACCAGTGGTAAATACATACATACATACCGCTAGGGCGGGCTGCTTATAATTACACTGAGCCTAGAGGGCCAGACATGAAACCACTAGTGGGCGGCGTATGATGGTTACCCGGACGCGGCTTAACAACGATGGCACATGTGATATGTTGATATAGGTGATATGTATAAAATGCATTTACTCTTAAAGGCTAAGCAGGTTATATCCATACCTCATGTTCATGATTTCTTTATTATGTCGATTTTATTCATGCCTTACATACTCAGTACAATGTTCGCACTGACGTCCCTTCTTTTTGGACGCTGTGTTCATGCCCACATGTAGACAGGGAGGAGACCCAGACTCTTAGGAGCTGATCAGCAGAGTCACGAGAGCACTCCATTATTCCGGAGGTGCTATTTTTGTGATATTATTTTGTGGATATGTTTGGGCACGACGGGGTCCTGTCTCGTCCTTATATCTTATACTCTAGTAGAGGCTCGTAGATATGTATGTGTGGGTAGCATGGTCTCATGATTTTCCTCAATGTATATATATATATACACATATATTATTTTGATAGCCAAAGGGCTTATGTATATAAATGTGGATGTGTTTTTAGAAGTGATAATGGGTTTCCTATGATTAGAAGTATGAGACTAATAACTGAATACAGGATAAGTAAGATGAATAGTAGAATGAGGGGTGCTCGGTAATTAGCTCCGGGTACCCGTCATGGCCCCTAGTCGGGTCGTGACAGGCAGCATCTCCCCTGTTGATATGCCTAACCTGAAACCATAATCTAGCAACCAACAACACTAACAACAATAGCAACATCAACCATAATATTATCAATACCAATATATTCCATAAAATATCCCACATGACATTTGTCAAATTTTTCCACCAACAAATCCACTATACAATTATTCAACAACTCTACTTCCGTAAATAAAATTATATCCATATCAATAAGGAGAGATTCATACCTTATTCTCGCTAGTACTGCGATATCTCCAATATTTGCCTTGAATTCCAATTAGGATTCACCGCAATACGATAGTGTGATCGCAACTACACGGTGTCCGAACTTAAATCCGGAGATTATACTTAATTCGCGTTAAACTTTTATGGAGGAAAGGTTGGGAGAACTCTCTAGAAAGTTTGGGAGATTTTGAAAGGTGTTTTTGGGTGAAAGATAAGGGGTAAACCCCTTTTATAAGGTCCGAAAGTTCGTTCAGCACTGTAGCAGGTACTGTAGCAGGCGACAACTGTAGCACGCGTGTTTGCTCTGTCAGCCTAACTTGCAACGTCCATAATTCTCTACTCCGATGTCATATCGACGAGCGGTTGGTTGCATTGGAAACTAGACTTGACGAACTTTGTTTTAGGCTTTTGCTTTGCTTCAAAACATATCATATACTAAATGATATTCTTTCTCAAAGTTGGACAAAATATTGCTCCTCATATTTTCCATAAAATCCAAGGTCCCAATAGCTTATTTCTTCAACTCTATTTGGTCGTGAGACTTCTCAGTACTCCTCATATATCACGTTATCCATAAGTATACCCAATAATTATACAATTCCTTAAAGCCCAAAGACGACTCATCTTGATTATGATTCCACGTACTTATACTTAAACTTAGCGAATGTTCATCTGGTAGTACGGGGTGTAACATTTATGTTATTGTTGGGAGTTCATTTTATGTTGGGTGGGATCCTATTGGGGTACTTAGTTGTTTCCTTGCCCGTGATATGTGGGTATATTTTCCTTTTGACCCCGGTGAGTTCCTATCTAGAGTGTAGAACGAAAGAGGTTTGATTTCAGTTTCCAGGAGAGCCAGTGTTGGAGTGGAAGGGTAATACAGCATCCCTGAGAGGTAGGTTTATTTCCTATCTTAAGTCAAGGAAGATAATTACCAAAGGTTGTATATATATATAGTTCGGGTTCAGGATACAGAATCAAAGGCACCGACTCTTCAGTCCTTTCCATTAGTAAATGAGTTTCTAGATGTATTCCCGGATTAGGTTCCAGGCCTTCCACCAGAGCGGGAGATTGATTTTGCCATCGCCGTAATACCAGATACTAAGCCAATATCCATTCCTCTTATAGAATGGTGCCTGCTGAGTTGAGGGAGCTGAAGGAACAGTTGAAGGACTTGCTCGAGAAAGGTTTTATCAGGCCTAGTATGTTACTGTTGGGAGCACCACTGCTATTTGTGAGGAACAAAGATGGCTCCTTGCAAATGCGTATTTATTATAGGCAGTTGAATAAGGTGACAATAAAGAACAAGTATCCACTTCCCAGGATTGATGATTTATTTGATCAGTTGTAGGTTGCTAAATGGTTCTCGAAGATAGATTTGAGATCAGGGTATCATCAGGTAAGGGTTAGAGAGAAAGATATTCCGGAGACAACTTTCAGATCCAGGTATGGTCACTTCGAGATTTGCGTAATGTCGTTTGGGTTAACTAATGCCCCGACAGTATTTATGGATTTGATGAACAGGGTCTTCAGACCCTTCCAAGATCTGTTTGTGATCGTGTTTATTGATGATGTTCTGGTATACTCTCAATCGTAGGCAGAGCATGCAGATCATTTACGTGTTGTTCTTAAAGTTTTTTAGGCTCGGAAGTTGTATGCAAAGTTCTCTAAATGTGCATTCTGGTTGAACTCGATGACTTTTCTGAGGCATATTATTTCAGATGAAGGCATCAAGGTGGATACACAGAAGATTGAAGCCGTGAAGAATTAGCCAAGACCCACAGCACCCACGGAGGTTCGTAGTTTCTGGGCTTGGCAGGCTATTACAGGAGATTTGTAGAGGGTTTTTATTCCATTTCTACACCACTGACGAAGTTGACTTAGAAATCAGCTAAATTCCAGTGGACGGATGCTTATGAGCACTGTTTTCAAGAATTGAAGAATAGATTGACTTTGGCATCAGTTCTGACACTTCCAAAAGGATTGGAAGGCTATGTTACTTACTGTGATGCTTCAGGAATTGGGTTAGGTTGTGTGTTGATACATCACGGTAATGTTATTGCTTATGCTTCAAGGCAGTTGAGGAAGCATGAGAAGAATTACCTGACCCATGATCTAGAGTTAGCTGCGGTGATTCATACTTTGAAGATGTGGAAGAATTACTTGTATGGTGTTCATGTTGATATCTATACAGACCATAAGAGCCTTCAATATATTTTCAAGCAAAAGGATTGAATTTGCGTCACATGGGATGGCTTGAACTATTGAAGAACTATGATGTCAATATCTTGTACCATCCTGGGAAGGCGAACATAGTAGCCGCAGATCCATGGGTAGCTTATTCGAGGTTTAGCCTAAGAGAATGGAGTTAGTTCGTGGGATTCGGCAGTTAGCTAATATAGGAGCTCGATTGTTGGACTCGGGAAATACAAGAGTTGCTATTCAAGATTCAACAGTCTCAGCCTTAGTAGCTGAGGTTAAGAAGCGACAGTACGAGGATCCTAAGTTAGTTAATTATAGAGATACAACCCCTCAGAAGAAGAAGACACCATTAAAGATTTCTACAGATTGGAGTTCTCAAATATCGAGGCAGACTGTGTGTTCCTGATGTTGTGGGATTACGTCGTCAGATCATGGGAGAGGCTCATTACTCCCGTTATTATATTCATCTTGGGACAACGAAGATTTATCATGATATTAGGGAAGTCTTATTGGTGGGATGGAATGAAGAAAGACATAGCAAAGTTTGTAGCCTAGTGTCCTAACTGTCAGCAAGTGAAAATTTAGCATCAAAAACACGAAGTATTATTGTAGGCTATTGAAATTCATATATATAAATGGGATGTCATTAATATGGATTTCATTACAGGCTGGCCCCGTTCTTAGTGTAAGTTTGATTCCATATGGGTGATTGTTGATAGACCTACCAAATCAGCTCATATTCTTCCTATCAGGACTAATTACTCAGCCGAGGATTATGCAAAGCTCTATATCAAGAAAATAGTGAGACTTCATGGGTAGCTTATCCGAGGTTTAGCCAGAGAGAAGGGTGTTAGTTCGTGAGATTCGACAGTTAGCTTACATAGGAGCTCGATTGTTGGTCTCAGGCAATACAGGAGTTTCTATTCAGGATTCAACAGTCTCATCCTTAGTAGCTGAGATTAAGAAATGACAGTACGAGGATCCTATGTTATTTCATTATAGAGATACAACCTCTCAAAAGAAGAAGACACCATTCGAGATTTCTGCAGATGGATTTCTCAACTATTGAGGCAGATTGTGTGTTCCTGGTGTTGTGGGATTACATTGTCAGATCATGGGAGAGGCCCATTACTCCCGTTATTCTATTCATCCAGGGACGATGATGATGTATCATGATATTAGGGAAGTTTATTGGTGGGATGGAATGAGGAAAGACATATCAGAGTTTGTAGCCTAGTGTCCTAACTTTCAGTTGGTGAAGATTGAGCATCAGAAGCCTGGAGGATTATTGCAAGCTATTGAGATTTCGACCTGGAAATGGGAAATAATTAATATGGATTTCATTACAGGCTTGCCCCGTTCTCAGCGTAAGTTGGATTCTATATGGATGATTGTTGATAGACTTACCAAATCAACTCATTCTTTCTGTCAGGACTACTTACTCAGCCGAGGATTATGCGAAGCTATATATCAAGGAAATAGTAAGAATTCATAGGGTTTTGGTATCCATTATCTCCGACAGGGGTGCACAGTTTACAGCTAACTTCTAGAAATCCTTCCACAATGGTCCGGGGACTCAGATGAGTCTTAGCATAGCATTTCACCCCAGACAGACGGACAGGTTGAGCGTATAATTCGGACCCTCGAGGATATTCTATAAGCATGTGTGATATACTTCAGAGGTAGCTGGGATGATCATTTTTTCACTTATTGAGTTCACCTATAATAACAGTTATCGTTCCAGTATCCAGATTTCCTCGTTTGAGGCGTTAAATGGGTGAAAGTGTAGGTCACCAATTGGATGGTTTGAAGTGGGGGAAGCTAACTTAATAGGGTCATACTTGATCCAGCAACTAGTAGAGAAGGTCAAGCTTATTCAGGATGGATTATTGGCAGCCCAGGGTCGTTCGAAGTCTTATGCAGATAATCGCCGATGAGATTTAGAATTCCAGGTTGATGACTACGATTCCTAAAGGTATCCCCTATGAAAGGTGTCATGAGATTTGGTAAGAAGGGTAAGCTTAGCCTCGGTACATTAGGCCTTGCCAGATTTTACGTAGAGTGGGCTAGGTGGACTAGGATTTAGATCTACCTTGGTAATAGTACAGTTACATGGGAGACTCTACAAAATTTTTTGTAAAACCCCTAAGAGTCTAGCATTGGAGGATGAATGTTCCTAAGGGGGGAAGGATGTTATACGTCAAAAATTTTCACGTCATTTGCATTGTAATTAAATTAACGTAAGGTTAAGGAAGACTTTTAATGTGACGACCCGACTAGGGGCCATGACTGGTGCCCGGGGCTAACCACCGAGCACTACTCATACCATTACCCATCGTACACATCAAACGTTCATTCATTAACCTTATACTCAAATCATGGGAAAAATCACTTTTCACTTCGAAACATAATTACCTTTATATACATAAGCCCTCCGGCTATCAAAATAATATATATACATGCGAGGAGAAACCATGAAACCATATTACCCACACATATGTATCTATGAACATATGGACGAGACAGGACCCCGTCGTGCCCAAAACATATATGTAAACAAAATAGTAAATCAATGGCACCTCCGGAATAATGGAGTGCTCTCAAAAGTCTGCTAATCGCCTCCTATGAATCTGGGTCACCTCCCTGTCTACCTGTGGGCATGAACGCAGCATCCAAAGAAAAGGACGCCAGTACGAGCATTGTACTGAGTATGTAAGGCATGAATAAAATGAACATAATAGAGAAATCATAAGATATGAGATGAGGATATAACTCGCTTAACTTTTAAGAGTAAGTGGATTTTCATCATATCACATATACCATGAAATCACATATATCATCATATCACGTTTACCATATCACATATGTCTTCATCGTTAACCCGCGTCCGGGTAACTATCATACGCTGCCCACTAGTGGTGGTCATGTTCGGCCCTCTAGGCACGGTGTACTCATACGCAGCCCACTAATGGTGGTCATGTCCGGCCATTCAGGCACGGTGGAACCATAAGCGGCCCGCCCTAGCAGTGACATGTCCGGCCATCTAGGCGCGGTGGAATCATATCATCACATATATCTCATAACTTATCATGAACTTTTCATAGAGCATGCATTAGAATTTAAAGACAATCTATGAACATCATATCATATTCGTAGCATGAACTTCATAAAAAAAATATTGTATGATAGGCTTATAATCTCTAAACTTAGGCTGATCATTACCATTATCGTATTTATGGCATATCTCTTACCTTTTTTCTGATATGAAATCCTCTATGAACATTTTAAGGTGAGTGTAACACAACGAGCAACCTCAAGGGATCGTAAATAGGCTCATTAGATTGCAGAAACATCATATCGTATTCATAGCAAGAACTTTATGGAATTAGCATATCAGGAACTTTAGACCTTTTAGGCTCAACTCATAGTCATCATCATCATACTCACATCGTATCTCTTTTATTTATCTTATGAAAAGCTCTTTATAACCATAGACTCATAATTTCTGATGTGTAGGAAAGTCATGGAAATATAGGAGAATTCAAGCCATGGAGTCATGCCTTAGAAAGAAAGGACTAGCCTTACATACCTTTTCGTTTAGCTATTCTATCTCTTTCTTGTTCTCCTTCAACGCTCACGTTCTTACCTTCAAGAGAGTTCGTATTAACATTAGCTAATCAATCACATGAACATGCTCAACTAAAGCTATAGAAAATTGGGCAGCATTTCCCCATATTGTATATCAACTCCCAAACATCTATAATAACATTCACAATATTATAACCAATAATCTTCATTCACTCTACCTTATCCACATTTCACAATTTCACTTCAATCCCTCCATAATTATGGTCACAGTTCACTATTAAATTTACTCACATATAATGCTTATCCCATGTAATTAATATCATTTATAACATAATTATAATCACAACTTATCAAGAATCATGACTCGTCCCAAGCTACTACTAAAAATCTCATTATTCATATCATTGTGACCCATTTCCTATTTCCTTTCACAATCTAAGTCTTTAAACCTCTCGACATCTCAAACAACATGGAATGATCATAAAACTTACCATAGATAGTGTGGGAATTAGCCTTGAGTAGAAATACTTCACTTGAGCCAAAACCCTAGTTCACTTCCAATGGGATGTCTTGCTTTGGATGAACTCCAATGAGTTTCTTACACTTGATTTCCTTGGTTTGATGAGGTTGATCATGAATCTTTCTTGAGTTCATGTGGAAGAAGTGTGGAGAGTTTTCTAGTGGGTTCTTGAGGTGTGGAGTGAGAAAATGAAATGAAATAATGAACTTGGGTCCTCCTTATATCAACTTAAATTCATGGGTTGGGCCATGCACATGGCCGGCCACCCCTTTGGTATTGGGCTTAATTTTTCATCTATTTTTTTGAGCCCAATAACTTATAATTCTCGTTTTGAAATTCCCGAAACTAATTTTCAAAATTCCAATTTTTGGCCTTGGCCTTCCTCCGTGTTTCCACACCAATATTTTTCATGAACAACACACACATACATTAATCCAAATCAACATATGACCTCATTCCTTACAAATCATAATTATTCCGAATTTTCCCGAATACGCGAAAATACGGGATATAACATCCTCCCCCCCTTTAGAACATTCGTCCTCGAATGTTAAATTAGTCTTATAGGGTCTATAAGTACTTCGGGGGAGTTTCTTTTTATGGCCAGCACAATTGATACACGTTCATTATTAAATACAACCAAGTAAGGGATTTAGATTACCTGTGGGCATAGGGAACAAGTGAGGACACTTCTTTTTCATTCCGTCCTCCACTTCCAAGGTCATTGCTTCTCCATACTCCAAAATAACTTATAAGGCTCATAGGCGAAGTTCCCCATTTTTTTTCGAACAATCTGATAAAGTCCGATATATCGCGGACTGAGCTTACCCTTTTTGCCCAATCGCATTACGCCTTTCATAGGCGATCCTTTCAAAAATACCCAATCACCGACCTGGATCTCCAAGGGTCGATGTCGTTTATCAGCATATGACTTCTGTCGACTCTGAGCTACTAATTGTTTTTCTCGGATGAGTTTCGCCTTATCACGGCCCGCTGGATCATATCTGGACCGATTAACTCTATTTCGCCAATATCGAACCAACCAATCAGTGACCTGCATTTTCTGCCCTACAAAGCCTCGTATTAAGCTAGAATGGTAGCTGTCACTATAAGAAAACTCGATCAAAGGCAGGTGATCGTCCTGGCTACCTCTGAAATCAATAATACAGGCCCGCAACATATCTCGAGCGTCTGTATAGTGTGCTCGGCCTGTCTGTCGCTCTGAGGATGAAATACTGTGCTCAGACTTATCTGAGCCCTTAATCCTTCCTGAAAACAAATCTCCAGAAATTAGTCATAAACTGAGTACCTCTGTCAGTGACAATAGATATAGGAGCTCCGTGGAGTCTCACTATTTCTTTAATATATAGTCTGACATAATCCTCAGTTGAGATATTTCTAAAACTATATTGTGATGATCTTGATTGATAATGAATGTGAAATCATTGATATTAGTTTAAAGATTTAGGTTGGGGTGAAGGTTATGTCACTTTGTTAGAATGATGGCTAGTTGAAGGATATTGTGTCTCTAATGTTTGTTGTTGATGTTGATGTTGTTGTTTGGGTTGTTGTTGATGGTTTTAAGCCGAGTTGAATTCTCGGGGGTGCTATATGTATAGGGGAAATGCTGCCGAAATTTCGGTAGGCAAGTATGCATTAAGTTGAATTTGTGGCATCCATAACTCATAATTGGTAAATGTGACCATTTGCAGATTTTCGCCGAAACGGGAAGTGAGCTTGGATAGGATTAAAAAGCTCAAAAGGTATGTAAAGCTATCCTGAGTCTTCTTTTGGCATGTCCTAGAAGTACTAGGATCGGATTTACGCCTCAGAGGATATTCTGCTCATCGGAATCCGCGTCTGAAATTGTTACATTTTCGTTCAATAGAATTGAACCCTTTTTGTATGCTTTCTTGAAAATTATTCAAACTTTCCCCAAACTTTATGAAAAGTTATAGAATGTCCGTAGAACCTTCGTAGGTGACCCCATAAGCTGAAAACGCGTAATTTGAGCCCACCACCTTGTTTGTTCCGAGGTGGGCCCACTATTCCCGATTTTACCCTTATTGTACTTAAGGCCTGTTTTTGAACGGTTTTGAAAGGAATGTTCTGACTGCTCTTTTAACTACTAAACAAAAACTATTTTAAATATTTCATTAAGTCTTATGAATCGTTTTGTCACTTGGAACGACTTCAGAAAGGTTATGCTTCTATAATTCATTATGACATCTGAAACCCACTTATTACAATCCCGTCTGACTTCATTAAATTGGTTTGTCATTGATATGCCTCATCGAGTCTCTGAAAATATTTATGATATTTTAACTGCATTTAGTTTCTCACTACTCCATTCGTGGATGCCCCAATGTTTCCCACACTGAGCCCGGGCCAGGATATGTTGTCAAGCGTGATCCTCTGCATTGTTCGTCGTGCCTCGATGTGAGGGGGCAGGTATACGCGTACATGGGTTTGTGGAGTATGATGTGCCATGTCCGCTTGTTCTGATATGATTTGCTATGGCCATTTGATATGATATATTATGTGACGGGGTTATGCCCCATTCCGATTCTTCTGTGTTGTGGCACCAGCGTCGGAAGGGTGGCCACGTTCTGTCTGCCGAGTCCCTTGGCAGGGGCCGAATTTGATATGACATATGTTTCTGTACACACTCTGCATGTTTTGAAAATATGTATTTGATACTTTGGATTTTCTGCTCACTTTCTGTACGTTCTGTTCCAGTTATGATTTTGTTTCTGTAATTCAGGCTTTACATATTCAGTACATATTTCGTACTGACCCCCTTTCCTCGGGGGCTGCGTTTTCATGCCGCGCAGGTACCGACGACAGGTTTGCCGATCCGTCCGGCTAGGATATCTTTTCTGCCATTTGGAGCGCTCTTTTATTCAGAGCCATCTTTTGGTACAGTCTGTCATTTCTATATATGTCTACTCTCGTTCATGGGTACGGCGGGGCCCTGTCCCGTCATATGATTCTGTCGGTCTGTTTAGAGGTCTGTAGACATGTTTGTGGGCTGGGGTCTTTCTGTACAGATGTGTGTA
This sequence comes from Lycium barbarum, assembly GCF_019175385.1. Lineage (NCBI taxonomy): Eukaryota > Viridiplantae > Streptophyta > Magnoliopsida > Solanales > Solanaceae > Lycium > Lycium barbarum. The sequence goes on along the minus strand of NC_083342.1, from coordinate 35,640,103 downwards.
TATGTTGTGTTTGGGCGATCCCATTCGCCGCGGCGGCCGGTCCGCATATATTTAAATGTTGCTCTGTTGGTCCTGTGTGGCCTTTGTTGGTATTTTCTGCGTGCAGGGTATTTGGGATAGTCCGTAAAACAAAGGAGACTCTGCCGAAATTTTTTTTTCTGGAAAATAACCAAATTTGAAATAAAGCCTTGTCGGCTTCTGCTATATACTGGAATGAGTTTGAGTGCCCAGATCGGGCACTAGTCATGGCCTACGGGGTTGGGCCGTGACAAATCGGTCTTTCAACTCCTGGAAGCTGTATTCACAGGCATCACTCCATTGAAATTTAGCCGACTTCTGGGTTAGCTTCGTCAATGGGGCTGAAATAGACGAAAATCCCTCTACGAATCTTAAACCTGCCAACCCCAGAAAACTACGAACTTCTGTAGGCGTTGTAGGCTTTGGCCATGTCTTCACAGCCTCAATTTTCTGAGTGTCGACTCGAATGCCATCATCTGAAATAACATAGCCCAAAAATGTTACAGAATTTAGCAAAAACTCGCACTTTGAAAATTTTTCATATAATTCCCGGGCTCGAAGAATGCCAAGAACGATACGTAAATGATCTACATGTTCTGATTCTGTGCGAGAGTATACCAAGATATCATCGATGAAAACTATCACGAATAAATCCAAGAGTGGCCTGAATACATTATTCATCAAATTCATAAACACGACCGGAGCATTGGGTAATCCAAATGACATCACTTGAAACTCATAGTGGCCATACCTCGTTCTGAATGCTGTTTTGGGAACATCCACCTCTCTAACTCTCACTTGATGATAACCTGACCTCGAATAATTCATCAATCCTTGGAAGAGGATATTTTTTCTTTATCGTCACTTTGTTCAATTGCCTATAATCGATGCACATTAATAGAGAACCGTCTTTATTTCTCACAAACAAGATCGGCGCTCCCCACGGTGATGAACTGGGCCTAATAAATCCCTTCTCGAGCAAGTATTTCAACTGCGCCTTTAGCTCTTTTAATTCCGCCAGAGCCATTCGATAATGAGGAATAGAAATAGGCTTGGTGTCCGGCAACACATCAATGGTGAAGTCAATCTCTCTTTTGGGAGGAAGACCTGGGAGTTCATCTGGGAATACATCTGGAAATTCATTCACTACCGGAACTGATTGGAAAGATGGCGGCCTTGCCTCGGTGTCATGAACCCGAACTAAGTGATAAATATAGCCCTTGGCTATCATCTTCCTTGCCTTAAGGTTGGAAATAAACCTACCTTTCGGGGATGCTGCATTACCCTTCCATTCAAGCACGGGCTCTCCCGGAAATTGAAATCGAACTACCTTCATTCGGCAATCAACATTAGCATAGCACGAGGCCAACCAATCCATACCCATAATTACATCGAAATCTAACATTTCCAATTCTATCAAATCAACTTTGGTTTGGCAATCACATATCACAATTACATAATTTATATACACTTGTCTAGCTATCACGGGATCACCAACCGGAGTAGATACCTCAAAAGGTTTGATTGGCTCAGGTTTCACCCCAATACAACCAGCAACATACTGAGTAATATAAGAAATTGTTAAATCTCGTGTTTTTGCGTGCTTGGAAAATTTGAAATAATGTTGACTTGTAAGAAATGGGGTCATAATTAATTTTATTCAACATATGAGTTGTTCATGAAAGAAAAATATTAGTGAGGAAGTGTTGAGGAAGGCTAGGGGCAAAAATTGAAATTTTGGAAAATTAGTTCGGGAATTACAAAAATAAGATCCATAAGTTAATTGGGCTAAAAATATAAAAGAAAAATGAGGCCCAATTGTATGTGGGGTGGCCGGCCATGGGCTTGGCCCAAGCCCACAAGAATGGTCATGTGATTAGCATGTGACAATTTAAAATAAAGGGGTCCTTAGTCATCTTCTAGTAGAAGATTCAAGAAACACAAAAGAAAAAGTTGAAGAGTTCCATGGCCATTCGGCCGAACCCCTTTCGAATTAAAAAAAAAAAAATCTAGTTCCTTTAGCTTTGATCCTAAAGTTTCCTTCTTCTTGAATTCTTAGTAAGTTCAAGACGCTCTCCGATGTGATATACTTGGTTTAGCGAGAGAACAACGTTTGCGGCAAGTTGAAGTTTGAAGAAAAGGTAAGAATTGATCCCTTTAAGTTATGTTATGAAGGCTTACTTGTGTTGTAGCATGTAGAAATGGGTAGAATTTATGGAAAAATGGAAGTTTGCTTGGTGGGTGTGTGTGTATGTATGTGGCCGTATATGTGTGTGTTGGGTAGGTAAAGATGAATTAAATTTTTGTCGTATCCTAGTTGTAGTTGTTGTGGGTTTTGTATTGGAGATGAAAGTTGAATGAAATTGGTTGAAATGAAGAAAAAAAAAAGGTGTTGGCCGTGTGGTATATAGTGGGGGAATGAAAATGAATTAATTTTGTTTAATATGTTAGTTGTGACCCTTATGATGTAAATGATGGTTAAATGAGTTAAATTGGCATGGAAATTGATTGTAGAAGATTATGTCATTTTTAATGTGATTTTTATATAGTTATATGTAATTACGAAAGTAAGATGTTAGAATGTGAATTATTGTTATTATTATTAATTTTGGAAGAAGACAATGTGATTTGGTAGTTTTGTTACAATTGTGGAGGTTTTGGATAGAATCTGGAATTGGCGGGAATGCTTGAATCCATGAGCATTGCTTGAAATGTTATTGAATTATGTTTGAATGATCTTGAATTAGTAAATGAATGTGGAAATGTTGATATTAGCTCGAAATTGTGAAGTTGGGATGGAAGTTGTTGAACTATGTAGAAAGGAAAAATAGTTGTGTTATAATATATTTTGTGATGATTATTGATGCTCTTGGTATTGTGGTGTTGTTGTTGTTGATATTTTTGGCCGAGAAAATTCTCGGGGGTGTTGAATTTATAGGGGAGGGGCTGCTGAAATTTCGGTAGACAAATATGAATTTAAGTTGAATTCTTAGAAGCTATAACTCACAATTGGTAAATGTGACCAAATTGTAGATTTTGGCGAACTTGAGACGTGATTTTGGAGACGTATAGGAGGCGGAAAAGGTATGTAAAGCTATCCCTTTTCTTCTGTTGGCATGTCCTAGATGTACTAGGTTTGAGTTTGAGCCTCGGGGATTATTCTATTCATAGAAATTCGAGTTTACTTTTAGCACTATTCCATTAAGCGAAATTGAATTAGAAACTTATGCTTTGTTGAAAAGAAATGTTCAAACTTTCGTAATTTTCGTAAACATGATCGAATTACCCCTAAGCTTTCATGGATGATTCCATAGGGTCAAATGTCTGTAAAATTCGTACGCCGCCTCGACTTGAACCGAGGTGGGCCCACTAGCCCCGAGTCTCCTTCGTTGCCCTAATTGACTTAACTTTGTACGATATCGGAAGGAGACTTTTACTTATGACTCTAGCTATTAAAGAATAATGTTTTGATTACTCCATGATATTCTGATTTACATTTTGAACTATGAATACGATTTCAGAAGTACTTTTGTGAGATAAACTCCGTATTGGTCAGTTGTCCGGACTAGTTTGCCTAACGGGTTGTCATATGATTATATCCAATTTCATAAATGGTTTGATATGTAAATTGCATTATTTTCCGCACTACTCCGCTCGTGCCTATTACTATGATATCGTTCGCCGGTTCCCGGGCCGGTTTTGTGATCGTGCGCATTATGACATATTCGACAGTATGATGTGATACGGTTCCCGAGACCTCGCCATAGGGCCGGGTACCGTTTATGGAGTTATGTTGTGATATGGCTTACGATATGCTTTGATGATGTGATATGTGTGATGATATGTTATGTTCGGGGTTGTACGGAGATTTGAAACTTTCCGGTGTATGCTGTGTTGTGGCGCCAGCGTCGGAGTGTCGACCACGTTCCTGAGCCTTATGCATGATTTCTTTTATTTGCATTATGTACATATGATTTCCGTACCAGTTTGATATACTGATTCGGTATTCTCTTCTGTACCTTTACTACAGTTAAGGTTTGGATTTCTGTACTCTATGCTTTACCTACTCAATACATCTTTCATACTGACCCCCTTTCTTTGGGGGCTGCGTTTCATGCCCGCAGGTGCTGAGATTCGTGACCCGCCAGTGTAGGCCATACTTTCTGCTATTACAGAGCGCTCCTCTTGATCCGGAGCCTACATCTTGGTACATATCTTTTGTCATATATCTATTTCTGTATATATTTGGACTATTTGGGGTACAGCAGGGCCCTATCCCGCCATAAGTTTCAGTTTTGGTTTGTAGAGGCCTGTAGTCATATATGTGGGTCACGGGTCCTATGTGTGTGCGTTTTGTTTCTGATTTGCGTCTTAATGCGGTCCTGTTTATTATGGCGGTCAAAATGGCCCAGGTGTTCGCATATGTACATATAATCGGTGATGTGTATTCCGCCGCCCCTTTTTGTTCCGATATGATGTTTTTGGTACGCGTGACCGCTTAAGATAATAATTATTTTCAGAACTGTTTAAAATGATGAAATTTGAAATCTGAACTAAGCTGTAATTGAAACGAGATCTGAGTTAAATTAGAATATGACGAGTTAGCATGTGAGTTTGTTTAGGGTGCCCAAATAGGGCACCAGTCGCGGCCCCCGGAGCTGGGTCGTGACAAAAGTGGTATCAGAGCGGTTTGTCCTCGGAATGTCAACAGGCCGTGTCTCGTAGAGTCTTGTTTATCGGTGTGTCGTGCACCACATATATAAACAGGAGGCTACAGGACATTTAGGGTGTTATCTTTCTTTGAATCTTAGATCGTGCGATAGAGCTGTGCTATTAGGATGACTCTTTTCTGATCGATTGTTGTGTTTTTCAGTGATGCCTCCGAAGAAGGCAACGGCTGCCTAGAAGGGCAAGGCGGTGGTGGGAGAGACTAGTCAGGTGCAGAGAGTTACCCGGGCTCGTGCTCAGGATTTTCCCGATGTTGTGCCCCCGTCGGAGGGTTCTGCTAAACCACCGGAGGAGCCTGGAGCAGGTCCATCATTAGCTCTAGACGCTCCAGCGCCCGAGCCTCCAGCTCCTCAGCCCGGGGCGGAGGATAGGACGTTGTGGGAGGCGGTACAGTTACTAACGACCTTGGTAGCGGGACAGGCTCGTAGACGCGGGCTGAGAGGTGATGATGATGATGACAGGCGTGATAGCCTGAGGGTTCGTGATTTTCTGACATGTAGTCCCCCAGAGTTTTTTGGGTCTAAGCCCGAGGAGGACCCCCACGACTTCATTCGGGGGATGAGGCGCACATTGGGACTGGTCAGGGCTTCAGAGACCGAGTCCGTTGAGTTAGCCTCGCACAGATTACGAGATGTTACGGCTAATTGGTATGAGTCATGGCAGCTGTCCAGAGGTGAGAGTGCTCCCCTAGCTACGTGGGACGAGTTTGCAGTTGCTTTTCTCTGCCACTTTTTGCCCCCGGAGTTGCGGAGGGCGAGGGTTGACAGATTTTTGCAGCTGCGGCAGAGAGGTCGGAGTGTTCGTGAGTATAATTTGGAGTTTGATTCCTTGGCTCGATATGCACCTGCTATAGTAGCGGATATGGCTGACCGGATGCACCAGTACGTGGTAGGGCTGGACCGTTACTTAGTTGACAGCTGTATGGCGATGGCATCGCAGACTGATATGGACATCGCCCGATTACAGGCTTATGCCCAGGGTATGGAGGACCGGCACAGGGAGGACCGGTCGGGCAGAGATCGGGATAGGAGGCCGCCCAAGCGGGCTAGATCAGCAGGGTATTCTGGAGATTTCCGAGGCGGACAGCCTCAGTCACAGCAGTCAGGCAGATATCCTTCTCCGTCAGGCCGGGGTGCACAGTCCACCGGTAGACGATTTGATAGTGCAGGACCATCTGGGGCCGGCCAGAGTTCCAGAGCATCAGGTTCGCAGATGACCAGGGGTTCCAGCCAGTCCACACTACCCAGGCCCCGTTGTTCTTATTGTGGGAGATCGCACCCAGGGAGTGCTACCGAGCCACAGGAGCTTGTTTTTCCTGCGGCCGTAAGGGCCATGTTATGCGAGATTGTACGATGGCGAGTGGTTCTAGTAGTACGGTTCAGCCGACGGGATCAGCCGCTTGTTCATCTTCTACTCCCTCAGCTATGCGCCCTGTAGGGCGGGGTTTGCTGGCACCGGCGGGCCGCGGTCGAGGCCGTGGCGGTGTTTCAGATTCTAGCGGTCCTTCGAACCGTATATATGCATTGGCTAGCCGCCAGGATCAGGAGGCTTCGCCAAATGTTGTTACAGGTACATTACTGGTTTTCTCCTGATCGGTATATGCATTTATTGATCCTGGTTCTACTTTGTCGTATATCTTCCCGCTTATTGCTGGAAAAATTGGAATAATAGCCGAACCTATAGAGTCATTCGAAGTAGCTACACCGGTTGGGGATTATATTATAGCGAGGCAGGTATATAAAGATTGTTCTGTGATTATATATGATCGTTGCACTAAAGCTGATTTGGTAGAGTTAGATATGCTGGAATTTGATGTTATTATGGGCATGGACAGGTTAGCTTCCTGTTATGCTAATGTTGACTGCAAGAAAAAGGTAGTTCGCTTCCAGTTTCCAGGGGAACCAGTCATAGAGTGGTCAGGGAGTACAGCGTCGCCGAGGGGTAAGTTTATTTTATACCTCAAGTCTAAGAAAATCATTCAGAAAGGTTATATCTATCATTTGGTCCGGGTGCACGAAACTAAGGCCGAGACACCTACTCATCAGTCAATTCTGGTTATTAATGAATTCTCAGATGTATTCCCAGATGAGCTTCCAGGCCTCCTGCCTGAGCGGGAGATAGACTTCACTATAGATTTGTTGCCAGATACGCAGCCCATATCTATTCCTCCGTACATAATGGCACCTGCAGAATTGAAGGAATTAAAGGAGCAGCTGAAAGATCTATTGGATAAAGGCTTCATCAGACCCAGTACATCGCCCTGGGGAGCGCCGGTATTATTTGTTAGAAAGAAAGATGGGTCACTGCGAATGTGTATTGATTATCGACAGCTGAATAAGGTGACTATAAAGAATAAATATCCCCTCCCCCGGATTGATGATTTATTTGATCAGTTGCAGGGTGCTAAATATTTCTCGAAGATAGATTTGCGTTCAGGCTACCACCAGGTACGGGTACGAGAGGCTGATATTCCGAAGACTGCTTTCAGGACCCGGTACGGGCATTATGAATTCAGAGTGATGTCTTTTGGGCTGACTAATGCTCCAGCGGTATTCATGGATTTGATGAATCGGGTATTCCGACCGTTTCTTGATATGTTCGTGATTGTATTTATTGATGATATTTTGGTTTATTCACGATCAGCAGAGGAGCATTCAGACCATTTGAGGACAGTACTTGGCACACTTCGGCAACAGAAATTATATGCTAAATTTTCCAAATGTGAATTCTGGTTAACCTCTGTGGCTTTCTTGGGGCATATTGTCGGAGCAGATGGCATTCGGGTCGAAACACAAAAGATTGAAGCTGTACAGAATTGGCCTAGGCTTACTACACCGACAGAGGTACGCAGTTTTCTGGGGTTAGCCGAATATTACAGAAGATTTGTGGAGAATTTTGCTTCTATCGCGGCACCATTAACGAAGCTCACTCAGAAAGTAGCAAAATTTCCGTGGACTGATGCCTGTGAGTGCAGTTTCCAGATGCTTAAGGAAAAATTAATTACAGCTCCAATGTTAGCTCTTCCAGAAAGGTCAGACGGGTACGTCGTTTATTATGATGCTTCTGGTATCGGGATAGGTTGTGTGTTGATGCAGCACGGTCGAGTCATAGCCTATGCTTCCCGGCAGCTCAGGCCGCACGAAAGAAATTATCCCACTCATGATTTAGAATTGGCCGCGGTGATTCATGCTTTGAAGATTTGGCGGCACTAATTATATGGGGTCCACGTTGATATTTATACGGACCATAAGAGTCTCCAGTATATCTTTAAACAGAAGGAACTAAATTTGTGGCAGAGAAGGTGGCTTGAATTATTGAAAGATTATGACGTTGATATTTTGTATCATCCTGGGAAAGCCAATGTGGTAGCGGATGCACTTAGCCGCAAGTCCATGTGCAGTTTGACTGATGTACAACCTGACAAGAAAGAATTGGTTCGTGAGATTCATCAATTAGCCAGCCTTGGAGTCCGTTTGGCAGATTCTGGAGATGCTGGGGTGTCTGTTCGAGAGGTTGCTGAATCATCCCTTATGAAAGAGGTTAAGCAGCGTCAGTTCGAAGTTCCTATCTTGGCACAGTATAGAAATGTGGCCCTTAATAAAGAAAAGACTCCATTTGAAATTTCGCCTGAAGGGGTATTATTATACGGAGGCAGATTATGTGTACCGGACGTTGCAGGGTTACGACGGCAAATTATGGGCGAAGCACATAATGCTCGGTATTCTATTCATCCTGGGTCTACTAAGATGTACCACGACCTTAAATGTTTATACTGGTGGGACAACATGAAAAGAGATATTGTAGAGTTCGTTGGCCAATGTCCAAATTGCCAGCAAGTCAAAATCGAACATCAGAAGCCCTGCGGATTACTACAGGAGATGGAAATTCCATCTTGGAAATGGGAGATGATTAATATAGATTTCGTTGTTGGGTTGCCGCGCACTCCACGCAGGTATGATTCTATTTGGGTTATTGTTGACAGAATGACGAAATCAGCCTATTTCCTTCCGGTTAGGACTACTTATTCGGCTGAGGACTATGCCAGATTGTATCTTAAAGAAATAGTAAGACTTCACGGGGTTCCTGTATCTATTATCACTGACAGAGGGGCCCAGTTCACAGCGAATATCTGGAGATTATTCCAGGAGGGATTGAGGACTCAGTTGAGTCTTAGTACAACATTTCATTCTCAGTCTGATGGGCAGGCCGAGCGCACCATTCAGACATTGGAAGATATGTTGTGGGCCTGTGTTATTGATTTCAGAAGCAGCTGGGACGATCATTTGCCGCTTGTTGAATTTGCTTATAATAATAGTTATCATTCCAGCATACAGATGGCGCCGTACGAAGCCCTATATGGTAGGAAATGCAGATCTCCGATCGGTTGGTTCGACGTGGGTGAAACTAAATTAATTGGTCCAGATGTGGTCCAGCAGGCAGTCGATAAAGTGAAACTGATTCGAGAGCGACTATTAGCGGCCCAGAGTCAACAGAAATCTTATGCTGATAAACGACGTCGACCGTTAGAGTTTCAGATTGGCGACTGGGTATTTCTAAAGGTGTCGCCCATGAAGGGCGTGATGAGATTCGGCAGAAAGGGAAAGCTCAGTCCGCAATACATTGGGCCTTACCAGATTATCCGGAAGATTGGGAATGTCGCTTATGAGCTGGACTTACCATCAGAGCTAGAGGATGTGCACCCGGTATTCCATGTATCCATGCTCCGAAAATGTATTGGTGATCCTGATAGAATATTTCCAGTAAATGATATTCAGGTAACGGAGAAGTATCGTGGAAATGAAATGAATTAATGAGTTTGGGTCTCCTTTTTAATGACTTAAAATTAGATCTGTAATGAACAGTAGTTGCAGTGCACAGTGGTCGTAAACCCAGTTTACGGTCCGTATTATGTGGACGTATTTAAGCATAGTTACGGATATCGAAGCAATCCGAGCCTTTCTGTGAAAGTTACGGCGTTCATAGTTACAGAATTCTTTAAAACAAAACTTTTAGTGCAACATTGGAAATCAATTATTTCGAAAACATAAGGGTTCATATTTCATCACATCAAACATACGAATGCCAAGGAATATATATAGAGATTATAACATACTCGGATTGCGGATTTAGAATTTCCTCGAGGCTCGTGACATAGCCTATTTATAACTAAGACATGCCAAAAGAAAGAAGGTTGAGCTTTACATACCTCGTACGCACTCCAAGCTAACTCAACTCAAGCTAATCCAACCTACGCCTCGGGCTCCCTAAGGTCTACAAATACGTCAACGAGTATTACACATTAGCCATCGGCACTAGGCAATTTATTCTAAACTAACACTTAATTCTACAGTAATATGGGCAGCATTTCCCCTGTAAATAGGCCAACCCCGAGAATTTAACTCGGGCAGAATCAACAACAACAACAACAACAACAACAACAATAATCAACCTAGCAAACCCAATGGCCAATCCGAAAGATAATATAACATTAACAACTCTCTTTCACATCATTCAACATCATTCATAATATCCAATTCGACGGCTTACATTCAAGCCATATTATCGCTCATACATTCAATTTCCAACCCGAATCCATACCAACAATATTCAAGGACATTTCAAACAAGTTACACAATATTTCCAACAATCCAACAATTTCTCCAATTTACCCGAAAACAGCCCCCAAACCCGAGAACTCCACTACAACACACTCCTCATTTCAAATCATGATTTGTATCAACAATCCACACTATAACGATATAATTCTCATAAAAATAAAAGTTTCAGTAATTGCACATAATTCTCCAAATCAGTCCGCAACACTTACCATATGAACTTGCGACATTAAACTCTTATTTCCAACATAAAAGTCATCACAACAACCACTAAAACATTAACCGACATTAATGCGTTCTTTGGCATATAGTATGACCCACATTCGGCTATCACCACACATGCATATATTAGTGATTCTTAGCCATCCTACACACTACAACAATCAAACATGCTACATAAGATCAATTCATCACCTCCACACCACACAACATACACACACCTCACACGGCTAACACACCAAGCACACGACCCACTTCCAACATACCCTATCTCATGATTTTCATCCATTTTAGCATACTACAACATGCATACAACATTTATAACACATAAAACAAGATCAAATCTTACCTTTCTTCTTCAACTCCACACTTTGCCTAGGGTTTGAGATCTACTAAACGGATGGCTTGATCGCTCCAACAACACTTCCACGTTACTTAGGGACCTTCAATTAGTGGATTTTCACCAAAGAAATATTTTTGGAATGGCTCAAATTGGATTTGGTTTTCTTGGTTCTTGGCCGAATGGGGTGTTGGAGTTGTTCTTCAACTTCTTGATTTTTATTCTAAGTGTAAAATGAGAGAAGATGACTTAGAAGTCATCTTTTAAGTTCCCATACTAAATCTCCAAGTGTCCATGGCCCACACAAGTGTTGGACCATTTAAAATTGGCCACAAAGTGTGGGACTTCTTGCATGATTTTCAACTTCCAAATTTGTGACTTTTGGTCCCAACTTTTCCTAATTGTTCCATGCCAACAATTTCATGTATATCTTATGTCTCCAAATAGAATCGAAGGTCAAGAATCCCGACTTCAAGTCCCAGAATGGTCTTGGCCCTAACTTATCATAGTTAATCCGGGTTGTCCCAATGTATAAAAATATGGGACATAACATCCTCCCCCCCTTTAGAACATTCGTCCTCGAATGTTAGATTAATTCTACGGGTCTTACTAACAACTCGGGGGAGTTTCTTTTATAGCCACACATACAAGTCATTCACAAATCAACATAGTCAAACAAAGGATTTGGATTACCTGTAACAACATTTGGCGAAGCCTCCTGACCCTGGCGGCTAGCCAATGCATATATACGGTTCGATGGACCGCTAGAATCTGAAACACCGCCACGGCCTCAACCGCGGCCCGCCGGTGCCGGCATACCCCGCTCTGCAGTGCGCATAGCTGAGGGAGTAGAAGATGAACCAGCGGCTGACCCCGTCGGCTGAACTGTATCACCAGAACCACTCGCCATCGGACAATCTCGCATAACATGCCCTGACGGCCGCAGGAAAAACAAGCTCCCGTGGCTCGGTAGCACTCCCCTGGGTGCGATCTCCCACAATAAGAACAACGGGGCCTGGGTGGTCGGGACTAGCTGGAACCCCTGGTCATCTGCGAACCTGATGCTCTGGAACTCTGGCCTGCTCCTGAGTATCTGACACTATCAAATCCCTCCCCGATAGACTGCGGGAGTGCACTCTGCGCCGGCTGAGAAGACTGTCTAACATACTGTTGAGGCTGCCCGCTTTGGAACTCCCCAGAATACCCAGCTGACCTGGCCCGCTTGGGCGGTCTCCTATCACGATCTCTGCCCAACTGATCCTCTCTGTGCCGGTCCTCCATACCCTGCGCGTAAGCCTGTAACCGGGCGATGTCCATATCAGTCTGCGATGCCACCGCCATGCAGCCGTCAACTAAATAACGGTCCAGCCCTATCACGTACCGGTGCATCCGGTCAGCCATGTCAGCCACTATAGCAGGCGCGTATTGAGCCAAAGAATCAAACTCCAAATTATACTCACGAACACTCCGACCCCTCTGCTGCAGCTGTAAAAATCTATCAACCCGCGCCCGTTGTAACTCCGGGGGAAAAAAGTAGCGGAGAAAAGCGGCCACGAACTCATCCCAAGTAGCTGGGGGAGCATCCTCACCTCTGGACAGCTCCCATGACTCATACCAATTTGCCGGAACATCTCGTAATCTGTGCGAGGCTAACTCAACGGACTCGGTCTCTGAAGCCCTGACCAATCCCAATGAGCGCCTCATCCCCCGAATAAAGTCATGGGGGTCCTCCTCGGGCTTAGACCCGAAAAACTCTGGGGGACCGCATGTCAGAAAATCACGAACCCTCAGGCTATCACGCTTGTCATCATCATCATCACCTCTCAGCCCGCGTCTATGAGTCTGTCCCGCTACCAAAGTCGTCAGTAACTGTACTACCTTCCTCAACGTCCTATCCTCCGCCCCTGGCTGAGGAGCTGGAGGCCCGGGCGCTGGAGCCTCTTGAGCTAATGGTGGAGCGGCTCCATGCTCCTCAGGTGGGGCTGTAGCAGAACCCTCTGACTGGGGCACAACGTCGGGAAAATCCTGAGCACGAGCCCGGGTAATTCGCTGCACCTGACTAGTCTCTCCCCCTACCGCCTTGCCCTTCTGGTCGGCTGTCGCCTTCTTCGGAGGCATCTCTGAAAACACAACAACTGATCAGAACAGAATCATCCTACTAGCATAGCTCTAGCGTACAATCTAAGATTCAAAGAAAGGAAACACCCTAAATGTCTTGTAGCCTCCTGTTTACAGATGTGGTGCACAACACACCGATAAACAACACTCTACGAGACACGGCCTGTAGACATTCCGAGCACAAACCGCTCTGATACCACTTCTGTCACGACCCAACCCCGTAGGCCGTGACTAGTGCCCGAACTGGGCACCCGAACACACTCATAAAATCCGAATCACATACAGATAGCGTATACGGGCACAAATATCACACGCTGCCTCAAATTATATCAAACTGTCTCAGACACATTTCAAACACAACCATATATGTACATATATATCAAAAGCCGACAAGGCTATCAAATTGCGCAACGGCCCAAAACATATACAAACGCACGCCGACAAGGCTGCCATGGCAAGTGGGATCATACAAACACACCTGTATAGAAGTAGGCACAAAACCCACATATACGTCTACAGACCTCTAAACAGACCAACCGAATCATATGGCGGGACAGGGCCCCGCCGTACCCCTGAACAAATACATACATATGCAACGAACGAAGATATATACCAAAATGTAGGCTCCGGAATAAGAGGAGCACTCCAAACAGCAGAAGAGGGTATCCTAAACGGTTGGATCACCAAACTGTGCGTCTACACCTGCGGGCATGAAACGCAACCCCCCGAAGAAAGGGGGTCAGTACAAAATATGTACTGAGTATGCAAAGCAGAAGATACAAAAAACAAATCTGAGGCATAAACGAAATAGAAGTACAGATCATAAGTGCAAACCCAAAATACCAAAATGTTTACTCTCAAAATATAAGTCATGCATAGGGCACAGAGAATATGGTCGCCCGCCCGTCGATGGCGCCATAACACAGCATAACACCATAAGGTTTCAAATCTCCGTATCCCCGTCACACATCATAACACAGCATAACGCCATACACAGCATAACACCAAATATAAGTGGAACCCGGCCCTCTAGCCAGTGGCTCGGTGAACCATCAACACAGCATAACACCGGAATATATCAAAGGGCGCACGACAACAGAACCGGCGAAAGATATAACAGAACGCACGAGCAGAGTCATGAGTAACCATATGCAAAAAATCATTATCATGGACTCAATTATAAGTAAAATGACCGTACTTTGAAAATCGAGATAATAGTCATACTACATTCTTTCAAAAGTCCTCCAAATTACATAAAGGAAAGTCGCGGGACCCACGGACGTGTATCGACCCTAGCCGGGCCCGCCTATGGGAAAACATACTTATCATACGCCATGCAAACTCCTACGAAGATATCGAAGCAATCCGAGCCTTTCTGTGAAAGTTACGGCGTTCATAGTTACGGAATTCTTTAAAACAAAACTTTTAGTGCAACATTGGAAATCAATTATTTCGAAAACATAAGGGTTCATATTTCATCACATCAAACATACGAATGCCAAGGAATATATATAGAGATCATAACATACTCGGATTGCAGATTTAGAATTTCCTCGAGGCTCGTGACATAGCCTATTTATAACTAAGACATGCCAAAAGAAAGAAGGTTTAGCTTTACATACCTCGTATGCACTCCAAGCTAACTCAACTCAAGCTAATCCAACCTACGCCTCGGGCTCCCCAAGGTCTACAAATACGTCAACGAGTATTACACATTAGCCATCGCCACTAGGCAATTTATTCCAAACTAACACTTAATTCTACAGTAATATGGGCAGCATTTCCCCTGTAAATAGGCCAACCCCGAGAATTTAACTCGGCCAGAATCATCAACAACAACAACAATAATCAACCTAGCAACCCCAATGGCCAATCCGAAAGATAATATAACATTAACAACTCTCTTTCACATCATTCGACAACATTCATAATATCCAATTCGACGGCTTACATTCAAGCCATATTATCGCTCATACATTCAATTTCCAACCCGAACCCATACCAACAATATTCAAGGACATTTCAAACAAGTTACACAATATTTCCAACAATCCAACAATTTCTCCAATTTACCCGAAAACAGCCCCCAAACCCGAGAACTCCACTACAACACACTCCTCATTTTCAAATCATGATTTGTATCAACAATCCACACTATAACGATATCATTCTCATAAAAATAAAAGGTGCACTAATTGCACATAATTCTCCAAATCAGTCCGCAACACTTACCATATCAACTTGCGACATTAAACTCTTATTTCCAACATAAAAGTCATCACAACAACCACTAAAACATTAAGCGACATTAATGCGTTCTTTGGCATATAGTATGACCCACATTCGGCTATCACCACACATGCATATATTAGTGATTCTTAGCCATCCTACACACTAAAACAATCAAACATGCTACATAAGATCAATTCATCACCTCCACACCACACAACATACACACACCTCACACGGCTAACACACCAAGCACACGACCCACTTCCAACATACCCTATCTCATGATTTTCATCCATTTTATCATACTACAACATGCATACAACATTTATAACACATAAAACAAGATCAAATCTTACCTTTCTTCTTCAACTCCACACTTTGCCTAGGGTTTGCGATCTACTAACCGGATGGCTTGATCGCTCCAACAACACTTCCACGTTACTTAGGGACCTTCAATTAGTGGATTTGCACCAAAGAAATATTTTTAGAATGGCTCAAATTGGATTTGGTTTTCTTGGTTTTTGGCCGAATGGGGTGTTGGAGTTGTTCTTCAACTTCTTGATTTTTATTCTAAGTGTAAAATGAGAGAAGATGACTTAGAAGTCATCTTCTAAGTTCCCATACTAACTCTCCAAGTGTCCATGGCCCACACAAGTGTTGGACCATTTAAAATTGGCCACAAAGTGTGGGACTTCTTGCATGATTTTCAACTTCCAAATTTGTGACTTTTGGTCCCAACTTTTCCTAATTGTTCCATGCCAACAATTTCATGTACATCTTATGTCTCCAAATAGAATTGAAGGTCAAGAATCCCGACTTCAAGTCCCGGAATGGTCTTGGCCCTAACGTATCTTAGTTAATCCGGGTTGTCCCAATGTATAAAAATACGGGACATAACAAAACCCTAGTTCACTTCCATTGGGATGTCTTGCCTTGGATGAACTCCAATGAGTTTCTTACACTTGATTTCCTTGGTTTGATGAGGTTGATCATGAATCTTTCTTGATTTCTTGCAGAAGAAGTGTGCAGAATTTTCTAGAGGGTTCTTGAGGTGTGGAGTGAGAAAATGAAATGAAATAATGAACTTGGGTCCTCCTTATATCCACTTAAAATCTGTCTCGACACGAACATACGGACCAACAAACGGTCCGTATCTTTTATACTGGCCGTATGTCTGGCCGTATGTTTGGTCCAGTGAAGGACCCATTCTGGGCAGAACATACAGCCTAACATGCAGCCAGTATGTTTTATATGGCCAGTATGTTGGACAGTATGTTGCCCCAACTTCCCGGAATTCGTTCTCGTCGACTCGTTTAATCTCCAATCCTTATGGAACCTTCTTAACAGTTATTTAACGTCTCATTAAAAATCTAAGGTACATTATAACTCTTCTCCAAGACATTATTAATTCATCATTAACTTATTACTCGTAAATCTTTCTCGATTCATAATGTATACCTTACCTTTCTTGGCAAACTTTCTTCTCTTACTTTGAATGTCTTTGAAATCTCAATTAGGATCATCAAATGCTATTTCTTACTTATTGAAACATCGCATGCTTGGTGCCCTTCGTTAGTCTATTCACTATGCATCAACGGAAATTTTTTCGAGGTGTAACATTCTCCCCCCCCCCCCTTTTAGAACATTCGTCCTCGAATGTTAAGCGCTCGGGAATTCTATGAAAATTTTGCCAGAGTTTCCCCTGTAATGTGGCACTACCACCCTATCACAACAGCGCATAATAACAATGACTCACAGGGCCACAACATCATAGCAATAAATTATGGCCACACACGACCTAAACAGGAAGAGAAAACATAGATACCTCAATATGTTGATGTCTCATCTTGGGTCTTCTCCGGGGGTGGGGATAGATGCATCCGCTTGGGCTTCGTACCCTCTTTCGTTTCCCAGTGCATCTCTTCTACTTCGACGTTCTTTTCTAAAATCTTTATCAAGCTTACATTAGTTCTTCCCTTACCACTTTAACCCATTTAAAAACAACCAAAAATTCTCATAAAATCTTTCAAGAATCTTCTCCAATTCCCTCGAATGTATCGGCCTTTAGGTGCTTGTAGAGAACCAATCATTTTGACAAATTTTCATAGGTAGCTTATATGATTCCTTACACTGCCACACTTATTTCAGGTCTAAATCCATCCTCATCTTTGACCAGTACCGCGGAATTGCCTCACACAAGTTTACTCCTTCTTTCCTTCTTCATTCCCACTGCTCGCTTCTAGTTTCTCGTCTAAATCTATCTTACTACATTTACTGCGCTATGCGGTCTTAATTTTACTTGAGTTTGAGTACCTTAAGCTTGAAATTCTCGCATAATCCATCAACTTTTTCTTCTAAATGACCATACATATCTTTTCCTTTGAATTTAGGTTGCTGCCATCTAGTATTTACATGTTTTTAAATAATTCATTTCAATTTCGGCCCTCTCTTATTGTTAGCGCCGCACCTTTCCGTTGGCAAAGGCATTACTAAATTCTAAGTTAAGCACTCCGCCTTTAAGGCTTTCACTGTACAATACTTCCTAAATTGTTATGCGACATTGAAACTTCGCATCCATGTTACTTGCTCGCGATGACTATTGCACATGACTTCCCATCTCAATCCATCATTCACATCCCCCCTTTTAGTTCGAATCTTACCCTCGTCACTTGTAACTCCTCGCTATAAAATCATTTGTATGTGTTACATCCGACATTTTCGCTTATTCGAAAAATTCAAGATAAATTGACTTGTAATGAATGAGGCCACAATTGGACATTACTTGGTATGAATGTGTAGGTTGTGAATTCAATGGTATGGAATTACGAAAGGAGGCCAAGGGCAAAATTGGAATTTTGGAAACTTGTTCCATAAATCACAAAATTAGCCAAGTGGGCTCAAAAAAAATAATAATAAGAAAACTAAGGCCCAAGTGGGAGCCCAACCGGCCATGTAAGGCCTTGGCCCATGGGATTTATTAAATTACCATGTGATAATTATCACATGGATTTTATTATATATGAAAATGCATCATTATCCAAAGAAGCTTCAAGAAAAAGAATTGAAAGGAAAAGAAAGAAGAGAATTCGGGTGGAAGGGAGAAAAAGAAAGAAAAGAAAGAAAACATTTTTGGAGCCAATTCTTTGGTTTAAAAGTTCATCTCTTGTGAAATTATTACCAAGTGCAAAGCCCTCTACAAGTTGATATAAGTATTGTGGCAAGAAAACAATTTTATCCTCCAAGTGAAGAACTTGAAGAAAGGTGAGGATTTCATGCTCTTGTTATGTTATAAATGGTATATGTATGATGTAGTATGTGTGAATGAATGAAAAACATGGAAATTTTGTGTGTTGGAACTAAGTGTGTGTTGGCCGAATATATATATATATGTATATTGCATGATTTGGATGATTTGAATTCATGTTGTAATTTAGTTGTAGTATGATGGAAATTGTATTAGAAATGAAAGTGGAATGAATTAGTGAAAATTGGAAAATATTGTAGGTGGCCGTGTGGTTATGTGATGTTGGAAGGAGAACCAAATCTTGTTAGCATGTTAATTGTGTTATTATGGATTTGTGAAGTAGATGGGAGGATAATGGTTAAGCTAACACGAAGTATTTGTTGGTAAAGTTGTTGTCGGAAAGTATGTTGTTTTAGCATGGTTTCTTGAAATTATGATTAAGGATAATGAACTTGGAATATGGAAATGTGTTTATGAACTTGTATGTTGAAGGTTGGGAAGATTGGATAAGTAGTAGCTTAATGGAAAGTTTGAATGTTTGCATATCTTATGTATATCGTGTGAAAATGGAATGGATGCCTCCGATGTATGTCGTAATGATTTTGATGGATAATGAATATGAAAATAATAAGTTTGGTTTGGAAATGTAAGTTTGAAACGAAAGATGTTTCGTTGTGTCGAAAGATGGCTAGTGATGCCATAGTGTATGTCTTAATGTTTATTGTTGTTTTAATGTCATTTCTGGGTTGTTGTGTTGATGAATTGAGCCGAGCTAAGTCTCGGGGATGTCGTGTATACAGAGGAAATGCTGCCGAAATTTCGGTAGGCAAGCATGTGTTAAGTTGGAATATTGAAAGTTTGAAACTAACAAATGGTAAACTTGACCATTTCCAGATTTTGGACGAAATTTGGACTGACGCCAAGCGAGCGTAAGGTAAAACCAAGGTATGTGAAGCATTTCCCTTTGTTCCTAGGCATGTTCCGGATGTGATAGGCTCGGCCGCGAGACTTAAGTACGACTCCGTCCCCCGGAATTCGAGACGGAAAACCGCTCCAATTCCTTTAATCCAATTGAAGCTATTTTCTTACAAATTGCCTTTTAAGTGAATTTTTGTACAAAATTTCCCTAAACGGAGTCGGAACACTTCCAGATGATTATGTATGACCTCATAAGGTCTACTATCGGTAATTTACCTATGTCGCCTCGAGTTGATCCGAGGCGGGCCCAGGAGGCCCGGTACCTTCTGTATGATCTTAATTACTTTAGTTTTGCCGATTTTCTCAGAAAACACCTGGACTACTATTCTGATCACGATACGACTGTTTTTATACAAATCTTACAAAATAAATTTTGACATCTGGAAATCTGGTTCTGGTTATAATCTGTCGTGCCTCCCCAAGTGACGTGTAGGCACGTACCTTGAAAACTATCCGAATACTTGGTTCGATCGGCCAGTTGGCCTACTTCTGTTCTGTTGAGTCTGTATGACGATCTGTATGTATGTGGTTCCTCATTAATCAGTTCGTGCACATGCTATGATTCCTTTCACCGGATAACGGGCCGGTACGTATATCGTGTGGTGGGCCGCTGAGCCCCATATGTGAATTCTGAAGTATGATGTGTCCGGTTTCGGGGTACTGTGTTATATGTCCGTCCCCGGTTACCGAGGATATATTACGAAGTATGATGAGTCCGGGCTCGGGGTGCTGTGTTATCTGTCCGCCCCCGGGTACCGTGGTTATGTTATGATGAGTGACGGAGATCGGAGAATAATTTCTGATATCTGACGTGTTGTGGTGCCAATGGCAGGAGTGGCGACCACGTTCTTGTACCCTATGTGTGATTTTATCTGTCTGTATGACTTATGATTCTGTCTGTCCGTCCGGCTTATCTGTCCGACTGGTTATGATTCTGTATGTCCGTCTGGCTTATCTGTCCGACTGGTTGTGATTCTGTCTGTCCGTCCGGATTATCTGTCCGACTGGTTGTGATTCTGTCTGTCCGTCCGGATTATCTGCCCGACGGGTTACGATTCCATATGTCCGTCTGGATTATCTGACCGACGGGTTTCGATTCCGTATGTCCGTATGGATCCCGATTCTGTATGTCCGCATGGACTCTGATTCTGTCTGTCTGGACTATGATTCTATCCGTTTGTCGGGACTATGACTCTGTCCGTCCGGCTTATGAGCCTGTCTATTATATTTCTGTGCTTCCGGTCCAGATCATGCTTATGTTTGATATATTTCTGCTTTACATACTCGGTACATTTTTCGTACTGACCCACGGTTCTTCGGGGGCTGCGTTACATGCCCGCAGGTACAGGCGCACTTGGTGATACGCCGCCAGTCTAGGGCTCGGATTCTGCTATTCTGAAGAGCTCCTTCGATCCGGAGCAAATACTTTTGGTATATATCTTCTGTTATCTGTAGACTCTGTATGTATGGTATTTTGGGGAACGGCGGGGCCCTGTCCCGTCATCTGATTCTGTATGTCTGTAGAGGCCTGTAGATAGATGTGTGGGTTACGGGTTTCATCTGTTTGGTAGGTACGAACGATTTTGTGACTCCGGCTGTATGTTAGCCTCATCGGCTTATCTGTAAATTTCTGTATGTTCAGGTATGTATATGTTCGCGCGCGTGCAGTATCTATATCGGCCTGATTTTGTAAACATCAGTTTGAAAGAAAAAAAAATTGTATGGTACGAAGTTCTGTCAGGTAGGTATGTACGGGTACCCAGTTAGGGTACCAGTCGCGGCCACGGGGCTGGGTCGTGACAGAAGTGGTATCAGAGCGGTTAGTCCTCGGAATGTCTACAGGCCGTGTCTAGTAGAGTCTTGTTTATCAATGTGTTGTGCACCACATCTATAAACAGGACGCTACAGGGCATTTAGGATGTTACCCTTCTTTGGATTCTTAGATCGTGCGATAGAACTGTATTAGTAGGATGATCCTCTCCTAACGATCTGCTATGTTTCAGTGATGCCTCCGAAGAAGGCAACAGCTGCCCAGAAGGGCAAGGCGATCATTGAGGCAGGAGAGACCAGCCGGGCCCCGAGGGTTACCAGGGCCGGTGTGCAGCCTGCACTTGGGGATGTGCCCCCGTCGTCTGGATCTGTTACACCCCCCTGGCCGGAGGATATCAGAGCAGCAGGAGCTGCTAATCGGGAGACGGCTCCACCGCAAGCTACTGAGGTTCCAGTGCCCGAGCCTCCAGCTCCAAAGGCAGGGGCGGAGGGTAGGGCCATGCGAGATGCGGTTCAGCTGTTGACCACACTAATGGCGGAGCAGGTTCGTAGGCATGGATTTGGGGGTGGTCGTACGGACAGGTATGAGAGCTCCAGGGCTCGTGAGTTTTTGACGTGTAATCCTCCAGAATTCTCCGGGACAAAACCTGAGGAGGACCCCCAGGAGTTCATTAGAAAGATGGAGAGCACAATACGATTGATTAAGGCCTCGCCGATTGAGTCTTTGGAGTTGGCTTCGTATCGACTATACGTGGTGGCGGCAAATTGGTATGAGTCTTGGCAGCTCTCCAGGGGTGACGGAGCTCCCCCAGCAGTATGGGCCGAGTTTACTAAGGCCTTCCTTGAGCATTTTCTGCCTCCAGAGCTATGGAAAGCCAGGGTTGATGGATTCTTGCATCTAAAACAGAACGGTAGGAGTGTTCGAGAGTATAGCCTGGAGTTCGACTCATTGGCTAGGTATGCACCCGCTATAGTAGCAGAGATGGCCGACAGGGTGCACCGGTATGTGATGGGGCTAGACCCCTATTTGATTGATGGTTGCCTGGCGATGGCTTCCCAGCCAGGAATGCATGTTGCCCGAGTACAGGCATATGCCCAGGGCATGGAGGACCGGCGTAGGGAGCGTCGGCCTGATAGGGGTCCCGATAGGGGCCGACTTAAGAGAGCCAGATCGGCCGGATATTTAGGGGGATTCCAGGGTGAGTTTTCTCAGTGGCAAGGTAACAGGTATCCGTCCCAGCCAGCATACAGTACGCCCCCACAGTTTTTGGGACAAAACTCCATGGCTTCGAGTTCGCGAGTAGATGGGAGTTTCAGTCAGATGGGGCCATCCATACCTCGATGTCCTCATTGCAGGAGGCGCCACCCCAATGAGTGTTATCGTGCCACTGGTGCCTGCTATTCGTGTGGCCAACAAGGCCATACGATGAGAGAGTGTCCATATAGGGGTGGTCCAGGTGGTTCAACCCAGCTTATCGGGTCAGTTGGTGGCTCATCCCCTCTTTTCGCAGCCATACGCCCCACGGGGCGAGGGGCCCCAGCACCAGCACCAGCACCAGCGCCAGCGAGTCGTGGCAGGGGTCGCGGTGCAGGTTTGGGTTACAGCGGTCCTTCGAACCGCGTATTTGCTTTGACGGGCCAGCAGGACCCAGGAGCGTCTTCCAGTGCACACCCAGGTATGCTACTAATCTCTTTTAGAGGGATGTGTGTATGAACAAGTCTGTATCTCATTACGTCATATGATTTCCTTCTTCTGGGTACTAGTAGGGGTAAGGTAGTGTCTAACTCGATAGACACCGAGAGTTCGGAAGGGCGATATGATAATTGTACGGTTTAGCCCGGGGTGGGACCCACTACGAGAATTTTCCGAAAATGTACCAAGATCCCGATTTTCCCTAAATCACGTGACAAAGGTCGTGCGGGGCGGTCGACGAAATTATATTAGCCGTAACGTATCAAAACGCATGAAAATTTCGAGGTTAAGCGTGCTAAGGGTAGAGTAATTCTGGGATGGGTGACCCCCTTGGGAAGGATGTAAAAAAAAAAAAAAAAAAAAAAAAAACCCTGTGGTATAATCGTCGGGATTAATGATGAGATATCGATAAAGGAAATTTTCATAAACCATAGGAGCCTCAACAAGAGTGGTCCGATTCTGATCAAAATTTCGTTTGTCATACCTCTGTCCGTCTGATTCTGAATACGTTTCTGTTCGACATACCTCTGTATGATTAACTCTGATTGCGAATCTGTCTGACACGCCTCTGTATGTCTGACTCTGGATATGAATCCGTCTGATATGCCTCTGTACGTCTGATTCTGATTTCGAATCTGTCTGATGCCTCTCTGTACGTCTGACTCCGATCTCAGATTTGTCTGACATACTTCTGTACCTCTGATTTTGACTATGAATCCGTCCGCCATAGTTTAGTACGTCTGCCCCCGATTACGAATCCGTCCGATATGCTTCTACGCGTCCGGTCCTAGTTCTGAATCTGTTTGGTATGAAGTGTCTGGTATGAAGTGGGATTACGATAGTGTGGGAAGGAACTCAGAAGTGTAACAAGAGGTGATGTTAATTATAATGTCTGAACAGCATTCGTCTACTACGAGAATATAGTTTATGGTCCGATAATTATGTGGGGTATGAGAAAATATATTATGAAGGCATTTGAATCAGAGATGTGAAGAATTACCCCATTATGTTGGTAAAGAAGCTATGTCGGAAAGTCCACGAAGGACAATAATAAAGAGAACCCTCCCGAAGTAGTATGACGCCCCATAATGTCAATTTAACATTCGAGGACGAATGTTTTAAAGGAGGGGAGGATATTACATCCGACATTTTCGCTTATTCGAAACATTCAAGATAAATTGACTTGTAATGAATGAGGCCACAATTGGACATTACTTGGTATGAATGTGTAGGTTGTGAATTCAATGGTATGGAATTACGAAAGGAGGCCAAGGCCAAAATTGGAATTTTGGAAACTTGTTCCATAAATCACAAAATTAGCTAAGTGGGCTAAAAAAAAAATAAGAAAACTAAGGCCCAAGTGGGAGCCCAACCGGCCATGTAAGGCCTTGGCCCATGGGATTTATTAAATTACCATGTGATAATTATCACATGGATTTTATTATATATGAAAATGCATCATTATCCAAAGAAGCTTCAAGAAAAAGAATTGAAAGGAAAAGAAAGAACAGAATTCGGGTGGAAGGGAGAAAAAGAAAGAAAAGAAAGAAAAAAAATTTGGAGCCAATTCTTTGGTTTAAAAGTTCATCTCTTGTGAAATTATTACCAAGTGCAAAGCCCTCTACAAGTTGATATAAGTATTGTGGCAAGAAAACAATTTTATCCTCCAAGTGAAGAACTTGAAGAAAGGTGAGGATTTCATGCTCTTGTTATGTTATAAATGGTATATGTATGATGTAGTATGTGTGAATGAATGAAAAACATGGAAATTTTGTGTGTTGTAACTAAGTGTGTGTTGGCCGAATATATATATGTATATTGCATGATTTGAATTCATGTTGTAATTTAGTTGTAGTATGATGGAAATTGTATTAGAAATGAAAGTGGAATGAATTAGTGAAAATTGGAAAATATTGTAGGTGGCCGTGTGGTTATGTGATGTTGGAAGGAGAACCAAATCTTGTTAGCATGTTAATTGTGTTGTTATGGATTTGTGAAGTAGATGGGAGGGTAATGGTTAAGCTAACACGAAGTATTTGTTGGTAAAGTTGTTGTCGGAAAGTATGTTGTTTTAGCATGGTTTCTTGAAATTATGATTAAGGATAATGAACTTGGAATATGGAAATGTGTTTATGAACTTGTATGTTGAAGGTTGGGAAGATTGGATAAGTAGTAGCTTAATGGAAAGTTTGAATGTTTGCATATCTTATGTATATCGTGTGAAAATGGTATGGATGCCTCCGATGTATGTCGTAATGATTTTGATGGATAATGAATATGAAAATAATAAGTTTGGTTTGGAAATGTAAGTTTGAAACGAAAGATGTTTCGTTGTGTCGAAAGATGGCTAGTGATGCCATAGTGTATGTCTTAATGTTTATTGTTGTTTTAATGTCATTTCTGGGTTGTTGTGTTGATGAATTGAGCCGAGCTATGTCTCGGGGATGTCGTGTATACAGAGGAAATGCTGCCGAAATTTCGGTAGGCAAGCATGTGTTAAGTTGGAATATTGAAAGTTTGAAACTAACAAATGGTAAACTTGACCATTTCCAGATTTTGGATGAAATTTGGATTGACGCCAAGCGAGCGTAAGATGCTACCAAGGTATGTGAAGCATTTCCCTTTGTTCCTAGGCATGTTCCGGATGTGATAGGATCGGCTGCGAGCCTTAAGTACGACTCCGTCCCCCGGAATTGGAGACGGAAAACCGCTTCAATTCCTTCAATCAAATTGAAGCTATTTTCTTACAAATTGCCTTTTAAGTGAATTTTTGTACAAAATTTCCCTAAACGGAGTCGGAACACTTCCAGATGATTATGGATGACCTCATAAGGTCTACTATCGGTAATTTACCTATGTCGCCTCGAGTTGATCCGAGGCGGGCCCAGGAGGCCCGATACCTTCTGTATGATCTTAATTACTTTAGTTTTGCCGATTTTCTCAGAAAACACCTGGACTACTATTCTGATCACGATACGACTGTTTTTATACAAATCTTACAAAATAATTTTTGACATCTGGAAATCTGGTTCTGGTTATAATCTGTCATGCCTCCCCAAGTGACGTGTAGGCACGTACCTTGAAAACTATCCGAATACTTGGTTCGATCGGCCAGTTGGCCTACTTCTGTTCTGTTGAGTCTGTATGACGATCTGTATGTATGTGGTTCCTCATTAATCAGTTCGTGCACATGCTATGATTCCTTTCACCGGATCTCGGGCCGGTACGTATATCGTGCGGTGGGCCACTGAGCCCCATATGTGAATTCTGAAGTATGATGTGTCCGGTTTCGGGGTACTGTGTTATATGTCCGTCCCCGGTTACCGAGGATATATTATGAAGTATGATGAGTCCGGGCTCGGGGTGCTGTGTTATCTGTCCGCCCCCGGGTACCGTGGTTATGTTATGATGAGTGACGGAGATCGGAGAAGAATTTCTGATATCTGACGTGTTGTGGTGCCAATGGCAGGAGTGGCGATCATGTTCTTGTACCCTATGTGTGATTTTGTCTGTCTGTATGACTTATGATTCTGTCTGTCCGACTGGTTATGATTTTGTATGTCCGTCTGGCTTATCTGTCCGACTGGTTGTGATTCTGTCTGTCCGTCCGGATTATCTGTCCGACTGGTTGTGATTCTGTCTGTCCGTTCGGATTATCTGCCCGACGGGTTACGATTCCATCTGTCCGTCTGGATTATCTGACCGACGGGTTTCGATTCCGTATGTCCGTATGGATCCCGATTCTGTATGTCCGCATGGACTCTGATTCTGTTTATCTGGACTATGATTCTGTCCGTTTGTCGGGACTATGACTCTGTCCGTCCGGCTTATGAGCCTGTCTATTATATTTCTGTGCTTCCGGTCCAGATCATGCTTATGTTTGATATATTTCTGCTTTACATACTCGGTACATTTTTCGTACGGACCCCCTGTTCTTCGGGGGCTGCGTTACATGCCCGCAGGTACAGACGCACTTGGTGATACGCCGCCAGTCTAGGGCTCGGATTCTGCTATTCTGAAGAGCTCCTTCGATCCGGAGCACATACTTTTGGTATATATCTTCTGTTATCTGTAGACTCTGTATGTATGGTATTTTGGGGTATGGCGGGGCCCTGTCCCGTCATCTGATTCTGTATGTCTGTAGAGGCCTGTAGATAGATGTGTGGGTTACGGGTTTCATCTGTTTGGTAGGTACGAACGATTTTGTGACTCCGTCTGTATGTTAGCCTCATCGGCTTATCTGTAAATTTCTGTATGTTCAGGTATGTATATGTTCGCACGCGTGCAGTATCTGTATCGGCCTGATTTTGTAAACATCAGTTTGAAAGAAAAAAAATTTGTATTTTACAAAGTTCTGTCAGGTAGGTATGTACGGGTACCCAGTTAGGGTACCAGTCGCGGCCACGGGGCTGGGTCGTGACAGTATGAGCCCTTATTATATGGAAACACTAGTTTATTCCTGTCTACCTTACGCTTGAGCTGAAGCTGCGATACTCACGCGATGTATTTCCTTGGGATTAATGCTGCTCTTCCGTCATTTGCACATCTGTTAACTCTACCGCGTAATTTAATTATTATTTTATGACTGCCATGTTGGATTCTCCGCCCGTCTTACATTCTACGGCTCATATCCTGTGTCATCTCATTCTTACGCCTTCGGCGGTCACATTGCCTCGGATAGTCGGAGGCTACTTCTTTGGTGGTCTCTGTTGGTTACCCGCTTATTGCCACCACTATCAACTATAAGGGGATTGCCTTTAGCCCTATGTTTATTTCATTACTTCTATCAACACCTATCGACCATCTTGTATTTTCGCCATTTCCACTAATATAACTCATATTCACTCTATACTCTCTATACCGTATCGTCCTCAACTTAGCCTCTCTTAACTCACCTGTCACGACTCAACCTCATGGGCCATGACTAGTGCCCGAGCTGGACACTCATATACATACCTACTAGATATACTCAAACTGAATCTATGAACAATATGGAAACTTGCAAAAGGAATCCAAAGGTTCATAATGTCAACATATATATATCCAGATAAATCGTCTCCTGAGGAGTCACACTAATCATGTCATAAAATGATATGCAAGCCGACAAGGCTGCCAATACATATCAATATCATATGCAAGCCGACAAGGCTGCCACTACAGACGAACATCATATCATAGCACATCGTATAGACACAGCTGAACAGAACTTATACATAACCCACACATATGTCTACAGACTTCTAAGAGTATCAACAGTGAAATATGATGGGACAGGGCCCCGTCGTACCCCTAGATAAACATATATATATATATATATATATATATATATATATATATATATATATATATATATATATATATATATATATATATATCATAAGATCTGTACCAAAAGTCTAAACTCCGGAACAATGGAGCTCTCCAAGACAACTGAGTAGAAGTCCTAAGTTGAAGGGTCACCTGCGGGCATGAAACGCAGCCCCCCGAAGAAAAGGAGTCAGTACAGAATATGTACTGAGTATATAAAGCATGAAATACAATAAGGAGAATCATACTGAAATAGAGATTACCAGAAACAAGTATGACTTTTAAAACATCAATACACTTGCCTCATGAAATGAAAATCATCCATATCAGTATCATATATCATATCCGGCCCATTATGGGACTCGGTGAATAAGGTCGCCACATACCATCCTTGGCGCCATAAACACATCATAACTCCATAAACACATCATAACGCCATAAACACATCATAACTCCATAAACACATCATAACTCCATCATATATATATATATATCATATCCCGGCTCTCTAGTGAGGGGCTCGGTGACCAATGTAGTGAAACTGTGCACGAAACGTATCCTGGCCCGGGACTCAGTGAAAGACATATTGAGGCAGGCACGAGTAGAGTAGTGAGCAACCATATGCAAATTAAAACATTATCAAAGACTCAATGGAATAATCAAAACGAACTATCATTTGAAAATCAAGACAATAGTCATATCAAATATCTTTCGAATGTCACAGTGGATTATATCAAAATAGAACTCCTGGAATCATATACACGTACCAAGATACAATAAAATAGCTTCTGGAAATCAAGAACAGTAGCCATCCTAGTGGCTCTAAGAATAGGAACTTCTTTGGAATCATATACACATCGTCTATTCATTTCATAAAGATCATGCCAAAAAGAAAGAAGGGTTAACTTTACATACCTGTTGAAGGTTAATCGTAATCACGTTCGCTTCATTGCCCCTTTAGCCTATTTAATATGAAAGTACGGTATCGTTAGTAAACTATACTTCCTAGCTTATAAATTCGTAACCAATTACTTATAGGACTCACTCTTTAACTTATACTTTCTTGATTAGGGTTTTTATTAGTGAAAGACTTAATGGAAATCGGGCAGCATTTCCCCTATATACTCGCCTAACCCGAACTTCCAATTAACCTCCTGTTATCACAACAATACCAATAATGAAAATAATAGAGATATGCATATAAAACCCTTACAATTCAGCCCATAAACAACCCAAACAATCCAACAACCCTTCCTAATCCCTTTCCAATCCAAATCATTAACGTTTTAAGATTATACTCCAAACAAACCAACATACGTTTTGTATACGATACGTTATACACTTCTTCCTTCCAAATTTAGAATCCACATCAACGACAACACGACCGCAACACGAATAACAACATATGAACATAAATCATACTTTTAATCCTTTCAACCCACAAGTTCATGCAATTTCTTACTTACAATTTCACCCAATCAAATTTTAATCCTTCCATTACAACACCATTAATACAATTATACCACAAAATAAGAAAATCGTACCTCAATTTACTCGGAGGAATTTCTACACTTATTTGCTCCAATTTCACTCTTTCTTCTTCCTCAATTCAATATCCAATGTTGCTATCACCTCCTTGAACATGGAAATCACTTGAAAATTAACCAAAATAGCAACTAAAATATGTTTTTCCTCCATCCACGGCTGGCCGAGAGAAGCCATGGAAATGTTCTTTCTCTTTTATTTTTTTTCTTAAACTTGTGAAAGTGAAATGAATTGGTTGAATTGTTCATCATCCAACTACATATATATGGTGCCTTCCAAATGGACATGTGCCCCCCCCCCCCCCCCTTATGACTCACCAATTTGATTTTTTTGTTTTGTTTTAATTTTATTGACGGGTGGGGCCCACAAAACTTAATTAAATTAATTTTAATTAATCACTAATCCTTACTTAATAATCTAATCATAATTAATTAGTCCTTAATCTCCAATTATATTTCTACACTAAATAAAATTTATAAGCAATTCGTGTACTAATTAAAATTGAAAATTAAAAGTTCTTATTTCATATCCAAAAATAATCCCGTCCTTGAACTTACGTCGATTAGCTTACTAATAATCCGACGTGCAAAAATATGGGGTATAACATCCTTCCCCCCTTTAGAACATTCGCCCTCGAATATGAAACCGGTCCTGAACTCCTAACACTTACTCAAGTGTTCTCTTATTTAATTATGACCCTCACGTGCCTCTTTCATTGTTCGATTCGCTATAATTCATTATAACTCATTCCAGGTCTTTACATAGTCATTTTCGTAATTGTTATAACCCGTATTTTATACGCTCGGATATTTCGAGGTAGTCGTGGTAAGTTAAGGGCAAGACCATTTTCCAAAATTATTTTAATGTACAAGTTGTTTATGAATATTATTTATGAATATTATTGGTATGGAAATATTGAGAAAGGCTAAGGGTAAAAAGGGAAATTCACAAGGTGGCCCATGGTAATATTGTGAAAGGCTAGGGGCAAAATGGGAATTTCACAAAATGTTCAAGAAAATTCTTGAAGAAGGCCACTTTGGCCGTGTGGCATATGTATATATATATATATATATATATATATATATATGGAAGGGTGATGACAAAATAAAATAATTTGTCATCTTTAATTTAATGTTTAAGAAACTTCAAGAAAAAAGGCCATGTGTTCACATGGTATTGGAAGGGGCTATATATATATATATATATATATATATATATATATATATGTAGAGAGATGACCAAGCAAGACAAATTACTCATGAAATTTCAAGAAGAAAACTTGGAGAGAAAGACTAGGGCCATTCGGCCAAGGTTCCAAAATTGGTGCCATGGAAATTTATCAAGAAATATTATTTTCTTCTAGTTTTCCAACTAATTTGAAGGCCCTAATTAACATGGAGAGGTTGTTGGAGCAATAAAATCATTCATTTGTGCAAGTCCACAACCCTAGCCAAGTCAAGAAGTTCAGTGAAAAAGGTATGTGTTCAATCCTCTTTTACATATGTTATGGATGGTTATGCATGTTGTTGTATGTAGAAATGGATGAAATTCATGAAATATGCATGTGTGTGGTATGGCCGAATGGGAGTAGTGTTGTATAGATATGATGAAATGATTTTATTTAGTAGTTTGATTGTTGTTGTTGTGAATTCCATAATAAAAAAGAAAGTTTGATGGCTTGAAATGAAGTTGGAATCATTGTGGGATTGTTGAAGAAGTTAAGGTGACATTAGTATGGTTTCTTATATTTGTATGAATGATATTGCTAAAGTATATATTGTTTGTGTAGTTTATGAATTTGGAAGAAAGGAAATGTGTTGTTAGTGTTCTTGTGGAGTTTGGAAGGTTTCGGGTGAAGTAGCATGTTGATTGGGTTGTTTGGAATATTATGTGAATTGTTTGAAGTATTCTTGAATCATGTTAGAATGATTTCGGGTAAATACTTGAATGTGGGATCATTGGTGTTAGTTTGAATATATGTGATTGAGTTGAATATACATGAAATGCCGTTGAATTGTGTGACAAGAGTTGTTAATGTTAGAATATATTTTGGATTGATTGTTGAAGATTGTTAGTATGATTGTTGGGGTTGTTGTTGATAAATTGGCCATGTTGAATTCTCGGATTGTTGATTGATAATTTGGCCGAGTTAGATTCTCGGGGATGGTGTATTTACAGGGGAAAAGTTGCCGAAATTTCGGCAGATTATAAACGAATTCATTTGAAAGACTAAGGCAAGTATATGACAATGAATATAATGATTATGTAAATCTTCTTGAATGTAGACTAGCAAGCTTGGATAGATAAGAGTAGCTAATTGAACGTGGGACAGGTATGTAAGGCTTATCCTTTCTTTCTTTTGGTATGATCCCTATGAAACGAGCAAATGACGTATATGTATGATTTCAGAGAAACTCCTATTCTTAGAGCCACTAGGATGGCTAACGTTCTTGATTTCCATGAGCTATTTCATATGATTTTGATGCCTATCTATGATGTCCGAAGTTCTGTTTGATATGTTTACGAATGGCATTCGAAAGATAATTGATATGACTAAAGTTTTGATTTTCAAATGATAGCACGTTTGATTATTCCATTGAGTCTTTGATATAATTGATACGTACATATGTGTCACGACCCAACCCCGTAGGCCGCGACTAGTGTCCGTGCTGGACACCTGAACGTACCCAATAACCCAAACCAGCATATAAGCAGAATATTTAAATGTAAAAGTCTATTGGCGTTATTAATTATCACAGATTAACGGATAAAGCACAAGGAAGCCGATCAGGCTGTCACAGATCATACCAACCCAAATCATATGCAGAACCCACATGTATGTCTACAGACCTCTACAGAACACATCAGAATCATAAGACGGGACAGGGCCCCGTCATACCCCTGAACAACATACAAATGTACCATATCAAGGACTGTACCAAACATAGGCTCCGACCAATAGAGCACTCCAAGATGGCAGAATATAGTCCTAAACATACGGATCAGCAAATCTGTAGTCTGTACCTGCGCGGCATGAAAACGCAGCCCCTGAAGAAAGGGGGTCAGTACGAAATATGTACTG
This sequence comes from Lycium barbarum, assembly GCF_019175385.1. Lineage (NCBI taxonomy): Eukaryota > Viridiplantae > Streptophyta > Magnoliopsida > Solanales > Solanaceae > Lycium > Lycium barbarum. Next base: position 35,607,214 of record NC_083342.1, on the reverse strand, counting down.
AGCATGTAAAGCATGGAACGTAGTAAACAAAGTCATAATCGAAGCAGAAGATACAGAAAATGAACGGAATATCCAGATTAGCAAAGATGCTGATCATAAAGCATAAATAGTATTTGCAGAAAACGTATGTCATACCTGGTCCCACTACGGGACAAAATCATAACCGAAACAGAACGTACAGAAAAGTGAGTGTGATATCCAGAGTATCAAATGCATATTTTCAAAACATGAAGAGTGAGTACAGAAACATATGCCATATCATATCCGGCCCCTGCCAAGGGACTCGGCAGACAGAACGTGGCCAACCCCCGACGCTGGTGCCACAACACATAAGGATCAGAAAAGGGGAATAACCCCGTAACATAGCATAACATATCAAATGGCCATATCAGATCATATCATATCATGTCAGAATAGTGTACATGGCACAACATACTCCACAACCCATGTACATATATACCTGCCCCCTCACATCGAGGCACGGCGAACAATGCAGTGGAAGACGCTTGAGAACATATCCTGGCCCGGGCTCAGTGTGGGAAACATTGAGGCATCCACGAATGGAGTAGTGAGAAACTAAATGCAATAAAATACCATGTATACTTCCAGAGACTCAATGAGGCATATCGAGTCACAAGTCAAAACAATGAAATCGGACGGAATCATAGTAAGTAAACTTCGGATGTCATAATGGGTTACGGAGGCATAATCTTGCTGAGATCGTTTCCAAGATCCAAAACAGTTTATAAGACTTAACGGAGTATTTAAAACAATTCTTTAGATAATAGTTAGAGGAGTAGTTAAGACATTTCCTTTAAAGAAGCTCGAAGACAAGTCATAAATACAAAAGGGGTAAAATCAGAAATAGTGGGCCCACCTCGGGACAAACGAAGCGGTGGGCTCAAATTACGTATTTTAAGCTTGTGGGGTCACCTATAGAGGTACTAGGGACATTTCATAACTTTCTAAACAATTTGTGAAAGTTTGCCTAATTCTTCCAACAAAGCATACCTAAAAGGTTCAATTCTATTGAATGAAAAAGTGACAATTTCAAACGCGGATTCCGATGGACAAAATATATTCCGGGGCTCAAATCCGATCCTAGTACACCTAGGAAATGCCAAAATAAGAATTGGGATAGCTTTTCATACCTTATATGCTCTTTACGCCTTTCCAAATTCAATTCCCGTTTCGCCCAAAATCTGCAATTGGTCACATTTACCAATTCTCAATTTCCAATCTTTAAGTATTCAATCTTTAATCATAATTGCCTACAAAAAGTTGGACAGCATCTCCCCTATACATATATCATCCCCGAGAATTTAACTCGGCCAAAACAATCAACAACAACCCAACAACAACACCAACAACGACAACAATCAATATAGGACACAATATAACACAACTAGTCTTCTTTCCGACATAATGCAAGAACTTTCATTCCGACTTCCCATTTCCAAACCAATCTCAATGTTTTCATATTCATTATTAATCTAGATTATCACAATATAATTTGGAAGCATTTCATATCATTTCCACAAAATATTCACAAGATATAAAAAATATACAAACTTTCCACCAAAGTCATAATTCATCCAAAACTTCTAATATTCAACCTACATATCCATAACATATTTCCATCTTCCAATTTCATCAACCATAATCATAATTCACATCTTAACAACTTCATTTCCATAATATTACAAAATCATTCTAAAGTGACATAATCTTCTACATTCCAACTTCAACCAAAATTCATTCAACTTTCATTCCCAATATAATTTTCACCATAACCACAACTAGAATACAACATCAAATTCAACTCATATATGTATACAACATACATACACTCACGGCTACATATATATATATATATATATATATATATATATATATATATATATATATATATACACTTTGTAAACTTCCATATTTCCATAGTTTCTACTCATTTCCATATACTACAACACAAACAAACCTTCATAACATAATAAAAAGGTATGAATTCCTACCTTTTTCTCCAATCTTCTTCACTTGTCCAAAGTGTGAGATTGATGAAACTAATGCTCAATCTTCCAAAACAACTACACCAAGTTGTAGAGGGACCTTGAATTAGTAGGAATTCAACAAGAAAATAATTTTAGAGTCAAGATTTTTTTGAGGGTGATTTTTCTATGGCCAACCCGAAATGGCTGTTATGTTTGCTCTTGGTTTTTCTTCTTTCTCTTCTTGTACCGACATCACCTAGGAACCCACGACCTATGGATAGAAAGATAATTCAATTATCTACAACTTCTATTTCATGATATCTTTCCAAATTTCAAACTTATAATACCGTTTGTGCCCCTCAAATTCAGGTCACCCAAAAACGTTTTCTTAAAAATATTCGTTTGGAGGGCTTCCACTTTGATTTGGCCCAAGGGTACTTCATGAGTTGTGTTTAACTTTACATATGTGATTCATATGACTTTTCAGATGTTCCAAAAAAAAAAAATCTCGGTGTGTGGGCCCCACCCCAGCAAATAATCCGATGTTCAAAAATACGGGATATAACATCCTCCCCCCCTTTAGAACATTCGTCCTTGAATGTTAAATTAGCCTTATAGGTCTTACAAACACTCCAGGGGAGTTTCTTCTTATGAGTAGCACACATGAATTATTTACCAATTAATATAACAAGTTTAGAGATTTAGATCACCTGTAGGTGTAGAGAACAAGTGAGGGTACTTTTTCTTCATTTCATCCTCTGCTCCCCAGGTCGTTCCTTCTTTATTATTGTATCGCCATAAGACTTTAACAGAGGGTATATCTTCGGTACGCGGGCTCCTCACCTGACGATCCAGAATAGCTACAGGTTGCTCTTCTTAAGAAAATTTCTCCATCACCTGAATATCATTCACTGGAAATGTTCTGGAGGGATCACCAACACATTTGCGGAGCATGGACACATGAAATACCGGATGTATCGCTTTCAAATCAGATGGCAGATCTGGCTCATAGGCGACATTCCCAATCTTTCGAATAATCTGATAAGGTCCGATATATTGCAGACGGAGCTTACCCTTTTTGTCGCATCGCACCACACCTTTTATAGACAATACTCTCAAAAATACACAATCATCGACCTGGAACTCCAAGGGTCGACGTCGTTTATCAGCGTATGACTTCTGTCGACTCTGAGTTGCTAATAGTCCCTCTCGGATAAGTTTCATCTTATCAACCACCTGTTGGATCATACCTGGGCCTATTAGTTCTGTTTCGCCAATATCAAACCAGCCGATCGGTGACCTGGATTCTCTGCCAAACAAAGCCTCGTACAGAGCCATCTGGATGCTAGACTGGTAGCTGTTATTATAAGCAAACTCAATCAACGGCAGATGACTATCCCAGCTGCCTCTGAAATCAATAACACAGGCTCGCAACATATCTTCTAGCGTTTATATAGTGCACTCGGCCTGTCCGTCGCTCTGGGGATGGAATGCTTTGCTCAGACTCACCTTAGTCCCTAATGTTTCCTGAAAAGATCTCCAGAAATTTGCCATAAAATGGGCACCTCCGTCAGTGGTAATAGATGTAGGAACTCCGTGGAGTTGCACTATTTCTTTAATATATAGTCTGGCATAATCCTCCGCTGAGTAAGTGGTTCTGACGGGAAGAAAGTGGGCTGATTTTTTGTCGGCCTATCCACAATAATCCAAATAGAGTCATACTTCCGCGGAGTGCGAGGCAACCCTGTAATGAAGTCCACTTGGCTTCTAATGTTCAATTTTAACCTGCTGGCAATTCGGGCACTGGGCAACGAACTCTGCGATGTCCCGTTTCATGCCATTCCACAGTATAAGCATATAAGTTCATGGTACATTTTAGTGGATTCAGGATAACAGAATACCAACATTATGCGTTTCGCCCATAATTGGCCGTCGCAGCCCTGCAACGTCAGGCACACATAATCTGCCTCTGTATAATAATACCCCATCAGGTGAGATCTCAACTGGGTCCCTTTCTTATCAAGGGTTGTATCTTTGTACCATACCAGAATAGAATCCTCGAACTGACCCTGTTTTACCACTTCCCTAATCAAAGATTCTGCAACTTCTCGGACAAAATCCCAATATCTCCAGAATCGACCAAACGGACTCCAAGGCTAGCTAACTGATGAATTTTACAAGCCAATTCCTTCTTTCTGGATACACGCCGGTCAAACCGCTCATAGATTTGCAGTTAAGTGCGTCTGCCACAACGTTAGCTTCCCTTCAGCAACTGGGACTACATTCACAAGTACCGGTCCACTGAGATTTCACTGCCTTCTGAATTAGCTTCATTAATAGTGTCGTAGCAGAAATAAATTTCTCTACAAATCTTCTGTAATATCCGGCCAATCCCAGAGAACTGCGTATTTCAGTCGATGTCGAAGGCCTAGGCCAATTCCTTATCGCTTCAATCTTCTATGTGTCAATTGTTTTCATTTATGCTTACTTTACTTTCATTTGCTCCCCTTCTTTGGGGTTATACTTCTACCATATCCATGTCTTTTCTTTCTAACCTATAACTTGATTATCTTCGTACGAAACCTTAACAGAATCACGATTATATAGTACAAAATCTTATCCGATAGCTGGCACTCAAGTAATATAATTAATGTAGAAGCTTATCTCTTAGTAATCACATTCTTCCTTCATACCCATTCCTTATCTGTCGTTCTGTTTCCTCAATAATCGAATTATTTGATACTCACAGGATTCATCGTTTCATGCCATAAGTTTTCCTTTGCCATGCACTATTTCATTCTAGCTCGTTTTCGCAATTAACATTCGTGCTTTGCCCGTCAACTCTTTTAAAGACTCTGCTTAACTATGTTTCTTACGGTTCACTTTTTCTGGTATTTGATCTCCTTACCCCCCCCCCCCCCACTCAATTATTCTCTTTTCTTTCCAAACATCGTTGTATTAGAATTTTCCAAACTCAACCAGTAGCAAAATGAGTATCGGTCTATTTCGTAACATTTGTACCATACCTTTCCCTTTTCCTCGTAAATTCTGCCCAGTTAATCCTTTCTATATATTACAACACTGGCTATTAGGGTTCACCAATCGATCGACATAGTCGTAAATGGGGGGTCCTACACATACGTACATATATCACTACCATTTCTTTCACCATACATCTTCAATCACCTGTTCAAATATTTACTCTAATTCCAGAGTTGCGCTGCTTTTCCTTCCTTTTTACCAATCTAATCCGTCTCAGCTCACGTGACCCCTATATGGTTTCTAACCATTCCACACATCCTAATTCCCTTTAGGTTACCCCGAATTTCCTATTCGTCTCTTATATCTATGTTTGCCAAAAATTTTGGTACATTTCCCAGGGGGTCACCCATCCCAAAATTTCTCTGGCCCTAGCACGCTTAACCTTAAAACTTTAATACATTTAGGTGCGTTAAGGCCGGTATAATCACGTCAACTGCCCCGCGCGACCTTGGTCATGTAATTTAAGGCAAATCGGGGTCTTAACAACTTTCAAAACGTTCTGGTAGCGGGTCCCACCCCGATTTAGAGGGGATTCTTTTACTTTTCTAACTATATAGTTACCGTGTCGCCCCTGTAAATCCTCAATATTCACCTCCATGCGTGTGTATATATATACTTTTAGACAGCTCACGGGTTTAGGTTTTTATTCCACAGATCCCATCTCCAACCAGTCGATGAGAACTGATAAAATGTTACAAACTAGAATCCGACGAACTTCGCGGAATCTCTTAGCACTTAACTCACATAATTACCTCCACATTTGTGTATATGTATATTTTTGAGTCGTAAACGGACCACTCAATTTCCACTGCCTGTCATACACTTTGTATTCTTCCAATTAGAGGAAACTTAATCGTTGGACATTTTTTGCCCTTCCACATATGCTGTCCTAAAGCAAAATGGGGTCGGAACATATTCCGGTTCGTTTAAATAAATTGCAAATCTGCTACTCATATATGCTTTCTCGAGATAAAATTTTCCAAATACGGATAATACTTCTTACGAATGACACGGAGGGTATCTCTCAAACTTTAATCCAACATAATGAATTTACCCTATCGGTATCGACCTTCAAGACATGTTAAGAATTTATATCTCATCTTCCTCTTCGTATTTCTATGAAAATTTGGGCAGAGGTTCCTCTGTATTTCTTACTATCCCAAAACCTGCCCACAGGAAATACCAACCATGCCTCACAGGGCCAACACATATACGTATATACATATCATATCATATCGCATCATAGCCACACAGGGCTGATAATTTCAAATAAAAAGTATAAATATGCCGAGGCTTACTTCACATATCCAACTCGAACTGCACCTATTGCACTTTCCTGTTTAGTTTTCATTACGATTTTAAACTTTATGTTTCAATCGTGCTTCAAATACCTTACCCAGCGTACGTCTTTCATACCATTGCTTACCTGTGTACTGTGTAGCTTCCAATATCATCAGTCACTGTCTTACGTCGATACCGTTCTCCAGTTGAAATCAGAGGTTAGTAAAAAGGAATTCATTTCCTACAGCTGGCTCTATCGCACGATCTAAGATTCAAAGAAAGGTAACCCCCTAAATGTCCTGTAGCCTCCTGTTTATAGATGTGGTGCACAACACACTGATAAACAAGACTCTACAAGACACGGTCTGCAGACACTCCGAGGACGAACCACTCTGATACCACTTTTGTCACGACCCAACCCCGTAGGCCGCGACTAGTGTCCGTGCTGGACACCTGAACGTACCCAATAACCCAAACCAGCATATAAGCAGAATATTTAAATGTAAAAGTCAATTGGCGTTATTAATTATCACAGATGAACGGATAAAGCACAAGGAAGCCGATCAGGCTGTCACAGATCATACCAACCCAAATCATATGCAGAACCCACATGTATATCTACATTTGCTCCTGGAGCGTTGCCGGGTCAGAGTATTATGCTATGATGTTTTGTTCGAAATTAGAGACTTTGCAGACAGAGTCGTGGGTATAGAATGTCAGTTTTGTAAGCGGCTCTATCAGCCGATGTGTCATTCTGTGTTATGTGATAAATTTCATATAATTACAGATTTTGTTTGATTTGAGAATAAGGATGAAAAAGAATATTTCTGAAAGTTGTACTATGTATTTCATCTTTATTTGATTTAAAAGTCCAAGAAGATTATGTGTGCACTAAGGGTCTGAGGGTTCGCTCAGACCTAAGTAAGGGTCGGGTGCCCATCACACCCTAGGGAGATTAGGGTGTGATAGTAATATTTCCTCTTTCTGTTTCTTATCAAGGTAATTATGTCACGTCGTTGTCTTTGCTCTCCTCCCCATTTCGCGGTTGATTGTCAGTTGTATTTCAAGCTCTTCTGCTGAAGTGTTACTCTGTCTCTTGTCTGCATACTGTTCAGTTGTACTGTCACTGATTGATTCGGACTTGTTTCCATGGTGCACTTAGCCACAACTCGACTCTTTCTTCTTCTACAGTTACTCCCTTAAGATGATGTATCTTTCACTTCACTTTACTTCTAATCTTTAAGTAAGACCTTGTACGTGCCGACATCCCTCATCGATTTATTAGACTTTACAATTCTTGGAGTATGTCATACCTCCATTGCTTGTAGACCCTTCACAGACTCTACGGTTTAATCCAACTTGTAACTTCCCTTATCTCGGGTCGTTTCTTTATCTTTACTTCAAACTCTTCTATTGCCCTTTTACTTAAATTTTCTCTTAGTCCTCCTATCACACATCCTATTGCAATCTTTACAAGAGTATGTGTAGGTGCTTAAATCAGCCCGAAAAATACCTTAGCGTCGCCTCGCTAGTCTTTATGCAGACCCTATATTCTTCTCTTATATCTTACAATTGGTATCGGGGTAAATCATCAGCTCAACCATGGTCATGTCCTATTTTCCCTCAGAACTAATTCTATCTCGGTAATTTGGCTCAAACCTCCTTACGACATTCCTTAATGTATCCAAAATATCATAATCACATTATTAGTACTGAATCCTTATTCTTCTTATCAAGTACTCACTTGGTATCATTCGTAGCACACAAATATTCGTAGGTTGCATAACTATTCTTGTACAACTTGTATAAAGTGTATCTAATCTTAGTCAGAGTCTACCCTTTTCCTGGTCCATTCTGTTGTACATATTCGTACTAAAACTCGTTCATAGCCTTTCTTGTCATACTCCTTTCCTTTCCCTTCTCCTTTGCTACTTATGTGTCACAATGTCATTAGCCAATAACTCCGTTGCCAACATTTTAACCTCTAATCCAGTATAGCCTTGCTATCTTTTATAATAACTTTTTAAGTTACTCGTTACCATTCTCTTGTCGCATTCTCCCTTTTTATAAGCATATACTTTCTAATGTCATATTATCCAAGGTCCTTACAAATAATTCTCAGCACTGTCTCAAATACCCTCTTGACTACTATTTGTTTATCGCTGGCCCTCAGATCTTACCAACTTGTTTTAGCATGGGATCTCACTTGAAGTTTGAGTATCCATATTGGATATACTATAGTGTTAATTGTTTCCATTTGTACTTACTTTGCTTTCACCCGCTTCCCCCCATTGGGGTTGTGCTTATACCATATCCATGTCTTTTCTTTATCATTTATAACTTTGATTCCCCACGTACGAAACCTCGACCAAATCACGAAGCGATGAGAACTCTCGATATATAGTACAAAATCTTATCTAATGGTTGGTACTCGAGTAATGCAATTAACGTAGAAATTTATCCAAAGACACATTCCATTTATTCCGATCGGTAATTAGCTAGTGCTTATAGTCGTTTCAAATTCTCAATTAGGTAGCACTTACATTCTGATGATAAGCGTCCCAAGATTTCTTATAACACTATCTTTATCCCAACAAATATCATCTGTTCCTTTTAATAAATTCACAATACATCAGTTGTTTCACAAATCCACAATCCTTGTCCTTTAAGTATTTCACTATTTCCGAGGTGAAGTCACATTCACGCAGTACTCCTTTATGCCTCATTCTCTTTCACCCTTATTGTATACCCAACGCTAACTTCTAACTTACTCAAAATCATATCAAATTCATTTTAATAGTGGTCTTGTCTTATCACCTTCTCGTCGTACTACATCTTAAGTTCGTAGCTATATATTTCCCTATTTTCCCATACTCATACTCAATTAATTACGTCTTTCTTGAGTGCTTCCTTTAGTGTTCCTCCCATTTCTCCAGTCTATGTCCATCTTTTATTTTGTGCACGAGGAATCTCATACTACCCCTGTATCCTTCGGAAAACACTACTTCTACATAACCCATTTCTTATATTCAAGGTATATTCTGTTCATCCCTATTTGTTCTTATCATACCAGTCATTTCTGGCGCTCATTCTGTCTCGTTACACATCGCAACACTGTAATCCCTCTCGCTTTCTTCTCATCTTCTTCTTTCAATTAACTCCTTCTCTTCCTGTGCTCGCTTTCACTTTCGTTACCACTTGATCTCTATTCTGAACTTTCCCTATAGGACTTTGTAAGTTTTTTTTTAATTCATTCTATATTTGCTTTTCCGTTTCACACTGATCACATCATATCCTTTAGTTACTTCCTCGCTAGGCTTTACTCATTTCTATAACATTCCTTATGGTATTCACATTACATCCCGTTCGTAATCCATCCTATAATTTAACACTTCCTAACCTTATTCACGATTCTTACTATGTTTTAATTTCACTCTGTGGAGGCATATTTAACCCTTCACCCTTTCTGATCAATCTTATTCTTAATATCTCACAAGTTGTCTTATCAATACCTTCATAATTTGTCATAATTCTTCCTCCTCTGTACTTTCATCTCAATCACACTATCACTCCTTTTAACTGTAAACTCGTCGTAATTTATCCCTACTTATCTGTCACGACCTGGCTACGGGGCCGCGACGAGCACCCGGTGCTACCCCATCCGAGCACCCCTTTATCGTACATAACATAACATCTAGGTGAACCATAAGTCAATTCGTGCTTTTCTTATCGTTAATCATATTGATCCCATTAGACGACCATCATCATTTAACATATCATAGGCATCTGTGCCACATCATAAGTACAAGGCTGACGTGGCTAACAAAAGATATACAAAACATGGGCCGACATGGCCGAACATCTCTACCCACATACACATGACTACGAGCCTCTAAGAGTATGACATATCGTATGAGCGGGACAGGACCCCGCTATGCCCATAATTATATACACAAAAGAATAAGTACCCAAAAGCTACGGCTCCGAAAGAAATGGAGCTCTGCTATGCAATCTCTGAATAAGCAGCTATGGATCAAGTCTGTCTCCCTATGCACCTGCGGGCATGACGCAACGTCCACAAATAAAAGGATGCCAGTACGAAGAATGTACTGAGTATGTAAAGCATGATCAACATCGATATATAAGCATAATGAACAACATATGAAATAGCATAAGAGGGGAGACAATAATATCATCGTCATAGTACTTGCCTGCCTTTCGTAGGACTTTCCATTTTTCATACGTATTAGTACACCTACGTCATCATCCGTATCCCATAATAGTACTCGTACCATACTTGTGCTCATAATCGTATACATGTCCTTATTCGTATTCTTATACATAGTCTTATCACATTCATATTCATATTATATACATAGTCAATTCATATACATAGCATTTACATAGCATACCCGACCTCATAGGATCAGTGTCTTATACATGCTTGGCCAACCAAGGCTCAAGGTCATACATACCTGGCCCTACCAAGGCATCAGGGTTATCCGTACCATCTGCAGAGGTGTGCGCACGTTTCGTAATCGTATACATACTTTATACATAGTCATATACATATAGTCTTACCCGGCATCATAAGTTCGGGGTCTTACCATAGCCCTTCATAGGCATACATATACATATATCATAGCTCGTAAGCATCTCTAATATCATTTTACTCTCATCATCATTACTATCCTCATCATTATCGTTACATCTACATTATGGACTTACTCGTCATACGAGGAACATAGTATAATCATAGTACATATCAAGGGTCGTGAGCTTATGAGCTCGGAATGTCAACCATGTGAAGACAACATACTCATATAGAGGAATTAGGAATTTGGCCAAGAACCATGCCTTATGAAAGAAGGGTTAGCCTTACATACCTTTCCGTCGAACTATTCTACACTTGCACGTTCCCTTCCAATGCTAGCGTTTATACCTTCATTAATATCATAACAATGGCCATTAGTCAATCACATTATCCACATTATGTAGATTTCTCAATTTGCCTCTAATTCACCCACATTCATGGTCATAACACCCATCTTCGTCCATTCGTCTAAAGTGTTTAGTTCATGATCTTAATACCATTTATAACACAGTCATAACATTCATAACTCAATTCAAACTATTTCTCAAAATGTCACTATTCATCATTCATGACCTAGTTGACCATATTTTCTACAATCCATGTACTTTAATTCTCCAATACCTTAAACATCATGTAAAAATCATGAATCTTACCTTAGAAGTTGTAGGAACAAGCTTTGGTTGATAATACTCCTCTTTGAGCAAAACCCTAGTTTTTCTCCATTTGGATTTCTTGACTTGGATGATCCTTGAAGATTCCCTTATCCTTGATTCACTTGTCTTAATGTTATTGATGGCTTATAATCCTTGATAACTCATATAATAAATGTAGAGAGAAGTTTCAGAGAGAAGTGGTGTAATGTTGTAATGAAATAAAATAAGTCTTGATCCTCATATTTAATGAATTGGAAAATCTGTGTTGGGTGAATAGTGGTCGTCCATGGGGGTTTACAGACCGTATTCACCTATACGGCTCGTCCTCCATGGGCGTATTTAGCCATTTCCAGAACCAGAAGCTGGGCTGCCTTCATGGTGGTTTACGGGCCGTAAATCACTTTACGGTCCGTCCACCAAGTCGTATTTAACCATTTCCTCGGCTGGCAGAAAGTCGAAGCTTTGCATGGCAGTTTACGACTGCCAGTTTACGGACCGTATTGCACTTTACGGTCCGTATTTTGCAATATACGACCACTGGGCAGTTGCAATTCTGCAACTTCCCATATTTCTTAGACTTCTCATTTTTAATCACCCCCGTCCATGCACATGGATTGCTCACCTTGTATCTCATCTTAACTTAGCCAACTTCCTCGTCTCACATCGGATACTTTTGAAATCTCGCCTAAGGTCATCAAACGTCGTTTCTTGCTCATGGATATCATGCACTCATATTCATCACTAGTTCGTTCTCTTGCGTACCAACAGAACAATTTCCAAGGTGTAACATTCTACCCCCCTTAGGAACATTCGTCCTCGAATGTTAAAGGCTTGGGGAATTATATCAAAATTTCGCCAGAGTTTCCCCTGTAATGTGGCACTACCACCCTATCACAACAACCCACAATAACAATGCCTCACAGGGCAATAATACAACAGCACTAGAAATTTGGCCACACACGACCTGAATGTATAAAAGGGAAAACATGCATACCTTATGATTTTGACGTCTCATCTTGGACTTCTTCCAAGGGATGAAATAAATGTGGGTATTTGGATCGCATATTCTCTTCCGCTTCCCATGTCATTTCCTCTCTATTGTTATTTCTCGACAGAACTTTTATTGAGGCCACTTCTTTGTTTCTAAGCCTCCGTACTTGCCTATCTAATATGGCAATGGGTATTTCATCATAATTTAACTTTTCCGTCACTTGAATATCATTCACTGGGACGATCCTAATAGGATCTCCAACACACTTCCGAAGCATTGAGACATGAAATACTGGATGGACTGACTCCTAATTTGGAGGTAGATCTAGCTCATAGGCCACTTTGCTTATTTTGCGCACAATTTCGTATGACCCAATATACCGGGGACTGAGCTTCCCCTTTTTGCCAAATCTCATCACGCCCTTCATCGGAGACACTTTCAAGAATACCCAATCTTTCACATCGAACTCTAAGTCTCTTCGATGATTATCCGCATAGGACTTCTGACGACTTTGAGCCGCTAGCAACCGATCTTGTATGAGCTTAACTTTCTCTATTGCTTGCTGGACCACGTCTGGCCCTATCAACTTAGCTTCTCCGGTTTCAAACCACCCAATTAGGGATCTACACTTTTGCCCATATAGAGCTTCATACGGTGCCATTTGAATGCTAGAATGATAACTGTTATTGTAAGAAAACTCAATGAGTGGCAAATGGTCATCCCAATTTCCTCCAAAATCTATCATACATGCCTGTAACATATCTTCAAAAGTCTGAATAGTAAGTTCAGCTTGCCCATCGGTCTGTGGGTGAAATGTCGTGCTTAGGCGCACTTGGGTCCTTAAACCTTCTTGGAAAGACCCCCAAAACTTGGCTGTAAACTGGGTTCCTCTATCGGAGATAATAGATACTGGAACGCCATGGAGTCTCACTATCTCTTTAAGATAAAGCGTGGCATAACCTTCTACCATATAGGTCATTCTGACCGGTAAGAAATGCGCCGACTTTGTGAGCCTATCCACGATCACCCATATAGAATCATATTTACGTCGAGAACGGGGTAACCGTGTAATGAAATCCATATTAATCACTTCCCACTTCAAAGTTGGGATTTCTATAGCTTGCAATAAGCCACCCGACTTTTGGTGTTCTATCTTCACTTGTTGGCAATTAGGACACTGAGCTACGAATTCCGCTACGTCTTTCTTCATCCCATTCCACCAATATATAGTCTTAAGATCATGATACATTTTCGTCGCTCCGGGGTGAACGGAGTAACGGGAACAATGAGCTTCTCTCAAAATCTGATGGCGTAGACCTGCCACATCGGGAACACATAACCTGCCTCGACATCGGAGAACTCCGTCTTCCGAAATGTCAAATGATGACTCCTCCTTCTGAGGGAGTGTATCTCTGTACTGCATTAGCATGGGATCCTCATATTGTCGCTCTTTTACTTCCGCTACTAACGATGAAACTGCTGAATTCTGAATAGTAGCTTCGCTGCTACCTGAGTCCACCACTCGGACTCCTAGACTAGCTAACTGCTGAAGATCACGGGCCATATCTTTCTTTTCTGGTCGTACATCACTTAGACTTCCCATCGACCTACGGCTAAGAGCATCAGCCACAAAATTTGCCTTTCCGGGGTGGTATAGGATTTCAACATCATAGTCTTTTAGCAACTCTAGCCATCGTCGTTGCCGCAAATTCAACTCTTTCTGCTTGAAGATGTACTGGAGACTCTTATGATCTGTATAAATATCCACGTGGACACCATATAAGTAATGTCTCCATATCTTTAAAGTATGGACCACCGTGGCCAATTCTAAGTCATGGGTAGGATAATTCTGCTCATGTTTCCGTAATTGTCTAGAAGCATACACAATCACCTTACCATTTTGCATCAATACACAGCCTAGCCCGACGCCTGAAGCATCACAATAAATAACATATCCTTCCAATCCCTCTGGAAGTGTCAAGATTGGGGCTGAAGTCAGTTGGTCTTTCAACTCTTGGAAACTACGCTCGCAAGCATCTGTCCATTGAAACTTAGCTGACTTCTGAGTCAACTTAGTGAGCGGTGCAGAAATAGAAGAGAAACCCTCAACAAATCTTCTGTAATAACAGGTTAAGCCCAACAAGCTACGAACCTCCGTAGGGGTCGTGGGCCGTGGCCAAGTCTTCACTGCCTCAATCTTTTGGCTATCCACTCGAATACCGTCAGCTGCAACAATGTGGCCCAGAAATGCCACTGAGTTCAACCAAAACTCGCATTTGGAAAACTTCGCGAATAACTCTCGGGTTCGAAGAACTCCAAGGACAATACGCAAGTGATCCTCATGTTCTGCCTCGGATCTAGAATACACTAGGATATCATCGATGAATACAATCACGAATAGATCCAGAAAAGACCTGAATACATTGTTCATTAAGTCCATAAACACTGCCGGTGCATTAGTTAGCCCAAACGACATTACTCGGAACTCGAAATGCCCATATTTTGTTCTGAAAGTTGTCTTAGGGATATCTTTCTCCCTAACTCTTACTTGGTGATACCCGGACCTCAAATCAATCTTTGAAAACCATTTGGCACCTTGCAATTGATCAAATAAATCATCAATCCTCGGGAGGGGATACTTGTTCTTAATTGTCACTTTATTCAATTGCCGATAATCAATGCACATTCTCAAGGAGCCATCCTTCTTCCGGACGAACAATACGGGTGCTCCCCACGGGGATGAACTAGGCCTAATGAAGCCTTTTTCAAGCAAGTCTTTTAATTGCTCCTTCAACTCTTTCAACTCTGCGGGTGCCATCCTATAGGGAGGAATAGGTATGTGATTAGTGTCTGGCTACACATCAATCGCAAAATCGATCTCTCGCTCGGGAGGAAGGCCTAGAAGCTCTTCCGGGAATACATCCGGAGATTCGTTCACTACCGGAACTGACTGAAGAGTCGGCGACTCAGTTTCTACATCTTGAACTCGCACTAGGTGATAAATGCACCCTTTCGTGATCATCTTCCTTGCCTTTAGATAGGAAATAAACCTACCTTTTGGTGATGCCGAATTTCCTTTCCATTCTAAGACTGGTTCTCCCGGAAACTGGAAGCGAACCATTTTCATTCTACAATCAACATTGGCGTAGCAAGAAGCCAACCAATCCATTTCCATAATGATATCAAAATCTACCATCTTTAGTTCATGCAAGTCAGCTATAGTACGGTGGTCACATATCACGACTACACAATCTCTATACACTCGGCTAGCTATAACCGATTCGCCAACGGGCGTAGACACCTCAAAAGGTTTGATCGACTCCAGCTCGACTATAAACCGACCCGCAATATATGGAGTAACATAAGACAATGTGGAGCCTGGGTCAATAAAAGTATATACATCATGAGAGAATACCGATAATATACTTGTGACTACGACAGGAGAAGACTCAAGATTTTGGCGTCCAGCCAAAGCATAAATACAGTGCTGAGAACCGCTAGTACTGGGAGCTCTTCCTCTGCCTCTACCATGGCCAGCTGGCGCATGTGAACCTGGCCCCGTAGGGCGTACAGATGCCGAAGATCCGGCTACCGACCCTGATGGCTGGGTCCTACCTCTACCATGTACTGAGGGGCAATCATGCATAATATGGCCTGGCCAACCACATGAATAGCAATCATCTAAACAAAATCAGCATCGACCCCTATGCATCTTCCCACACTAGGAACACGGTGGTACGGGTGGCCTTGACTGGCCCAAATCACCTCTGAACTGAGGTCCTGTATAACTCGGACTCGGCCCTGAACGAGCAGATCTATCAAGGCCCTGGCCGGAAAACCATGGAGGTGGAATGGTCATAGAATAGCCTGAATGGCTGGGAAGCTGCTGTCTGTGTCCACCCCTGGACTCGCTCCTCGAACCTGAAGGTCTAGCGCTCTTGCTATGTCCCCTATCTTGCTCACGTTCATTTCTATGCTGCTGTAGGTGTTCCTCTAATTCCTAAGCATGTGCCTGAATGCGTGCAATATCCATGCCATCCTGAAGGGACGCAGTTAAGCATTTATCCATCCAGTGTGGCCGTAGGCCTTTCACAAACCGGTGCACCCGATCGCCCATATCCGCTACCATGGCCGAAGCATACCTAGTCAAGTAATTGAAGCGGAGACTATACTCTGTAGCACTCATGCTACCTTGCCTCAGATTCAAGAATTTATCGTCCCTAGCTCGCCGAACTTCTGGGGGCATATAATGATGGAGAAAAGCATCAACAAACCCTTTCCATACCGGTGGAGGTGCATTGGCTCCCCGCGAAGCCATCCAAACCGTAAACCACTGAATTGAGACATCCCTCAATCTATATGACGCTAGCTCCACCGATTTGGTGTCTGAAGCATTTATCAACCGGAGCGTCCTTAGCATACCATCAATAAAGTCCTAGGGATCCTCCTCCAGTTTCGACCCACAGAATTCCGGTGGTTTCAAAGCAATGAAGTCACGGGCCCTTGCACTAACAGCCCTATCACCATGCCCTGAACTCTGCCTCTGAGTCTGGGCCGCAACCAACTGAGTCAACAAATTAATGGCCTCTTTCACGTCTTGGCCCGAAGCATTTGGTAGAGGAGCTGGAGCTGGGGCTGGGGCTCCCACGTGCTCCTCGGTAATAGGCACTGTCTGAGAGGACTGAGATTGAGCCGCACTCTGGGACTCATCTTCCTCTACTACCAGTGGCGGTGCTCTTTCAGCCCGCTTTTCTGCCACCGTCTTGCCCTTTTGGGCTGCTGTAGCCTTTTTCTTTTTAGGCATCTCTGAAATACACAACACACGATTTAGGAACAAGAATTTCTTACATCATAGCTCTATCGCACGATTCTTATGAAGAAAGAAGGTCATAAATTCCTAAAATGTCCACAGCTTCTCGTTTATAAGTGTGGCGCGCAACACACCAATAACCAAGACTCTACTAGACACCGCTCGTAGACACAACCTATGACTGAACTGCTCTGATACCACTTTTGTCATGACCCGGTTAGGCGATCGCGATGAGCACCCGGTGCTACCCCACCCGAGCACCCCCTTATCATAAATAACATAACATCTAGGTGAACCATAAGTCAATTCGTGCTTTTCTTATCGTTAATCATATTGATCCCATTAGACGACCATCATCATTTAACATATCATAGGCATCTGTGCCACATCATAAGTACAAGGCTGACGTGGCTAACAAAAGATATACAAAACATGGGCCGACATGGCCGAACATCTCTACCCAGATACACATGACTACGAGCCTCTAAGAGTATGACATATGGTATGAGCGGGACAGGACCCCGCTATGCTCATAATTATATACACAAAAGAATAAGTACCCAAAAGCTACGGCTCCGAAAGAAATGGAGCTCTGCTATGCAATCTCTGAATAAGCAGCTATGGATCAAGTCTGTCTCCCTGTGCACCTGCAGGCATGACGCAGCGTCCACAAACAAAAGGACGTCAGTACGAAGAATGTACTGAGTATGTAAAGCATGATCAACATCGATATATAAGCATAACGAACAACATATGAAATAGCATAGGAGGGGAGAAAATAATATCATCGTCATAGTACTTGCCTGCCTTTCGTAGGACTTTCCATTTTTCATACGTATTAGTACACCTACGTCATCATCCGTATCCCATAATAGTACTCGTACCATACTTGTGCTCATATTCGTATACATGTCCTTATTCGTATTCTTATACATAGTCGTATCACATTCATATTCATATTATATACGTAGTCATTTCATATACATAGCATTTACATAGCATACCCGACCTCATAGGATCGGTGTCTTATACATGCTTGGCCAACCAAGGCTCAAGGTCATATATACCTGGCCCTACCAAGGCATCAGGGTTATTCGTACCATCTGCAGAGGTGTGCGCGCGTTTCGTAATCGTATACATACTTTATACATAGTCATATACATATAGTCTTACCCGGCATCATAAGCTCGGGGTCTTACCATAGCCCTTCATAGGCATACATATACATATATCATAGCTCGTAAGCATCTCTAATCTCATTTTACTCTCATCATCATTACTATTTTCATCATTATCGTTACATCTACATTATGGACTTACTCGTCATACGAGGAACATAGTATAATCATAGTACATATCAAGGGTCGTGAGCTTATGAGCTCGGAATGTCAACCATGTGAAGACAACATACTCATATAGAGGAATTAGGAATTTGGCCAAGAACCATGCCTTATGAAAGAAGGGTTAGCCTTACATACATTTCCGTCGAACTATTCTACACTTGCACGTTCCCTTCCAATGCTAGCGTTTATACCTTCATTAATATCATAACAATGGCCATTAGTCATTCGCATTATCCACATTATCTAGATTCCTCAATTTGCCTCTAATTCACCCACATTCATGGTCATAACACCCATCTTCGTCCATTCGTCTAATGTGTTTAGTTCATGATCATAATACCATTTATAACACATTCATATCACAACACAACAACATTCATAACTCAATTAAAACTATTTCTCAAAATGTCACTATTCATCATTCATGAGGTAGTTGACCATATTTTGTACAATCCATGTACTTTAATTCTCCAATACCTTAAACATCATGTAAAAATCATGAATCTTACCTTAGAAGTTGTAGGAACAAGCTTTGGTTGATAATACTCCTCTTTGAGCAAAACCCTAGTTTTTCTCCATTTGGATTTCTTGACTTGGATGATCCTTGAAGATTCCCTTATCCTTGATTCACTTGTCTTAATGTTATTGATGGCTTATAATCCTTGAAAACTCATATGATAAATGTAGAGAGAAGTTTTAGAGAGAAGTGGTGTAATGTTGTAATGAAATAAAATAAGTCTTGATCCTCATATTTAATGAATTGGAAAATCTGTGCTGGGTGAACAGTGGTCG
Organism: Lycium barbarum; assembly: GCF_019175385.1. Lineage (NCBI taxonomy): Eukaryota > Viridiplantae > Streptophyta > Magnoliopsida > Solanales > Solanaceae > Lycium > Lycium barbarum. Next base: position 35,587,720 of record NC_083342.1, on the reverse strand, counting down.
TCCATGGAGGTTTACAGACCGTATTCCACTATACGGCTCGTCCTCCATGGGCGTATTTAGCCATTTCCAGAACCAGAAGCTGGGCTGCCTTCATGGTGGTTTACGATCATGGTTTACGGGCCGTAAATCACTTTACGGTCCGTCCACCAGGTCGTATTTAACCATTTCCTCGGCTGGCAGAAAGTCGAAGCTTTGCATGGCAGTTTACGACTGCCAGTTTACGGACCGTATTGCACTTTACGGTCCGTATTTTGCAATATACGACCACTGGGCAATTGCAATTCTGCAACTTCCCATATTTCTTAGACTTCTCGTTTTTAATCACCCCCGTCCATGCACATGCATTGCTCACCTTGTATCTCATCTTAACTTAACCAACTTCCTCGTCTCACATCGGATACTTTCGAAATCTCACCTAAGGTCATCAAACGTCGTTTCTTGCTCGTTGACATCATGCACTCATATTCATCACTAGTTCGTTCTCTTGCGTACCAACGGAAAATTTTCCGAGGTGTAACATTATCAGTTCACTCGATACCTCAATAAAATGTTTTGTTAAGCTTTGCCACCTTTTTGTAAATCATCCCTTAGTACCACAAGCCCTTCCGAATTATTCTAGCATTTCATTAACAACATATGAAACACATGATCCTAGATAGCCCACAAGTTTGAGTTTCCTTCCACAAATTCCATCTCCAATTAGTTTATTAATAACTAATAAATGTCACCATGAGGCATTCTCCAACCACCACCAGAAGAAAAACTAGAATCCGACAAGCACCAGAGGACTTCTAGTGCTTGGTTCACATGGTTTACCTCCAGATTTATTCTTGAGTGATGAACGAATCATTTAGCTCATAAACTACTTGTTGTATGCTCTGTATTATTCCAATGAAGTGAAACTTAATTGCTGGACGTTTCTGCCCTTCAATATGAGCTTTTCTAAGGTAAAAATGTGGCTAGAAGGTATTCTGGTCCGTTCAAATGAATTCCAAACCTTGCTGCTCATATATGCTTCTTCGAAATAAAATTTCCCAAGTAAGAATGGTGCCTCTTACGGATGGCATGGAGGGTATCTCTTAAAGCTTTAATCCAACATGATAAATTTACCCTATCGGTATCGACTTTCAAGACATATTATGAATCTATATCTCAGTCTCTCTTTTCTATTTGTAGGAAAATTTGGGCAGAGTTTCCTCTGTACTTCTTACTATCCCAAAACCTGCACACAGGAAATACCAACAATGCCTCATAGGGCCCACATATATACGTATATATCATATCATGTCATAGCCACAGAGGGCTCCCAATTTCAAGTAAAAAGTATAAAGGTGTCGAAACTCACCTCACATATCGCACCTTAAGACACACCTAATCCTTTAACGACCCGTCCTATTATACCTTCCTATCTACCTCCCCTTTCATTATTCAACTTTACATGTCAATCATACTCCAATATTCTTACCTTACCTGACATGCCTCTTTCGCACCGTGGCTTACCTGTGTACTGTGTAGCTTCTAATATCATCAGTCACTTTCTTCTGTCGATGTCGTTCTTCAGCTGAAATCAAAGGTTAGTGAAAGGAATTTGATTTCCTGTGGCTGGGCTCTATCGCACGATCTTAGATATGAAAGAAAGGTAACATCCTAAATGTCACGACCCAACCCCGTAAGCCGTGACTAGTGCCCGATCTGGGCACTCAAACACATTCTAGTATATGGCAGAAGCCGACAAGGCTTTATTTCAAATTTAGATAATTTCCAGAAAAATTTCGGCAGAGTTTCCTTTGTTTTACGGACTATCCCATATACCCTGCACGCAGAAAATACCAACAAAGGCCACACAGGGCCAACAAAGCAACATTTAAATAAATGCGGACCGGCCGCCGTGGCGAATGGGATCGCCCAAACACAACATAGGCACACAACTGTACAAAAAGACCCCAACCCACAAACATGTCCACAGACCTCTAAACAGACCGATAGAATCATATGACGGGACTGGGCCCCGCCGTACCCATGAACGAGAATATACATATATAGAAGTGGCAGACTGTACCAAAAGATGGCTCTGAATAAAAGAGCGCTCCAAATGGCAGAAAAGATATCCTAGACGGACGGATCCGCAAACCTGTCGTCGGTACCTGCGCGGCATGAAAACGCAGCCCCCGAAGAAAGCGGGTCAATACGAAATATGTACCGAATATGTAAAGCCTGAATTACAGAAACAGAATCATAACTGGTACAGAACGTATAGAAAGCGAGCAGAAAATCCAAAGTATCAAATACATATTTTCAAAACATGCAGAGTGTATACAGAAACATATGTCATATCAAATCCGGCCCCTGCCAAGGGACTCGGCAGACAGAACGTGGCCACCCTCCCGACGCTGGTGCCACAACACAGAAGAATCAGAATAGGGGCATAACCCCGAACATAATATGTCATATCAAATGGCCATAGCAAATCATATCAGAACAAGTGGACATGGCACATCATACTCCACAGACCCATGTACGCGTATACCTGCCCCCTCACATCGAGGCACGGCGAACAATGCAGAGGATCACGCTTGACAACATATCCTGGCCCGGGCTCAGTGTGGGAAACATTGGGGCATCCACGAATGGAGTAATGACAGACTAATGCAATTAAAATATCATAAATGTTTTAATAGACTCGATGAGGCATATCAAAGACAAACCGGTCCAATGAAGTCGAACGGGAACATAATAACGAGTTTCAGATATCATAATGAATTACAGAAGTATAACCTTTCTGAAATCGTTCCGAGTGTCAAAACAATTTATCGGAGTCAATGGAATATTTAAAACAATGTTTGTTAGGTAATTAGAATAGTAGTCAAAACGTTTCTTTTAAGAACTGTTCGAAAAGAAGACTTAAGTACATTAAGGGCAAAACCGGGGATAGCGGGCCCACCTCGGGACAAACAAGGCGGCGGGCTCAAATTATGCCCTTTTAAGCTTATGGGGTCACCTAAAAAGGTTCTACGGACATTCTATAGCTTTCCAAGTAATTTAGAGAAAGTTTGCATAATTTTAGGGAAAGCACACCTAATGGGCTCAATCTTACTGAAGGAAAAAGCGAGATTTTCAATTGCGGATTCCGAGGGGCAGAAAGTCTTCCAAGGCCCAAATCCGATTCTACTACACTTAGGCATGCCAAAAGAAGTATCGGGGTAGCTTTACATGCCTCTTGAGCTTTTTAAGCCTATCCAAGCTCACTCTCCGTTTCGTCAAAAATCTGCAAATGGTCACATTTACCAATTGTAAGCTATAGATGCTACGAATTCAATTCAACTCATATTTGTCTACCGAAATTTCAGTAGCAATTCCCCTATGCATATAGCACCCCCGAGAATTCAACTCGGTTCAAAACCATCAACAACAACCCAACAACAAACATCAACAACAACAATCACTATAAACGCAATGTAACTTATTTAGCCATCTTTTCAACACAATGTCATAACCTTCACTTTAACCTTAACTTTCAAACTAATCTCAATGATTTCACGTTCATTATCAATCTAGTTCACCACAATATAGTTTAGAAGCATTTCATATCGCTTCCTTAAATTATACACCCGATATACATAATATACAACTTTCCGCCAAAGTCATATTTCATCCAAAGCTTCTAATCTTTGGCATACATATTCATGACATGTTTTCATCTTCCAAATTCATCAATAATCATCATGACTTGCAACCTAACAACTTCATTTTCGCAATGTCGTAAGATCGTACTAAAACGACATAAGCTTCTACATTCCATTTCAATACAAACTTATATCATTTTATCTTCATTTACATTGCAAGCATCACAATAACACAACTAACACATTAAACAAAATTAGTTCATTAGCATCCTACCAACACCATACCACACGGCCAAACCCCTATATTTCATTTTCAACCAAATTTATTCAACTCTCATTCTCCATATGAATTCCATCATACACACAACTAGAATACAACATAAATTTCAACTCATTTCACTTACACATTAACACACACACACGGCCACATTCTATATTCCATACCCACTTTGCAAACATCCATTTTTTCCATACAATCAACTCATTTCTACATACTACAACACAAACAATACTTCATAACACAATAATAAGGGATAAATTCTTACCTTTTTACTCAATCTTCTTCACTTGAATATAGGGTCAACTTGAAGAAACAAGACTTCTTCCTTCCAAACCAACTACACCAAGTTGCAAAGGGACTTTGAATTAGTGAAAATCCAACAAGAGAATAATTTTTGGAGTAAGATTTTTGGGGGTCAAATTTCCATGGCAAACCCGAATGGTCTCTTATTTTTTCTCTTGTTCTTGCTTTGCTTTGTTCATTCTAATTTCTTGAACTTTCTAAAGGGGCATGACTCATATAATTTTAACACATGGAGAATTAATTTGGGGCCATGGGTTTGGGCCATACTTGGGCGGCCACCCTTCAAAATAATGGGCCTCATTTGTTTCTCATTTTTCAAGCCCAAAGACTTGTGAATCAATTTTTTTGTAATTCCCGAAACTACTTTCCGAAATTCCAATTTTTGCCCTTAGCCTTCCCCGACACTTTCACATTAATATTCTTTCACAAACAACTCATGTGCTAGATTTAACCAATTATGACTTTATTTCATGCAAGTCAAGATTGTTTTCAAATTTTCCAACGTGTAAAAACACGGGATATAACATCCTTCCCCCCTTTAGAACATTCATCCTCGAATGTTAAATTAATCTTATAGGGTCTGAAAGTACTTCGGGGGAGTTTCTGTTTATAGACAGCACATTCGTTATTGAAATGGAATTAAACAAAGATTCGAAATTACCTGAGAGCACTGGGAACAAATGAGGATATTTCTTCTTCATCTCCTCTTCGGCTTCCCAGGTCATTTCCTCCCTATTATCGTTCTGCCACAGCACCTTAACAGATGCTACATCTTTGTTCCGTAGTTTTCTCACCTGGCGGTCTAGAATGGCTACGGGCTGCTCTTCGTAAGATAACTGCTCCGTCACCTGAATATCATCTGCAGGAAATATTCTGGAAGGATCCCCAATACACTTGCGGAGCATAGATACATGAAATACCGGATGTACCGCTTCCAAATCAGATGGCAGATCTAGCTCATAGGCGACATTTCCAAATTTCTGCACAATCAGATAAGGCCCAATATAACGCGGACTAAGCTTACCCTTTCTGCCGAACCGCATTACGCCTTTCATAGGCGATACCTTCAGAAATACCCAATCACCGACCTGGAATTCCAAAGGACGACGACGTTTATCTACGTATGACTTCTGTCAACTCTGGGCTGCTAACAGTCGCTCTCGGATAAGTTTCACCTTATCAACGGCCTGCTGGATCATATCTGGGCCAATTAACTCTGTCTCGCCAATATCAAACCAACCAATAGGTGACCTGCATTTCCTGCCATACAAAGCCTCGTACGGAGCCATCTGGATGCTGGAATGGTAGCTGTTATTATAAGCAAATTCAATCAATGGAAAGTGATCCTCCCAGCTACCTCTGAAATCAATAACACAGGCCCGCAACATATCTTCAAGCGTCAGGATAGTGCGCTCGGCCTGTCCGTCACTCTGAGGATGAAAAGCTGTGCTCAGGTTCACCTGAGTCCCTAATCCTTCCTGAAAAGATCTCCAGAAGTTCGTTGTGAACTGGGCACCTCTGTCAGTGATAATAGATATAGGAACTCCATGAAGTCGCACAATTTCTTTAATATAAAGCCTGGCATAATCCTCAGCGGAATAAGTAGTTCTGACGGGGAGAAAATGGGCTGATTTTGTCAGCCTATCAACAATAACCCAGATGGAATCATACTTCTGTGGAGTGCGAGGCAAACCTGTAATGAAGTCCATATTAATGATCTCCCACTTCCACGTCGGAATTTCCATTTCTTGCAACAGTCCACCCGGTTTCTGATGTTCGATTTTGACCTGCTGACAATTTGGACACTAGGCGACGAACTCTGCGATATCCCGTTTCATACCATCCCACCAGTATAGGCATCTAAGATCATGGTACATCTTCATAGTACAAGGATGAACAGAATAGCGAGCATAGTGTGCCTCGCCCATAACCTGCCGCCGTAGCCCTGCAATATCAGGTACACACAACCTGCCTCTGTATAGTAAGGCCCCGTCTGGTGCAAACTCGAACGGAGTCTTCTCCTTCTCATGGGTTGTGTCTCTGTATCGAGCTAAAACAGGATCTTCATATTGATGCTGCTTGATATCTTCCTTAATAGATGATTCAGAAACCCCTTGGACAGAAATCCGTGTACCTCCAGAATCGGCCAGACGAACCCCAAGATTAGCCAACTGATGAATGTCACGTACTATCTCTCTCCTGTCTGGCTGTGAATCTGCCAAGCTTCCCATAGATTTCCGGCTGAGGGCATCTGCAACAACATTAGCCTTGCCCGGATGATACAGAATATCCACATCATAGTCTTTCAGGAGCTCTAGCCACCTCCGCTGCCGCAAATTAAGCTCCTTCTGCTTAAAAATATACTGAAGACTCTTATGATCTATATAGATATCAACATGAACGCCATATAAATAATGTCTCCATATTTTCAGAGCATGAATCACCGCTGCAAGCTCCAGATCGTGGGTAGGATAATTCCTTTCATGCTGTTTCAGCAGCCGCGAAGCATAAGCTATAACTCTGCCGTGCTGCATCAATACACAGCCCAATCCCACGCCAGAAGCGTCACAATAAATAACATATCCAGCTGGTCCCTCTGGAAGGGTCAGAACTGGGGCCGTAGTCAGCTTCTCTTTCAGCAACTGGAAGCTTCGTTCACAAGCATCAGTCCACTGGAACTTAGCTCCCTTCTGAGTTAGTCTTGTCAAAGGCGCTGAAATCGAAGCAAACTTTTCCACAAATCTTCTGTAATAGCCTGCTAACCCCAGGAAACTACGTACCTCTATGGGCATCGTGGGTCTAGGCCAATTCTTCACGGCCTCAATCTTCTGTGTATCCACCCGGAAACCATCAGCTGCAATAATATGCCCCAGGAATGCCACTGAAGCCAGCCAGAATTCACATTTAGAAAATTTTGCATATAATTTCTGATGCCGAAGTACCCCAAGTACCGCTCTCAGATGATCTGCGTGCTCTGCCTCGGACCGAGAATAAACCAGAATATCATTGATAAATACAATTACGAACATGTCTAAGAACGGCCTGAATACCCGGTTCATTAGATCCATGAATACCGTAGGAGCATTAGTTAACCCAAATGACATAACTCTGAATTCATAATGCCCATATCTGGTCCAGAATGCTGTCTTAGGAATATCGGCCTCTCGTACCCGTACCTGATGATAGCCAGACCGAAGATCTATCTTCGAAAAATATTTGGCGCCCTGCAACTGATCAAACAAATCGTCAATTCTGGGGAGGGGGTATTTATTCTTTATAGTTACCTTATTCAGCTGTCGATAATCAATACACATACGCAGGGACCCGTCTTTCTTACGCACAAATAATACCGGGGCTCCCCAAGGCGAAGTACTGGGCCTGATGAAGCCTTTTTCTAACAGATCCTTCAACTGCTCTTTCAGTTCTTTCAATTCTGCCGGTGCCATTTTGTACGGGGGAATAGATATCGGCTGAGTATCTGGAAGCAAATCAATAGTAAAATCTATCTCCCGCTCTGGAGGAAGGCGTGGAAGCTCATCTGGGAATACATCTGGAAATTTATTAACCACGGGAACTGACTGAAGAGTCGACGTTTCTGCTGTCAAGTCTTGTACCCGAACCAGATGATAAATATAACCTTTTCTGATCATTTTCTTCGCCTTAAGGTATGAAATAAACTTACCTTTCGGCGATGCAGTATTACCTGCCCATTCTATAACTTGCTCCCCAGGAAACTGGAAACGAACTACCTTATTTTTGTAGTCAACATTAGCATAACAGGAAGCTAGCCAGTCCATACCCATAATAATATCGAACTCGATCATATCTATCTCCACCAGATCTGCCTTAGTGTCTCGACCACATACAATTACAGAACAGTCTTTATATACCTGTTTTGCTACAATAAAGTCCCCAATCTGTGTGGCTACCTCAAATGGCCCTATAGGTTCAGACGTTATACCAATTTTTCCAGCAACAAGAGGCGAAATATATGACAAAGTCGAACCTGGATCAATTAATGTATACACAGACCGAGAGAAAACCAATAATGTACCTGTAACGACATTAGGCGATGCCTCCTGATCCTGGCGGATGGCCAAAGCATAAATTCAGTTCGAAGGACCGCTAGTACTCGAAGCTCCACCACGGACTCTGCCGCGACCCGTCGGTGCTGATGTACCCGGCCCTGTAGGGCGCATAGCCACTGACGAAGATGATGACCCAGCGGCTGATCCGGTAGGCTGCGCTGCACCACCCGAACCGCCCTTATACGGGCAGTCTCTCACAGAATGGCCCTGACGGCCGCAAGAAAAGCATGCACCGGTGGCTCTGTAGCACTCCCCAGGATGGTATGTGCCACAATAAGAACACTGAGGCCTAGGTGGCCTCGTCTGACCAGAACCCCTATCTGTCCGCGAACCTGAAGCCCTGGAGCTCTGACCTGCTCCTGAATAACCTGGGCTATCAAATCTGCGACCTGTAGGCTGCGGAGGTGCGCTCTGTGCCGGCTGGGATAGATGTCTGCTAGGCTGCTGCGGCTGCTGAGGCTGTCTGCCCCGAAAATCTCCCGAATACCCAGATGATCTGGCCCTCTTGGGTTGTCTCCGATCCTGACTCCTATCGGGCTGATGAACCCTGTGCCGGTCCTCCATGCCCTGGGCGTGCGCCTGAATACGGGCAATATCCATATCGGGCTGAGCGGCCAATACCAAACAACTGTCGATAAAATACCGGTCCAACCCCATAATATACCTGTGCATCCTGTCAGCCATAGTAGCTACCACAGCAGGTGTATATCGGGCCATTGAGTCGAACTCCATACTGTAATCTCGAACACTGCGGCCCCTCTGTCTCAGCAATAAGAATCTGTCAGCCTTGGCCCGCCGTAACTCCGGAGGCAGAAAATGGCTAAGAAAAGCCTGAGAAAAATCATCCCAAACTGCTGGGGGAGCACCGTCACCTCTGGATAACTCCCATGACACGTACCAATTAGCTGCTACATCATACAACCGGTACGAAGCCAACGTAACTGACTCAGTCCCGGAAGCATTAATCAAACGTAAGGTGCGCCGTATCTTCCTGATAAACTGCTCAGGATCCTCCTCGGGCGTTGTCCCGAAGAACTCTGGAGGGCCACAAGTCAAAAACTCCCGGGCTCTCGAACTGTCACGCCGGTAAGCCCGGTCACCTCCCAGTCCGTGCCCCTGAACCTGTCCTGCCACAAGTCCGGTCAATAGCTGGACTGCCTCTCTCATAGTCTGATCCTCAGTGCCTGGCCGTGGAGCTGGGGGCTCAGGTACGGGAACTGCGGGAGCTGGCAGTGGAGCCGCCCCTCGACCTGCAGCCGCTGCTGCTTCAATCTCCTCTACATGTGGCGGTGTGGAAGAGCCCTCTGCCGGGGGCAAAATATCAGGAGCAATATGGGCATGGGCCCTGGTAACCCTCTGGGCCCGACTAGTCTCTCCCACAGCTGCTGCCTTGGCCTTTTGGGCCGCTGTCGCCTTTTTTGGAGGCATAACTGCAAATGTAACAATTCGTTAGGGAGGAGTCATCCTGATAACACAGCTCTATCGCACGATCTAAGACAGAAAGAAAGGTAGTATCCTAAATGCCCTGTAGCCTCCTGTTTATAGGTGTGGTGCACAACACACCGATAAACAAGACTCTACTAGACACGGTCTGTAGACATTCCGAGGACGAACCGCTCTGATACCACTTTTGTCACGACCCAACCCCGTAGGCCATGACTAGTGCCCGATCTGGGCACTCAAACGCATTCTAGTATATGGCAGAAGCCGACAAGGCTTTATTTCAAATTTAGATAATTTCCAGAAAAATTTCGGCAGAGTTTCCTTTGTTTTACGGACTATCCCATATACCCTGCACGCAGAAAATACCAACAAAGGCCACACAGGGCCAACAAAGCAACATTTAAATATATGCGGACCGGCCGCCGCGGCGAATGGGATCGCCCAAACACAACATAGGCACACAACTGTACAGAAAGACCTCAACCCACAAACATATCCACAGACCTCTAAACAGACCGACAGAATCATATGACGGGACAGGGCCCCGCCGTACCCATGAACGAGAATATACATATATAGAAGTGGCAGACTGTACCAAAAGATGGCTCTGAATAAAAGAGCGCTCCAAATGGCAGAAACGATATCCTAGACGGACGGATCCGCAAACCTGTCGTCGGTACCTGCGCGGCATGAAAACGCAGCCCCCAAAGAAAGGGGGTAAGTACGAAATATGTACTGAATATGTAAAGCCTGAATTACAGAAACAGAATCATAAATGGTACAGAACGTACAGAAAGCGAGCAGAAAATCCAAAGTATCAAATACATATTTTCAAAACATGCAGAGTGTATACAGAAACATATGTCATATCAAATCCGGCCCCTGCCAAGGGACTCGGCAGATAGAACGTGGCCACCCTCCCGACGCTGGTGCCACAACACAGAAGAATCAGAATAGGGGCATAACCCCGAACATAATATGTCATATCAAATGGCCATAGCAAATCATATCAGAACAAACGGACATGGCACATCATACTCCACAGACCCATGTACGCGTATACCTGCCCCCTCACATCGAGGCACGGCGAACAATGCAGAGGATCACGCTTGACAACATATCCTGGCCCGGGCTCAGTGTGGGAAACATTGGGGCATCCACGAATGGAGTAATGAGAGACTAATGCAATTAAAATATCATAAATGTTTTAATAGACTCGATGAGGCATATCAAAGACAAACCGGTCCAATGAAGTCGAACGGGAACATAATAACGAGTTTCGGATATCATAATGAATTACAGAAGTATAACCTTTCTGAAATCGTTCCGAGTGTCAAAACAATTTATCGGACTCAATGGAATATTTAAAACAATGTTTGTTAGGTAATTAGAATAGTAGTCAAAACGTTTCTTTTAAGAACTGTTCGAAAAGAAGACTTAAGTACATTGAGGGCAAAACCGGGGATAGCGGGCCCACCTTGGGACAAACAAGGCGGCGGGCTCAAATTATGCCCTTTTAAGCTTATGGGGTCACCTAAAAAGGTTCTACGGACATTCTATAGCTTTCCAAGTAATTTAGAGAAAGTTTGCATAATTTCAGGGAAAGCACACCAAATGGGCTCAATCTTACTGAAGGAAAAAGCGAGATTTTCAATTGCGGATTCCGAGGGGCAGAAAGTCTTCCAAGGCCCAAATCCGATTCTACTACACTTAGGCATGCCAAAAGAAGGATCGGGGTAGCTTTACATGCCTCTTGAGCTTTTTAAGCCTATCCAAGCTCACTCTCCGTTTCGTCAAAAATCTGCAAATGGTCACATTTACCAATTGTAAGCTATAGATGCTACGAATTCAATTCAACTCATATTTGTCTACCGAAATTTCAGTAGCAATTCCCCTATGCATATAGCACCCCCGAGAATTCAACTCGGTTCAAAACCATCAACAACAACCCAACAACAAACATCAACAACAACAATCACTATAAACGCAATGTAACTTATTTAGCCATCTTTTCAACACAATGTCATAACCTTCACTTTAACCTTAACTTTCAAACTAATCTCAATGATTTCACGTTCATTATCAATCTAGTTCACCACAATATAGTTTAGAAGCATTTCATATCGCTTCCTTAAATTATACACCCGATATACATAATATACAACTTTCCGCCAAAGTCATATTTCATCCAAAGCTTCTAATCTTTGGCATACATATTCATGACATGTTTTCATCTTCCAAATTCATCAATAATCATCTTGACTTGCAACCTAACAACTTCATTTTCGCAATGTCGTAAGATCGTACTAAAACGACATAAGCTTCTACATTCCATTTCAATACAAACTTATATCATTTTATCTTCATTTACATTGCAAGCATCACAATAACACAACTAACACATTAAACAAAATTAGTTCATTAGCATCCTACCAACACCATACCACACGGCCAAACCCCTATATTTCATTTTCAACCAAATTTATTCAACTCTCATTCTCCATATGAATTCCATCATACACACAACTAGAATACAACATAAATTTCAACTCATTTCACTTACACATTAACACACACACACGGCCACATTCTATATTCCATACCCACTTTGCAAACTTCCATTTGTTCCATACAATCAACTCATTTCTACATACTACAACACAAACAATACTTCATAACACAATAATAAGGGATAAATTCTTACCTTTTTACTCAATCTTCTTCACTTGAATATAGGGTCAACTTGAAGAAACAAGACTTCTTCCTTCCAAACCAACTACACCAAGTTGCAAAGGGACTTTGAATTAGTGAAAATCCAACAAGAGAATAATTTTTGGAGTAAGATTTTTGGGGGTCAAATTTCCATGGCAAACCCGAATGGTCTCTTATTTTTTCTCTTGTTCTTGCTTTGCTTTGTTCATTCTAATTTCTTGAACTTTCTAAAGGGGCATGACTCATATAATTTTAACACATGGAGAATTAATTTGGGGCCATGGGTTTGGGCCATACTTGGGCGGCCACCCTTCAAAATAATGGGCCTCATTTGTTTCTCATTTTTCAAGCCCAAAGACTTGTGAATCAATTTTTTTGTAATTCCCGAAACTACTTTCCGAAATTCCAATTTTTGCCCTTAGCCTTCCCCGACACTTTCACATTAATATTCTTTCACAAACAACTCATGTGCTAGATTTAACCAATTATGAATTTATTTCATGCAAGTCAAGATTGTTTTCAAATTTTCCAACGTGTGAAAACACGGGATATAACACTAAATGTCCTGTAGCTTCCTGTTTATAGATGTTGTGCACAACATACCGATAAACAAGACTCTACTAGATACGGTTTGTAGACACTCCGAGGATGAACTACTCTGATACCACGTTTGTCACGACCCAACCTTATGGGCCATGAATAGTGCCCGAGCTGGACACTCATATACATACCTACTAGATATTGTCAAACTGAATCTATGAACAATATGGAAACTTGTGAAAGGTCTCCAAAGGTTCATAACGTCAACATATATATATATATATCCAGATAAACCGTCTCCTGAGGAGTCACACTAATCAAGTCATAAAATGATACGCAAGCCGACAAGGCTTGCACTACATATCAATATCATATGCAAGCCGACAAGGCTGCCACTACAGACGAACATTATATCATAGCACATCGTATAGACACAGCTGAACAGAACTTATACATAACCCACACATATGTCTACAGACCTCTAAGAACATCAACAGTGAAATATGACGGGACAGGGCCCCGTCGTACCCCTGGATAAACATATATATATATATATATATATATATATATATATATATATATATATATATATATATATATATATATCATAAGATCTGTACCAAAAGTCTAAACTCCGGAACAACGGAGCTCTCCAAGACAACTGAGTAGGAGTCCTAAGCTGAAGGGTCACCAAACCAACTATTTGTACTTGCGGGCATGAAACGCAGCCCCCCGAAGAAAGGGGGTCAGTACGGAATATGTACTGAGTATATAAAGCATGAAATACAGTAAGGAGAATCATACTGAAATAGAGATTACCAGAAACAAGTATGAATTTTAAAACATAAATACACTTGCCTCATGAAATGAAAATAATGCATATCAATATCATATATCATATCCGGCCCATTATGGGACTCGGTGAATATGGTCGCCACATACCATCCTTGGCGCCATAAACATATCATAACTCCATAAACACATCATAACGCCATAAACACATCATAACTCCATAAACACATCATAACGCCATAAACACATCATAACTCCATAAACACATCATTACTCCATAAACACATCATAACTCCATCATATATATATAGTATCACGGCCCTCTAGTGAGGGGCTCGGTGAACAATGCAGTGAAACTGTGCACGAAAACGTATCCAGGCCCGGGACTCAGTGAAAGACATATTGAGGCAGGCACGAGTAGAGTAGTGAGCAACCATATGCAAATTAAAACATTATCAAAGACTCAATGGAATAATCAAAACGAACTATCATTTGAAAATCAAGACAATAGTCATATCAAATATCTTTCGAATGTCACAGTGGATTATATCAAAATAGAACTCCTGGAATAATATACACGTGCCAAGATATAATAAAATAGCTTCTGGAAATCAAGAACAGTAGCCATCCTAGTGGCTCTAAGAATAGGGACTTCTTTGGAATCATATATACATCGTCTATTCATTTCATAAAGATCATGCCAAAAAGAAAGAAGGGTTAAGTTTACATACCTGTTGAAGGTTAATCGTAATCACGTTCGCTTCATCGCCCCTTTAGCCTATTTAATATGAAAGTACGCTATCGTTAGTAAACTATACTTCCTAGCTTATAAATCCGTAACCAATTACTTATAGGACTCATTCTTTAACTTATACTTTCTTGATTAGGGTTTTTATTAGTTAGGGACTTAACGGAAATCGGGCAGCATTTTCCCTATATACTCGCCTAACCCGAACTTCCAATTAACCTCCTGTTATCACAACAATACCAACAATGACAGTAATAGAGATATGCATATAAAACCCTTACAATTCAGCCCATAAACAACCCAAACAATCCAAGAACCCTTCCTAATCCTTTTCCAATCCAAATCATTAACGTTTTAAGATTATACTCCAACCAAACAAACATACGCTTTGTATATGATACGTTATACACTTCTTCCTTCCAAATTTAGAATCCACATCAACGACAACACGAATAACAACATATGAACATAAATCATACTTTTTATCCTTTCAACCCACAATTTCATGCAATTTCTTACATCCAATTTCACCCAATCCAACTTTAATCCTTCCATTACAACACCATTAATACAATTATACCACAAAATAAGAAAATCTTACCTTAATTTACTCGGAGGAATTTCTACACTTATTTGCTCCAATTTCACTATTTCTTCTTCCTCAATTCAATATCCAATGTTGCTATCACCTCCTTGAACTTGAAAATCACTTGAAACTTAACCAAAATAGCAACAAAAATATTTTTTTCCTCCATCCATGGCTGGCCGAGAGCAGCTATGGAAATGTTTTTTTTTTTCTTAAACTTGTGAAAGTGAAATGAATTGGTTGAATTGTTCATCATCCAATTACATATATATGGTGCCTTCCAAATGGACACGTGCCCCCCCCCCCCCCCTTATGACTCACCAATTTGATTTTTTTGTTATTTTGTTATTTTTTTTATTTTATTTACAGGTGGGGCCCATAGAACTTAATTAAATTAACTTTAATTAATCACTAATCCTTACTTAATAATCTAATCATAATTAATTAGTCCTTAATCTCCAATAATGTTTCTACACTAAATAAAATTTATAAGCAATTCGTGTACTAAATAAAATTGAAAATTAAAAGTTCTTATTTCATATCCAAAAATAATCCCGTCCTTAAACTTACGTCGATTAGCTTACGAATAATCCGACGTGCAAAAATACGGGGTATAACATCACCTTTTTCTCAAAAATCTTTCTTTAAGACTTTCACTGCATAACTCACCGAGGACGCGACTCCATTTGTTGCTGTCTTGACATATACATAAAGTCAGTTCGTTGATCATTCACAATCAAACCTTGTTTCTTCTTTTGTCTTAATTCTCATCCTTTTTCTCGAATGATTTCATTCATAGGAAAATAGTCCTAAACAATGAGTATCATTGACTGCCCCTTTGATAAAGCTGCACCTTAAGATTCAACGTCGCTCTTTGCATAATCTCCTCTGATCAATTCACACTACCATAGAAGTACTATTCTCTACTAGCTCAACATATTAATGGAAGGGTAATACATGATCCTTTTAGAATTCTCGGAAAAGATGTTGTGTAAGGTCTCTCTCAACATATAAGATATCTTACTCGATAGTTGGTTCCATACCTCGGGTCATAATTTAATTAGCCACACCGCTCTTACGGCTTGATTAAAAGTTTCAATCGCTTCATGACATCTACTAACATTTCCTCGTAGTATTAGGGGATCCGCAGGGTTTGATTCTCTTCCATCCTCCGCTTATCGAGTTACTGCTCTAGTGGGCTTCCCTCTTATTGCCTCACTCCTACCCTTCCTTCCTTGTTTCTAATACTTCTACCACATACATCGCATATGCTGGGCGTTCATCACTTGTCATCCTTTTGTTTTGCCGATCACTTTTATCTTATTTTCGCTTTTCGTCATATCTATAATAGCAATCCCTGCCATAATATCATCCGAACAGATTCCTGGAGGTATAACTTAAACTTTAACACAGAACACAACCGCGATCACAAGGTCAACAAGTTACTAGGCAAACCGCTTTTGTGAACACATCTCTTCTAGTCTCTTTTCTCAAAGTATCTCCAAGGTCATTAAGGTTAGTTTATAGTGACATGAAAGTTTCTCCCACTATATTCCTCAGGCGAAGCATAGCTTAATAATCTTATTCAGCGCATCGTCCATCGGCTTACACATACACATCAAGTTTATCTCATAACTTAAGATCTCCCAAAACGAAGGAAACTAACCAAACTTTCTAACTTACAACTTCTTCTGGAGTGCTTATCCCTTTAATCCTCGTTAGTTTATAAAAATTCTTTCTACCTCAATGTCACGACCCAACCCCGTAGGCCGTGACTAGTGCCCGAACTGGGCACCAGAACACACTCATCCAATCCGAATCACATACAGATAGCATATACGGGCACAAATATCACAGGCTGCCTCAAATTATATCAAACTGTCTCAGACACATTTCAAACACAACCATATATACATATATATATCAGAAGCCGACAAGGCTATCAAATGGCACAACGGCCCAAAACATATACAAATGCACACCGACAAGGCTGCCATAGCGAGTGGGATCATACAAACACACCTGTACAGAAGCAAGCACAACCCACATATACGTCT
This sequence comes from Lycium barbarum, assembly GCF_019175385.1. Classification (NCBI taxonomy): domain Eukaryota; kingdom Viridiplantae; phylum Streptophyta; class Magnoliopsida; order Solanales; family Solanaceae; genus Lycium; species Lycium barbarum. Next base: position 35,570,548 of record NC_083342.1, on the reverse strand, counting down.
ACAGACCTCTAAACAGACAAACCGAATCATATAGCGGGACAGGGCCCCGCAGTACCCCTGAACAGATATGTACATATGCAAAGAACGAATATATACCAAAATGCAGGCTCCGGAATGATAGGAGCACTCCAAACAGCAGAAGGGGGTGTCCTAAACTGGTGGATCACCAAACTGTGCGTCTGTACCTGCGGGTATGAAATGCAGCCCCCCCCCCCCCCCCCGAAGAAAGGGGGGTCAGTGCGAAATATGTACTGAGTATGCAAAGCAGAAGATACAGGAAACAAATTCGAGGCATAAATGAAATAGAAGTACAGAAAATAAGTGCAAGTCCAAAATATCAAAATGTTTACTCTCAAAATATAAGTCATGCATAGGGCACAGAAAATATGGTCGCCCGCCCATCGATGGAGCCATAACACAGCATAACACCAGAAGGTTTCACATCTCCGTGTCACCGTCACATATCATAACACAACATAACGCCATACACAGCATAACACCCAATATAAGTGGAACCCGACTCTCTAGTGAGTGGCTCGGTGAACCATAAACACAGCATAACACCGGAGTATATCAAAGTGCGCACGACAACAGAACCGGCCCGGGACTTGGCGAAAGATGTAACAGAACGCACGAGCAGAGTCGTGAGTTACCATATGCACAAAATCATTATCATGTACTCAAATATAAGTAAGATGACCATACTTGAGAATCAAAATAATAGTCATACCAAATTCTTTCAAAAGTCTTCCGAATTACATAAAGGAAAGTCGCGGGACCCACGGACGGGTATCGACCCGAGCCGGGCCCGCCTATGGAGAACATACTCATCATACGCCATGCAAACTCTTACGAAAATATCGGAGCAATCCGAGCCTTTATGTGAAAGATATGGCGTCCATAGTTACGAAATTCTTTAAAACAAAACTTTTTGTGCAACATTTGGAAATCAATTATTTCGAAGACATAAGGGCACATTATGCTCGCTATTCGGTCCATCCTGGGTCTACAAAGATGTATCATGATCTCCGATGCTTATACTGGTGGGACGACATGAAGCGGGATATAGCAGAGTTCGTCGCCCAGTGCCCTAATTGTCAGCAGGTCAAGATTGAGCATCAGAAGCCGGGTGGACTGTTGCAGGAGATGGAAATCCCGACTTGGAAGTGGGAGGTTATTAATATGGACTTCATTATAGGTTTGCCTCGCACTCCACGGAAGTATGATTCCATCTGGGTCATTGTTGATAGGCTGACGAAATCAGCCCATTTCCTTCCCGTCAGGACTACTTATTCCGCCGAGGATTATGCCAGGCTCTATATTAGAGAGATTGTGAAGCTTCACGGAGTTCCTCTATCTATTATTTCTGACAGAGGCGCCCAGTTTACGGCGCATTTCTGGAGATCTTTTCAGGAGGGACTAGGGACTCAGGTGAGTCTGAGCACAGCCTTTCATCCTCAGAGTGACGGACAGGCCGAGCGCACTATACAGACGCTGGAGGATATGTTGCGGGCCTGCGTTATTGATTTCAGAGGCAGCTGGGATGATCACTTGCCATTGATTGAGTTTGCATATAATAACAGTTACCATTCCAGCATCCAGATGGCTCCATACGAGGCTTTATATGGCAGGAAATGCAGATCGCCGATCGGCTGGTTTGATATTGGCGAGACAGAGTTGATTGGCCCAGATATGTTCCAGCAGGTCGTGGACAAGGTGAAACTTATTCGAGAGCGACTGTTGGCAGCCCAGAGTCGACAGAAGTCATACGCAGATAAACGGCGTCGACCATTGGAGTTTCAGGTAGGCGAATGGGTATTTCTGAAGGTATCGCCTATGAAATGCGTGATGCGGTTCGGCAGAAAGGGTAAGCTCAGTCCGCGTTATATTGGGCCTTATCAGATTGTTCGGAAAGTTGGAAATGTCGCCTATGAGTTAGATTTGCCATCTGATTTGGAAGCGGTACATCCGGTATTCCATGTCTCTATGCTCCGCAAATGCATTGGTGACCCTTCCAGAATATTCCCTGCGGATGATATTCAGGTGACGGAGCAACTATCGTACGAGGAGCAGCCCGTATCTATTTTGGATCGTCAGGTAAGGAGGCTCCGGAATAAAGATGTAGCCTCTATTAAGGTACTGTGGCGGAACGATAATAGGGAGGAAATGACGTGGGAGGCCGAAGAGGAAATGAAGAAGAAATATCCTCAATTGTTCCCTATGTCCACAGGTAACCTTAAATCCCTGCTTAAATTCATTTCAATACCAATCGTATGTCCTATGTGTTGTCTATAATCAGAAACACCCCCAGAGTATTTTCCAACCCTATAAGATTAATTTTACATTCGAGGACGAATGTTCTAAAGGAGGGGAGGATGTTATATCCCGTATTTTCACACGTTGGGAAAAACTTGAAATATATTGGATTCTTGAGATATAAGGTTAAATTTGATATTTTGTTGAACACAGGAGTTATGTATGAAAGAATAGAGTCATGAAAGTGTGGGACAAGGCTAAGGGCAATTTTGGAAATTAGTTTCGGGAATTACAAAATATGATTCATAAGCTATTGGGCTCAAAAATTGAATTGAATTGAGGCCCAATTATGGGACCTTGGCCGGCCATCGAAGGCCTTGATCCAAGCCCAATTTAATTGGTCATGTTCTTGGTCATGTGACCAAGCACTTCAATTATATATCTAGAACACTTGTGATAAGAATGAAACAAGAACAAAGCAAAGCAAGAGCAAAAGAGATAGGGGGTTTCGGGTTTGAGGGGGCATTTCACCCACCAAAAATATTGCTCCAAAAATTTATTTCTTGTTGATTTCCTACTAAGTCAAGGTTCCTTTGTAACTTGGTATAGTTGTTTTGGAGTGGGGAGCATTAGAATCACCAAAGTGATCATATCTCCAAGTGAAGAAGACTTGAAGAAAAGGTAAGAATTTCTACCTTTTTATTGTGTTATGAAGTTTTGATTGTGTTGTAGTATATAGAAATGTGTTGATTGTATGGAAAAATGGAAGTTTGCAAAGTGGGTTTGGAATATGAGGTGTAGCCGTGTGTATATATAGGTAGTATACCCACAATGTGTTGAATTCATGTTATATTCTAGTTGTGATTGTGATGAAATGCATATTGGGATTGAAAGTTGAATGATTTAGTTGAAGTTGACAAAGAGGGTTCTTGGCCGTGTGGTATGTTGGATTTGGGATAAAAATGAATTAAGTTGTTTAGTGTGTTAGTGTGTTATTGTGATGTTTGTAATGTAAATGAAGTTAAAATGATATAAGTTTGTATTGAATTGGAATGTAGAAACTTATGTCGTTTTAGTATGATTTGCCGACATTAAGGAAATGAAGTTGTTTGGTTGTTAATTGTGATGATCATTGATGAATTGGCAAGTTGGAAACATGTTATGAAGTTGTATGCCAAAGATTTGATGTCTTGCATAAGATATGACTTTGACGGAAGGTTGTATATTATGTATATCGAGTGTATAACTTGAGGAAAACGATATGAAATGTTTCTAGAACTATATGGTGATGATCTTCATTGTTGATGAATGTGAAATTATTGATATTAGTGAAAGTTTGGGTTAGAATGAAGGTTATGTCAACTTGTGAGAAAAATGACTAGTTGAAGGATATTTGTGTTTTTAATGATTCATTGTTGATATTGATGTTGTCGTTTGGGTTGTTGTTGATGATTTATAGCCGAGTTGAATTCTCGGGGTGCTATATGTATAGGAGAAGTGCTGCCGAAATTTCGGTAGACAATTATGCCTTAAGTTGAAACTTTGGTATTCATAGCTTACAATTGGTAAACTTGACCAATTGCAGTTTTTCGACGAAACGGGAAGTGAGTTTGGAAAGGCGTAAGGAGCGTGAAAGGTATGTAAAGCAACCCCAATTCTTCCCTTGGCATGCCCTTAGTGTGTTAGGGTCGGATCCGGGCCTCGAAGGACCCCTTGGCCCTCGGAATCCGCAAGAGAAAATTTCAGTTTTTCCTTCAGCAGAATTGAACTACTTTGGTACATTTTTCTTGAAATAATGCAACTTTGCTCCAAATTACTTGGAAAGTCATAGAATGCTTGTAGAACCTTCTTAGGTGATACCATAAGCTTAGAGGGCATAATTTGAGCCCGTCGCCTTATTTGTCCCGAGGCGGGCCAACTATTCCCGGTTTTGCCCTTAATGTATTAAAGCTTTCTTTTTAAGCAATTTTTGAAAGAAATGTTTTGATTACCCTACTAATCGCCTAACGAACATTGTTTTAAATATTCTATTAAATCTTATAAATTATTTTGACACCCGGAATGATTTCGGGAAAGTTATACTTCGGTAATTTATTATGATATCCGAAATGCATTTGTTATGATTCCGTCCGACTCCATTGGATCTGTTTGGCTTTGATACGCTTCATCGAGTCTTTGAAAACATTTATGATATTTTTAAATTGCATTAGTTTCTCACTACTCCATTCGTAGATGTCCCAATGTTTCCCACACTGAGCCTGGGCCAGGATATGTTGTCAAGCGTGATTCTCTGCATTGTTCGCCGCGCACCGATGTGAGGGGGCAGGTATACGCGTACATGGGTCTGTGGAGTATGATGTGCCATGTCCGCCTATTCTGATCTGATCTGTTATGGCCATTTTGATATGACATTTTATGATACGGGGCCACGCCCCTTTTTCTGATTCCTCTGTATTGTGGCACCAGCGTCGGGAGGGTGGCCACGTTCTGTCTGCTGAGTCCCGTGGCAGGGACCGGATATGATATGACATATGTTTCTGTACACATTCTGTCTGTTTTGGAAATATGCATTTGACACACAGGATTTTGTACTTATTTTCTGAAATGATTATGATTTGACTTCTGTGATTTCGCTTTACATATTCAGTACATATTTCGTACTGACCCCCTTTCTTCGGGAGCTGTGTTTTCATGCCGCGCAGGTGCAGACGACAGGTTCGCTGATCCATCTGTTTAGGATCCCACTTCTGCTATTTTGGGGCGCTCTCTTCTTCAGAGCCCACTTTTGGTACAGTCTGTCACTGCTATTTGGATATGTACATTGTTCTGGGTATGACGGGGCCCTGTCCCGTCTTATGATTATGATATGTTCTGTAGAGGTCTGTGGATATATCTGTGTGGGTTCTGTACATATGTTTGGGATACTTTGTTCTATGATGGCCTTATCGGCCTATGTGTGCCAAGTCTGCTTTTTATGCTAAATTCTGTAGCGTCCACTAATATTATTATTATATTATTTTGTTAATATGATAATTTGGGTATCGGGTACGTATAGGTGCCCAGCTAGGGCACTGGTCGCGGCCCCCGGGGTTGGGTCGTGACACATACGGCCAGTATAATTTATACGGCCAGTTTGTTGGGCCATATAATACCCAGCTGTTTCGATTTCGCTCTCGTCGACTCGTTTGATCTCCAATCCTTATGGAACCTTCTCAACACTTGATTAACACCTCAATATCAATCTAAGGGACGTTATCACTCTTCTCTAAGACATCATTATGCCATCGTTAACTCGGCGCTCATAATTCTTACCCGACATGCAATATATCCTTTGCTTTCCTTAACAACCTTCTTCCCTTACGTCAAATGTCTTTGAATCTCGATTAGGATAATCAAATACTATTTATTTATTATCACAACATCGTATATGCCGTACCCTTCACTAGCCGATTCACTATACGTTAATTGGGAATTTTCTAAGGTGTAACATTCTTCCCCCCTTTTGGAACATTCGTCCTCGAATGTTAAACATTCGGGAATTCTATGAAAATTTCGCCAGAGTTTCCCCTGTAATATGGCTCTACCATCCTGTCACAACAACCCATAATAATATTTCCTCACACGGCCAGAACACAATAGAACTATAAATTGGCCACACACGACCAAAAGCATGAAAAGAAAGTACATATACCTCATAATCCTGACGTTTCATCATGGATCTCTTCTGGGGGTTGGAACAAGTGCGGATATCTGGATTTCATTTTCTCTTCTGCTTCCCAAGTCATTTCTTCTCAGTTGTTATTTCGCCACAAGACTTTGACTGAAGCTACTTCCTTATTTCGAAGTCTTCGTACTTGCCTGTCTAAGATAGCAATAGGCACTTCTTCATATGCCAGCTTTTCTGTCACTTGGACATCATCTATTGGGACAATCCTCATGGGATCTCCAACATACTTGCGCCACATCGAGACATGAAAAACTGGGTGGACTGATTCAAGCTCTGAAGGCAAGTCCAATTCGTAGGCTACATGACCCACCTTGCGGATAATTTTATAGGGTCTAATGTATCGAGGACTTAAGTTTCCTTTCTTGTCAAATCTCATAACCCATTTCATTGGCGACACCTTAAAAAATACCCAATCATCAACTTGAAATTCCAAGTCTCGCCGGCGGTTGTCCGCATAAGATTTTTGGCGACTTTGGTCTGTCAACAATCGATCTGGGATCACCTTGAATTTTTCTACCGCTTGCTGAATCAATTCAGGGCCTATTAGCTGTACTTCTCCGGTTTCAAATCATCCAATGGGGGATCTACACTTCCTTCCATATAAAGCTTTATACAGAGCCATTTGGATACTGGAATGATAACTATTGTTGTATGCAAACTCGATTAGAGGTAAGTGATCGTCCCAACTACCACCGAAGTCTAGTATACATGCCCGTAGCATATCTTCCAAAGTCTGAATAGTACGTTCGGCCTGTCCATCAGTCTGCTGATGAAATATCGTGCTAAGCTTCACTTGGGTACCTAGACCTTCTTGGAAGGACTTCCTGAACTTGGTTGTAAACTGTGCTCCTCTATCGGTGATAATTGATAGTGGTATACCATGGAGTCGCACAATATCCTTGAGATACAACCTTGCATAGTCTTCTGCTGAGTATGTGGTCTGACTGGAAGAAAATGAGCTGCTTTCGTAAGTCTGTCCACGATCACCCATATGGAATCATACTTGCCTCGGGAACGAGGTAACCCCACAATAAAATTCATGTTGATTACTGTCACGACCCAACCCTGTGGGCCATGACTAGTGCCCGAGCTAGACACGCGTATACGTACCTGTTAAATATAGACAAACGGATTCTTAAGAACAATATGGAAATTTTGCAAAAGAACTTCAAAGGTTCATAACGTCATCATATATAGTTGTCCAGATAACCTGTCTCTTGAGGAGTCAAAACTAATCAAAATATAATATGATACGCAACCGACAAGGCTGCCACAACATGTCAATACCATACATAAGTCGACAAGGCTATCACAACATGTCAATACTATGCATAAGCCGACAAGGCTATCAAAACATGTCAATACTATACATAAGCCGACAAGGCTGTCACAACATGTCAATACCATACGTAAGCCATATAGACACCGCTGACCAAAACTTATACACAACCCACACATATGTCTAGAGAACTCTAAGAGTGTCGATAGTGAAATATGCGGGACAGGGCCCCACCGTACCCCTCGGTAAACGTATATATATACATCTAAAAGGATCAGTACCAAAAGTCTAGGCTCCGAAACAATGGAGCTCTCCAAGACAGCTGAGTAGAAGTTCTAAGCTGGAGGATCGCCAAATCGAGTATCTGTACCTGCGGGCATGAAACGCAGCCCCCCCCCCCCCCCCGAAGAAAGGGGGTCAGTACGAGATATGTACTGAGTATATAAAGTATGAAATACAACAAAGAGAATCACGACTGAATTAGAGATCATAGGAGACAAGTATGACATTTAAAGTACCAATACACTGGCCTTATGAAACATAAAACATACATGTCATTATTATATATCGTACCCGGCCCATTACAAGACTCGGTGAATAAAGTCATCACATACCATCCTTGGCGCCATAATCACATCATCATATCATCATATATATACATATACCATACCCGGCCCTCTAGTGAGGGACTCGGTGAACAATGCAGTGAACTGTGCACGCGAACATACCCGGCCCGGGACTCGGTGAATGATATAATAACAGCATGCACGAGCAGAGTAGTTAGTAACCATATGAAAATCAAATCATCATCTGAGACTCGATAGAATAGATAAAATGAACTAACACTTGAATATCAACGGAGACAGTCATGTCAAGTATCTCTCGAACATCATTATGAATTTTGTCAAATGGAACTTCCGGAGACATAGACGAGTATCGAGACAATATGAAATAACTTATGGAGACCAAGAATATTAACCACCCGAGTGTCTCTAAGAATAGGAACTTATACTTTCGTCGTTTGTTCATTTCATGTAAATCATGCCAAAAAGAAAGAAGGGTTAGCCTTACATACCTGTTATAGGTTAACCGTAACCAAGTTCGCTGTGTCGCCCCTTTAGCCTATTTAATATGAAAGTAACGCTACCGTTAGTAAACTATATTTTCTAGTTTATAAATCTACGACCAATCACTCATAGGAATCATTCTTTAGTTCGTACTTTCTTGATTAGGATTTTGGTTAGCTAAGAACTTAGCGGAAATCGGGCAGCATTTTCTCTATATAACTCGCCTAACCCGAACTTCCAATTAACCTCCTATTATCACAGCAATACCAACAAATACAATAATAGAAATATTTATATCAAATCCTTAAAATCCAGCCCACAAACAACTCAAACAACCCAATAACCTTTCTTAATCCTTTTCCAATCCAATTCATTAGTATCTAAGATTATACACCAAACAGACCAACATACGCTTTGTATATGATTCGTTATACACTTCTTTCCTCAAAATTTAGGAGCCACATCACCAACAACCCAACAACAACAAGAACAACAACACATGGACATAAAACCACACATTTAATCTTTCAATTCAACAAGAACAGCCCACAACTTTATGAACATTAAATCCAATTCATATTTCAACAATTTCATATAACAACTACAACCTTAATTATCATAATTCCTTAAATTTCATCACACAATCAACGACACTAACAACAATTAAAATTAGCTCATCAATACTTGCTTCAAACAACTCTATATACGGCCAAAGCAAAGTTTCAACTTCAACATCCACAATTCTTGCATTCAATACTACATCCACCAATTCATACAAAGGACAAATCATTTCTAAAACATGAAAAAGAGAGTTAAATCTCACCTTAGAAACCAAGCTCTTATTATAAAAAATGTAAACTCCTTCAAGAACAGCCATGGCCGTGAGTTGTCATGGCTGTTGTAATCTCTATCTTTTTTCCTCTAATTGGATTGTAAATCACTAACTAATTGTGTAAAAGGGGGGGGGGGGGGGGGGGGAGGAGAAGCTAGCCGTGAGCTCAAAGTGTGGCTGCCATAGCCATGGTCGTGGCTCTCCCTATCTCTAGTTTGAGAGCTTCTCTCTCTTATCTTAATTTGGGTGAAGATGAAATTAATTTTTATTTATGAATTAGTCATCAATTTGACTTATATAGGCTGCCTATAAAGTGGACAAGTGTCCCACTATAAAAATACATTAATACACTAAGCAAATTTTGATATTATGCTTGGTGGGGCCCACTTAATACACTAATTAGGATAATTAATCCTTAATCCCCACTTAATAATCTAATCATGGCTAATTAATTCCTAATCTCCACTAATATTTCTACACCAATTGAATTTTACAAGCAATCGTGCACTTATTAAAAATCGTGGATTAAAAGCCCTTGTCTCTTATCCCAAAAATAATCTCGTCCTTAAACTTATGTCGATTAGCTTACGAATAATTCGACGTACAAAAATACGGGATATAACATTCTTTCCCCCTTTGGAACATTCGTCCTCGAATGTTAAACTAATCCTGCACTCCCAATACTTCCTTAAACGTTCTTTTACTGAATTATGCCCTTAACATTATTATAACGCTTTTAAGCTCTCTCAGTAACCATTTCCATAATATTTGTTCTTGCTCTTGCCTCTCGCGGTGGTAATTCCACGTCGTTGTCTTTACTCTCCTTCTTCATTTCGCCTTCGGTTGACGGTTGTTTTGCGAGCTCTTCCGCTAAAATCTTACCCTCTCCCTGGTGCACTTAGTCTCAACTCGACTCTTTCTTCTTCTATAGTTACTCTTTTAAGATGTATCGTTCACTTCATCTTACCCCTCACGCGTAGACGTCCCTTGTCGATTTATTAGACTTTACAATCCCTGGAGTGTTTCATGCCTTTGGTAACCTGTAAACCCTTCGTAGACTTTACGAATAAGAAAAAATTTCCCAGGGTGTAACATTATTCTACTTCAACAACCTTACATTGCTCTACCGTACAGTCCATATTCTGGAATCTTCAGCCTCATGTATTACTCCTCGACTTCCTTAAATGGCTTTAACTGTCACTCGACTCTTTAGCTCTTAATTTCAATCCTTAGAGTTGGCTATCGAGTAGCGTGGGGGTTTCCTCATATTATAACTTTACATAGCTGCTCTATGATCTGTCTATTATTAACTGGTATAATTCTAAAAGAGTTCTTGATTTGACATATAAATTCACTACCTTCTAGTAACCAGCTCGTTCTGTTCGTCTTGCTTCCACCACTTCGCAATGTCCCTTGATGCAACTTGTAATACTTTAGGCATATCATTTCGTGTCGTTTCTTTACCTTTAATTCAAATTCTTCTATTGCCTCTTCATTTAGATATTGCTCTTAGTTTTCCTATCACGCATCATGTTGCAATCTTACATAAATATACGTGGGTTCTCAAATTAGCCCCAGAAATACTTTAGCATTGTCTTACTAGTCTTCATGCTTAACCTCGCCTTCTCCTCTCGTATATTTCAATTAGTATCGGGGCTCAACTATGGCCATATCCTATTTGCCCTCCGTACTAATCCTATTTGCCCTCCGTACTAATCCTATATTGGTAATTTAGCTTAAACCATCTTTACATCCTTCCTTAATATACCCCAAATATCACAACTGCACTGATATTACTGAATCCTTACTCTTCTTATCAAGTACTCACTTGGTCTCATTCTTAGCGTACGAACATCCGTAAGTTGTATAACTATTCTTTTACAACTTGTATAAAATATATCCAATCTTAGCCATGGCCTTTCCTTTTCCTGGTTCATTATGCTCTACTGAATTCATCCGTACTAAAACGGGCTCGTAGTCTATCTTGTCATACTCCTATCCCTTGATTCATCCTTTGATTTTTCTCGTATCCTATTATAGGAGATTTTTTGTCCTTTCCTTTTGCTACTTATAAATCGCAACATCATTAGCGCATGACTCTATTGCCAAATATCAGCCTCTAATCCAGTATAGCATTGCTATCCCTTATAATATCTCTTAGATTACTCATTACCATACTCTGGTCGTACCCTTTCGTTTTACAAGCACCCACTTCCTAATGTCTCATCATACAAGATCTTTACAAATAATCCTCGGTCTTGTCTCAAATACCATCCTTATTTCTATCCGTTTACTACTGGCCTACAAATCTTACTATCTTGTTTCAGCAAGGGATCTCACTTGAAGTTTAAGCATTCATATCAAATATATTGCAGCGTTAATCGTTTCCATCTTACACTTGCACTTCTCTCACCTGGTTCCCCCCTTAAGGGCGTACTTATATCATTAGCTATGTATATTCTGCTCTATGTCCCCATTTCCAATCTCAAATTCATCTGACTCTTTCCCAATTCACTTGGTATACTGTACCATATCCATATCCTTTCTTTATAATTTATAACTTGATTATCCTCGTATGAAACCTTAATTAAAATTAGGAAGTGACGGGAACCTTTCGATATATAGTACCTGTAGTCATTCCAAATTCTCAATTAGGTAGCACTTATATTTTGATGATAAGTGTCCCAAGATCTTTTATAACGGCATCTTTATCCCAGCGGATATAATCTGTTTCCTCTCCTAAATTTACAATACCTCAGTTGTTTCTTAAATCCACAATCCTTGTTCTTTAAGGATTTTCCTATTCCCGAGGTGAATTCATATATACGCAGTACTCCTTTATGCCTTATGCTCTTTCACCCTTGTTGTGTACCCAACACTGACTTCTAACTTACTCAAAATTATATCAAGTTCGTCATAATGATATTCTTATCTTATCGCTTTGTCGTCGTATTACACCTTTAAGTTCGTAGCTATGTATTTCCCCTTTTATTTTTCACTCGTACTCAATTATTTACGTCTATCTTTGGTGTTTTCTTTAGTATTCCTTCCCATTTCTCCATTCTATGTACATCTTTTATTCTGTGCACGAGGAATCCCTTGCTACTCCTACATAATCCCTTTCTTTTTTTCAAAGTGTATTCTGTTCATCGCTATTTGTTCTTATCATCGCCAGTCATTTTCTGGCACTCATTCTGCTTCGTTGCTCACCCCCCCCCCCCCCTCCTTTTTTTTTATAGTTTAGTCTTTCACAGTTCCGTCAGTTATATTACTCGTGACCTCAGCTATACACGTCATAACCTATTACTGCACTGTTATCTCGCTCGCTTCCTTCTTATTTCCTTCTTTTCTTGTGCTCGCTTTCACTTCCATTATCGCATAATCTTTATTCTAAACTTTCCCTATAGAACTTTATAAGTCTTTCTCATTCGTTCTATACCCTGCTTTTCCATTTCATATTTGCCTTTATACTTTAGTCACATAGATCACGTCATATCATTTAGTCACTTCCTCACTGGGCTTTACACATTTTCATAACAATCATCTAAACAACCACAAGAAGAGGAACTAAAATCCGCAAGCACCACGGGGCTTCTAATGCTTGATTCACATAGTTTAACCTCCAGATTTGTTCTTGGGTCGTGAGCGAACTATTTAGTTCATAAACTACCTGCTGCATGCTTTGTACTCTTCAAATAAAGGTGAAACTTAATTGCTGGACGTTTTTGCTCTTCAACATGAGCTTTTTCTAAGGTAAAATGTGGCTGGAAAGTATTCTGGTTCGTTCAAATGAATTCCAAAGTTTACTGCTCATATTTATTTCTTCGAAATCAAATTTTCCAAATAAGAATGACGCCTCTTACAGATGGCATGGAGGGTATCTCTTAAAGCTTTAATCCAACATGATAAATTTACCATATCGATGTCGACCTCATAATTACTATTATTATCGATTCAATCGTTAACTTTATTTCTCGAAGCCAGACGTACTTGCAACTTAGTCAAATCTTATCATTACTGTTGACATGACCTCTCAAGACTTTTTTTTTCCGAACTTATATCTCATTATCTTTTTACTTCTAGGAAAAGTTTGGCAGAGTTTTCTCTGTATTTCTTACTATCCCAAAACGTGCACGCAGGAAATACCAACAATGCCTCACAGGGCCAACATATATATGTATATATTATATTGTATCATAGCCGCATAGGGCTCCCCATATCAATAACAGTATGACAATAACGAACTTACCTCGTACGTCCAACTCGAACTGTACTTGTTACACTTTCTTGTTTATTTTCCTGTTCAACCTTTAACCGCAAATTTCAATCATACCTCCAACATTTACACTATATCTAACATATATTCGGCGTACCATTACTGATTCCATCCGCTTCTTCTGTGTGCACCTTGTAACTGAACTTATCAACAACATATATACATTCAATCCATTCTCTTACTATACTTGCAATAACTTACCTTGGTGATGGCCAGTTTGCCATTCTGTACATACAAATTCTCATGACGTAACCTCAACGTTCAACTTTCACCTGTATGTATGTATACTTTCTATCCTAGATTTCAACATTCCGATGGTGATGGAAACACCTTGGTCGCCGTTACTTATAAATAATTAGTTGTCGGCCCCCTTTGATTTCCGCTAGCCACTATTAGGTAATAATGTATAGCAAATGCACATACACAGGAAATTCCAATAAAGTCTTATATACCTGTAGTCGATCGGTCTCTAGTCTGATCTGGTGATCTATAAGATGAAGTGTGCTCCTCATTATCGTCTGCCCGCCATCTACTCGTCAAGGCTTCATCTTCTCCCTTATCTGAGTCCGAGGAATGTAGATAACTAGGCAACTCCTGGTTTACCGACGGCCAAGATAGGGGGCAGGAGTAATCTGTAACACTTACCGAGGTAGCCGGTCTAACGTGGTGCTCTGCCATAGGAGCAACTGCTACGGCCTCGGGGACCGCCTCCCTAGATATTAAAAACTTTGGAGGAAATGTCGCTGGGTCCTCCGAGGGATCAGTCTCGATAGAACAACTGAGGCTCCTCCTGTCACGACCCAGCCCCGTGGGCCGTAACTGGTGCCCTACTTGGACACCCAGACAGACAAACAAATCAAATCGTCATATTATAGTTTATCTCAAATTTCATATTAATCATTTTTTAACGGATTTGAAGTCAAATATTATCTTAAGCGGTCGCGCAAGCAGAGATATCATATCAAAGTCAAAGGGGCGGCGGAATACACATCGCCGAATATAAGCACATATACAAATATATGGGCCACCATGGCCGTCATAACAGACAGGACCGCATTAAGACACAAATCATGAACAAAACGAGCACACATAGGACCCACGACCCACATATATGACTACATGCCACTACAAATCAAAACGAAAACATATGACGGGACAAGGCCCCACCGTACCCCAAATAGCCAAATGTACAGAAGCATATACATAGCAAAAGACATATATACCAAAATGTGGGCTCCGGATCAAAGGGAGCACTCTGAAATAGCAGAATGTAGGGCCTACACTGGCGGATCACCGACGTCTGTACCTGCGGGCATGAAACGCAGCCCCCGAAGAAAGGGGGTCAGTACGAAAGATGTACTGAGTATGTAAAGCATACAATACAAAAATCCAACCATAACTGTAGCATAAGGTACAGAAGGGGAAATGCTGAATCAGTATGTCAAAACCTGTACTGAGACCATATGTACATAATGCAAATAAAATAAATCATGCATAAGGCTCAGGAACGTGGTCACCACTCCGACGCTGGTGCCACACACAGCATACTCCAGAAGGTGTCAAATCTCTTTACAAACCCCGAACATAACATATCATCACAACATATCATATCATCAAAACGTATCATAAGCTATATCACAGCATAACTCCATAAACGGTACCCGGCCCTATGGCGAGGTCTTGGGAACCGTAACACATCATACTGCCGAATGTATCATAATACGCACGATCACAAAGCCGGCCGGAGAACCAGCGATCGATATCATAGTAGTAGGCACGAGCAGAGTAGTGCGGAAACTAATGCAATTTACATATCAAAAAATTTATGAAACTTGATATAATCATATGACAACCCGTTGGGTAAACTAGTCTGAACAACTGGTCAATACGGAGTTTATCTCACAAAAATACTTCTGAAATCGTATTTATAGTTTAAAATATAAATCAAAATATCATGGAGCAATCAAAACACTATTCTATAATAGCCAAAGGCATAAGCAAAAGTCTCTTTCCATATCATACAAAGATAAGTCTATTAGGGCAAACGAAGGATTCTCGGACTTAGTGGGCCCACCTCGGGTCAAGTCAAGGTGGCGTACGAAATTTACAAACATCAGACCTTGTGGAGTCACTCACGAAAGTCTCAAGGGGATTCGGTTACGTTTATGATAATTATAGATGTTTGAACATTTCTTTCCAACAAAGTAAAAGGTTCTAATTCAATTTTGCTGAATGAAATGGTACCAAAAGTAAACTCGGATCTCTATGAACAGAATAATCCCCGAGTCTCAAATCCAAACCTAGTACACCTAGGACATGCCAAAAGAAGGAAAGGGGTAGCTTTACATACCTTAATTGCGTCTTACGCTCGCCCAAACTCAATTCCCGTTTTGTCCAAAATCTACAATTGGTCATAGTTGCCAAATATAAGTTATAAGCTTTTAGGATTTCAATCTTAAATTCATATTATCTACCGAAATTTCGGCAGCATTTCCCCTATAAAATCAACATCCCCGAGAATCATCTTGGCCCAATATATCAACAACAACAACCCAACAATACCAATAATATCAACAATCATCACAAAACGCACTATAACATAAATAGTCCTCTTTTCTACATAAGGCGACAACTTCCGTTCCAACTTCACAATATCAAGCTAACATCAACATTTTTATATTCATTCACTAATTCAAGGTTATTCAAACATAATTCAATAACATTTCAAGCAATACTCATGGATTCAAGTATTCCCGCCAATTCTATATTCCCGCCGAAACTTCTACAAATGCGACGAAACAACAAGGTCGCATTGACTTCTTCCAAATTCATTAACAACAACCATAATCCACATTTTAGAATTATACTTCCATAGTTACATAAAACTATATATTAAAAACACATAATTTCCCATAACAACGCATAACCAATTTCAATGCCGACTTAGCTCGTTAAACCTTTATTTACGTCATTAATGTCACAACGACACAACTAACAAACTAAATGGAGTTTAATTCACCTTCATTTTACTACCCTATGGCTCACGGCCACACACCACTTCACACACACACGACTATGCACACACACATTAGAACTCCATAATTCTCATCTAATTCCAATCCTTACAACATATACATTTATTCCATAACATAAAAGAATAGATTTCTTACCTCTTTCTCCAAACTTCAACTTGCCGCAAACGTTGTTCTCTCGCTTAACTAATTATACCGCGTTGGAGAGCGTCCCGAGCTTAACAAGAATTCAAGAAGAATAAGATTTTCGAATCAAAGTTGATGGACTTGGAAAAAAAAAATTGTTGTTTGTGGTTCGGCCGAAAGGCCCTTCAACTCTTGCTCTCTCCTTGTTTTGTGTTGTATCAAGAATGTTCTACGGATAATGACTTATTTAAGAATCCTCCTAATTAATTAGCACATGGAATAATTTCCATAGACTTGGGATTGGCCATATGGCCGGCCACCCCAAGCAATTGGGCCTTAATTTTTCCTTTATTTTTTTTGAGCCCAATTCATTAGAAATCTTATTTTTAAATTCCCGAAACTAATTTCCAAAATTCCAATTTTACCCTTGGCCTTCCTCCGTAATTTCGCATCAATATTTTTCATGAATAACACACATATATGAAATGAAATCAAATATGGCCCTCATTTCCTACAAAGCAAGATTATTCCAATATTTTTCAAATTCGCCAAAAACACGGGATATAACATTCTCCCCCCTTTAGAACATTCATCCTCGAATGTTAAATTAGCCTTATAGGATCTCACAAGCATTTTGGGGGAGTTTCTCTATATGGGTGGCACACATGAAGTATTTACTGATTAATGTAATCGATTACAAAATTTAAATTACCTGGAGGTACCGGAAACAGGTGAGGATATTTCTTTTTCATTTCGTCCTCCGCTTCCCAGGTCATTTCTTCTTTATTATTGTTTCGCCATAAGACCTTAACAGAGGGTATGTCCTTGGTACGTAGCCTCCTTACCTGACGATCCAGAATAGCTACAGGTTGCTCTTCATAAGACAGGTCCTCCGTCACCTGAATATCATCTACTGAGAATATTCTGGAAGGATCACCAACACATTTTCGGAGCATGGATACATGAAATACCGGGTGTACTGCCTCCAAATCGGATGGTAAGTCTAGCTCATAGGCGACCTCGCCTATATTTTGAATAATCTGATATGGCCCGATATATCGCGGACTAAGCTTACCCTTTTTACCGATTCTCATTACACCCTTCATGGGCGACACCTTCAGAAATACCCAGTCGCCAATCTGGAACTCTAACGGTCGACGTCGTTTATCGGCATATGATTTTTGTCGACTCTGGGCAGCCAATAATCGTTCTCGAATAAGTTTCACCTTATCAACTGCTTCCTGGATCACATCTGGCCCAATTAATTTAGTCTCGCCCACGTCGAACCAACCAATCGGAGATCTGCATTTTCTGCCATATAGGGCTTCATAAGGCGCCATCTGAATGCTGGAATGATAGCTGTTATTATAAGCAAATTCAATAAGTGGCAAATGGTCATCCCAGCTACCTCTGAAATCAATAACACAGGCCCGCAACATATCTTCTAATGTCTGAATAGTGCGCTCGGCCTGTCCATCAGACTAAGGATGAAATGCTGTGCTAAGACTCACCTGAGTCCCCAATCCTTCTTGGAACGACCTCCAGAAGTTAGCCGTAAACTGGGCACCTCTGTCGGTTATAATAGATACAGGAACTCCGTGAAGTCTTACTATTTCTTTAATATACAATCTAACATAGTCCTCAGCCGAATAAGTAGTCCGGACCGAAAGAAAATTGGCCGATTTCGTCAATCTATTATCAATAACCCAAATAGAATCGTACCTGCGTGGAGTGCGCGGCAAACCTACAATGAAATCCATATTAATCATTTCCCATTTCCACGCTGGAATTTCGATTTCCTGTAGTAACCCTCCGGGCTTTTGATGCTCAATCTTAACTTGCTGACAATTTGGGCATTGATCAACGAACTCTGCAATGTGTCCTTTCATACCGTCCCACCAGTACAAACACCTGAGATCATGATACATTTTTGTGGAACCAGGATGGATAGAATACTGAGCATTATGTGCTTCACCCATAATTTGCCGCCGCAACCCTGCAACGTCAGGTACGCATAATCTGCCTCCATATAATAATACCACTTCAGGCGAGATTTCGAACTGAGTCTTTTCTTTATTAAGGTCCATATTTCTATACTGTACCAGAATAGGATCTTCGAACTGGCGCTGTTTTACCTCTTCCATAATTGATGATTCAGCAACTGCTCGAACAGAAACCCCAGTATCTCTAGAATCTGCCAAACGGACTCCGAGGTTGGCTAACTGATGAATCTCACGAACCAAATTCTGTCTTACCAGGCTGTACATCAATCAAACTGCCCATGGACTTGCGGCTAAGTGCATCAGCTACCACATTGGCTTTCCCAGGATGATACAAAATATCAACGTCATAATCTTTCAATAATTCAAGTCATCTTCTCTGCCGCAAATTCAATTCCTTCTGCCTAAAAATATACTGGAGACTCTTATGGTCTGTATAAATATCAACGTGGACCCCATATAAGTAATGCCGCAAAATCTTCAAAGCGTGAATCACCGCAGCTAATTCCAGATCATGAGTGGGATAATTCTTCTCGTGCGGTCTGAGCTGTAGGGAAGCATAGGCTATGACTAGACTGTGCTGCATCAACACACAACCTATCCCAATACCGGAGGTATCACAATAAACAACGTACCCGTCTGACCCCTCTGGAAGAGCTAAGACTGGAGCTGTAATTAATTTTTCCTTCAGCATCTGGAAGCTGCACTCACAGGCATCAGTCCACGGAAATTTTGCTGCTTTCTGAGTGAGCTTTGTTAATGGTGCCGCGATAGAAGCAAAATTCTCCAAAAACCTTCTGTAATAACCGGCCAACCCCAGAAACTACGTACCTTTGTCGGTGTAGTAGGCCTGGGCCAATTCTGTATAGCTTCAATCTTCTGTGTATCGACCCGAATACCATCTGCTCCGACGATATGCCCCAAGAATGCCACAGAAGTTAACCAAAATTCACATTTGGAGAATTTAGCATATAATTTTTGTTGCCGAAGGGTGCCAAGTACTGTTCTCAGATGATCTGAATGCTCCTCTGCTGATCGTGAATAAACCAAAATATCATCGATAAATACAATTACGAACATATCAAGGAACGGCCAGAGTACCCGATTCATCAAATCCATGAGTACCGCTGGAGCATTAGTCAGCCCAAAAGACATCACTCTGAATTCATAATGCCCGTACCGGGTCCTGAAAGCAGTCTTCGGAATATCTGCCTCTCGTACCCGTACCTGATGGTAGCCCAAACGCAAATCTATCTTCGAAAATATTTAGCACCCTGCAACTGATCAAATAAATCATCAATCCGGGGGAGGGGATATTTATTCTTTAAAGTTACCTTATTTAATTGTCGATAATCAATACACATTCGCAGTGACCCATCTTTCTTTCTGACAAATAATATCGGCGCTCCCCAGGGCGATGTACTGGGTCTGATGAAGCCTTTGTCTAATAGATCTTTCAGCTGTTCTTTTAATTCTTTTAGTTCTGCCGGTGCCATTCTGTAGGGAGGAATAGATATGGGCTGTGTATCTGGCAACAAATTTATAGTGAAGTCTATCTCCCGTTCAGGCGGAAGGCCTGGAAGCTCATCTGGGAATACATCTGAGAATTCATTAACAATCGGAACTGACTGAAGAGTAGGTGTCTCGGCCTTAGTATCGTGCACACAGACCAAATGATAGATATAACCTTTCTGAATCATCTTCTTGGCCTTGAGGTACGAAATAAACTTACCCCTCGGCGATGTTGTACTCCCGGACCACTCTATAACTAGTTCCCCTGGGAACTGGAAACGAACTACCTTTTTCTGGCAGTCAACATTAGCATAGAAGGAAGCTAACCAGTCCATGCCCATAATAACATCAAATTCCAGTATATCTAATTCTATCAAATCAGCTTTAGTACAACGGTCATATATAATCACAGAACAATCTTTATATACCTGCCTCGCTATAATAAAATCCCCGACCGGTGTAGCTACTTCAAATGGCTCTATAGGTTCAGGTGTTATCCCAATTTTACTAGCAACGAGCGGGGAGATATATGATAAAGTAGAACTAGGATCAATCAATGCATATACAGATCGGGAGAAAACCAGTAATGTAACTGTGACAACATTTGACGAAGGCTCCTTTTCCTGGCGGCTAGCCAATGCATATATGCGGTTCGAAGGACCGCTAGAATCTGATACACCGCCACGACCTCGACCGCGGCCCACCGGTGCCGATAAACCCCGCCCTACAGTGCGCATAGCTGAGGGAGTAGAGGATGAACCAGCGGCTGATCCCGTCGGCTGAACTGTACTACCAGAACCACTCGCCATCGGACAATCTCGCATAACATGGCCCTGACGGCCGCAGGAAAAACAAGCCCCTGTAGCTCGGTAGCACTCCCCTAGGTGCGATTTCCCACAATAAGAACAACGGGGCCTGGGTGGTCTGGAACCTGATGCTCTGGAACCCCTGGTCATCTGTGAACCTGATGCTCTGGAACTCTGGCCGGCCCCAGATGGTCCTGCACTATCAAATCGTCTACCGGCAGACTGTGTACCCCGGCCTGACGGAGAAGGATATCTGCCTGACTGCTGTGGCTAAGGCTGTCCGCCTCGGAAATCTCCAGAATACCCTGCAGATCTAGCCCGCTTGGGCGGCCTCCTATCCCGATCTCTGCCCGACCGGTCCTCTCTGTGCCGGTCCTCCATACCCTGGGCATAAGCTTGTAATCGGGCGATGTCCATATCAGTCTGCGATGCCATCGCCATACAGCTGTCAACCAGGTAGCGGTCCAACCCTATCACGTACCGGTGCATCCGGTCAGCCATAGCAGGTGCATATAGAACCAAGCAATCAAACTCCAAATTATACTCACGAACACTCCGACCTCTCTGCCGCAGCTGCAAAAATCTGTCAACCCTCGCCCTCCGCAACTCCGGGGGCAAAACGTGGCGGAGAAAAGCGGCCACAAACTCGTCCCATGTAGCTGGGGGAGCACCCTCACCTCTGGACAACTCCCAGAAATCATACCAATTAGCCACAACATCTCATAATCTGTGCGAGGCTAACTCAACGGACTCGGTTTTTGAATCCCTGACCAGTCCCAATGAGCGCCTCATCCCCCGAATGAAGTCGTGGGGGTCCTCCTCGGGCTTAGACCCGAAAAACTCTGGGGGACTACATGTCAGCAAATCACGAACTCTTAGGCTATCACACCTGTCATCATCATCATCACCTCTCAGCCCGCGTCTGCGAGCCTGTCCCGCCACCAAAGTCATCAACAACTGTACGGCCTCCCTCAACGTCCTATCCTCCGCCCCTGGCTGAGGAGCTGGAGGCTCGGGCGCTGGAGCGTCTGGAGCTAATGATGGACCTGCTCCAGGCTCCTCCGGTGGTGTAGCAGAACCCTCCGACTGGGGCACAACATCGGGCAAATCCTGAGCACGAGCCCGGGTAACTCTCTGCACCTGACTAGTCTCTCCTACCACCGCCTTGCCCTTCTGGGCAGCCGCCGCCTTTTTCGGAGGCATCACTGAAAAACACAACAACCGATCAGAACAGAGTCATCCTAATAGCACAGCTCTATCGCACGATCTAAGATTCAAAGAAAGGTAACACCCTAAATGTCCTATAGCCTCCTGTTTATAGATGTGGTGCACAACACACCGATAAACAAGACTCTACGAGACACGGCCTGTAGACGTTCCGAAGACAACCGCTCTGATACCACTTTTGTCATGACCCAGCCCCGTGGGCCGTGACTGGTGCCCTACTTGGAAACCCAGACAGACAAACAAATCAAATCGTCATATTATAGTTTATCTCAGATTTCATATTAATCATTTTTGAACGGATTTGAAGTCAAATATTATCTTAAGCGGTCGCGCAAGCGGAGATATCATATCAAAGTTAAAGGAGCGGCGGAATACACATCACCGAATATAAGCACATATACAAATATATGGGCCACCATGGCCGTCATAACAGACAGGACCGCATAAAGACACAAATCATGAACAAAACGAGCACACATAGGACCCACGACCCACATATATGACTACAGGTCTCTACAAATCAAAATGAAAACATATGACGGGATAGGGCCCTGCGTACCCCAAATAGCCAAATGTACAAAAGCATATACATAGCAAAAGACATATATACCAAAATGTGGGCTACGGATCAAGGGGAGCACTCTGAAATAGCAGAACTTGGGGCCTACACTGGCGGATCACTGACGTCTGTACCTGCGGGCATGAAACGCAGCCCCCGAAGAAAGGGGGTCAGTACGAAAGATGTACTGAGTATGTAAAGCATATAATACAAAAATCCAACCATAACTGAAGCATAAGGTATAGAAGGGGAAATGCTGAATCAGTATGTCAAAACCTGTACTGAGACCATATGTACATAATGCAAATAAAATAAATCATGCATAAGGCTCAGGAACGTGGTCACCACTCCGACGCTGGTGCCACACACAGCATACTCCAGAAGGCTTCAAATCTCCGTACAAACCCCGAACATAACATATCATCACAACATATCATATCATCAAAACGTATCATAAGCCATATCACAGCATAACTCCATAAACGGTACCCGGCCCTATGGCGAGGTCTCGGGAACCGTAACACATCTTACTGCCGAATGTATCATAATAAGCATGATCACAAAGCCGGCCCGGGAACCGGCGATTGATATCATAGTAGTAGACACGAGCAGAGTAGTGCGGAAACTAATGCAATTTACATATCAAAACATTTATGAAACTTGATATAATCATATGACAACCCGTTGGGTAAACTAGTCTGAATAACTGGTCAATACGGAGTTTATCTCACAAAAATACTTCTGAAATCGTATTTATAGTTTAAAATATAAATCAGAATATCATGGAGCAATCAAAACACTATTCTATAATAGCCAAAGGCATAAGCAAAAGTCTCTTTCCGATATCATACAAAGATAAGTCTATTAGGGCAAACGAAGGATTCTCGGAGTTAGTGGGCCCACCTCCGGTCAAGTCGAGGTGGCATACGAACTTTACAAACATTAGACCTTATGGAGTCACTCACGAAAGTCTGAAGGGGATTCGGTTACGTTTATGATAATTATAGATGTTTGAACATTTCTTTCCAACAAAGTAAAAAGTTCTAATTCAATTTTGCTGAATAAAATGGTACCAAAAGTAAACTCGGATCTCTATGAGCAGAATAATCCCCGAGGCTCAAATCCAAACCTAGTACACCTAGGACATGCCAAAAGAAGGAAAGGGGTAGCTTTACATACCTTAATTGCGTCTTACGCTCGCCCAAACTCAATTCCCGTTTCGTCCAAAATCTACAATTGGTCATAGTTGCCAAATATAAGTTATAAGCTTTTAGGATTTCAATCTTAAATTCATATTGTCTACCGAAATTTCGGCAGCATTTCTCCTATAAACTCAACATCCCCGAGAATTATCTCGGCCCAATATATCAACAACAACAACCCAATAATACCAACAATATCAACAATCATCACAAAACGCACTATAACATAAATAGTCCTCTTTTCTACATAAGGCGACAACTTCCGTTCCAACTTCACAATATCAAGCTAACATCAACATTTTTATATTCATTTACTAATTCAAGGTTATCCAAACATAATTCAATAACATTTCAAGCAATACTCATGGATTCAAGTATTCCCGCCAATTCTATATTCCCGCCGAAACTTCTACAAATGCGATGAAACAACAAGGTCGCATTGTCTTCTTCCAAATTCATTAACAACAACCATAATCCACATTTTAGAATTCTACTTCCATAGTTACATAAAACTATATATTAAAATCACATAATTTCCCATAACAACGCATAACCAATTTGAATGCCGACTTAGCTCGTTAAACCTTTATTTACGTCATGAATGTCACAACGACACAACTAACAAACTAAATGGAATTTAATTCACCTTCCTTTTACTACCCTATGGCTCACGGCCACACACCACTTCACACACACACGACTATGCACACACACATCAGAACTCCATAATTCTCATCTAATTCCAATCCTTAGAACATATATACTTATTCCATAACATAAAAGAATAGATTTCTTACCTCTTTCTCCAAACTTCAACTTGCCGCAAACGTTGTTCTCTCGCTTAACTAATTATACCGCATTGGAGAGCGTCCTGAGCTTAACAAGAATTCAAGAAGAATAAGATTTTACAATCAAAGTTGATGGACATGGAAATGAAAAATTGTTGTTTGTGGTTCGGCTGAAAGGCCCTTCAACTCTTGCTCTCTCCTTGTTTTGTGTTGTATCAAGAATATTCTATGGATAATGACTTATTTAATAATCCTCCTAATTAATTAGCACATGGAATAATTTCCATGGACTTGGGATTGGCCATATGGCCGGCCACCCCAAGCAATTGGGCCTTAATTTTTCCTTTTTTTTTTATCCCAATTCATTAGAAATCTTATTTTTAAATTCTCGAAATTAATTTCATAAATTCCAATTTTACCCTTGGCCTTCCTCCGTAATTACGCATCAATATTTTTCATGAATAACACACATATATGAAATAAAATCAAATATGGCCCTCATTTCCTACAAAGCAAGATTATTCCAAATTTTTCCAAATACGCCAAAAACACGGGATATAACACCTCCTGCTCGGTCCTGGAGCCTGGGGTCCTGAGCATACTCTAGGGGCCTTCTTAGCACCCCCACTATCTGAAGCTGACCTCTTCATCTCTCGCCAATCTGCAACTACCTACAGGAAAAGAGGTCAGAAAAAATCCTTCCTAGGTTTTAGCTCTATCGCACGATCTTAGACAGAAGAAAAGATAACATCCTAAATGTCCTGTAGCTTCCTGTGTTATAGATGTGGTGCACAACACACCGATAAACAAGATTCTACTAGACACGGTCTATAGACACTCCGACGATGAACTGCTCTGGTACCACTTTTGTCACGACCCAACCCTGTGGGCCATGACTAGTGCCCGAGCTGGACTGTCACGACCCAACCCCGTAGGCAGTGACTAGTGCCCGAATTGGACACTCATATTGCTTGTTAACTATAATCATTTATAACTAGCATGTCATGAACTTATTTGTATAAAAAGGTAGGGTGTTATTTTAAAGCTGTCAAAATTTTGTATGTCGTTGGCACCTGTCTCCTGAGGAGTTACAATTTTTAAACAACAACATATATATTTCTACGCAAGCCGACAAGGCTGCCACGATATGCAACATAACAAACATACATATATATGCAAGCCGATAAGGCTGCCATTACGAATGGGTACACACCAAACATAAGTCATAGTCATACAACGCAACCACAACTATATACAGACCCACACAGATGTCCACAAACCTCTAAGAGTAATGACAGTATCATGTGACGGGACAGGGCCCCGCCGTACCCCGAATGAACACTTATATATACCATAAAAGGGAGTTATACCACAAGCTATGCTCCGGAACAAAGGAGCACGTCAAAGTAGCTGAATAGATATCCTAGGCTGGCGGGTCTTCGAAACGAGCGTCTGTACCTGCGGGCATGAACGCAGCCCCCCGAAGAAAGGGGGTCAGTACGGAATATGTACTAAGCATGTAAAGCATGAAGTGTAGTAATAGACTCATAAGGAGACAAAGTATGTAGGACCCAATGCAACAATCAGAAATTCATAAAACTTGCCTTTGGACATATTTCATCTGTATCATTCTCATATCAATATCATTATAGAGTTTTGTAATCAAAGCTGCATAATCATTCTGTATATAACATATATATAACGTGTCCCGGCCCTTTAATGAGGGACTCGGTAATTAAAATCATAGCATCATAAACATAAACATAGACGTGTCCCGGCCCTTTAATAAGGGACTCGGTAATAGGGAATATGCCCTCCTAGCCACCATCTCCATATCATCATGTCATCATATCATCACATCATCATATCATCATATCATCATCATTTATATATATATAACGTGTCCAGACCCTCTAGTGAGGGACTCGGTGATTAATATAGTAAATATGCGCACGAGAACGTGTCGTGGCCCGGGACTCAGTGAAGGATATAGCGGTAAGCACGAGCAGAATAATTAGCAACCACATATATGCAATTCAAATTTTGAGACTCAATGGACAAGCACTAACCAGCTCTAAAGTGTCAAGATAATATTCATATTCAATTCTTTTCAACTCTCGTTATAAGTTATAGCAAGGAACGTTTCAGCTTTCATGTACATGTATCAATTTCCATGATGTAGTTTTTGAAAGTCAAGTACGCTTCTGTTCATGCCATTCTTTTATGAGTAAGAACTTCTATACATCATTCGTTAGTCAATCATGTAGTAGGCTCGTGACAATAGCATTAAGGAAATATAGAATCATAAGTCATGCATGGAACTAGAGAATAGAATTTACCCCAAGGTTCATATCATTTCATACTTACGTCTAGGACATGCCAAAAGAAAGAAAGAATAGGCTTTACATACCTTTAGCGTTTAGTCGTATTATAACTTGTACTTTCTGCCCAAAAACACTTATCCTATATCAAGATATCAAGAGCTACAATTAGTCTACAAGGGAATTTAATACGTATTTTGACGCTCACAATCCCTTTCTAACATTTAAACGACGTTTCGTTCGCATTCAAACCAACTAGTGCTACAAGCTAACATTGCTAGTCATTCTTTCATATATCAATCCAAACTTGTTTAACATGACTTAGGGGACTTTGGACAGCTTGCACATCATTCAAATCAGTCCCAAGCTCACGGCCAAACAGCACATACCACAATACCATTTTCACTTAGCAATTTTTTTCCAGTTTTAACTTACAACGACAACAACACGTTTAATAACATTACTTTCACGATTCTTGGAACTGTTTTAGCATCATTTTTATTCTTACAACAGCCCACAAATCATTTCAATTTCAACTTGAATCATTGCACTTCACTTTCACTATATGTTCAACATTCAACATTCAACATACACTAATTCACTTCTAACAATAAAACAGTCCACGGTTTTGGACTGCTTGTATACTTCAACATGATTCGTTTCTTTAACACCTCAATTCACATATTCAATATGCATACAATACACCACAATGTCCATAACAAGAACAATCAAAACTTGGCACAAAATAGTCCACAATCCCCCTAAAACAGTCCCCTTACACAGCTTCAGCACCATTCCAACAACTTTATGATTTTCATCCATTTATCCATACTACAACACATTCAATCCACTTCCAATACATGTACTAGAAGATTAAACATGATTCCATTAAGGCCTACAACACACGGCTCATTCAAATTTTAAGAAAAACAGTCCAATACTAACATGCAACATCATAAACCAACTTCTACAATCTTTGTTCATTCACATATGTTGACACACATTCAATTCATCAACAATACATGCAAAATGAAACCAACCATGGCTTCACCAAGCTCACGGCTCACCCCCTACTTCAACCACAACAACAATCCAACAACAACATGCACGAATTGTACCTTCAAATTATCATACAACACAAGAAAAATGATCATTCTTACCTTGTAACTAACTTCTTCAATCGGCTAGCCCCTCAAACTCTCTTCTTGAATTTTAACACTTGTTCTTGCTACATAAATGGATGCTACACGTTAATATACCTTCAATGGAGTTGAATTGCTTAAGAAAACTAAATGTTTGGAGCAATTTCACCTCACCACTCTCGGCTAGCTCTAGGCTGAGAGCTTCTCTCTCTAACACTATATTTTTCTACACTTTGTAATGTTGAAATGATGTAGTGAGTTGATGAATAATCAGATTTTTGACTTATATATTCACTCCATGATTTGGACATGTGTCCCACACTATTTTGGGTCAATAACCATTGACCATCCCACTTAAACTACACGGCCAACAATGTCCATTTTAAATGGACTGATTTTTGTTTTTCCCAATCCCACTAATAATCTAATCATGGTTAATTTAATCCCAATTTTCCATTAATATTTCAATGCCAAACAAAATTTGTAGTTAAATTGTGACTTGAAACGAAACCGGAAGTTAAAGTCTCTACTTCGTATCTTGAGATAGTCTTGTCTTTAACTTGTCGCGTTTATTTTAAAACGTCCCAATGTATGAAAATATGGGTTATAACATCCTCCCCCCCTTTTGAACATTCGTCCTCGAATGTCGATTTTATCCCTTCGGGTTCTATAAGAGTCTTGGAAAGGGTTTTCCTTATTGCTAACATATAACTTGAGCAGACAATTAACACAATCAAGTAAGGGAGTTTAAATTACCTGTAGGCGTGGAAAACAAGTGAGGATATTTCTTTAACCGAAGCCACATCTTTAGTTCGCAGCCTTCTGATTTGTCGATCAAGTATAGCTATAGGCTGCTCTTCGTATGATAGCTCCTCTGTTACCTGGATATCATCTGCCAGAAACACTCTGGAAGGATCGCCTATATACTTCCGAAGCATTGACACATGGAAGACCAGATGTACTGCTTCTAAATCCGCTGGTAAATCTAGCTCGTAAGCAACTTGGCCTACCTTACGGATAACCTGATAAGGTCCAATGTATCTCGGGCTCAACTTCCCTTTCTTGCCGAATCTCATAACACCCTTCATGGGTGACACCTTTAAGAACACCCAGTCGCCAACAGCCTGCTGACTCTGGGCTGCCAGTAATCTTTCCTGAATAAGCTTCGCCTTATCCACAGCCTGCTGAACTTTATTTGGGCCTATTAGCTTAGTCTCACCAACCTCAAACCAGCCTATAGGTGATCTGCACTTCCTGCCATATAGAGCTTCGTACGGTGTCATCTGAATGCTAGAATGGTAGCTGTTATTATAAGAAAACTCGATAAGTGGCAAGTGATCATCCCAGCTGCCCCTGAAATCAATGACACAGGCCCGTAACATATCTTGTAGCGTCTGAATGGTACGCTCGGCCTGTCCGTCAGTCTGAGGATGAAATGTTGTGCTGAGACTCACATGTGTCCCCAATCCTTCCTGGAAGGATCTCCAGAAATTAGCTGTAAACTAGGCCCCTCTATCCGATATAATAGCTGTGGGAACTCCATGAAGTCTCACTATCTCCTTAAGATACAATCTGGTATAATCCCCAGCTGAATACGTAGTCCTGACTTAAAGAAAGTGGGCTGATTTTGTCAGTCTATCAACGATAACCCAGACAGAGTCATACTTCTGTGGGGTGCGTGGGAAACCTGTGACGAAATCCATATTAATTACCTCCCATTTCCAGGTTGGAATTTCCATCTCCTGCAATAGCCCTCCAGGCTTCTGGTGCTCTATCTTGACCTGCTGGCAATTCGGACACTGGACCACAAATTCTGCTATGTCCTTTTTTCATACCATCCCACCAATACAAACACCTAAGGTCATAATACATTTTTGTCGATCCTGGGTGAACAGAATAACGAGCATAGTGTGCTTCCCCCATTAGCTGCTGTCGTAATCCTGCAACCTCAGGTACACATAATCTGTCTCTGTATCGTAGTACTCCATCAGATGATATCTTGAATAGGGTCTCGTCCTTCTGAAGTGCTGTGTCTATGTAATGTACAAAGACAAGATCCTCATATTGACGCTTCTTCACCTCTTCCACAATAGAGGATTCAGCAACACCTCGCACCAAAATTCTACCATCATCAGAATCAGCCAAACGAACTCCAAGACTAGCTAGCTGATGAATCTCACGGACTATCTCTTTCTTTCTTGGCTGCACGCCACCCAAACAAGCCATAGATTTACGGCTGAGTGCATCTACCACAATGTTAGCCTTTCCTGGGTGATATAGAATATCGACATCATAATCTTTCAGCAACTCTAGCCATCTCCTTTGTCGCAAATTCAGCTCCTTCTGCTTAAAGATATACTGGAGACTTTTATGATCTGTATAAATATCCAAATGCACGCCATATAGATAATGTCTCCATATCTTCAAAGCATGTATCACCGCCGCTAGCTCCAGGTCATGTGTAGGATAATTTCTTTCATGCTTCCTGAGCTGTCGGGATGCATAGGCTATAACTCTGTCGTGCTGCATCAACACGCAACCCAACCCAACACCGGAAGCGTCACGATAAATAACATAGCCATCTGGCCCTTCAGGAAGAGTTAGAACCGGAGCTGTAGTCAACTTATCTTTCAATAATTGGAAACTCCGTTCACAGGCATCGGTCCACTGGAATTTAGCTGCTTTCTGTGTTAGCCTTGTTAAAGGTGCTGAAATAGAAGAAAACTTTTCCACAAATCTCCTATAATACCCTGCCAGCCCCAGAAAGCTACGTACCTTAGTAGGCGTCGTAGGTCTAGGCCACGTCTTGACTGCCTCAATCTTCTGCGAGTCTACCCGAATACCGTCTGCTCCAACAATATGCCCCAGAAATGCTACAGAAGTCAACCAGAATTCACATTTAGAAAACTTAGCATATAAATTCTGGTGCTGGAGGACCTTAAGTACTGTCCTCAAGTGATCTGCATGCTCTTCTTCCGATCGTGAATAGACCAGAATATCATCAATAAATACAATCACGAACAAGTCGAGGAATGGCTTAAACACCCTGTTCATCAAGTCCATAAATACTGCTGGAGCATTAGTCAACCCAAAGGACATCACTTTAAACTCGTAATGCCCGTATCGGGTCGTGAATGCAGTCTTCGGAATGTCTGCTTCCCTTACCCGCACTTGGTGATAACCTGACCTCAAGTCTATCTTTGAAAAACATCTAGCACCCTGCAACTGATCAAATAAATCATCAATCCTGGGGAGGGGATATCTGTTCTTTATTGTGACTTTGTTCAGCTGCCTATAATCAATGCACATCCGCAGCGACCCATCCTTCTTTCGTACAAATAATACCGGTGCGCCCCAAGGTGATGTACTGGGTCTAATAAAGCCCTTTTCTAACAAATCTCTCAGTTGCTCCTTCAATTCTTTCAATTCTGCAGGTGCCATTCTGTAAGGAGGAATAGATATGGGCTGAGTGTCTGGCAGTACATCTATAGTGAACTCTATCTCACGCTCAGGGGGAAGGCCTGGAAGTTCATCTGGGAATATATCTGGAAATTCATTAACTACCGGGACAGATTGAAGAGTAATGCACACGAACCAGATGATAAATACAACCCTTTCCAACCATCTTCCTTGCCTTGAGGTATGAAATAAACTTACCCATCGGCGATGCTGTATTCCCCCTCCATTCTATAATTGGTTCCCCTGGGAACTGAAACCGAACTACTTTGCCCCTATAATCAACGTTAGCATTACAAGAAGCTAACCAGTCCATCCCCATAATAACATCGAACTCAGTCATGTCTAGTTCTATCAAATCTGCCTTGGTGCAGCGATTAGATATGACCACCGAACAATCCTTATACACTAATCTGGCTAAAACAAAATCTCCTACTGGTGTAGCTACCTCAAATGGTTCTATAGATTCAGATTTTATCCCAATTTTACTAGCAACAAAAGGGGAAATATATGATAATGTGGAGCCTGGGTCTATCAATGTATATACGTCTCGGGAGAAAATCGATAGTATACCTGTGACCACATTTGGAGACGCCTCCTGATCCTGTCTACTGGCTAAAGCATATATGCGGTTTGAAGGACTGCCAGAACTGGAAGCCCCCCCATGGCCTCTGCCACGGCCTGCTGGTGTCGGAATACCCTGCCCCATAGGGCGCATAGCCACCGAAGAAGAAGAACCCGCAACTGATCCCGTAGGCTGAGCTGGGCCACCTGCACCACCCCCAAATCGACACTCCCTCATAGTATGGCCCTGACGGCCGCAAGGGAAACAAGCACCAGTAATAAGACGGCATTCCCCTGGATGGCGTCTGCCACATCGAGGACATGTAGGTATAGGTGGTCTCATCTGGCCTGAATTCCTGTGCATCTGATAACCTGAAGTCATGGAGCTTTAACCAGCTCCCGAATACCCCGTGTTATCAAACCTCCAGCCAGTAAATCGTGAAGGTGCACTCCGTGCCGGTTGGGAAGGGTATCTGCTATACTGCTGTTGGAGCTGCCTGCACCGAAAGTCACCAGAAGAGTACCCCGCTGATCTAGCTCTCTTATGCTGACCCCAGTCCTGCTCTCTATCAAATCGACGCCCTCTCTGTCGTTCCTCAACCCCTGTTCATATGCCTGCACTCGAGCGATATCTATGTCGGGCTGAGAAGCCATTGCCATACAGCCATCAATCAAGTAATTATCCAGCCCCATTACGTAACGAGGCACCCTATCTGCCATGTCAGCTACAATAGTGGGCGCATACCTAGCTAGTGAATCAAACTCGAGGCTATAATCTCGAACACTTCTGCCATTCTGCCTCAGGTGTAGAAATCTGTCAACTCTGGCTCGCCTCATCTCCGACGGCAGGAAATGACCCAGAAAAGCCTCTACGCACTCTTCCCATACTGCTGGTGGAGCATCCTCACCCCTGGACAACTCCCAGGACTCATACCAATTAACTTCCACATCTCGCAACCGATATGAAGCCAATTCGACCGACTCAGTCTCAGAAGATTTAGTCACCCGCAACGTACGCAGCATCTATCGAATAAACTCTTGTGGATCCTCTGCGGGCTTTGACCCATAAAACTCTGGGGGGTTACAAGTCAGAAAATCAGGGACCCTCAAACTATCGTGTCTATCCGCATAATCACCTCCTAACCCGCGTCTGCGAGCCTGCCCCGCTACCAACCTGGTCAATAACTGTACTGCGTCACGCATAGCCCTATCCTCCGCCCCAGGCTGGGGAGTTGGAGGCTCGGGTGCTGGAACATCAGGAGCTGGTGGTAAATCTGTCTCCTGATCTGTATATGCTGCTGCCCTAGGCTCCTCTGATAATGATGGTTTAGCGGAGCTCGCTGACTGAAGCCTAATCTCAGGCACATATTGGGAATAAGCTCTAACGACCCTCCGGGTCCCACTGGTCTCTCCAACTACCGCTTTGCCCTTCTGGGCGGCTGTTGCCTTCTTTGGAGGCATCGCTGTAAACATAACAATCTGTTAGGGAAAGATTATCCTGATAATACAGCTCTATCGCACGATCTAGAATGAGAAGGAAAGAGGACATCCTAAATGTCCTGTAGCTTCCTGTTTATAAATGTGGTGCACAACACATCGATAAACAAGACTCTACTAGACACGGTCTGTAGACACTCCGAGGATTTAACCGCTCTGATACCACTTTTGTCATGACCCAACCCCATAGGCCGTGCCTAGTGACCGAATTGGACACTCATATTGCCTGTTAATTGCAATCATTTATAACTAGCATGTCATGAACTTATTTGTGTAAAAAGGTAGGGTGTTATTTTAAAGCTGTTAAAATTTTGTATGTCGTAGGCACCAGTCTCTTGAGGACTTACAATTTTTAAACAACAACATATATATTTCTACGCAACCCGACAAGGCTGCCACGATATGCAACATACCAAACATACATATATATGCAAGCCGACAAGGCTGCCATTACGAATGGGTAATCCCCAAACAAAAGTCATAGTCATACAATGCAACCACAACTATATACAGACCCACACAGATGTCCACAGACCTCTAAGAGTAATGACAGTATCATGTGACGGGACAGGGCCCCGCCGTACCCCGAATGAACACTTATATATACCATAAAAGGAAGTTATACCACAAGCTATGCTCCGGAACAAAGGAGCACGTCAAAGTAGCTGAATAGATATCCTAGGCTGGCGGGTCTCCGAAACGAGCGTCTGTACCTGCGGGCATGAACGCAGCCCCCCGAAGAAAGGGGGTCAGTACGGAATATGTACTGAGCATGTAAAGCATGAAGTGTAGTAATAGACTCATAAGGAGACAAAGTATGTAGGACCCAATGCAACAATCAGAAATTCATAAAACTTGCCTTTGGACATATTTCATCTGTATCATTCTCATATCAATATCGTTATAGATTTTTGTAATCAAAGCTGCATAATCATTCTGTATATAACATATATATAACGTGTCCCGGCCCTTTAATGAGGGACTCGGTAATTCAAATCATAGCATCATAAACATAAACATAGACGTGTCCCGGCCCTTTAATAAGGGACTCGGTAATAGGGAATATGCCCTCCTTGCCACCATCTCCATATAATCATGTCATCATATCATCACATCATCATATCATCATATCATCATATCATCATCATATATATATATAACGTGTCCCGGCCCTCTAATGAGGGACTCGGTGATTAATATAGTAAATATGCGCACGAGAACGTGTCGTGGCCCGGGACTCAGTGAAGGATATAGCGGTAAGCACGAGCAGAATAATTAGCAACCACATATATGCAATTCAAATTTTGAGACTCAATGGACAAGCACTAACCAGCTCTAAAGTGTCAAGATAATATTCATATTCAATTCTTTTCAACTCTCGTTATAAATTATAGCAAGAAACGTTTCAGCTTTCATGTACAT
This sequence comes from Lycium barbarum, assembly GCF_019175385.1. Taxonomy (NCBI): domain Eukaryota; kingdom Viridiplantae; phylum Streptophyta; class Magnoliopsida; order Solanales; family Solanaceae; genus Lycium; species Lycium barbarum. The sequence continues at coordinate 35,535,457 of NC_083342.1, read as the reverse complement.
GTATCAATTTCCATGATGTAGTTTTTGAAAGTCAAGTACGCTTCTGTTCATGCCATTCTTTTATGAGTAAGAACTTCTATACATCATTCGTTAGTCAATCATGTAGTAGGCTCGAGACAATAGCATTAAGGAAATATAGAATCATAAGTCATGCATGGAACTAGAGAATAGAATTTACCCCAAGGTTCATATCATTTCATACTTACGTCTAGGACATGCCAAAAGAAAGAAAGAATAGGCTTTACATACCTTTAGCGTTTAGTCGTATTATTACTTGTACTTGCTGCCCAAAAACACTTATCCTATATCAAGATATCAAGAGCTACAATTAGTCTACAAGGGAATTTAATATGTATTTTGACGCTCACAATCCCTTTCTAACATTTAAACGACGTTTCGTTCGCATTCAAACCAACTAGTGCTACAAGCTAACATTGCTAGTCATTCTTTCATATATCAATCCAAACTTGTTTAACATGACTTAGGGGACTTTGGACAGCTTGTACATCATTCAAATCAGTCCCAAGCTCACGGCCAAACAGCACATACCACAATACCATTTTCACTTAGCAATTTTCCAGTTTTAACTTACAACGACAACAACACGTTTAATAACATTACTTTCACGATTCTTGGAACTGTTTTAGCATCATTTTTATTCTTACAACAGCCCACAAATCATTTCAATTTCAACTTGAATCGTTGCACTTCACTTTCACTATATGTTCAACATTCAACATTCAACATACACTAATTCACTTCTAACTTTAAAACTGTCCACGGTTTTGGACTGCTTGTATACTTCAACATGATTCGTTTCTTTAACACCTCAATTCACATATTCAATATGCATACAATACACCACAATTTCCATAACAACAACAATCAAAATTTCGCACAAAACAGTCCACAATCCCCCTAAAACAGTCCCCTTACACGACTTCAGCACCATTCCAAGAACTTCATGATTTTCATCCATTTATCCATACTACAACACATTCAATCCACTTCCAATACATGTACAAGAAGATTAAACATGATTCCATTAAGGCCTACAACACACGGCTCATTTAAATTTTAAGAAAAACAGTCCAATACCAACATGCAACATCATAAACCAACTTCTACAATCTTTGTTCATTCACATATGTTGACACACATTCAATTCATCAACAATACATGCAAAATGAAACCAACCATGGCTTCACCACGCTCATGGCTCACCCCCTACTTCAACCAAAACAAAAATCCAACAACAACATGCATGAATTGTACCTTCAAATTATCATACAACACAAGAAAAATGATCATTCTTACCTTGTAACTAACTTCTTCAATCGGCTAGCCCCTCAAACTCTCTTCTTGAATTTTAACACTTGTTCTTGCTATATCAATGGATGCTACACGTTAATATACCTTCAATGGAGTTGAATTGCTTAAGAAAACTGAATTTTTGGAGCAATTTCACCTCACCACTCTCGGCTAGCTCTAGGCGGAGAGCTTCTCTCTCTAACACTATATTTTTCTACTCTTTGTAATGTTGAAATGATGTAGTGAGTTGATGAATAATCAGATTTTGGCCTTATATATTCACTCCATGATTTGGACATGTGTCCCACACTATTGTTGGTCAATAACCATTGACCATCCCACTTAAACTACACGGCCAACAATGTCCATTTTAAATGGACTGATTTTTGTTTTTCCCAATCCCACTAATAATCTAATCATGGTTAATTTAATCCCAATTTTCCATTAATATTTCAATGCCAAACAAAATTTGTAGTTAAATTGTGACTTGAAACGAAACCGGAAGTTAAAGTCTCTACTTCGTATCTTGAGATAGTCTTGTCTTTAACTTGTCGCGTTTATTTTAAAACGTCCCAATGTATGAAAATATGGGTTATAACATGGACACTCGTATACGTACCTGTTAAATATAGACAAACTGATTCTTAAGAACAATATGGAAATTTTGCAAAAGAACCTCAAAGGTTCATAACATCATCATATATATGTATTAAGATAACCTGTCTCCTGAGGAGTCACAACTAATCAAAATATAATATGATACGCAAGCCGACAAGGCTGCCACAACATGTCAATACCATACATAAGCCGACAAGGCTATCACAACATGTCAATACTATGCATAAGCCGACAAGGCTATCACAACATGTCAATACTATACATAAGCCGACAAGGCTGTCACAACATGTTAATACCATACGTAAGCCATATAGACACAACTGAACAAAACTTATACACAACCCACACATATGTCTACAGACCTCTAAGAGTATCGATAGTGAAATATGACGGGACAGGGCCCCACCGTCCCCAGGGTAAACATATATATATACATCAAAAAGGAACTGTACCAAAAGTCTAGGCTCCGAAACAATGGATCTCTCCAAGACAGCTGAGTAGAAGTTCGAAGCTGGAGGATCGCCAAATTGAGTATCTGTACCTGCGGGTATAAAACGCAGCCCCCCCGAAGAAAGGGGGTCAGTACGAGATATGTACCGAGTATATAAAGTATGAAATACAACAAAGAGAATCACGACTGAATTAGAGATCATAGGAGACAAGTATGACATTTAAAGTACCAATACATTGGCCTTATGAAACGTAAAACATACATGTCATTATCATATATCGTACCCGGCCCATTACAGGACTTGGTGAATAAAGTCATCACATACCATCCTTGGCGCCATAATCACATCATCATATCATCACATCATCATATCATCATATATATACATATACCGTACCCGGCTCTCTAGTGAGGGACTCGGTGAACGATGCAGTGAACTGTGCACGCGAACATACCCGGCCCGGGACTCGGTGAAAGATATAATAACAGCATGCACGAGCAGAGTAGTGAGTAACCATATGGAAATCAAATCATCATCTGAGACTCAATAGAATAGATAAATTGAACTAACACTTGAATATCAACAGAGACAGTCATGTCAAGTATCTCTCGAACATCATTATGAATTTTGTCAAATGGAACTTCCAGAGTCATAGACGCGTATCGAGACAATATGAAATAACTTATGGAGACCAAGAATATTAACCACCTGAGTGTCTTTAAGAATAGGAACTTATACATTCGTCGTTTGTTCATTTCATGTAAATCATGCCAAAAAGAAAGAAGGGTTAGCCTTACATACCTGTTATAGGTTAACCGTAACCAAGTTCGCTGTGTCACCCCTTTAGCCTATTTAATATGAATGTAACGCTACCGTTAGTAAACTATACTTTCTAGTTTATAAATCTACGACCAATCACTTATAGGAATCATTCTTTAGTTCATACTTTCTTGATTAGGATTTTGGTTAGCTAAGAACTTAGCGGATATCGGGCAGCATTTCCTCTATATAACACGCCTAACCCGAACTTCCAAGTAACCTCTTGTTATCACAGCAGTACCAACAACAACAATAATAGAAATATTCATATCAAATCATTAAAATCCATCCCACAAACAACTCAAACAACCCAATAACCTTTCTTAATCCTTTTCCAATCCAATTTATTAGTATCTAAGATTATACACCAAACAGACCAACATACGCTTTGTATACGATACGTTATACACTTCATTCCTCCAAATTTAGGAGCCACATCACTAACAACCCAACAACAACAAGAAAAACAATACCTGAACATAAAACCACACTTTTAATCTTACAATTCAACAAGAACAGCCCACAACTTTATGAACATTTAATCCAATTCATATTTCAACAATTTCATTTAACAACTACAACCTTAATTATCATAATTCCTTCACTTTCATCACACAATCAACGGCACTAACAACAATTAAAATTAGCTCATCATTACTTGCTTCAAACAACCCCATATACGGCCAAAGCAAAGTTTCAACATCCACAATTCTTGCATTCAATACTACATCCACCAATTTATACAAAGACCAAATCGTTTCTAAAACATGAAAAAGAGAGTTAAATCTCACCTTAGAAACCAAGTTCTTATTATCAAAAATGTAAACTCCTTCAAGAACAACCATGGTCGTGAGTTGCCATGGCTGTTGTAATCTTTATCTTTTTCCTCCAATTGGATTATAAATCACTAACTAATTGTGTAGAAGGGGGTGGGGGGTGGGGGGAGGAGAAGCTGGCCGTGAGCTCAAAGTCTGGCTGCCATAGCCATGGTCGTGGCTATCCCTCTCTCTAGTTTGAGAGCTTCTCCCTCTTATCTTAAATTGGGTGAAGATGAAATGAGTTTTTGTTGATGAATTAGTCATCAATTTTACTTATATAGGCTGCCTATAGAGTGGACAAATGTCCCCCTTTAAAAATACATTAATACACTAATCAAATTTTGTTATTATGCTTGGAGGGGCCCTCTTAATACACTAATTAGGATAATTAATCCTTAATCCCCACTTAATAATCTAATCATGGCTAATAAATCCTAATCTCCACTAATATTTCTACGCCAATTGAATTTTACAAGCAATCGTGCACTTATTAAAAATCGTGGATTAAAAGTCCTTGTCTCTTATCCCAAAAATAATCTCGTCCTTAAACTTATGTCGATTACCTTACGAATAATTCGACGTACAAAAATACGGGATATAACAATCACTTCCCATTTCCAAGTAGGGATTTCCATCGCTTGCAATAATCCTCCTGGCTTTTGATGTTCGATTTTCACTTGTTGGCAATTTGGACACTGTGCTACAAATTCTGTTATGTCTCTCTTCATGCCATCCCACCAGTATATCAACTTGATATCATGATACATCTTGGTTGCATCTGGGTGAATATAATACCGAGAGTAATGGGATTCTTCTAGAATTCTACGACATAGTTCTGCAACATTCGGAACACATAGCCTGCCTCGGTATCTAAGAATTCCATCCATGGAAACATCAAATGGGGACATCTCTTTTCCAGGAGATATGTCTCTGCAATGGCACAAGTGAGGATCTTCATACTAACGCTCTTTCACTTCTATATTCAGGAATGAAACTATGGAATCATTTATTGTTATATCCCGCATATTTGTACAATCGGATAATTCAAGGTAATTGCGGGAAGATGACAAGAAAGGCCTTATTTTTATTTTGTTAAGCATATGAGTTGCTTATGAAGAATTTAGAAGCGGAAATATTAAGAAAGGCTAGGGGAAAAAAGGTAAAATGGCAATATAACTCATGGAAATATGGAGGAACACGAAGGGTAAATTTGGAATTCAGAAAAAAATTATTAGTCATGAAGAATAAAACAAAAAAATGGGCTTGGGCCATTGGACCATGTTGGCCATCCAAGTGGGTGGGCTTAGGCCCAATTAAAAGCCTAATGGATAAATAAAAAGATGACTTAGTAATCTTATTTCAAAAACATTCTAGACATTTGAAGAAAACAAAAGAACAAAAGAGAAGAAGGAGAAACATCTCCAAGGCCATTCGGCCATAGTAAGATCCAACAACACCTTGGAAAAGTTTTTCTTCAAAAATTATTTTCTACCAATTGAAGGGTTCCTAGCAAGGTGGAGTGGTTCTTGGAACAAGAGAAATGCATATTCTTGCAAGCTACAAGGCATAGCTAAGTGGGAAGTCAAGGAGAAAAGGTAAGAACTTATACTCTTTTATATGTCATGGATGTTTATGTATGTTGTAGTGTACAAAAATGGATGAAATTCATATGGAATATGAACATGGGGGTGTGGCCGTGCATGTATGCGTGTGTGTAGAAATCAAGTTTTAATTATTTTATCTAATGGATAGTTGTGGTTGTAATGAATGCTATGTTAATAAGGGAAGTCGGATGATGTTAGTGAAGTTGTAGCCATGTGTGTATGATGTTGGCCGTGAGTTGTATATCACATGTATAGCCGTGTATATTTGGTGAATCATGAAGGAATGGCGAGCAAGTTTTATTTCGTATGTTGGTTGTTGTGTTGTGAATTTTATGTTGCAAATAAAAGCCTAATGAGCTTAGTGGAGTATTAGTAGTTTGAGGCTTATTTTGGAAGATTATATAAATTAAACATGATGTTCTTACATGTATGGAAGACAATGATATTAGTATGGTGTTGTTGGAATATAAATTATAAGGTTATTATTGTTTTTATTGGAATTGGAAGGTTTTGAAGGAAGTAGAATATTGATTGAGTTGTTATAATGTATCTTGAATTGAATGTGGAAATTGTTAATATGGTTGTTGGCAATATGTTGATAATTTGGCCGGGTTGAATTCCCAGATTGTTGTTGATTAAAAAATTGGCTAAGTTGAATTTTGGGGATGGTGTATTTACAGGGGAAGTGCTGCCGAAATTTCGGTAGACAAGTGTTATCTTAAGATTCGACTTCTAAATGCTCTAATCAATATTTGGTAAATGTGACCAAATTGTAGATTTTGGCGGATTTGCAACTTGAATTTGGAGTAGCATAAGGAGCGGAAAAAGGTATGTAAGGCTTTACTCTTTCTTCTTTGGCATGTCTTAGGCATACTAGGTTGGATACGAGCCTCGGGGACAACTCCATTCTCCGGAATCCGCACCTAAAGTTACCCCTTTTTCATTCAGTAGAATTGAATTAGAAATTGTGTGAAATGTTGGAAAAACTTCCTAAACATCTAGAACTTGCATAAGTAGGACCCGATTACCTTAAAACTCTCACAAGTGACGTCATGAAATGTAATATGCATAAATTTTGTACGTCGCCTCATTTGATCCGAGGTGGGCCCATTGTTCCCGGATTTTCCTTATTGTTCCGTTTGACTTATTTTGGAGTAGAATCCAAAGGAAACTTTTGATCCTTGTTCCGTTTATCAAACGATAAGTACTGTAACTATTCTAATGGAAATATGTCTATGATGACAATGATAACGATGCTGCTAAGAAAGAGAATATGTCTATGATAAGTATGACAAGAATGATTCCATGACTAAGATTCTTAAGCCAAGGATTCAATATGAGTATGAAAGTGTTAAACTAGTTCTTGATCTTTAATTCTATTCCTTAGTTATGACACTATTTTTCTAAAGATTACAAAGCATATGAATTGACGTCTATGATGCCCACGATTCCATTCTATGTTTCTTTTAATGCTATTCTCCGTTGATAGTCTCGCCTTAAAATACTCGTTCCTTCGAGGTAAGACAAAGCGATCACGGTTATTCCATAATATAATCGGAGGTCACCGACCTTACGTCACTCCGATGGATACATGATTTTCTTTGGGTTCTCCTGCATGCTTATATGACATATGTATACGAGATATATATATATGTATATGGGTGAGGGGAAGTGACACATGTTTCATTGCCACCTGGTCAGCTGGCGTTATCATCCCGGACGCGGGATATATGGGCGAGCCGATGTCGTTCGGTGCTATGCTATGACATGATATGATATGACTTGATATAATATGATATGAATTGATATGACATGATATGATACGACATGATATGATACGATATGAAAAAGAAGAGACATGATATGGTATAAACTCTATTTTCTATGACTATGAAAAAGAAATGTTTTTTTTATATAAGGTAAAGACAAGCATGCATGGTATCCGGCCTGAATGGGTATTCCTATGTACAGGTTACTTTCTTGTCTCACTAGATGTCCTATGATCCCATGATATTGTTAATCATACCTTATGTTTCCGTTTGTATTATCTTCCACGCGTTACATACTCGGTACACTATTCGTACTGACGTCCCTTCTTGTGGACACTGCGTTTCATGCCGCGCAGGTCAGCAGGTAGGCGGATCGGATTCCTAGGAGCTTTATTAGCAGTACTTGGCAGCGCTCCAGTTGTTCCGGAGCCTCAGTTCCTTGGTACTATTTTGTGTATATATTCAGGCATGGCAGAATCCGGCCCCTCCTATGTATATGTGTACTTTATTTAGAGACTCGTAGACATATATGTACAGTTAGATGTTTTGTACATCTGATTGTCCTCGTCGCTGTATAATGTGCTAGCAAAGTTTATTAGCCTATGTTTATAATTATGCCACTAATGTCAATGTTGAGTAACAAAAAAAAAGATATGGTATAGTTCATACGGCCCACTCGGGAATAGAGGTAAAATGATAGATAAGGGGTGCTCGGTACAAGTATCGGGCATCCGTCACGGCCCCTAGTTGGGTCGTGACATTTATACTAATCCCTGCACAGCCTGAATGAATCACACGTACTCCAAGATTAGCTAATTGGAGGAGCTCGTGAATTGTTTCTTTCTTCTCCGGAGCAACTTCACATAGGCTACCCATTGATCGGCGGCTAAGCGCATCAGCCACTACATTTGCTTTTTCGGGGTGGTATAAAATATTCACATCATAATCTTTTAATAACTCTAACCATCGCCTCTGCCGGTGATTTAACTCCTTTTGTTTGAAAATGTACTGAAGACTCTTGTGATCTATATAGATATCAACATGCACACCGTACAAATAATGTCTCCACATCTTTAATTCATGAATAACTGCAGCTAATTCGAGTTCATGAGTTGGATAGTTCTTTTCATGTTTCCGCAGCTGTCTCGAAGCATAAGCAATGACTCTACCGTGCTGCATTAACACACATCCTAACCCAACGCCGGAAGAATCACAGCACACGACATAACCATTTGACCCTTCTGGAAGTGTTAAAACTGGAGTTGAGTTTAATCTGTCCTTTAACTCTTGGAAACTGCGTTCACAAGAATCATTCCATTGAAATTTAACTGACTTCTGGGTTAGCATTGTCAATAGGGCTGAAATGGAGGAAAATCCCTCTACGAATATTCTATAGTAGCCTGCCAATCCCAGAAAACTATGGACTTCTGTAGGCGTCGTAGGTGTTACGTCCCGTATTTTATACATTGGGACAATCCGGATTAACTATGATAAGTTAGGGCCAAGACCATTCCAGGACTTGAAGTAGAGACTTTTGACCTTCGATTTTATTTTGAGACATAAGTTGTTCATGAAATTGTTGGCATGGAACACTTAGGAAAAGTTGGTACCAAAAATCACATAATTGGAAGTTGAAAATCATGCATGTAGTCCCACACACTTTGTGGCCAATTTTAAATGGTCCAACTCATGGGTGGACCATGGACACTTGGAGGGCTCATCTTGGGGCTTAAAAGATGACTTCTAAGTCATCTTCTAGCACTTCCACACTTAGAAAAAAAAACCAAGAAGTTGAAGAACATCAACAACAAACTTTCGGCCAAGACTAAGAAAAACCAAATCCAATTTGAGCCATTCCAAAAATATTTCTTTGGTGCAAATCCACTAATTGAAGGTCCCTAAATAACGTGGAAGTGTTGTTGGAGCGATAAAGCCATCCGTTTAGTAGATCGCAAACCCTAGGCAAAGTGTGGAGTTGAAGAAGAAAGGTATGATTTGATCTTGTTTTATGTGTTATAAATGTTATATGCATGTTGTAGTATGCTAAAATGGACGAAAATCATGAGATAGGGTATGTTGGAAGTGGGTCGTGTGCTTGGTGTGTTAGCCGTGTGAGGTGTGTGTATGTTGTGTGGTTGAGGTGATGAATTGTTCTTATGTAGCATGTTTAATTGTTGTAGTGTGTAGGATGGCTAAGAATCACTAATATATGCATGTGTGGTGATAGCCGAATGTGGGTCATACTATATGCCAAAGAACGCATTAATGTCGCTTAATGTTTTAGTGGTTGTTGTGATGACTTTTATGTTGGAAATAAGAGTTTAATGTCGCAAGGTGATATGGTAAGTGTTGCGGACTGATTTGGAGAATTATGTGCAATTAATGCAACTTTTATTTTCATGAGAATAGCATTGTTAGAATGTGGATTGTTGGTGCAAATCATGATTCGAAAGTCAGAAGTGTGTATAGCGAGGTTCTCGGGTTTGGGACTGTTTTCGGGAAAATTGGAGAAATTGTCGGATTGTTGGAAATGTTGTGTAAGTTGTTTAAAATGGCCTTGACTATTGTTGGTATGGGTTCGGGTTGGAAATTGAATGTATGAGCGGTGATGTGGCTTGAATGTAAGCCGTCGAATTGAATATTATGAATGTTGTTGAATGTTGTAAAAGAGAGTTATTATTGTTATATTGCCTATCGGATTGGTCATTGGGGTTGTTAGGTTGGTTATTGTTGTTGTGATTGTTGATTTGGCCGAGTTAAATTCTCGGGGTTGGCCTTTTTACAGGGGAATTGCTACCCAAATTTCTGTAGACTTGAGTATTAGTTTAGAGTAAATCGCCTAAGTGCCTATGTCTAATGTTTGGTATTCGTTGGCGTATTTGTAGACCTTGGGGAGCCCGAGGCGTAGGTTGGGATTAGCTTGAGTTGGGCTAACTTGGAGTGCGTACGAGGTATGTAAAGCTCAAACCTTCCTTCTTTTGGCATGCCTTAGTTATACATAGGTTATATCACGAGCCTCGAGGAAATTCTAAATTCGCAATCCGAGTACGTTATGACTCTTATATATTTCTTGGCACTCGTATGTTTGATGTGATGAAATATGAATCCTAAGTCATCGAAATAACTGATTTCCAAATGTTTCACAAAAAGTTTTGTTTTAAAGAATTCCGTAATTATGGACGCCGTATCTTTCACATAAAAGCTCGGATTGCTTCGATATTTTTGTAGGAGTTTGTATGGCGTATAATGAGTATGTTCTCCATGGGCGGGCCCGGCTCGGGTCTATACCCGTCCGTAGGTCCCATGACTTTCCTTTATGTAATTCGGATGACTTTTGAAAGAATTTGGTATGACTATTATTTCGATTCTCAAGTATGGTCATTTTACTTATATTTGAGTCCATGATAACGATTTTATGCATATGGTTACTCACGACTCTGCTCGTGTGTTCTGTTATATATTTCGCCGAGTCCCGGGCCGGTTCTGTTGTCGTGCGCACTTTGATATATTCCAGTGTTATGCTGTGTTGATGGTTCACCGAGCCACTCGCTAGAGGGCCGGGTTCCACTTATATTTGGCGTTATGCTGTGTATGGCGTTATGCTGTGTTATGATGTGTGACGGGGATACGGAGATTTGAACCTTCTGGTGTTATGCTGTGTTATGGCGCCATCGATGGGCGGGCGACCATATTCTCTGTGCCGTATACATGACTTATATTTTGAGAGTAAACATTTTGATATTTTGGGTTTGCACTTATGTTCTGTACTTCTATTTCGTTTATGCCTCAGATTTGTTTTCTGTATCTTTTGCTTTGCATACTCAGTACATATTTCGTACTGACCCCCTTTCTTCGGGGGGCTGCGTTTCATGCCCGCAGGTGCAGACGCACAGTTTGGTGATCCAGCCGTTTAGGATACCCTCTTCTGCTGTTTGGAGTGCTCCTCTTATTTCGGAGCCTACATTTTGGTATATATCTTCGTTCGTTGCATATGTATATATTTGTTCAGGGGTACGGCGGGGCCCTGTCCCGCCATATGATTCGGTTGGTCTGTTTAGAGGTCTGTAGACGTATATGTGGGTTTTGTGCCTACTTCTGTACGGGTGTGTTTGTATGATCACACTTGCCATGGCAACCTTGTCGGCGTGCGTTTGTATATGTTTTGGGCCGTTGCGCCATTTGATAGCCTTATCGGCTTCTGATATATATGTACATATATGGTTGTGTTTGAAATGCGTCTGAGACAGTTTGATATAATTTGAGGCGGCGTGTGATATTTGTGCCCGTATACGCTATCTGTATGTGATTCGGATTTGATGAGTGTGTTCGGGTGCCCAGTTCGGGCACTAGTCACGGCCGACGGGGTTGGGTCGTGACAGTAGGCCTTGGCCAAGTCTTCACATCTTCAATTTTCTGGGTATCAACTCGAATATTATTATCTGAAATAACATGGCCCAGAAATGTTACAGAATTCAGCCAAAACTCGTACTTTGAAAAGTTTGCATATAATTCTTGGGTTCGAAGAATTCCAAGAAAAATACATAAATGATCTGCATGTTCTGATTTTGTGCGAGAGTATACCAGAATATCGTCAATGAATACTATCACAAATAAATCCAAGAGTGGCCTGAGTACATTATTCATCAAATTCATGAACACTGCCGGAGCATTAGTCAACCCAAACGACATCACCCCGAACTCATAATTGCCATATCTCATTCTGAAGGGTGTTTTAGGAATATCTCCTTCTTTAATTCTAACTTGATGATAACCCGATCTCAAGTCTATTTTAGAAAACCACTTGGCACCCTGTAGTTGATCGAATAAATCATCAATCCTTGCTAGAGGATATTTGTTCTTTATTGTTACCTTATTCAACTGCCTATAATTGATGCACCTTTGTAGGGAACTATCTTTCTTTCTCACGAACAAGACTGGGGCTCCCCACGGTGATGAACTGGTTCTGATAAACCCCTTCTCAAGCAAATCTTTCAACTGTGCCTTTAGCTCTTTCAATTCTGCCGGAGCCATTCGGTAAGGAGGAATTGAAATAGGCTTGGTGTTCGGCAACCCATCAATAGCAAAGTCAATCTCTCTTTCTGGAGGAAGGCCTGGAAGTTCATCTGGGAATACATTCGGAAATTCATTCACTACTGGAACGGATTGGAAAGTTAGCGACTTTGCTTCAGTGTCATGTACTCGGACTAAGTGATAAATTTAGCCCTTAGCTATCATCTTCCTTGCCTTAAGGTAGGAAATAAACCTAACTTTTGGAGATGCTGTATTACCCTTCCATTCAAGCAGGGGCTCTCCCGGAAATTGAAATCGAACCACTTTCATTCGGCAATCAACACTAGCATAACATGAGGCCAACTAATCCATACTCATAATCACATCAAAATCTAGCATTTCCAGCTCAATTAAATCAGCTTTGGTCTAGCGATCGCACATCACAATTACACAATTTTTATACACCTGTCTAGCTATCACGGGATCACCAACCAGAGTAGATACCTCAAAAGGATTAATTGGCTCAGGTTTCACCCCGATACGAACAGCAACATATCGAGTAATATAAGAGAGTGTAGAACCCGAATCTATCAATGCATATACATCATCGGAAAATATGGACAATGTACCTGTAACTACATCCTGGGAGGACTCCAGATCCTGTCGTCCGGCTAAAGCGTACACACGGGGCTGAGTGGCACCTGAAGTAGATGTTTCCCCTCTGCCTCTACCTCAACCTGCTGACATCTGGGGAATCTGCCCTTCGGGGCGCACTGAAGATGAACTGGCCACTGATCCTGTAGGCTGAACCCCAACTCTACCACTCATCGACAGGCAATCTCGCATCATGTGCCCAACCTGGCCATAGGCATAGCAAGCATCTGAACCTTGACGACACTGTCCGGAATGCAATCTACCGCACTGGCTGCATCGCGGTACTGGGGGTCTTCTCTGATAATAATTTCCCGCAAACTGAGAATCTAAGGCCCTTGAACTCTGACCCTGTCCTGAACGAAAGAAGCGATCAAACCTCCTACCTGTAAATCGAGGAGGTGCACTAGTCACCGACTGGCCTGAGTGTCTAGAATGTGTCTGCCTTGATCCCACTCTATAATCACTGCCTGCCCCCATAGATCTGGCCCTCTTGCTTTGCCTTCTATCAATATCACGATCACCCCTTTGCAGTTGTTGTCGTCCCTCTAAGTTCTGGACATAGGCTTGTATTCGGGAAATGTCCATCCCTTCTTGTAACGAAGTCGTCAAACAATCCTTGAACAAATGTGGCCCCAAGCCACTCATAAACCTATGTACCCTATCTCCCATATCGGCCACCATAGTCGGGGCATATCTAGCCAATGAATTAAATTGAAGGTTATATTCCCGAGCACTCATGTTTCCTTGCTTTAAATTTAAGAACCTATCCGCTCTAGCTCGGCGGACCTCGGGTGGCAAATAGGGAAGGATGAAAGCATCTACAAATTATTACCACACGGGAGGAGGTGCATTTTGTTTTCTTGATGTTAGCCAATTATTGTACCACAATACCGCCACATCTCGGAGTCTATAAGATGCCAACTCCACAGATTTAGTTTCGGAGGCATGGATAATCCTCAATGTTCTTAGCATCTCATCAATTTCTTCCGCGGTGTCGCCGAAAAACTCCGGAGGATTGAAACTCATAAAATCACAGGCTCTGGTACTAGCTGCCTGTTATGTCCCGTATTTTCGTATAACGAGAAATCAAGAAATAAATAAGACTTGTGTGTGTTGAGGAAATAATTTGATCCAAGTTGCTATGCTCATGTTGATTATGAAATCATGGATGTCAAGACCTCGGGGAAGGCCGAGGGTAAATTCGGAATTTTAGAAATTAGTTTCGGGAATTACAAAGCGGGACATATTATGAATTGGGCCAAGAGAATTTGAACAAAGTTGAGGCCCAAAATTTTGTGAAGTGGCCGGCCAAGGGAGGCCCAAGCCCACTTTTAAAGAGTCATGTGCTAAGCACATGACTCCTATTATGGATATATATCATGATCACTTGGTAATTATCAAGACTTGAATCAAAAAAAAAAATCCAAGAACAAAGAGAAAGGGGTTTCGGCCGAAAAAGAAAGAGAAAGAAAAAAAATAATTCGTGGCTTGTTTCTAATCCAATCACCTAGCCTCTTTTGGAAAAATTGATGGGTTCGAGGTGCTCTTCGTGGTGGTACAACTAGTTTGACGAGAGGACGACGTTTGCGGCGAATCGGGATCTTAAGATTAAGGTAAGGTTTTGATGTTTTAATGATATGAAATGGATGTATAGGTGTTAGTAATTGAATTGGCGTAAAGATTTTGGAATGGTGTTGTGTTGTGCATGGCGTGTGTGTGCAAAGAGAGTGTGTTTGGCCGTGGGTTTTGTAAGATTTAAGGCATAGGAATTTGATCTTGTTTAGCTTGAATGATGTGTTGTTGTGGTCATTATGTTGTAAAGGATTGATTAAGGAATTGAGTTGGTGTTAGAAAATAATTTTGGACGTTATCGGAAAGTGTATACCCTTGGTATATTTGTGTATATCATAGTATATATATATATGATACTAAAGACTTTAAATATGATTTATAGTTGATGTTGATGAATTTGGAACGAAACGACGCAAGCTAGAATATTCGTCGTAACTTTTGGTGGTTGAAATGAAATAGGGAAAGAAATGGATTTTGAGAAACTTTGTATATGGTTTGGAACTTGTATGTTATGTGGTGGAATAATCTTGAATGAATGAATACAATAATGTGGACATGAGTTAGAATTGTGAAGTTTGAATATAGGATTACCAACTTATGTATTAAGGTGAAATTTTGAAGCTAGTGTGGTTCGATTGTGGTTTGTATTGTGTAATGATGTTTGGGTTGTTGTTGTTGTTGTATTTTGAGCCGAGCCAAGTCTCGGGGATGTTAGATTTATAGGGGAAATGCTGCCGAAATTTCGGTAGCCAAATATAGCCCAAAGACTAAAGTGTTAATTCTCATGAATAGTAACTGGTAAAAGTGACCATTTGCAGTTTCTGGACGAAACGGGAATTGCGATTTGAGGAGCGTAAGGCGCCAACCAGGTATGTAAAGCCTCCCTCTCATTCTTTTGGCATGTCCTAGACCCACTAGGAAAATTTCGGAATCTCGGGATTAACCCTGCTCTTGGAAATCGAAGTTGAAGTTCGAGCACTATTCACTCAGCGCGATTGAACCCTTTTTTGTCACATTTGGTTAAAAGAATGTTCGTACCTCCATAACTTGTGCTGTTGTGTCCGAAACTCTTCGAAACTTTTGTAGATGGCTCTATGGAGCCGAAAGTCTGTGATTTGTGTCCGCCACCTCAATTTCACTCGAGGTGGGCCCGCGAGCCCCGAGGCTCCCCTTATTCGGTTTGTTTGATTCGTTTGTGTCCGTTATGATCCGCAACCGTCTGTTTAGGACCCAAGGATGTGTTTGAAACTTCCTATGCCATTAATGTACGTTCTGTACTTTGAATGATGTGAGATTTTCGGAAAATGACTTATGAACAGTTTTTCTTGCGAATTTGACAGTTTGGAACTTCGTAACTTTTATACGCATACTTTGATCAGTCTGATTCTTACTCCGATCCTTCGGGCGTCAGTATATACCTCTACGTAAATTATATGTTAAGTCCGACAAATTATTTTTGATATGCATATGATTTCTGCACTACTCTGTTCGTGCTGTCTGCTATGACTTCGTTCGTCGGTACCCGGGCCGACTTTGTGATCGTGCGCACTACAATATATTCGGGAGTTATGATGTGTTACGGTTTCCGAGGCCTCGCCATAGGGCCGGTTACCGTTTATGGAGTTATGATGTGATATGGCATTTGATATGTTCTGATGATATGATGTGTGTGTGATATGATGTGTCTGGAGATTGTACGGAGATTTGAAACCTTCTGGAGTTATGATGTGTTGTGGCACCAGCGTCGGGGGGTGACCACGTTCCTAAACCCTATACATGATTTGATTTGCATTTGTACGTTCGCCTCCCGCACAGGTTTGCTTTGTTTGCGATGTTGGTGTGTTTGTTCTTTCGGACTCCAGCTGTGTTTGTGATTTCTGTACCTTCTGCTTTACATACTCAGTACTTCTCCCGTACTGACCCCCGTTTCTTCGGGGGCTGTGTTTCATGCCCGCAGGTACAGAAGCTCGTTTGGGTGGTCCTCCAGTTTAGGCTACTCATTCTGCTGTGTTGGAAAGCTCCCCTTGATCCGGAGCCTACTCTTGGTACATATCTTTTGTTGTGTCTGTATTCTGTATATTTGGATGAGTGGGTACGGCGGGGCCCTGTCCCGTCCTATGTTCTTATGTTCTGTTTTGTCTAGAGGCCTGTAGTCAGATTTGTGGGTCGTGGGTCCGGTGTGTTTGCATGTGAGTCTGTTGTGCGATCTTAAGTGGCCCGTACGCTACTATGGCCAAGTCGGCCTCTGAGTTTGTATGTATGTGTATGCATTTGGGGGCGATGTGCATTCCGCCACCCTTCTGATGTGTGTGTGTGAAATTTGGCGATGTATATTCCGCCCCCTTTCTGATTTGTGATTTGTTTGATTTGTACGGGCGACTGCTTAGGATAAGTGTTCGGTAATTGTCTGAGTGCGATGTTGAGTTCGAATAACGTATGTTGAGTTTGGTCGAGTCTGACTACGATGATTTGGGTGTGAGTTCGTTTGGGGTGTCCCAGAAGGACACCAGTCGCGGCCCACGGGGCTGGGTCGTGACACTGCCCGATCACTTGAAATCACATTCTGCCGCTGTGCCTGGGCGGCAACCAACTGTGTTAATAGATGAATGGCCTCGGTCACTTGTTGACCCGAAGCGACTGGTGAAGGAACTGCAGCTGAAGCTCTCCCTTGTTCTTCTACGTTGGGCGGGGTGGAGGAAGTATTAGATGGGGCTTCATTATATGATTCACCCTCTTCTACATTCATCGGACGCTCTCTTTCCACCCGCCTTTTCATCGTATTCTTTCCCTTCTAGGCAGCTGTAGCTTTTCATTTTGGCGGCATTTCTGAAATCATAGAACACTATTAGGGAGGAGAAAGTCTTATAATACAGCTCTATCGCACGATCTCTTAAGATGAAAGATAGTCATTTTTCTTGAATGTCGTGTAGCCTCTTGTTTATTAGTGTGGCGTGCAACACACCATAAATAAGACTCTATTAGACACGGCTCATAGACACTTCCTAGGACTGAACTGCTCTGATACCACTTTTGTCACGACCCGACAAGGGGTCGTGACGGGTACCCGGGGCTAACCACCGAGCACCACTCGTTCTACTACTCATCATACTCATTAAACATTCTTTTATCAAATTCATACTCAAATCATAAGAAAATAATTTTTCATTTGAGAATGTGGTTACGTCTAGATCAGGATCACCTCCCTGTCTACCTGTGGGCATGAACACACCGTCCAAAGAAAACGGACGTCATTACGAACATTGTACTGAGTATGAGAGGCGTAAGTAATAATAATATGTCAATGAGGTAAAGGAAGCATCAAATAAAGAGCAGCTGTAACTGACTGGCCATCATAAAGAAAAAATGCATGCTGGCACACTTCATAATTGTCGTCATGTTATGTATGCATAAATGTATAAAATGCCCGTCCATATAGGTACGGTGTGATAATAATAATAATAATAACGTGCATCCAAGCCTCCCGCGTCCGGGTTGTAAGTTGCCACTGTAGTGGTGTGTTTGCCCGTGCCATATAGGCACGGTGTAATATCATCAACATATACTCATCATAATGCATGTATAATAACTCAAGGATAGCTATACTTTATCGAGGTGACATAAGGTCGTGAACCCCCGATTCCATTATGGAACATTTATAAGTATTCTGCCTCACCTTGAAGTAAATAGTATATAAGTTGAGTGTATACAATAAATGACATCATTGGCGTTATAGGAACATCATATCATGAACTCTAGAATCTTTATACTTAACTCATCATCATCATTATGGAACTCATATTATATCTCTCATCTGATATGGCTATTCATGAGCATAGGCTATTAGTCTTCCAGAATGTTGGAGAATCATTAAAAGGAAGGAGAAGTCATGCTATAGGATTCATGCCATAGAAAGAAAGGACTAGCCTCATATACCTTTTACGTTTAACTAATCTATCGCTAGCTTGTTCTCCTGCGATGCACACGTTTCTACCTTCAAGAGAATTCGCATCAACATTAGTTAATCGACTATAAGAACGTGTTACAATTTCTAGGGAAAATTGGGAAGCATTTCCTTTGTTTATACCAATTTTCCCATATTCTATATCAACTCCCAATCATTCGTAACCATATTCACAATATAATAGGCAACAATCATCATTTATCTACATTATCCGCATTTCGCCATTTCACTCCAATCTCTCCATAATCATGGTCATAGTTCATTATTGCATCTTCTCACATATAATTCTTTTTCCATGTTCTAAACGTCATTCATAACATATTTACAATCACAACATACCAATATTCATAATTCACCCCAAACTACTACTCAACAATGACAGTATTCACTCATTTATGACCCATTTCCTATATCTTTATACAATACAAGTGTTTTTATCTTTCAACACCTTAAACAACCAAGAATGATCATAAAAATCACCTTATATGATGGATGAATAACCCTTGAGTGGAACTTCTCTTCTTGCACCAAAACCCTAACTCACTTCCCTTGAGTTTTCTTGGTGTAGATGAACTTTTGTTAGGTTTCATACACTTGATTTCGTGGTTTTGTGGTAGGTGACCATGGATTTCCCATGGTTTCTTGTGGATGAATAATGGAGAGTGTTCTAGAGGTTTCTTGAAGAGAGGAGAGTGGAAATGAGATGAAATAAATGAGAGAGGGGTCCTTATATTAAATCTTGAAATCTGTCCCGACCAAGATATACGGACCAACATACGGTTCGTACATTTTATATGGGTCGTATGTATGGCCGTATGTTTGGTCTAGTGAATGATTCAACTCTTGGCTAACTATATGGACTAACATACGGCCAGTACGATATTACGGCCAGTATGTTGGGCCGTATAATGCCTAGCTATTCCGATTTCGTTCTCGTCGACTCGTTTGATCTCCAATCCTTATGGAACTTTCTTGACACTTGTTTAACACCTCAATATAATTCTAAGGGACGTTATCACTCTTCTCTAAGACATCATTATGCCATCGTTAACTCGTCGCTCATAATTCTTACCCGACACGCAACATATCTTTTGCTTTCCTTAACAACCTTCTTCCCTTACGTCAAATGTCTTTGAATCTCGATTAGGATCGTTAAATGCTATTTCTTTCTTGTCACAACATCGTATATGTCGTGCCCTTCTCTAGCCTATTCACTGTACGTTAATGGGGAATTTTCCAAGGTGTAACACCAGACCTACGACACCTACTAAGGTACGTAGTTTTCTGGAGCTTGTAGGATATTAAAGGAGATTCGTAGAAACGTTTGCCTCGATTTCAACAACTTTAACAAGGCTAACTCAGAAGGCAGCTATGTTCCAGTGGACTGATGCTTGTGAGCAAAGCTTCTAGCTGCTGAAGGACAAGTTGACGATGGCTCCAGTTCTAGCTCTTCCTGAGGGACCAGATGGCTATGTTACCTATTGTGATGCTTCTGGTGTAGGACTAGGTTGTGTATTGATGCAATATGGTAGGGTTATATCCTATTCCTCCAGACAGCTCAGAAAGCACGAGAAAAATTATCCTACTCATGACCTGGAGTTGGCAGGAGTGATACATGCCTTGAAGATATGGAGGTATTATTTATATGGTGTTCATGTTGATATCTATACGAATCACAAGAGTCTCGAATATATTTGTAAGCAAAAAGAGCTGAATTTACGACAGAGACGGTGGCTAGAGTTACTAAAGGATTATGATGTTGATATTCTATATCATCCAGGGAAAGCAAATGATGTAGGAGATTCTCTTAGCTGTAAATCTATGGGCAGTTTGAAGATGTGCGGCCAGAAAAGAAGGAGATGGTTTGTGAGATTTACCAGCTAGTTAGCCTTGGAGTCCGTTTGGCTAATTCTGGAGATAATGGAGATTCTGTTCGAGAAATTGCTGAGTATTCTATCATAGAAGAGGTAAAGAGACATCAGTACGAGGACCTTATTCTGGCACAGTATAGAGATACAACTTTTCAAAATGAGAAGACCCCATTCGAGGTTACACCTGACAGGGTGCTACGGTATAGAGGCAGATTATGCGTACCTGATGTTGCCGGGCTACGACGGCTGGTTATGGGAGAGGCACGTTATGCCCGTTATTCTATTCATCCAGGGTCAACAAAGATGTATCATGACCTTATATGCTTATATTTTTGGGATGGCATGAAAAGGGACATAGCGGAGTTTGTTGCTTAGTGCCCGAATTGTCAACAGGTTATGGTCGAGCATCAGAAGCCTGGTGGATTATTGCAGGAGATAGAGATCCCAACTTGGAAATGGGAAGTAATTAATATGGACATCATTACTGGTTTACCTCGCACTCAGCGGAAGTATGACTCTATATGGGTTATTGTAGATAGGCTAACAAAATCAACCTATTTTTTTCGAGTCAGGACTACTTCTTCCGCAGAAGACTATGCAAGGTTATACATCAGGGAGATAGTGAGACTTCATGGGGTTCCCACATTTATTATATCAGACAGAGGAGCTCAATTTACAGCTAACTTCTGGAGGTCGTTCCAGAAGGGACTGGGGACACAAGTGAGTCTTAGAACAACATTTCACCCTCAGACCGATAGACAGGCTGAGCATACTCTTCAGACGCTAGAAGATATATTGCAAGCCTGTGTTATTGACTTCAGAGGTAGCTGGGATGATCACTTGACACTCATTGAGTTTTCCTATAATAATAGCTACCATTCGAGTTTCAGATTGGTGACTGGTTATTCCTGAAGGTATCACCGATGAAGGGTGTGATGAGATTTGGCAAGAAGGGGAAGCTCAGCCCGAGGTACATTGGGTCTTTTCAGATTATTCGTAGGGTAGGCAAGGTTGCTTATGAGTTGGACCTACCATCTGATTTGGAAGCGGTACATCCAGTCTTTCATGTATCAATGCTCTGTAAATGCATAGGATACCCCTCAAGAGTTGTGCCAGTAGAGGATATTTAGGTGAATGAACAATTATCATACGTGGAGACCCCCATGGTTGTATTAGACAGACAGGTCCGTCGGCTACGAACTAAGGATGTGGCTTTGGTTAAAGTACTCTGGAAGAATAATAATGTCGAGGAGATGACCTGGGAAGCGGAAGAGGAGATGAAGGCTAAGTACCCGCACTTTTTTCCATTGTCCCAGAAGGCCCAGGTTGAGACCCCATAACCCAGGTATTGAATTTTTCTATAGTCATTGTGATTGGTCGTGTGAGGCCATATATTGTATATTTTAAATATGTGGCCCTGTGTGGCATTATTTTGGGTTGCTGTAGAGGATGGTAGTGGTATAGTTACAGGGGAAACTCTGGAAAATTTTTGTAGAATTCCTGAGAATTTTAACATTCAAGGACGAATGTTTTTAAGGGGGGCAGAATGTTACACCTCGTAGTTTGGACGTTGAGTTCCGTAGGTGTCAACCGCTTAATTGTGAACACTGGAGTGATATGTGCCTATTTTACAGTTGTAAGGGTTATGATCATGTATGGGTAATATTGGAAGTATTGGAGGTCGAATGGGTGGAAGATGAAAAATGGGGCGAACTGGGTAGAATTACCCTTCGCGTTCGTGAGATGGCCTCACGTTCGCGATGGCCTTAGAAATCCCAAGCCTTCGCGTTCGCGAAGGTAAATTATTGAGTCGGTTTCCACTGACTTTGACCACCTATATAAAGGGGTAAAACCCCATTTTTCACCAGATTTTGTCCAAAAAAACTCAGAAATCAGAAGAGGAAGTGAGGGTATCAAAAAGTGAGTAATTTTCAAGTGGCAGAGTATTAGTTATGTTCGGATAGCGTGTAGTAGTGATTTGTAGTCTTGTTTTGCGGTCTATTCGGTTTGGATTCTAGGCGAACACTGAAGATCTTGTTATAGTCGTAAGAATAAGGTATGAATATCTCCTTGTTGATCTTGTTTTAGGTTTACTTATGGGAATAGAGCGATTAAATAGCTGTATAACGGAGTAGTTGGTTGAAAAATCGGATAAATATTATATGAGATGTCTTATGAAGTATGTTGATGTTAGTGATGATGTTATTGATATTGGTATTGTTGTTGTTGTTGTTGGTTGTTGGTAACTGTGATTTTGGGCTAGGGATATAAACCGGGAAGATGCTGCAGAAATTTTGGCAGATTCTAGGAAGAGTTGATTTAAAGGCTTAAGATAAGCACTTGATACGAGCCTAACAATAGTATATATTACTTTGATTGTAGATTTGCTAGTTCGAGAAGTATAAGTTTAGCGAATAGATAAGCTTCAAGGTATGTAAACCTATCCCTTATTTATTCTTTGGCTTGAATTACATAAAATGAGCAAACGACGAACACATATGACTCCAATGAACTGTAGTTCTCAGTAGTGCTTGACATGACAACTGTCTTTCGTTCCCCAAGTGTTGGTTCATTCTGTCTATTCTCTCGAGTTCTAAATGATGCTTCAGTTTGTACATGATTGCTCCTAATATTCTGTTCGTGCACACCTTCAATGCATTATTTCAC
Source organism: Lycium barbarum (assembly GCF_019175385.1). NCBI lineage: Eukaryota > Viridiplantae > Streptophyta > Magnoliopsida > Solanales > Solanaceae > Lycium > Lycium barbarum. Next base: position 35,512,331 of record NC_083342.1, on the reverse strand, counting down.
CGAGTCCCTCACTAGAGAGCCGGGTACGGTATATATTATATTTCACCGAGGGCCGGGTAAGGTATATATTCATATTTCGCCGAGTCCCTCACTAGAGGGCTGAGTACGGTATATATTATATTTCACCGAGTCCCATATTGGACCCAGTGTGGGAAGGTTCATTGGGGTCAGTGCCGATTGGGTTCAGACGTTTGCTATTCATGTGGTCGACCGGGCCATATTATGCGTGATTGCCCCTCAGTACATGGTAGAGGTAGGACCCAGCCATCAGGGTCGATAGCCGGATCTTCGGCATCTGTACGCCCTACGGGGCCAGGTTCACATGCGCCGGTTGGCCATGGTAGAGGCAGAGGGAGAGCTCGCAGTACTAGCGGTCCTCAGCACCATATCTATTCTTTGGCTGGACGCCAAGATCTTGAGTCTTCTCCTGACGTGGTCACAGGTATATTATCGATATTCTCTCATGATGTATATGCTTTGATTGATCCGGGCTCCACATTATCATATGTTACTCCTTATATTGCGGGTCAATTTATAGCTGAGCCGGAGTCGATCAAACCTTTTGAGGTGTCTACACCCGTGGGTGAATCGGTGATAGCTAGCCGAGTATATAGAGATTGTGTAGTTATGATTTGTGACCGTCGTACCATGATTGATTTACATGAGCTAGAAATGGTAGACTTTGATGTTATTATGGGCATGGATTGGTCGGCTTCTTGTTATGCCAACGTTGATTGCCGGATGAAGGTGGTTCGTTTCCAGTTTCCGGGAGAACCAGTGTTAGAATGGAAAGGAAATACGGCATCACCAAAAGGTAGGTTTATTTCCTATCTAAAGGCAAGGATAATGATCACAAAAGGGTGCATTTATCATCTAGTCTGAGTTCAAGATGTAGAAGCCGAGTCGTCGACTCTACAGTCAGTTCCAGTGGTGAATGAATTCCCGGATGTGTTCCCGGAAGATCTTCCAGGCCTTCCGCCCAAACAGGAGATTTATTTTACCATTGATGTGTTGCCAAGAACCACACCTATATCTATTCCTCCATATAGAATGGCACCCGCAGAATTGAAAGAGTTGAAGGAGCAATAAAAGGACTTGCTTGATAAAGGCTTCATTAGGCCTAGTTCATCCCCGTGGGGAGCGCCCGTATTGTTTGTCCGAAAGAAAGATGGCTCCCTGAGAATGTGCATTGATTATAGGCAATTGAATAAAGTAACGATTAAGAATAAATATCCTCTCCCAAGGATTGATGACTTGTTTGATCAATTGCAAGGCGCCAAATGGTTTTCAAAGATTGATTTGAGGTCCGGGTATCATCAAGTGAGAGTTAGGGAGAAAGATATCCCTAAGACAGCCTTCAAAATGAGATATGGTCATTTTGAATTCCGGGTGATTTCATTTGGGCTAACTAATGCGCCAGCGGTATTTATGGATTTGATGAATAATGTGTTCAGGTCCTTTCTGGACTTATTTGTAATCGTATTCATTGATGATATTTTGGTGTATTCTAGATCTGAAGCAGAACATGCGGATCATTTGCGTATTGTCCTTGGAGTTCTTCGAACTCGAGAATTGTTTGCAAAGTTTTCCAAATGTGAGTTCTAGTTGAACTCAGTGGCATTTTAGGGCATATTGTGGCAGCCGATGGTATTCGAATGGATAGTCAAAAGATTGAGGCCGTGAAGACTTGGCCAAGACCCATAACTACTACAGAGGTTCGTAGCTTTCTGGGCTTAGCAGGTTATTACAGGAGATTCGTTGAAGGTTTTTCCTCTATTTCTGCACCACTCACAAAGTTGACACAGAAATCAGCCAAGTTTCAATGGACAGATTCTTGTGAACGTAGTTTCCAAGAGTTAAAGGGTCGGTTGACTTCTGCCCCAGTTCTGACACTTCCAGAGGGATTGGAAGGATACGTTGTGTATTGCGACGCTTCAAGTGTTGGGCTAGGCTGTGTGTTGATGCAACATAGAAAAGTGATTGTGTATGCTTCAAGGCAATTGCAGAAACATGAGCAGAATTATCCTACCCATGACTTAGAATTGGCCGCGGTGGTCCATGCATTAAAGATATGGAGACATTACTTATGTGGTGTCCACATGGATATTTACACAGATTATAAGATTCTTCAATACATCTTCATGCAGAAAGAGTTGAATTTGCGGCAACGATGATGGCTAGAGTTGCTAAAAGACTATGATGTTGAGATCCTGTACCACCCCGGAAAGGCAAATGTGGTAGCTGATGCTCTTAGCTGTAGGTCGATGGGAAGTCTATGTGATGTACGACCGGAAAAGAAAGAGATGGCCCGTGAGCTTCAACAGTTAACTAGCCTAGGAGTCCGAGTAGTGGACTCAGGTAGCAGCGGAGCTACTATCCAGAATACAGCAGTCTCGTCGCTAGTAGCAGAAGTGAAAGAGCGACAATGTGAGGATCCTATGCTAATGCAGTACAGAAATACACTCCCCCAGGAAAAGGAGTCATCATTTGACATTTCAGGAGACGGAGTTCTCCGATGTAGAGGAAGATTATGTGTTCCCGATGTGGCAAGTTTACGCCACCAGATTTTGAGAGAAGCTCATAGTTCCCGTTATTCTGTTCACCCCGGAGCGATGAAGATGTATCATAATCTTAAGTCTATATATTGGTGGAATGGGATGAAGAAAGATATAGCGGAATTCGTAGTTCAGTGTCCTAATTGCCAACAAGTGAAGATTGAACACCAAAAGTCGGGTGGATTGTTGCAAGCTATAGAAATCCCAACTTGGAAGTGGAAAGTGATTAACAAGGATTTAATTTCAGGCTTAACCCGTTCTCGACGTATGTATGATTCCATATGGGTGATTGTGGATAGACTCACCAAGTCAGCTCATTTCTTACCGGTCAGGACGACCTATGAGGCAGAAGATTATGCGAAGCTTTATCTTAAAGAGATTGTAAAACTCCATGGCGTCCCAGTATCTATTATCTCCGATAGAGGGACGCAGTTTACAGCTAAGTTTTGGAGGTCTTTCCAAGAGGGTTTAGGGACCCGAGTTAGCCTTAGCACGACATTTCATCCCCAGACCGATGGACAAGTTGAACGTACTATTCAGACTCTTGAGGATATGTTACGAGCATGTATGATAGATTTTGGAGGAAATTGGGATGATCATTTGCCACTCATTGAATTTGCTTACAATAATAGTTATCATTCCAGCATTCAAATGGCACCATATGAAGCTTTATATGGGCGAAAGTATAGATCCCCAATTGGGTGGTTTGAAACCGGAGAAACTAAATTGATAGGGCCAGACTTGGTCCAGCAAGCTATACAGAAAGTCAAGCTTATACAAGATCGGTTGTTAGCAGCCCAAAGTCGTCAGAAGTCCTATGAGGATAATCGTCGAAGAGACTTGGAGTTCAAAGTAAAGGATTGGGTATTCTTGAAAGTGTCGCCAATGAAAGGCGTTATGAGATTTGGCAAAAAGGGGAAGCTTAGTCCCCGGTATATTGGACCATATGAGATTGTGCGCAAAATAGGCAAAGTGGCCTATGAGTTAGATCTACCTCCGGAATTGGAGTCAGTCCATCCAGTATTTCATGTCTCGATGCTTCGAAAATGCGTTGGAGATCCCACTAGGATCGTCCCAGTAAATGATGTGCAAGTGACAGAGAAATTGACTTATGAAGAGGTACCCATTGCCATATTAGACAGGCAAGTACGGAGGCTTAGAAACAAAGAGGTGGCCTCGGTTAAGGTTCTATGGAGAAGCAGTAAACGAGAGGAGATGACATGGGAAGCAGAAGAAAGTATGCGATCCAAATACCCATATTTATTTCAGCCCTTGGAAGAAGCCCAAGATGAGATGTCAAGATCATAAGGTATGTATATTTTCCTTTTATGCTTTTGGGTCATGTGTGGCAAAAATTTTATGTTGTTATGTTGTGGCCCTGTGTGGCATCGATATTATGGGTTGTTGTGGCAGGATGGTAGCGCCATATTATAATGAAAACTCTGGAGAAATGTTTGTAGAATTCCCGAGCACTTTAACATTCGGGGACGAATGTTCTTAAGGGGGGAAGAATGTTACACCTCAGAAAAAAATTTCGTTGGTACGTAAGTGAACGAACTAGTAATAAGTATGAGTGCATGATGTCCATGAGCAAGAAGCGGCATTTGATGACCTTAGGCGAGATTTCGAAGGTATCCGATGTGAGATGAGAAAGTTGGCTAAATTAAGATGAGATATAAGGTGAGCAATGCATGTCCATGGACATGGGTGATTAAAATATGAAGTCTAAGAAATATGGGAAATTGCAGAATTGCAACTGCCCAGTTGTCGTAAAGTGCTAGGACGGACCGTAAACTGGTATACGGTCCGTAAACTAGCAGGTCGTAAACTGCCATGCAAGGCTTTAACTTTCTGCCAGTCGAGAAATGGTAAAATACGACCTGGAGGACGGACCGTAAAGTGATTTACGGCCCGTAAACCATGGTCGTAAATCACCATGCAAGCAGCCAAAGCTTCTGGTTCTAGAAATGGTTAAAGACGATCGCGAGGGACGGTCCGTAAACTGCAATATGGGTCGTAAACCATGATGGACGACTACTGTTCACCTCAGCACAAATTTTTGCAAGTCATTAAATAAAGGGACCAACACTTGTTTTATTTCATTACAACATTACACCACTTCTCTCTAAAACCTCTCTACAATTATTATACAAGTTTTCAAGGATATTTGAGGATCAACAACATAAAACAAGGTGAATCAAGAGTAAGAACATCATCAAAGATCATCTAGGTCAAGAAATCCAAATGGAGAAAAACTAGGGTTTTTCTCAAAGTGGAGTATTATTAACCAAAACTTGTTCCTACAACTTCTAAGGTAAGATTTATGATTTTTACATGATGTTTAAGGTATTTAAGAGTTGAAATACATGGATTGTATAAAATATGGTCAAGTAGGTCATGAATGATGAATAGTGATATTATGAGGAATAGTTTGAATTGAATCATGAATGTTGTTGTGTTGTGATATGAATGTATTATAAATGGTACTAAGATCATGAACTAGACACTTTAGACGAATGGACGAAGTTGGATGTTATGACCATGAATATGGGTGAATTAGAGGCAAATTAAGGAATCTAGATAATGTGGATAATGTGAATGACTAATGGCCATTGTTATGATATTAATGAAGGTATAGACGCTAGCATTGGAAGGAAGTGTGCAAGTGTAGAATAGTCCGACGAAATGGTATGTAAGGCTAACCCTTCTTTCATAAGGCATGGTTCCTTGGCCAAACTCTTAAATCCTCTATATGAGTATGTTGTATTCAAATGATTGACACTCCGAGCTCATAAGCTCACGATCCTCGATATGTGCTACGATTGTACTACGCACCCTATATGACGAGTAAGCATAAGATATAGATGTAGCGAAAATGATGATGATAGTAATGACGATGATAATAGTAATGATGCTAAAGGTGCCTACGGGCTATTATACTTACATGTGCCTATGAAGGGCTATAAAGACACCCAGAGCTTATAACGCCGGGTAGAATATATGTATATGATTATGTATATAGTATGTATACGATTACGAAACGCGCGCACACCTCTGTAGATGGTACGGATAACCCTGAATCCTTGGTAGGGCCAGGAATGAGTAACCTTGAGCCTTGGTTGGCCAAGTATGTGTGAAACACCGATCCTATGAGGTCGGGTATGCTATGTAAATGCTATGTATATGAAATAAATATGTATATAATATGAATATGAATGTGATAAGACTATGTATAAGAATACGAATAAGGACATGTATACGAATGTGAGCACAAGTATGGTACGTGTACTATTATGGAATACGGATGATGACGTAGGTGTACAAATATGTATGAAAAATGGAAATTCCTACGAAAGGCAGGTAAGTGCTATGACGATGATATTATTGTCTCCCCCTCCTATACTATTTCATATGTTGTTCATTATGCTTATATATCGATGTTGATCATGCTTTACATACTCAGTACATTCTTCGTACTGACGTCCTTTTGTTTGTGGACGCTACGTCATGCCCACAGGTGCGCAGGGAGACAGACTTGATCCATTGCTGCTTATTCAGAGATTGCATAGCAGAGCTCCGTTTCTTTCGGAGCTGTAGCTTTTTGGTACTTATTCTTTTGTGTATATAATTATGGGCATAGCGGGGTCATGTCCCGCTCATGTGATATGTTATACTCTTAGAAGCTCGTAGTCACGTGTATATGGTTAGATATGTCCGGCCTTGTCGGCCTATATTTTGTATGTCATTTTGTTGGCCTCATCGGCCCATGTACATTGTTGTGGCACAGATGCCGATGATGATTAAAGACGTTGTCGTCCAGGGGGACTAGTATGATTTATGCTTAGAGATGTATGATTAATGATGTGGCTCACCTAGATGCAAGCATAAGTGTATGCTAAGGGGTGCCCGGGTGGGCTAGCACCGGGTGCTCGTCGCGGCCCCCTTGTCGGGTCGTGACAATGCTACCCAAATTTTTGTAAGTGAATTGCTAGCTTGGAATCGGATTCCTAAACACCTATAGCTAATGTTTGCTATCTTCTGACGTTGTTATATATTTTCGGAAAGTCGAGACGTAAATTCGGATTAGCCTAGGAAGCGGACAAGGTATGTAAGGCTTACCCTTTCTTTCTTTTGGCATGTCCTAGAACTAAGTAAGGTATGACATACACTTTGGGGTAACTCCATTCCTTAATTCCGAGCTAGTTTATGATTCTTATTCACTTCTTGACATAAGCATGCTTAGTATGGTCGAGCTTATTGTATGATTGAATAACGAGTAAAGCATAAAGAGTTTCTGTTCCTAAAAGGGTCCTATAAGGATTAATGCCCTTAACTTTCATATGCTAACTCGGATTGTTTTGAAACGTTCATAAGGGTTTCTATAATGAATAACGTCCATAACTTTCTTATGCTAACTCGGATTGACTCGAAACGTGTTTATGATCTTTCCATTGTCAATTAGTGTACTTATCTATCGAGTCTTAAGAATTGATTTATATGCATATAGTTTCTCACTACTCTGCTCGTGCATGCCTCAATGTATCTTTCACTGAGTCCCGGGCCAGGATACGTTCTCGTGTGCACTCATCTGCATTGTTCACCGAGTCCCTCACTAGAGGGACGGGTACGGTATATGTACATATGATGATGACATGATGATATGATGATACGGGGATGGCGGCTAGGAGGGCATATGATGACTCTATTCACCGAGTCCCTCACTAGAGGGCCGGGTACGGTATATATATGATATATGATGTTGACATGCATGACTTTGATCACCGAGTCCCTCACTAGAGGGCCGGGTATGATATATACATACATGATGATATGATAGTATGCTGACATGATGACATGATTTTATCCACCGAGTCCCATAATGGGTCGGGTACGGTATATGATAATGATATGCATGATTTATGTTTCAAAGGCAAGATTTTTGGTATTCTGAACATTGTACTTGTTCCTGTACTCCTTATATCAGTTATGATCCTTTTTACTGTGATTCATGCCTTACATGCTCAGTACATATTCCGTACGGACCCCCTTCCTTCGGGGGCAGCATTTCATGCCACACAGGTGTATACAGATGAGTAGAGGACATTGCTAGAAGATGATCCAGCTGGATTGGCGAGCTCCATTTCCTTCTGGAGTGTTGCCGAGTTAGAGTGTTCATGATTATGGTATCTTGATTGATGTTAGAGACTTTGCAGACAGAGTCACGTATATAGCATGTCAGTCTTGTAAGCGGCTCTGCAAGCCGACGTACCATTAGGCTTTATGTTACAAATTCCATATGATTACATATTTTACTTGATTTGAGAACGACAAAAAGAATGGTTTTGACTAGTTTTCATTATGCATTTCATCTCGTAACTTAAGAGTCCAGTGAGGTTATGAACATAACGAGAGTTAAAGGGGTTCGCTCGGCTCTGATTATGGGGTCGGGTGCCTATCATGCCCTATCAAGATTAGGGTGTGACAGAATCAAGTCTGTCTCCCTGGCTACCTGCGGGCATGACGCAGCGTGCACAAACAAAAGGACGTCAGTACGAAGAATGTACTGAGTATGTAAAGCATGATCCATATCAATATAGAAGCATAATAAGAAACATGAGAAACAGCATACGACGGGAGATAGTAGAATCATCGTCATAAGCACTTACTTGCTTTTCATAGGGACTTTCCATTTTTGATGCGAGGTTATGTACATACATCGGTATTTGTATCCATAATCGTATTCATATGCCTATTCTTATTAATATTTGTATCATGTCCGTACTCACACTCATATCTATATCATATACATATACATATCAAGTACATACCCATATCATATACATATTTATATCATATACATACCTGGCCAACCAAGGCTTCAGGGTTACACATACCTGGCCCTACCAAGGCTTCAGGGTTACACATACGTGGCCCTACCAACGTTTCAGGGTTATCCGTACCCAACTGCAGAGGTGTGCACGTGTTACATAAATATATACATATTCTACCCGGCCTTATAAGCTCGGGGTTCCATAATAATCATACATAGATACATATACATAATAGCTCATAAGCATCTTTAGAATCATTACCATTTTCATCATCGTCATTATCGTTATCACTATCATCGTTGTTCGTTACATCTATCCTTATAGGATTACTCGTCATATGAGGAAATTAGTACAATCATAACATATCGAGAATCATAAGCTTAGTAGCTTTTGAAGATAGAGTCATTTGGAGGACATCATAGTCTTATAGAAAATTTAGATGATTGGCCAAAGAACCATGCCTTATGAAAGAAGGGTTAGGCTTACATACCTTTCCGTTCAACTATTTTACCACTTGCGCGTTCTCCTTCAACGCTCACGTTTCTACCTTCATTAAAGTTATACTATCATTAGAAATCGATAGCTAGCATACAGGACTAAAACTAGAGAAAATCGGACAGCATCTCCTTTATTTATACGACATTCCTCCATATCGTATATCAACTCCCAAACGTCAATAATACATTCACAATATCATAATAATAGTCTTTATTTATCCACATTATCTATATTTCTCAATTCACTCCCAATCACCCATATCTATGGTCATAACACACGACTATGTTCATTCATATAAATTGCCTATCCCGTGTTCTTAACAACATTTATGACATATCCATATCAAAACACATCAAGAATCATGACTCAATTCAAGCTATTACTCAAAATGGCACTATTTCCACATTCATGACCCATTTTTCTATATCCTTCTACAATCCAAGTTTTTCTACTTTCAAATACCTTAAATAACATGGAAATACCATAAATCTTACCTTAGATGTTGTAGGAACAAGCTTTGGGTGGAAATACTTCACTTGAGCCAAAACCCTAGTTCATCTCCAATGAGATTTCTTGACTTGGATGATCTTTAATGGGTTTCTTACACTTGATTCACTTAGTTTGATGTTGTTGATCACTAATATCCCTTGAATTCTTGTGGGAGAAGTGTAGAGAGATGTTTTAGAGAGAAGGGGTGTGATAGGGAAATGAAATGAAATGAAACTTGGATCCCTTATTAAATACACCAAATCTGTCGCGACCAGTTCTACGGACCAACATACGGTTCGTATAATTTATACTGACCGTATGTATGGCCGTATATTTGGTCCAGGGAGGGGTGACAATCTGGGCTGATTGTACGGTCCAAAATACGGTCCGTATGTTTTATACGGCTAGTATGTTTGGCCGTATAATCCCCAGTTTCCCGAAGTTCGTTTTCGTCGACTCGTTTGATCTTCAATCCTCATGGAACCTTCTTAGCACTTGTTTATCACCTCATTAACAATCTAAGGGACGTTATAACTCTTCTCCAAAGCATTATTAAATCCTCGTTAACTTGTTACTCGTAATTTCTTTTCGACACTTATCGTAAGCCTTGCCTTCTCTTGGCAAACTTTCTTCCCTTATCTCTAACGTCTTTGAAATCTTAACTAGGGTCATCAAATATGATTCCTTACTTATCGAGATACCATATACTTCGTGCTCTTCGTTAGTCTATTCACTGTGCATCAACGGATTTTTTTTGAGGTGTAACAGATAATGATAATGACGATAATGGCGATGATAATAATGATGACGATGATAATAATAATGATGTTAAAGATGCTTACGAGCTATTATGTATATGTGTCTATGTATGACTATTATGCAACCCCGAGCATATAAGGCCGGGTAGAATATATATTTATGTAATGCGCGCGCACCTCTGTAGGTGGGTACGGATAACCCTAAAGTCTTGGTACGGTCAGTTATGTGTAACCCTGAAGCCTTGGTTAGCCAGGTATGTATGATAACCGAGCCTAGCCATGGTCGGGTACTTGAAACACTGAACCTTCGTGGTCGAGTATGCTATGTAAATGCTATGTATATGATGTGGATATGTATATGATATAGATATGAGTATGAATACGAATATGATACGAATACGAATAAGAATATGTATATGAATACGACTATGGATACGAAATGTAAATGAGCACGGATATGAGTACGGATATGAATACGGACGTATGTACACAATTTCACATTAGCAATGGAAAGCCCCTATGAAAAGCAAGTGCTTATGGCGATGATACTCCTATCTCCTATCTTATGATATTTCATATGTTGCTTATTGTGCTTCTATAATGATATTTATCATGCTTTACATACTCAGCACATTCTTCGTACTGACGTCCTTTTGTTTGTGGACGCTGCGTCGTACCCGCAGGTGGCCAGGGAGACAGGCTTGATCCATAGCTTTATTTCTCAGAGACTACATAGCGGAGCTCCATTTCCTTCGGAGCTAATGCTTTGGTACTTATTCTTTTGTGTATATATTCATGGGCATAGCGGGGTCCAGTCCCGCCTATATGATATGACATACTCTCCTTACAGGATCGTAGGCATGTGTATATAGTTAGACGTGTTTGGCCTTGTCGGCCTATATTTTGGATGTCATTTTGTTAGGCTCGTCGGCTTATGTACATTGTTATGGGAATTTTTATTAATAGAGATATGTCTATTTGTATTGTTGGCCAATGGAAATCGTATGATCGATGAATAGAAAGTATGATTTAATATGTGGCTCACCTAGAGGTAAATGTGAAAGTATGAAAAGAGGAGCCCGGGTGGGTTAGCACCGGGTGCCCGTCGTGGCCCTCCGGTTGAGTCCTGACAAGAGTGGTATCAGAGCAGTTCTGTCCTAGGGTCTGTCTACGAGCCGTGTCTAGTAGAGTCTTGGTTATGGATGTGTTGCACGCCACAGTTATAAACAAGGGTTGCGGGCATTTTAGGAATGAATGACCTTATTTCTTCATAAGATCATGCGATAGAGCTATGACATAAGAACTTCCTTTTTCCTTAACGGTGTGTTATGTATTTCAGAAATGCCTGTAAAGAGAAAGGCTACGGCAGCCCAAAAGGGCAAGACAGTGGCAGAAAATCGGGCTGAGAGCACCGCTAGCAGTTGTAGAGGAAAGTGAGTCCCAGAATGCGGCTCAATCTCAGTCCTCCCAGTCAGTGCCTGTTTCTGAGGAGCGTGAGGGAGCCTCAGCCCCTGCTCCAGCACCTCCGGCTCCTCCACCGGATGCTTCAGGCCAAGATGTAAAAGGGGCCATTCATTTGCTTACTCAATTTGTTGCTGCCCAGACTCAGCGGCAAAGTACAGGGCAAGGTGATAGGCTGTTAGTGCAAGGGCCCGTGACTTCATTAGCTTGAACACTCTGGAATTCTTTGGATCAAAGTCGGATGAGGACCCTCAGAATTTTATTGATGGAATATTGAGGATGCTTCGGTTGATACATGCTTCGGAAACTGAATTGGTAAAGTTAGCGTCCTATAGATTGAGGGATGTTGCAGTTCATTGGTACACAGTTTGGATGGTTTCACGGGGAGCCAATGCGCCTCTCCCGAAATGGCAAGAATTTGTTGATGCTTTCCTCCGACATTATTTGCCTCCAGAGGTTCGGCGAGCTAGAGCCGGTAAGTTCTTGAATTTGAGGCAAGCAAGCATGAGTGCTTTAGAGTATAGTCTCCGCTTCAATTCTTTGGCTAGGTATGCTTCGGCCATGGTAGCGGATATAGGTGGCCGAGTGCACCGATTTGTGAAAGGCCTAGGGCCACATTTAATGGATAGGTTCTTGACGGCGTCCCTTCAGGACAATATGGATATTTCAAGCATTCAGGCCGATGCTCAAAATTTAGAAGAAATCCTACAACAGCAAAGGAGTGAGCGTGAGCATGATAGGGGACATAGCAAGAGCGCTAGATCTTCGGGTGCGATGAGTGAGCATAGAGGAGGGCACAAACAACAATTTTCTAGGTGTTCAGGACATTCTATGACTAGTGCGCCTCCACAGTCTTCAGGCCAGAGATTTCATAGGTCCACTCATTCCGAGCCGAGTCAGAGCTTTTCGGGGTCTTAGTTCAGAGGTGACTCAGGTCAGGCGAGGCCACCTGTGCCACGATGGTCCTAGTGTGGGAAGTTACATTGGGGTCCATGCCGATTAGGTTCAGAGGTTTGCTATTCATGTGGTCGGCTAGGCCATATTATGCGTGATTGCCCCTCAGTTGGTGGTACAGGTAGGACCCAGCCTTCAGGGTCGGTAGCCGGATCTTCATCGTCTATACGCCTTATGGGGCCGGGTTCACATGCGCCGGTCGGCCATGGTAGAGGCAGAGGGAGAGTCCCCAGTTCTAGCGGTCCTCAGTACCGTATTTATGCTTTGGCTGGACGCCAAGATCTTGAGTCTTCTCCTGATGTGGTCACAGGTATATTATCAGTATTTTCTCATGATGTATATGTTTTGATAGATCTGGGCTCCACATTGTCATATGTTACTGTCACACCCTAATCTTGATAGGGCATGATGGGCACCCGACTCTCATCAGAGTCGAGCGAACCCTTTAAACGCTCGCTTTACCAAAATCTGTCATTTCAAAAACTTTTAAAACATGGAACTTTTCCGAATAGAGGTCATTATCTTTATACAGATTATGAAAAACTTTCAATCAATTTCGTACTTTTTACCAACTAAAATCATATGAAAATATATACTCTTATAACATCTACAAATGATTCGCACTTCTCGACGCCCTATCCACAGGACATTGTCTGTAAAGTCTCTAACATATACAAAATACCATGACATAAGTACTTTGACCCGACAACACTCCGAACTGAGATGGAGCTCGCCAATCCCGCTGGAACACCTTTAGCAAAGTCTTCTACTCATCTGGGTGTACCTGCGTGGCATGAAATGCAGCCCCCGAAGAAAGAGGGTCAGTACGGAATATGTACTGAATATGTAAAGCATCACTGAATCATAAACAAGGAAAGGCGTAACAGTAAACCAGTTTAGAGGTAACCCGGAGTAACCTGGAATAGCATTTTGAACCATGCCATGTAGTGCCTTACACAAATTCTAGCACACAATATAAGTACAGCATACCCAAATTCTAGAATACACAATGTGAATATAGTATCATAATAGTCCCTTCGGACGACCGCTTCCGGCAAAGTAACAATGATGGCCCCTTCGGGCATGCCGCCGGCATAATAATGCTAGTCCTGGCCCCTTCGGGTATGCCGGTTCCGACATAACAATTCGCGCAATGACCAAAACAACCCAACCAATGCACAATACCACCCGAAACCTCCCAAATGCAACAAGAACAATAACGACACATTTTCTTCCTTCAAATTCATGAATTACACCAACAATCCACACACTAACAACATTGTTTTCTATAATTACAAGAAAACTATATTCAAATCACATTAACTTTTAAAGTAACTCTCCAACCAATACAACTTCACTAGAATCATTAAACTTTCTTTCTCAACATAGAATCCACAACAACAACAATCAAAACACTAGATAAAATAATTGACTCATCTTCCTACACAACACACATATACACGGCCACAACCAACATCCATATTTTCATGAATTTCACCCATTTTCTACATACTACAACATACACAACCATCCATACTATATAAAAGAAGATTAAATCTTACCTTTTTCCCTTAACTTCTCACTTGGCTTTGGTTGTGAACTTGCAACAAGGAGGGATCTTCTTGCTCTAACAATTATACCACGTTAAAGAGGACCTTCAAATTAGTAGGAATGCTAGGAGAAAATAATTTTTGATCAAGATTTTCAAGGGGTCAATATTTGCATAGCTTGGCCGAATATGGCCTTCTTGTTTTGCCTTCTCCAAGCTTCTTGAATTCTCTCTAAGGATGAAGATGAAAAATGAGCAAATGGGTCATCTTTATTCACTTTTATTTAACTCCCATGTGGGCTTTAGCCCACCCAACTTGGACGGCCCACTTGGCCTTTTCAAGACCATTATATTTTTATATTTTTTTTGTTTTGGAATCCATGAAAAATTATTTTCCAAATTTCAAATTTGCCCTTAGCCTTCCTCCATATTTTCTATGAGCCATCTTGCGAATTCCCCTTTTTGCCCCTAGCCTTTCTTAATATTTCCGCATCAATAATTTTCACAACCTACTTGTGTGTTAAACAAGATCAAAAATATGGCCTTGCCCTTAACTTCCCGCAATTACCTTGAATTATCCAAATACGCAAAATACGAGATATAACAGTTACTCCATATATTACGGGTTGGTTTAGAGTCAAACCGGAGTCGATCAAACCTTTTGAGGTGTCTACACCCGTTGGTGAATTGGCAATAGCTAGCCACGTATATAGAAACTGCATAGTACTGATTTGTTACCATCATACTATGATTGACTTGCATGAATTAAAAATGGTGGATTTCGATGTTATTATGGGCTTGGATTGTGCCACGACCCAACCCCGTGGGCCGTGACTAGTGCCCGAGCTGGACACCCATACACACCCACTTACCAGAACCGGCATACAAATGGCAAATCCAGATTCGGCGTACACTTACTTATACAGATGCAAAGGTCAGACGTCGTCTTAAGCGGTCACATATAACAAATGTATCACATAGAAGCCGGCAAGGCTGTCGTAAAGCACATCGCCCCAAACATATACATACATACACGTACATACAAACCGTTAAGGCTGTCATAGCAAATGGAACCGCTTAGACGCAAGCCACACAGACATAACTAAACAATAACGACCCATGACCCACATACATGTTTACAGGCCTCTAACAAAGAAAACAGAATCATATGACGGGACAGGGCCCCGCCGTACCCCTGAATATATACATACATATATACAACGGAAGAGTCTGTACCGAAATGCAGGCTCCAGAACAAGAGAGCACTCCGAAGCAGCAGAATAGATGGCCTAAGCTATCGGGTCACTCACATGAACGTCTGTACCTGCGGGCAGGAAACGCAGCCCCCGAAGAAGAGGGGGTCAGTACGGAATATGTACTGAGTATGTAAGGAATGAAGTACAATATAGAGGATCATAACTAAAATAGAACTCACCAGAACACGTATGACTGTTAGAAAACATCAATACACTTGCCTTTTCAAATGAAAATCATGCATGTCATCATCATATATCATATATACATATAACGTGCCCCGGCCCTCTGGTGAGGGACGCGGTAAAATCATATATGTCATCATCATATATCATATGTACATATAACGTGCCCCGGCCCTCTAGTGAGGGACGCGGTGAATAAAATCATGTATCATATATGCATGAACGTGCCCCGGCCCTCTAGTGAGGGAAGCGGTGAATAGAGTCATCATATGCCATCCTGGCCACCACCCCGTCATCATATCATATATATATATATATATATATATATATATATATATATATATATATATATACATATAACATGCCCCGGCCCTCTAGTGAGGGACGCGGTGAACAATGCAATGGAGTACGCACGAGAATATACCCTGGCCCGGGACGCAGTGGAGGATACATTAAGGCATGCACGAGCAGAGTCGTGAGAAACTATATGCATATAAAACAAATTTCAAGACTCGATGGATAAGTATATAGATCGACACTTGAGGTTCATAAACACGTTTCAAGTCAATCCGAGTTAGTATACGAAAGTTAGGGACATTTTACTACATAAACCTCTTTGAACATTTCAGAAGCTGTTTTTGGAAAATCGAAACAATAGTCATATCAAATGCCTCTCGAATATCGTTATGGATCAAATCAAAATAGAACTTTCGAAACCATACGCACATATCAAGACATAGCAAAACAGTTTTTCGGAAGTCAAGAACATTAGCCATCCTAGTGGCTCTAAGAATATGAGTGTCTTTGAAATCATACATATACTTTGTCTGTTTGTTTCACAAAGATCATGCCAAAAGAAAGAAAGGGTAAGCCTTACGTACCTTGCCCGCTTCCAACGCTAATCCGAACTTAAGTCTTTGGCTTCGCAAGATCTACAATAATATTAGTGTATACCAAACATTAGCTATAGATACTTAGAAGTCCAATCCTCAACCAACACTTTATTTATAGAAATTTTGGCAGCATTTCCCCATTAAATACAACTATCCCCGAGAATCCAACTCGGCCAAATCATCAACAAAAAATCCGAGAATTCAACTCGGCCAAATTATCAACAACAATATCAACAGTCATTCTAACAATATCAACAATTAATTCAAAACGCATTCCAACGTTAACAACTTCTTTCTACAAATTTCGACGGCGTTTCATTTATGTTCAATTCATAATTGCTTACATATTCAAGTACTAATCCGAAACCATTCAAACAATATTCAATAACACTTCAAACAGTCCGCACAATATTCAAAATAATCTAACCAATATGCCATTCCACCCAAAACCTTCCAAATGCAACAAGAACAATAATAACACATTTCCTTCCTTCAAGTTCATGAACTACACCAACAATTCACACACTAACAACATTGTTTTCCATAAATACAAGAAATGGTTTTAACATCACATTTGCTTCTAAGCAACTCTCCAACACTTACAACTTAAACTAGAATCATTAAACTATTATTTTCATCATAGATTCCATTACGACAACAACCAAAATGCTATGAAAATTGATTCATTCTCTTCCACACCACACCAAACCTACATGGCCACACACTACATATACACGGCCACACATAGCATCCATATTTTAATGAATTTCATCCACTTTTACATACTACAACATACACAACCATTCATAACATATAAAAAGAAGACTAATTCTAACCTTTTTCCCTTAACTTCTCACTTGGCTAGGGGTATGAACTTGCAACAAAGAGTGGTCTACTTGCTCCAACGATTATCCCACGTTAAAGAGGACCTTCAAATTAGTAGGAACGCTAGAGGAAAATAATTTTTTTGATCAAGATTGAAATCTTCAAATTTTTCTCTCTATGGCCGAATATGGCCCTTTTGTTTTTCCTCTCCAAGTTTCATGAAAATTCTTAAGGATGAAGATAAGAATATGACTATTAAGTCATATTTATACACATGTACAATTTATCTATGTGGGCCAAAGCCCACCCCAACTTGGCCGGTCACTTGGCCCATTTATTGAAGCCCACTTTTTTTTTTTTTTGTAATTCATGAAAAATTATTTTCCTAATCCCAAATTTTCCCTTAGCCTTCCTCAATATTACCATGAGCCACCTTGTGAATTTCCATGTTTTCCCCTAGCCTTCCTTAATATTCCATACTAATAGTACTTACAAGCAACTTGTGCATTAAGACAAAACCGGAAAATAGCCTTATCGTGGTTAGCTCGGAATATCCCAATGTACAAAATACGGGATATAACAGATTGGTTGGCTTATTGCTATGCTAATTTTTATTGTAGAATGAAAATGGTTCGCTTTCAATTTCCAGGAGAACCAGTTAGAGAATTGAAAGGAAATTCTGCGTCACCAAAAGGTAGGTTTATTTCCTGTCTAAAGGCAACGAAAATGATCGCAAAAAGGTTACATTTATCATCTAGTGCGGGTTTATGATGTAGAGGCTGAATCCCCAACTCTTCAGTCAGTTCCCGTAGTGAATGAGTTTCCGGATGTGTTCCTGGAAGAGCTTCCAGGCCTCCCTCCCGAGCAAGAGATTGATTTTGCTATTGATGTGTTGCCAGACAATAAGCCTATATCTATTCCTCCTTATAGAATGGCTCCCGCAGAATTGAAAGAGTTGAAGGAGCAATTGAAATATTTGCCTGAGAAAGGCTTTATTAGGCCTAGTTCATCCCCGTGGGGAGCACCCGTATTCTTTGTCCAAAAGAAAGATAGCTCCTTGCGAATGTGCATTGACTATCGACAATTAAATAAGGTGACGATTAATAATAAATATCCTCTTCCGAGGATTGATGACTTGTTTGATCAATTTCAAGGTGCCAAATGGTTTCCCAAGATAGATTTGAGGTCCGGGTATCATCAAGTGAGAGTTAGGGAGAAAGATATCAATAAGACAGCCTTCAGAACAAGATATGGCCATTTTGAGTTCTGGGTAATGTCATTTGGGCTAACCAATGCGCCGGCAGTATTTATGGATTTGATGAACAATGTGTTCAGGCCCTTCCTAGATCTATTTGTGATCGTATTCATCGATGACATCTTGGTGTGTTCAAGATCTGAGGCAGAACACGAGGATCATTTGTGTACTGTCCTTAGAGTTCTTCAGACTCGAGAGTTCTTTGCCAAATTTTCTAAGTGTGAGTTCTGGTTGAATTCAGTGACATTTTTGGGGCACATTGTTGTAGCCGATGGTATTCGGGTAGATATCCAAAAGATTGAGGCCGTGAAGACTTGGCCAAGGCCCACAACTTTTACAGAGGTTCGTAGCTTTCTGGGCTTAGCAGGTTATTACAGGAGATTTGTAGAAGGATTTTCTTCTATTTATGCACCACTCATAAAGCTGACCCAAAAATCAGGTAAGTTTCAATGGACAGATGCTTGTGAACGTAGTTTCCAAGAGTTGAAAGATAGGTTGACTTCTGCCCCAGTCCTGACACTTCCAGAGGGATTGGAAGGATATGTTGTTTATTGTGATGCTTCAGGCATTGGGCTAGGCTATGTGTTAAATGCAACATGGTAAGGTGATTGCGTATGCTTCAAGGCAATTACGGAAACATTAGAAAAATTATCCAACCCATGATCTAGAATTGGCTGCAGTAATTCATGCATTAAAGATGTGGAGACATTATTTATATGGTGTCCATGTGGATATTTATATAGATCATAAGAGCCTTCAGTATATCTTCAAGCAGAAAGAGTTGAATTTGCGGCAACGACGATGGTTGGAATTGCTAAAAGATTATGATGTCGATGTCCTATACCACCCTGGAAAGGCAAATGTTGTGGCTGATGCTCTTAGTCGTAGATCCATGGGAAGTTTGTGTGATGTACGACCAGAGAAAAGAGAAATGGCTCGTGAGCTCCAGTAGTTAGCTAGCCGAGGAGTTCTAGTAGTGGACTCAGGTAGTAGGGGAACTACCATTCAGAATTCAGCTGTCTCGTCGCTAGTAGTGGAAGCGAAAGAGCGGAAATACGAAGATTCCGTGCTAATTCATTACAGAGATATACTCCCTCAGAAGGAGGAGTCATCATTTGAGGTTGCAGGAGACGGAGTTCTCCGATGCCGAGGTAGATTATGTGTTCCTGATGTGGCAGGTTTACGCCACAAAATATTAAGAGAATCTCATTGTTCCCGTTATTCTGTCCACCCCGGAGCAACGAAAATGTACCGTGATCTTAAATCTATATATTGGTGGAATGGGATGAAGAAAGAAGTGGCACAATTCGTAGCTCAATGTGCCAACTGTTAACAAGTGAAAATCTAGCACCAAAAGCCGAGCGGATTATTACAAGCTACAGAAATTCCAACTTGGAAGTGGGAAGTAATTAACATGGACTTCATTACAGGCTTGCCCCGTTCTTGATGTAGATATGATTCTATATGGGTGATTGTGGATAGACTCACGAAGGCAACTCATTTCTTACCAGTCAGAACGACATATGTGGCAGAAGATTATGCAAAGATTTATGTTAAAGAAATAGTGCGACTCCATGCTGTCCCAGCATCTGTTATCTCAGATAGAGGAACTCAGTTTACAGCTAATTTTTGGAAGTCTTTCCAAGAGGGTTTAGGGACTCAAGTGAGCCTTAGCACGACATTTCACCTGCAGACTGATGGATAAGCTGAACGTACCATTCAGACTCTTGAGGATATGTTACGGGCATGTATGATAGATTTTGTAGGTAATTGGGATGATCACTTACCACTAATTGAATTTGCTTATAATAATAGTTATCATTCTAGCCTCCAAATGGCACCGTATGAGGCTTTATATGGGCGAAAGTGTAGATCCCCAATTGGGTGATTCGAGGTAGGAGAGACTAAATTGATAGGGCCAGACTTGGTCCAGCAAGCCATAGAGAAAGTTAAGCTCATACAAGATGGGTTTTTAGCAGCCCAAAGTCGTCAAAAGTCCTATGCGGATAATCGTCGAAGGGACTTAGAGTTCCAAGTGAATGATTGGGTATTCTTAAAAGTGTCACCAATGAAGGGTGTAATGAGATTTGGCAAAAAGGGGAAGCTTAGTCCCCGGTACATTGGGCCTTATGAGATTGTGTGCAAAGTAGGCAGGGTGGCCTATGAATTAGATCTGCCTCCTGATTTGGAGTCAGTTCACCCAGTTTTCCATGTCTCGATGCTTGGTAAATGTGTTGGAGATCCTACATGATCGTGCCAGTAAATGATGTACAAGTGATAAAAAAGTTAACTTATGACGAGAAACCCATTGCCATATTAGATAGGCAAGTACGGAGGTTTAGAATCAAAGAAGTGGCCTCAGTTAAGGTTTTGTGGAGAAACAATAACTGAGAAGAGATGACATGGGAAGCGGAAGAAAATATCAAATCCAAGTACCCGCATTTATTTCAGCCCCTAGAAGAGATCCAAGATGAGACATCAAGATCATAAGGTATGTATGTTTTCTTTTTAAGCTTTTGGGTCGTGTGTGACCAAACTCTATTGCTATTATGTTGTGGCCCTGTGAGGCGTTGTTATTATAGGTTGTTGTGACCGGACGGTAGTGCCATATTGCAGAGGAAACTCTGGTGAAATATTTATAGAATCCCCGAGAATTCAACATTCGAGGACGAATGTTCCTAAGGGGGGAAGAATGTTACACCTCAGAATTTTTTTTCGATTGATGCACTGTGAATAGGCTAACGAAGAGCACAGAATATACGGTATTTCAATGAGTGAAGAATGACATTTGATGACCCTAATTAAGATTTCAAAGACATCCGAGATAAGGGAAGTAAGTTTGCCAAGAGAGGGCAAGGCATGCGATAGGTATCGAAAAGAAAGTACAAGTAACGATTTAATAATGATTTAATGATGTTTTGGAGAAGAGTTATAACGTCCCTTAGATTGTTAATGAGATGATAAACAAGTGCTAAGAAGGTTCCCTATGGATTGGAGATCAAATGAAGTGACAAGAAAAAGATCAGTGAAAAGATGAGTTATACGGTCTGTATAATGTTACACGATCCATATAATGGACCGCAGGATTGTCACAGTGAAGTCCCTCAATGGTGAGATTATACGGTCACTCCGTATAAAATTATACAGCCCGTATAATGTGCCGTATAATGGTCACAGAGGCGAGATGTGGAAGAGGAAATTTCACGGTGACTTATACGGACCGTATAAAATTATACGGCCCGTATAATGTGCCGTATAATGGTCACAGAGGCGAGATGTAGAAGAGGAAATTTCACGGTCACTTATATGGACCGTATAAAATTATATGGTCCGTATAATATGCCGTATAATGGTCACAGAGGCTAGATGTGTAAGAGGAAATTTCACGGTCACTTATACGGACCGTATAAAATTATACGGTCCGTATAAAGTGTCGTATAATGCGTAAAGAATCGAGTGATTAAACGGGTGATTTCACGGTCACTTATACGGACCGTATAAGTTTATACGGACCATATAAGTGTCCGTATAATTTTCCCGACAAATCAGATTTCACGCTATTAAAAAGGGACCAAGTCATTAATTTATTTCATTTTTCATCCAACACTTCAAGAATTCTCTAGAAACCCTCTCCACTCTTCATCTACAAGAACACAAGAGAAATTTATGATCAACTTCATCAAACTAAGCAAACCAAGTGTAAGAAACTCATTAAAGATCATCCAAGCCAAGAAATTTCATTGGAGATGAACTACGGTTTTGGCGCAAGTGAAGTATTTCCATCCAAAACTTATTCCTACAACATCTAAGGTAAGATTTATGGTATTTCCATGTTGTTTAAGGTATTTGAAAGTTAAAACACTTGGATTGTAGAAGGAGATAGAAAATGGGTCATGAATGTGGGAATAGTGTCATTTTTAAGTAATGGTTTGGGTTAAGTAATGATTCTTGATATGTTATAATTATAATCATGTTATAAATGACATTAAGAACATGGGATAGACATTGTATATGGGTGGATATAATAGTGAGCTATGACCATGATTATGGATGAATTGGAAGTGAATTGAGAAATATGGATAATGTGGATGAATAAGGACTATTGTTATGATATTTTGAATGAATTATTGACGTTTGGGGAGTTGATATATGATATGGAGGAAGTCGTATAAATAAAGGAGATGGTGTCCAATTCTCTCTAGCTTTAGTCATGTATGTTACATTATCAACTTTCTAATGATAGTATAACTCTAATGAAGGTAGAAACGTGAGCATTGAAGGAGAACGTGCAAGTGATAAAATAGTTGAACGAAAAGGTATGTAAGGCTAACCCTTCTTTCATAAGGCATGGTTCTTTGGCAAAATATCTATTCTTCTATAAGCCTATGTTATGCTTCAAATGATTCTATCTTCAAAAGCTACTAAGCTCATGATTCTCGATACGTTACGATTGTACTAAATTCCTCAGATGATGAGTAATCCTATAATGATAGATGTAATGAACGACGATAATAGTGATAATGATAATGATGACGACGATAATGGTGATGATAATAATGATGACGATGATAATAATAATGATGTTAAAGATGCTTACGAGCTATTATTTATATGTGTCTATGTATGACTATTATGGAACCCCGGGCTTATAAGGCCGGGTAGAATATATATTTATGTAACGCGCGCGTACCTCTGCAGGTGGGTACGGATATCCCTGAAGCCTTGGTAGGGCCAGGTATGTGTAACCCTGAAGCCTTAGTTGGCCAGGTATTTATGATAACCGAGCCTAGCCACGGTCGGGTACGTGAAACACTAAACCTTCGTGGTCGGGTATGCTATGTAAAAACTATGTATATGATGAGGATATGTATATGATATAGATATGAGTATGAATACGAATATGATACAAACACGAATAAGAATATGTATATGAATACCACTATGGATACGAAACGTAAATGAGTACGGACGTATGTACACAATCTCGCATTAGCAATGGAAAGTCCCTATGAAAAGCAAGTAAGTGCTTATGGCGATGATACTCCTATCTCCCATTTTATGCTATTTCCTATGTTGCTTATTGTGCTTCTATAATGATAGTGATCATTCTTTACATACTCAGTACATTCTTCGTACTGACTTTCTTTTGTTTGTGGACGCTGCGTCATGCCCGCAGTTGGCCAGGGAGACAGGCTTGATCCATAGTTTTATTTCTCAGAGACTACATAGCGGAGCTCCATTTCCTTCGGAGCTAAAGCTTTGGTACTTATTATTTTGCGTATATATTCATGGGCATAGCGAGGTCCTGTCCCGCCTATATGATATGACGTACTCTCCTTAGAAGCTCGTAAGCATGTTTATATAGTTAGATGTGTTTGGCCTTGTCGGCCTATATTTTGGATGTCATGTTGTTAGCCTCATCGACTTATGTACATTGTTATGGGCATTGCTATTAATGGTGATATGTATATTTGCATTGTTGCCTAATGGAAATCGTATGATCGATGGATAGAAAGTATGATTTAATATGTGGCTCACCTATAGGTAAATGTGAAAGTATGATAGGAGGTGCCCGGGTGGGTTAGCACCGGGTGCCCGAGTGGGTTAGTGTTACATCTTGAAAATTTCTCCGTGAGCGTACAATGAATAGACCAACGAAGAGTATGAGTGTACGGTGTTTTACTAAGAAGGGGATGACTACTTATGAGTTTTGAAAATGCGATAGTTGCAGATTTGCGCTTCGGCCTAGTTGGTCGTAAAATAGAATACGACACGTAAAGTGGTTTACGGACCGTAAACAGCTATCGTCTTTCAACATTCCAAAACTTCAACTTTCTGCCAAATGTCTAAATGGTTAAATACGACTCAGAATACGGACCGTAAATCGACATACGGCCCGTAAACTGTGACCGTAAACCACCATGACCTCCAGCAAACCTTTCTGGTCCAGTTATGCTTAAACGCGGTCATGAAAGATGGACCGTAAACCAGAATACGGCCCGTAAACTGGGTTTACGGCCACTGTGCACTTTCGACGACTGTTCACTTCAGATGAGATTTTGGGTTATTAAAAAGGAGACCAAGTTTATTATTTCATTTCATTTCACTTCTACATGACACCCCTTCTCTGTAAAACATCTCCCTACATAAATTCCACAACAATTCGAGGATATTTGGTGATCAACAACATAAACTAAGTGATTCAAGTATAAGAAAACCCATTAAGGGTCATACAAGTCAAGAAATCTCATTGGAGATAAACTAGGGTTTTGCTCAAGTGGAGTATTATCAACCAAGGATTTTTCCTACGACATCTAAGGTAAAATTTATGATGTTTCTATGTTTTTTAAGGTATTTAAGAGTTGAAATACTTATATTGTAGAGAGGTATGGCAAAATGGGACATGAATGTGGAATAGTGCCATTTTGAGAAATAGTTTGAATTGAGTTATGAGTCTTTTTGTATTGTGATGTAAATGTGTTATAAATGATGTTGAGAACATGAGATGAGCAATGTACATGAATGTCACGACCCAACCCCGTGGGCCATGACTAGTGCCCGACCTATACACTCGTAGACGTACCAGTTAGATATAGTCAAACTGAATCTAAGAACAACATGGAAACTTGTAAAAGAACTCCAAGGTTCATAACGTCGTCATGTATATATATGCAGATAAACTGTCTCCTGAGGAGTCACAGCTAATCAAATCATAAAATGATACGCAAGCCGACAAGGCTGCCACTACAGATGAACATATCCATAGCACATCGTATAGACACAGCTGAACATAACTTATACACAACCCACACATATGTCTACAGACCTCTAAGAGTATCGATAGTGAAATATGACGGGACAGGGCCCCGCTGTACCCCTGGATAAACACATACATATACATCATAAGATCTGTACCAAAAGTCTAAGCTCCGGAACAACGGAGCTCTCCAAGACAGTTGAGTAGAAGTCCTATGCTGAAGGGTCACCAAGCCGACTGTCTGTACCTGCGGGTATGAAACGCAGCCCCCCAGAAGAAAGGGGGTCAGTCCGAAATATGTACTGAGTATATAATGCATGAAATACAGCAAATAGGATCATAACTAAAATAGGGAGTACAGGAGACAAGTATAACATCTAGAATACCAAAACTCTTGCCTTTTGAAACATAAATCATGCATGTCAATATCATATATCATACCCGGCCCATTATGGGACTCGGTGAATAAAGTCATTATATACCATCCTGGCCGCCATAAGCATATCATCATATCATCATATATATATATATATATATATATACCGTACCCGGCCCTCTAGTGAGGGACTCGGTGAACAATGCAGTGAAACTGTGCACGATAACATACCCGGCCCGAGACTCGGTGAAAGACATATTGAGGCATGCACGAGCAGAGTAGTGAGCAACAATAAGCAAGTTAAATCATATCTGAGACTCAATAGAATAATCAAAATGAACCATCATTTGAAAATCAAGACAATAGTCATATCAAGTACTTTCGAATGTCACTATGGATTATGTCAAAATAGAACTTCTGGAATCATATACACGTGTTAAGACATAATGAAATAGTTGCTGGGAATCAAGAACATTAGCCATCCTAGTGGCTCTAAGAATAGGAACTTCTTTGGAATCATATACACGTCGTCTGTTTGTTTCATAAAGATCATGCCAAAAAGAAGAAAGGGTTAGCTTTACATAACTGTTACAGGTTAACCGTAACCAAGTTCGCTTCGTCGCCCCTTTAGCCTATTTAATATGAAAGTAACGCTATCGTTAGTAAACTATACTTTCTAGCTTATAAATCTACAGAAATCATTCTTTAATTCATGCTTTCTTGATTAGGATTTTCATTAGTTAAGAACTCAACGGAAATCGAGCAGCATTTCCCCTATATACTCACCTAACATGAACTTCCAATTAACCTCATGTTATCACAGCAATACCAACAATGACAGTAATAGAGATATGCATATATAACCCTTACAATTCAGCCCATAAACAACTCAAACAATCTGACAACCCTTCTTAATCCTTTTCCAATCCAAATAGTTAACGTTTTAAAATTATACACCAAACAAACCAACATACGCTTTGTATACGACACTTTATACACTTCTTTCTTCCAAATTTAGAATCCACATCAATGACAACACGAACAACAACATATGAACATAAATCATACTTTTAATCCTTTCAACTCAACAATTCCATATAACAACTACAACTCCTAATATCAACGATTTCATGCAATTTCTTACTTCCAATTTCATCCAATCCAATTTTAATCCTTCCATTACAACGCCATTAATACAATTATACCATAAAATGAGAAAATCTTACCTTAATTTACTCGGAGAAATTTCTACACTTATTTTCTCCAATTTCACTATTTCTTCTTCCTCAATTTAATATCCAATGTTGCTATCACCTCCTTGAACTTGCAAATCACTTGGATCTTGATCAAAACAAGCACCAAAATAATTTTTGCTCAACAACCATGGCTGGCCGAGACCTTGGCAACCATGGAAATGTTCTTTCTTTCTTTTTTCTCTAACTTTAATTTTGTGAAATGAAATGAATTGTTCATCATGCCAACTTATTTATATAGTGTCCCTCCAATGGACACGTGCTACCCCGCCCCCCCTATGACTCACCAATTTTGGTTTCTTGATTATATAATTTTTTTAAATTACTGGTGGGGCCCACAAAACGTAATTAAATTAATTAATTTTAATTAATCACTAATCCCTACTTAATAATCTAATCATAATTAATTAGTCCCTAATCTCCAATAATATTTCTACACTAAATAAAATTTATAAGCAACTTGTGTACTAATTAAAATTGAGAATTAAGAGTCATATTTCAAATCCAAAAATAATCCGGTCCTTAACTTAAGTCGTTTAGCTTGCGAATAATTCTACGTATAAAAATACGGGATATAACAGTGAATGGACATAGTTGTGTGTTATAGCCATGGATATGAGTAATTGAAAGTAAGTCTAGAAATGTGGATAATATGGATGAATAATGATTATTGTTATGGTATTGTGAATGCATTATTGACGTTTGGGAGTTGATATACGCTATGGAGGAATGTCGTATAAATAAAGGAGAGGCTGTCCGATTTTCTCTAGTTTTGGTCAGATATGCTAGCTATTGATTCTAATGATAGTATGACTTTAATGAAGGTAGAAACTCTAGCATTGGAGGTGAACGCGGAAGTGTAAAATAGTGAACGGAAAAAGGTATGTAAGGCTAACCCTTCTTTCCTAAGGTATGGTTCTTTGGCCAAATATCTAACTCTTCTATGAGGCTATGGTGTCCTTGAAATGACTTGATCTCCCGAGCTAGTAAGCTTATGATTCTTGATATGCCACGATTGTACTAAATCCCTCGTATGATGAGTAAGCCGATAAAGATAAATGTGATGAATGACGATGATAGTATAATGATGTTGGTTACGATGATGATAATGATGTAAATAGTAAAGATGCTTATGAGCTATTATGTATATGTGTCTATGTATGACTATTATGGAACCCCGAGCTTATGAGGCCTGGTAAAATAACCCTAATGCCTTGGTAGGGCCAGGTAGATGTAACCCTGAAGCCTTGGTAGGGCCAGGAATGAGTAACCTTGAGCCTTGGTTGGCCAAGTATGTGTGAAACACCGATCCTGCATTGTCGGGTAAGCTATGTATATGCTATGTATATGATATGATTATGTATATGATATGGTTATGAGTATGAATACGAATATGATACGATATGAATGTGAATAAAGGTATGTATACGAATATGAGTACAAATACAGAACAGAAAGATCCTATGCACGACAAGTAACTGCCTATGACGATAATATTACTATATCCCATCTTTTGCTATTTCTCATGTTGCTTACTATGCTTCTACATTGATATTGATCATGCATTACATACTCATTACATTTTTCATACTGACGTCCTTTTGTTTGTGGACGCTGCGTCATGCCCGCAGGTGCACAGGGAGATAGGCTCGATCCATAGCGGTATTCTCAGAGACTATCTAGCAGAGCTCCATTTCATTCGGAGCCATAGCTTTTGGGTACTTATTCTTTTATGTATATAATTATGGGCATAGCGGGGTCCTGTCCTGCTTATGTGATATGTTATACTCTTCTTAGAGGCTCGTAGACATGTAAATATGGTTAGATGTGTTTGGCCTTGTCGGCCTATAATTTATTTATTATTTTGATAGCCTTGACGGCTCATGTACATTGACGTGGTATAGATGCCAACCATGATATGAAAGCATTGTCGCCCAATGGGACTAGTATGATGAATGGATAGAATTATGCATTTGATTATATGGCTCACCTAGAGGTAAGTGTAAGCCAAGGGGTGCCCGGGTGGGCTAGCACCGGGCGCTTGTTATGGCCCTCTAGAAGGATCATGACAAAAGTGGTATCGGAGCAGTTCAGTCCTAGGGTGTGTCTACGAGTCGTGTCTAGTAGAGTCTTGGTTATGGGTGTGTTGCGTGCCACACTAATAAACAAGAAGCTACGGACATTATAGGAATAAATGACGTTTTTTCTTCTTAAGAATCGTGTGATAGAGCTATGGTATTAGAAATTCTTGTCCCTTAATCGTATGTTGTGTATTTCAGAAATGCCTGTAAAGAGAAAGGCTACAGCAGCCCAAAAGGGCAAGACGGTGGCAGAAAAGCGGGCTGAAAGAGCACGGCCACCGGTAGTAGAGGAAAGTGAGTCCCAGAGTGCGGCTCAATCTCAGTCCTCCCGTTCAGTACCTAATTAGAGGAGTGTGAGGGAGCCTCAGCCCCATCCCCAGCACCTCTAGCTCCCCCACTAGATGCTTCAGGCCATGATGTGAAAGAGCCCATACATTTGCTTACCTAGTTGGTTGCTGCTCAGACTCAGCGGCAAAGTATAGGGCAAGGTGACAAGGCTCTTAGTGCAAAGGCCCGTGACTTCATCACTTTGAACCCTCCGTAATTCATTGGGTCAAAGCCAGAGGAGGACCCTCAGGACATCATTGATGGTATGTTGAGGACGCTTCGTTTGATACATGCATCGGACACGGAGTTGGTGGAGTTAGCGTCGTATAGATTGAGAGATGTCTCGATCCAACGGTATACGGTTTGGATGGCTTCACGGGGAGCCAATGCACCTCCCCTGGTATGGCAAGAGTTTGTTGATGCTTTCCTCCGACACTATATGCCTCCAGAAGTTCAGCGAGCTAGGGCCGATAAATTCATGAATTTGAAGCAAGGTAGCGGATATAGGTGACCAAGTGCACCGATTTGTAAAAGGCCTAAGGCCACATTTGATGGATAGATGTTTGACCGCGTCCCTTCAGGATAATATGGATATTGCACGCATTCAGGCTCTTGCTCAGAACTTAGAAGAAAGTTTACAACAGCAGAGAAGTGAATGCGAGCAGGATAGAGGTCATAGCAAGAGGGCCAGATCTTCAGGTCTGATGAGTGAATTCAGAGGCGGGCACAGGCAGCAGGTGTCCAGGCACTCAGGTTATTCTATGACTGGTGCCCCTCCATGGTTTTCAGGCCAGAGATTCGACAGATCTACTCGTTCCGGGCCGAGTCAGAGTTATTCGGGGTCTCAGTTGAGAGATGATTCGGGTCAGGAAAGGCCACCCGCACTATGATGTTCCCAGTGTGAGAAGTTGCATTGGGGTCGATGCCGAATGGGCTCAGATGTTTGCTATTCAT
Source organism: Lycium barbarum (assembly GCF_019175385.1). NCBI lineage: Eukaryota > Viridiplantae > Streptophyta > Magnoliopsida > Solanales > Solanaceae > Lycium > Lycium barbarum. The sequence continues at coordinate 35,482,076 of NC_083342.1, read as the reverse complement.
GTGGTCGACCAGGTCATATTATGCGTGATTGCCCCGCAGTTCATGGTAGAGGTAGGACCCAGCCTTCAGGGTCGGTAGCCGGATCGTCAACATCTGTACGCCCTATGGGGCTAGGTCCACATGTGATAGTCGGCCATGGTAGAGGCAGAGGGAGAGTTTCCAGTTCTAGCGGTCCTCCGCACCGTGTTTATGCTTTGGCTGGACGCCAAGATCTTGAGTCTTCTCCTGATGTGGTCACAGGTATATTGTCGATATTCTCTCATGATTTATATGCTTTGATTGATTCGGGCTCCACATTGTCATATGTTACTCCATATATTGCGGGTCGATTTAGAGTCGAGCCGGAGTCGATTAAACCTTTTGAGGTTTCTACACCCGTTGGTGAATCGGTAATAGCTAGCCGAGTATATATAGAAATTCTGTAATTGTGATTTTGATCGTCGTACCATGATTGATTTGCATGAGCTAGAAATGGTGGATTTTGATGTTAGTATGGGGATGGATTGGTTGGCTTCTTGTTATGTCAATGTTGATTGTAGAATGAAAATGGTTCGTTTCCAATTTCTGGGAGAACCAGTCCTAGAATGGAAAGGGAATACGGCGTCACTAAAAGGTAGGTTTATTTCCTATCTAAAGGCAAGGAAAATCATCACAAAAGGGTGTATCTATCATCTAGATCGGCTTCAAGATGTAAAAGCTGAATCGCTGACTTTTCAGTCAGTTCCCGTTGTATATGAATTTCCGGATGTGTTCCCGGAATAGCTTCCAGGCCTCCCTCCCGAGCGGGAGATTGATTTTGCCATTGATGTGTTGCCAGGCACTAAGCCCATATCTATTCCTCCTTATAGAATGACTCCTGCAGAATTGAAAGAGTTAAAGGAGCAATTGAAGGACTTGCTTGAAAAGGGCTTTATTAGGCATAGTTCATCCCCATGGGGAGCACCCGTATTGTTTGTCCGAAAGAAAGATGGCTCCTTGAGAATGTGCATTGATTACCGACAATTGAATAAGGTGACAATTAAGAACAAGTATCCTCTTCCAAAGATTGATGACTTATTTGATCAATTGCAGGGTGCCAAATGGTTTTCAAAGATTGATTTGAGGTCCGGGTATCATCAAGTGAGAGTTAGGGAGAAAGATATCCCTAAGACAGCCTTTAGAACAAGATATGGTCATTTTGAGTTTCGGGTGATGTCATTTGGGCTAACTAATGCGCCAGTGGCATTTATGGTTCTGATGGATAATGTGTTTAGGCCTTTTCTAGATTAATTTGTGATCGTATTTATCGACGACATCTTGGTATATTCTAGATCCGAGGCAGAACATGCGGATCATTTGCGTACTGTCCTCGGAGTCCTTCGAACTCGAGAGTTGTTTGCAATGTTTTCCAAATGTGAGTTTTGGTTGAACTCAGTGGCATTTCTGGGGCATATTGTGGCAGCCGATGGTATTCGAGTGGATAGTCAAAAGATTGAGGCCGTAAAGACTTGGACAAGGCCCACAACCCCTACAGAGGTTTGTAGCTTTCTGGGCTTAGCAGGTTATTACAGGAGATTTGTTGAAGGTTTTTCTTCTATTTCTGCACCACTTACAAAGTTGACCCAGAAATCGGCAAAGTTTCAATGGATAGATGCTTGTGAGCGTAGCTTCCAAGAGTTGAAAAGTAGATTGACTTCCGCCCCAGTCTTGACACTTCCCGAGGGATTGGAAGGATATGTTTTTTATTGCGATACTTCAGGTGTTGGGCTAGGCTGTGTATTGATGCAACATGGTAAGGTGATTGCGTATGCTTCAAGGTAATTACGGAAACATGAGCGGAATTATTCAACCTATGATTTAGAATTGGCCGCAGTGGTTCATGCATTAAATATATGGAGACATTATTTATATGGTGTCTATGTGGATATTTACACAGATCATAAGAGTCTACAGTATATCTTTAAGCAGAAAGAGCTGAATTTACGGCAACGACAATGGATGGAATTGCTAAAAGATTATGATGTTGATATCTTGTATCACCCCGGAGAGGCAAATGTTGTAGCTGATGCTCTTAGCCGCAGATCTATGGGATGTTTGTGTGATGTACGACCCGAGAGGAGAGAAATGGCTCATGAGCTCCAGCAGTTAGCTAGCCTCGGAGTTCGAGTAGTGGACTCAGGTAGCAGGGGGACTACTATCCAGAATTCAGCAGCCTCATCGCTAGTGGCAGAAGTGAAAGAGTGACAATATGAAGATCTCATGCTAATGCATTACAGAGATACACTCCCTCAGAAAGAGGAGTCATCTTTTGATATCAAAGGAGACGGAGTTCTCCGTTGCCGAGGCAGGGTATGCGTTCCTGATGTGGCAGGATTACGCCACCAGATATTGAGGGAAGCTCATTGTTCCCGTTATTCTGTTCACCCCGAAGCGACAAAAATGTACCATGATCTTAAATCTATATATTGGTGAAATGGGATGAAGAAGGATATAGCGGAATTTGCAGCTCAATGTCCCAACTGTCAACAAGTAAAAATCGAGCACCAAAAGCCGGGCGGATTATTGCAGGCTATAGAAATTCCAACTTGGAAGTGGGAAGTAATAAACATGGACTTCATTACAGGCTTGCCCCGTTCTCGACGCAAGTATGACTCTATATGGGTGATTGTGGATAGGCTCACGAAGTCAGCTCATTTATTACCAGTTAGAACTACATATATGACAGAAGATTATGTAAAGCTTTATGTTAAAGAGATAGTGCGACTCCATGGCGTTCCAGTATCGAGTATGTCTGATAGAGGGACTCAGTTTACAGCTAATTTTTGGAAGTCCTTCCAAGAGGGTTTAGGGACCCAAGTGAGCCTTAGCACGGCATTTCACCCACAGACCGATGGACAAGCTGAGCGCACCATTCAGACTCTTGAAGATATGTTACGGGCATGTATGATACATTTCGGAGGTAGTTGGGATGATCATTTTCCACTCATTGAATTTTCTTACAATAACAGTTATCATTCTAGCATTTAGATGGCACCGTACAAAGCTTTGTATGGGCGAAAGTTTAGATCCCCGATTGGGTGGTTCGAAACAGGAGAGGCTAGATTGATAGGGTCAGACTTGGTGTAGCAAGCCATAGAGAAAGTCTACCTCATACAGGATCGGTTGTTAGCAGCCCAAAGTCGTCAAAAGTCCTATACGGATAATCGTTGAAGAGACTTAGAGTTCCAAGTGAAAGATTGGGTATTCTTGAAAGTGTCGCCGATGAAGGGTGTAATGAGATTTGGCAAAAAGGCGAATCTTAGTCCCCGATATATTGGACCTTATGAGATTGTGCGAAAGATAGGAAATGTGGCCTATGAGATAGACCTACCTCCGGATTTGGAATCAGTCCATTAAGTTTTCCATGTCTCGATGCTTCGAAAATGTGTTGGAGATCCTACTACGATCGTGCCAATAAGTGATGTGCAAGTGACAGAAAAGTTGAATTATGAAGAAGTGCCCATTGCCATACTAGATAGGCAAGTACGGAGGCTTAGAAACAAAGAGGTGGCCTAAGTTGAGGTTCTATGGAGAAGCAATAAACGAGAAGAAATGACATGGAAGCAGAAGAGAGTATGCGATCCAGATACCCGCATTTATTCCAACCCCCAAAAGAGTTTCAAGATGAAACGCTAACGATATAAGGTATATATACTTACTTTTCATGCTTTTGGTCGTGCGTGGCCATAGATATGTTGATATTGTGATGTAGCCCTGTGAGGCGATGATATTATGGGTTGATGTGACAGGATGGTAGTGCCATATTATAGGGGAGACTCTGGCGAAATTTTTATAGAATCCCCGAAGACCTTAACATTCGAGGATGAATGTTCTTAAGGGGGGGAGAATGTTACACCTCGGAAATTTCTCTATGAGCGTACAATGAATAGACTAACGAAGAGTATGAGTGTACGGTGTTTTACTAAGAAGGGGATGACTACTTATGAGTTTTGAAAATGCAAAAGTTGCAGATTTGCACTTCGGCCCAGTTAGTAGTAAAATAGAATACGGCCCGTAAAGTGGTTTACGGACCGTAAACTGCTATCGTCTTTCAACATTCCAAAACTTTAACTTTCTGCCAAATGTCTAAATGGTTAAATACGACTCAGAATACGGACCGTAAATCGAAATACGACCCGTAAAATGTGACCGTAAACCACCATGACCTCCAGTAAACCTTTCTGGTTCTATTATGCTTAAATACGGTCGGGAAAGACGGACCGTAAACAAGAATACGGCCTGTAAACTGGGTTTACGGCCACTGTGCACTTTCGACGACTGTTTACTTCAGATCAGATTTTGGGTTATTAAAAAGGGGACCAAGTTTATTATTTCCTTTCATTTCACTTCTACATGACAGCCCTTCTCTCTAAAACATATCTCTACATAAATTCCATAATAATTCAAGGATATTTGGTGATCAACAACATAAACTAAGTGAATCAAGTATAAGAAAACCCATTAAGGATCATACAAGTCAAGAAATCTCATTGGAGATAAACTAGGGTTTTGCTCAAGTGGAGTATTATCAACCAAGGTTTGTTCCTACGATATCTAAGGTAATATTTATGATGTTTCTATGTTGTTTAAGGTATTTAAGAGTTGAAATACTTGGATTGTAGAGAGGTATGGCAAAATGGGTCATGAATGTGGAATAGTGCCATTTTTAGAAATAGTTTGAATTGAGTTATGAGTCTGGATGTATTGTGATGTAAATTTGTTATAAATGATGTTGAGAACATGAGATGAGCAATGTACGTGAATGGACATAGTTGTGTGTTATAGCCATGGATATGAGTAATTGAAAGTAAGTCTAGAAATGTGGATAATGTGGATGAATAATGATTATTGTTATGGTATTGTGAATGCATTATTGACGTTTGGGAGTTGATACGCTATGGAGGAATGTCATATAAATAAAGGAGAGGTTGTCCGATTTTCTCTAGTTTTGGTCAGACATGCTAGCTATCTATTCTAATGATAGTATGACTTTAATGAAGGTTGAAACGCTAACATTGGAGGTGAACGCACAAGTGTAAAATAGTGAACGGAAAAAGGTATGTAAGGCTAACCCTTCTTTCATAAGGCATGGTTCTTTGGCCAAATATCTAACTCTTCTATGAGACTATGGTTTCCTTCAAATGACTTGATCTACCGGGCTAGTAAGCTCATGATTCTTGATACGCCGCGATTGTACTAAATCCCTCGTATGACGAGTAAGCCGATAAAGATAAATGTGATGAATGACGATGATAGTATAATGATGTTGGTGACGATGATGATAATGATGTAAATAGTAAAGATGATTATGAGCTATTATGTATATGTGTCTGTGTATGACTATTATGGAACCCCGAGCTTATGAGGTCGGGTAAGATATGTAAATAAGTATGTATATGATTACGTAACGCGCACATACCTCTGCAGATGGTACGGATAACCCTGGCGCCTTGGTAGGGCCAGGTAGATGTAACCTTGAAGCCTTGGTAGGGCCAGGTATGAGTAACCTTGAGCCTTGGTTGGCCAAGTATGTGTAAAACACCGATTCTGCATGGTCGGGTATGCTATGTAAATGCTATGTATATGATATGGTTACGAGTATGAATACGAATATGATACGATGTGAATGTCAATAAAGGTATGTATATGAATACGAGTACAAATACGGAACAGAAAGATCCTATGCACGGCAAGTAAGTGCCTGTGACGATGATATTACTATCTCCCATCTTGTGATATTTCTCATGTTGCTTACTATGCTTCTGCATTGATATTGATCATGCTTTACATACTCAGTACATTCTTCGTACTGACGTCCTTTTATTTGTGGACGCTGCGTCATGCCCGCAGGTGCACAGGGAGACAGGCTCGATCCATAGCGGTATTCTCAGAGACTACCTAGCAGAGCTCCATTTCATTCGGAGCCATAGCTTTTGGGTACTTATTCTTTTGTGTATATAATTATGGGCATAGCGGGGTCCTGTCCTGCTTATGTGATATGTTATACTCTTCTTAGAGGCTCGTAGACATGTGAATATGGTTAGATGTGTTTGGCCTTGTCGGCCTATATTTTGTTTATTATTTTGATAGCTTTGACGGCTCATGTACATTGACGTGGTATAGATGCAAACCATGATATGAAAGCATTGTCACCCAATGGGACTGGTATGATGAACGGATAGAATTATGCATTTGATTATGTGGCTCACCTAGAGGCAAGTGTAAGACAAGGGGTGCCCGGGTGGGCTAGCACTGGGCGCTCGTCGCGGCCCACTAGACGGGTCGTGACAGTTAGCACTGGTTGCGCGTCGCGGCCCTCCGGTTGAGTTGTTACACTAGTATGCCTCTGTCTAGCTACAGGGGTCCCACCCCTAGCTGGTGCAGCACAACGGTCTCTGGCATGGCCGCGATCTCTAGCAATTCCTCGTCCTCGCAAGTCGGCCCCAGAAGTGGGGTCAGTCGCCTCGTGTCTAACAATGGTAGCTCGAGTCCACACCATCTGTGAGAGAATAGAAGTGAATCAGATATCAATTTGAATATTCTAGATACCAATTTGAATAAAGTAGCACGAAAGAATGAAAGAATTCAAAGTTTCCTAAATGTTCCATAACCTCTTGCAGATAAGCACGGATCTCATTGAACATATCTAAAGACTCTACTAGACATGCTCTTGTACTTATAGATAGAGTAACCTAGGGCTCGGATACCAACTTGTTACGACTCAAATCACTAGTTGTACGGGCATCTACCCTTTCCCACCTTGGTAGGCAAACCCATCCCTCAATCATATACCTAAACACAATAATGTAAATCAAACCAGAAGAGGTAGAATTCTAAAACATAAATAATGATAAGTGCAGAATACAAAATACAATCCCCAAGGAACTTGTGTGACTCATACAAGACCAACAACCTAAGTGTCTAAATATACAAGTCTTTAAGTCATAAACAATTGTCGGAATGAAAGAATACAAAGACAGGATAAATGGTTCTCCGGGCAGCGGCTCATCATATGCTCACCCTGGATACTAAGAAGTATGGCCTCGAAAGTCAGTCACGTGGAGTGGAAGCTGAGCCTGTCATGTACTCTGCACTCAGAAAAGAATGTAGCAAGGTAATATTAGTATAACCACAATGTATTATTAGTTATCATAAGATGACAATAGTTCGCTAACATATATAAAGAAAGAAACTGAAGAATAGACACGCTCGCGATGAAGTACAAACACAACACAGTCCAAGAACAATAACTCAAGTATAGTAGTATCAAGTAAGAATCCAAGAAATATATAAATGTAGTAATGAATGCATATGCAATGCACTGACCAAATGTAATCTCCATATAGACATGTTATGAATGGAATGCCTTAACGCCTTGATAGTCATGACCCATGAGGGACCGCGAAGTCCATCTACCACTCTCATGATCCCGGTAAAGACCTCAGGAAACGGGCACTCATCTCTCTCATCATTATCAGTACCAAATCTCAGCTCATATCAATGTATCATGTAAAATAAGGATGAGTGTCATGCACAATATCAATCCAAAGTGAAATCATATTGATACCAATAGTGTCACACATGTACACATGCCACAATATCAAGATTAAGTCAAGTTCTTTCCTTTATCCACGATAATTCCAAGATAAGTGAGAGAAAAAAGTATCATAATCATAATATGGAAACTAAGTACAAATCCAATATCACATACTTGGTGACAAGACAATAAATCACAAAGAGGAAACAAGCCCACAAATCAGTCAAAAATACCAAACTTAAGTAATCTATCCTAACTTCATACCCGAAGGCGTAATATGCTTTCTCTGATAATAACTAACTCTACATGTGCTTCGCTAACCGAAGTCTAAACAGAAGATAAGATATAACCTATATATGCTAGGATGATCCCATTTTAGAGAGATGTTATGCAACGACCTGTTAGGTCATTATGTGTCTTTTGATCATTTTTCCCTTGTTGACCAATTCCTGAGATTATGAAACGTTTGTAGTGTAAACTGAAGGATTTAGAATCTTTAAGTGAAAGTGTTTGACCTATAGTTGAATTTTCGGTAAACGGACCTTTTTAAAAAAAATCTATTTCATGAGGTTCGAAGGGTCGATTATTTCTTGGTAGGATGGATGGTTTGGTTCTCGAGGAATTTGGCTGCGTTTTAGGAACTTGGTTGGAAACTTGATTTTATCCATTTGGCGGTTGACATGATAAATTAGACTTCTGTTGGAAAATTTCAGGCCTCGGGTGAGTTTGTAGCGTGTTTTTATGAGGGTGTGCATATCTAGTTTTTATACAGGGGCCTCGAATTTATGTCGTGATTTCAGGAAAGACTTGCTACAAACTAGATTTTTGCTTGCTCTGGTGTGACCGCCACGGCAGGCTTGGTGCTGCTGTAGCAGGACGACCATGGCTGGATTTTGACCGCCATAGCAGTGGAATGGACTTTCTTTGATTCTGCCATGGTGGATGGTCTGACCGCCATAGCGGGACCACTATGCTGCAGTCCTAGCCACCATGGTAATGGATGGACTTTAATGATTTTCGCTATAGCAGAAGGCCTGACAGCTTCGGCGATATCGCCATCGTGATCCTGGTGACCGTTGTAATGGATCGACCAGACCAGAAATGTTACGTCCCGTATTTTTACATATTGGGACAACCCGAATGAACTATGATAATTTAAGGCCAAGACTATTTTGGGATTTGAAGTCGGGACTTTTGACCATTTGATTTTATTTTGAGATATAAGTTATGTATGAAATTGATGGCATTGAACACTTAGGGAAAATTGAGACCACAATTCATAAAATTGGGATTAAAAATCTTGCACAATAAGCCTCTAGCCGTGTGGCTTTGGAAATGGTCCCATACATGTTGTGGCCAATTTTAATTGGTCTAACACATGTGTGGACCATAGGGACATGGAGATATTTTAGTGGGAACTTGAAAATATGACCTCTAAGTCATTTCTCTTCATTTCTACACTTAGAATAAAAATTTAGAAGGAGGAGAACAACAACTCCAACCTCACGGCTAACAGGAGAGAAACACAAGATCATTTCTAGCCTTCTCAAAAAAAAAATTCCTTGGTGTTAATCAACTATATTGAGGTCCCTAAGTAGCGTGGAAGAGTTGTTTGGGTCATCCAACCACTAGTTGTGCCCAATTGCAAACCCTAACTATTGAAGGATGTGAAGAACAAAGGTAAGATTTCATCTTGTTTATGTATTGTGAATCTTGTATGCCTATTGTAGTGTGCGAAAATGGATAGAAGTCATGAAATATAGATTGTTGAAGTTGGGTTGTGTGTTTGGCATGTTGGCCGTGTAAGTGGGGGTGTGTTGTGTGGTATTGGATTGATGAATTTATTCTTGTATCATGTTAAATTGTTGTAGAATGGAGAACTTTGTGCATTGAACGAAATTCGTATATATAGGAATCCTTAACATATGTATATATGTGTGTTGTGGACGAATGTGAGTTTTATAAGGTGTCGAAGATCGCATTACTACCGCTTAGTATGTCAGTTGTCGTCGTCATGAATTCTAGTCTTGAAATGAACATTTAATGACTTATGATTGATGGGAGATTGTGCGGGCTGTTTTCGGCCAATTGGGAGAAAAATTGTGAATTGTTTAGAATGTCCTCGAATATTGTGGTAAAGACTCGGGTTGATAATTAAATGTGTGAGCGATGTGGTGGCTTGAATGTGAGCCGTTGAATTAAATATTTGGAAAGTTGTCGAATGATGAAAAAGAGAGCTATTAATGTTATTTTGCCTTCCGAATTTATTATTGATGGTTCTAGATTGGTTATTGTGGTTGTTGTTGTTGATTTTAAGCGAGATAAATTCTCGGGATGGCCTATTTACAGGGGAAGTGCTGCCGAATTTTCTGTAGAATTTAGAGTTAGTTGGAATGAAAAATTTCTTAATATGCCTATGGTTAATATTGGATATTCAATTGCACATTTTGTAGACCTTGGGGAGCCCGAGGCGTAAATTTGGAGTAGCTTTAGATTGGCTAGCGTGGAAGTGCGTTCGAGGTGTGTAAAGCACCCTTCTTTCATTTGGCATGCCTTAGTTATAAATAAGCTAGACTACTAGTCTTAAGGAAATCCTAAATTAAAAATCCGAGTTCGCTATGATCTTTACATACATTCCTTGGCACTCCTATGTATGATGTGATGAAATATGAACTATTATGCCTTCGAAGAAATTGATTTCCAAACTTTGCACAATGAGTTGATTTAAAGAATTTCGAACTATAAATGCCATATCTTCCTCCGGAAGGTTCGGATTGCTCTAATATTTTTGTAAGGGTTTATATGACATATGATGAATATATTTTCTATAGGCGGGCCCGGCTCGGGTCAATACCCATCCGTGGGTCCCACGACTTTCCTTTATGTAATTCGGAAATATTTTGAAAGAATTTGTTATGATTATTATTTCGAAACTTAAGTATGATCATTTTGCTTAGGCTTGAATTTATGACAATGATTTTATGTATATGACTACTCACGACTCTACTCGTGAATTCTGTTATTCCTTCGCCGAGTCGCGGGCCGGTTCTATTATCGTGCGCATTTCGATATACTACGGAGTTATGCTGTGTTTATGGTTCACCGAGCTACTCGCAAAAGAGGGTCGGGTTCCACCTATATTTGGTGTTATGCTGTGTATGGCGTTATGTTGTGATGTGATATGTGACGGGGATACGGAGATTTGAAATCTTTCTGGTGTTATGCTGTGTTATGGCGCCATCGACAGGCGAGCGACCATATTCTTCTGTACCCTCTGCATGACTTACATATTGAAACTAAATAATTTGATAAGATTGGATTTGCACTTATATTTGATACTCCCATTTCGTTATGTCTCAGATTTGCTTTCTGTACATTCTGGTTTGCATACTCAGTACATATTTCGTACTAACCCCCCTTTCTTCGGGGGGCTGTGTTTCATGCCCGCAGGTACAGATGCACAGTTCGGTGATCCCCCAGTGTAGGATACCCCTTTTGCTGTTGGAGTGCTCCCCTCCCTTCAGAGCACATCTTTTGGTATACACTTTTGTTCGCAATGTTGTATATATTCGTTCATGGGTACGGCGGGGCCCTGTTCCGCCATATGATTCGTTTGGTCTGTTTAGAGGTCTATAGACTTATTTGTGGGTGTGTGTGCCTACTTCTGCTCAGTTGTGTTTATATGATTCTACCCGTTGTGGCAGCCTCGTCGGCATGCATTTTGTATATGTTTATGGCAGCCTTGTCGGCTCGAACATGTATATGTTGTTCTGTTGGCCCTGTGTGGCCTTTGTGGTATTTGCTATGTACAGGGTTATTTTCGATAGTCCGAAAAACAAAGGAAACTCTGCCGAATTTTTTTTAGAAATCTTATAAATTTGAAACACCGCCTTGTCGGCTTCTGTTATATACCCGGATGTGTTTGATATAATCTGAGGCAGCGTTTGATATTTGTGTCGGTATAAGCCATCTGTTTGCCACTCGGATTTATGATTGTGTTCGGGTGCCCAATTCGAGCACTAGTCACGGCCCACGGGGTTGGGTCGTGACAGAAGTGGTATCAGAGCGGTTTGTCCTCAGAATGTCTACAGACCGTGTCTAGTAGAGTCTTGTTTATCGGTGTGTTGTGCACCACATCTATAAACAGGAAGCTACGGGACATTAGGGAGTCTCCTTTCTTTGAATCTTAGATCGTGCGATAGAGCTATGCTATTAGGATGATTCTGTTCTGATCCGTTGTTGTTTTTCTTTCAGTGATGCCTTCGAAAAAGGCGACGGCCGCCCAGAAGAAAAAGGGCGTGGTAGGAGAGACCAGCCGGGCTCAGAAGGGTACTCGGACCCTTGCTCAGATGATGCGTGATATTGCGTCCCGGCCAACAGATTCTGCTACGTCCTCATCATCGGAGGAGTCTGGAACACCAGCCGCTGCCACTAGGGATCAGGGGGCGGCTTCACTATCAGTTCCAGAGGCTCCAGCTCCCGCGCCTCCAGCTCTTCAGCCAGGGGCGGAGGATAGGACTTTGAGGGAGGACGTGCAGTTATTGACTACTTTGGTAGCAGGACAGGTTCGCAGACGCGGGCAGAGGGATTATGATGATGATGACAGGCGTGATATCCTGAGGGTTCGAGACTTTCTGACATGCCGTCCCCCAGAGTTTTACGGGTCTAGGCCCGAGGAGGACCCCCACGACTTCATTCGGGGGATTCGGCGTTCATTAGATTTGGTCAGGGCTTCAGAGACCGAGTCTGTTGAGTTGGCCTCGCACAGATTACGAGATGTTGCTGCCAATTGGTTTGAGTCTTGGGAGCTATCCAGGGGTGAGGGTGTTTCCCCAGCTACTTGGGATGAGTTCGTGGCTGCTTTTACCCGTCACTTTCTGCCCCCGGAGTTACGGCGGGCACGGGTTGATAGATTTTTACAGTTGCGGCAGAATGGCCGGAGTGTTCGCGAGTATAACCTGGAGTTTGATTCTTTGGCTCGATATGCTCCTGCTATAGTAGTGGATATGGCTGACCGTATGCACCGGTATGTGATAGGATTGGACCGCTACTTGATCGACGGTTGCATGGCGATGGCGTCACAGACAGATATGGATATCACCCGGTTACAGGCCCACGCTCAGGGTATGGAGGACCGACACAGGGCCGATTATGCTGGTAGGGATCGAGACTGGAGGCCGCCCAAGAGGGCCAGGTCCGCGGGGTATTCTAGAGGTTCTCGAGGCGGACAGCCTCAGCAGCAGTCGTCGGGCAGGTATTTTCCTCCGCCGGGCCGGGGTACATAGTCAGCCAGCAGACGATTTGACAGTGCTGGGCCATCTGGGGCCGGTCAGAGTTCCAGAGCATCGGGTTCCCAGACAGTCAGGGGTTCCAGCCAGTCCAGACCACCCTGGCCCCGTTGTACTTATTGCGGGAAATCGTACCCAGGGGAGTGCTATCGAGCTACAGGAGCCTGTTTTTCTTGCGGCCGTCAGGGCCATATGATGTGTGATTGTCCGATGTCGAGTGGTTCTGGCAGTACAGTTCAGCCGACGGGATCAGTCGCAGGTTCATCTTCTACTCCCTCAGCTGTGCGCCCTGCGGGGCGAGGTATTCCGACATAGACGGGTCGCGGTCGAGGCCGTGGCGGTGCTACAGGTTCTAGCGGTCTTTCGAACAGCATATATGCATTGGCTAGCCGCCAAGATCAGGAGGCATCGCCAAATGTTGTTACAGGTACTTTACTGGTTTTCTCTTGATCTGTGTATGCATTGATTGATCCTGGTTCGACTTTATCATATATTGCCCCACTTGTTGCTAATGAGATTGGGATAAAATCCGAGCGGATAGAGCCTTTTGAGGTAGCTACACCTGTAGGGGATTCTGTTATAGCCAGACAGGTTTATCGGGATTGTTCTGTTATCAGATCTGATCATTGTACTAAAGCTGCTTTGATAGAGTTAGATATGCTAGAGTTTGATGTTATTATGGGCATGGACTGGTTAGCGTCCTGTTATGCTAATGTTGACTGCCAGCAGACGGTAGTTCGTTTCCAGTTACCAGGGGAACCAGTCATAGAGTGGTCCGGGAGTACAGCATCGCTGAGAGGTAAGTTTATTTCATACCTCAAGGCTAAGAAGATGATTCAGAAGGGTTATATTTATCATTTGGTCCGGGTGCACGATACTACAGCCGAGACACCTACTCTGCAGTCAGTGCCGGTTGTCAATGAATTTGTAGATGTATTTTCAGATGAGCTCCCGGGTCTTCCGCCTGAGCGAGAGATAGACCTTGCTATTGATTTGTTGCCAGATACGCAGCCCATATCTATTCCTCCGTACAGGATGGCACCGGCAGAATTAAAAGAATTGAAGGAACAGTTGAAAGATTTATTAGAAAAAGGTTTCATTAGACCCAGTACATCACCCTGGGGAGCGCCGGTATTATTTGTGAGGAAGAAAGATGGATCACTGCGGATGTGTATTGACTACAGACAATTAAATAAGCTGACTATCAAGAACAAATATCCCCTTCCCCGGATTGATGATTTGTTTGATCAGTTGCAGGGTGCCAAATATTTCTCGAAGATAGACCTGCGTTCGGGCTACCACCAGGTACGGGTACGAGAGGCCGATATTCCGAAGACTGCTTTCAGGACCCGGTATGGGCATTATGAATTCAGAGTTATGTCTTTTGGGCTGACTAATGCTCCAGCGGTATTCATGGATTCGATGAATCGGGTATTTCGGCCTTTACTTGACATGTTCGTGATTGTGTTTATTGATGATATATTGGTTTATTCACGATCAGCAGAGGAGCATTCTGATCATCTGAGGACAGTGCTTGGCACTCTTCGGCAGCAGCAATTATATGCTAAATTTTTGAAATGTGAATTTTGGTTAACTTCTGTGGCATTCTTGGAGCATATTGTCGGAGCAGACGGTATTCAGGTTGATACGCAGAAAATTGAGGCTGTACAGAATTGGCCCAGGCCTACTACACCTACAGAGGTACGCAGTTTTCTGGGGTTGGCCGGTTAGTACAGAAGGTTCGTAGAAAACTTTTCTTCTATTGCGGCGCCATTGACCTGTGAGCGCGGCTTTCAGATGTTGAAGCAGATATTAATTACAACTCCAGTTTTGGCTCTTCCTGAAGGACCAGACGGGTATGTGGTTTATTGCGATGCCTCTGGTACGGGTTTGGGTTGTGTGTTGATGCAGCACGGTCGAGTCATAGCCTATGCTTCCCGGCAGCTCAGACCGCACGAGAAGAATTATCCCACACATGATTTGGAGTTAGCCGCGGTTATTCATGCCTTGAATATTTGGTGGCATTACTTATATGGGGTCCACGTTGATATTTATACGAACCATAAGAGCCTCTAATATATTTTCATACAGAAAGAATTGAATTTGCGGCAGAGGCGGTGGTTAGAGCTGCTGAAAGATTATGATGTTGATATTCTATACCATCCAGGTAAAGCTAATATCGTGGCAGATGCACTTACTCGCAAGTCTATGGGCAGTTTGATCGATGTACAGTCTGGTAAGAAAGAAATGGTTCGTGATATTCATCAGTTAGCCAGCCTTGGAGTTCGCCTAGCCGATTCTGGAGATACTGGGATTTCTGTTCGAGGAGTGGCCGACTCCTCCATTGTGGGTGAGATAAAGCGGCGTCAGTACGATGATCCTGTTCTGATACAGTACAGAGATACGGTCCGTGAAAAAGAGCAGACCCCGTTTGAGATTACATCTGATGGAGTACTATTATTTAGAGGCAGATTATGTGTACCTGACGTTGCGCGACTGCGACGACAGGTTATGGGTGAGGCACATCATGCCAGGTATTCTGTTCATCCAGGGTCGACGAAAATGTATCATGATCTTCGATGTCTGTATTGGTGGGACGGTATGAAGAAGGACATAGCAGAGTTCGTTGCCCAATGCCCAAATTGTCAGCAAGTAAAGATTGAGCATCAGAAACCCGATGGGTTATTGCAGGAGATGGACATACCAACGTGGAAGTGGGAAATAATTAATATGGATTTCATTGTAGGCTTGCCTCGCACTCCACGGAGGTACGCCTCTATTTGGGTTATCGTTGATCGGCTGACAAAATCAGCTCACTTTCTTCCAGTCCGTACTACATACTCAGCTGAAGATTATGCCAGGCTATATATTAAGGAGATTGTGAGACTGCACGGAGTTCCTGTGTCTGTTATTTCTGATAGGGGTGCCCAGTTTACAGCTAAGTTCTGGAGATCATTCCAGGAGGGATTGGGGACCCAGGTGAGTCTGAGTACAGCATTTCATCCCCAGTCCGATGGTCAGGCAGAGCGCACTATTCAGATATTGGAAGATATGTTGCGTGCCTGTGTTATTGATTTCAGAGGTAGCTGGGACGACCATTTGCCGCTTGTTGAATTCGCCTATAATAACAGCCACCACTCCAGTATTCAGATGGCACCATATGAGGCCTTGTACGGCAGGAAATGCAGATCTCCGATCGGTTGGTTTGATGTGGGTGAGATTCAGTTAATTGGTCCGGATGTGGTCCAGCAGGCAGTCGATAAAGTCAAATTGATTCGAGAGCGATTACTAGCGGCCCAGAGTCGACAGAAATCTTATGCTGACAAACGACGTCGACCGTTAGAGTTTCAGATTGGCGATTGGGTTTTCCTGAAAGTGTCACCGATGAAAGGGGTTATGAGATTTGGCAATAAGGGAAAGCTCAGTCCGAGATATATTGGGCCGTATCAAATTATTCGTACAATAGGCAAGGTGGCCTATGAATTGGATTTGCCAGCTGACTTGGGAGCGGTTCACCCGGTATTTCATGTCTCTATGCTTCGTAAGTGTATTGGTGACCCTTCCAGAATCTTTCCTTCAGATGATATGCAGATCACAGAGGAGCTATCTTATGAAGAACAACCTATAACCATATTGGACCGTCAGGTAAGAAGGTTGCGGAATAAGGATGTGGATTCTGTGAAAGTGCTGTGGCGGAATAATAACCGCGAGGAAATGACTTGGGAGGCTGAGGAGCAGATGAAGAAAAAGTATCCCCACCTATTTCCGGCACCTTCAGGTAATCCAAATTCTTTGTTTGCTTATGTTGATCTGTGAATGATTTGGACATGTTGGCTATAAAAGAAACTACCCCGAATTTGAGTAAGATCCGTAGAACTAATCCAACATTCGAGGACAAATGTTCTTAACGGGGGGAGGATGTTACGTCCCGTATTTTTACATATTGGGACAACCCGAATGAACTATGATAATTTAAGGCCAAGACTATTTCGGGATTTGAAGTCGGGACTTTTGACCATTTGATTTTATTTTGAGATATAAGTTATGTATGAAATTGATGGCATTGAACACTTAGGGAAAATTGATACCACAATTCATAAAATTGGGATTAAAAATCTTGCACAATAGGGCCCCTAGCCTGTGGCTTTGGAAATGGTCCCACACATGTTGTGGCCAATTTTAATTGGTCCAACACATGTGTGGACCATAGGGACATGGAGATATTTTAGTGGGAACTTAAAAATATGACCTCTAAGTCATTTCTCTTCATTTCTACACTTAGAATAAAAATTTAGAAGGAGGAGAACAACAACTCCAACCTCACGGCTAAGAGGAGAGAAACACAAGATCACTTCTAGCCTTCTCAAAAAAAAATTCGTTGGTGTTAATCAACTATATTGAGGTCCCTAAGTAGCATGGAAGAGTTGTTTGGATCATCCAACCACTAGTTGTGCCCAATTGCAAACCCTAACTATTGAAGGAAGTGAAGAACAAAGGTAAGATTTCATCTTGTTTATGTATTGTGAATCTTGTATGCCTATTGTAGTGTGCTAAAATGGATAGAAATCATGAAATATAGAATGTTGAAGTTGGGTTGTATGTTTGGCATGTTGGCCGTGTAAGTGGGGGTGTGTTGTGTGGTATTGGATTGATGAATTTATTCTTGTATCATGTTAAATTGTTGTAGAATGGAGAACTTTGTGCATTGAATGAAATTCGTATATATAGGAATCCTTAACATATGTATATATGCGTGTTGTGGACGAATGTGAGTTTTATAAGGTGTCGAAGATCGCATTACTACCGCTTAGTATGTCAGTTGTCGTCGTCATGAATTCTAGTCTTGAAATGAACATTTAATGACTTATGATTGATGGGAGATTGTGCGGGCTGTTTTCGGCCAATTGGGAGAAAAATTGTGAATTGTTTAGAATGTCCTAGAATATTGTGGTAAAGACTCGGGTTGATAATTAAATGTGTGAGCGATGTGGTGGCTTGAATGTGAGCCGTTGAATTAAATATTTGGAAAGTTGTCGAATGATGAAAAAGAGAGCTATTAATGTTATTTTGCCTTCCGAATTTATTATTCATGGTTCTAGATTGGTTATTGTGGTTGTTGTTGTTGATTTTAAGTGAGATAAATTCTCGGGATGGCCTATTTACAGGGGAAGTGCTGCCGAATTTTCTGTAGAATTTAGAGTTAGTTGGAATGAAAAATTTCTTAATATGCCTATGGTTAATATTGGATATTCATTGGCACATTTTGTAGACCTTGGGGAGCCCGAGGCGTAAATTTGGAGTAGCTTTAGATTGGCAAGCTTGGAAGTGCGTTCGAGGTATGTAAAGCACCCTTCTTTCATTTGGCATGCCTTAGTTATAAATAGGCTAGACTACTAGTCTTAAGGAAATCCTAAATTAAAAATCCGAGTTCGCTATGATCTTTACATACATTCCTTGGCACTCCTATGAATGATATGATGAAATATGAACTATTATGCCTTTGAAGAAATTGATTTCCAAACTTTGCACAATGAGTTGATTTAAAGAATTTCGAACTATAAATGCCATATCTTCCTCCGGAAGGTTTGGATTGCTCTAATATTTTTGTAAGGGTTTATATGACATATGATGAATATAGTTTCTATAGGCGGGCCCGGCTCGAGTCAATACCCGTACGTGGGTCCCGCGACTTTCCTTTATGTAATTCGGAAATATTTTGAAAGAATTTGTTATGATTATTATTTCGAAACTTAAGTATGATCATTTTGCTTAGGTTTGAATTTATGACAATGATTTTATGCATATGACTACTCACGACTCTACTCGGGAATTCTGTTATTCCTTCGCCGAGTCCCGGGCCGGTTCTGTTATCGTGTGCATTTCGATATACTCCGGAGTTATGCTGTGTTTATGGTTCACCGAGCTACTCGCAAAAGAGGGTCGGGTTCCACCTATATTTGGTGTTATGTTGTGTATGGCGTTATGTTGTGATGTGATATGTGTCGGGGATACGGAGATTTGAAATCTTTCTGGTGTTATGCTGTGTTATGGCGCCATCGACAGGCGGGCGACCATATTCTTCTGTACCCTATGCATGACTTACATATTGAAACTAAATAATTTGATAAGATTGGATTTGCACTTATATTTGATACTCCCATTTCGTTATGTCTCAGATTTGCTTTCTGTACATTCTGCTTTGCATACTCAGTACATATTTCGTACTGACCCCCCTTTCTTCGGGGGGCTGCGTTTCATGCCCGCAGGTACAGACGCACAGTTCGGTGATCCCCCAGTGTAGGATACCCCTTTTGCTGTTGGAGTGCTCCCCTCCCTTCAGAGCACATCTTTTTGTATATACTTTTGTTCGCTATGTTGTATATATTCGTTCATGTGTACGGCGGGGCCCTGTTCCGCCATATGATTCGTTTGGTCTGTTTAGAGGTCTGTAGACTTATTTGTGGGTGTGTGTGCCTACTTCTGCTCAGTTGTGTTTATATGATTCTACCCGTTGTGGAAGCCTCGTCGGCATGCATTTTGTATATGTTTATGGCAGCCTTGTCTGCTCGAACATGTATATGTTGTTCTGTTGGCCCTGTGTGGCCTTTGTGGTATTTTCTATGTACAGGGTTATTTTGGATAGTCCGAAAAACAAAGGAAACTCTGCCGATTTTTTTTTGGAAATCTTATAAATTTGAAACACCGCCTTGTCGGCTTCTGTTATATACCTGGATGTGTTTGATATAATCTGAGGCAGCGTTTGATATTTGTGTCGGTATAAGCCATCTGTTTGCCACTCGGATTTATGATTGTGTTCGGGTGCCCAATTCGAGAACTAGTCACGGCCCACGGGGTTGGGTCGTGACAAGAAACTCATTTTATATTCCCAAGTTTGAACCATTTTTCCAGCACTGCTAAAACTTAATTCTAAGAGCTTGGGGAGAGGAATATTGAAAAAACTTCATGGTATGATATTTGGGGGTAAGCTCCAACCCATTATCTTGCTTATTACCATCTTTGAGTTTCCATGGTGGTTTATGGTCCTAGAGTGGGGAGTGATGAGACCTAGGCCCCTAATCATGAAACCCATAGTATAAATTGATAATTATTGATTAACATATAGTTTATAACATCTGGAAGTGTAGATTAAAACTTTATTTGTTTTAATTACATGATAGTCCAAATGTCCAATATAAGCTGCCCGACCTTATAGCTACGTTGTGATAATCATTAGCCCGCGTCCAGGCCTCCTGCGTCCGGGGTAACCATCTCATGCCGCCCACTAGTGGTGTCTGCCCATGCCATCTAGACATAAGATTCTTGCCTTAGAAAGGAAGGGACTAGCCTCATATAACTTTTCGTGTAGCTACTCTATCACTTGAACGTGCTCTCTAATATTCACGTTTCTTCCTTCAACAGAGTTCATACTAATATTAGATAATCGATAACGTAAACACACTTGAACTAAAGCTAGAGAAAATTGGGCAGCATCTCCTTTGTTTGTGCAACTTTCTTCATATCATATATCAACTCCCAATCATCAATGATAACATTCATAATATCTTAATTAATAACTTTTGTCAAGTTCCTCATTATCCAACTCCCACATCTCCCTCTCGAGGTCATCCATAATAATGATCATAATACAACATTACATTCATCCACATCTAATATTTCTCCTATGTTCTTAACATCATTCATAACATAATTACAATCACAACATATCAAGAATCGTGTTTCATATTAATCTACTACTTAACAATGTCACTATTCTCATGTTTATAACCTATTTCCTACTTCCTTCCATAATCCAAGTCTTTCAACCTCTCAATACTTTAAACAACATGGAATGATCATAAAACTTACCTTTGATTTAGTAGGAATGAGTTTTGTATAGCAATACTCCACTTGAGGAAAACCCTAGTTCCACTTCCAAAGGAATTTCTTGCCTTTGAGCTTCTTGCACTTGATTCACTTGAATTTATGTTATGAACCATTGATTTCCTTTGTATTCTTGAAGATGAAATGTGTAGAACCCTCTAGAAGTCTTGAGAGAGATGGAGAAGTGGAAAGAATGAGAAAATAAGAGTCGGAACATTCATTTTATAGTTGAACTTAACTCAGCCCGTCGAGACTTCCACGGACTCTTATACGGTCTGTACAACATTATACGGTCCGTATAAGTGGTTGTACTTCACCATCAGAGAAACAACATTTCTGTTGGGTGTTACACGGACCCTTATACGGACCGTATAATGTTATACCGACGTATATGCGGTCGTATAACCCCACTTCTCTGAAATTGTTTTCGTCGTTCGTTTGATCTCCAATCCTTATGGAATCTTCTTGACACTTGTTTAACACTTCATTACCAATCTAAGGAGCGTTATAACTCTTATTTAATACATCATCAAGTCGACATTAACTCGATACTTTACACATCTTTTTTCAAGATACAACTTGTGCTTGACATTCTTTAACAAACTTTCTTCTCTTACTTCTAACGTCTTTGGAATCTTAATTAAAATCGTTAAATAACCTTTCTTACTTATAGAAACATCATGTACTCCTTACCCTACGTTATCCTATTCACTAGGTAACGACATGAAATTTTTCAAGGTGTAACATCCTTCCCTCTGTTAAAAACATTCGTCCTCGAATGTTAAGTTCTCGGGAATTCTATGAAAATTTTGCCAGAGTTTCCCCTGTAATATGGCGCTATTACCCTATAACAACAACCCACAATAAACATGCCTCGTAGGGCCACAACACAATAGAAATATTTTTATGGCCACACACAACCAAAAGCTTGAAAAGAAAGCATACATACCTCATAATGTTGATGTTGCATCTTGAATCTCTTCCGGGGGTAGAAATAAGTGCGGGTACTTGGACTTCAAATTTACTTCCGCTTTCCAAGTCATTTCTTCTCGGTTATTATTCCTCCATAAGACTTTGACTGAGGCTACTTCTTTATTCCTAAGTCTCCGTACTTGCCTGTATAGTATAGTAATAGGTACCTCTTCATAGGCTAGCCTTTATGTCACTTGAACATCATCTATCGGCACGATCCTAGTAGGATCTACAACACAATTTCAAAGCATTGAGACATGGAAAACTGGATGGACTGATTCAAGTTTTGAGGGTAAGTCTAATTGATAAACTACTTGACCCACCCTGCAGACAATCTTGTAAGGGTCAATGTATCGAGGACTCAATTTCCCTTTCTAACCAAATCTCATCACGCCTTTCATCGGTGATACCTTCAGAATTACCCAATCATCAACTTGAAATTCTAAGTCTAGCCGATGGTTGTCCGCATAGGATTTCTGGCGACTTTGGGCTGTCAACAATCGATCTCGTATAATCTTGACCATTTCCACTGCTTGTTGAATCAATTCTAGACCTATCAATTGCGTTTCCCCGACTTCAAACCACCCAATTGGGGATCGACACCTTCTCCCATATAGAGCTTCATATGGGGCCATTTGAATACTGGAATGATAACTATTGTTGTATGCAAACTCAATAAGAGGTAAGTGGTCATCCCAACTACCACCGAAATCTAGAACACATGCCCGTAACATATCTTCCAAGGTCTGAATAGTGCGTTCGGCTTGCCCGTCAGTTTGTGGATGAAATGTTGTGCTGAGCTCTACCTGAGTACCCAAACCTTCTTGGAAAGACTTCCAGACTTTGGCTATAAATTGTGCCCCTCTGTCCGTGATAATAGATATCGGAACACCATGAAGTCTCACAATCTCCTTAAGGTACAACCTTGCATAATCTTCTGCAGAGTATGTGGTTCTGACTGGAATAAAATGAGCAACTTTCTAGAGTCTGTCCACGATCACCCATATGGAGTCATACTTTCATTGGGAACGAGGTAACCCTACAATGAAATCCATGTTTATTGCTTCCCACTTCTAAGTTGGAATTTCCGTTGCTTGCAATAATCCTCCTGTCTTTTGATGCTCAATTTTCAGTTGTTGACAATTTGGACATTGAGCCACAAATTTTACTATATCTTTCTTCATTCCATCCCACCAATACATTAGATTGAGATCATGACACATCTTCGTCGCTCCTGGGTGAATAGAATACCGAGAATAATGAGCTTCTTCTAGAATTCGGTGACGTAATTTCGCAATATTTGGGACAAATAGCCTGTCTCGGTATCTAAGAACTCCATCTATCGAAATTTAAAATGGTGACCTTTCTTTCTCATGAAGTGTATCTCTATAATGGCTCACCTGAGGATCTTCATATTGGCGCTCTTTCACCTCCATATCTAAGGATGAAATAGTTGGATTACCAATACCAATTCCTGCACTGCCTGAGTCAATTAAGCGAACTCCAAGATTAGCTAGTTGGTGGAGCTCATGGGTTAGTTCTTTCATCTCCAAAGGAACCTCACATGAACCACCCATTTATTTGCGGCTAAGTGCATCATCCACTACAATCGCCTTTCCAGGATGGTATAGAATACTCACATCATAATCGTTCAGTAGCTCTAACCATCGCCTCTGTCATAGATTTAACTCATTCTGCTTAAAACTATATTGGAGACTCTTGTGATCTGTATAGATATCAACATGTACACCATACATGTAGTGTCTCCACATCTTTAGTGCGTGGATAACCGCAGCCAACTCAAGGTCATGGGTCGGATAATTCTTCTCGTGTTTCTGCAACTGCCTTGAAGTATAGGCAATGAGTTTACCGTGCTACATCAATACTGTCACGATCCAAACTGATGGGCCGTAACAAGTGCCCGGCCACTACTAGCCAAGCACTCTTATGCTTGCACTTACTGCTCACTAACTATCCTGGGCCCATACACAATCTGTAACTGAGCTGTACTGTCTCCCGAACAACTAACATAAGAGACACTGCACCGAGAACTCACGGCCAACACATACATATAAAAATAAACACTAAGAGTGACAGCGCGAGCCGATTTGGCCGCCACATATATACTATACAACAAAATAAACGCCGACGAGGATGCATAACATCACGACTACATATCACTCTCTACAGACCTCTATGGAGTACAAACTGTAGAAATTACAGGACAAGGCCCTGCCGTACCCATATATGTACGTAACTGAATAGCAGACCAAAAGGGGTGTAGCTCCGGATCAATACAGCGTACTGACTGCTGCTGAGGAGAGATCCTACTGCTGTGAATCGTCCGACTAGCTACCTGATCATGCAGGCATGAACGCAGCGTCCACAAGAAGGGACGTCAGTACGATTAATGTACTGAGTATGTAAGGCATTAACGATACTATAATAACAGACGAGGGATACATAGCATGAATAAAAACATAAAGGAAATATAGAGCATATCGTAAGATAAAAGAGTAACCTGTACATATGAGTGCCTCTTAGGGTGGATGCCATGCATTCTTAGTGCTGCAGAACGTGCAGCCTGATCCACATATATACATATATCCATAGTAATGCTTTCTTTCAAAAACATTTCTTGTTCATGTATACATAAAATAGAACATATCATGTTGCTGAGGCGTCGGCTCCGATCCATTTAGCCACATATGTCCCTCGTTCGGGCATCCCGCGTCCGGGATGATATCATGTCATATAATACGAACTGATCAGGTGGATACGCGTCTATAGCGCTCTGGACCTCTTTCCCATATTCCCCATATACATATACATATACCATATACATATATCATGTAAGCAGCATGCAGGAGAGGCCAAGGAAAGTTATGTCTCTATCGGAGTGACGTAAGGTCGGTAACCTCCGATTATATTATGGGATAATTATCATCGCTTTGTCTCACCTTGAAAGAACAATTATTATAAGGTCAGACTATCAATGAAGAATAGCATCAAGAGAGAACATAGAATAAAATCATAAATCTCATAAGGCATCAATTCATATACTTTGGAGTCTTTAAAAATAGTCATCATCCATGAATAAAATTGAGAAATCAGAAATAGCTCAACATTCTTATATCGTCATTGAAATCGTAAACTTGAACTTTTAAACCCGAAATCATCATCATCATAATCAAGGTAGGAAAATATTCTCATCTTTTACATTATCATTATGATTGTGAAAACAGGTTCATCGTTGTTATCGTAATAGCTCACGGAGCCATAAACCTCTGATTTAGGAAATACGAACATTGTGGAAAACATTTCTGAATTATTAGGAAAGGGGTTATGCCTTGGAGTCATAAACATCTAACTTTTGAAAACGAGGAAGATATGGAAACATTTTGAAGTCATAACATCGGTCGCCGTAGTCGTTCAACGTTTATCCTTCCAAGCTCGTAAATCTACATATAAACCATTCATACTATTATTAGGCTCAATGTCATACGCTCATCTTAAGCCTTCAATTTAATTCCGTTTATAATCTGCCGAAATTCGGGCAGCACCTCCCCTGCTTATATGCCTAGCCCGAAATCACAATCCAACAACCAATAATAACAACAAAAATACCAACATCAACAACATCATCATCAATACCAAAATATTCCATAAAACATCCCACGCGATGTTTGTCCAATTTCTCAACCAACAACGTTATTATACAACCATTTCATCACTCTATCTTCGTAAGTAAACCAAAGGTAACATTAATAACGAGAGATTCATACCTTATTTTGGTTAAAACAGCGATATCTTCAACATCCACCTTGAATCCACCGCAAAACCATACTAGAATCACATCTATGCGTTTATCCGAGCTTCGATTAATACTCCGTCACTTAAAAATTGGTTACTTTTTGTTTCCCTCTCTCTCTCTCTTCAATTTCTAGAAATTTCCAGCAAAATCTGGTGAAAAAAATAAGGTCTTACCCTTTTTATAAGGGTCAAATTCGGGTCAAATCCGGGTCGGGCACTGTAGCATCACTGTAGCATCACTGTAGCAGTACTGTAGCACGCGTTTCTATTCTGTCAGCTGAACTTGTAACCTCCATAATTCTCTACTCCAATGTCATATTGACGAGCAGTTTGTTGCGTTGGAAACTAGACTCGACGAACTTCATTTTAGGCTTTTGTTTCACCTTAAACCACTTCATATGCTAAGAGATATTCGTCCCCCAAGTTGGACAAAACTTTTCACACAAAACATTATCCATCCTTTCTACAAAGTCGTACCACTCCATTTCTTCCACTCATTTCCTCATAAAACCTTCCGGTATACCTTATATACATCCTTCACTCATTAAATATACTTAATAATACTTGCTCCTTATATTCCAAAGTGGTTTTACTTAACCCTAACTCAACGTACTTATGTTTCAAATTTGATAAGTGCTCTTCGAAGATACGGGGTGTAGCATCTTTCCCCCCTTAAAAACATTCATCCTCGAATGTTGCAGTATTGCCAACCCACGACACCATCTTTGATTTGTTAGAACAATTATTTTTCCTTTAGGGTCCGATTACCATTTGCTTAAACTATAACTTGGGTCAGTCTCTTCTCATTCTTTCTTAACTCTTTTATTGCCTTCAGTCATCTTCTTTCACTTCTTTGTCCTCATGTACATGATCGGAAATTAACTAGAAACTCGCTCTTGTTCTTTCTCCATTATGGTAGTCTTGACTTGTCGTGCCATAACTATTCATCGTCCTGTAAGTACTTTTTTTTCGCTCCGTGTTTCCTTGTTAGTAGGCAGCTACCTTTCTCTCTCTACGACGCCCTATTTTCATTTTCTCCTTTGGTGCCATCTCAGGCTATCCTTTTTGTACCCGTTGATCTTAGATATACACTATACCGATTGTTTTTTTGTAGTCCATTAGTCAGGGTCTCTAATCTTTACAGCCTTGTCGCCATCTCTCTTACCCTTACATTCCAAATGTTTATGCAGCATAACTGTGTCGCTAGTGAACTTAATGGTTATGTTCCTTTCTAAGGCCAGTTATATCATTATCTGAAATACGTATATACGTAATGTTTCTTCGCCATTTATTATCCTTCGCAGTCTAGTTACAATTATGGCAAACTTATAATCCGAGTTCAACTAATTTCATAGCTCGAAACATCTTTGAGCGCCTGCTAAAACTTTTTCTTTACTTCCTTCCCTCACATCTATCAATACAATTCCAGAAGCATAGGACTACGACAATTCTTCTATTATGACTTTCTTGCAACGCAAGTATACTTATCTTCGATTTCCTTGTATCGACGATCGTTTCGTCAGTCGTTATTCCTTGTTGGCTTTCCGGTGTGGCCTTCTTACAATTGTAGTTGGGCATAGCTTCATGTTGTCGGTTCATATAATTCCATAGCATATGTTCTCATGTTCAATATAATTAGTGGTCCATGAACTATTTTCTAATATCCGGTGAACTCTTTTATTTCCATTCATAGGAGCAGCATTCTTTCTTTCCTTCAAAAATTTCCAAACTACCGATCGTTGTTCCTTTTATTACAATATTCATTGTCATCCCAAGTGTCATTTGGGTTCGTCATCCTCTCTAACACCCTTTGTAAATTTAGCTTGGAGACCTTCCTTTCTCTTTTCATTACCCTTTAGGGAATGTCACTGCATACTTAAGTACGACGCACTTTTTGCCCAATGCGAGGGATTCAAATCATGGTCTAAAAATATCGTAGTTCATCTTGGCGTAAAGTGCTATCTTGAGTTATCTTCCATACTTTCTCCCTATGTCTGCCTCATGGTACACTTATTGTCAATTCATTTCTACTTCTTTCCGTTACCTTCCCGATATGCCAATACGTCTCGAACTCTGGCCCCGAGCTAATAAATCTCTTTTTCTGGAGCTTGAAACGTCATAGTTCCTTTCAAGTCTAGTATGTTCTCCCCCCCTTATTAAATAGGTCCTTATACGCCCATAGCCTTCGAATAACCGTCGTCTTCGATAATTATTTTCCGCCCTTCACAATCTTCTCAGGGTCGGGGTTCCGACATCGTATGGTCTGATTTATCTAGCTTCTTGCCAGTTACAGTCTTGTATCCAATCGGAATACTTATAAGGGTTAGATCCAAATCCGATGCCTTCTTTTTCGTATTTTCACACCTCTGTCTTTTTATGACTAACGGTTTTCCGGACCCGCAAGTTAATGCGGACATCAAGATTCACCATGTCCTTTATGAAGTCTTCTATTATACCTTACTCCTCATTTTGCTTCCCGACTATGCTTATAATATATCTAGAACTTCTTTCCCTGAGTTCTTCTTCCATTTATGTCTATATCATCATTTTCTTTTCAACATTTTCATACCCTTCCATCCACTACTAGTCCTTTAGCCCGCTTAGCTCACTTACTCATAATCCTTCTTAATTACGCGTTTGTGTTGCAGCTGTGCATCCAAGTTTTTCGAGTATCGTGCTACTTTTGCTCTTAGCACAGAATTCTTACAGTTTACACTCTCTCTATCCTCGTTCATCGAACCTTTATCTATCTTTGTGATGCTACGACCGAATGGTCTTCCATGCATGTTCCTTACATTTCATTCCATTTCCTCTATGATGGAATCTCTCGGTCTTTAAGTGAATTCTTATTCCATGTCATTAATTTTCTAATCAATTGTGTCGACTCATCATCCTCGTTCTTTCCTCGATGAGTAATCGGTTTCCTACCGCCAACTCCTTAAAGTATCCTTCTTACTCCAATGGTTTAAGATTTCCAGTTACTTTACTCCTAAATGCTCTCCTCTTCCTTTGATTAACCCATTAGTATACGTTTCCTACTTTTATCCTTAACCTCCCTTGGGTTTCTTCCTCCTCGAGCACCTTTCTTCTCTTGTGATTTGTAGTATCGACTCTGAAGTTCGTGAAATATTCCTTTAAACGCGCAAATCCATTCTGTTCTTAGGTCATCTTTTTGGAAAGCTTCTCCATGTCCGAGGCAACCGTGTTAATTTGACCACACACTTATCCCTTTATATACCTTTCGAGGGCTGGAAATCTCTTAACATCGTCGCAAGGCCGAACCATTCTTTCTCTTACTTCACATTCCTCATCGTGGTCACTATCCTTTTAGCCCCAATTATCGAATTCGGTTCTCGAACCCCACCATTACTCTTTTGTTCCATACTACCACACTTTATCCCTTTCACATGCCTACCTTCGAATTTTGTTTTTACCTAAATAGTCTCGTGCTTTGCCCGTCGTCTCTCTTGGAGGCTTTACTCACTCATGTTCTTACTTCTCACTTTTTTCGACATTTTGATCTCTTTACCTTCCATCTACTGGCTTTCTTTCTTTTCCAAATATCATTGTGTTAAAGCTCTCCAGGCCTAACCTGTAATGCAAATAGCATCAGCTTACCTTGTAACATTTGTACCATTTATTTTTGTCAGTTGAACTTCGTTATCCTGTTCGATCAATGCCTTCCATATACCGCAACGTTGGTTGCTAGGATACACGTACCCGTTGATACAACCACATATGGGATATCATATGCATACGTATAATATATTTACGACCATCTCGCTTACAAAATATTTCCAAACGCTATTCAAACTCACCCTAATTCTAGAGCTGTGATGCACCTTCTTTCTCTTCACCGGTCTAGTCTGCCTTGTCCTACGTGACCTCTTAAGGTCTCCAACCACTCCGCATACTCCAATCTCCCTTAGGCTGCTCTAGCTTCTCATTTGCCTCTTATATCTAAATTTATAGGACTTTTTGTACACTTCCCAAGGGGTCACCCATCCAAATACTTCTCTCACCCCAACACGCTTAACTTCAAAACTCTGATGAAATCCGGTGCATTAATGCTGGTATAATCGTATCCACCTCACCGCATGACCTTCACCACATAATCTAAAGCAAGTTGAAGTCTTCAAAGATTTCAAAACGTTCTCGTAACGCATCTCCCTCCGAATTAGAAAGGGTCTCTTACTCTCCCGACTACACAATTAATATTTTGGCCATTTTAATACTCAATATTCACCTTTCATCAGTATGTATGACTACTTTCCATCTTAGATTTCCATATTCCTAATGGCAGCGAACACACCTTGGTCGCCGTTACTTATAAATACTCAGTTATCGGCCTCTTTGGGTTTCCGCTCGCCACTATTAAATAATAATCTACAACAAATGCACATGCATAGAAAATTCCAATAAGGACTCAAATACCTGTAGCCGATCGGTCTCTAGTCTGATCTGGTGGACTATAAGGTGAAGTGTACTCCTCGTCATCGTCTACCCACCATCCGCTCGTCTGGCCTTCATCGTCTCTCTCATCCGAGTCTGAGGGATATAAATAACCGGGCAATTCCTGGTTTATCGACGGCTAGGATAGGGGGCTGGAGTAATCCGTAACACTCACCGGGGAGGTTGGTCTGGCGTAGTGCTCTGCCATAGGAGCGGCTGGTAAAGCCTCGGGAATCTCCTCCTCCGGTGTCCCGGACAAATACTCGGACGGATCTGTATCATAACTGTCCTTAGGGGGATCCTCCTCCCTGGAAATCAAAAACTCTGGAGGAATCGTCGCTGGGTCCTCCGAAGGATCAGTCTCAATAGAATAACTGAGGCTCCTCCTGCTCGGTCCTGGAGATACTCTAGGGGACTTCTTAGCACCCCCACTATCTGAAGCTGACCTCTTCATCTTTTTGTCAATCTGCGCCTACCTACAGGAAAAGAGGTCAGAAGTAATCTACCCTAAACTATGGCTCTATCGCATGATCTAAGATAGAAGGAAAGGTCATGTATTCCTAAATGCCCCGCAGCCTCATATTTATAAGTGTGGCAGGCTTCACACCCATAAATAGGACTCTACCGGACACGGTCTGTAGACAATCCCTAGGATGAATTGCTCTGATACCACTTTTGTCACTACCCAAACTGATAGGCCGTAACAAGTGCCCGACCACTAATGGCCAAGCACTCTTATGCTTGCACTTACTGCTCACTGACTATCCTGGGCCCATACACAATCTGTAACTGAGCTGTACTGTCTCCCGAACAACCAATATAAGAGACACTGCACCGAGAACTCACGGCCAACACATACATATAAAAATAAACACTAAGAGTGACAGCGCGAGCCGATTTGGCCGCCACATATATACTATACAACAAAATAAACGCCGACGAGGATGCATAACATCACGACTACATATCACTCTCTACAGACCTCTATGGAGTACAAACTGTAGAAATTACAGGACAAGGCCCTGCCGTACCCATATATGTACGTAACTGAATAGCATACCAAAAGGGGTGTAGCTCCGGATCAATACAGCGTACTGACTGCTGCTGAGGAGAGATCCTACTGCTGTGAATCGTCCGACTAGCTACCTGATCATGCAGGCATGAACGCAGCGTCCACAAGAAGGGACGTCAGTACGATTAATGTACTGAGTATGTAAGGCATTAACGATACTATAATAACAGACGAGGGATACATAGCATGAATAAAAACATAAAGGAAATATAGAGCATATCGTAAGATAAAAGAGTAACCTGTACATATGAGTGCCTCTTAGGGTGGATGCCATGCATTCTTAGTGCTGCAGAACGTGCAGCCTGATCCACATATATACATATATCCATAGTAATGCTTTCTTTCAAAAACATTTCTTGTTCATGTATACATAAAATAGAACATATCATGTTGCTGAGGCGTCGGCTCCGATCCATTTAGCCACATATGTCCCTCGTTCGGGCATCCCGCGTCCGGGATGATATCATGTCATATAATACGAACTGATCAGGTGGATACGCGTCTATAGCGCTCTGGACCTCTTTCCCATATTCCCCATATACATATACATATACCATATACATATATCATGTAAGCAGCATGCAGGAGAGGCCAAGGAAAGTTATGTCTCTATCGGAGTGACGTAAGGTCGGTAACCTCCGATTATATTATGGGATAATTATCATCGCTTTGTCTCACCTTGAAAGAACAATTATTATAAGGTCAGACTATCAATGAAGAATAGCATCAAGAGAGAACATAGAATAAAATCATAAATCTCATAAGGCATCAATTCATATACTTTGGAGTCTTTAAAAATAGTCATCATCCATGAATAAAATTGAGAAATCAGAAATAGCTCAACATTCTTATATCGTCATTGAAATCGTAAACTTGAACTTTTAAACCCGAAATCATCATCATCATAATCAAGGTAGGAAAATATTCTCATCTTTTACATTATCATTATGATTGTGAAAACAGGTTCATCGTTGTTATCGTAATAGCTCACGGAGCCATAAACCTCTGATTTAGGAAATACGAACATTGTGGAAAACATTTCTGAATTATTTGGAAAGGGGTTATGCCTTGGAGTCATAAACATCTAACTTTTGAAAACGAGGAAGATATGGAAACATTTTGAAGTCATAACATCGGAATCATGCCTTTGAAAGAAAGGGGCGAGCCTTAACATACCTTTCGGTCACCGTAGTCGTTCAACGTTTATCCTTCCAAGCTCGTAAATCTACATATAAACCATTCATACTATTATTAGGCTCAATGTCATACGCTCATCTTAAGCCTTCAATTTAATTCCGTTTATAATCTGCCGAAATTCGGGCAGCACCTCCCCTGCTTATATGCCTAGCCCGAAATCACAATCCAACAACCAATAATAACAACAAAAATACCAACATCAACAACATCATCATCAATACCAAAATATTCCATAAAACATCCCACACGATGTTTGTCCAATTTCTCAACCAACAACGTTATTATACAACCATTTCATCACTCTATCTTCGTAAGTAAACCAAAAGTAACATTAATAACGAGAGATTCATACCTTATTTTGGTTAAAACAGCGATATCTTCAACATCCACCTTGAATCCACCGCAAAACCATACTAGAATCACATCTATGCGTTTATCCGAGCTTCGATTAATACTCCGTCACTTAAAAATTGGTTACTTTTTGTTTCCCTCTCTCTCTCTCTCTTCAATTTCTAGAAATTTCCAGCAAAATCTGGTGAAAAACATAGGGTCTTACCCTTTTTATAAGGGTCAAATCCGGGTCGGGCACTGTAGCATCATACTGTAGCATCACTGTATCATCAGTGTAGCAGTACTTTAGCAGTACTGTAGCACGAGTTTCTACTCTGTCAGCTGAACTTGTAACCTCCATAATTCTCTACTCCGATGTCCTATCGACAAGCGGTTTGTTGCGTTGGAAACTAGACTCGACGAACTTCATTTTAGGATTTTGTTTCACCTTAAAACACTTCATATGCTAAGAGATATTCTGTTATATCCCACATTTTATACAATCGGATAATTCAAGACAATCGCGGGAAGACAACAAGCAAGGCCACTTTTTATTTTGTTTGGCACATGAGTTGTTTATGAAAAATCTAGAAGTGAAGATAATGAGAAAGGTCAAGAGCATAAAGGGCAGTTGCAATATGACTCTTGGGAATATGGAAGAAGACGAAGGGTAAATTTGGAATTTGGAAAAATTGTTTTCATGAATTACAAGAACTAGCCCAAAATATAATTGGGCTTGAATTTTTTTTTAAAAAAAATAGAGGCCCAACCGGCCATGGCATGGGCTAGGCCCATGTGGGAATTTAATTTTCAAGAATAAAAGATGACAAAGTCATCTTTATCACATAATATTCAAGAAGCTTCAAGAAATTGAAAGAACAAGAAAGAGAAGGAGAAAAGTTGAAGGCCATTTCGGCCAAGGGTAAATCAACAAGAAAAGTTGACAAAAATTCCTTCAAAAATCAATTTCTAGTAATTAGAGGGTCCTTAACAAGGTGGAGTTGTTGTTGAAGCAAGAAAAATTCATAATCATACAAGTTGCCAAGTTGTAGTCAAGTGAGAAGTTGATGAAGAAAGGTGAGTTTTAATCTTGTTTTATGTGTTATGAATGGTTTATACGTGTTGTAGTATGCTAAAATGGATGAAATTCATGAAGGAAAGGAATATAGTATGTGGCCGTGCATGTGCATATATGTGTAAGAAACATGTTTTAATTATTTTGTCTAGTGTTTGGTTGTATTGTTGTGCAGTTATGTGAAAAATGGAAGTTGAATGATTTTGGAGAGATTGTAGTTGTGAAGGCATGATGAAGCCGTGTGTGTGCATGGTGTATGTGACCGTGTATATTGGTGAATTATGAACGTATAGTGAGTAAGTTTTATTTAGCATGTTGGTCGTTGTGTTGTGGAGATTATATTACTAATGGAAGCCTAATGAGCTTAGTGGAATAGTAGTAATTGGAAGCTTGTTTTGGAAGGTTATGTGAATTGAATGCTATGTTCTTGCATGTATGAAATGTAATGATATTAGAATGGTGTTGTTGGAATATGTTATAAGATTGTTATTGTGTTCATTGGAGTCCGAAGGTTTTGAAGAAAGTAGTAAATCGATATCATGTATCTTGAATCAAATATGTGAATCGCTAGTGTGGTTGTTGAATGTATATTGATAGTTTGGCCGGGTTTGAATTCCCGAATTGTGATTGATGAGGATTTGGCTATGTTGAATGCCGAGGATGGTGTATTTACAGAGGAAATGCTGCCGAAATTTTGGTAGCCAAGTGTTTCCTTAAGATTCTAACTCTAAGTATCCTAATAAGAGTTTTGGTAAACATGACCAAATTGTAGATTTTGACGAGATTGCAACGTGAATTTGGAGTAGCAAAAGGAGCGGAAAGAGGTATGTAAGGCTTCACCCTTCTTTCTATGGCATGTCTTAGATGTAATAAGTCGGGTACGAGCCTCGGGGACAACCCTAGTCCCCGGAATCCGCACCTAAAGTTTTCCACTTTTTGTTGAATAGAATTGAACTAGAAAGTGTGCAAATGATGGAAAGACCTCTTAAACCCTTAGAACTTGCATAAGTGGGACCCGATTACCCTAGAACCCTCACAAGTAATGACATGACACGTAACATATGTAAATCATATACGCCACCCCATCCGGCTCGAGGTGGGCCCGTTACTCTCAGATTTTCCTTACAGTCTTGCTTGACTTACTTGAAGTGAATCCAAAGGGAACCTTTGATCCTGATTTCGTTACCCAATGATAAGTACTATGACTCCTCTAACGAGGGCACTTCCATGACGATAATGATAACAATGATGTTAGATAAGAGGATATGCCTATGATACGTACTACCGGAACGACTCTATGACTAAGATGACTAAGCTAAGTATCTTATGTAAACATGAAGATGATAAACTAATTTTTGAATCCATTTATATTTCCTTGCTATGACTTTATTTTCTAAAGATTTCAAAGTCTATGAACTGTCATCTATGATGCCCACGATTTCATTCTACGTTTACTTTAATATTATTCTCCGTTGATAGTCTCAACTTAAAATACTCGTTCCTTCAGGGTGAGACAAAGCGATCACGAGTATTCTATATGTAATCGGAGGTTACCGACTTTATGTCACTCCGATAGACGTAACTTTCTTTGGACTCCCGTGCATGCTGGTTATATGATACAGGGATACGTGTATGGACATGTATATGTATATAGGACAAGTATTTGTATATAAGACATGTATATGTATAATAGAGAAGTAAATGTACACATATATGTATATGGGGAAAGGGGAAGGGCACTGTTATATCACCACCTGATTCAGCTGGATTTCATCCTGGACGCGGGATGCCCAGACGCGGGATATGGGAGAGCCGTACGCAGCGTCTGTATATATATGATGTATGATATATATGACATGATGTGTTGGGACACCGTTGGGGAGGGGGGTTGGGAGAGCTGATGTATTCGGCGTCTGTAAATGTGAGTAAAAGATACCGTTTACTGAATTGTACTGTTTTCGATATACGAGAATTAGGGACACCGTGTTCTGAAAAAGGGGCAATGCTATGACATGATACGCTATGCCAAGATATACTATGATATGAGATGCTACGGCATGACGTGATACGACACGCTATGATAGAGCAGCACATAATATGATAAAATATGACACGATATAAATCCTATTTTCTGTGTCTACGAGAAAGAAATGTCTCAAAGAGAAAAGGACAAGCCTACATGATAGCCGACCTGAAACGGAGGCCTTCCCACGTACAGGTTACTTTCGTGCCCCGTTATATGTCCTATGACTCCATGATATTGTTAATCGTACTCTATGTTACTGTTTATATTATATTTTATGCCTTACATACTCGGTACACTATTCGTACTGACGTCCCTTCTTGTGGACGCTGCGTTTCATGCCGCGCAGGTCAGCAGACAGGTGGACGTGATCCTTAGAAGCTCTACCAGCCACACTTGACAGCGCTCCAGTTGTTTCGGAGCCTCACTCCAGCGGTACTATTTTGTGTATGTACATTCGGGCACGACAGTACTCGGCCCTTTATATGTATAAGTGTACTATGTCTAGAGGCTCGTAGACAGATATGCGCAGTCAGCTATGTACAGTTAGATGTGTTGTATTTTGAAGTGTTCGCGTCCCGGTATAACGCGATAGCGGAAAGCTTAATACTTATGTTTATGGTGACGCTGCTAATGTTAATGTTCAGAAAGGAAAAAAAAATATGGCTCTATTTACACGGCTTGCCATGAGGTAAAGGTAATATGATAGATAAGGGGTGCTCGGTACAAGTATCGGGTACTCGTCACGGCCCCTAGTCGGGTCGTGACAGAAGTGGTATCAGAGCAGTTCGGTCCTAGGGGTTTGTCTACGACCCGTGTCCAGTAGAGTCTTGTTTATGGGTGTGTAGCGCGCCACACTTATAAACAGGAGGCTACAGGGCATTTAGGAAATATGACCTTCTTTGTGTCCTAAGATCGTGCGATAGAGCTATGCTATCAGGCTTCCACATTCCTTTCCTAATCCTATGCTATGGTTTCAGTAATGCCGCCGAAGAGAAAGGCTACGACGGCCGAGAAAGCCAAGAGGGTGGCGGGCAGCAGAGTCGAGCGGGAGCTAGAAGAAGGAGAATCTCATAATGGAGCTCACCCTTAGACTTTTCCTGCTCCCCCTGCACCAGCAGAGCAGGAAAGAGTTCCAGCTCCAGCCCCCGCACCTCCAGTCCCACCGCCAGCAGATGGCAGAGGCCATCCAGTTATTGACTCAGTTAGTTGCCGCACAGGCTCAGTGGCAAGATGTAGACTTGGGAGACAGGGCGGTAAGTGGAAGAGCCCGTGACTTTATTACCTTGAAGCCGCCAGAGTTTTATGGGTCAAAACCAGAGGAGGACCCGCAGAGCTTTATAGATAAGATGCTGAGAACTCTGAGGATTATACATGCTTCAGATACGGAGTCCGTAGAGTTGGCTTCATACAGGCTGCGGGATGTGGCAGTTCTGTGGTACAGTAGCTGGATATCATCGAGGGGAGCAAATGCACCCCCTCCGGTTTGGCAGGAGTTCACTGAGGCGTTCCTGCGACATTTTCTACCGCCAGAGGTTCGACGGGCTCGAGCCGATATGTTCTTGATCCTGAGACAGGGAAATATGAGCGTTCGAGAATACAACCTCTGTGTTAACTCATTAGCCAGGTATGCCCCAGCCATGATAGCTGATAGGGGAGATCATGTGCACCGATTTGTGAGTGGGCTAGGGCCACATTTGTTTAAGGAATGTTTGACGGCTTCACTCCAGGACGGGATGACTATTACCCGCATCCAGGCCCACGCCCAAAATCTGGAAGAACAGTACCAGTCACGGAGAGAGGAGCGTTATTCAGATAGGGGTCCCAGAAAAAGGGGCAGATCTTCTGGGCCTAGAAGCGAGTATAGAGGGGGGCAGGCACAAGAGCAGTCTAGGTATTCAGGCCAATCAGTGGCCAGGGCACCACCTCGATTTGCAGATAGAAGATTTGACCGCTCCGCCTATTCGATACCAGATCAGGGTACTAGAGCTTCAGGATCCCAGTACTGAGCTGATTTTAGCAGGACGGGGCTGCCCCCACCACGATGTGCTCGGTGTGGCAGGCCCCACTCTGGGCAGTGCTACCTAGACACCGGTGGTTGTTTTGCCTGTGGTCGAGCTGACCATTTTGTACGTGACTGCCCACTAAAGGATGAAGGAGGCCGAACTCAGCCAGCCGGAACAGCAATCGGTTCATCGTCGACCGTGCGCCCTCGTGGACAGACTTCCCAGGCTCCAGCGGGCCGCGACCAAGGTAGAGGAGGGGCACCTAGTTCAACCGGTCCTCCGCACCGCTTATATGCACTGACAGGACGACAGGACCCTGAACCTTCCGCCGACGCGGCCACAGGTACACTTCCGGCATCTTTTCTATAATATATGGATGTTAAATTGAACTGGATTTTGCTTTACCTTGCACCGTCCCTTGTATTACGGGACATATAAAGAATTCGGGAAATTTAGGACAAAAGTAGCCATACATACGGGTTAAAAGTGAATATTAGTGATCACGGAGGCTGAAATAGTAATTAAAAAGGAAAGATGCGTTACGAGGGCGTTTTGAACATTGTCAAGACCCCAACTTGCCCCATATTATGTGATATAGGCAGTTCGGGGAAGCGGAGGTAAAAATACTAACACTGAGACACTAAAATGCATTAAAGTTTCAAGGTTAAGCGTGCTCAGGTGAGAGCAATTTCATGATGGGTGACCCCCTGGGAAGTATGCAAAGAATCTATAAATTGAGACACGACAGGCAGATGAGTAAGATGAAAAGAATCTCTAGTACGGTTAGAGACTATGAGAAATCGCGCAAGATGAAGCAGACTAGGTTGGTGGAGAGGCAGAAAGTTCATTACAGCTCGGGAACTAGGATAGGCTTGAATAGTGCCTGGAGGTCTCTGGTGGGATAGTTGATAATAAATATATGTGTGTATATGAACGCGTATGACGCCCACATACGATGGTATCAGTGGCGTGGATGCCCCGGCAACCGAAGCTGAGGGTATAAAAGGTAACTTTAGCTCCTAAGATGGATATAGCGACATGTGAGGTATCTATGGAGGAGACCTCCCCGAAGTATTATACCATGCTATGAGGCCAGTTTAACATTCGAGGACGAATGTTCTAAAGGGGGGGAGAATGTTATATCCCACATTTTATACAATCGGATAATTAAAGACAATCGCGGGAAGACAACAAGCAAGGCCACATTTTATTTTGTTTGGCACATGAGTTGTTTATGAAAAATCTAGAAGTGAAGATAATGAGAAAGGTCAAGAGCATAAAGGGAAGTTGCAATATGACTCTTGGGAATATGGAAGAAGACGAAGGGTAAATTTGGAATTCGGAAAAACTGTTTTCATGAATTACAAGAACTAGCCCAAAATATAATTGGGCTTGAAATTTGTTTTAAAAAAAATAGAGGCCCAACCGGCCATGGCATGGGCTAGGCCCATGTGGGAATTTAATTTTCAAGAATAAAAGATGACAAAGTCATCTTTATCACATAATATTCAAGAAGCTTCAAGAAATTGAAAGAACAAGAAAGAGAAGGAGAAAAGTTGAAGGCCATTTCGGCCAAGGGTAAACCAACAAGAAACGTTGACAAAAATTCCTTCAATAATCAATTTCTACTAATTAGAGGGTCCTTAACAAGGTGGAGTTGTTGTTGAAGCAAGAAAAATTCATAATCATACAAGTTGCCAAGTTGTAGTCAAGTGAGAAGTTGAAGAAGAAAGGTGAGTTTTAATCTTGTTTTATGTGTTATGAATGGTTTATACGTGTTGTAGTATGCTAAAATGGATGAAATTCATGAAGGAAAGGAATATAGTATGTGGCCGTGCATGTGCATATATGTGTAAGAAACATGTTTTAATTATTTTGTCTAGTGTTTGGTTGTATTGTTGTGAATGTTATGTGAAAAATGGAAGTTGAATGATTTTGGAGAGATTGTAGTTGTGAAGGCATGATGAAGCCGTGTGTGTGCATGGTGTATGTGACCGTGTATATTGGTGAATTATGAACGTATAGTGAGTAAGTTTTATTTAGCATGTTGGTCGTTGTGTTGTGGAGATTACATTACAAATGGAAGCCTAATGAGCTTAGTGGAATAGTAGTAATTGGAAGCTTGTTTTGGAAGGTTATGTGAATTGAATGCCATGTTCTTGCATGTATGAAATGTAATGATATTAGAATGGTGTTGTTGGAATATGTTATAAGATTGTTATTGTGTTCATTGGAGTCCGAAGGTTTTGAAGAAAGTAGTAAATCGATATCATGTATCTTGAATCAAATATGTGAATCGCTAGTGTGGTTGTTGAATTTATATTGATAGTTTGGCCGGGTTTGAATTCCCGAATTGTGATTGATGAGGATTTGGCTATGTTGAATGTCGAGGATGGTGTATTTACAGAGGAAATGCTGCCGAAATTTCGGTAGACAAGTGTTTCCTTAAGATTCTAACTCTAAGTATCCTAATAAGAGTTTTGGTAAACATGACCAAATTGCAGATTTTGACGAGATTGCAACGTGAATTTGGAGTAGCAAAAGGAGTGGAAAGAGGTATGTAAGGCTTCACCCTTCTTTCTATGGCATGTCTTAGATGTAATAAGTCGGGTACGAGCCTCGGGAATCCGCACCTAAAGTTTTCAACTTTTTGTTGAATAGAATTGAACTAGAAAGTGTGCAAATGATGGAAAGACCTCTTAAACCCTTAGAACTTGCATAAGTGGGACCCGATTACCCTAGAACCCTCACAAGTAATGACATGACACGTAACATATGTAAATCATATACGCCACCCCATCCGGCCCGAGGTGGGCTCGTTACTCTCAGATTTTCCTTACAGTCTTGCTTGACTTACTTGAAGTGAATCCAAAGGGAACCTTTGATCCCAATTTCTTTACCCAATGATAAGTACTATGACTCCTCTAACGAGGGCACTTCCATGACGATAATGATAACAATGATGTTAGATAAGAGGATATGCCTATGATACGTACTACCGGAACGACTCTATGACTAAGATGACAAAGCTAAGTATCTTATATAAACATGAAGATGATAAACTAATTTTTGAATCCATTTATATTTCCTAGCTATGACTTTATTTACTAAAGATTTCAAAGTCTATGAACTGTCATCTATGATGCCTACGATTTCATTCTACGTTTATTTTAATATTATTCTCCGTTGATAGTCTCACCTTAAAATACTCGTTCCTTCAAGGTGAGACAAAGCGATCACGAGTATTCTATAATGTAATCGGAGGTTACCGACTTTATGTCACTCCGATAGACGTAACTTTCTTTGGACTCCCGTGCATGCTGGTTATATGATACAGGGATATGTGTATAGACATGTATATGTATATAGGTCAAGTATTTGTATATAAGACATGTATATGTATAATAGAGAAGTAAATGTACACGTATATGTATATAGGGAAAGGGGAAGGGCCACTGTTATATCACCACCTGATTCAGCTGGATTTCATCCTGGACGCTGGATGCCCGGACGCGGGATATGGGAGAGCCGTATGCGGCGTCTGTATATATATGATGTATGATATATATGATATGATGTGTTGGGACACCGTTGGGGAGGGGGGTTGGGAGAGCCGATGTATTCGGCGTCTGTAAATGTGAGTAAAAGATACCGTTTACTGAATTGTACTGTTTTCTGTATACGAGAATAAGGGACACCGTGTTCTGAAAAAGGGGCAATGCTATAACATGATACAATATGCCAAGATATACTATGATATGAGATGCTATGACATGACGTGATACGACACGCTATGATAGAGCAGCACATAATTTGATAAAATATGACACGATATAAATCCTATTTTCTGTGTCTACGAGAAAGAAATGTCTCAAAGAGAAAAGGACAAGCCTACATGATAGCCGGCCTGAAACGGAGGCCTTCCCACGTACAGGTTACTTTCCTGCCCCGTTATATGTCCTATGACACCATGATATTGTTAATCGTACTCTATGTTACTGTTTATATTATCTTTTATGCCTTACATACTCGGTACACTATTCGTACTGACGTCCCTTCTTGTGGACGCTGCATTTCATGCCGTGCAGGTCAGCAGACAGGTGGACGTGATCCTGAGAAGCTCTACCAGCCACACTTCACAGCGCTCCAGTTGTTTCGGAGCCTCACTCCAGCGGTACTATTTTGTGTATGTACATTCGGGCACAACAGTACTCGGCCCTTTCTATGTATAAGTGT
The DNA here is from genome assembly GCF_019175385.1 of Lycium barbarum. Lineage (NCBI taxonomy): Eukaryota > Viridiplantae > Streptophyta > Magnoliopsida > Solanales > Solanaceae > Lycium > Lycium barbarum. The sequence goes on along the minus strand of NC_083342.1, from coordinate 35,440,176 downwards.
ACTATGTCTAGAGGCTCGTAGACAGATATGCGCAGTCAGCTATGTACAGTTAGATGTGTAGTATTTTGAAGTGTTCGCGTCCCGGTATAACGCGATAGCGGAAAGCTTACTACTTATGTTTATGGTGACGCTGCTAATGTTAATGTTCAGAAAGGAAAAAAAAATATGGCTCTGTTTACACGGCTTGCCATGAGGTAAAGGTAATATGATAGATAAGGGGTGCTCGGTACAAGTATCGGGTGCTCGTCACGGCCCCTAGTCGGGTCGTGACATATTCGTCCCCCAAGTTGGACCAAATTATTTGCACAAAACGTTATCCATCCTTTCTCCAAAGTCATACCACTCCATTTCTTCCACTCATTTCCTCAAAAAACCTTCCGGTATACCTTATATACATCCTTCACTCATTAAATATACTTATAATACTTGCTCCTTATATTCCAAAGTGCTTTTACTTAACCCTAACTCAACGTACTGATTTTTTAAATTTGAGAACTGCTCTTCAAAGATACGGGGTGTAACAAATACACATCCTAACCCAACGCCAGAGGTATCACAGTATAAAACATAACCATCTGGCCCTTCTAGAAGTGTCAAGACTGGGGCTGAATTCAGTCTGTCCTTCAATTCTTGGAAACTGTGTTCACAAGCATCAGTCCGTTGAAATTTCACTGACTTTTGAGTTAGCTTCGTCAATGGTGCTGAGATGGAGGAAAATCCTTCCACAAATCTTCCATAACAACCTGCCAATGCTAGAAAACTACGGACTTCCGTGGGCGTTGTAGGCTTTGGCAAAGTCTTCATAGCCTCAATTTTCTGAGTATCAACTCGAATGCCATCAGCTGAAATAACATGGCCCAGAAAGTCACAGAATTTAACCAAAACTCGCATTTTGAAAATTTTGCATACAATTCACGTGTACGAAGAATCCCAAGGACAATGCGTAAATGGTCTACATGCTCGGATTCTGTCCGATAATATACCAGAATATCATCAATAAACGCGATCACGAACAGATCTACGAGTGGCCTGAATAGATTATTAATCAAATTCATAAACACCGCCGGAGCATTAGTCAACCCAAATTACATTTCCCGAAATTCATAATGGCCATATCTTGTTTTGAAGGTTGTTTTGGGAATATCTTCTTCTCTAACTCTCACTTGGTGATAACCTGACCTCAGGTCTATTTTGGAAAACCACTTGGCACCCTGTAATTGGTCAAACAAATCATCGATTCTAGGTAGCGGATATCTATTCTTTATCGTCACGTTATTCAGCTGCCTATAATCAATACACATCCGTAGGTAACAATTTTTCTTTCTCACAAATAGGACAGGTGCTCCCCACGGTGATGAACTAGGCCTAATAAACCCCTTCTCAAGCAAATCCTTCAGTTGTGCCTTTAGCTATTTCAACTCGGGGGGAGCCATTCGATAAGAAGGAATAGAAATAGGCTTGGTGTTTGGTAGTACATCAATAGCAAAATCATTCTCTCTTTCCGGAGGAAGGCCAGGAAGTTCATCTGGAAATTGATTCACCATCGGGACAGATTGAAAAGTCGGCGGCTTTGCTTCGGTGTCACGAACTCGGACTAGGTGATAAATATAGCCTTTTGCTATCATCTTCCTTGCCTTAAGGTTGGAAATAAACCTACCTCTAGGAGAGCTGTATTAACTTTCCATTCAAGCACGGGCTCTCCCGAAAACTGAAATCGAACTACTTTCATTCGGCAATCGACATTGGCATACCAAGAGGCCAACTGTTAGACCTCGAAAAATTTCATGTTGATGCACAGTGAATAGACTAACGAAGGACACGAAGCATACGATGTTTCAATAAGTAAGAAATAGTAATTAATGGTTTTAATTGAGATTTCAAAGACATTCGAGGTAAGAGAAGAGAGTTCGTCAAGAAAGGCGATGTATGCGTAGTGTATTGGAGAGGATTTGCAAAGTACCAAGTTAATGATGGCTTAATGATGTCTCAAAGAAGATTCATGACATCCCTTAGATTGTTAATGAGGTGTTAAACAAGTGTTAAGAAGGTTCCGTAAGGATTGGAGATCAAATTAGTCGACGAGAACGAATTTCGAAAAGCTGGGCATTATACGGTCCAACATACGGACCGTATAATATATAATGGCCGTATGTTAGGCCATATGTTCTGTCCAGAATGGGGACTTTCACTAGACCAAAGATACGGCCATACATACGGTCCATATAAATTATATAGACCGTATGTTGGTCCGTGAAACCGAGTTGGGACAAATTTCAAGATTAATATAAGGGACCCCAACCTCATTTAATTAATTTCATTTCTCACTCCACACTTCAAGAACCCTCTAGAAACCTCTCCCCACTTATTCCACAAGAATTCAAGATAAACTTATGATCAACTTCATCAAACCAAGAGAATCAAGTGCAAGAAACTCACTAGGGTTCATCCAAGACAAGAAATCTCATTTGAAGTGGAACTAGGGTTTTGCTCAAGTGTAAGTGTTTCCACTCAAAGCTCATTCCAACACTATCTAAGGTAAGTTTCATGATCATTCCATGTTGTTTAAAGTATTGAGAGGTTGAAAGACTTGGATTGTAGAAGGAGATAGAAAATGGGTCATGAATGTAAGAATAGTAGCATTTTTGAGTAGTAGCTTAGTATGAATCATAATTCTTGATAGTAGTGATTATAATTATGTTATAAATGATATGAAGAACATGGAAGAGACATTATATAAGGATTAATGTAAGGTTGTATTATGACCATGGTTATGGATAAATTCAAATGGAAGTGGGAGACTTGAATAATGTATGGTTGATGAAGATTGTTGAGTATGATATCGTGAATGTTGGTATAGACGCTTGGGAGTTGATGTATGATATGGAGAAAGTTGTATAAACAAAGGAAATGTTGCCCAATTTTCTCTAGCTTTAGTCAAGCATACTTAAGTTATCGATTATCTAATGTTAATACGAACTCTCTTGAAGGTAGAAACGAGAACATTGAAGGAGAACAATCAAGTGATAGAGTAGCTAAACGAAAAGGTATGCAAGGCTAGTCCCTTCTTTTCTAAGGCATGAATCCAATGATGTGATTTTCTCTACTGATCTTCCTATATTCCGGAAACTATGAGCCTATGTTATAACGAGCTTCTCTTGAGATAAAGTTAAGAGACATGTGATGAATATGATAATGATGATGATGAGTTCGAGTCTAGAAATCCTAAGGCTTATGATATGATATTGTTACGAAACTAATGATTCTTTGACGTTATTCATTGCTGCTAGACCCACCTAATGATGCTAGTCCCTTTTCTTCCTAAGGCATGACCCCCGTATTGTATCTCCTATGTATTTGTTACACCTCGAAAAATTTTCTGTTGGTACGCAAGAGAATGAACTAGTGATGAATATGAGTGCATGACGTCCATGAGCAAGAAACGACGTTTGATGACCTTAGGCGAGATTTCGAAAGTATCCGATGTGAGACGAGGAAGTTGGCTAAGTTAAGATGTGATACAAGGTGACCAATGCATGTGCATGGACGGGGGTGATTAAAAATGAGAAGTCTAAGAAATATGGGAAGTTGCAGAATTGCAACTGCCCAGTGGTCGTATATTGCAAAATACGGATCGTAAAGTGCAATACGGTCCGTAAACTAGCAGTCGTAAACTGCCATGCAAAGCTTCGACTTTCTGCCAGCCGAGGAAATGGTTAAATACGACCTGGTGGACGGACCGTAAAGTGATTTACGGCCCGTAAACCATGGTCGTAAACCACCATGAAGGCAGCCCAGCTTCTGGTTATGTAAATGGCTAAATACGCCCATGGAGGACGACCCGTATAGTGGAATACGGTCCGTAAACCTCCATGGACGACCACTGTTCACCCAGCATAGATTTTCCAATTTATTAAATATGAGGATCAAGACTTATTTTATTTCATTACAACATTACACCACTTCTCTCTAAAACTTCTCTCTACATTTATTATATAAGTTTTCAAGGATTATAAGCCATCAATAACATTAAGACAAGTGAATCAAGGATAAGGGAATCATCAAGGATCATCCAAGTCAAAAAATCCAAATGGAGAAAATCTAGGGTTTTGCTCAAAGAGGAGTATTATCAACCAAAGCTTGTTCATACAACTTCTAAGGTAAGATTCATGATTTTTACATGATGTTTAAGGTATTGGAGAATTAAAGTACATGGATTGTAGAAAATATGGTCAACTAGATCATGAGTGATGAATAGTGACATTTTGAGAAATAGTTTGAATTGAGTTATGAATGTTGTTGTGTTGTGATATGAATGTGTTATAAATGGTATTAAGATCATGAACTAGACACTTTAGACGAATGGACGAAGTTGGGTGTTATGACCATGAATGTGGGTGAATTAGAGGCAAATTCAAGAAATCTAGACAATGTGGATAATGTGAATGACTAATGGCCATTGTTATGATATTAATGAAGGTATAAACGCTAGCATTGTAAGGGAACGTGCAAGTGTAGAATAGTTCGACGGAAAGGTATGTAAGGCTAACCCTTCTTTCATAAGGCATGGTTCTTGGCCAAATTCCTAATTCCTCTATATGAGTATGTTGTCTTCACATGGTTGACATTCTGAGCTCATAAGCTCACGACCCTTGATATGTACTATGATTATACTATGTTCCTCGTATGACGAGTAAGTCCATAATGTAGATGTAACGATAATGATGAGGATAGTAATGATGATGAGAGTAAAATGAGATTAGAGATGCTTACGAGCTATGATATATGTATATGTATGCCTATGAAGGGCTATGATAAGACCCCGAGCTTATGATGTCGGGTAAGACTATATGTATATGACTATGTATAAAGTATGTATACGATTACGAAACGCGCGCACACCTCTGCAGATGGTACGGATAACCCTGACACCTTGGTAGGGCCAGGTATGTATGATCTTGAGCCTTGGTTGGCCAAGTATGTATGACATACCGATCCTACGAGGTTGGGTATGCTATGTAAATACTATGTATATGATATGACCATGTATATAATAAGAATATGAGTGTGATAAGACTTAGTAAGGGCATGTAGACGAATATGAACACAAAGTGGTATGGCTATTATTATGGGATACAAACGATGACGTATGCAAGTAAGCGACATGATGATGATGATGATATTACTGTCTCCCCTCCTATGCTATTTCATATGATATCTATTACGCTTCTATATTGATGATGATCATGCTTTACATACTCAGTACATTCTTCGTACTGACGTCCTTTTGTTTGTGGACGCTGCGTCATGCCCGCAGGTGCACAGGGAGACAAACTTGATCCATAGCTGCTTATTCAGAGATTGCATAGCAGAGCTCCATTTCTTTCGAAGCCGTAGCTTTTGGGTACTTATTCTTTTGTGTATATAATTATGGGCATAGCGGGGTCCTGTCCCGCTCATACGATATGTCATACTCTTAGAGGCTCGTAGTCATGTGTATGTGGGTAGAGATGTTCGGCCATGTCGGCCCATGTTTTGTATATCTTTTGTTAGCCACGTCGGCCTTGTATTTATGATGTGGCACAGATGCCTATGATAGGTTAAATGATGATGGTCGTATAATGGGATCAATATGATTAACGATAAGAAAAGGACGAATTGACTTATGGTTCACCTAGTTGTTATGTTATGTACGATAAGGGGGTGCTCGGGTGGGGTAGCACCTGGTGCTCGTCGCGGCCCCCCTAGACGGGTCGTGATAGTATTCCATGATTATTAAGAGTTTTCCTATGAGCCAAAGATGAGATATGCTCAATGATAATGATGATGATTCCATAGTGGTCAAAAAACATACGACACTCACAACGCTCCCAAACCCAGCAACATTAGGGACCCACAACTTCCATGAATCTTGCGATATAAATAGTAGTGCTCTTTATAATGGTAATTCCTATGTTGTGACCCCACGTTTGGTTTCCATATTGTCCTTACTCCTAAAATGTTAGGCTTCCATGATTCTTAAGGCCACCATGACAAAATTGAAGAATGTTCTTCATGACAACGACTAGGATGGTAATTCCCCTCCCAGTGATACCCAAGGACTAAAGTTCCACATGTCCTCATGGGATGATTGAGCATACCGTGTGAGTCTCCATCACATTCATGATAGTTGGCATTGTCTTATGTTATCGTTTCCTCCAAAAGTGAGACATGACAGTAATGATGACCATGATAGCGAAAACGATAGTGCTTTCCCGGGAATATAGAAGCATAATTCCCTTATTACGAATTCAGTTAAAATGTCTAAAATGTCCTATTCCTAAGAAGAGCTAGAATTTGTGATTTCCAAGACTCTTAAGATGATATTGGTAAGATATTTTTGTAGTGATGGCAATGATGATAATGAGATATACCGAGCCTTGTTATAGCCGGGTACGGATGACATGTATGTGAATTTGTCGAGCCACTATGTGGCCGAATACGGATACTGTCGAGCCACTATGTGGCTGAATACGTTTACTGTCTAGCCACTATGTGGCTGAATACGTTTACTGTCGAGCCACTATGTGACCGACTACGGATATTGTCGAACCACTATGTGGTCGAATACGGATAATATTTAATGTGTATGAGCAGATACGGTTCTATGATATGTATGTGTATGTGCATTCCACGATTCTTGAGAAAATGTGAAGTAAGCATGACGAACATCTCAAAAGGTACTTGGTCTTTTATTTTATGTTGTCCTTCACAATTTATTTATGCTACTACTCATGCCTTACTGTTACACCTCGAAAGTTTTTTCGTTAATGCACAGTGAATAGACTTACGAAGGGCACGAAGCATAAGATATTTCAATAAGTAAGGAATGACATTTGATGACCCTAATTAAGATTTCAAAGACAGTCGAGGTAAGAGAAGAATGTTTGCCAAGAGAAGGCAAGGCATACGATATGTATCGGGAAGGATTTACGAGTAACAAGTTAATGATGATTAATGATGTTTTGTAGGAGAGTTATAACGTTCCTTAGATTGTTAATGAGGTGATAAACAAGTGTCATGAAGGTTCCATAAGGATTGGAGATCAAACGAGTCGACGAGAATGAGTTCGGAAGGACTGGGCCTTATACGACCCAACATACTGGTCGTGTAAATTATACTAGCCATATGTTTGGACATATAATCAACCAATATTAGCACAGCTCACTGGACCAATTCTACGGCCAGACATACGGTCAGTATAATTTATACGGACGGTATGTTGGTTCGTAAAAAATGGTCGGGGCAGATTGAGTATTATTAATAAGGGGTCCAAGTTATTTCATTTCATTTCCCCTTCACTCCCCTTCTCTCTAGAACATTTCTCCAAACTTCTCCCACAAGAATTCAAGGGATATTAGTGATCAACTGCATCAAGCCAAGAGAATCAAGTGTAAGAAACCCATTAAAGTTCATCCAAGACAAGGAATCCAAGTGAAGGTGAAACTAGGGTTTTTCTCAAGTGAAGTGTTTCCACGCAAGGTTCATTCCTACACCATCTAAGGTAAGTTTTATGGTATTACCATGTTTTTTAAGGTATTGATAGGTTGAAACACTTGGATTGTAGAAGAATATAGAAAATGGGTTATGAATGTGGGAATTGTGTCATTTTTGAGTAATAGTTTGGATTGAGTCATGATTCTTGATATGTTGTGTCACGACCCGACTAGGGGGCCGCGACGAGCGCCCGGTGCTAGCCCACCCAGGCACCCCTTAGCTTACACTTAGGCTCGCATCTAGGTGAGCCACATCATTAATCATACATTTCTAAGCATCAATCGTGCTAGTCCCATTGGACAACAACATCTTTAATCATCATAGGCATTTATGCCACAACAATGTACATGGGCCGACAAGGCCAACAAAATGATATACAAAACATAGGCCGACAAGGCCAGACATATCTAACCACATACACGTGACTACGAGCCTCTAAGAAGTGTATGACATAACACATGAGCGGGACAGGACCCCGCTATGCCCATAATTATATACACAAAAGAATAAGTACCCAAAAGCTATGGCTCCGAAAGAGGTGGAGCTCTGCTCTGAAATCTCTGAGGAAGCAGCTATGGATCAAGTTTGTCTCCCTGTGCACCTGCGAGCATAACGCAGCGTCCGCAAACAAAAGGACGTCAGTACGAAGAATGTACTGAGTATGTAAAGCATGATCAACGTCGATATATATATAAGCATAGTAAACAACTTATGAAATAGCATAGGAGAGGGGGGGGGGGGGGGGGAGACAGTAACAGCATCATCATCCTGGCACTTACTTGCCTTCTGTAAGAACTTTCCATCCCTCATGCGTATATGTATACATACGTCCTCATCCGTAGTCCAATAGTAGATCTCGTATTCGTATACATGTCGTTAGTCGCATTCATATACATAGTATTATCACATTCATATTCATATTATACACGTAGTCATATCATATACATAGCACGTCCACATATATATATACATACATAGCCTACCCGACCATAAGGTTCGGTGTTTCATACATACTTGGCCAACCAAGGCTCAAGGTTATAGCTACCTGGCCCTACCAAGGCTTCAGGGTTATCCGTACCATCGGCAGATATTTGCGCGCGTTACGTAATCATATACATACATAAATATAAGCATATACTCTACCCGGCACCATAGGCTCGGGGTTTCATTATAGCCCTTCATAGGCACACATACATCTAATAGCCCGTAGGCACCTTTAGCATCATTATTATTAACATCACCATTACAATCATCATCATTATCATTACGTCTATGTTATAGGCTTACTCGTTATATGAGGAGCGTAGTACAAACGCGGTACATATCAAGGATCGTGAGCTTATGAGCTCAGAAGATCAATCATTTGGAGACAACATACTGGTATAGAGGATTTAGAAGTTTGGCCAAAGGACCATTCCTTATGAAAGAAGGGTTAGCCTTACATACCTTTTCGTCATACTATTCTACACTTGCGCGTTCCCTTCCAACATTAGCGTTTCTACCTTCATTAATATCATAACAATGGCCATTAGTCATTCACATTATTCACATTCCTTAATTTACTCCTAGTTCACCCATATTCATGGTCATAACCTTCGACCTCGTCCACTTATATACAATGTCTATTCCATCATCTTAACATCGTTTATAACACATTTATATCGCAACTCAACAACAATCATAATTCAATTCAAACTATTTCTCAAAATGTCACTATTCATCATTCATGACCCATTTTACCATATTTTCTACAATCCACGTATTTCAACTCTTCAATACCTTAAACATCATATAAATATCATGAATCTTGCCTTAGATGTTGTAGGAACAAGCTTTAGTTGATAATACTCCACTTTGAGCAAAACCATAGTTTTCCTCCATTTGGATTTCTTGGCCATGGATGATCTTTGATGGTTTCCTTACTCTTGATTCACTTGTTTTTATGTTATTGATCACTAAATATCTTTGAACTCTTGTGAAATAAATGTAGAGAGATGTTTTAGAGAGAAGGGGGTGTGATGTTGAAGTGAAATAAAATAAGCCTTGGTCCCCTTATTTAACAACTTGAAAATCTGTGTTGAAGTGTACAGTGGTCGTAAACATGGTTTACGATCCTCCAGTTTACGGACCGTCCTTCATGGGCGTATTTAACCATATCAGAACCAGAAACTCAGACTGCAACCATGGTGATTTACGACCATGGTTTACGGGCCGTAAATCACTTTACGGTCCGTATTCCAGGTCGTATTTTACCATTTCCTCGACTGGCAGAAAGTTGAAGTCTTGCATGCAAATTTACGACCTGCTAGTTTACGGACCGTATACCATTTTACGGTCCGTATTTGCACTTTACGACCACTGGGCAGATTGCAAATCTGCAACTTTTCATATTTCTTAGGCTTTTCATTCCAATCATCCACATCCATTTGCATGCATTGCTCACCTCATACCTTGCCTTATCTTAGCCAACTTTCTCGTCTTGCCTCGGATACCTTTGAAATCTCACCTAAGGTCATCAAAGGTCGTCTCTTACTCATGGGTCATCGTGCACTCGCACGCCTCACTAGTTCATTTACTTGCGTTCCAACAGGAAATTTTCTGAGGTGTAACATTCTTCCCCCCTTAAGAACATTCGTCCTCGAATGTTAAACTCTTCGGGGATTCTATAAAAATTTCGCCAGAGTTTCCCCAATAATAAGGCATTACCATCCTGCCACAACAACCCATAATATTGATGCCACACAGGGCTACAACACAATAGCATACAAAGTTTGGCCACACACGACCCAAAAGCATAAAAGGAAAGCATACATACCATAGGATCTTGACGTCTCATCTTGGACTTCTTCCAAGGGCTGAAATAAATTTGGATATTTGGACCGCATACTTTTTTCCGCTTCCCACGTCATTTCCTCTCGTTTGATATCTCTCCATAGAACCTTAACTGAGGCCACCTCCTTGTTTCTCAACCTCCGTACTTGCCTGTCTAATACGGCAATGGGCACTTCTTCATAAGTCAATCTCTCTGTTAATTGCACCTCATTTACTAGGACGATCCTAGTAGGATCTCCAACACATTTTTGAAGCATCGAGACGTGAAATACTGGATGGACTGACTCTAAATCCGGGGGTAGGTCTAACTCATAGGCCACTTTGCCTATTTTGCGCACAATCGCATACGGCCCAATATACCGGGGACTAAGCTTCCCCTTTTTTGCCAAATCTCATTACGCCCTTCATTGGCGACACTTTCAAGAATACCTAATCTTTCACTTCGAACTCTAAGTCCCTTCGACGATTATCCCCATAGGACTTTTGACGACTTTGAGCCGCTAGCAACCGATCTTGTATAAGCTTAACTTTCTCTATAGCTTGCTGAACCAAGTCTGGCCTTATCAATTTAGTCTCTCCTACTTCAAACCACACTATTGGGGATCTACACTTCCGCCCATATAGAGCTTCATACGGTGCCATTTGAATACTAGAATGATAACTGTTATTGTAAGCAAACTTAATGAGTGGCAAATGGTCATCCCAGTTTCCTCCAAAGTCTATCATACATGCCCGTAACATGTCCTCAAGAGTCTGAATAGTACGTTCGGCTTGCCCATCAGTCTGTGGATGAAATGTCGTGCTAATGCTGACTCGAGTCCCTAAACCCTCTTGGAAAGACTCCCAAAATTTTGCCGTAAACTGAGTCCCTCTATCGGAGATAATAGATATCGGAAGGCCATGGAGTCTCACTATCTCTTTAAGGTGAAGCCTTGCATAATCTTCTGCCACATAGGTCTTTCTGACCGGTAAGAAATGAGCTGACTTGGTGAGTCTATCCACAATCACCCATATGGAATCATACTTACATCATGAACGAGGTAACCCTGAAACGAAGTCCATGTTAATCATTTCGCACTTCCAAGTTGGGATTTCTATAGCTTGCAACAATCCACCCGACTTTTGGTGCTCGATTTTCACTTGTTGACAATTTGGACATTGAGCTAAAAACTCCGCTATATCTTTCTTCATCCCATTCCACCAATATATAGACTTAAGGTCATGATACATCTTCGTCGCTCTGGGGTGAACAGAATAACGGGAACAATGAGCTTCTCTCAAAATCTGGTGGCGTAAATTTGCTACATCGGGAACACATAATCTTCCTCTACACCGGAGAACTCCGTCTCCTGAAATGTCAAATGATGACTCCTCTTTCTGAGGGAGTGTATCTCTGTACTTCATTAGCATGGGATCCTCATACTGTCGCTCCTTCACCTTTGCTACTAGCGACGAGACTACAGAATTTTGAATAGTAGTTCCCTTGCTATCTGAGTCCACTATGCGGACGCCTAGGCTGGTTAGCTGCTGGAGCTCACGGGCCATTTCTCTCTTCTCCGGTCGTACATCACTTAGACTTCCCATCGACCTACGGCTAAGAGCATCAGCCACAACATTTGCCTTTCCGGGGTGATATAAAATATCAACATCATAGTCCTTCAGCAATTCTAACCATCGTCGTTGCTGCAAATTCAACTCTTTCAGCTTGAAGATGTATTGAAGACTCTTATGATCTGTATAGATATCTACGTGGACACCATATAAATAATGTCTCTATATCTTTAATGCATGAACCACCGCGGCCAATTCTAGATCATGGGTAGAGTAATTCTGCTCATGTTTTCGTAATTGCCTTGAAGCATACGTAATCACTTTTCCATGTTGCATCAATACACAGCCTAGCCCGACACCTGAAGCATCGCAATAAATGACATATCCTTCCAATCCCTCTGGAAGTGTCAGAACTGGGGAAGAAGTCAATCTACCCTTTAACTCTTGGAAACTACGTTCGCAAGCATATGTCCACTGAAACATTGCCGATTTCTGGGTCAACTTTGTGAGCGGTGCCGAAATAGAGGAAAAACCTTCAAAGAATCTCATGTAATAACCTGCTAAGCCCAAAAAGCTACGAACCTCCGTAGGAGTTGTTGGCCTCGGCCAAGTTTTCACGGCCTCAATCTTTTGACTATCCACTCGAATGCCATCGGCTGTGACAATATGCCCTAAAATTGCCACTGAGTTCAACCAAAACTCGCATTTGGAAAACTTTGCAAATAACTCTCGAGGTCGAAGAAATCCAAGGACAATGCGCAAATGATCCACGTGTTCTGCCTCAGATCTAGAATACACCAAGATGTCGTCGCTAAATACTATCACGAACAAATCCAGTAAGGGTCTGAACACCTTATTCATCAAGTCCATAAATACCGCCGGCGTATTAGTTAGCCCAAATGACATCACCCGGAATTCAAAATGACCATATCTTGTTCTAAAAGCCGTCTTAGGGATATCCTTCTCCCCAACTCTCACTTGATGATACCCGGACCTCAAATCGATTTTTGAAAACCAATTTGCACCTTGCAATTGATCAAATAAATTGTCAATCCTCGGAAGAGGATATTTATTCTTAATCGTCACTTTATTCAACTGCCTATAATCAATGCACATTCTCAAGGAGCCATCTTTCTTTCGGACAAACAATACGGGCGCTCCCCACGGGGATGAACTAGGCCTAATGAAGCCCTTATCAAGAAAGTCTTTCAATTCCTCCTCCAACTCTTTCAATTCTGCGGGTGCCATTCTATTGGGAGGAATAGATATAGGTTTAGTGCCTGGCAACACATCAATGGAAAAATCAATCTCCCGCTCGGGAGGAAGGCCTGGAAGCTCTCCTGGGAACACATCCAGAAATTCATTCACAACGAAAACTGACTGAAGAGTCGGCGACTCAGCTTCTATATCTTTAACTCGCACTAGATGATAAATACAACCCTTTGTTATCATCTTCCTTGCCTTTAGATAGGAAATAAATCTACCTTTTGGTGACGCCGTATTCCCTTTCCATTCTAAGACTAGTTCTCCCGAAAATTGGAAACGAACCATCTTCATTCGGCAATCAACATTGGCATAACCAGAAGCCAACCAATCCATGCCTTATGAAAGAAGGGTTAGCCTTACATACCTTTTCGTCGCAATATTCTACACTTGCGCGTTCCCTTCCAACGTTAGCGTTTCTACCTTCATTAATATCATAACAATGGCCATTAGTCATTCACATTATCCACATTCCTTAATTTACTCCTAGTTTACCAATATTCATGGTCATAACCTTCGACCTCGTCCACTCATATACAATGTCTATTCCATGATCTTAACATCGTTTATAACACATTTATATCGTAACTCAACAACAATCATAATTAAATTCAAACTATTTCTCAAAATGTCACTATTCATCATTCATGACCCATTTTACCATATTTTCTACAATCCACGTATTTCAACTCTTCAATACCTTAAACATCATATAAATATCATGAATCTTACCTTAGATATTGTAGGAACAAGCTTTAGTTGATAATACTCCACTTTGAGCAAAACCCTAGTTTTTCTCCATTTGGATTTCTTGGCCTTGGATGATCTTTGATGGTTTCCTTACTCTTGATTCACTTGTTTTTATGTTATTGATCACTAAATATCTTTGAACTCTTGTGAAATAAATGTAGAGAGATGTTTTAGAGAGAAGGGGGTGTGATGTTGAAGTGAAATAAAATAAGCCTTGGTCCCCTTATTTAACAACTTGAAAATCTGTGTTGAAGTGTACAGTGGTCGTAAACATGGTTTACGACCCGTCCTCCAGTTTACAGACCGTCCTTCGTGGGCGTATTTAACCATATGAGAACCAGAAACTCAGACTGCAATCATGGTGATTTACGACCATGGTTTACGGGCCGTAAATCACTTTACAGTCCGTATTCCAGGTCGTATTTTACCATTTCCTCGACTGGCAGAAAGTTGAAGTCTTGCATGCCAATTTACGACCTACTAGTTTACGGACCGTATACCATTTTACGGTCCATATTTGCACTTTACGACCACTGGGCAGATTGAAAATCTGCAACTTTTCATATTTCTTAGGCTTTTCATTCCAATCATCCACATCTATTTGCATGCATTGCTCACCTCATACCTTGCCTTATCTTAGCCAACTTTCTCGTCTTGCCTCGGATACCTTTGAAATCTCACCTAAGGTCATCAAACGTCGTCTCTTACTCATGGGACATCGTGCACTCGCACGCCTCACTGGTTCATTTACTTGCGTTCCAACGAGAAATTTTTCGAGGTGTAACATGTTGTGATTATGGTTATGTTATAAATGATGTTAAGAACACGAGATGGACATTGTTTATGAATGAATGTAATAGTGTGCTATAATCATGGATATGGATGATTGGAAGTGAATTGAGAAGTACGGATAATGTAGGTGAATAAAGACTATTGTTATTATTGATGTTTGGGAGTTGATATATGATATTGAGGAAGTCGTATAAATAAAGGAGATGCTATCCAATTTTATCTAGCTTTAGTCATGTATGCTAAGCTATCGACTTTCTAATGATAGTATAACTCTAATTAAGGTAGAAACGTGAGCATTAAAGGAGAACGTGCAAGTGATAGAATAGATGAAAGGAAAGGTATGTAAGGCTAACCCTTCTTACATAAGGCATGGTTCTGTTATATCCCGTATTTTGCACATTCGGATAATTTGAGATAATTGTGACTAGTAAGAGATAAGGTAATATTTTGATCTTGTTTAATACATAATTTGTTCATGAAAATAATGATGTGGAAATATTGAGGAAGGCTAAGGGAAAAATTGGAAATTTGGAAAATAGTTTCATGAATTACAAAAATTAGTCATGAAAAGATTAGGCTTGGAAAACCAAAAAAAAAAACAAAAAAGGGGCCCAAGGTGGCCGGCCAAAGGGGGACATGGGCCAAGGCCCATGTAAAGGCTAAATTATGTAAATAAAAAGAGAAAGGGCCACTATTATTTGTCATTTATTCAAGAACATGCAAGAAAAAAAAATTGAGAGCAAGAGAGAATGGCCATTCGGCCAAGAGAAAAAGAAGAGAAAAAAATTTGAAGTCATCAATCTTGATCCAAAAAAATAGATTTTCCTAGTATTCTTACTAATTCAAGGGTCCTCTGTAACGTGGTATAATTGTTGGAGCAAGAAAACTACTCTTTGTTGCCAGTCCAAAATTCTAGTCAAGTGGAAAGTTAAGGAAAAGGTAAGAATTAATCCCCTTTTTTATGTTATGGAAGGTTCATGTATGTTGTAGTATGTAGAAATGAATGAAAATCATGGAAATAGTGTGTGTTGTGTGTGGCCGTGTGGGTGTGTGTGTAGAATTGTGGCCATGTGGCTGTTGGATGGCGGAGAAGAGATGAATTAATTTTACTTAGTATGTTAGTTGTGTTGTTGTGGACTCTATGATGCAAATAAAAGTTAAATGGTTCAAGTCGGCATTGAAATTGGTTGTAGGGTGTCGTAGGAATTAATGTGATTTTGATATGGTTTTATGTAGTTGTGAGAATGAAATTGCTAAAGTATGAATTTTTGTTGTAGTTTATGAATTTGAAAGAAGGAAATCTGTTGTTGTAGCTTTTGTTGCATTTGAAGAGTTTCGGGTGGAATAGAGTTGGTTGGATTGTTTTGAATGTTGTGCGGGTTACTAATATTAGAATATGTTTCAAATTGATTGTTGGTGTTGTTGAAATGATTGTTGGTATGGTTGTTGATGAATTTGGCAGAGTTGAATTCTCGGGGTTAGTTGTATTTACAGGGGAAATGCTGCCAAAATTTATGTAAACAAAGTGTTGGTTGAAGATTATACTTCTAAGTATCTATAGCTAATGTTTGGTATACACTAATATTATTGTAGATCTTGCGGGCCAAAGACTTGAATTCGGATTAGTTAGGGAGCGGGCTAAGGTATGTAAAGCCTAACCTTTTTTTCTTTTGGCATGTCCTAGTTGCAAGTAAGCTATGATATGAGCCTCGGGGTAATTCCATTCATAAGATCCAAGCATGCCTACGATTGTTATTCACTTCTTGATGTTAGCATTCCTAATGTAATCGAACTATGGTCTTTGTGTCTTTGGTATGATTAGATAATAAATAAGTGTTAAGAATTTCATTCCAAAAAGTTTTATGTTGGACAATGGCTCTAACTTTCATAGACGAGCTCGAATCGCTCCGATACGTTCTTAGGGAGTCTTAAAGAATATAAGGTCTGTAATCTTCGTAGGCGGTTTCCGATTGCTTTGAATCCTGTCGTAAAACTTCAAACGCCCCATAACTTTCTTATACTAAATCGGAATGTCCCGAAACTTGTTTCTGAGTCTTCAGGCGTCGGTAAGGATTCTTATCCATCGAGTCTTAAAGTTGAGTTATGTGCATTTAGTTTCTCACTATCCTGCTCGTGCATATGGTTGTTAACTTTCTTATGCTAACTCAGGCTTACTTGAAATGTGTTTATGGTTTACTAATGATTTCGAGAAAACTAGTTTTGTACTAAAGGAAGCATAAAGTTGATTTTCAAAACCACTCCGAAGGGGGTGCGAGATTTTACTATTTCATTTCAGTTACGATTTATGTTTACTCTCCACACCATAATTATTAAGCCGGAAGCGGCATGGCCGAAGGGGCCATTAATATCATTAAGCCGGAAGCGAAGCGGCTGCCTGAAGGGGTCATTATTATCATTAAGCCGAAAGCGAAGCGGCTGCCCGAAGGGGCCATTATTATCATTAAGCCGGAAGCGAAGCGGCTGCCTGAAGGGGCCATTATTATTATTAACCCGGAAGCGGCTGCCCGAAGGGGTCATTATTATCATTAAGCCGGAAGCGGCTGCCCGAAGGGGCCATCACTATCATTAAGCCGGAAGCAGCTGCCCGAATGAGCCATCATCGTCATTATGCCGAAAGCGGTCGTCCAAAGGGACTAGTGTGATACTAAATTTATATTGTGCATTCTAGAATTTGCGTATGTTGTACTTATATTGCGCATGCTAGAGTTTGGGTGAGGGCCACAAGACTTGGTTAAGAATTCCATTTCAGGTTACTTACAGATTGACTTCTGAACTTGTTTACTGCTGCACTCTCCTTGTTTATGATTCGGTGATGCTTTACATACTTGGTACATATTCCGTACAGACCCCCTTTCTTCGGGGGCTGCGTTTCATGCCCGCAGGTTCAGGGACGCGCTTCGGCAATCCAGCTACCTAGGAGGGATCGGCACTGAGGGTCAGACAGCTCCACTTGATTTGGAGACTGTTCCTGTTTTGGTATAATTTTGTGCATGTATTGTGGGTCATACTAGTTAGAAGTCTGCGAACGGCGTGGGTGTCATGGATCACTGTTTTGCCTTGTTGGCCATTAATTTGCTATACAGAAGTGTTGGTAGCCTCGTTGGCTTGCCTTGTCTTATGTTATGTATATACATAAATATGTTTTGGTATGTTTTGAGTTGTAAGTCGACTTCGATATTTTATTTTCAGTTTTCAGACTAGTTAAATAAACCTTGTCGAATGCCATGTTTGAGTACAGGTAATATAGGTTGGGTTATCGGGCAGGTTAAGCTTGACCGCTCGTCATGGCCTTAAGTTGGGTCGTGACAAAAGTGGTATCAGAGCAGTTCGGTCCTCGGCATGTACGCAGACGGTGTCTAGTAGAGTCTTGTTTATCGGTGTGTTGTGCACCACATCTATAAACAGGAGGCTACGAGACATTAATAGGGTGTCATTCCTTCTTTCATATTGAAGATCGTGCGGATAGAGCTGTGTCGTAAGTGTAGTCCTTAATCTAATAATCTGGTATGATTTCAGCGATGCCTAGGAAGAGTGAAGTGACAGCAGCCCAGAGAGGCAAATCAGTTGTGGATGAGGCAGTTAGCCAAGCCCCTAGGTCTACCAGAGCTCAGACTTACGTTGGAATTCGCATTCAGTCCCAGAGTCCTCCTACTTCCCCATCTTCGGAGGAGCTCAGAGGGGCACCTGATCTAGCCCCAACTCCAGATCCAGCACCAGTACCTCCAGTCCCTCGACCAGATACTCAGAGTCAAGAGATACGGGAGATGAAAGATGCTATACATTTGTTGACTCAGATACTTGCTACCCAAGCTGGACGACAGGATAGGGGTCATGAGTATCCAGATAGTGTCGCTAGTGCTAGGGCTCGAGATTTTCTTACATTAAATCCTCCAGAATTTAAGGGCACGGACCCTAATGCTGATCCCCAGGAGTTCATAGATGGTATGCAGCGTACCTTAAATGTGATGAAGGCGTCAGCTACAGAACCTGTTGAGTTAGCTGCTTATAGGCTGCAGGGTATAGCAATTAATTGGTTTCAGTCATGGAGATTATCGAGGGGTAGGGATGCTCTTCCGCCGACCTGACAGGAATTCTAAGATGCCTTTTGGCGTCATTATATGCCACCCGAGTTGAGGCGGTCAAGGGTCGATAGGTTCCTTAATTTGCGACAGGGTAGCACGTCTGTTAGATAGTATAGTGTGGAGTTTGATTCTTTAGCCAGATATGCCCCTTATATTGCACAGGAAATGGAAGACAGAGTTCACCGATATATAACGGGATTAGAGCCAGAGTTAGAGGAGGCATGTATGGCAATAGCAATGCAGCCGGGTATGGATATAGCTTGTATTCAGGCTTATGCTCAAGGGTCAGAGGATCGTAGGCGCCAGCGAGAGGTTATCTCGGAGCAGAGTGGTAGTCAACCCAAGAGGGCCAGGTCAGAGGGTCAGAATAAGGGTTCCACTAGAGGGAGCAGACCCCATTTTAGTGCTCCTTTGCAGTTTCGAGGACCTCAGCTCGGTAGGGATACTTTCCCTAGGCAGAGACCGAGTTCTTCCTATGCATCGGGTTCTCAGCAGCAGGTGGGGTCAGGGCAGGAGGTGATGCCCCCTCCCCGATGTACGACTTGCGGGAGGTGTCATGTAGGACGGTGTCGTCAGGGTGTATGCTATGCTTGTGGTGACCCGTGGTACTATGCTAGAGATTTCTCACAAAGAGTGGGTAGTATTGTTCCTGAGAGTTCGGTAGCAGCGTCGTCACCCACAGTGAGAGCCCCCGAGACAGGACTCCAGACTTCCTCCGGCCGAGGTAGGGGCGGAGGTAGAGCATCTAGTTCCAGTATTGAGCCGCATCGTATCTATGCTCTAGGTGGGAGACCAAGTCTGGAGACACCGCGGGATGCACCATGAGGTACACCCTCCTTCAGATAATTTATTGGAGGATTTAGACTATATACGAGTTGTCCCCTATCACTATGACATGATTTATCACAACATAACTTAGAATACGAGCATAGCAGTTAATATAGTGAATCGAGACAGGAGACTTCGTGAGACACTTAGTTGAAACTTTAAGGGGGAAACTGCCCCTAGCATAGCAGGACCCCATAAGATCAGTTGAACATTCGAGGACGAATGTTCTAAAGGGGGGGATGATGTTATATCCCGTATTTTGCACATTCGGATAATTTGAGATAATTGTGACTAGTAAGAGATAAGGCAATATTTTGATCTTGTTTAATGCATAAGTTGTTCATGAAAATAATGATGCGGAAATATTGGGGAAGGCTAAGGGAAAAATTGGAAATTTGGAAAATAGTTTCATGAATTACAAAAATTAGTCATGAAATAATTGGGCTTGGAAAAACAAAAACAAAAAAAGGGCCCCAAGGTGGCCGGCCAAAATGGGACATGGGCCAAGGCCCATGTAAAGGCTAAATTATGTAAACAAAAAGAGAAAGGGCCACTATTATTTGTCATTTATTCAAGAATATTCAAGAAAAAGAAATTGAGAGCAAGAGAGAAAGGCCATTCGACCAAGAGAAAATGAAGAGAAAAAAATTTGAAGCCATCAATCTTGATCCAAAAAAAATAGACTCTCCTAGTATTCTTACTAATTCAAGGGTCCTCTGTAACGTGGTATAATTGTTGGAGCAAGAAAACTACTCTTTGTTGCAAGTCCAAAATTCTAGTCAAGTGGAAAGTTAAGGAAAAGGTAAGAATTAATCCCTTTTTTCATGTTATGGAAGGTTTATGTATGTTGTAGTATGTAGAAATGAATGAAAATCATGGAAATAGTGTGTGTTGTGTGTGGTCGTGTAAGTGTGTGTGTAGAATTGTGGCCGTGTGGCTGTTGGATGGCGGAGAAGGGATGAATTAATTTTACTTAGTATGTTAGTTGTGTTGTTGTGGACTATATGATGCAAATAAAAGTTAAATGGTTCAAGTCGTCATTGAAATTGGTTGTAGGGTGTCGTAGGAATTAATGTGATTTTGATATGATTTTATGTAGTTGTGAGAATGAAGTTGCTAAAGTATGAATTTTTGTTGTAGTTTATGAATTTGGAAGAAGGAAATGTGTTGTTGTAGCTTTTGTTGCATTTGTAGAGTTTTGGGTGGAATAGAGTTGGTTGGATTGTTTTGAATGTTGTGCGGGTTACTAATATTAGAATATGTTTCAAATTGATTGTTGGTGCTGTTGAAATGATTGTTGGTATGGTTGTTGATGAATTTGGCCGAGTTGGATTCTCGGGGTTAGTTGTATTTACAGGGGAAATGCTGCCAAAATTTCTGTAAACAAAGTGTTGGTTGAAGATTATACTTCTAAGTATCTATAGCTAATGTTTGGTATACACTAATATTATTGTAGATCTTGCGGGGCCAAAGACTTGAATTCAGATTAGTTAGGGAGCAGACTAAGGTATGTAAAGCCTAACCTTTTTTTCTTTTGGCATGTCCTAGTTGCAAGTAAGCTATGATATGAGCCTTGGGGTAATTCCATTCATAAGATCCGAGCATGCCTACGATTTTTATTCACTTCTTGATGTTAGCATTCCTAATGTAATCGAACTATGGTCTTTGTGTCTTTTGTATGATTGGATAATAAATAAGTGTTAAGAATTTTATTCCAAAAAGTTTTATGTTGGACAATGGCTCTAACTTTTATAGACGATCTCGGATCGCTCCGATACGTGCTTAGGGAGTCTTAAAGAGTATAAGATCTGTAATCTTCGTAGGCGGTTTCCGATTGCTTTGAATCCTGTGGTAAAACTTCAAACGCCCCATAGCTTTCTTATGACGTTGGATCTACTACCTCCCATCTTATGCTATTTCTTATGTTGCTTATTATGTTTCTATAATGATGTTGATCAAGCTTTACATACTCAGTACATTCTTCGTACTGACGTCCTTTTCTTTGTGGACGTGCGTCATGCTCGCAGGTGGCCAGGGAGACAGACTTGATCCATAGCTTTATTACTCAAGGACTACATAGCGGAGCTCTATTTCATTCAGAGCTACAGCTTTTGGTATTTATTCTTTTGTGTCTATATTTATGGGCACGACGGGGTCTTGTCCCGCCTATATGATATGACATACTCTCCTTAGAGACTCGTAGACATGTGTATATGGTTAGATGTATTTGGCCTTGTCGGCCTATGTTTTGGATATCATTTTGTTAGCCTCGTCGGCTTATGTACATTGTTGTGGGCATACTTGTTGACGATGATATAAATGTATTGTTTCCCAATGGAAATAGTATGAATGAGGGATAAAAGTATGATTTAGCTATGTGGCTCACCTAGATATAAATGTGAAAGTGTGATAAGAGGTGCCCAGGTGGGTTAGCACCGGGTGCCCGTCGCGGCCCTCCGGTTAGGTCGTGACAAAAGTGGTATCAGAGCAGTTCTGTCTTAGGGTGTGTCTACGAGCCGTGTCCAGTAGAGTCTTTGTTATGGGAGTGTTGCGTGCCACAATTATAGACAAGAGGCTGCCGGCATTTTAGGAATGAATGACCTTCTTTCTTCAGAAGATCGTACGATAGAGCTATGACATAAGAACTTCTTTTTCTTTAACCGTGTGTTATGTATTTCAGAGAAGCCTATAAAGAGAAAGGCTACGGCAGCCCAAAAGGGCAAGAAAGTGGCAGAAAGGCGGGCTGAAAGAGCACCGCCAACAGTTGTAGAGGAAAAAGAGTCCCAGAATGCGGCTCAATCTCAGTTCTCTCATTCAGTGCCTATTTCTGAGGAGCGTGAGGGAGCCTCAGCCCCAGCTCCAGCACCTCCAGTTCCTCCATTGGATGCTTCAGGCCAATATGTAAAAGAGGCCATTCATTTGCTTACTCAATTGGTTACTGCCTAGACCCAGCGGCAGGGTACAAGGCAAGGTGATAGGGCTGTTAGTGCAAGGGCCCGTGATTTTATTAGCTTGAAGCCTCCGAAATTCTATGGATCAAAGCCGGATGAGGACCCTCAGAATTTTATTGATGGAATGCTGAGGACACTTCGGTTGATACATGCTTCGGACACCGAATCGGTGGAGTTAGAATTCTATAGATTCAGGGATGTTGCGGTTCATTGGTATGGTTTGGATGGCTTCACGGGGAGCCAATGCGCCTCCCCCGGTATGGCAAGAATTTGTAGATACCTTCCTCCGACATTACTTGCCTCCAGAGGTTCGGCGAGCTAGAGCCGATAAGTTTTTGAATTTGAGGCAAGGAAGTATGAGTGCTCTACAGTATAGTCTCCGCTTCAATTCTTTGGCTAGGTATGCTTCGGCCATGGTAGCGGATATGGGTGACCGAGTGCACCAATTTGTGAAAGGCCTAGGGCCACATTTGATGGATAGGTGCTTGACTGCGTCCCTTCAAGACAACATGGATATTTCACACATTCAAGCCCATGCTCAAAATTTAGAAGAAAGCCTACAACAACAAAGAAGTGAGCGTGAGCTTGATAGAAGGTATAACAAGAGGGCGAGATCTTCGGGTCCGATGAGTGAGTATAGGGGCGGGCAAAGATAGCAGTTTTTGAGGCATTTAGGCCATTCTAAGACTAGTGCGCCTCCACGATTTTCAGGCTAGATATTTGATCGATCTACTCATTCCGGGCCGAGTCAGAGCTTTTCGGGATCTCAGTTCAGGGGTGATTCGAGTCAGGCGAGGCCACCCATGCCACGATGTTCCAAGTGTGGGAAGTTACATTGGGGTCAGTGTCGATTGGGTTCAGAGGTTTTCTATTCATGTGGTTGGCCAGGCCATATTATGCGTGATTGCCCCTCAGTTGGTAGTAGAGGTAGGACCCAGCCTTCAGGGTCGGTAATCGGATCTTCGTCATCTATACGCCCTATGGGGACAGGTTCACATGCGCTAGTCGGCCATGATAGAGGCAGAGGGAGAGTCCCCAGTTCTAGCGGTCCTCAACACCGTATTTATGCTTTGGCTGGACGCCGAGATCTTGAGTCTTCTCCTGATGTTATCACAGGTATATTATCGGTATTTACTCATGATGTATATGCTTTGATAAATCCGGGCTCCACATTGTCATATGTTACTCCATATATTGCGGGTCGGTTTAGAGTCAAACTGGAGTCGATCAAACCTTTTGAGGTGTCTACATCCGTTGGTGAATCGGTAATAGCTAGCCGAGTATATAGAAGTTGTATAGTTGTTATTTGTGACCATCATACTATGGTTGACTTACATGAGTTAAAAATGGTGGATTTTTATGTTATTATGGGCATGGATTGGTTGGCATTTTGCAATGCCAATGTTGATTGTAGAATGAAAATGGTTTGTTTCCAATTTTCGGGAGAACCAGTTTTAGAATGGAAAGGAAATACTGCGTCACCAAAAGGTAAGTTTATTTCCTACCTCAAGGCAAGGAAAATGATCACAAAAGGTTGCATTTATCATCTAGTTCGGGTTTAAGATGTAGAAGCTGAACCGCCAACTCTTCAGTCAGTCCCCGTGGTGAATCAATTTTCCGGATGTATTCCCGGAAGAGCTTCCAGGCCTCCCTCCCGAGCAGGAGATTGATTTTGGTATTGATGTGTTGCAAGACACCAAGCCTATATCTATTCCACCTTATAGAATGGCTCCCGCAGAGTTGAAAGAGTTAAAGGGGCAATTGAAAGACTTGCTTGAGAAAGGCTTTATTAGGCCTAGTTCATCCCCGTAGGGAGCACCCGTATTGTTTGTCCGAAAGAAAGATGGCTCCTTGCAAATGTACATTGACTATCGACAACTGAATAAGGTGATGATTAAGATTAAATATCCTCTTCCGCGGATTAATGACTTATTTGACCAATTATAAGGCGCCAAATGGTTTTTAAAGATAGATTTGAGATCCGGGTATCATCAAGTGAGAGTTAGGGAGAAAGATATCCCTAAGACAGCCTTCAGAACAAGATATGGCCATTTTGAGTTTAGAGTAATGTCATTTGGGATAACTAATGCACCGGCAGTATTTATGGATTTGATGAACGATGTTTTCAGGCCTTTCCTAGATCTATTTGTGATTGTAATCATCGATGATATCTTGGTATATTCTAGATCCAAGGCAGAACATGCGGATCATTTGCGTAATGTCCTTAGATTTCTTCAAACTCGAGAGTTGTTTGCAAAATTTTCCAAGTGTGAGTTTTAGTTGAACTCAGTGACATTTCTGGAGCACATTGTTTCAGCCGATGGTATTCGGGTAGATAGCCAAAAGATTGAGGCTGTGAAGACTTGGCGGCCAATAACTCCTACAGAGGTTCATAGCTTTCTGGGCTTAGCAGGTTATTACAGGAGATTTGTTGAAGGTTTTTCTTCTATTTCTGCACCACTCACAAAGCTGACCCAGAAATCAACAAAGTTTCAATGGACAGATGCTTGTGAAAGTAGTTTCCAAGAGCTAAAAGATAGATTAACTTCTGCCCAGTCCTAACACTTCTTGAGGGATTGGAAGGTTATGTTGTTTTTTGCGATACTTCAGGCATTGGGCTAGGCTGTGTGTTGACGCAACATGGTAAAGTGATTGCGTATGCTTGAAGGCAATTACAGAAACATGAGAAAGATTATCCAACCCATGACCTTGAATTGGCTGCAGTGATTCATGCATTAAAGATGTGGAGACATTACTTGTGTGGTGTCCATGGGGATATTTATACAGATCATAAGAGCCTTCAGTATATCTTCAAGCAAAAAGAGTTGAATTTGCGGCAACGATGATGGTTGCAATTGCTAAAAGATTATGATGTTGATATCCTATATCACCCCGGAAAGGCAAATGTTGTGGTTGATGCTCTTAGCCGTAGATCCATGGGAAGTTTGTGTGATGTACGACCAGAGAAAAGAGAAATAGCTCCTAAGCTCCAGCAGTTAGCTAGCCTAGGAGTTCGAGTAGTGGACTCAGGTAGCAGGGGAACTACCATTCAGAATTCAGCAGTCTCGTCGCTAGTAGTGGGAGTGAAATAGTGACAATATGAAGATCCCATGCTAATGCATTACAAAGATACACTCCCTCAGAAGGAGAAGCCATCATTTGAGATTGCAGGAGACGGAGTTCTCCGATGCCGAGGTAGATTATATGTTCCTGATGTGGCAGGATTACGCCACCAAATATTGAGAGAAGCTCATTGCTCCCGTTATTCTGTCCACCCCGGAGCAACGAAAATGTACCATGATCTTAAATCTATATATTGGTGAAATGGGATGAAGAAGGATGTAGCGGAATTTGCAGCTCAATGTCCCAATTGTCAACAAGTAAAAATCGAGCACCAAAAGCCGGGCGGATTATTGTAGGCTATAGAAATTCCAACTTGGAAGTGGGAAGTAATTAACATGGACTTCATTACAGGCTTGCCCCGTTCTCGACGCAAGTATGACTCTATATGGGTGATTGTGGATAGGCTCACGAAGTCAGCTCATTTCTTACCAGTCAGAACTACATATATGACAGAAGATTATGCAAAGCTTTATGTTAAAGAGATAGTGCGACTCCATGGCGTTCCAGTATCGAGTATGTCTGATAGAGGGACTCAGTTTCCAGCTAATTTTTGGAAGTCCTTCCAAGAGGGTTTGGGGACTCGAGTGAGCCTTAGCACGACATTTAAACCACAGACAGATGGACAAGCTGAACGTACCATTCAGACTCTTGGGTGTGTTGTTCGCCACACTTATAAACAAGAGGCTGCGGGGCATTTAGGAATGATTGACCTTCTTTCTCATGATAGATCGTGCGATAGAGCCATGGTATAAGAATTTCCTTTTTCCTTAACGATGTGTTATGTTTTCAGCGATGCCTTTGAAGAGAAAAGTTATAGCAACCCAAAAGGGCAAGGCAATGACAGATAAGGATATAGAGGAGGATGAGTCCCCTACTGAGGTTCCATTTCAATTCTCTTACTCAGCGCCTGCTTCAGAGGAGCATGAAGGAGCCTCAGCTCCAGCTCTAGTACCTCCGGTCTCTCCTCCAGGAGCTTTAGGCCAGCAGATGACAGAGGCTATATAATTATTGACCCAGTTAGTCGCCGCTCAGGCCCAACAGCAAGGTATTGGCCACGGTGATAAAGTTGTGAGTGCTAGAGCCCGTGATTTTATTAGTTTGAACCCTCCATAATTTTATGGGTCAAAACCGGATGAGGATCCACAGAGCTTTATAGATGAAATGTTGAGAACATTGCGGATAATACATGCTTCGGATGTTGAGTCGGTAGAGTTGGCCTCTTATAGATTACGGGATGTTGCGGTACACTGGTATACGGTTTGGATGTCTTCTAGAGGATCTAATTCCCCTCCCCCAGTATGGCAAGATTTTTTGGATGCTTTCCTCCGATAGTATTTACCACCAGAGGTTTGACGAGCTAGAGCGGACAGGTTCCTGAATCTTAGCCAGGGGAATATGAGTGTCCGAGAGTATAGCCTCCATTTTAATTTGTTGGCTAGGTACGCTCCAGCCATTGTAGCTGACATGGGAGACCGCGTACACCGGTTTTTGAGTGGATTAGGGCCATATTTGATGGGTGAGTGTTTGACCACTTCACTTCAAGACGGTATGGATATTTCTCGCATCCAGGCCCATGCCCAGAATCTAGAAGAACCGCAGCAACGGCAACAGCGGGAAGAGGAGCATGAGTATGAGGGGGATTATAGTAAGAAGGCTAGATCCTCGCGTCCTACTAGTATACCTAGAGCAGGATAGAGGCAGCATCATTCTAGACACACAGGCTACTCAACGACTATTGCACCTTAACGACTTGCAAGCCAGAGGTCCAACCGCCCTATTCGTTCAGGACCGGACAGAGTTTCAAAGAGTCGGGCTCTCGGTATAGAAGTGATTCAGTCCAGATGAGATTATCTATACCACAATGTACCCAGTGCGGTAAGATATATTGGGGACCGTGCCGATTGGGTTTGGATGTTTGCTATGTTTGCGGCCAGTCAGGCCATATTATGAGAGAGTGCCCATTTCGAGGTGGTAGGCGTGAGGTTCAGCCCACAGGATCCGCAGCAGGTTCTTGGTCGTCCATGCGCCCTCCGAGGCAAGTGTTACACCCCGTATCTTCGAAAAAGCACTTACCAATTTTGAAACACAAGTACGTTGAGTTATGGTTTAGTAAAACCACTTTGGAATATAAGGTGAAAGTATTATTAAGTATATTTAATAAGGAAGGATGTATATAAGGTATACCAGAAGGTTTTATAAGGAAATGAGTGGAAGAAATGGAGTAGTATGACTTTGGAAAAAGGATGGGTAATGTTTTGTGTGAATATTTTGGTCCAACATGGTGGACAAATATATCTTAGCATATGAAGTGTTTTAAGGTGAAACAAAATTCTAAAATGCAGTTCGTCGAGTCTAGGCTCTAACGAAACAAACCGTTCGTCGATTAGACTTCGGAGTAGAGAATTATGGAAGTTACAAGTTCAGCTGACAGAACAGAAACGCGTGCTACAGTAAAATGCCACAGTGACCCGACCCGAATTTGAACTTTATAAAAGGGGAAAAACCCCATTTTTTTCACAAAAAAAAATCAGATTAGGAGCTCAGCACTTATAGGGGTATTTTTGTCATAAAATGTTTAGAGAATTGAGTGATTTTATCTAATCAAGGCTCGGATATTGCGTAGTTGTAATCACGGTATTAACTTGCGTTGGATTTAGCTTGTATTCAAGGTGGAATCTTGAAGAGATTATCGTTTTTACTAGAAAAAGGTATGAATCTTTCTCTTTTGATATTATTTAAGGCTTAATTACGGAGATAAAGTCGTTAAATAATTGTGTAGTAAGGTGGTTAGTTATGGAATTTGGAAAAACAGTATGTGGGCTGTTTTATGGTACATATTGGTGTTCGAAATGATGTTATTGATGTTGGTGTTGTTGTTGTTGTTGTTGGTTGCTGAATTGAGATTCCGGGCTAGGCATATAAACAGGGGAAATGCTGCCCGATTTTCAGCAGGATATAAAATAGTTTGACTTGAGAGCTTAGCACAAATATACTACGATGAGTCTAATGATTGTGTGAATCCTCTTAAATGTAGACTTGCGAGTTCAGACGAATAAGTGTAGATAACAGGAGGCCAAATAGGTACGTTAAGGTTCGTCCCTTTTCTTTCAAAGGCATGATCCCTATGGTATGACTTCATAAATGCTTCCGTAACCTTCTTGTTTTCAAAAACTAAAAGTCCATGGTTCTTAAAGTTTCTCATGATGTGGAGGATAAGAATGATTTTATGATGGTGACAACGATAATGATGATTTCGTAGAACTCAAGTTTATGATTTCAAAGAGAATATGAGAATGTGGAGCCACTTCTAGATTTTCTCAATTTTACTCATTGATGATGACTCTACTTCTAAAGGATCCAAAGTGTATGTAAAGCTATCCCTTCTTTCTTTATGGCATGAACTACATAAAGTCAGCGAACGACGAACATACATGACTCCAATGAACACTAATTCTCAATGGTACCTGAAATGATAGTTGTCTATAATTCTCAAGTGTTGGTTTATTCTAATTATTCTATCGAGTCTCAGATGATGATTTAGTTTGCATATGGTTGCTCATGATATTCTACTTGTGCATACCGTTAATATATAATTCACCGAGTCCCGGGTCGGGTACGTAATCGTGCACAGTTTCATTGCATTGTTCACCGAGTCCCTCACTAGAGGGCCGGGTACGTATTATATTTCACTGAGTCCCTCACTAGAGGGCCGGGTACGTATTATATTTCATCGAGTCCCTCACTAGAGGGCCGGGTACGAATTATATTTCACTGAGTCCCTCACTAGAGGGCCGGGTACGTATTATATTTCACCAAGTCCCTCACTAGAGGGTCGGGTACGTATTATATTTCACCTAGTTCCTCACTAGAGGGCCGAGTGCGATATATATATGATTATTTCACTGAGTCCCTCACTAGAGAGCCGGGTACGGTATATTGTATATGTATGCATGACTTATCTTAGAAGGCACGGATGCATTGGTATCTTTGATTATCATACTCGTCTCCTGTCAACTTTTTGCTCAGCCACGTTCTTCTTTATTGTATTTCATGCTATACATACTCAGTACATTTTTCGTACTGACCCCCTTTCTTCGGGGGCTATGTTTCATGCCCCCAGGTACAGACACTCAGTTTTGTGATGCTCCGGCTTAGGACTTCTGCCCAGCTGCTTGGAGAGCTCCATTGTTCCGGAGCTTGAGTTATTTTGGTACAGACCCTTTTGACATAGACTTTGTTACACTCTTAGAGGTCTGTAGACATATGTGGGTTGTGTATATCCAGTTTGGTCAGCTATATCAATGTCGTTTGTTTTGGACGTCCCCGTGTATAGCGGCAGCCTTGTCGGCTTGCATATTTGTTATGTTTTGGTTAACTGTGACTTCTCAGGAGACAGGTTCTTTCAGATGTATGATATGATGAGTTCACAACATGCTTTTACAGAGTGTCATATTGTTTTTAGTTTCAATCTGATTATATCTAGCAGGTCGTATACGGGTGCCCAGCTCGGGCACTAGTCATGACCCATCGGTTTGGGTCGTGACAAAAGTGGTATCAGAGCAGTTCATCCTCGGAGTATCTACAGACCGTGTCTAGTAGAGTCTTGTTTATCGGTGTGTTGTGCACCACATCTATAAACAGGAAGCTACAGGAAATTTAGGATGTCATCTTTCTTTCTAATCATAGATCGTGCGGTAGAGCCAATGATAGGAAAGCTCGTTTTTGTACAATTTTTGTTAAATTAATGGATTGTATTAGAGAAGAGGACAAGTTCAGGCAATGGGAGCATAAGTGAGGCTCTAAAGGGGAACATGAGACCCGTACCGCCGTCGACTCAGGATCGAGGATGTCAAGAGATATAAGAAAGAGCATCGGCTATTCCATTGAGACAGACCCATCGGAGCATGTGACTCCAGTAGGAGGAGACCCGACTGAGAAATCATATGACAAAGACCTGTTTAAGGGTTCACGAGACTCCTGTGGACGAAGACGTAATTGAGGAAGTGCAGTGTTTGACACATCTAGATTTTCCCTACGTTTCAGCATTATCTTAGGCTAGACTAGTAGACGGTGGGAAGACAAGGATGAAGAGCACACTTCATTCTATAGCCCACCAGATCCGTCTAAGGACCAATTGGCTACAGGTATACGAGTTCTTATTGGAATTTCCTATGTGCGTATGTAATTACTTCCGGGTAATACTGAATAGTGATGAGCGGAAATCCTAAAGGGGATCAGTGACTTAAGTATTTGGAGGTAGCTACGACTAAGGTGTTGTCGCCACAATTGGGAATCTTGAAATCTAGGATGGAAGGTAGTCATATACATAGATGAAAGGTGATTATTGAGGATTTCAAAGGCCAAAATAGCATTTGCTTAGTCGGAAGAGTAAGAGATCCTTTTAATCCGGAGGGACATGCATTACGAGAATTTATTGGGGCCCGTTAGAACTTCAACTGGTTCTAGGTCATGTGAGGAAGGTCACGCAGTAAGGTGTATGCGATTATACCAGCACTAACGCATCAGATTTCATTAGAGTTTCAAGGTTAAGCGTGCTAGGGTGAGAGAAATACTAGGATGGGTGACCCCCTGGGAAGTATATTAAGAGTCTTACAAATTCAGACATAAGAGACAGATGAGAAGCTAAAGTACCCTAAGGGAAATCGGAGTGATTGGAAACCGTAAAAGGTCGCGAAGGATGAGGCGGACGAGACCTTCAAAGAGAAAAAAAGTGCATCACAGCTCTAGAATTAAGATGAGTTCGAATAGTGTTGGGAAGTACTTTGTAAGCAAGGCGTTAGTAAACATATATATATATATATATATACATGTACATGTATGTGTACTTCCATGTTCAAGGATGAGACTGTGAGATCATTAATACTAATCCCTACATTACCCGAATCAGTTACACGTACTCCAAGATTAGCTAGTTGATGGAGCTCATGAACTATCTCTTTCCTTTCTGGTGGAACCTCACATATACTGCCCATTGATCGACGGCTAAGCTCATCAGCTACTACATTCACTTTTCCGGGGTGGTACAAAATGCTAACATCATAGTCTTTCAGTAATTCTAACCACCGCCTTTGCCGCAGATTCAACTCCTTCTGTTTGAAAACATATTGAAGACTCTGGTGATCTGTGTAAATGTCAACATGCACACCATACAAGTAATGTCTCCACATTTTCAAGGCATGAATGACCGCAGCCAACTCGAGATCATGAGTTGGATAGTTCTTTTCATGTTTCCACAGCTACCTCGAAGCATATGTAACAACCCTACCGTGTTGCATCAATACATATCCCAATCCAACATCAGAAGCGTCACAATACACCACATAGTCATCTGACCCTTCTGGAAGTGTTAAGACCGGAGCTGAGGTCAATCTGTCTTTCAACTCTTGGAAGCTGCGCTCACAAGCATCATTCCATTGGAATTTATCTGACTTCTGGGTTAGCTTCGTCAATGGGGCTGAAATAGATGAAAATCCCTCTACGAATCTTCTATAATAACCTGCCAAACCCAGAAAACTGCGAACTTCCGTAGGCGTCGTAGGCCTTGGCCAAGTCTTCACAGCTTCAATTTTCTGAGTGTCGACTCGAATGCCATCATTTGAAATAACATGGCCCAGAAATGTTACAGAATTCAGCCAAAACTCGCACTTTGAAAATTTTGCATATAATTCCCGAGCTCGAAGAAATCCAAGAACAATTCGCATATGATCTGCATGTTCTGATTTTGTGCGAGAATACACCAGAATATCATTAATAAATACTATCACAAAAAAATCCAAGTGAGGCCTGAATACGTTGTTCCTTAAATTCATGAACACGGCCGGAGCATTAGTTAATCCAAACGACATCACCCGGAACTCATAGTGGCCATATCTCGTTCTGAAGGCTCTTTTGGGAATATCCACCTCTCTAACTCTCACTTGATGATAGCCCGACCTCAAGTCGATTTTTGAAAACAACTTGGCACCCTGTAGCTGATGAAATAAATAATCAATCCTCAGGAGAGGATATTTATTCTTTATCGTCACTTTATTCAACTGCCTGTAATCGATACACATTCGTAGAGATCCGTCTTTCTTTCTCACGAACAGGACTGGTGCTCCCCACGGTGACAAACTGGGTCTAATAAACCCTTTTTTAAGCAAATCTTTCAATTGCACCTTTAACTCTTTCAATTCTGCCGGAGCCATTCGATAAGGAGCAATAGAAATAGGCTTGGTGTCCGGCAACACATCAATGGTGAAGTCAATCTCTCTTTCTGGAGGAAGACCTAGAAGCTCATCTGGAAATACATCCGAAAATTCACTCACTACCAGAACAGATTGGAAAGTTGGCGGCATTGCTTCGATGTCATGAACTCGGACTAGGTGATAAATATAGCCTTTAGCTATCATCTTCCTTGCGTTAAGGTACAAAATAAACTTGCCCTTTGGAGATGCTGCATTACCCATCCATTCAAGCACAGGCTCTCCTGGAAATTGGAATCGAACTACTTTCAATCGGCAATCGACATTAGCATAACAGGATGCCAACCAATTCATACCCATAATTGCATCAAAATCTAACATTTCCAGCTCAATCAAATCAGCCTTGGTCTGGCGACCACATATCACAATTACACAATTTTTATACACTTGTCTTGCTATCACGGGATCACCAACCGAAGTAGACACCTCAAAAGGTTTGATTGGCTCAGGTTTCACCCCAATACAATCAGCAACACATAGAGTAATATAAGAGAGTGTAGAACCCAGATCTATCAATGCATACACATCACGGGAAAATATAGACAATGTAACTGTAACCACATCCGGGGAGGACTCAAGATCCTGCCGTCCGGCTAAAGCATATACACGGGGCTGAGTGGCACCTGAAGTAGATGCTGCCCCTCTGCCTCTACCTTGGTCTGCTGATACCTGAGGAGTCTGCCCTACCGGGCACACTGAGGAAGAACCATCTGCTGAACCTGTAGGCTGAACCCCAACTCTACTACTCATCGACGGGAAATCTCTCATCATGTGCCAAACCTGGCCACAGGTATAACAAGCATCCGAACCCTGGCGACACTATCCGGAATGTAATCTACCGCACTGGCTGTATTCTGGTACTGGGGGTCGCCTCTGGCTATAATCTTCCCTGAACTGGGAATATGAGGCCCTCGAACTCAGGCCCTATCCTGAACAGAAGGAGAGGTCAAATCTCCTACCTGCGAATCGAGGGGGTGCACTCGTCACCGACTGGCCTGAGTACCTAGTATATTTCTGTCTTGATCCCCCTTTATAATCACTGCCTGCTCCCATAGATTTGGCCCTCTTGCTTTGCCTTCTGTCACTATCACGATCACTTCTTTATGGTTGTTGTCGCCCCTCTAGATTCTGGGCATGGGCTTGTATTCGGGAAATATCCATCCCATCATGTAGTGAAGCTGTCAAGCAATCCTTGAATAAATGTGGCCCTAAGCCACTCACGAGTCTATGTACCGGGTCTCCCATGTCGGCCACCATAGTCGGGGCATACCTAGCCAATGAATTAAATTGGAGGCTATACTCCCGGGCGCTCATATTTCCTTGTTTTAAATTTAGAAATCTATCCGCTCTAGCTCGGCGGACCTCGGGTGGCATGTAATGGCGAATGAAAGTATCTACGAATTCTTGCCAAACTGGAGGAGGCGTATTATCTCCTCTTGATAATACCCAGTTATTATACCATAAGACTGCCACATCCCGGAGTCTATAAGATGCCAACTCCACGGATTTAGTTTTGGAGGCATGGACAATCCTCAACGTCCTCAACATTTCATCAATGAAACCTTGCGGGTCTTTATCCGGCTTTGACCCGAAAAACTCCAGAGGATTTAGACTCATAAAATCACGGGCTCTGGTACTTGCTGCCCGATCACTTGAACTCATATTTTGCCGCTGTGCCTGAGCGGCAACCAACTGTGTCAATAGATGTATAGCCTCGGTCATTTGTTGACCCGAAGCACCCGGTGGAGGAATTGGAGATGGAGCTCCTCCTTGTTCTTCCACATTAGGCGGGGCGCAGGAAGTATTAGATAAGGCCTCATTATGTGATTCGCCTTCTTCTATATTCATCGGAGGCTCTCTTTCCACCCGCCTCTTTGTCATAGTATTGCCCTTCTAGGTGGCTGTAGCTTTTCCCTTTGGCGGCATTTCTGGAATCACACCACACTATTAGGGAGGATAAAATCTTATACATGGCTCTATCGCACGTCTCATAGGAAGAAAGATGGTCATTTTTTCTAAATGCCCTGTAGCCTCTTGTTTATTAGCGTGGCACGCAACACACCGTAAAAAAGACACTACTAGACACGGCTCGTAAACACTTCCTAGGACTGAACTGCTCTGATACCACTTTTGTCACGACCCAGCTAGGGGCCACGATGGGTACCCGGGGCTAACCACCGAGCACCGCTCGTTCTATTCCTCATCATGCCACTTAGTGCTCTTCTATTACATTTATACTCAAATTGTAGGAAAATCATATTTCATATGGAAACATAAATACTTTATATACATATGCCTCTCAGCCATCAAAATAATATATATACATAATAACATCTCGTGTGACCATCTAACCCACACTGCGTATCTACGAGCGTCTATTGGAGTGCTAAACACAAGGACGGGACAAGACCCTGTCTCATGCCCAAAAATACATATACATGAATATACACAAAAGAATAATCAAGCACCTCCGGAACAAAGGAGTTCTTTCAATCAGCTGACAGCTACTACGGATCTTGGTCGAGCTCTCCTCCCTGTCTACCTGTGGGCATAAACACAGCGTCCAAAGAAAACGGACGTCAGTACGAATATTGTACTGAGTATGAGAGGCATAAACAATGAAATAAGATAATGATGCAAAGGGAAATATCAATATGGATCATTTGTATCTGACTATCAAGTATAAAGGAAATACGTCATGCTGTCTTACTCATACTCATCATCATATCATATGCGTATAATGTAAGCTGCCCGTCCATATGGGTACGGTGTAGTAATGTGTAACCTGCCCGTCCATTTTGGATCGGTGTGATAATTATAACATTAGCCTTCGTCCAGGCCTCCCGCGTCCGGGGTATCATCTCATGCCGTCCACTAGTAGTGTCTGCCCAAGCCATCTGGCCATGGTGTATACGCTGCTCGCCTTAGCGGTGACTGCCCGACCATATAGGCGCGGTGTATATCATCATTATAATATGCTCATCATGGTATGCTCATTATAATATGCTTATCATAGTACATGTATAAGGCTCAAGAACAACTATACTTTATCGAGGTGACGTAAGGTCGTGATCCCCCGATTTCATTATGGAGCATTCATTGACATTCTGTCTCACCTCGAAGGAATTAGTAGATAAGGTTAGTGTAAGCAATAAATAATACCATTAACATTATAGGATCATCTTATCATACATTTTAGAATCTCTATACTTTTTAACTCATCATCATCACTATAGGACTCATAACATATCTCTTATCTTTTACAGCTATTCATGGACATAGACCTTTAGCTTTTCGGAATGTAAGAATTTATGAATAAGAAAGAATAGTCATGATATAGGATTCATGCCATTAGAAATAAAGGACTAGCCTCACACACCTTTCTCGTTTAATTAGTCTATTGTTCACTTGTTCTCCTTCAATGTCACGTTTCTACCTTCAAGTGAGAATTTCGCATTAACGTTAGTTAGTCAGCTATAAGAGCAAGCTACTATTTCTAGGGAAAAATGGAGCAGCATTTCCTTTGTATATACTACTTTCCCCACAATCAACTCCCAAACGCTCACAACAACATTCACAATATGGCAAACAACCATCATCATTTGTATACATTTACCACAATTTACCATTTCTCTTCAATTTCTCCACAATTGTGGTTATGGCTCATTATCGCGTTTTATCATATATAATACTTATTCCATGTTCTAAATGTCATTCATAACATTTTTATAATCAAAATTTATCAATGATCATGGCGCAATTCACACCTTTACTCAACAATGCTACTATTCACACCTTCATGACCCATTTCTTACATCCTTCTATAATCCAAGTGTTTCCACTCTTCCATACCCTAAATAGCATGTAAATGCCATAAAACTTACCTTAGATGTTGTAGGAACAAGCCTTGAGTGGTATTACTCTTCTTGCACCAAAACCCTAGTTTACTTCTTTTGAAATTTCTTAACTTGGATGAACTTTTATGAGTTTCCCACACATGGTTTTGTTGATTTGATGAAGTTGATCATCAATTTCTCATGAGTTCTTGTATATGAAATGTGTGGAAGTTTCTAGAGAAGTCTTGAGTTGTGGAGAATGAAAAATGAAAATGAAATAAATGAACTTGGGTCTCTTATTTAAAACATGAAATCTGATTCGAAATGAACAGTAGTTGAAAGTGCACAATGGTCGTAAACTCGGTTTACGGTCCATATTCTAGAATACCGGCCGTATTTCATGGGCGTCTTTAAGCATAACAGAACCAGAAAGGTAGGCTGAGGACATGGTGATTTACGAACTTAGTTTATGGGCCGTATTTCAGTTTACGGTCCGTTATTCAAGTCGTATTTAACCATTCAAGTCTTTGGCAGAAAGTTGATGTTTTGGAATTTTGAAAAATGACAAGGCATTTTACGGGCCGTATACCACTTTACGGTCCGTATTTCATCTACGAGACCAAAGTTCAAATCTGTAACTTTTTCACATTTTCAGAACCTATAAATTGTCGTTGGGCTCATAACCTACCTCTTATTCCCATTACCATTGAAATCTTACTTAGGATTGTCAAACGTCATTCCCTTCTAATTAAAACATCGTATACTCGTATTCTTCGTTAGTCTATTCACTGTACGAGATTGGAAATTTCCGAGGTGTAACAATCAATCCTCGGAAGAGGATGTTATTCTAAATCGTCACCTTATTCAATTGCCGATAATCAATGCACATTCTCAAGGTGCCATCTTTCTTTCGGACAAACAATACGGGTGCCTTTCTCAAGCAAGTCTTTCAACTGCTCCTTCAATTCTTTCAATTCTGCAGGTGTCATTCTATATGGAGGAATAGATATAGGCTTAGAGCCTGGCAACACATCAATGGCAAAATCAATTTCCCGCTCGGGAGGAAGGCCTGGAAGCTCTTCCGGAAACACATCTGGAAATTCATTCACCACGGGGACTGACTGAAGAGTTGACGATTCAACTTCTACATCTTGAACCCGAACTAGATGATAAATGCATCCTTTCGTGATCATTTTTATTGCCTTTATATAGCAAATAAACCTACCTTTTGGTGACGCAGTATTCCCTTTCCATTCTAGAACTGGTTCTCTCGAAAATTGGAAACAAACCATTTTAATTCTACAATCGACATTTGCATAGCAAGAAGCCAACCAATCCATGCCCATGATAACATCAAGGTCTACCATTTTTAGCTTATACAAGTCAACTATGGTACGAAGATCACAAATCACAACTATACAGTTTCTATATACCCGGCTAGCTATTACCGATTCACCAACGGGTGTAGACACCTCAAAAGGTTTGATCGACTCCGGTTCGACTCTAAATCGACTCGCAATATATGGAGTAACATATGATAATGTAGAGCCCGGATCAATCAAAGCATACACATCATGAGAAATTATTGATAATATACCTGTGACCATGTCAGGAGAAGACTCAAGATCTTGGCGTCCAGCCAAAGCATAAACACGGTACTTAAGACCGCTAGAACTGGGAACTCTCCCTCTGCCTCTACCATGGCCGACTGTCGCATGTGAACCTGCCCCATAGGGCGTACAGATGCTGAAGACCCTGCTACCGCCCCTGATGGATGGGTCCTACCTCTACCATGAACTGAGGGGCAATCACGCATAATATGGCCTGGTCGACCGCATGAATAGCAAACATCTGAACCGGATCGGCATGGACCCCAATGTAACTTCCCACACTGGGAACATCATGGCACGTGTGACCTCGCCTGACCCGAATCACCTCTAAACTGAGATCCTGAAAACTCTGACTCGGCCCGGAATGAGTGGATTTATCAAATCTCTGGCCTGAAAACCGTGGAGGTGCACTGGTTATAGAATAGCCTGAATGCCTAGAAAACTGCTGCCTGTGCCCACCTCTAAACTAGCTCATCGGACCGGAAGATCTATACCTCTTGCTATGTCCCCTATCATGCTCACATTCACTTCTTTGTTGTTGCAAACTTTCTTCTGAATTTTGAGCATGGGCCTAAATGCGTGCAATATCCCTATTGTCCTGAAGGGACGCAGTCAAGCACCTATCCATCAAATGTGGCCCTAGGCCGTTCACAAATTGGTGCACTCGGTCGCCCATATCTGCTACCATGGCCGAAACATACCTCGCCAAAGAATTGAAGCGGAGACTATACTCTAAAGCACTCATGCTACCTTGCCTCAAATTCAAGAACTTATCGGCTCTAGCTTGCTGAACTTCCGGAGGCATATAGTGTCAGAGGAAAGCATCAACAAACTCTTGCCATACCGGGGGAGGTGCATTGGCCCCCCGTGAAGCCATCCAAACCGTATACCAATGGATCGAGACATCACCTAATCTATATGACGCTAACTCCACCGATTCGGTGTCTGAAGCATGTATCAACCGAAACGTCCTCAACATACCATCGACAAAATCCTGAGGGTCCTCATCTAGCTTTGATCCAAAGAAT
The DNA here is from genome assembly GCF_019175385.1 of Lycium barbarum. Lineage (NCBI taxonomy): Eukaryota > Viridiplantae > Streptophyta > Magnoliopsida > Solanales > Solanaceae > Lycium > Lycium barbarum. The sequence continues at coordinate 35,400,711 of NC_083342.1, read as the reverse complement.
TTCGGAGGGTTCAAGGTAATGAAGTCACGGGCCCTTGCACTAACAGCCCTATCACCCTACCTCGTACTTTGCCGCTGAGTCTGGGCAGCAACCAACTGAGTAACCAAATGTATAGCCTCTTTAACATCTTGTCCTGAAGCATCCAGTGGAGGAGCCGGCGGTGCTGGAGCTGGGGCTGAGGCTCCCTCACGCTCCTCTAATATAGGTACTGAACGGGAGGACTGAGATTGAGCCGCACTCTGGGACTCACTTTCCTCTACTACCGGTGGCGGTGCTCTTTCAGCCCGCTTTTCTGCCACCGTCTTGCCCTTTTGGGCTGCTGTAGCCTTTCTCTTTACATGCATTTCTGAAATACACAACACACGATTAAGGAACAAGTAGTTGTTATATCATAGCTCTATCGCACGATTCTTATGAAGAAAGAAGGTCATTTATTCCTAAAATGCCCGCAGCTTCTTGTTTATAAGTGTGGCGCGCAACACACCCATAACCAAGACTCTACTGGACACGGCTCGTAGACACACCCTAGGACTGAACTGCTCTGATACCACTTTTGTCACGACCCGACTAGGGGCCGCGATGGGCATGTCACGAACCAACCCCGTGGGCTATGATTAGTGCCCGGCCAGGACACCCGTACGTACCTGTTGGATATATTCAAACGGAATCTAAGAATAATATGGAAACTTGCAAAAGAACTCCAAGGTTCATAACGTCGTCACGTATATATATATATATATCCAGATAAACTGTCTCCTGAGGAGTCACAACTAATCAAATCATAAGATGATACGCAAGCCGACAAGGCTGCCACTACATATCAATACCATACGCACATCGTATAGCCATAGTAGGACAGAACTTATACACAACCCACACATACGTCTACAGACCTCTAAGAGTATCAACAGTGAAATATGACGGGACAGGGCCTCGTCGTACCCCTGGATAAACATATATGTATATACATCATAAGATCTGTACCAAAAGTCTAGACTCCGAAACAACGGAGCCCTCCAAGACAGCCGAGTAGAAGTCCTATGCTGAAGGGTCACCAAACCGACTATCTGTACCTGCGGGCATGAAACGCAGCCCCCCGAAGAAAGGGGGGTCAGTACGGAATATGTACTGAGTATATAAAGCATGAAATACAGTAAAAAGGATCATAACTAAAATAGGGAGTCCAGGAGACAAGTATAATGTCCAGAATACCAAAACACTTTGTTATATCCCGCATTTTGGTACTTTCGAATAATTTAAGATAATTGCGGGAAGTTAAGAGCAAGGCTATAATTTTGATTTTTGTTTGGCGCATAAGTTGTTCATAAAATTTTTGATGTGGAAATATCAAGAATGGCTAGGGGTAAAAAGGGAAATCTGCAACATGACTCATGGAAATATGGAGGAAGGCTAAGGGCAAATTTGGAATTTGGGAAAAAAATAAATTTTCATGAAGAGCAAAACCAAAAAACAAAAGTGGGCTTGAGTTATTGGGCCATGTTGGCCGTCCAAATGGAGTGGTCTTAAGCCCACAAAGGATCTTGATGAATAAGATTAAAAGATGACCAAGTCAACATAAGTTTCATCTTATTCCTAGAAATTTCAAGAAACTTAAAGAACAAAAGAGAAGGAGAAAACGACCAAAGGCCATTCGGCCATGATCAAACCCACAAGAACTTTGGAAAATTTTTCATCAAAAATTATTCTCTTCTAGCCAAACAACTAATTGAAGGGTCCTTAGCAAAGTGAAGTGGTTATTGGAGCAAGAAAAACATATATTCATACAAGTTGCAAATTCTAGCCAAGTGAAGAATCAAGGAGAAAGGTAAGGCTTAATCCTTTTCTTATATGTTATGGATAATTTATGTATGTTGTAGTATGTGAAAGTGGATGAAATTCATGGAAATATGGACACTTGTTGTGGCCGTTCATGTTTGTGTGTGTGTAGGAATAATGATTTAATTATTTTATCTAGTGTTTGGTTGTTGTTGTTGTGGATATTATGTTGATAATGAAAGTTGGATAATTCTAGTGAGGTTGTGATGGTTGGAGAGTTGTTTTAGAAATTAGTGTGAATTGCAAATAGTCTTCTTGTATTTATGGAAGATAATGTTGTTAGTGTGTAAATTGTTGGGTTGTGGTGATTGAATTTGAAAGAAGGAATTAGGTTGTTATTGGTCTTATGGAAGTTGGAAAGTCTCGGGGAAAGTAGTATGTCGATTGGGTTGCTTGGGATGATATGTGAATTATTTGAAGAATTTTTTAATCATGTTGGAATGATTTCGGATTAATACTTCAATGTGGTATCATTGGTATTGGCTTGATTATATATGATTGACTTGAATATAAATGAATTGCCGATGAATTGTGTGGCAAGGATTGTTAATACTAGAATGTATTTTGGATAAATTGTTAAAGTTGTTAGTATGGTGATTGGTATTGTTGTTGATAATTTGGCCGAGTTGAATTCTCTGATTGTTGTTGATAAACTTGGCCGAGTTAGATTCTCCGGGATGGTGTATTTACAGGGGAAATGCTGCCGAAATTTCGGTAGGCAAAGTGTTAGTTTAGGATGAGATCCTTGAATATCCATAGCTAATACTTGTATTCATTAACATTGTTATAGATTTTGGGAAGGCCAAGAGTTAAGTTGGATTGACTAGGGAAGCGGACAAGGTATGTTACGGCTCGTCCCTTTCTTTCAAAGGAATGATCCCGATGTTATGATTTCATAATTGTTTCCATATTCTCCTTGTTTTCAAAAGATAGATGTTTCTGATTTTAAGGCATGATTCCTTTCCGATAACCCGTCAATGTTTTCCAAAAATGTTCGTCTTTTTCCAAAAAAAAGGTCTATGGTATTGTAAGCTTTTATGAAAAAAAATAAAATAACGATGGATATGTTTTACAACGATATTGATGATGTCGAGGATGAGAATATTTCTATGATGGCTATGATAAAAATGGTTTCATGTTTGAAAGGTACTTGATGTGATCATTGCTTGATTTTCCAAAAATGGCTTCTGAAAAGTTCGTAGAAAGTTCTGTACTTCAAACGTCCATAACTTTTTCATACTAACTCGGATTAACTCAAAACATGGTTATGATCTTATTCTGTGTCCTCTTAACGCTGTTATTCGTTACTAGTCTCATCTTATGGTAATCGTTCCTTCAAGGTGAGACAAAGTCATGATGATTGTTCCATAATATATTCGGAGGTTACCGACCTTACATCACTCCGATAGATACATGACTTTCTTTGGGCTCTCATGCATGCTGCTTATATGATATATGTATATGACACATGGACATGATATATGTATATGTATATGGGGGATATGGGGAAAGGGACATATATTGCGCTACAGACGCGTTGCCACCTGGTCAGCTGGCGTAACTCATCCTGGACGCGGGATGCCCGGACGCGGGACATGTGTAGGGGAGCCGACGTTATTCGGCGCTATGACATGATGATATGTTCTATTTTCTATATATGGACAAGAAATGTTTTTTTTTTCAAAAGGAAAGATAAGCATGCATGGTATCCGTCCTAAAAGGCACTCATATGTACAGGTTACTCTCTTATCTACTATATGCTCTATGAACTCATTATATTATTATTCATACTTTATGTTCTCGTTATGCTGCTTTTCATGCCTTACATACTCGGTACATTGCTCGTACTGACGTCTCTTCTTGTGGACACTGCGTTTCATGCCGCGCAGGTAAGCTGGTAGACGGGTTTGATTCCTAGGAGCTCCTCCAGCAATACATTGAAAGTGCTCCAGTTGTTCCGGAGCTCCAGCTTATTGGTACTACTTTTGTGTACATGTTCGGGCACGGCAGCACCCGGACCTCCTTGTTATTATATGTATTTTGTTTAGAGGCTCGTAGACAGATATGTACAATCAGATGTTTTTCACTCTTATTTGTCCTCGTCGCTGTATAATATGTGTTACACCGCGGAAAAAAAAAATTCGCGTTATCAAAACTGTAGACGGCTTAGTACGGGCCAAAGGGCCAATACAGCACGAACGCGCCCCCACGTGGCGCTAACGCGCTGAACAAAAATTGAAAATCAAGTTCGGAATGAAGGTTGGGTTATAAGAAGGTAATAATAGGATATATATGACATTTGGAAGCCACATGGTGTAAATTAGTTCATATGTTAATTGACGAAAAGCCCTCGCTGCCGCGAGCTATATGGGACCCACATGTCGGAGTTTTATGAAAAGACGTGAGGAGGGACATGTGAGTAGTATATGGAAAGTTGAGTAAGTCTTAAGAAGGATCCATAAGCCAAAAATGAGTATAGACCCTCCAAAGGGACGATTCAAGAAAACGTTTTTGGGTGATCCGACTTGGAGGGGCAAAGGCGGCATTATAAGTTTGGAATTTGGGAAAACCCCCAGCAATAAAAGTTGTAGATAATTGCATTAGCTTTCCAACCATAGGTAGTGGGCCCTCATAGAATATCGGGATCAAGAGTTATGACCGTTTTACTAAACGAACATCCAGTCAGAAAATTTAGACCTGCGCGAACGCGCAGAAGGAATTTATTTAAATGTGCGCTAACGCGGCCAAAGGGTGCGCGAACGCGCAGAAGAAATTTTATGTCGGTTCCAGCCGAATCTGGAACGTTATTAAAAGGGGGTTATCCCCCATTTTTCATATCAACACACACAAAAAACACTCCAATATTCCAAAAAATTCCCCAACTCCCCACCACCAAATTTTAGCCCAAACCAAGTATAATTTCCCAATTCCAGTCCGGATAGCGTATAGTTTTTGCTGCAAAATCATATAGCGGGCGTGTGGTGGCCTGAAATTAGCGTGAAAAGGTGGAGATACAACAATATTAAAGGGAGAAAGGTATGAATCTCTTCCTATTTGTGTTAATATCTTTTTATTTACGAAGAAGACGTGATTAAATGATTGTATACTGAGTAAATTAGTTATAAAAGTTGTAAAACAGCGTGTGGGCTGTTTTATGAGATATTTTGGAGTTGGAAACATTATAATTGATGTTGGTATTGTTGTTGTTGTTGTTGGTTGCTGAATTAAGAATTTGGGCTAGGCATATAAACAGGGGAGGTGCTGCAAGATTTTCGGCAGAAAATAAAAATAGTGTAATTTTAAATATGGTACGAATGTGCGATGAAGAGGCTAATGTTTGTGTAAATCCTCTTAAATGTAGACTTGCAAGCTTGGACAAATAAGCGTAGCTTAGGAAGCGGACAAGGTATGTAAGGCTTTATCCTTCCTTCTTTGGCATGTCTTAGACATAATAGGGTTGGATACGGGCCTCGGGGACGATTCCATTCCTAGAAATCCGAGTTTGAATTTGACCCGTTTTCATTCAATAGAATTGAATCAAATTCTTTATGCCTTGTTGGAATAAGTGTTGAAACACCTATAATTTTCCCAAATGAAACCGAATGACACTAAGATCTTCAGGAGTGATTCCATAATGTTTAATGTACGTAATTTGTGTACGCCACCTCGACTTGACCCGAGGTGAGCCCACAATCCCCGAGACCTACTTGTGTTGTCCTATTTGGTTCATTCCGTATAATAATTAAGGAAAAACTTTTGGCTATTGTTCCGAGTTCGTTGTGATTATGTATTTATCTGTTGAGTCTGAAACGGCGATTCGTATACTTATGATTTCTGAAGTTCGGTTTAATATGTTCCCGAGTGATACATGGAAGAAAGTCTGATTTGACTGTTGTTCCGGTTTTGAACTAACAGTTCGTTTTGATTATCCTATTGGGTCGTGGTAAGAGATTTGTATGCATATGGTTATTTACGATTCCGCCCGTGCATTCTGTTATTACCTCTTTTGCCAAGTCCCAGGCCGGTTATATTATTGTGCGCACTATGTGATGCTGACCGCTGGACCCCTGACCGCGGTGTGTGCGACATTGACCGCTGGACTCCTGACCGCGGTATGCCGCATTTGTGACACTGACCGCTGGACTCCTGACCGCGGTATCTGCGACATTGACCGCTGGACTCCTGACCGCGGTATGTCCGGTTTGGGATATTAACCGCTGGGTACTTGGCCGCGGTATGTGTGATAGTGACCGCTGGACTTTTGGCCGCGGCAATTGTGTGTTTGATTTTCTATGTGTATGAGACGGAAATGTTTTTCGAAGGAAAGAAAAGCAATTTAGCATTCTGATTGCCGTATTTCTCTTCCGGAACCTCTTATGTATGATTTGTACGTCAGATGCAACACTTTGGTATTCTGGTTATTGTGCTCACCCTCTGTACATTTACTTTGGTTATGACTTCGTTTTCTGTACTTCATGCTTTGCATACTCAGTACATCTTTCGTACTGACCCCCTTTCTTCGGGGGCTGCGTTTCATGCCCGTAGGTACAGACTCACGTTTTGGTGACCCACTGGCGTAGGATTTCCATTCTGCGGTTCGGAGTGCTCCCTTTGTTCCGGAGCCGACATTTTTGGTACATACCTTCCGATGTATATGCTTATGTTTATTCAGGGTACGGCGGGGCCCTGTCCTGCCATCTGATTCTGTTGTTCCGTATTAGAGGACTGTAGACATAGACGTGGGTAATGTACAGTTTTGTTTGGACGCGTTGTGTGAATTGGGTTTGGGCGGCTCATCCGCCGTGGCAGCCCTATCGGCCGCGTGTATGTATACTTTGGTTCGTTATGTATAGTATGATAGCCTTGCCGGCTTCTATGCAGTATATATGGTTGCAGGCACCAGTGTGGAGCCACGTCTGATATTCATTATGTACGAGTCGTCTGTATGCTGAATCTGGTACATGAGCGCGTAGGGGTGCCCAGCTCGGGCACTAGTCACGGCCTACGGGGATGGGTCGTGACAGAAGTGGTATCAGAGCGGTTCGTCCTCGGATTGTCTACATACCGTGTCTAGTAGAGTCTTGTTTATCGGTGTGTTGTGCACCACATCTATAAATAGGAGGCTACAGGGCATTTAGGGTGTTATCTTTCCTTCTGGTCCTAGATCGTGCGATAGAGCTCTGTTATCAGGATGGTTCTTCCCTGACGAATTGTTATATTTTCAGCGATGCCTCCGAAGAAGGCCACAGCCACCCAGAAGAGCAAGTCTACAGCAGCAGGTGAGACCAGCCGAGCTCAGGTGACTACTAGGGCTCGTGCCCAGATTGAGCCAGATGTTGTGCCTTCGACGGCCAGTTCTGCTACGCCACCAGTATCGGAGGGATTTGGAGCAGCCACAGCTGCAGCACAGGGGGCGGCTCCACCGCCAGCTCCCGCGGCACCAGTACCTCTACCTCCAGCCCGCCAGCCAGGGGCAGATGATGGGACCCTGCGAGAGGCAGTCCAGTTATTGACTCAATTGGTAACGGGGCAGGTTTACAGATAGGGAGCAGGGGATGATCGTGTAGACAGGCGCGATAGTCAGAGGGCCAGTGATTTTCTGCTTTGTCGCCCACCAGAGTTTTCCGGGTCAAAGCCCGCAGAAGACCCTCAGGAGTTCATCCGACAGATGCAGCATACCCTGCGATTGATTAGTGCCTCCGAGACAGAGTCGGTTGAGTTGGCGTCATACCGGTTGCACGATGTAGCGGCTAATTGGTACGAGTCTTGGATGCTGTCCAGACGCGGGGGTGCCCGTCCAGCCGTATGGGGAGAGTTTACAGAGGCCTTCCTGGCCCATTTCCTACCTCCGGAGGTGAGGCGGGCCAGAGTAGACAGATTCCTGCTATTGAGACAGAGGCGCAGGAGTGTCAGGGAGTATAGTCTGGAGTTTGATTTGCTGGCCAGATATGCGCCCGCTTATGTCGCTGTTATGACTGACCGGATGCACCGGTATGTGATAGGGCTGGATGATTATTTGGTTGACAGCTGTACGGTGATGGCGGCCCAGACAGGGATGGACATTGCCCGTATACAGGCCCACGCCCAAAGCATGGAGGACCGACACCGAGGGCGTCAGCCTGACAGGGATTATGACAGGGGTCCGCCCAAGAGGTCCAGATCCGCAAGATATTCTGGAGAATCGCGAGGCAGGCAGCCTCAGCAGCAGCAGAGCAGATATCCTCCCCAACCAGCACCGAGCACACCCCCACAGTTCCCCGGCTGGGGACCGGATGGTGCAGAGTATTCAAGAGCAGGCCAGAGCTCTAGGGCTTCAGGCTTACAGATGGACAGAGGTTCCAGCCAGTTGAGGCCACCCCTACCCCGATGTCCTCACTGTAGGAGACACCACCAGGAGGGGGAGTGTCATCATGCCACGGGTGCTTGCTTTACCTGCGGCCAGCAGGGCCACTATATGAGAGATTGCCCACTCAGGGACAGTGCCGGGGGAGCAGCTCAGCCTACCGGGTCAGTCGCCGGTTCGTCTTCCCCTTCCGTAGCTATGCGCACGATGGGACGGGGCACACCGGCACCAGCAGGCCGTGGCAGAGGCCGTGGCGGAACCTCCAGTTCCGGCGGTCCATCGAACCGCCTATATGCGCTGACCAGCCGGCAGTACCCAGAAGCGGCACCAAGTGCAGACCCAGGTATATTATTAATCTTTTCTTGAGAGATATGTGTATTGATAGATCTGTACTCTATCATATTACGTGATTTTCTTCTTCTGGGTGTTAGTAAAAGTAAGGTAATTTTCAACCCAATAGAACTATATGAGATAGCTATAAATATATAGATGGAAATGGACATTGAGGATTCAGAAGGGCGATATGATAATTGTATGGTTTAGATCGAGGTGGGACCCGCTACGAGAACTTTCCGAAAATTTACTAAGACCCCGATCTGCCCTAAATTGCGTGACAAAGGTCGTGTGGGGCAGTCGACGTAATTATATTAGCATTAACGCATGAAAGTTTCGAGGTTAGGCGTGCTGGGGCCAGAGTAATTTTGGGATGGGTGACCCCCTGGGAAGGATACCAAAATTTTCATAAATGCAGATATAAAAGGGCAAGTGGAAAATTTGGAGTAACCTAAAGGAAATAAGATGTACTGAACGGTTAGAAACCCTGAATAGGTCGGGTAGGCTAAGGCAGACCCAGGCAGTAAAGAAAAGGAAGCGTAACACAGTTCTGTGATCAGAGTAAGTTTGAATAAGTGTTCGGAAATGTCTTGTGAGCAGAATGGTAGTAAATATACGCGCATACGTACGACATCCCATTTATGACCGCACCGATCGACGGTGGGCCCCAGCAGTCGGTGTTGTAATACATGAAAGAAAATAATTGTGGTAGCGTTTGAAAATTCATGAAGGAAAAGCAGAGACCTTCCCGATGTACGATGAACCCCATAAGGTCAGTTGAATGTTCGAGGACGAATGTTCCTAAGGGGAGAAGGATGTTACACCTCGGAAAAAAAAAAATCGCGTTATCAAAACTGTAGACGGCTTAGTACGGGCAAAAGGGCCAATACAGCACGAACGTGCCCCCACGTGGCGCTAACGCGCTGAACAAAAATTGAAAATCATGTTCGGAATGAAGGTTGGGTTATAAGAAGGTAATAATAGGATATATATGACATTTGGAAGCCACATGGTGTAAATTAGTTCATATGTTAATTGACGAAAAGCCCTAGCTGCCGCGAGCTAAGTGGGACCCACTTGTCGGAGTTTTATGAAAAGACGTGAGAAGGGACATGTGAGTAGTATATGGAAAGTTGAGTAAGTCTTAAAAAGGATCCATAAGCCAAAAATGAGTATAGACCCTCCAAAGGGACGATTCAAGAAAACGTTTTTGGGTAGTCCGACTTGGAGGGGCAAAAGAGGCATTATAAGTTTGGAATTCGGGAAAACCCCCAGAAATAAAGGTTGTAGATAATTGCATTAGCTTTCCAACCATAGGTCGTGGGCCCTCATACGATATCGGGATCAAGGGTTATGACCGTTTTACTGAACGAACATCCAGTCAGAAAATTTAGACCTGCGCGAACGCGCAAAAGGAATTTATTTAAACCTGCGCTAAAGCGGCCAAAGGGGACGCGAACGCGCAGAAGAAATTTTATGTCGGTTCCAGCCGAATCTGGAACGTTATTAAAAGGGGGTTATCCCCCATTTTTCAGATCAACACACACAAAAAACACTCTAATATTCCAAAAAATTCCCCAACTCCCCACCACCAAATTTTAGCCCAAACCAAGTATAATTTCCCAATTCCAGTCCGGATAGCGTATAGTTTTTGCTGCAAAATCATATAGCGGGCGTGTGGTGGCCTGAAATTAGCGTGAAAAGGTGGAGATACAGCAAAATTAAAGGGAGAAAGGTATGAATCTCTTCCTATTTGTGTTAATATCCGTTTTTTTACGAAGAAGACGTGATTAAATGATTGTATACTGAGTTAATTAGTTATAAAAGTTGTAAAACAGCGTGTGGGCTGTTTTATGAGATATTTTGGAGTTGGAAACATTATAATTGATGTTGGTATTGTTGTTGTTGTTGTTGGTTGCTGAATTAAGAATTTGGGCTAGGCATATAAACAGGGGAGGCGCTACCCGAATTTCGGCAGAAAATAAAAATAGTATAATTTGAAATATGGTACGAATGTGCGATGAAGAGGCTAATGTTTGTGTAAATCCTCTTAAATGTAGACTTGCAAGCCTGGACAAATAAGCGTAGCTTAGGAAGCGGACAAGGTATGTAAGGCTTTATCCTTCCTTCTTTGGCATGTCTTAGACATAATAGGGTTGGATACGGGCCTCGGGGACGATTCCATTCCTAGAAATCCGAGTTTGAATTTGACCCGTTTTCAGTCAATAGAATTGAATCAAATTCTTTATGCCTTGTTGGAATAAGTGTTGAAACACCTATAATTTTCCCAAATGAAACCGAATGACACTAAGATCTTCAGGAGTGATTCCATAAAGTTTAATGTACGTAATTTGTGTACGCCACCTCGACTTGACCCGAGGTGGGCCCACAATCCCCGAGACCTACTTGTATTGTCCTATTTGGTTCATTCCGTATAATAATTAAGGAAAAACTTTTGGCTATTGTTCCGAGTTCGTTGTGATTATGTATTTATCTGTTGAGTCTGAAACGGCGATTCGTATACTTATGATTTCTGAAGTTCGGTTTAATATGTTCCCGAGTGATACTTGGAAGAAAGTCTGATTTGACTGTTGTTCCGGTTTTGAACTAACAGTTCGTTTTGATTATCCTATTGGGTCATGGTAAGAGATTTGTATGCATATGGTTATTTACGATTCCGCCCGTGCATTCTGTTATTACCTCTTTCGCCAAGTCCCGGGCCGGTTATATTATTGTGCGCACTATGTGATACTGACCGCTGGACCCCTGACCGCGGTGTGTGCGACATTGGCCGCTGGACTCCTGACCGCGGTATGCCGCATTTGTGACACTGACCGCTTGACTCCTGACCGCGGTATCTGCGACATTGACCGCTGGACTCCTGACCGCGGTATGTCCGGTTTGGGATATTAACCGCTGGGTACTTGGCCGCAGTATATGTGATAGTGACTGCAGGACTTTTGGCCGCGGCAATTGTGTGTTTGATTTTCTATGTGTATGAGACGGAAATGTTTTTCGAAGGAAAGCAAAGCAATTTAGCATTCTGATTGCCGTATTTGTCTTCCGGAACCTCTTATGTATGATTTGTACGTCAGATGCAACACTTTGGTATTCTGGTTATTATGCTCACCCTCTGTACATTGTACTTCGGTTATGACTTCGTTTTCTGTACTTCATGCTTTGCATACTCAGTACATCTTTCGTACTGACCCCCTTTTTTCGGGGGCTGCGTTTCATGCCCGCAGGTACAGACTCACGTTTTGGTGACCCACTGGCGTAGGATTTCCATTCTGCGGTTCGGAGTGCTCCCTTTGTTCCGGAGCCGACATTTTGGGTACATACTCTTCCGATGTATATGCTTATGTTTATTCAGGGTACGACGGGGCCCTGTCCCGCCATCTGATTCTGTTGTTCCGTATTAGAGGTCTGTAGACATAGACATGGGTAATGTACAGTTTTGTTTGGACGCGTTGTGTGAATTGGGTTTGGGCGGCTCATCCGCCGTGGCAGCCCTATCGGCCGCGTGTATGTATACTTTGGTTCGTTATGTATAGTATGATAGCCTTGCCGGCTTCTATGCAGTATATATGGTTGCAGGCACCAGTGTGGAGCCACGTCTGATATTCATTATGTACGAGTCGTCTGTATGCTAAATCTGGTACATGAGCACGTAGGGGTGCCCAGCTCGGGCACTAGTTACGGCATACGGGGATGGGTCGTGACAATATGTTAGCAAAGTTTATTAACACATGTTTATAATTATGCTATTAATGATAGTGTTAAGTAAAGAAATAACGATATCGTTCATATGGCCCACTCAGTAATAAGGATAAGATACGAAATAAGAGGTGCTCGGTATAGCAGTATCGAGTACCCGTCGCGGCCTAGTTGGGTCGTGACAAAAGTTGTATCAGAGCAGTTTGTCCTAGGGATTGGCTACGAGCCGTGTCCAGTAGAGTCCTGTTTATGGGTGTGTAGCGCGCCACACTTATAAACAGGGGGCTGCAGGGCATTTAGGAAATCTGACCTTCTTTGTACTCTAGATTGTGCGATAGAGCTATGTTACCAGGTTTCCATGTTCTTTTCTTAATCCTGTGTTATAGTTTCAGTGATGCCGGTGAAGAGGAAAGCTACGGCGGCCCGGAAGGGCAAGACGGTGGCTAGAAGAAGAGTTGAACAGGAGCCACCGGCGGAAGTAGAAGAAGGCGATTCTCACAACGAGGCTCCTCCCCAGATTTCTCCTGTTTCCCCTATATCAACAGAGCAGGAAAGAGCTCCAGCTCCATCCCCAGCACCTCCAGTTCCACCGCCAGCAGATTCGGGCCAGCAGATAACAGAGGCTATTCAGTTGCTGACCCAGTTAGTTGCCGCACAAGCTCAGCGGCAAGATGCAGACCAGGGAGACAGGGTAGTGAGTGCAAGAGTCCGTGATTTTATCACCCTGAAACCTCTGGAGTTTTATGGATCGAAACCAGAGGAAGACCCCCAAAGTTTCATAGACGAGATGTTGAGGACACTGAGGATAATACATGCTTCGGATACAGAGTCAGTAGAGTTGGCTTCATACTGGTTGCGAGATGTAGCGGTCCATTGGTATAATAATTGGATATCTTCAAGGGGAGCAAATGCACCTCCCCCGGTTTGGCAAGAGTTCACTGAAGCATTCCTGCGACATTATTTACCACCGGAGGTTCGAAGGGCTCGAGCCGATATATTTTTGAATCTCAAACAGGGAAATATGAGCGTCCGGGAATATAGTCTCCATTTTAACTATTTGGCCAAGTATGCCCCAGCCATGGTGGCTGTTATGGGAGATCGTGTACATCGGTTCGTGAGTGGGTTGGGGCCACATTTAGTTAAGGAATGCTTGACGGCTTCACTCCAGGATGGAATGACTATTGCTCGTACCCAGGCCCACGCCCAAAACCTGGAGGAACAACACCAGCTACAGAGAGGTGAGCATTATTCTGACAGGGGTTCCAGAAAAAGGGAAAAAAATTTCGAGACTAGAAGTGAGTATAGAGGGGGACAAGCACAGCAACAATCCAGGCATTCAGGCCAACCAGCGGCCAACGCACCTCCTCGATTTACGAGTGGGAGATTTGATCGCCCTACCTATTCAGGACCAGATCAGAGTGCCAGAGCTTCAGGGTCCCAGTATAGAGCTGATTCTAACAGGACGGGGCTACCCCTACCACGATATGCTCGGTGTGGCAGGCCACACTCTGGGCAGTGTTACTTAGATACAGGTGCTTGTTTTTCCTGTGGTCGGACTGACCATTTGATGCGTGATTGCCCACTAAGGAATGAGGGAGACCAAACTCAGCCCGCCGGATCAGCAATTGGTTCATCATCGACTGTTCGCCCTCCTGGACAGACTTCCCAGGCTCTAGCAAGCCGTGGCCGAGGCAGAGGAGGAGGGGCACCCAGTTCAGCCGGTCTTCCGCATCGCATATATGCATTGGCGGGACGGCAAGATCCTAAACCTTCCCCAGACGCGGCTTCAGGTACACTATCGACATTTTCCTGTGATATGTATGTGTTAATTGATCTAGATTCTACTCTATCATATACCGCTCTTTGTATTGCTGAATGTATTGGGAATTTGAAAATTCAGGACGAAAAGTAACCGTACACATAGGTAAAAGGTGAATACTGGGGATTGCGAAGGCTAAAATAGTAATTAAAGGGGGAAGATGCGTTACGAGAGTGTTTTGGAAATTGTTAAGACCCCAACTTGCTCCAGATTACGTGATAAAGGTAGTGCGGGGGAGCGGAGGCAAATATACCAACATTAAGCGTGCTAGGGTGAGAGCAATTTTAGGATGGGTGACCCCTGCGAAGTGTACTGAAAATTCCATAAATGTAGGTATAGGAAACGAATGTGAAATTAGGGTAACCTAAAGGAAATCAGAGTATGTGGAGGGGTTAGAAACCTTATAGAGGTCGCGTAGGTTTAGACGAACTAGACTAGTGAAAAGGGAGAAAGCACGACACGACTTTAGGATTAAAGAAAGTTTGAATAGCATTTGGAAATGGTTGTGAGGGAAATGGTAGTAAATATATATATAGGTATATGACGTTTCATTGTGACGGTATCAATCGATAAGTGAACCCCAGCAACTAGTGTTGCGATATATAGAAGATACTGACCGAACGGAATTCAAGAGACGGAGTGAAAGGTATAAGTACAGATGTTATAGGATAACACTGATACTGGATCCACACTAGTTAAGGCTGGAAAATCCTAATACGGTGATATTCGGGAACAGAAATAAAGTGAGCACATGGAGAATAAGGAGCTTCGAAGTATCAGAAATATCAAAGAAAGTATCATGACAAGGAGATCATAAAACTTATGATATGGAATGAGAGATTCATGAGGAGATCGAAACGGCTCAACTATAAAGAAAATGGGATGAAGGATAAAGAACGGGCAGGAAGGAAAGGACGTAGAAATAAATTGGTAGCGGGTGTAATATGAGGCAGAGATAGGGAGAAAATATGGAAGGTACCTGTTACACCTCGGAAAATTTCCCGTTGGTACGCAAGTAAATGAACTAATGATGTGTGCGAAGAGTGCGAGTGTATAATGTTTCATGGGAAATGTATGTAAAGGGAAGTGGATGATTAGAATGAAAAGTCGAGAAATGAGAAAAATTGAAAGTTGGCAAAACTGCCCAGTGGTCGTATAGTGCAAAATACGGATAGTAAACTTGACGTCCTAAACTGGAATGTCCAACTTCAACTTTCTGCCAGCTGAGGAAATGGCTAAAATACGACCTGGTGGACGGATCGTAAAGTGATTTACGGCCCGTAAACCATGGTCGTAAATCACCATGCATGCAGGCCAAAGTTTCTGGTTCTGCTTAAGCTTAAAAACGACCACGAGGGACGGTCCGTAAACTGAAATACGGACCGTAAACCTCCATGGACGACCACTGTTCACCCAGCACAGATCTTTCAATTCATTAAATATGAGGATCAAGACTTGTCTTATTTCATTTACAACATTACACCACTTCTCTCTAGAACTTCTCTCTACATTTATTTTATGAGTTTTCAAGGATTATAAGTCATCCATAACATTAAGACAAGTAAATCAAGGATAAGGGAATCATCAAGGATCATCCAAGTCAAGAAATCCAAATGGAGAAAAACTAGGGTTTTGCTCAAAGAAGAGTATTATCAACCAAAGCTTGTTCCTACAACTTCTAAGGTAAGATTCATGATTTTTACAAGATGTTTGAGGTATTGGAGAATTAAAATACATGGATTGTAGAAAATGTGGTCAACTAGGTCATGAATGATGAATAGTGACATTTTGAGAAATAGTTTGAATTGAGATATGAATGTTGTTGTGTTGTGATATGAATGTGTTGTAAATGGTATTAAGATCATGAACTAAACACTTTAGACGAATGGACGAAGATGGGTGTTATAATCATGAATGTGGGTGAATTAGAGGCAAATTGAGGAATTCTAGATAATGTGGATAATGTGAATGACTAATGGCCATTGTTATGATATTAATGAAGGTATAAACGCTAGCATTGGAAGGGAACGTGCAAGCATAGAATAGTTCGACGGAAAGGTATGTAAGGCTAACCTTTCTTTCATAAGGCATGGTTCTTGGCCAAATTCCTAAAATCCTCTATATGAGTATGTTGTCTTCACATGGTTGACATTCTGAGCTCATAAGCTCACGACCCTTGATATATACAATGCTTATACTACGTTCCTCGTATGACGAGTAAGTCTATAATGTAAATGTAACGATAATGATGAGGATAGTAATGATGATGAGAGTAAAATGAGACTAGAGATGCTTACGAGCTACGATATATGTGTATGTGTGTCTATGAAGGGCTATAAGAAGACTCCGAGCTTATGATGCCGGGTAAGACTATATGTATATGACTACGTATAAAGTATGTATACGATTACGAAACGCGCGCACACCTCTGCAGAGGGTACGGATAACCCTGATGCCTTGGTAGGGCCAGGTATGTATGACCTTGAGCCTTGGTTGGCCAAGTATGTATAAGACACCGATCCAATGAGGTCGGGTATGCTATGTAAATGCTATATATATGAAATAACTATGTATATAATATGAATATGAATGTGAAAAGACTATGTATAGGAATACGAATAAGGACATGTATACGAATATGAGCACAAGTATGGTACGAGTATTATTATGGGATACGAACAACGGTGTATGCAAGTAAGCGACATGATGATGATATTACTGTCTCCCCTCCTATGCTATCTTCATATGGTATCTATTATGCTTCTATATTGATTTTGATCATGCTTTACATACTCAGTACATTCTTCGTACTGACGGCCTTTTGTTTGTGGACGCTGCGTCATGCCCGCAGGTGCGCAGGGAGACAGATTTGATCCTTAGCTGCCTATTCGGAGATTTCATAGAGAGCTCCATTTCCTTCGGAGCCATATCGTTTGGGTACTCATTCTTTTGTGTATATAATTATGGGCATAGCGGGGTCCTGTCCCGCTAATGTGATATGTTATACTCTTAGAGGCTCGTAGACATGTGTGTGTGTGGGTAGATGTGTTTGGCCTTGTCGGCCTATGTTTTGTATATCATTTTTTCGGCCACGTTGGCCCATGTACATTGATGTGGCATGAATCCCTATGATGATATAAATGTGCGGTTGTCCATATGGGACTAGTTGACGAATGAATGGAAATGCATGGATAATTATGTGGATCACCTAGATTTAAGTATAAGAGTAAGCTAAGAGGGTGCTTGGGTGGGGTAGCACCGGGTGCTCATCGCGGCCCCGAGTTGGGTCGTGACAAAAGTGGTATCAGAGCAGTTCAGTCCTAGGATGTGTCTACGGGCCGTGTCTAGTAGAGTCTTGGTTATGGTTGTGTTGCGCGCCACGCTTATAAACGAGAAGCTGCGGACATCTTAGGAATATATGACCTTCTTTCTTCATAAGAATCGTGCTATAGAGCTATGGTGTAAGAAATTCTTGTTCCTAAATCGTGTGTTGTGTATTTCAGAGATGCCTAAAAAGAAAAAGGCTACAGCAGCCCAAAAGGGCAAGACGGTGGCAGAAAAGCGGGTTGAAAGAGCACCGCCACCGGTAGTAGAGGAAGATGAGTCTCAGAGCGCGGCTCAATCTCAGTCCTCCCAGACAGTCCCTATTACTGAGGAGCACGTGGGAGCCTCAGCCCCAGCTCCAGCTCCTCCACCGAATGCTTCAGGCCAAGACGTAAGAGAGGCCATTAATTTGTTGACTCAGTTGGTTGCGGCCCAGACTCAGAGGCCAAGCGCAGGGCAAGGTGACAGGACTGTTAGTGCAAGGCCCCGTGACTTCATTGCTTTGAAATCCCCGGAATTCTTTTGGTCGAAACTGGAGGAGGATCCCCAGGACTTTATTGATGGTATGCTAACGACGCTCCGGTTGATACATGCTTCAGACTCCGAATCGGTGGAGCTAGCGTCATACAGATTGAGGGATGTCTCAATCCAGTGGTATACGGTTTGGATGGCTTCGCGGGGAGCCAATGCACCTCCGCCGGTATGGAAAGAGTTTGTCGATGCTTTTCTCCGTCACTACATGCCTCCAGAATTTCGGCGAGCTAGGGCTGATAAATTCTTGAATCTGAGGCAAGGTAGCATGAGTGCTACAGAGTATAGTCTCTGCTTCAATTCCTTGGCTAGGTATGCTTCGGCCATGGTAGCGGATATGGGCGATCGGGTGCACCGGTTTGCGAAAGGCCTAGGGCCACACTTGATGGATAAATGTTTGCGTCCCTTCAGGATGGCATGGATATTGCACGCATTCAGGCACATGCTCAGGAATTAGAGGAACACCTACAGTAGCGGAGAAATGAACGTGAGCAGGATAGGGGCCAGACCTTCGGGTTCGAGGAGCGAGTCCAGGGGCGGACACAGACAGTAGTTTCCCAGCCATTCAGGCTATTCTATGACCAATACACCTCCACAGTTCACGGGGAAGATATTTGACAGATCTACTAGTTCCGAGCCGAGTCAGGGTTATTCGGGGTCTCAGTTTAGAGGTGATTCATGCCAGCCAAGGCCACCCGTACCGCGATGTTCTCAGTGTGGAAAGTTGCATTGGGGTCAGTCCCGATTAGGTTCAGACGCTTGCTATTCATGTGGTCGGCCAGGACATATTATTCGTGATTGCCCCTCAGTACATGGTAGAGGTAAGACCCAGCCATCAGGGTCGGCAGCCGGATCTTCGGCATCTGTACGCCCTACGAGGCCAGGTTCACATGCGCCAGTCGGCCATGGTAGAGGTAGAGGCAGAGCTCCCAGTACTAGCGGTCCTCAGCACCGTATTTATGCTTTGGCTGGAAGCCAAGATCTTGAATCTTCTCCTGATGTGGTCACAGGTATATTATCGGTATTTTCTCATGATGTATATGCTTTGATTGATCCGAGCTCCACATTATCATATGTTACTCCATATATTGCGGGTCGATTTATAATTGAGCCGGAGTCTATCAAACCTTTTGAGGTTTCTAAACCCATGGGTGGATCGATAATAGCTAGCCGAGTATATAGGAATTGTGTGATTGTGATTTGTGATCGTCGTACCATGATTGATTTGCATGAGCTAGAAATGGTAGATTTTGACGTTACTATGGGCATGGATTGGTTGGCTTCTTGTTATGCCAATGTTGATTGTCGAATGAAGATGGTTCGTTTCCAGTTTCCAAGAGAACCAGTCTTAGAATGGAAAGGGAATTCGGCATCACCAAAATGTAGGTTTATTTACTATCTAAAGGCAAGGAAGATGATCACGAAAGGGTGTATTTATCACCTAGTGAGATTTCAAGATGTAGAAGCTGAGTCGCCGACTCTTCAGTCAGTTTCGGTAGTGAACGAATTTCCGGATGTGTTCCCGGAAGAGCTTCCAGGCCTTTCTCCCGAGCGAGAGATAGATTTTGCGATTGATGTGTTGCCATACACTAAACCCATATCTATTCCTCCCTATAGGATGGCACCCATAGAGTTGAAGGAGCAATTAAAAGACTTGCTTGAAAAAGGCTTCATTAGGCCTAGTTCATCCCCGTGGGGAGCACCCGTATTGTTCGTCCGGAAGAACGATGGCTCTTTGAGAATGTGCATTGATTATCGGCAATTGAATAAAGTGACAATTAAGAACAAGTATCCCCTCCCGATGATTGATGACTTATTTGATCAATTGCAAGGTGCCAAATGGTTTTCAAAGATTAATTTGAGGTCCGGGTATCACCAAGTAAGAGTTAGGGAGAAAGATATCCCTAAGACAGCTTTCAGAACAAGATATGGCCATTTCGAGTTCCGAGTAATGTCGTTTGGGCTAACTAATGCACCGACAGTGTTTATGGATTTAATGAACAATGTATTCAGGCCTTTTCTGGATTTATTCGTGGTCGTATTCATCGATGATATCCTAGTGTATTCTAGATCCGAGGCAGAACATGCGGATCACTTGCGTGTTGTCCTTGGAGTTCTTCGAACTCGAGAGTTATTCGCGAAGTTTTCCAAATGCAAGTTTTGGTTGAACTCAGTGGCATTTCTGGGCCACATTGTTGCAGCTGACGGTATTCTAGTGGATAGCCAAAAGATTGAGGCCGTGAAGACCTGGCCAAGGCCCACTACCCCTACAGAGGTTCGTAGCTTTTTGGGCTTAGCCGGTTATTACAAAAGATTTGTTGAGGGTTTCTCTTCTATTTCTGCACCGCTCACCAAGTTGACTCAGAAGTCAGCTAAGTTTCAATGGACAGATGCTTGCGAGCGTAGTTTCCAAGAGTTGAAGGACCGACTGACTTCAGCCCCAGTCTTGACATGTTATTTATTGTGATGCTTCAAGCGTCGGGCTAGGCTGTGTATTGATGCAAAATGGTAAGGTGATTGCGTATGCTTCTAGACAATTACGGAAACATGAGCAAAATTATCCTACCCATGACTTAGAATTGGCCGCGGTGGTCCATGCTTTAAAGGTATGGAGACATTACTTATATGGTGTCCACGTGGATATTTATACAGATCATAAGAGTCTCCAGTACATCTTCAAGCAGAAAGAGTTGAATTTACGGCAACGACGATGGCTAGAGTTGCTAAAAGACTATGATGTCGAAATCCTGTACCACCCCGGAAAGGCAAACGTTGTGGCTGATGCTCTTAGCCGTAGGTCGATGGGAAGTCTAAGTGATGTACGACCAGAAAAGAAAGAGATGGCCCGTGATCTTCAGCAGTTAGCTAGCCTAGGAGTCCTAGTGGTGGACTCCGGTAGCAGTGGAGCTATTATTCAGAATTCAGCAGTTTCATCGTTAGTAGCGGAAGTAAAAGAGCGACAATTTGAGGATCCCATGCTAATGCAGTACAGAGATACACTCCCTCAGAAGGAGGGGTCATCATTTGACATTTCGGAAGACGGAGTTCTCCGATGTCGAGGCAGGTTATGTGTTCCCGATGTGGCAGGTCTACGCCATCAGATTTTGAGAGAAGCTCATTGTTCCCGTTACTCCGTTCACCCTGGAGCGACGAAAATGTATCATGATCTTAAGACTATATATTGGTGGAATGGGATGAAGAAAGACGTAGCAGAATTCGTAGCTCAGTGTCCTAATTGCCAACAAGTGAAGATAGAACACCAAAAGCCGGTGGCTTATTGCAAGCTATAGAAATCCCAACTTGGAAGTGGGAAGTGATTAATATGGATTTCATTACAGGGTTACCCCGTTCTCGACGTAAATATGATTCTTTATGGGTGATCGTGGATAGGCTCACAAGGTCAGCGCATTTCTTACTGGTCAGAACGACCTATGTGGCAGAAGATTATGCCAAGCTTTATCTTAAAGAGATAGTGAGACTCCATGGCGTTCCGGTATCTATTATCTCCGATAGAGGGACTCAGTTTACAACCAAGTTTTGGGGGTTTTTCCAAGAAGGTTTAGGGACCCAAGTGCGCCTAAGCACGGCGTTTCACCCACAGACCGATGGGCAAGCTGAACGTACTATTCAGACTCTTGAAGATATGTTACAGGCATGTATGATAGATTTTGGAGGAAATTGGGATGACCATTTGCCACTCATTGAGTTTGCTTACAATAACAGTTACCATTCTAGCATTCAAATGGCACCGTATGAAGCTCTATATGGGCGAAAGTGTAGATCCCCAATTGGGTGGTTTGAAACCAGAGAAGCAAAGTTGATAGGGCCAGACTTGGTCCAGCAAGCAATAGAGAAAGTTAAGCTTATACAAGATCGATTTCTAGCGGCTCAAAGTCGTCATAAGTCCTATGCGGATAATCGTCGAAGAGACTTAGAGTTTGAAGTGAAAGATTGGGTATTCTTGAAAGTGTCGCCGATGAAGGGCGTGATGAGATTTGGCAAAAAGGGGAAGATCAGTCCCCGGTATATTGGGTCATACGAAATTGTGCGCAAAATAGGCAAGGTGGCCTATGAGCTAGATCTACCTCCAGATTTGGAGTCAGTCCATCCAGTATTTCATGTCTCGATGCTTCGGAAGTGTGTTGGAGATCCTACGAGGATCGTCCCAGTGAATGATATTCAAGTGACAGAAAAGTTAACTTATGATGAAATACCCATTGCAATATTAGATAGGCAAGTACGGAGGCTTAGAAACACAGAAGTGGCCTCAATTAAAGTTCTGTGGAGAAATAACAATCGAGAGGAAATGACATGGGAAGCAGAAGAGAATATGCAATCCAAATACCCACATTTATTTTAGCCCTTGGAAGAAGTCCAAGATGAGATGTCAAAATCATAAGGTATGCATGTTTTCCTTTTATACATTCAGGTCATGTGTGGCCAAATTTCTAGTGCTATTGTATTATTGCCCTGTGAGGCATTGTTATTGTGGGTTGTTGTGACAGGGTAGTAGTGCCACATTACAGAGGAAACTCTGGAGAAATTTTTATAGAATTCCCCAAGCCTTTAACATTCGAGGACGAATGTTCCTAAGGGGGGTAGAATGTTACACCTCGGAAAATTTCCCGTTGGTACGCAAGTAAATGAACTAATGATGTGTGCGAGGAGTGCGAGTGTATAATGTTTCATGGGAAATGTATGTAAAGGGATGTGGATGATTAGAATGAAAAGTCGAGAAATGAGAAAAATTGAAAGTGGGAAAAACTGCCCAGTGGTCGTATATTGCAAAATACGGACCGTAAAGTGCAATACGGTCCGTAAACTTGTCGTCGTAAACTGGCATGTCCAACTTCAACTTTCTGCCAACTGAGGAAATGGCTAAAATACGACCTGGTGGACGGACCGTAAAGTGATTTACGGCCCGTAAACCATGGTCGTAAATCACCATGCATGCAGGCCAAAGTTTCTGGTTCTGCTTAAGCTTAAAAATGACCACAAGGGACGGTCCGTAAACTGAAATACAGACCGTAAACCTCCATAGACGACCATTGTTCACCCAGCACAAATTTTTCAATTCATTAAATATGAGGATCAAGACTTGTCTTATTTCATTTACAACATTACACCACTTCTCTCTAAAACTTCTCTCTACATTTATTTTATGAGTTTTCAAGGATTATAAGTCATCCATAACATTAAGACAAGAAAATTAAGGATAAGGGAATCATCAAGGATCATCCAAGTCAAGAAATCCAAAAGGAGAAAAACTAGGGTTTTGCTCAAAGAAGAGTATTATCAACCAAAGCTTGTTCCTACAACTTCTAAGGTAAGATTCATGATTTTTACAAGATGTTTGAGGTATTGGAGAAATAAAATACATGGATTGTAGAAAATGTGGTCAACTAGGTCATGAATGATGAAGAGTGACATTTTCAGAAATAGTTTGAATTGAGATATGAATGTTGTTGTGTTGTGATATAAATGTGTTGTAAATGGTATTAAGATCATGAACAAAACACTTTAGACGAATGGACGAAGATGGGTGTTATAATCATGAATGTGGGTGAATTAGAGGCAAATTGAGAAATTCTAGATAATGTGGATAATGTGAATGACTAATGGCCATTGTTATGATATTAATGAAGGTATAAACGCTAGCATTGGAAGGGAACGTGCAAGCATAGAATATTTTGACGGAAAGGTATGTAAAGCTAACCTTTCTTTCATAAGGCATGGTTCTTGGCCAAATTCCTAAATTCCTCTATATGAGTATGTTGTCTTCACATGGTTGACATTCCGAGCTCATAAGTTCATGACCCTGGATATGTACTATGCTTATACTACGTTCCTCGTATGACGAGTAAGTCTATAATGTAAATGTAACGATAATGATGAGGATAGTAATGATGATGAGAGTAAAATGAGACTAGAGATGCTTACGAGCTACGATATATGTGTATGTGTGCCTATGAAGGGCTATAATAAGACCCCGAGCTTATGATGCCGGGTAAGACTATATGTATATGACTACGTATAAAGTATGTATACGTTTACGAAACGCGCGCACACCTCTGCAGAGGGTACGGATAACCCTGATGCCTTGGTAGGGCCAGGTATGTATGACCTTGAGCCTTGGTTGGCCAAGTATGTATAAGACACCGATCCCATGAGGTCGGGTATGCTATGTAAATGATATGTATATGAAATGACTATGTATATAATATGAATATGAATGTGAAAAGACTATGTATAGGAATACGAATAAGGACATGTATACGACTATGAGCACAAGTATGGTACGAGTATTATTATGGGATAAGACCGACGGTGTATGCAAGTAAGCGACATGATGATGATATTACTGTCTCCCCTCCTATTCTATCTTCATATGGTATTTATTATGCTTCTATATTGATGTTGATCATGCTTTACATACTCAGTACATTCTTCGTACTGACGTCCTTTTGTTTGTGGACGCTGCATCATGCCCGCAGGTGCGCAGGGAGATAGATTTGATCCTTAGCTGCCTATTCAGTGATTTCATAGAGAGCTCCATTTCCTTCGGAGCCATATCTTTTGGGTACTCATTCTTTTGTGTATATAATTATGGGCATAGCGGGGTCCTGTGCCGCTAATGTTATATGTTATACTCTTAGAGGCTCGTAGACATGTGTGTGTGTGGGTAGATGTGTTTGGCCTTGTCGGCCTATGTTTTGTATATCATTTTGTCGGCCACGTTGGCCCATGTACATTGATGTGGCATGAATTCCTATGATGATATAAATGTGCGGTTGTCCATATGGGACTAGTTGACGAATGAATGGAAATGCATGTATAATTATGTGGATCACCTAGATGTAAGTATAAGAGTAAGCTAAGAGGGTGCTCGGGTGGGGTAGCACCGGGTGCTCGTCGCGGCCCCGAGTCGGGTCGTGACAGTACCTGGAGAGGTCGACAAATATAAAAAGGACAACTGAGGCAGCACCATATGAGGCTTTGTACAGCATGAAGTACAAGTTACCAATCGGGTGATTCGATGTTGGCGGAACTAAGTTGTTCGGCCCACGGCCTACAGGCAACCTAAGCTTCTAAAACGGATATGCTAAAGTGATCGTATGTGGCATCTATAAATGAGATCTCCCCAAAGTGTTATAATATGCCATGAGGCCAGTTCAACATTCGAGGACGAATGTTCTAAAGGGGGGGAGGATGTTATATCCCGCATTTTGGTACTTTCGGATAATTTAAGATAATTGCGGGAAGTTAAAAGCATGGCTATAATTTTGATTTTTGTTTGGCGCATAAGTTGTTCATAAAATTTTTGATGTGGAAATATCAAGAATGGCTAGGGGTAAAAAGGGAAATCCGCAACATGACTCATGGAAATATGGAGGAAGGCTAAGGGAAAATTTGGAATTTGGGAAAAAAATAAATTTTCATGAAGAGCAAAACCAAAAAACAAAAACGTGGGCTTGCGTTATTGGGCCATGTTGGCCGTCCAAATGGAGTGGTCTTAAGCCCACAAAGGATCTTGATGAATAAGATTAAAAGAT
The DNA here is from genome assembly GCF_019175385.1 of Lycium barbarum. Taxonomy (NCBI): domain Eukaryota; kingdom Viridiplantae; phylum Streptophyta; class Magnoliopsida; order Solanales; family Solanaceae; genus Lycium; species Lycium barbarum. Next base: position 35,375,255 of record NC_083342.1, on the reverse strand, counting down.
GACCAAGTCAACATAAGTTTCATCTTATTCCTAGAAATTTCAAGAAACTTAAAGAACAAAAGAGAAGGAGAAAAAGACCAAAGGCCATTCGGCCATGATCAAACCCACAAGAACCTTGGAAACTTTTTCATCAAAAATTATTCTCTTCTTGCCAAACAACTAATTGAAGGGTCCTTAGCAAAGTGAAGTGGTTATTGGAGCAAGAAAAACATATATTCATACAAGTTGCAAATTCTAGCCAAATGAAGAATCAAGGAGAAAGGTAAGGCTTAATCCTTTTCTTATATGTTATGGATAATTATGTATGTTGTAGTATGTGAAAGTGGATGAAATTTATGGAAATATGGACACTTGTTGTGGCCGTGCATGTATGTGTATGTGAAGGAATAATGATTTAATTATTTTATCTAGTGTTTGGTTGTTGTTGTTGTGGATGTTATGTTGATAATGAATGTTGGATGATTCTAGTGAGGTTGTGATGGTTGGAGAGTTGTTTTAGAAATTAGTGTGAATTGAAAATAGTCTTCTTGTATTTATGGAAGATAATGTTGTTAGTGTGTAAATTGTTGGGTTGTGGTGATTGAATTTGAAAGAAGGAATTAGGTTGTTATTGTTCTTATTGAAGTTGGAAAGTCTCGGGGAAAGTAGTATGTCGATTGGGTTGCTTGGGATGATATGTGAATTATTTGAAGAATTTTTGAATCATGTTGGAATGATTTCGGATTAATACTTGAATGTGGTATCATTGGTATTTGCTTGATTATATGTGATTGACTTGAATATAAATGAATTGCCGATGAATTGTGTGGCAAGGATTGTTAATACTAGAATGTATTTTGGATAAATTGTTAAAGTTGCTAGTATGGTTATTGGTATTGTTGTTGATAATTTGGCCGAGTTGAATTCTCGGGTTGTTGTTGATAAACTTGGCCGAGTTAGATTCTCGGGGATGGTGTATTTACAGGGGAAATGCTGCCGAAATTTCGGTAGTCAAAGTGTTAGTTTAGGATGATATCCTTGAATATCCATAGCTAATACTTGTATTCATTAACATTGTTATAGATTTTGGGAAGGCCAAGAGTTAAGTTGGATTGACTAGGGAAGCGGACAAGGTATGTTACGGCTCGTCCCTTTCTTTCAAAGGAATGATCCCGATGTTATGATTTCATAATTGTTTCCATATTCTCCTTGTTTTCAAAAGATAGATGTTTCTGATTTTAAGGCATGATTCCTTTCCGATAACCCGTCAATGTTTTCCAAAAATGTTCGTCTTTTTCCAAAAAAAAGGTCTATGGTATTGTAAGCTTTTATGAAAAAAAATAAAATAACGATGGATATGTTTTACAACGATATTGATGATGTCGAGGATGAGAATATTTCTATGATGGCTATGATAAAAATGGTTTCATGTTTGAAAGGTACTTGATGTGATCATTGCTTGATTTTCCAAAAATGGCTTCTGAAAAGTTCGTAGAAAGTTCTGTACTTCAAACGTCCATAACTTTTTCATACTAACTCGGATTAACTCAAAACATGGTTATGATCTTATTCTGTGTCCTCTTAACGCTGTTATTCGTTGCTAGTCTCATCTTATGGTAATCGTTCCTTCAAGGTGAGACAAAGTCATGATGATTGTTCCATAATATATTCGGAGGTTACCGACCTTACGTCACTCCGATAGATACATGATGTTATATCCCGTAATTTTGTATATTCGGAAAAATTCGAAATAATTTTGGCTTGTAAGAAATAAGGCCATATTTTGATTCTAGCCAATAAGTATATGTTTTTCATGAAAAATATTGGTGCGGAAATACGGAGGAAGGCCAAGGGAAAAATTAGAATTTTGGAAATTAGTTCCGTGAATTATAAAATAAGATCTACAACAAATTGGGCTCAAAAAAAAAATAAGAGAAAAATGGGCCCAATTTTATGGGGTGGCCGGCCAAGCCATGGCCCAAACCCATGAAAAAAAAATGAAATTTATGTGCTAAATTAAATAAAGGGACCATGTATCATTTTCATTCTAGAGTGTTCAAGAAAACAAAAGGAAATAGAGAGCAAAAAAAAAAAAAAAGAGGGGACGGCTAGAGCAAGAAAGAGAGAAAGAAAGAAAAAAAAATGTGGAGCTTTAATCTTTAGTTCAAAAATCCTTTTCATCTTGAATTCTTGCTAAGTGCAAGACTCTCTCCAACATGGTATAATTATTTTGGCAAGGAGACAACTTTAGTGACAAGTGGAAATTTTGGGAAAAAGGTAAGAATTCCATGTTCTTATTATGTTATGGAAGGTTATATATGTTATAGTATGTAGATATAAATTAAATTATTTAGTATGTTAATTGTGTTGTTGTAGCCTTGTGATGAAAATGGAAGGTTAATGGTTCTAGTTGGCATGAGGAAATTGTTGTTAAGTTGTTGTCGGAAAGTATGTGATTTTATTACAGTTTATGTAATTATGAGAATGAAGTTGTAAGATGCAAATTGTTGTTGTTGTGGATGAAATTGGAAGATAAAAATGTGTTGTGAATGTTTACGTTGAAGATTGGAAGTTTTAGGTGAATTATGATTTTGTTGGAACTATTGTATATTTTGTGGAATAATATGAAACACTCTCGAATTGTATGTGAATGGTCTTAAATTAGTAAGTGAAAATGAAAACGTTGATATGGGTTTGAAAGTGTGAAGTTAGAATAGGAGTTGTGACATTATGTAGAAAGGAAGACCATTTATGTTAGAATGTGTTTTGTAGTCGTTGTCGATGTTGTTGGTATTATTGGAATGATCGTTGGTATTGTTGTTGATATTGTGGCCGAGTTAAATTCTCGGATTTGTTGTTTTTGTATTTTGGCTGAGTTGAATTCTGGGGATGGCGCATTTACAGGGGAAATGCTGCCGAAATTTCTATAGACAAGTGTTACTTTAAGATTCAACTTCTAAAATCTTCTAATAAATGTTTGGTAAATGTGACCATTTGTAGATTTTGGAGAGTTTGGGATTTGAGTTTGGAGAAGCGTAAAGAGTGAATAAGGTATGTAAGGCTTCACTTTTCCTTCTTTTGGCATGTCTTAGACCTATTAGGCTTGGATATGAGCCTCGAGGGCGATTCTATTCCTAGAAATCCGAGTTTGAACTTACCCCTTTTTCGTTCAATAGAATTGAACTAAGCTTGGCATATATTGTTGAAACAATTGCACAAACATCTATAATTTGCCCAAATGGAACCGAATGACACTAAGACTTTCGTAAGCGACTTCATAAGGCTTAATGTACGTAATTTGTGTACACCACCTCGACTTGACCCGAGGTGGGCCCACAATCCTCGAGACCTATTTGTGTTGTCCTAGTTGACTCATTTCCGTACAATGAATAAGGAAAACTTTTGACTACTGTTCCAAGTTTCCTGTGATTCGTATGCATCCTCTGAAATAAGCATCTAGAAATTCCGATACGAATATTCTGACTTAACTATCTTGATACAAGTAGTCCGTCACAAGTGATTCTATATTGTCATGACCCAACTCGAGGCCGCGACGAGCACCCGGTGCTAACCCACCCGAGCACCCTCTTAGCTTACTCTTATACTTACATCTAGGTGAGCCGCATAATTATACATGCATTTTCATTCATTCGTCAACTAGTCCCATATGGACACCCGCACATTTATATCATCATAGGCATTTATGCCACATCAATATTCATGGGCCAACGTGGCCGACAAAATGATATACAAAGCATAGGCCGACAAGGCCAAACACATCTACCCACACACACACATGTCTACGAGCCTCTAAGAGTATAACATATCACATTACCGGGACAGGACCCCGCTATGCCCATAATTATATACACAAAAGAATGAGTACCCAAAAGATATGGCTCCGGAGGAAATGGAGCTCTCTATGTAATCTCTGAATAGGCAGCTAAGGATCAAGTCTGTCTCCCTGTGCACCTGCGGGCATGACGCAGCGTCCACAAACAAAAGGACGTCAGTACGAAGAATGTACTGAGTATGTAAAGCATGATCAACATCAATATAGAAGCATAATAGATATCATATGAAGATAGCATAGGAGGGGAGACAGTAATATCATCATCATCATGTCGCTTACTTGCATACATCGTCGTTCGTATCCCATAATGATACTCGTACCATACTTGTGCTCATATTCGTATACATGTCCTTATTCGTATTCTTATAGATAGTATTATCACATTCATATTCATATTATATACATAGCCATACACTTATATACAAACATAGCGTACCCGACCATAAGGTTCGGTGTTACATACATACTTGGCCAACCAAGGCTCAATGTTATTTCTACCTGGCACTACCAAGGCTTTAGGGTTATCCGTACCATCTGCAGATGTGTGCGCGCGTTACGTAATCATATACATACTTTATACATAGTCATATACATATAGTCTTACCCGGCATCATAAGCTCGGGGTTCATTATAGCCCTTCATAGGCACATATAAGTATAATAGCCCGTAGGCACCTTTTGCATCATTTTTGATATAATTATCATTACTATTCTCATCGTTATCATTACATCTACATTATGGACTTACTCGTCATACGAGGGACATAGTATAATCATAGTATATATCAAGGGTCGTGAGCTTATGAGCTCGGAATGTCAACCATGTGAAGATAACATACTCATATGGAGGAATTAGGAATTTGGCCAAAAACCATGCCTTATGGAAGAAGGGTTAGGCTTACATACCTTTCCGTCGAACTATTCTACACTTGCACGTTCCCTTCCAATGCTAGCGTTTATACCTTCATTAATATCACAACAATGGCCATTAGTCATTCACATTATCCACATTATCTAGATTCCTCAATTTGCCTCTAATTCACCCACATTCATGATTATAACACCCATCTTCGTCCATTCGTCTAAAGTGTTTAGTTCATGATCTTAATACCATTTATAACACATTCATATCACAACATAACAACATTCATAACTCAATTCAAACTATTTGTCAAAATGTCACTATTCATCATTCATGACCTAGTTGACCACATTTTCTACAATCCATGTATTTTAATTCTCCAATACCTTAAACATCTTGTAAAAATCATGAATCTTACCTTAGAAGATGTAGGAACAAGATTTGGTTGATAATACTCTTCTTTGAGCAAAACCCTAGTTTTTCTCCATTTGGATTTCTTGACTTGGATGATCCTTGATGATTCCCTTATGCTTGATTCACTTGTCTTAATGTTATTGATGGCTTATAATCCTTAAAAACTCATATAATAACTGTAGAGAGAAGTTCTAGAGAGAAGTGGTGTAATGTTGTTATGAAATAAAATAAGTCTTGATCCTCATATTTAATGAATTGGAAAATCTGTGCTGGGTGAACAGTGGTCGTCCATGGAGGTTTACGAACCGTATTCCACTATACGCCTCATCCTCCATGGGCGTATTTAGCCATTTCAAGAACCAGAAGCTGGGCTGCCTTCATGGTGGTTTACGACCATGGTTTACGAGCCGTAAATCACTTTACGGTCCGTCCACCAGGTCGTTTTTAACCATTTGCTCGGCTGACAGAAAGTTGAAGTTTGGCATGCCAGTTTACGACCTGGCAGTTTACGGACCGTATACCAGTTTACGGTCCGTATTTGCACTTTACGACCACTGGCAGAAAGCTGAAGCTTTTGCATGGCAGTTTACGACTGCCAGTTTACGGACCGTATTGCACTTTACGGTCCGTATTTTGCAATATACGACCACTGGGCAGTTTTGCCAACTTTCAATTTTTCTCATTTCTCGACTTTTCATTCAGAGCATCCACATCCCTTTTCATACATTTCCCATAAAACATTATACACTCGCACTCCTCGCACACATCATTAGTTCATTTACTTGCGTGCCAACGGGAAATTTTCCGAGGTGTAACAGATATGAGTGTTTCCAACACTGATATAAGCATCCTGATGTGAACATTTTGATACGAGTATTTCGATATGAATATTTTGAGATACGCATCTTGATATAAGTGCTCTAATATGATTATTCTGATACGGGTATGTAACCCGAGATAAATAATCCGTTATGAGTATTCTGATACAAGAATCCTGACATACGTGCTTCGATACGAATACTCTGATATGGATATGCAATCTAACGTAAATATTCTGTTACGAGTAATCTGCCATGAATATTCTGAGGATACGTCCGAATATTCCATCGAGTCTTGATATATTTTGACATGTACCTATATTTCTGAAAGCCATATTTAATTTGATTCGATTCATACGATGTTTGAGAAATACTTGATATGACTATTGTTCCGACTTCCTAAGAATGGTTCTGAAACACTTATAGAACGTTCTGTACTTTAAACGTTCATAACTTTCCCATAAGAAGTCGGATTGACCCGAAACTTGTTTCTGGGCCGTCAGATGTCGGTAAGTGTGCGTACTTTTCGGGTCTCGATTTGTATGCATATGTTATCATGCGCACTCCTTTGCATTATTCACCGAGTCCCTTCACGGGCCGGGTACGGTATATGTATATGATGATATGATTATGGCACCGAGTCCCTTAACGGGCCGGGTACGATATATGTGCACACCATTTGATTACCGAGTCCCTTAATGGGCCGGGTACGATATGCTTACATTACCGAGTCCCTTGATGGGCCGGGTACGATATGTTTACATTACCGAGTCCCTTGATGGGCCGGGTACGATATGCTTACATTTACCGAGTCCCTTAATGGGCCGGGTACGATATGCTTACATTTACCGAGTCCCTTAATGGGCCGGGTACGATATGCTTACATTTACCGAGTCCCTTAACGGGCCGGGTACGACATGACTATATTCACCGAGTCCCCCGCTAGAGGGCCGGGTACGGTATGTATATGTATATGTATATGTATATGCATGCATGATGATACGAAAGTATGGTATAGTGACATGATTTTCACTCACCGAGTCCCAGGGTGGGCCGGGTACGGTATATGATATGAGAATGTTTGATTCTGCTCCGTATGATACAGGTACAGTGGTTTCTTGATTTTGGTACTTGACTTCTGAAAACGTTGTTCCAGTTGTATTTTATGCCTTACATACTCAGTACATATTCCGTACTGACTCTCTTTCTTCGGGGGCTGCGTTTCATGCCCGCAGGTACAGGCGATCGTGTGAGAGACCCGACAGCCTAGGTTATCTGATCTGCTGCTTTGGAGTGCTTCCTCGTTCTGGAGCCCATCTTTTGGTATATACTTTTCTGATATGTATATGTATGTGTATATTCAAGGGTACGGCGGGGCCCTGTCCCATCATATGATTCTGTTACGTCTGTTAGAGGCATGTGGACATATATGTGGGTCGTGCGTCACTATTGTTTGGTGATGTCTGCGATTTGCGTAAACGGCCTTAACGACTGGTATGTATATATGTTTATGTATATGCTTCGATATGATAGGTACGACATTTGCGACTGCCTCAGAATAATATTCGTATAAAGTATCAATGTTGGGTATAAATAAGATATGACTATGTTGATTTAGTAAGCAGGTGTGTATGGGTGTCCAGCTCGGACACTAGTCATGGCCCACGGGGTTGGGTCGTGACACATGACTTTCTTTGGGCTCTCATGCATTCTGCTTATATGATATATGTATATGACACATGGACATGATATATGTATATGTATATGGGGGATATGGGGAAAGGGACATATGTTGCGCTATAGACGCGTTGCCACCTGGTCAGCTGGCGTAACTCATCCCGGACGTGGGATGCCCAGACGCGGGACATATGTGGGGAAGCCGACGTTATTCGGCGCTATGACATGATGATATGTTCTATTTTCTATATATGTACAAGAAATATTTTTTTTCCAAAGGAAAGATAAGCATGCATGGTGTCCTTCCTAAAAGGCACTCATATGTACAGGTTACTCTCTTATCTACTATATGCTCTATGAACTCATTATATTATTATTCATACTTTATGTTCTCGTTATGCGGCTTTTCATGCCTTACATACTCGTTACATTACTCGTATTGACGTCCCTTCTTGTGGATGCTGTGTTTCATGCCGCGCAGGTAAGCAGGTAGACGGGTTTGATTCCTAGGAGCTCCTCCAGCGGTACATTGAAAGTGCTCCAGTTGTTCCGGAGCTCCAGCTTATTGGTACTACTTTTGTGTACATGTTCGGGCACGGCAGCACTCGGCCCTCCTTGTTATTATACGTATTTTGTTTAGAGGCTCGTAGACAGATATGTACAGTCAGATGTTTTGCACTCTTGTTTGTCCTCGTCGCTGTATAATATGTTAGCAAAGTTTATTAACACATGTTTATAATTATGCTATTAATGATAGTGCTAAGTAAAGAAATAACGGTATCGTTCATACGGCCCACTCAGTAATAAGGATAAGATACGAAATAAGAGGTGCTCAGTATAGCAGTATCGGGTACCCGTCGCGGCCTACATGGGTCGTGACACACTTGCCCTTTTGAAACATAATTCATGCATGTCAATATCATATATCATACCCGGCCCATTATGGGACTCGGTGAAGATGGTCGCCACATACCATCCCTAGCGCCATAACACAACATAACACCATAAACACATCATAACTCCATAAACACATCATAACGCCATAAACACATCATAACGCCATAACACAGCATAACACCATCATATATATATATATATATACCGTACACGGCCCTTTAGTGAGGGACTCGGTGAACAATTTAGTGAAACTGTGCATGAAAACGTATCCTGGCCCGGGACTTAGTGAAAGATATGTTAAGGCATGCACGAGTAGAGTAGTGAGCAACCATATGCAAATTAAATCATATTTGAGACTCAATAGAATAATCAAAATGAACTATCATTTGAAACTCAAGACAATAGTCATATCAAGTACCTTTCGAATATCACTATGGATTATATCCAAATAGAACTTCTGGAATCATATACACGTATCAAGACATAATGAAATAGCTTTTGGAAATCAAGAACGTTAGCCATCCTAGTGGCTCTAAGAATAGGAACTTCTTTGAAATCATATACACATCATCTGTTCGTTTCATAAAGATCATGCCAAAAAGAAAGAAGGGTTAACTTTACATACCTGTTGAAGGTTAATCGTAATCGCGTTCGGTTCGTCGCCCCTTTAGCCTATTTAATATGAAAGTACGCTATCGTTAGTAAACTATACTTTCTAGCTTATCAATCTGCAACCAATTACCTATAGGAACCATTCTTCAATTCATACTTTCTTGATTAGGATTTTTATTAGTTAATAACTTAACGGAAATCGGGCAGCATTTCCCCTATATATTCGCCTAACCCGAACTTCCAATTATCCTCCTGTTATCACAGAAATACAAACAATGACAGCAATAGCAATATTCATATAGAATCCTTACAATTCAGCCCATAAACAACTCAACAACCTTTCTTAATCCCTTTCCAATCCAAATCATTAACATTTAAGATTATACGATACGTTATACACTCTTTTCTTCCAAATTTAGAATCCACATCAACGACAATACGACAACAACGCAAACAACAACATACGAACATGAACCATACTTTTAATCCTCTCAACTCAATAATTCCATATAACAACCACAACTCCTAATATCAACGGATTTATGCAATTTCTTACTTCCAATTTCATCCAATACAATTTTAATCTTTCCATTACAACACTATTAATCCAATTATACCATAAAATGAGAAGAGCTTACCTTAATTTAATCGGAGCAAATTCATCACTCGCTTGCACCAATTGCACTATTTCTTCTTCCTCAATTCAACACCTTATGTTGTTACCACCTCCTTGGACGTGTAAAATACCTTGGAATTTAATAGGAAATATTTTTTTTTTTTTACAAAGGGCCGCCATGGCCGAACTCCCTCTCTCTCTGTAGCTTAGCTTTGCTTCTCTTTCTAAGTCAACTTTTGGTTGAAGAAGATGAATTGTAATGAATCAATTATTCATCAAAGTGTGGCCTTATATGCTGTCCCTAAGCCTTCCACGTGTCCATCATGAGGAGTCATCTTTTTTTTAATTTTTTTATTAATAAATCGGGTGGGGCCCACAAATTATAATTAACTTAATTAATTTTAATTAATCACTAATCCCTACTTAATAATATAATCATAATTAATTAGTCCCTAATCTCCAATAAAATTTCTACACTAAATAAAATTTATAAGCAATTTGTGTACTAATTAAAATTGAAAATTAAAGGTTCCTATCTCAAGTCCGAAAATAATCCCGTCTTTAACTTAAGTCAATTAGCTTGCGAATAATTCGACGTATAAAAATACGGGGTATAACATCCTTCCCCCCATTAGGACATTCGTCCTCGAATGTTAAACTTGTTACACCTTGGGAAATTCCCCGTACATGTACTGTGAACAGGACAACGAAGGTCATGGCGTATACGACATGTCGATGAGTGAGGAATAGTATTTGATAACCCCAAACGAGATTTCAAAACCATCCGAGATGAGGGAAGGAAGCTGTTAAGGAAAGCGAGTCGTATGTTGTATATCGGATAAGAATAATGAGCAACGATGTGGTGAGGGCATAATGGTGTCTTAGAGAAATGCAATGACATCCCTTAGATTGGTATTGAAGTGTTAAACAAGTGTTAAGAAGGTTCCATAAGGATCAGGGATCAAACGAGTCGACGAGAACAAAAACGGAACCACTGCGCATTATACGATCCAATCTACGGACCGTATAAATTATACCAGCCGTAGATTTGGCCGTATAATTGGCCAAAGGAGGGACCAGCCACTGGACCAAATGTACGCCCATACATACCGTCCGTATAAATAGTACGGACCGTATGTTGGTCCGTATAAGTTCGCTCGGCCAGCTTTTAAGTTTAAGTGTAAGGGTCCATTTTATTTCATCCATTTCATTTCCTCCACTCTCCAACTCAAGAACTCTCTAGAAAAGTCTCAAAACACTTCCACCACAAAAATACCAAGGAAATCAATGATCAACAACATCAAATTCATGAATCAAAGTGTATGAAACCTAAGTAGAGTTCATCTTCCTCAAAGAAAATCAAAGGAGGTGAGATAGGGTTTTGGTGCTAGAGGAGTATTCTCATTCAAGGATCGTTCAACTATCATCTAAGGTAAGTTTCATGACTTTATCATGTTGTTTAAGGTATTAGAAGGCTAAGAAGCTTGAATTGTAGAAGGACATGGAAAGTGGGTCTTGAATGAGTGAATAGAGTCACCATTGAATGATAATGGAATGGAATCATGAAAGTTGGTACGTTATGATTATGAATATGCTATAAATGATGTTTAGACCATGAGATAAGTATTATACATGAGAAAATGCGATAGCGAGCTAAAACCAGTAAATGTGGAAAAAATTGGAGGAAAATGGTGGATTTCTCTTAATGTGTATGAGCGAGGAATGCTGATACTATAGTGTGAGTGTTGTTGTAAATGTTTGGGAGATGAAATAGAACATGGGAAAAGTAGTAGAAACAAAGGAGATGCTGCCCAATTTTCTCTAGAAATAATGATGAGTTCTTATGGTCGATTGACTAATTATAATACGCATTCTCTCGTGAAGGTAGCGACGTGATACTGAAGGGAGAACGAGTGAACGATAGTGAAACTAAGTGACAAAGGTATGTTAGGCTAGTCCTTTCTTTCTAATGGCATGAATCCTATATCATGAATTCCTTTCCTCTTCAGGAGTTCCTATATTCCGGAAAGCTAAAGCCTATATCCTTAAGTGCTCATACAAGATAAAGAGATATGATATGATGATGTCATATTGGTAATGATGTTATTTATTACTCACACTCACCTTATGTATTACTTCCTTCAAGGTGAGGCAGAATGTTCATATATGTCCATAATGGAATCGAGGGTGCACGACCTTACGTTACCTCGATAGAGTGCAGTTGTCTAGAGTCTTTAAGCATATTATTATAAGAATTTTATGATGAGCATGTCATGATTGCATCACACCGGGCCTAGTTGGCCGGGCAGTCACCGCCAAGGCAGTCAGCTATACGGATACACCATGACCTTTTAGCATGGGCAGACACCACTAGTGGGCGGCATGAGATAGTACCCCGGACGCGGGCTAATGTTATTGATTATCACACCGTTCTGATACGGACGGGCAGCTTACATATTATGCATGCATGACATGATGATGAGTATGAGTAAGACATCATGCATTACTTGTGTTATGATTGTCACTCGGATCCAGATGTTTCATATTGATGTCTTCATTATATTATTGTTGTCTTTCTTCATTGTTTATGCCTCTCATGCTCAGTACAATATTCGTACTGACGTCCATTTTCTTTGGACGCTATGTTCATGCCCATAGGTAGACAGAGAGGCGAGCTTGATCCAGATTCTTAGGAGCTGTCAGTTGATTGGAAGCACTCCATTGTCCGGAGGTGCTTATGATTATTCTTTTGGTATATATATATGCATATTTTGGGCCCGACGAAGTCTTGTTCCGTCTATGTATACAGTATGTCAGTAGAGGCTCGTAGATACGCAGTGTGGGTCAGATGGTCTCACAAGATGTTATCACATGTATATATATTGTTTTGATGCTCGAGAGGCAAATGTATATAAAGTATTTATGTTTCTATATAAACTATGTTTCCCTATAACTTCATGTACAAGGTTGATAAAAAGGGCTTTAAATGAGTAAGATGAGTAGTAGACCTAGCAGTGCTCGGTGGCTAGCCCCGGGTACCCGTCGCGGCCCCTAGCTGGGTCGTGACAGAAGTGGTATCAGAGCGGTTCATCCTAGGAAGTGTCTACGAGCCGTGTCTAGTAGAGTCTTGTTTATGGTGTGTTGCGCGCCACGCTAATAAACAAGAGGCTACAAGGCATTTAGGAAAACGACCGTCTTTATTCCTATGAGATCGTGCGATAGAGCCATGTATAAGATTATATTCCTCCTAAAAGTGTGTTATGATTTCAGAAAAATGCCGCCAAAGGGAAAAGCTACAGCCACCCAGAAGGGCAAAGCTACGACGAAGAGGCGGGCAGAAAGAGAGCCTCCGGCGAATGTCAAGGAGGGAGAATCACAAAATGAGTCCTCGCCCAATGTAGAAGAGCAAGGAGGAGCCTCAGTTCCAATTCCTCCCCCAGTTACTTCGGGTCAACAAGTGACCGAAGCTATTCATCTATTGACGCAATTAGTTGCCGCCCAAGCACAGCGGCAGAGTGCGGCCCCGAGTGATCGTTCAGCCAGTACTAGAGCCCGTGATTTCCTAACTCTAAATCCTCCGGAATTTTTCTGGTCGAATCCGGACGAGGACCCACAAGGCTTTATCTATGAGATGTCGAGGACACTGAAACTTATGCATGCTACTGAGACCGACTCGGTAGAGTTGGCTTCTTATAGACTCCGCGATGTGGCGATATTGTGGTATAACAACTGGATAGTGTCGAGATCAGAAAGTGCACCTCCTCCTGTTTGGCAAGAGTTTGTTGATGCTTTCATTCGCCACTATTTACCGCCCGAGGTCCGCTGACCTAGAGCAGACAGGTTTTTCAATCTGAAGCAGGGAAGCATGAGTGCTCGAGAGTATAGTATGCAGTTTAATTCTCTGGCTAGGTATGCCCCGACTATGGTGACTGACATGGGCGATCGTGTACACAGATTCGTGAGTGGTTTGGGGCCACATTTGTTTAGAGATTGTCTGACGGCTTCTTTGCAAGACGGGATGGATATTTCCCGAATACAGGCCCATGCTCAGAATCTTGAGGAACGACAACAGCTGCAGAGAAGCGATCGTGCTAATGACAGAAAGCAAGGTAAGAGGGCTAGGTCTATGGGGGCGAGCAGTGAATATAGAGGGGGATCGAGATAGATGCATTCCAGGCACGCAGGTCAGTCAGCGACTAGTGTGCCTCCCAGATTCTCAGATAGGAGGATCGATCATTCTTTTCAGACAGGACAAGGCCAGAGTTCGAGGGCCTCAGATTCTCAGTTTCGGGGAGATTCTAGTCAGAAGAGACCCTCAGTACCGCGGTGCAGCCAGTGTGGTAGACTGCATTCTGGACAGTGCCGTCAGGGTTCGGATGCTTGCTATGCCTGCGGGCAGGTTGGTCATACGATGAGAGATTGCCCTTCAGCAAGAGGTAGAGTCGGGACTCAGTAGCTGGATCTTCTTCAGTACGCCCGATAGCACAGACTCCTCAGACTACAGCAGGTAGAGGCAGAGGCAGAGGGGGAATACCCACTTCAGGTGCCTTTCTGCCCCGCGTGTATGCCTTGGCTGGGCGACAGGATCTTGAGTCCTCCCCAGATGTTTTCACAGGTACATTGGCCATATTTTCCCGCGATGTATATGCTTTGATCGATCCGGGTTCTACTTTCTCTTACGTTACTCCGTATGTCACGGATTGTATTGGGGTGAAACCCGAGCCCATTAAACCTTTTGAGGTATTCACTCCGGTTGGTGATCCGGTAATAACAAGGAAAGTGTACAAAGATTGTGTCATTGTGATATGTGATCGCCAGACTAAAGCCGATTTGATTGAGCTTGAAATGATAGATTTAGATGTAATTATGGGTATGAATTGGTTGGCTTCATGTTATGCTAATGTTGATAGCCGAGCAAAAATGGTTCGTTTCCAATTCCCGGGAGAGCCCGTACTTGAATGGAAGGGTAATATGGCCTCCCCAAAGGGTAGGTTTATTTACTACCTTAAGGCAAGAAAGATGATAGTTAAAGGCTATATTTATCATCTAGTTCGGGTTCATGACACAAGTTATATCCCGCATTTTGCGCATTCGGATAAATTCAAGACAATTGCGGGAGGCTGACAGCAAACCTATATTTTAATCTTGTTAAATATACAAGTTGTTTATAAGGGTTATGGATGCGGAAATATTGAGGAAGACTAGGGGTCAAATTGGAATTTCGGAAATTAGTTTCATGAAATTTACAAAAAATTTGGACCAAAAGAAATGGGGCTTAAAAAAAAAATAACAAGAAGAGGCCCAACACTTGGAGGTGGCCGGCCATATAGCTTGGCCCAAGCCCATGAATAATAAAAAATCCAAGTAATATATAGAAGAGGGCTCCGTACTTAGTCTTCATTTTAGAAGTTTCAAGAAAAAAACAAATGGAGAGCAAGACTAGAGGGGCCTATTCGGCCAACTCCCATGGAAAATCAAGTCATGGGAATCTTGTTCCAAAAATTTGTTTCTTCATGTATTCCTACTAATTCAAGGGTCCTCTTCAACGTGGTATAGTTGTTTTGGAAGATAGGTCATTCGTTTCATCGTTTCCGCACCTTGGTCAAGTGAAGAAGTTGAAGAAGAAAGGTAAGATTTAATCTCTTTTTATATGTTATGAAGGGTTCATATATGTTGTAGTGTGTAGAAAAGGATAAAACTCATGAGAATATGGAAGTTTGCATGGTGGTCGTATGAATATGCATGTGGCCGAATGGGGTATGAGTGTGGAACAATTGGATTGAATTCATGTAGTAGTTCGATTGTTGTTGTGTTGTGACCTCCATGATGCAAAATGCATGGAAACCATAAATTTAGTGTGTTGGTGTTGGCCGTGTATATGGCATGCTTGGCCGTGTGTTTGTATTGTGTTGTATGGAGATAATGGATTAATGTTATGAGTATTTTGGTTGTCGTAATGTATAGAAATAGATGAAAATCCATGGAAATATGCATGATGTGGTTGTGGCCGAATATGGGGCTGTTTTTGGTAGCTATGGTAAATTGATTTTATTTTATATTCTAGTCGTTGTTAATGTGGATTCTATGATGAAAATGATGGTTTGGTAGTTTGTAATGAAGTTGTCGACGTGTAGATTGTTGATGTAGTTCATGAAGTTAAAGGTAAGGGATGTGTTATTGATATTTATTTAATTTGGAAGGTTGAGAGTCGTGTTGTGATAGTTGATTGGAATCTAAACAAATGCCGTTGAATTATGTAAAACGAGCTATTAATGTTAGGATGTATTTTGAGTAAATATTATTGAAGATGGGAGATATGATTGTTGGTATTGTTATTGATAATGTGGCCGAGTTCCATTCTCGGGTTTGTTGTTGTTGAATTGGCCGAGTTAGATTCTCGGGGATGGCGCATTTACAGGGGAAATGCTGCCGAAATTTCTGTAAACAAATGTTAATTCAAGATTGAATTCCTAAGAGCTTCTAATTAATGTTTGGTAAATGTGACCATTTGTAGATTTTGGAGAGTTTGGGACTTGAATTTGGAGTAGCGTAAGAAGCGGAAAAGGTATGTAAAGCTTTACCATTCTTTCTTTGGCATGTCCAAGACATAATAGGTTATGACATAAGCCTCGGGGACGATTCTACTCCTAGAAATCCGAGCTTAGATTTGACCCTTTTTCATTCAATTGAATTGAATTAGAAACTCTATGTTTTGTTGGAAAATAACATAACCATTTATAACTTCCACAAATGGGACCGAATTACCCTAAGAATTTCATAAGTGACCCCATAAAGCTTAATGTATGTATTTTGTGTCCGCCACCTCGGTTGACCCGAGGTGGGCCCACTATTTCCGAATCCGCTCCTATTGTATTATTGACTTGTTTTCGAGCAACAATTAAAGGAAACTTTTAGTTCCTCCCTCAACTACTAAACGATAAATGTTTTGATTATTCCTTGAGTCTTATGACATATTTTGAAGCGTAAAACGATCTCGGAAAGATTATTTTGACATAACCCATCATGACATCCGCAAGACATACACTATGATTATCGTTCGATTTCTTTTATATGATTTATCATTTGAGTTGTTCTATCGGGTCCTTGTAAATGTTTTATATGATATCTTCCGCACGGTATTCAAAGGAAACTTTTGATCATTGTTCCATTATAAAACGAAAAGGATTGTAACTATTCCAATGAGTGTTATAATGTATTTGGATATGTAAAACGATTCTAAAGGCTTTATTTTGATACCCTCCATCGTTCCATCCAAAAGGTATATATATATGTACATTATGACTATCGTCTGATTCCTTCGAACTGATCTGTCGTTTGGATTTGCTTTGGAATGTTCGTAAAAGCTCTGTGGTAAGAATGTACGTAACTTTCACATACTAACTCCGATAGACTCAGAACGTGTTAGTGATCTTCGGTATTGGCAAGTGTTCGTATCTATCGAGTCTGGATATGTATGCATTTAGTCTCTCACTATTCTGCTCGTGCATGCGCTATGACCTCTTTCACCGGGTCCCGGGAGGGTATGTATCGTGCGGATGGTTCGCCGAGTCCCTTGTTGAGGGTCGGGTTCCATATATGAATTCCGAAGTATGATGTGTCCGGTCCCGGGGTACTGTGTATATGTGTCCGGTCCCCAGGTACCGTGTATATGTTACGAAGTATGATGTGTCCGGTTCCCCGGCGTGTGATATGTCCCCGGGGTTACCGTGGTTATGATATGATATGTTATGTGACGGAGATGTTCGGAGATATGAAATCTTCTGGAGTATGATGTGTTGTGACGCCAAAGGCAGGAGTGGCGACCACGTTCCTGTGCCCTATGCATGACTCTGATATGCATCATTTGTGATTTGAAAGCGAGCACTCTGATATTTTTGTAAGCTATTCACTTCATGTATTTCTTCTGATATTTGATGTCAGCATTATAATATATGTTTGGATCGGGCTGCACGTTCCGCAACAATATTATATATTTATGGATCGGGTCGTACGTTCCTCGGCACTATCACGTTACAAATAAATCTGTTATATGATTCTGCTCACCGCGTCCCTCACGGAAGGGTCGGGATCTGTTATATGCATATGTATGATATGCGATTCTAATATGTTCGTTTGTGTTTGAAAAGTAAACATTTTGGCATTCTGTACCTTCTGCATTTCTTTTGACATATGATATCGGCATAGATGATCTGTGTTTGGAAAATAACCATTCTGACATTCTGAATCCGTACTTCCCTTGATATATGGCTTCGGCAATATGCTCCGCGTTTGGAAAACAAACCTTTTGGTACTCTCGATCTGTACCCTTTTCTCCGACATATGATCTGCGTTTAGAAAATCAGTATTTTGGTATGTTGGATGATTTACTTACTTTCTGTGCTCCTTCTGACATGTGACATAGGTACGTATGAATTGCATCTGGAAAATAAGCGTTGGTACTCTGGATAGTGCACTTACTGTTTGTACTGTCTGTTTCGATTATGGTTCAGTCTTATGTATTCCATGCTTTACATACTCATTACATATTCCGTACTGACCCCTCTTATTCGGGGGCTGCGTTTCATGCCGCACAGGTACACCCAGACGAGTTGGAGTTGCTATAAAAGATGTTCCAGCGGGGGTGACAAGCTCCATTTGCTCCCGGAGTGTTGCCGAGTCAGAGTTTGTATATTATGATTTCTGGATTTATGTTAGAGACTTTGCAGACAGAGTCGTGGGTATTGGCTGTCAGTCTGTATGCTGCTCCATAAGCCGATATGTTATTCTGTGTTATGTAATAAATTTTATATAATTACAGATTTTGTTTAAATTGAGATCGATGAAAGAAAGATTTCGAAAGCTTAATATGTATTTTACTTTTATCTGATTTTTTGAGTCTGAAGAAATTATGTGTGTAGTAACGATCTGTGGGTTCGCTCGGCTCCGGATATGGGGTCGGGTGCCCATCACACCCTAGGGATATTAGGGTGTGACAAAGTGGTATCAGAGCAGGTTTGTCCTAGGGGTTGTCTGCAAAATCGAGTCTGGTAGAGTCCTGTTTACGGGGCATTTAGGGATTGTTGACCTTCTTTCTGTCATAGATCGTGTGATAGAGCCAAGTCATAGGAAATGAAATTCCATACGTAAGCCTTACATACGATGGAAGGAGGTAAGTGGTCATACGGAAAGACACTGCGGTAAGTATTAACATATTTGATCTGTTACTTGAAGTTGGCGGTTCCGGACGGCTAGAATGTGATAAATAGCCGTATGCTCTGTGAGGTATGGTTGATATTTGTTGTGTACAGCTTTGAAAAGAAAGAATGGTGTAAGAGGAACAAGGTCTGATGGACGATTCAGAAGGTCAATAATTAATTTTGCTGCAAGTTATTGTGTAAAAGTGGTGAGTAGGAATCTGAATAGACTGATGCCTGAATACTTAACTTATAAGTAACGACGAGGAAGGTATATGCCACCCTTGGGAATCTGGGGATCTCGGACGAAGGATTGTTGTGCACCTAAGTGAAAGGCGAATATTGAAAACCAAAAAGGGTAAAATAGTAATTGTACAAGGAAGGACGGGTTACGGGAATGTCTCAGAATCTGTAAGGCCTCGACTAGTCCCAAATCATGTAATAAAGGTCGTATGAGGAAGCGGACGCGATTATATCCGCATTAAGGCACTGTATTTTATCAAAGTTTCGAGGTTAAGCGTGCTAAGGTGGGAGGATGGGTGACCACCCTGGGAAGTATGCAATAATTCCATATATTCTGACATAAGAGACAAATGAAAAGCTAGAGCAGCCTAAAGGGGAACTAGAGTATACGGGATGGTTAGAGACCATGCGAGATCACGTAGGATGAGGCAGGCCAGGCCGGTGGAAAGACAGAAGGTGCAACACAGTTCTGGAAATTAGATAGGCTTGAATGGCGTCTGGAGGTATTTTGCGGGCTAGTTGATAGTACTTATATGTATGTATATGGGAAGGCGTACGATATCCCACATGTGAATGTATCAGTGGGTATGTATGCCCCAGCGACTGGTGTTACAGTATGGAAGACATCAATCGATGTAAGAGTATCGAAGTCCGAGTGATAGCAAGAGTAAATGGTGCAAGTGTTATAAAATAACCTGATGTTAATCTTGTTACAAGTTAAGAATGGAGAAGTCTTAATACTAGGATATGGAAAAAGAAAGAGTATGAAGATGTGGACAAATGAGGATATAGACATCAAATGAGAGAAAGACTTATGGTAAGAAATTTTCGATATGTTATGTGTAGAATTGGAAAGAAAGACGAGGAATGAAGTATCGTTGAAGACGAGAGTACTCGAAGATTGTGACGTATAAGGAGCCCCTAAAAAGGGGGGGGGGGGGAGAACATATTATGTATTAGACCACGATTCGAATCCCTCATATTGGGTAAAGTTCCACCGTACTTAAGTGCGCAGCGACATGTTTAGAGAGTAATAAAAAGAGCAAGAAAAGGCTACAAGCTGAGCTCACAGCGGATAATGGAGAAAATGATAAAGCTCAAAGGCTATTTCGGGTGACAACGACTGTTAGACGAAACTGTCAACAATCGATAGTCTGAAATTTTGAAAGAAAGAAAGAACGCAGTACTTATGAATGAAATAACAGAGTTCATCGGATGCTAGAAAATAATTCATGTACCTTTGACTATATGGAGCATGAGAATATACGTTAGGGAATTATACGAACCATCAATGAAAGTGATATCTAAGTGACAGAGAAGCTATTAGGTAAGGAACAGTTGTGTCCATAATGGATGGGCAGGTGAGAAAGTTATAGGCCAAAGAAGTGGTTCCGGTTAAAGTATTGCGGTCCAACAATAATAAAGGGGAAGCGATTTGGAAAGCCGAAAGAAGAAATGAAGGGAAAGTATCCCTAATTGTTTCCTTACGCCATAGGCGATCTAAGCTTCTAAAACGAATGTGTTAGGTGATCGTGTGTAGCAACTACAAAGGAAACCTCCCCGAAGTATTGTAATACCCATGAGGCCAGTTCAACATTCGAGGACGAATGTTCTAAAGGGGGGGAGGATGTTATATCCCGCATTTTGCGCATTCGGATAAATTCAAGACAATTGCGGGAGGCTGAGAGCAAACCTATATTTTAATCTTTTTAAATATACAAGTTGTTTATAAGGGTTATGGATGCGGAAATATTGAGGAAGGCTAGGGGCAAAATTGGAATTTTGAAAATTAGTTTCATGAAATTTACAAAAAATTTGGACCAAAAGAAATGGGGCTTAAAAAAAAAAACAAGAAGAGGCCCAACACTTGGAGGTGGCCGGCCATATAGCTTGGCCCAAGCCCATGAAGAATAAAAATTCCAAGTAATATATTGAAGAGGGATCCTTACTTAGTCTTCATTTTAGAAGTTTCAAGAAAAACAAATGGAGAACAAGACTAGAGGGGCCTATTCGGCCAACTCCCATGGAAAATCAAGTCATGGGAATCTTGTTCCAAACATTTGTTTCTTCATGTATTCCTACTAATTCAAGGGTCCTCTTCAACGTGGTATAGCTATTTCGGAAGATAGGCCATTCGTTTCATCGTTTCTGCACCTTGGTCAAGTGAAGAAGTTGAAGAAGAAAGGTAAGATTTAATCCCTTTTTATATGTTATGAAGGGTTCATATATGTTGTAGTGTGTAGAAAAGGATAAAACTCATGAGAATATGGAAGTTTGCATGGTGGTCGTATGAATATGCATGTGGCCGAATGGGGTATGAGTGTGGAACAATTGGATTGAAATCATGTAGTAGTTTGATTGTTGTTGTGTTGTGAACTCCATGATGAAAAATGCATGGAAACCATAAATTTAGTGTGTTGGTGTTGGCCGTCTGTGTGTTGTGTTGTATGGAGATGATGGATTAATGTTATAAGTATTTTGGTTGTCGTAATGTATAGAAATAGATGAAAATCCATGGAAATATGCATGATGTGGTTGTGGCCGAATATGGGGCTGTTTTTGGTAGCTATGGTAAATTGATTTTATTTGATATTCTAGTCGTTGTTAATGTGGATTCTATGATGAAAATGATTGTTTGGTAGTTTGAAATGAAGTTGTCGACGTGTAGATTGTTGATGTAGTTCATGAAGTTAAAGGTAAGGGATGTGTTATTGATATTTATTTAATTTGGAAGGTTGCGAATCGTGTTGTGATAGTTGATTGGAATCTAAACAAATGTCGTTGAATTATGTAAAACGAGCTATTAATGTTAGGATGTATTTTGAGTAAAAATTATTGAAGATGGGAGATATGATTGTTGGTATTGTTATTGATAATGTGGCCGAGTTCCATTCTAGGGTTTGTTGTTGTCGAATTGGCCGAGTTAGATTCTCGGGGATGACGCATTTACAGGGGAAATGCTGCCGAAATTTCTGTAGACAAATGTTAATTCAAGATTGAATTCCTAAGAGCTTCTAATTAATGTTTGGTAAATGTGACCATTTGTAGATTTTGGAGAGTTTGGGACTTGAATTTGTAGTAGCGTAAGAAGCGGAAAAGGTATGTAAAGCTTTACCATTCTTTCTTTGGCATGTCCAAGACATAATAGGTTATGACATGAGCCTCGGGGACGATTCTACTCCTAGAAATCCGAGCTTAGATTTGACCCTTTTTCATTCAATGGAATTGAATTAGAAACTCTATGTTTTGTTGGAAAATAACATAACCATTTATAACTTCCACAAATGGGACCGAATTACCCTAAGAATTTCATAAGTGACCCCATAAAGCTTAATGTACGTATTTTGTGTCCGCCACCGGCCCACTATTTCCGAATCCGCTCCTATTGTATTATTGACTTGTTTTCGAGCAACAATTAAAGGAAACTTTTAGTTACTCCCTCAACTACTAAACGATAAATGTTTTGATTATTCCTTGAGTCTTATGACATATTTTGAAGCGTAAAACGATCTCGGAAAGATTATTTTGACATAACCCATCATGACATCCGCAAGACATACACTATGATTATCGTTCGATTTCTTTTATATGATTTATCATTTGAGTTGTTCTATCGGGTCCTTGTAAATGTTTTATATGATATCTTCCGCACGGTATTCAAAGGAAACTTTTGATCATTGTTCCATTATAAAACGAAAAGGATTGTAACTATTCCGATGAGTGTTATAATGTATTTGGATATGTAAAACGATTCTAAAGGCTTTATTTTGATACCCTCCATCGTGCCATCCAAAAGGTATATATATATGTACATTATGACTATCGTCTGATTCCTTCGAACTGATCTGTCGTTTGGATTTGCTTTGGAATGTTCGTAAAAGCTCTGTGGTAAGAATGTACGTAACTTTCACATACTAACTCCGATTGACTCAGAACGTGTTTGTGATCTTCGGTATTGGCAAGTGTTCGTTTCTATCGAGTCTGGATATGTATGCATTTAGTCTCTCACTATTCTGCTCGTGCATGTGCTATGACCTCTTTCACCGGGTCCCGAGCGGGTATGTATCGTGCGGATGGTTCGCCGAGTCCCTTGTTGAGGGCCGGGTTCCATATATGAATTCCGAAGTATGATGTGTCCGGTCCCGGGGTACTGTGTATATGTGTCCGGTCCCCAGGTAGTGTGTATTTGTTACGAAGTATGATGTGTCCGGTTCCCCGGCGTGTGATATGTCCCCGGGGTTACCGTGGTTATGATATGATATGTTATGTGACGGAGCTGTTCGGAGATATGAAATCTTCTGGAGTATGATGTGTAGTGACGCCAAAGACAGGAGTGGCGACCACGTTCCTGTGCCATATGCATGACTCTGATATGCATCATTTGTGATTTGAAAGCGAGCATTCTGATATTTTTGTAAGCTATTCACTTCATGTATTTCTTCTCATATTTGATGTCAGCATTATAATATATGTTTGGATCGGGCTGCACGTTCCGCAACAATATTATATATTTATGGATCGGGCCGTACGTTCCTCGGCACTATCACGTTACAAATAAATCTGTTATATGATTCTGCTCACCGCGTCCCTCACGGAAGGGTCGGGATCTGTTATATGCATATGTATGATATGCGATTCTAATATGTTCGTTTGTGTTTGAAAAGTAAACATTTTGGCATTCTGTACCTTCTGCATTTCTTTTGACATATGATATCGGCATAGATGATCTGTGTTTGGAAAATAACCATTCTGACATTCTGAATCCGTACTTCCCTTGATATATGGCTTCGGCAATATGCTCCGCGTTTGGAAAACAAACCTTTTGGTACTCTCGATCTGTACCCTTTTCTCCGACATATGATCTGCGTTTAGAAAATCAGTATTTTGGTATGTTGGATGATTTACTTACTTTCTGTGCTCCTTCTGACATGTGACATAGGTACGTATGAATTGCATCTGGAAAATAGGCGTTGGTACTCTGGATAGTGCACTTACGGTTTGTACTGTCTGTTTCGATTACGGTTCAGTCTTATGTATTCCATGCTTTACATACTCAGTACATATTCCGTACTGACCCCTCTTCTTCGGGGGCTGCGTTTCATGCCGCACAGGTACACCCAGACGAGTTGGAGTTGCTATAAAAGATGTTCCAGCGGGGGTGGCAAGCTCCATTTGCTCCCGGAGTGTTGCCGAGTCAGAGTTTGTATATTATGATTTCTGGATTTATGTTAGAGACTTTGCAGACAGAGTCGTGGGTATTGGCTGTCAGTCTATATGCGGCTCCATAAGCCGATATGTTATTCTGTGTTATGTAATAAATTTTATATAATTACAGATTTTGTTTAAATTGAGAGCGATGAAAGAAAGATTTCGAAAGCTTAATATGTATTTTACTTTTATCTGTTTTTTTGAGTCTGAAGAAATTATGTGTGTAGTAACGATCTGTGGGTTCGCTCGGCTCCGGATATGGGGTCGGGTGCCCATCACACCCTAGGGATATTATTGTGTGACAAAGTGGTATCAGAGCAGGTTTGTCCTAGGGGTTGTCTGCAAAATCGAGTCCGGTAGAGTCCTGTTTACGGGGCATTTAGGGATTGGTGACCTTCTTTCTGTCATAGATCGTGCGATAGAGCCAAGTCATAGGAAATAAAATTCCATACGTAAGCCTTACATAGGATGGAAGGAGGTAAGTGGTCATACGGAAAGACACTGCGGTAAGTAATAACATATTTGATCTGTTACTTGAAGTTGGCGGTTCCGGACGGCTAGAATGTGATAAATAGCCGTATGCTCTGTGAGGTATGGTTGATATTTGTTGTGTACAGCTTTGAAAAGAAAGAATGGTATAAGAGGAACAAGGTCTGATGGACGATTCAGAAGGTCAATAATTAATTTTGCTGCAAGTTATTGTGTAAAAGTGGTGAGTAGGAATCTGAATAGACTGATGCCTGAATACTTAACTTATAAGTAACGACGAGGAAGGTATATGCCACCCTCGGGAATCTGGGGATCTAGGACGAAGGATTGTTATGCACCTAAGTGAAAGGCGAATATTGAAAACCAAAAAGGGTAAAATAGTAATTGTACAAGGAAGGACGGGTTACGGGAATGCCTCAGAATCTGTAAGGCCTCGACTAGTCCCAAATCATGTAATAAAGGTCGTATGAGGAAGCGGACGCGATTATATCCGCATTAAGGCACTGTATTTTATCAAAGTTTCGAGGTTAAGCGTGCTAAGGTGGGAGGATGGGTGACCCCCCTGGGAAGTATGCAAGAATTCCATATATTCTAACATAAGAGACAAATGAAAAGCTAGAGCAATCTAAAGGGGAACTAGAGTATACGGGATGGTTAGAGACCATGCGAGATCACGTAGGATGAGGCAGGCCAGGCCGGTGGAAAGACAAAAGGTGCAACACAGTTCTGGAAATTAGATAGGCTTGAATGGCGTCTGGAGGTATTTTGCGGGCTAGTTGATAGTAATTATATGTATGTATATGGGAAGGCGTACGATATCCCACATGTGAATGTATCAGTGGGTATGTATGCCCCAGCGACTGGTGTTACAGTATGGAAGACATCAATCGATGTAAGAGTATCGAAGTCCGAGTGATAGCAAGAGTAAATGGTGCAGGTGTTATAAAATAACCTGATGTTAATCTTGTTACAAGTTAAGAATGGAGAAGTCTTAATACTAGGATATGGAAAAAGAAAGAGTATGAAGATGTGGACAAATGATGATATAGACATCAAGTGAGAGAAAGACTTATGGTAAGAAATTTTCGATATGTTATGTGTAGAATTGGAAAGAAAGACGAGGAATGAAGTATCGTTGAAGACGAGAGTACTCGAAGATTGTGACGTATAAGGAGCCCCTAAAAAGGGGGGGGGGGGGGGAGAACATATTATGTATTAGACCACGATTCGAATCCCTCATATTGGGTAAAGTTCCACCGTACTTAAGTGCGTAGCGACATGTTTAGAGAGTAATAAAAAGAGCAAGAAAAGGCTACAAGCTGAGCTCACAGCGGATAATGGAGAAAATGATAAAGCTCAAAGGCTATTTCGGGTGACAACGACTGTTAGACGAAACTGTCAACAATCGATAGTCTGAAATTTTGAAAGAAAGAAAGAACGTAGTACTTTCGAATGAAATAACAGAGTTCATCGGATGCTAGAAAATAATTCATGTACCTTTGACTATATGGAGCATGAGAATATACGTTAGGGAATTATACGAACCATCGATGAAAGTGATATCTAAGTGACAGAGAAGCTATCAGGTAAGGAACAGTTGTGTCCATAATGGATGGGCAGGTGAGAAAGTTATAGGCCAAAGAAGTGGTTCCGGTTAAAGTATTGCGGTCCAACAATAATAAAGGATAAGCGATTTGGAAAGCCGAAAGAAGAAATGAAGGGAAAGTATCCCTAATTGTTTCCTTACGCCATAGGCGATCTAAGCTTCTAAAACGGATGTTTTAGGTGATCGTGTGTAACAACTACAAAGGAAACCTCCCCGAAGTATTGTAATACCCATGAGGCCAGTTCAACATTCGAGGACGAATGTTCTAAAGGGGGGGGGAGGATGTTATATCCCGCATTTTGCGCATTCGGATAAATTCAAGACAATTGCGGGAGGCTGAGAGCAAACCTATATTTTAATCTTTTTAAATATACAAGTTGTTTATAAGGGTTATGGATGCGGAAATATTGAGGAAGGCTAGGGGCAAAATTGGAATTTTGAAAATTAGTTTCATGAAATTTACAAAAAATTTGGACCAAAAGAAATGGGGCTGAAAAAAAAAAACAAGAAGAGGCCCAACACTTGGAGGTGGCCGCACATATAGCTTGGCCCAAGCCCATGAAGAATAAAAATTCCAAGTAATATATTGAAGAGGGCTCCTTACTTAGTCTTCATTTTAGAAGTTTCAAGAAAAACAAATGGAGAGCAAGACTAGAGGGGCCTATTCGGCCAACTCCCATGGAAAATCAAGTCATGGGAATCTTGTTCCAAAAATTTGTTTCTTCATGTATTCCTACTAATTCGAGGGTCCTCTTCAATGTGGTATAGTTGTTTCGGAAGATAGGCCATTCGTTTCATCGTTTCCGCACCTTGGCCAAGTGAAGAAGTTGAAGAAGAAAAGTAAGATTTAATCCCTTTTTATATATTATGAAGGGTTCATATATGTTGTAGTGTGTAGAAAAGGATAAAACTCATGAGAATATGGAAGTTTGCATGGTGGTCGTATGAATATGCATGTGGCCGAATGGGGTATGATTGAATTCATGTAGTAGTTTGATTGTTGTTGTGTTGTGAACTCCATGACGAAAAATGCATGGAAACCATAAATTTAGTGTGTTGGTGTTGGTGTTGGCCGTGTGTGTGTGTTGTGTTGTATGGAGATGATGGATTAATGTTATGAGTATTTTGGTTGTCGTAATGTATAGAAATAGATGAAAATCCATGGAAATATGCATTATGTGGTTGTGGCCGAATATGGGGCTGTTTTTGGTAGCTATGGTAAATTGATTTTATTTGCTATTCTAGTCGTTGTTAATGTGGATTCTATGATGAAAATGATTGTTTGGTAGTTTGAAATGAAGTTGTCGACGTGTAGATTGTTGATGTAGTTCATGAAGTTAAAGGTAAGGGATGTGTTATTGATATTTATTTAATTTGGAAGGTTGCGAATCGTGTTGTGATAGTTGATTGGAATCTAAATAAATGCCGTTGAATTATGTAAAACGAGCTATTAATGTTAGGATGTATTTTGAGTAAAAATTATTGAAGATGGGAGATATGATTGTTGGTATTGTTATTGATAATGTGGCCGAGTTCCATTCTAGGGTTTGTTGTTGTTGAATTGGCCGAGTTAGATTCTCGGGGATGACGCATTTACAGGGGAAATGCTGCCGAAATTTCTGTAGACAAATGTTAATTCAAGATTGAATTCCTAAGAGCTTCTAATTAATGTTTGGTAAATGTGACCATTTGTAGATTTTGGAGAGTTTGGGACTTGAATTTGGAGTAGCGTAAGAAGCGGAAAAGGTATGTAAAGCTTTACCATTCTTTCTTTGGCATGTCCAAGACATAATAGGTTATGACATGAGCCTCGGGGACGATTCTACTCCTAGAAATCCGAGCTTAGATTTGGTCCTTTTTCATTCAATAGAATTGAATTAGAAACTCTATGTTTTGTTGGAAAATAACATAACCATTTATAACTTCCACAAATGGGACCGAATTACCCTAAGAATTTCATAAGTGACCCCATAAAGCTTAATGTACGTAATTTGTGTCCGCCACCTCGGGTTGTAACTATTCCAATGTGTGTTATAATGTATTTGGATATGTAAAACGATTCTAAAGGCTTTATTTTGATACCCTCCATCGTGCCATCCAAAAGGTATATATATATGTACATTATGACTATCGTCTGATTCCTTCGAACTGATCTGTCGTTTGGATTTGCTTTGGAATGTTCGTAAAAGCTCTGTGGTAAGAATGTACGTAACTTTCACATACTAACTCCGATTGACTCAGAACGTGTTTATGATCTTCGGTATTGGCAAGTGTTCGTATCTATCGAGTCTGGATATGTATGCATTTAGTCTCTCACTACTCTGCTCGTACATGTGCTATGACCTCTTTCACCGGGTCCCGGGCCGGTATGTATCGTGCGGATGGTTCGCCGAGTCCCTTGTTGAGGGTCGGGTTCCATATATGAATTCCAAAGTATGATGTGTCCGGTCTCGGGGTACTGTGTATATGTGTCCGGTCCCCGGGTACCGTGTATATATTACGATGTATGATGTGTCTGGTTCCCCGGCGTGTGATATGTCCCCGGGGTTACCGTGGTTATGATATGATATGTTATGTGATGGAGATGTTCGGAGATATGAAATATTCTGGAGTATGATGTGTTGTGGCGCCAAAGACAGGAGTAGCGACCACGTTCCTGTGCCCTATGCATGACTCTGATATGCATCATTTGTGATTTGAAAGCGAGCATTCTGATATTTTTGTAAGCTATTCACTTCATGTATTTCTTCTGATATATGATGTCAGCATTATAATATATGTTTGGATCGGGCTGCACGTTCCGCAACAATATTATATATTTATGGATCGGGCCGTACGTTCCTCGGCACTATCACGTTACAAATAAATCTGTTATATGATTCTGCTCACCGCGTCCCTCACGGAAGGGCCGGGATATGTTATATGCATATGTTTGATATACGATTCTAATATGTTCATTTGTGTTTGAAAAGTAAACAATTTGGCATTCTGTACCTTCTGCATTTCTTTTGACATATGATATCGGCATAGATGATCTGTGTTTGGAAAATAACCTTTCTGACATTCTGAATCCGTACTTCCCTTGATATATGGCTTCGGCAATATGCTCCGCGTTTGGAAAACAAACCTTTTGGTACTCTCGATCTGTACCCTTTTCTCCGACATATGATCTGCGTTTAGAAAAATAGTATTTTGGTGTGTTTAATGATTTGCTTACTTTCTGTGCTCCTTCTGACATGTGACATAGGTACGTATGAATTGCATCTGGAAAATAGGCGTTGGTACTCTGGATAGTGCACTTACTGTTTGTACTGTCTGTTTCGATTACGGTTCAGTCTTATGTATTCCATGCTTTACATACTCAGTACATATTCCGTACTGACCCCTCTTCTTCGGGGGCTGCGTTTCATGCCGCGCAGGTACACCCAGACGAGTTGGAGTTGTTATAAGAGATATTCCAGCGGGGGTGGCAAGCTCCATTTGCTCTCGGATTGTTGCCGAGTCAGAGTTTGTATATTATGATTTCCGGATTTATGTTAGAGACTTTGCAGACAGAGTCGTGGGTATTGGCTGTCAGTCTGTATGCGGCTCCATAAGCCGATATGTTATTATGTGTTATGTAATAAATTTTATATAATTACAGATTTTTGTTTAAATTGAGAGCGATGAAAGAAAGATTTCGAAAGCGTAATATGTATTTTACTTTTATCTGATTTTCTGAGTCTGAAGAAATTATGTGTGTAGTAAGGATCTGTGGGTTCGCTCGGCTCCGGATATGGGGTCGGGTGCCCATCACACCCTAGGGATATTAGGGTGTGACAACACCGAGGCAAGGTCGCCAGCTTTTCAATCTGTTCTGGTAGTGAATGAATTCCCAGATGTATTTCCAGACGAACTACCAGCTCTTCCTCTTGAGAGGGAAATTGATTTCACTATTGATGTATTGCCGGACACTGAGCCCATTTCTATTCCTCCTTATCGAATGGCTCCAGCAGAATTGAAGGAGCTGAAGGCACAATTGAAGGATTTGCTTTACAAGGGGTTTATAAGGCCAGTTCATCACCGTGGGGAGCACCAGTCTTGTTCGTGAGAAAGAAGGACGGATCTCTACGGATGTGTATCGATTACAGACAGTTAAACAAGGTAACAATAAAGAACAAGTATCCCCTCCCCAGAATTGACGATTTGTTTCACCAATTACAGGGTACCAAGTGGTTCTCTAAGATAGATCTGAGATCTGGTTATCATCAAGTGAGAATTAGGGAAGAAGATATTCCCAAAACCGCTTTCAGAACGAGGTATGGCCACTATGAGTTTCGAGTGATGTCGTTTGGGTTGACGAATGCTCCAGCAGTGTTTATGAATCTAATGAATAATGTGTTCAGGCCATTTCTGGATCTCTTCGTGATAGTATTTATTGACGATATTCTAGTGTATCCCCGCACAGAATCAGAACATGCAGATCACTTGCGAATTATCCTTGGAGTTCTTCGAGCCCGAATATTATATGCAAAATTTTCAAAGTGCGAGTTTTGGCTAAATTCTGTGACATTCCTAGGTCATATTATTTCTGATGATGGCATCCGAGTTGACATTCAGAAAATAGAAGCTGTGAAGACTTGGCCAAGGCCTACAACGCCTACGGAAGTTCGTAGTTTTCTGGGTTTGGCGGGTTATTATAGAACGTTTGTGGAGGGTTTTTCATCTATTTCATCTCCATTGACGAAGCTAACCCAGAAGTTGGCAAAATTTCAGTGGGACGATGCATGTGAGCGTAGTTTCCAAGAGTTGAAGGACAGGTTGACCTCAGCTCCAGTACTAACACTTTCAGAAGGGCCAGATGGCTATGTTGTGTATTGTGATGCTTCTGGTGTGGTTCTAGGATGTGTATTAATGCAGCATGGGAAATTTATTGCATACGCTTCAAGACAGTTGCGGAAACATGGAAAGAATTATCCAACCCATGATCTGGAATTGGCCGCAGTTATTCACGCCTTAATGATATGGAGGCATTATTTGTATGGTATGCACGTCGATATCTATACAGATCACAAGAGTCTCCAGCATATTTTCAAACAGAAGGAGTTGAACCTGCGGCAGAGGCGGTGGTTAGAATTGTGGAAAGACTATGATGTGGACATTTTGTACTACATGGAAAAGATAATGTAGTAGCCGATGCGCTTAGCCGTCGATCAATGGGTAGCTTATGTGAAGTTCCTCCAGAAAAAAAGAAGATGGTTCGCGAGCTCCATCGATTAACAAGTCTTGGAATATGTGCAATTGATTTGGGTAATACAGGCATCAGCATTAATGACCCCACAGTTTCATCCTTGAATATAGAAGTGAAGGAACGACAATATGAAGATTCTCAATTAAGCCGATACCGAGACCTGTCTCTTAAAAAGGAAAAGTCTCCATTTGAAGTTTCCATAGATAGGATCCTTAGATATCGAGGCAGGCTATGTGCACCGGATGTGGCAAAATTGTGCCAACGGATTTTAGAGGAAGCCCACTATTCTCGGTATTCTATTCATCCCGGTGCAACTAAAATGTATCATGACCTCAAATTGATATACTGGTGGGATGGCATGATGAGGGACATAGCAGATTTTGTGGCACAATGTCCCAATTGCCAACAGGTAAAAGCCGAACATCAGAAGCCAAGGGGCTTGTTGCAAGCAATGGAAATTCCTACTTGGAAATGGGAAGTGATTGTTATATCCTGTGTTTTCACACGTTTGGAAAAATTTGAAATATCTTTCATTTTTGAGAAATAAGGTCAAATTTGATATTTTGTTGAACATAAGAGTTGTGCATGAAAGAATAGAGTCATGGAAGTGTGGGACAAGGCTAAGGGAAATTTTAGAATTTCGGAAATTAGTTTCGGGAATTACAAAATATGATTCACAAGTTATTGGGCTCAAAAAAATTGAAGTGGAATTAAGGCCCAAACATGGGACCTTGGCCGGCCATAATGGCCTTGATCCAAGCCCACTACTTGGTCATGTGACCAAGCACTTCAATTATATACATAGAAGATGAACACTTAGGATAAGAATGAACAAAACAATAAGAGCAAGAAGAGCCAAGGGTTTCGGGTTTGGGGAGGAAAAAATAGCTACCAAAAATCTTGTTCAAATTTTTTTTCTCTTGTTGGATTTCCACTAATTCAAGGTCCCTTTGTAACTTGATATAATTGGTTTGGAGAGAGAAGCATTAGATTCATCAAAGTTATCATACCTCCAAGTGAAGAAGACTTGAGGAAAAGGTGAGAATTTATCCCTTATCTTTGTGTTATTAAGTCTTGTTTGTGTTGTAGTATATAGAAATGTGTTGATTGTATGGAAAAATGGATGTTTGCAAAGTGGGTTTGGAATATGGTGTGTAGCCGTGGGCATGTAGGTGTTGTATGATTATAATGTGTTGAATTCATGTTATATTCTAGTTATGGTTATGATGAAATGCATGTTGGAATTGGAAGTTGAATGAATTTAATTGAAGTTGATAAAAAAAAAACATATGGCCGTGTGGTGTGTTAGAGTTGGAATGGAAATGGATTAAGTTGTTTAGTGTGTTATTGTGATGCTTGTAATACTAATGAAGATAAAATGATATAAGTTTGTATTGAAATGGAATGTAGCAACTTATGTCGTTTTAGTATGATTTTCCGACATTAGGAAAATGAAGTTATGTGGTTGTCAATTGTGATGATCATTGATGAATTTGGAAGTTGGAAACATGTTATGAATATGTATGCCAAAGATTTGATGTTTTGAACAAGTTGTGACTTTGGCGGAAAGTTGTATATCGTGTGTATAACTTGAGGAAACGATATGAGATATTTCTAAAACTATATTGTGATGATCTTGATTGATAATGAATGTGAAATCATTGATATTAGTTTAAAGATTTAGGTTGGGGTGAAGGTTATGTCACTTTGTTAAAATGATGGCTAGTTGAAGGATATTGTGTCTCTAATGTTTGTTGTTGATGTTGATGTTGTTGTTTTGGTTGTTGTTGATGGTTTTGAGCCGAGTTGAATTCTCGGGGGTGCTATATGTATAGGGGAAGTGCTGCCGAAATTTCGGTAGGCAAGTATGCATTAAGTTGAATTTGTGGCATCCATAACTCATAATTGGTAAATGTGACCATTTACAGATTTTCGACGAAACGGGAAGTGAGCTTGGATAGGCTTAGAAAGCTCAAAAGGTATGTAAAGCTACCCCGATCCTTCTTTTGGCATGCCTAAGTGTAGTAGAATCGGATTCGGGCCTCGGAAGACTTTCTGCCCCTCGGAATCCGCAATTGAAAATCTCGCTTTTTCCTTCAGTAAGATTGAACCCTTTTTGTATGCTTTCTTGAAAATTATGCAAACTTTCCCCAAAACTTAATGAAAAGTTATAGAATGTCCGTAGAACCTTCGTAGGTGACCCCATAAGCTGAAAACGCGTAATTTGAGCCCACCGCCTTGTTTGTTCCGAGGTGGGCCCACTATTCCCGGTTTTACCCTTATTGTACTTAAGGCCTGTTTTCGAACGGTTTTGAAAGGAATGTTCTGACTGCTCTTTTAACTACTAAACAAAAACTATTTTAAATATTTCCTTATGTCTTATGAATCGTCTTGTCACTTGGAACGACTTCAGAAAGGTTATGCTTCTGTAATTCATTATGACATCTGAAACCCACTTATTACAATCCCGTCTGACTTCATTAAACTGGTTTGTCATTGATATGCCTCATTGAGTCTCCAAAAATAATTATGATATTTTAACTGCATTTAGTTTCTCACTACTCCATTCGTGGATGCCCCAATGTTTACCACACTGAGCCCGGGCCATGATATGTTGTCAAGCGTGATCGTCTGCATTGTTCGCCGTGCCTCGATGTGAGGGGGCAGGTATACGCGTACATGGGTTTGTGGAGTATGATGTGCCATGTCCGCTTGTTCTGATATGATTTGCTATGGCCATTTGATATGACATATTATGCTACGGGGTTATGCCCCTATTCTGATTCTTCTGTGTTGTGGCACCAGCGTCGGGAGGGTGGCCACGTTCTGTCTGCCGAGTCCCTTGGCAGGGGCCGGATTTGATATGACATATGTTTCTGTACACACTCTGCATGTTTTGAAAATATGTATTTGATACTTTGGATTTTCTGCTCACTTTCTGTACGTTCTGTACCAGTTATGATTTTGTTTCTGTAATTCAGGCTTTACATATTCAGTACATATTTCGTACTGACCCCCTTTCCTCGGGGGCTGCGTTTTCATGCCGCGCAGGTACCGACGACAGGTTTGCCGATCCGTCCGGCTAGGATATCTTTTCTGCCATTTGGAGCGTTCTTTTATTCAGAGCCATCTTTTGGTACAGTCTGTCATTTCTATATATGTCTACTCTCGTTCATGGGTACGGCGGGGCCCTGTCCCGTCATATGATTCTGTCAGTCTGTTTAGAGGTCTGTGGACATGTTTGTGGGTTGGGGTCTTTCTGTACAGTTGTGTGCTTATGTTGTGTTTGGGCGATCCCATTCGCCGCGGCGGCCGGTCCGCATATATTTAAATGTTGCTCTGTTGGCCCTGTGTGGCCTTTGTTGGTATTTTCTGCGTGCAGGGTATATTGGGTAGTCCGTAAAACAAAGGAAACCTTGCCAAAAAAAATTTCTGGAAATTGACTAAATTTGAAATAAAGCCTTTTTGGCTTCTGCTATATGCTAGAATGCGTTTGATACAATTTAAGATAGCATTGATAGATGTGTGCGGGTGCCCAGATCGGGCACTAGTCACGGCCTATGGGGTTGGGTCGTGACAGTGATCAACATGGATTTCATCGTGGGATTACCCCGTTCCCGTGGCAGGTATGATTCAATATGGGTGATCGTGTACAGACTCACAAAAGCAGCTCATTTCCTCCGAGTCAGAACCACGTATTCGGCAGAAGACTATGCTAGGTTGTATCTAAAAGAAATTGTGCGACTTCATGGAATTCCTTTGGCCATCATTACAGACAGAGGGGCACAGTTTATAGCCAAGTTTTGGAAGTCCTTTCAATAAGGTCTAGGTACTCAAGTTAAGCTCAGCACGGCGTTTCATCCACGGACCGACTGGCAAGCCGAGCGCACTATTCAGACCTTGGAAGATATGCTACGAGCATGTGTGCTGGACTTTGGTGGTAGTTGGGATGAGCATTTTCCCCTTATTGAATTTTCCTATAACAACAACTATCATTCTGGTATTCAAATGGCTCTGTACGAAGCTTTGTACGGAAGCAAAAGTAGATCTCCAATTAGATGGTTTGAAACCGGAGAAGCACAATTGATAGGCCCCGACTTGATCCAACAAGCAGTCGAAAAGGTTAAGGCGATTCGAGACCGACTGTTAACAGCCCAAAGTCGTCAAAAGTCTTATGCGGACAACCGCCGACGAGACTTGGAATTTCATGCTAATGATTGGGTAATTTTGAAAGTCTCACCTATGAAAGGAGTAATGAGATTTGGTAAAAAGGGGAAGTTGAGTCC
The DNA here is from genome assembly GCF_019175385.1 of Lycium barbarum. NCBI lineage: Eukaryota > Viridiplantae > Streptophyta > Magnoliopsida > Solanales > Solanaceae > Lycium > Lycium barbarum. The sequence goes on along the minus strand of NC_083342.1, from coordinate 35,339,272 downwards.
AAGATACATTGGACCTTATCGAATCATCCGTAAGGTGGGTCGAGTAGCCTATGAACTGGACTTGCCCTCCGAGCTCGAGTCCATACACCCAGTTTTTCATGTTTCAATGCTCCGCAAGTGTATCGGAGACCCCACAAGAATAGTTCCGGTGGATGATGTCCAGGTGACAGAAAAATTGACATATGAAGTGTTAAACAAGTGTTAAGAAGGTTCCATAAGGATCGGGGATCAAACAAGTCGACGAGAACAAAAACGGAACCATTGCGTATTATACGGTCCAATCTACGGACCGTATAAATTATACCAGCCGTAGATTTGGCCGTATAATTGGCCAAAGGAGGGACCAGCCACTGGACCAAATGTACGCCCATACATACCGTCCGTATAAATAGTACGGACCGTATGTTGGTCCGTATAAGTTCGCTCGGCCAACTTTTAAGTTTAAGTGTAAGGGTCCATTTTATTTCATCCATTTCATTTCCTCCACTCTCCAACTCAAGAACTCTCTAGAAAAGTCTCAAAACACTTCCACCACAAAAATACCAAGGAAATCAATGATCAACAACATCAAATTCATGAATCAAAGTGTATGAAACCTAAGTAGAGTTCATCTTCCTCAAAGAAAATCAAAGGAGGTGAGATAGGGTTTTGGTGCTAGAGGAGTATTCTCATTCAAGGATCGTTCAACTATCATCTAAGGTAAGTTTCATGACTTTATCATGTTGTTTAAGGTATTAGAAGGCTAAGAAGCTTGAATTGTAGAAGGACATGGAAAGTGGGTCTTGAATGAGTGAATAGAGTCACCATTGAATGATAATGGAATGGAATCATGAAAGTTGGTACGTTATGATTATGAATATGCTATAAATGATGTTTAGACCATGAGATAAGTATTATACATGAGAAAATGCGATAGCGAGCTAAAACCAGTAAATGTGGAAAAAATTGGAGGAAAATGGTGGATTTCTCTTAATGTGTATGAGCGAGGAATGTTGATACTATAGTGTGAGTGTTGTTGTAAATGTTTGGGAGATGAAATAGAACATGGGAAAAGTAGTAGAAACAAAGAAGATCCTGCCCAATTTTCCCTAGAAATAATGATGCGTTCTTCTGGTCGATTGACTAATTATAATGCGCATTCTCTCGTGAAGGTAGCGACCTGATACTGAAGGGAGAACGAGTGAACGATAGAGAAACTAAGGGACAAAGTTATGTGAGGCTAGTCCTTTCTAATGGCATGAATCCTATATCATGAATTCCTTTCCTCTTCAGGAGTTCCTATACTCCGGAAAGCTAAAAGCCTATATCCATAAGTGCTCATACAAGATAAAGAGATATGATATGATGATGCCATGTTGGTAATGATGTTATTTATTACTCACACTCACCTAATGTATTACTTCCTTCAAGGTGAGGCAGAATGTTCATATATGTCCATAATGGAATCGAGGGTTCACGACCTTACGTCACCTCGATAGAGTGCAGTTGTCTAGAGTCTTTAAGCATATTATTATAAGCATTTTATGATGAGCATATCATGATTGCATCACACCGGGCCTAGTTGGCCGGGCAGTCACCGCCAAGGCGGGCAGCTATACGGATACACCATGACCTTTTGGCATGGGCAGACACCACTAGTGGGCGGCATGAGATGGTACCCCGGACGCTGGAGGCCTAGACGCGGGCTAATGTTATTGATTATCACACCATTCTGATACGAACGGGCAGCTTACATATTATGCATGCATGACATGATGATGAGTATGAGTAAGACAGCATGCATTACTTCTGTTATGATTGTCACTCGGATCCAGATGTTTCATATTGATGTCTTCATTATATTATTGTTGTCTTTCTTCATTGTTTATGCCTCTCATACTCAGTACAAATATTCGTACTGACGTCCGTTTTATTTGGACGTTGTGTTCATGCCCACAGGTAGACAGGGAGGCGAGCTTGATCCAGATTCTTAGGAACTGTCAGTTGATTGGAAGCACTCCATTGTCCGGAGGTGCTTATGATTATTCTTTTGGTATATATATATGCATATTTTGGGCCCGACGGAGTCTTGTTCCGTCTATGTATACAGTACGTTACTAGAGGCTCGTAGATACGCAGTGTGGGTTAGATGGTCTCACAAGATGTTATCACATGTATATATATTATTTTGATGGTCGAGAGGCAAATGTATATAACGTATTTATGCTTCTATATAAAATATGTTTCCCTATAACTTCATGTACAAAGTTGATAAAAAAGGCTTTAAATGAGTAAGATGAGTAGTAGACCTAGCGGTGCTCGGTGGCTAGCCCCGGGTACCCGTCGCGGCCCCTAGCTGGGTCATGACAAAACCGGTCCTGAACTCCCAATACTTCCTTAAACGTTCTTTTACTAAATTATATCCTTCACATGCCTCTTTCATTGGTCGATTCCCTTTAATCTATTACAACACATTCCAGATCTCTGAGTAACCACTCTCGTGATATTCCCTCTTTCTGTTGCTTCCCAAGGTAATTATTTCACGTCGTTGTCTTTGCTCTCCTCCTCATTTCGCGGTTGGTTGTCAGTTGTATTTCGGGTTCTTCAGCTGAAGTGTTACTCTTTCTCTTGTCTGCATACTGTTCAGTTGTACTATCACTGATTGATTCAGACTTGTATTCATGGTGCACTTAGCCACAACTCGATTCTTTCTTCTTCTACAGTTACTCCCTTAAGATGATGTATCGTTCGCTTCACTTTACATCTAATCTTTAAGTAAGACCTTGTAACGTGTAGACATCCCCCATCGATTTATTAGACTTTACGATTCTTGGAGTATTTCATACCTCTGGTACTTGTAGACCCTTCACAAATTCTAAGGATGAAATGAAATTTCCCAGAGTGTAATATTATTCTACCTCGATAACCTTGCTTTGCTGTTATAGTCCGTATTCTGGAATCTTCAGCATCATGTGTCTCTTTCTGACTTTCTTTTAAAGGTTTTTAACTATCACTTGCTTTTAGTTCTTGATCTCGATCTTTAGGGTTGGCTATTAAATAGTGCTAGAGTTCCCTCATATTATAACTTCATTGTCATCCCGTAACTCGCTTGTTCTGATTGTCTCGGTTAAATAATTTTGTAATTTCCCTTAACCTAACTGGCAATACTTTAGGCATATTATCTCGTGTCGTTTCTTTATCTTTAATTCAAATTGTTCTATTGCCTCTTCATTCAGATTTTTCTCTTAGTTTTCCTATGACGCATCATGTTGCAATCTTACCAGAATATATGTGGGTTCTCAAATTAGCCCAAGAAATACCTTAGCGTCGTCTCACTAGTCTGTATGCATACCTTACATTCTTCTCTTGTATCTTTCAGTTAATATCAAGGCTCAACTATGGCTATGTCCTATCTGTCCTCAGTACTAATTTGGTCCCGGTAATTTGGCTCAACCCATTTTTCACCTTTCCCTTAATGTGTCCCGAATGTCACACCCACATTGTTGTTACTAAATCTTTACTCTTCTTATCAAGTACTCACTTGATCTTATTCTTAACATACTAATATGCGTAGATTGCATAACTATTCTTGTATAGCTTGTACAAGTACATCCAATCTTAGTCATAGTCTTTCCTTCTCCTGGTTTATTCTGCTTTACATATCTTATTTGTACTAAAGCTCACTTGCTGTCAATATTGTCATACTCCTTTCCCTTCCTTTACTTACCATTCAATTTTCTCATATTCTACTATAGGAGATTCCCTATCTCTTCTTCTTTGCCACTTATAAGTCATAATATCATTAGCAAGCAACCCTGTTGCCAACGTCTCAACCTCTAATCCAGTATAGCATTGCTATCCTTTATAATATCTCTTAAGTTACTCGTTACCATTTTCTTGTCGTATTCTTCCTTTTTATAAGCATCCACTTTCTAATGTCATATAAAATCTTTACAAACGATCCTCAGTCTTGTCTCAAATACCATCCTGACCACTATTCGTTTATCGCTGGCTTTCAGATCTTACCAACTTGTTTCTGCAAGGGATCTCACTTGAAGTTTGAGTATTCATATTGGATATATTATAGTGTCAATTGTTTCCATTTGTACTTACTTTGCTTTCACCCGCTTCCCCCCTTTGGGGTTGTACTTATACCATATCCATGCTTTTTCTTTATCATTTATAACTTTGATTCCCCACATACGAAACCTTAACCAAATCACGAAGCGATGAGAACTCTCGATATATAGTATAAAATCTTGTCTGATGGTTGGTACTAGAGCAATATAATTAATGTAACTATTCATCCAAAGCCACATTCCATTTATTCCAATCAGTAATTAGTTAGTGCTTATAGTCGTTTCCAATTCTCAATTAGGTTGCACTTATTTTCTGATGATAAGTGTCCTAAGCTTTCTCATAACATTATCTTTATCCCAACGGATATCATCTATTTCTTCTAATAAATTTGCAATACATCAGTTGTTTCGCAAATCTACAATCCTTGTCCTCTAAGGATTTCACTATTTTCGAGGTGAAGTCACATACACGCAGTACTCCTTTATGCCTCATGCGCTTTCACCCTTGTTGTATACCCAACGCTAACTCCTAACTTACTCAAAATCATATCAAATTCGTTTTAATAGTGGTCCTGTCTTATCACCTTTTCGTCGTACTACACCTTAAGTTTGTAGCTATATATTTCCCTTTTATTATACTCAATTAATTACCTTCGTCTTGAGTGCTTCCTTTAGTATTCCTTTCATTTCTCCAGTCTATGTCCATCTTTTATTTTGTGCACGAAGAATCTCATGCTACCTCTGTATCCTTCAGAAAGCACTACTTCTACATAACCCCTTTCTCATTTTCAAAGTATATTCTGTTCATCCCTATTTATTCTTATCGTACCAGTCATTTTTGGCATTCACTCTGTCTCGTTGCTCATCTACCTTTAGGTTGGTCTTTCACAATTATGTCGCTTATTTTCCTCGTTTTCTTAGCTATACACGTCATAACATATCGCTACACTGTAATCCCACTCGCTTTCTTCTTATCTTCTTCCTCCTATTAACTCCTTCTCTTCCTGTGCTCGCTTGCAGTTTCGTTACCACTTGACTTCTATTCTGAACTTTCCCTATAGAACTTTTGTAAGTCTTTCTTATTCGTTCTACATTTGCTTTTCTGTTTCACACTAATCACATCATATTCTTAAGTTACTTCATTGCTAGGCTTTACTCATTTCTATAGCAATCCTTATGGTATTCATATTACATCCTGTTCGTAATCCATCCTATAACGTAACACTTCTTAACCTTATTCACGATTCTTACTATGTTTTAATTACACTCTGTGGACTAGGCGTACTTAACCCTTCACCCTTTCTGATCAATCTTATCCTTAATATCTCATAAGCTTTTTTTATCAATACCTTCATAATTTGTCATAACTCTTCCTCCTTCGTACTTTTATCTCAATCATACTACTACTCCTTTGAACTGTAAACTCGTCGTAATTTATCCCTACTTATCGGTTCACTTGATACCTCAATAAAATGTTTTGTTAAGAGTTTCCACCTTTTTCTAGACCATCCCTTATTATCACAAGACCTTCCGAATCATCCTAGCATTTCATCAATAACACATGGAACACATGATCCATGACAGCTCACAAGTTTGAGTTTTCCTTCCACGAATTCCATCTCCAATTAGTTGATTAAAACTAATAAAATCAAAGAACACAAGAACACTCCCACTCCAAGGTTACATCACCATGAAGCATCCTCCGAAACCACACAAGAAGAACTAGAATTCGACAAGCACCACGAGACTTCCATCGCTTAACTCACATAGTTTACCCTCAGAATTTTTTTTGGGTCATGAACGAACTATTTAGTTCACAAACTACTTGTTGTATGCTTTGTACTCTTCCAATAAAGTGAAACTTAATTGCTAGACGTTTTTGCCCTTCAACATAAGCTTTTTATAAGGCAAAATGTGGTTGGAAAATATTTTGGTCCGTCCAAATGAACTGCGAATTTGCTGCTCATATACGCTTCTTCGAAATATATTTTTTCAAATAACAATAGTGCCTCTTACGGATGACATGGAGGGTATCTCTTAAAGTTTTAATCCAACATAATAAATTTACCCTATCGGTATCGACTTTCAAGACATATTGTGAGCCTATATCTTTTTTTTTTTTCTATTTATGGGAAAATTTGGGCAGAGTTTCCTCTTTACTTCTTATTATACCAAAACCTGCACGCAGGAAATACCAACAATGCCTCACAGGGCCAACATATATACGTATATATCATATCATATCATAGCCACACAAGGCTCCCAATTTCAAGTAAAAAGTATAAAGGTGTCGAAACTTACCTCACATATCACACTTCGAAACGTACTTGATCCGTTAATGATTTGTCCTATTATACCTTTCTATCTACCTTCCCTTTCATTCTTCAACTTTACATTTCAATCATACTTCAATATTCTTACCTTATCCGACATGCATCTTTCGCACCGTTGCTTACCTGTGTACTGTGTAGCTTCTAATATCATCAGTCACTTTCTTCTGTTGATGTCGTTCTTCAGCTAAAATCAAAGGTTAGTATAAGGGATTTCATTTCCTATGGCTGGGCTCTATCGCACGATCTTACATATGAAAGAAAGGTAACATCCTAAATGTCCTGTAGCTTCCTGTTTATAGATGTGGTGCACAACACACCGATAAACAAGACTCTATTAGACACGGTCTGTAGACACTCCGAGGATGAACTGCTCGGATACCACTTTTTTCACGACCCAACCCCGTGGGCCATGACTAGTGCCCGGCCTGGACACCCGTACGTACCTGTTGGATATATTCAAACGGAATCTAAGAATAATATGGAAACTTGCAAAAGAACTCCAAGGTTCATAACGTCGTCATGTATATATATATATATATATATATCCAAATAAACTGTCTCCTGAGGAGTCATAACTAATCAAATCATAAGATGATACGCAAGCCGACAAGGCTGCCACTACATATCAATATCATACGCACATCATATAGACACAGCTAGACAGAACTTATACACAACCCACTCATATGTCTACAGACCTCTAAGAGTATCAACAGTGAAATACGACGGGACAGGGCCCTGTCGTACCCCTGGATTAACATATATGTATATACATCATAATATTTGTACCAAAAGTCTAGACTCCGGAACAACGGAGCCCTCCAAGACAGCTGAGTAGAAGTCCTAAGCTGAAGGGTCACCAAACCGACTATCTGTACCTGCGGGCATGAAACGCAGCCCCCCGAAGAAAGGGGGTCAGTACGGAATATGTACTGAGTATATAAAGCATGAAATACAGTAAAAAGGATCATAACTGTTATATCCCGTATTTTGCATATTCAGAAAAACTTGAAATAATTGTGACTAGTAGGAGATGGGGCAATATTTTGATGTCATTCAATATGCATGTTGTTCATGAAAAATATTGACATGGAAATACCGAGGAAGGCCAAGGGCAAGATTGGAAATTTGGAAAATGGTTTCATGACTTACAAAGACTAGCCACAAACAATTGGGCTTGGAAAAAAAAAAGAAAAAAAAAAAAGAAAAGGGCCATAAGGTGGCCGGCCATAGGGTCCAAAATAATGGCCCAAGCCCATCTAATTAATTCATGTGACAACTTATAAAAGATGACTAAGTCATCTTCAACTCTAGAAGATTCAAGAAATCAAAAAAAAAACTTGAGAGGAGAAGAGAAAAGGGCCTCACGGCCAAGGGAGAAAAAGAAGAGAAAAACAAATCATGAGTTTAAATCCTTGGTCCAAAAATTATCCCTTTCTTGTATTCTTGCTAAGTGCAAGATTCTCTACAACATAGTATAGTTATTTTGGCAAGAAAGTCACTTTAGTGGCAAGTGAAAGTTGAAGAGAAAAGGTAAGAATTTTATGTTTTTATTATGTTATGGAAGACTTATATACATGTTGTAGTATGTGGAAGTGAGTGAGAAGTATGAAACTTGTGTGTTGTGTGTGTGATTGTGTGTGGCCGTGGGGTGTAGTGTATGGAGGGGAGTGAATTTATTTTGTTTAGCATCTTAATTATGTTGTTGTAGCCTTGTGATGGAAATGGAAGGATAATGGCTTAAGTTAGCATGAAATATTTGTTATAGAGTTGTTGTCGGAAAGCATGCGATTTTATCATAAATTATGTAATTGAGAAAATGAAGTTGTAAGATGTAAGTGGTGATTGTTGTAAGTGAAATTGGAAGATAAAAATGCGTTGTAAATATTTATGTTGAAAATTGGAGGTTTTGGGTGGATTAGGGTTCGGTGGAACTTTGGCATATTATGTAGAATAATGTAAAATGTTCTTAAATCGTATTTGAATGATCTTGAATTAGTGAATAAACATAAAAACGTTGACATTAGTTTGATAGTGTGAAGTTGGGGTGGAAGTTGTTGAATTATGTAGCAAAGAAGACTATTTATATTATAATGTATTTTGTGATGATTGTTGATGTTGTTGGTATTGTTGGGTTGTTGTTGTTGATGATTTGGGCCAAGATGATTCTCGGAGACGTTGAGTTTATAGGGGAAATGCTGCCGAAATTTCGGTAGACAAATATGAGTTAAAGATTGAAATTCTAAAAGCTGAAACTTATATTTGGCAACTATTACCAATTGTAGATTCTGGACGAAACGGGGATTGAGTTTGGACGAGCGTAAGGCGTAAGTGAGGTATGTAAAGCTTACCCTTCCTTCTTTTGGCATGTCTTAGATCTAATAGGTTTGAATACGAGCCTCGGGGGTGATTCTATTCCTAGAAATCTAACTTTGAACTTGCCCCTTTTTCATTCAATCGAATTGAACTAAATTCGTCATAACTTGTTGAAATAAGTGTCTAAACATCTATGACTTGCCAGGTGGAACCGAATTACACTAAAACTACCATAAGTGACTCTATAAAGTTTAATGTACGTGATTTGTGTACGCCACCTCTGTTGACCCGAGGTGGGCCCACTACTCCCGAATCCTTCTCTATTGCTCAGTTTGACTCATTTCCACACGATAAGTAAAGGAAACTTTTGATTATCGTTCTAACTACTAAAAATAGTTATTTTAACTACTCCGAGTTTATTATGATTCACATGCCCTCTCTAACACAAGTATTCCGCTACGAGTATTCTGACATAAGTAGTTTGATGTAAGTGTTCCGACATAAGCATTCGGATATAAGTATTCTGATATGCATATTTTGATATGAATATTCTGATATGAATATTTTGGTGCAAGTATTCTGACATGGATATTTTGTCACGACCCGACTAGGGGCCGTGACGAGTACCCGATACTTGTACCGAGCACCCCTTATCTGTCATTTTACCTTTACTTCTCAGCGGACCGTAGGAACTGTGCTAAACATTTTTTTTTTCGTTGATGAGCATTGACATTAGCCGCGTCATCATAAACATAGACTAGTAAGTGTTACTATCACATTGTACAGAGACGCGAACAATTCAAAATGCAAGACATCTACCTGTACATATCTGTCTACGAGCCTCTAGATATAGTACACATATACATAGAAAGGGCTGAGTACTGCCGTGCCCGAATATACATATACACAAAATAGTACCAAGGAAGTGAGGCTCCGAAATAACTGGAGCGCTGTCAATACTGCTGGTAGAGCTCCTACGGACCAAATCCGCCTGTCTGCTGACCTGCGCGGCATGAAACGCAGCTTCCACAAGAAGGGACGTCAGTACGAATAGTGTACCGAGTATGTAAGGCATGAATAGTAATATACGGAAAATATAAAACAGGGATAATGACATAAAAGAGTTATAACATATGTCCTGAGGTAGAAACATAACCTGTACACATAAGTGCCCTTGGGCAGATGCCATGCATGCTTAGCTTTCCTTTGAAAATATTTTCTTGTTCATATATATATATAAAAGTAGAACATGTCATATTGCCGAGGCGTCGGCAGCCGATCCATTTAACCATAAATATACACATCCCGCGTCCGGGCATCCCGCGTCCGGGACGATATCATGTCATGTAATGCCAACTGATCAGGTGGATATGCGTATATAACGCTCTGCCCTTATCTCCATATTCCCCGTATACATATGCATATATCATGTACATATATCAGCGTCTATAGCGCTCTGGCTCTTTCATCATATACATATACGCGTGTCATGTACATACATCAGCGTCTATAGTGCTCTGGATCTTTTATCATATACGTGTCTTATACACATTTACATATCTTATATACATATATCATATAAGCACGCAAGAGAGCCCAAAGAAAAATCATGTAGCCATCGGAGTGACGTAAGGTCGGTGACCTCCGATTGCATTATGGAACAATCGTGGTCGCTTTGTCTCTCCTTGAAGGAACAAGTATTTTAAGGCGAGACTAACAACGGAGAATAGTATCAACAGTAAACATAGAATGGAATCATGGCATCATAGATGTCAACTCATGGGCTTTGGATTCCCTAGGAAATAGTGTCATAGCTAGGAGGTGGAACTAAGGTTCAAGAACTAGTTTATTACTTTCATACTCACATTGAATCCTTAGCTTAGAAATCTTAGCCGTAGGATCGTTCCGGTCGTACTTATCATAGGCATATTCTATTGTCTAACATCGTCGTTATCATTATCATCATAGAAGTATTCTCGTTAGAGTAGTTATAGTACTTATCATTTAGTAACGAAATCGGGATCAAAGGCCCCCTTTGGATTCAACCTCAAGTAAGTCAAACAGAACTATAGGGAAAATCCGAGAGCAACGGGCCCACCTCGGCCCGAATGAGGTAGCGTATACGATTTGCATATGTTACATGTCATGGCGTTACTTGTGAGGGTTTTAGTGTAGTCGGGTCCCATCTATGCAAGTTCTAGGGGTTTAGGAGGTCTTTTCAACATTTCGCACACTTTATAGTTCAATTCTACTAAAGGAAAAAGGAGAAATTTTAGGTGCGGATTCCGGGGAATAGAGTTGTCCCCGAGGCTCGTACCCAACTTATTACGTCTAAGACATGCCATAGAAAGAAGGGTGAAGCCTTACATACCTCTTTCCGCTCCTTTTGCTATTCCGAATTCACGTTGCAAATCCGCCAAAATCTGCAATTTGGTCACATTTACCAAAACATTTATTGGGGTACTTAGAATTGAAATCTTAAGGTAACACTTGGCTACCGAAATTTCGGCAGCATTTCCTCTGTAAATATACCATCCTCAACATTCAACTTAGTCAAATTTTAATCAATCACAATCCGGGAATTCAAACCCGGCCAAACTATCAACATAACTCAACAACCACACTAGCAATTTCCATATTCAACTCAAGGTACATTCCAACACTTCAAGTAGCATTCTACTTCCTTCAAGACTTTCCAATTCCAATAAAACATCAACAATCTTATAATATATATTCCAAAAACATCATACCAATATCATTACATACCATCCACACAAGAACATTATTTTCAATTTACACAACTTCCAACTACTAACACTTCACCAAGCTTATCAAATCTTTATTTGTAATATAAAATCCACAACACAACAACTAAAATGCTAAATAAAACTTGCTCATTATTCCTTCACAATTCAACATATATGCACGGCCACACACACACCATGCACACACGGCTTCAAACATTATGCATGCACAACTACAACTTCTCCAAAATTCATTCAACTTCCATTATCACATAACATTCATTGCAACAACCAAGCACTAAATGAAATAATTACAACATGATTCCTACACATACATAGGCATAAATTCACGGCCAACAACACCCTCACACGGCTCAACACCAACATGCAAGGTTTCATGAATTTCATTCACTTTTGCATACTACAACATGCATAACATCCATAACATACAAAGAAAATGAATTCTCACCTTCTTCTTTGATCCTCCAACTTGTGAATTTGTGTTTTTCTTGTTCCAACAATAACTCCACTTTGTTAAGGACCCTCTACTTGGTAGGAAATGATTTTTGAAGGAATTTTTGTAAATTTTCTTGTTGGTTTTTGCTCTTGGCCGAAATGGCCCTTAGGTTTTTCTCCTCTCTCTCTTGTTCTTGTTTTCTTGAGGTTTCTAGAGAATTATGGCCAAAAAGATGACTTAGTCATCTTTTTAACTTGGCAAATTAAATCCCCACATGGGCCTAGCTCATACCATGGCCGTTTGGGCCTCTTTTTTTTTTAAAAAAAAAAATTTCAAGCCCACTTGTATTTTGGGCTAGTTCTTGTAATTCATGAAAACAATTTTTTTCCAACTTCCAAATTTTCCCTTCGTCTTCTTCCATATTTTCACGAGTCATATTGCGAATTTCCCATTATGCCCTTGACCGTCCTCATTATTTCCACTTTTAAATTTTTCACAAGCAACTCATATGTCAAACAAAATAAAATATGGCCTTGCTTGTTGTCTTCCCGCGATTGCCTTGAATTATCCGATTGCACAAAAATGCGGGATATAACATCATCCCCCCCTTTAGAACATTCGTCCTCGAATGTTAATCTGGCCTCATAGTGTATCATAATACTTTGGGGAGGTCTCCTTCGTAGATACCTCGCATGTCGCTTAGCATATCATTTCATTTCATTCATTATTTTTTGGAGCTTAGGTCGCCTTCTTGTCGTAGGTCATTTAAGTTAGTTACAAATACTGGCCCTGCGTTAATAAGTCCCCTTTACTGGACCTTGAGTCGTCATAGTCCATCTTAGGTCTATCACGCTCTCCCCCCCCCCCCCCCTTTTATTAAGGGGTCGACGTACGCCTCTGCCCTTTAAATAATCGTCGCCTCTTGCGATCTTTACAGTAGTAATTCCTTCTCCGTATAGTCTGCCGCGTCTATCCCCTCACTAGACATGTTCCCTTATCTCGCCGTATTAGGGCTTGCTAACCCTACCTAGTGTGGATTCCATGTCGGTCCTAACCTGTGATATGTGTACTTATGTCCTTCCCTACACCTCTTGGATCCCATCCGACTAGTATTTGCTATATATCGCAACTTCATTTATGGGACTTAACATTCACAATTTATGCATTACATGCTTATGTATACTTATCACCATCTCACCCACAACCCCTTCAAACGCCAGTCAGACCTTCTTTAGTCCTGAAGCTTTGTCGTGCTTCCTCCCATTCCGCTAGTCTAGTCCATCTCGGCCTACTCGACTTCTATAGGGTTTCTAACCACTTCATACACTCCGATTTACTTTGGGATACCTAATCTCACATCCGTCCCTTGTCCCCACATTTATGACATTTTCAGCATATTTCCCAGGGGGTCACCCATCGTGAAATTGCTCTCACCCCAGCACGCTTAACCTTGAAACTTTAATGCATTTCAGCGTCGTAACGTTAGTATTTTCGCCTCCACTCCCTCGCACTACTTATATCACATAATATGGAACGAGTTGGGGTCTTAGCAGTTTTCGAAACGCCCGCGTAACACGTCTTTTCTTTTATTTACAGTTCTAACCTCCGCAATCTCTAGTATTCGTCTTTTTACCTGTGCGTATGGCCACGTTTCGTCCAAATTTCCGAATTCTTAATATGTTCAGCAATACAAAGGGCAGGGTAGGATAAGATAGAATCCGAATCAATTAACACGCATATCATAGAAGATGCCGAAAAAATACCTGTGGCCGCGTCTACGGAAGGCTCAGGGTCCTGTCGTCCTGTCAATGCATATAGGCGGTGCGGAGGACCGGCTGAACTGGGTGTCCCTTCTCTGCCTCGGCCACGGCCTGCTGGAGCTTGGGATGTCTGTCCAGGAGGGCGTACGGTCGACGATGAACCAACCGCGGACCCGGCGGGCTGGGCTTGGTCTCCCTCATACCTCAGTGGGCAATCGCGCATCAAATGGCCAACCCGCCCACAAGTATAACACGCACCTGTACCTGCGCGACACTCTCCAGAGTGTGGCCTACCACATCGAGCACACCGTGGCGGGGGTGGCATCATCCTGCTAGAATCAGCTCTATACCGGGATCCTGAAGCTCTAGTACTCTGATTTGGTCTCGAGTGAGTAGAACGGTCAAATCCCCTATCCGCAAATCGAGGAGGTGCACTGGTCATCAATTGGTCTGAATACCTAGACTGCTCTTGTGCCTGTCCCCTTCTATACTCGCTTCTAGCCCTGGAAAATCTGCCCCTTTTTCTGGAACCCCTATCTGGATGACGCTCCTCTCTCCGTGACTGGTACTGCTCTTCCAGATTTTGGGCGTGGGCCTGGATGCGGGTAATAGTCATCCCATCCTGGAGTGAAGCCGTCAGGCACTCCTTAACTAAATGTGGCCCTAGCCCACTCACAAATCGGTGCACATGATCTCCCCTATCAGCTATCAGGGCTGGGGCATACCTGGCTAGTGAGTTGAAACGAAGGCTGTATTCTCGAACACTCATATTTCCCTGTCTAAGATTCAAGAACATATCGGCTCGAGCTCGTCGAACCTCTGGCGGTAGGAAATGCCGTAGGAATGCCTCAGTAAACTCCTGCCAAACCGGGGGAGGTGCATTCGCTCCCCTCGAGGATATCCAGCTACTATACCACAAAACTGCCACATCCCACAGCCTGTATGAAGCCAACTCTACAGACTCCGTATCTGAAGCATGCATGATCCTAAGAGTCCTCAGCATCTCGTTTATAAAACTCTGCGGGTCCTCCTCTGATTTTGATCCATAAAATTCTGGCGGCTTCAGGGTAATAAAGTCACGGGCCCTTGAACTTACCGCCCTGTCTCCCAGGTCTACGTCTTGCCGCTGAGCCTGCGCGGCAACTAACTGGGTCAATAACTGGATGGCCTCTGCCATCTGCTGGCCCGGAGCTGCTGGCGGTGGAACTGGAGCTGCGAGGGCTGGAGCTGGAACTCTTTCCTGCTCTGCTGGTGCAGGGGGAGTAGGAAAAGTCTGAGGGGGAGCTTCATTATGAGATTCTCCTTCTTCTAGCTCCCGTTCAACTCTCCTTCCAGCCACTGTCTCGCCCTTCTGGGCTGCCTTAGCTTTCTTCTTCGGCGGCATTACTGAAACCATAACATAGGATTAGGAAAGGAATATGGAAACCTGGGAGCATAGCTCTATCGCACGATCTTAGAATACAAAGAAGGTCGTATTACCTAAATGCCCTGCAGCCTCCTGTTTATAAGTGTGGCGCGCTACACACCCATAAACAAGACTCTACTGGACACGGCTCGAAGACAAACCCCTAGGACCGAACTGCTCTGATACCACTTCTGTCACGACCCGACTAGGGGCCGTGACGAGTACCCGATACTTGTACCGAGCACCCCTTATCTGTCATTTTACCTTTACTTCTCAGCGGACCGTAGGAACTGTGCTAAACATTTTTTTTTTCGTTGATGAGCATTGACATTAGCCGCGTCATCATAAACATAGACTAGTAAGTGTTACTATCACATTGTACAGAGACGCGAACAATTCAAAATGCAAGACATCTACCTGTACATATCTGTCTACGAGCCTCTAGACATAGTACACATATACATAGAAAGGGCTGAGTATTGCCGTGCCCGAATATACATATACACAAAATAGTACCAAGGAAGTGAGGCTCCCAAATAACTGGAGCGCTGTCAATACTGCTGGTAGAGCTCCTACGGACCAAATCCGCCTATCTGCTGACCTGCGCGGCATGAAACGCAGCGTCCACAAGAAGGGACGTCAGTACGAATAGTGTACCGAGTATGTAAGGCATGAATAGTAATATACGGAAAATATAAAACAGGGATAATGACATAAAAGAGTTATAACACATGTCCTGAGGTAGAAACATAACCTGTACACATAAGTGCCCTTGGGCAGATGCCATGCATGCTTAGCTTTCCTTTGAAAATATTTTCTTGTTCATATATATATATAAAAGTAGAACATGTCATATTGCCGAGGCGTCGGCAGCCGATCCATTTAACCATAAATATACACATCCCGCGTCCGGGCATCCCGCGTCCTGGACGATATCATGTCATGTAATGCCAACTGATCAGGTGGATATGCGTATATAACGCTCTGCCCTTATCTCCATATTCCCCGTATACATATGCATATATCATGTACATATATCAGCGTCTATAGCGCTCTGGCTCTTTCATCATATACATATACGTGTGTCATGTACATACATCAGCGTCTATAGCGCTCTGGATCTTTTATCATATACGTGTCTTATACACATTTACATATCTTATATACATATATCATATAAGCACGCAAGATAGCCCAAAGAAAAATCATGTAGCCATCGGAGTGACGTAAGGTCGGTGACCTCCGATTGCATTATGGAACAATCGTGGTCGCTTTGTCTCTCCTTGAAGGAACAAGTATTTTAAGGCGAGACTAACAACGGAGAATAGTATCAACAGTAAACATAGAATGGAATCATGGCATCATAGATGTCAACTCATGGGCTTTGGATTCCCTAGGAAATAGTGTCATAGCTAGGAGGTGGAACTAAGGTTCAAGAACTAGTTTATTACTTTCATACTCACATTGAATCCTTAGCTTAGAAATCTTAGCCGTAGGATCGTTCCGGTCGTACTTATCATCGGCATATTCTCTTGTCTAACATCGTCGTTATCATTATCATCATAGAAGTATTCTCGTTAGAGTAGTTATAGTACTTATCATTTAGTAAAGAAATCGGGATCAAAGGCCCCCTTTGGATTCAACCTCAAGTAAGTCAATCAGAACTATAGGAAACATCCGAGAGCAACGGGCCCACCTCGTCCCGAACGAGGTAGCGTATACGATTTGCATATGTTACATGTCATGGCGTTACTTGTGAGGGTTTTAGGGTAGTCGGGTCCCATCTATGCAAGTTCTAGGGGTTTAGGAGGTCTTTCCAACATTTCGCACACTTTATAGTTCAATTCTACTGAAGGAAAAAAGAGAAACTTTAGGTGCGGATTCCGGGGAATAGAGTTGTCCCCGAGGCTCGTACCCAACTTATTACGTCTAAGACATGCCATAGAAAGAAGGGTGAAGCCTTACATACCTCTTTCCGCTCCTTTTGCTATTCCGAATTCACGTTGCAAATCCGCCAAAATCTGCAATTTGGTCACATTTACCAAAACTTTTATTGGGGTACTTAGAATTGAAATCTTAAGGTAACACTTGGCTACCGAAATTTCGGCAGCATTTCCTCTGTAAATATACCATCCTCAACATTCAACTTAGTCAAATTTTAATCAATCACAATCCGGGAATTCAAACCCGGCCAAACTATCAACATAACTCAACAACCACACTAGCAATTTCCATATTCAACTCAAGGTACATTCCAACACTTCAAGTAGCATTCTACTTCCTTCAAGACTTTCCAATTCCAATAAAACATCAACAATCTTATAATATATATTCCAACAACATCATACCAATATCATTACATACCATCCACACAAGAACATTATTTTCAATTTACACAACTTCCAACTACTAACACTTCACCAAGCTTATCAAATCTTTATTTGTAATATAAAATCCACAACACAACAACTAAAATGCTAAATAAAACTTGCTCATTATTCCTTCACAATTCAACATATATGCACGGCCACACACACACCATGCACACACGGCTTCAAACATTATGCATGCACAACTACAACTTCTCCAAAATTCATTCAACTTCCATTATCACATAACATTCATTGCAACAACCAAGCACTAAATGAAATAATTACAACATGATTCCTACACATACATAGGCATAAATGCACGGCCAACAACACCCTCACACGGCTCAACACCAACATGTAAGGTTTCATGAATTTCATTCACTTTTGCATACTACAACATGCATAACATCCATAACATACAAAGAAAATGAATTCTCACCTTCTTCTTTGATCCTCCAACTTGTGAATTTGTGTTTTTCTTGTTCCAACAATAACTCCACTTTGTTAAGGACCATCTACTTGGTAGGAAATGATTTTTGAAGGAATTTTTGTAAATTTTCTTGTTGGTTTTTGCTCTTGGCCGAAATGGCCCTTAGGTTTTTCTCCTCTCTCTCTTGTTCTTGTTTTCTTGAGGTTTCTAGAGAATTATGGCCAAAAAGATGACTTAGTCATCTTTTTAACTTGGCAAATTAAATCCCCACATGGGCCTAGCCCATACCATGGCCGTTTGGGCCTCTTTTTTTTTTTTAAATTTCAAGCCCACTTGTATTTTGGGCTAGTTCTTGTAATTCATGAAAACAATTTTTTTCCAACTTCCAAATTTTCCCTTCGTCTTCTTCCATATTTTCACGAGTCATATTGCGAATTTCCCTTTATGCCCTTGACCTTCCTCATTATTTCCACTTTTAAATTTTTCACAAGCAACTCATATGTCAAACAAAATAAAATATGGCCTTGCTTGTTGTCTTCCCGCGATTGCCTTGAATTATCCGATTGCACAAAAATGCGGGATATAACATATTTGATATAAGTATTCTGACAAAAGTATGCTACGTGAGAAATCCGTTACGAACATTCTGATAATGCATCTGATCATTCCATTGAGTCTTGATTTATGTGCATTAGTTTCTCACTACTCTGCTCGTGCATATGCCACGACTTCCTTCGCCGAGTCCCGGGCCGGTTTATATCGTGCGCGCGGTTCCCGAGTGCCTCACTCGAGGGCCGAGCACCGTATATAAATTCCGAAGTTAGATGTGTTATGGAGTTAGATGTGTTCTGGTTCGCTGAACCACATATGATCTGCTATTATGATATGATATTATGATTTGTGTGTGTCGGAGATTTCGGAGCAATACTTCTAGAGTTAGATGTGTGTGTTGCCGAGGGCAGGGCGGCGCCACGTTTTCCCCGGGTCCTGC
Organism: Lycium barbarum; assembly: GCF_019175385.1. NCBI lineage: Eukaryota > Viridiplantae > Streptophyta > Magnoliopsida > Solanales > Solanaceae > Lycium > Lycium barbarum. The sequence continues at coordinate 35,320,406 of NC_083342.1, read as the reverse complement.
AAAGGACCGGATACCGTTCTTGGCATGCAGGGTCTATGGTTCCAGTAAGTTGTTTGGTTACTTTGCATCTCGTGCTTACTTTCTGTACCTGTGTTCTGTACTTTATTTCTATTTATGATTTTATTCACATGGTTATATGCTTTACATACTCAGTACATCTTCCGTACTGACCCCCTGTTCTTCGGGGGCTGCGTTACATGCCCGCAGGTACAGACGATCGTTTTGGTGATCCGCCAGCATAGGACATCTCTCCAGCAGTTGAAGTGCTCCTTTGTTCAGGAGCCATATTTTGGGTACATATTCTACCGTTGTGCATATGTATATTCGTTCAGGGGTACGGCGGGGCCCTGTCCCGTCATATGATTTTGTTATGTTTATTAGAGGCCTGTAGATATATTGTGGGTCATGGGTCATGTTTGTTTGGTTTGGTCTGAAATTTGTGCCTTAAGCGGCCCGGTTGCTATAGTGGCCTAAGTAGCCTATATGTTTGCATATGTTTGTACGTTCAGGCGATGTACATTCCGCCTGCCTACGGGTTTCGGTATGATGTGTTTGATATGTTTGATATACGTGGCCGCTTAAGACGACATTTTCCTCTGTATCTATATGAATTAACTTATGCTAAAATATGATTGTTTTGGGTATGTCGGTCCGGTAAGCGAGTGAGTATATGAGTGTCCAGTTAGGACACTAGTCATGGCCCACGGGGTTGGGTTGTGACAATAACTGAAATAGGGAGTACAAGAGACAAGTATAATGTCCAGAATACCAAAACACTTGCCCTTTTGAAACACAATTCATGCATGTCAATATCATATATCATACCCGACCCATTATGGGACTCGGTGAAGATGGTCGCCACATACCATCCCTGGCGCCATAACACAGCATAACACCATCATATATATATATACCGTACCCGGCCCTCTAGTGAGGGACTCGGTGAACAATGCAGTGAAATTGTGCACGAGAACGTATCCTGGCTCGGGACTCAGTGAAAGATATGTTAAGGCATGCACAAGCAGAGTAGTGAGCAACCATATGCAAATTAAATCATATTTGATACTCAATAGAATAATCAAAACGAACTATCATTTGAAAATCAAGACAATAGTCATATCAAGTACCTTTCGAATATCACTATGGATTATATCCAAAATAGAACTTCTGGAATCATATACACGTATCAAGACATAATGAAATAGCTTTTGGAAATCAAGAACGTTAGCCATCCTAGTGGCTCTAAGAATAGGAACTTCTTTGGAATCATATACACATCGTTTGTTCGTTTCATAATGATCATGCCAAAAATAAAGAAGGGTTAACTTTACATACTTGTTGAAGGTTAATCGTAATCACGTTCGCTTCGTCGCCCCTTTAGTCTATTTAATATGAAAGTACGCTATCGTTAGTAAACTATACTTTCTAGCTTATCAATCTGCAACTAATTACCTATAGGAACCATTCTTCAATTCATACTTTCTTGATTAGGATTTTTATTAGTTAAGAACTTAACGGAAATCGGACAGCATTTCCCCTATATATTCGCCTAACCCGAACTTCCAATTATCCTCCTGTTATCATAGAAATACCAACAATGACAGCAATTAGAATCCTTACAATTCAGCCCATAAACAACTCAACAACCTTTCTTAATCCCTTTCCAATCCAAATCATTAACATTTAAGATTATACACTAAACAAACCAACATACGTTTTGTATACGATAAGTTATACACTATTTTCTTCCAAATTTAGAATCCACATCAATGACAATACGACAACAACATACGAACATGAACCATACTTTTAATCCTCTCAACTCAACAATTCCATATAACAACCACAACGCCTAATATCAATGGATTCATGCAATTTCTTATTTCCAATTTCATCCAATACAATTTTAATCTTTCCATTACAACACCATTAATCCAATTATACCATAAAATGAGAAGAGCTTACCTTAATTTAATCGGAGCAAATTCTTCACTCGCTTGCACCAATAGCACTATTTCTTCTTCCTCAATTCAACACCTTATGTTGTTACCACCTCCTTGGACATGTAAAATACCTTGGAATTTAATAGGAAATATTTTTTTTACAAAGGGCTGCCATGGCCGAACTCCCTCTCTCTCTATAGCTTAGCTTTGTTTCTCTTTCTAAGTCAACTTTTGGTTGAAGAAGATGAATTGTAATGAATCAATTATTCATCAAAGTGTGGCCTTATATGCTGCCCCTAAGCCTTCCACGTGTCCATCATGAGGAGTCATCATTTTTTTTCATTTCTTTTTATTAATAAATCGGGTGGGGCCCACAAATTATAATTAACTTAATTAATTTTAATTAATCACTAATCCCTACTTAATAATATAATCATAATTAATTCGTCCCTAATCTCCAATAATATTTCTACACTAAATAAAATTTATAAGCAATTTGTGTACTAATTAAAATTGAAAATTAAATGTTCCTATATCAAGTCCGAAAATAATCCTGTCTTTAACTTAAGTCGATTAGCTTGCGAATAATTCGACATATAAAAATACGGGGTATAACAGGGCACCCGGTGCTAGCCCACCCGGGCACCCCTTAGCGTACCTTTACACTTACATCTAGGTGAGCCACATAAGAAAACATATATTTCTATTCATCCATCATGCTTGTCCCATTGGACAATGATACCTTTATATCATCATTGATGTCTATGCCCATAAAAAAGTACATGTGCCGACAAGGCTACAAAATGATATACAAAATATAGGCAGACAAGGCCAAACATATCTAACCATATACACATGTCTACGAGCCTCTAAGGAGAGTATAACATATCATATAGGCGGGACAGGACCCCGCTATGCCCATAATTATGTACAAAAAAGAATAAGTACCCAAAAGTTATAGCTCCGAATGAAGTGGAGCCCTGCTATGTAGTCTCTGAGAATGTAGCTATGGATCAAGTCTGTCTCCCCGTGCACCTGCGGGCATGACGCAGCGTCCACAAACAAAAGTACCTTAGTACGAAGAATGTACTGAGTATGTAAAGCATGATCAATATCAATATAGGAGCATAATAAGCAACATGAGAAGTAGCATAGGAGGGGAGATGGCAGTATCAACGTCATAAGCACTTACTTTCCTGTCATAGGGACTTTCCATTTCTAGCGCGTATTCGTGTACATACATCCATACCCGTATACGTACTCATATCCATATTCATTTACATTGCGTCCATAATTGTATTCACATACATAGTCTTATTCGTATTCATATCCGTATCATGTTCGTATTCATACTCATATCTATATCATATACATAACCATATCATATGCATTATCGTTATCACTATACATTATCATCATCGCTATTATCATCGTTATCATTATCGTTATCACTATCATCATTGTTAATTACTTCTATCCTTATAAGATTACTCGTCATATGAGGAACTTAGTACAATCGTAATACGTATCGAGGATCATGGGCTCAATGGCTCGAAAGATGGAATCATTTAAAGGATATCATAATCTTGTAGAAGGTTTAGATGATTGGCCAAAGAACAATGCCTTATGAAAGAAGGGTTAGCCTTACATACCTTTTCGTTCAACTCTTTACCACTTGCACGTTCTCCTCCGAAGCTCACGTTTCTACCTTCATTAAAGTCATACTATCATTAGAATCGATAGCTAGCATACCCGACTAAAACTAGAGAAAATCGGACATCATCTCCTTTATTTATACGACATTCCTCCATATCGTATATCAACTCCCAAACATCAATAATACATTCACAATATCATAACAATATTCCTTATCCATCCACATTATCCACATTTCTCAATTCACTTTCAACCACCCATATACATGGTCATAACACACGACTACGTTCATTCACATACATTGCCTATCCCATGTTCTCAACATCATTTGTAACCTATTTATATCACAACACATTAAGAATCATGACTCAATTCAAACTATTACTCAAAATGGCACTATTCCATATTCATGACCCATTTTTCTATACCCTTCTACAATCCAAGACCATAAATCTTACCTTAGATGTTTTAGGAACAAGCCTTGGTTGGGAATACTCCACTTGAGCAAATACCCTAGTTCATCTCCAATGAGATTTCTTGACTTGAATGATCTTTAATAGGTTTTCTTGCACTTGATTCACTTAGTTTATGTTGTTGATCACTAATAACCCTTGAATTCTTATGGAATAAATGTAGAGACAAGGGGTGTGATATGGAAATGAAATGAAATGAAATGAACTTGTATCCCTCATTTAATAAACAAAACCTGTCCCCGACCAGATATACGGACCAACATACGGTCCGAACATTTTATACGGGCCGTATGTTTGGCCGTATATTTGGTCCAGAGAAGTATGTCATTCTGGGCGGATTATACGGTCCCAACATATGGACCGTATAATTTATACGGCCAGTATGTTTGGCTGTATAATCCCAGTGATTCCGAAGCTTATTTTCGTCGACTCGTTGATCTCCAATCCTTATGGAACCTTCTTAACACTTCGATACCAATCTAAGGGATGTTATCACTCTTCTCCAAGACATCGTTAAATTCTCATTAACTCATTACTCTTAATTCCTTTCAGTTACCTATCGTATGCCTTGCCTTCTCTTGCCCAACTTTCTTCCCCTATCTCTAACATCTTTGAAATCTCATCTAGGGTCATCGAATGTCATTTCTTACTTATCGAAATACCGTATGCTCGTATGCTTCACTATTCTATCAACTTGTGCGTCAACGAAAAATTTTACGAGGTGTAACAGCATATCTACGACCCTCTACTAGATTACTAGACATATGGACGGGACAAGACCCCGTCATGCCCAAAATATACGTATGTACACAAAAGAATAATCATAAGCACCTCCGAAACAATGGAGTGCTCTCAAATCAGCTGACAGCTAGTACGAGTCTGGATCAAGCTCACCTCCCTGTCTACCTGTGGGCATGAACACAGCGTCCTGTACGAACATTGTACTGTGTATGAGAGACATAAACAATAATATTATGTCAATGAAATAAAGGAAGCATCAATAAGGAACATCTGTGGCTGACTGTCAAATATAAAGGAAATGATGCATACTGGCTTACTCAACATCATCATCATATCATATATGCATAACTGTATAAATTGCCCGTCCATATCGGATCGGTGTGATAATCATTAGCCTGCGTCCAGGCCTCCCGCGTCCGGGGTATCATCTCATGCCGCCCACTAGTGGTGTCTGCCCATGCCATCTGGCCATGGTGTATACGCTGCCCGCCTTAGCGGTGACTGCTCGGCCAAATAGGAGCGGTGTTATAGCATCATCATAATATGCTCATCATAGTACATGCATAAAGACCTCAAGACAACTATGCTTTATCGGGGTGACGTAAGGTCGTGATCCCCCGATTTCATTATGGAGCACTCATTAACATTCTGCCTCACCTTGAAGGGAAAAGTATATGAGGTGAGTGTAGGAAATAAATGACATCATTATTGGGCTCATAACATAACTCTTACCTTGTGTAGCTATTCAAGAACATAGACTCATAGTTTTCCGGAATTTAAGAGATTCATGAAGAGGGAGGAAAGTCATACTATAGGATTCATGCCATAGAAGGAAAGGACTAGCCTCACGTACCTTTGTCGTCTAACTACTTTATCGCTTGGTCGTTCTCCTTCGATGCTCGCATTTTTACCTTCAAGAAGATTCACATTAACTTTAGTTAGTCGGCTATAAAAGCATTTTACTATTTCTAGGGAAAATTGGGCAACATTTACCATGTTTATACAACTTTTCCCATATTCTATATCAACTCCCAAACAACCATAAAATCATTCATAATATCGTAACAACAATCATCAATCATCTACATTTATCACAATTCACCACTTCCCTTCAATTCTCCACAATTATAGTTATAGCTCATTATCGCGTTTTCTCATACACAATAGTTATTTCGCTGTCTAAGTGTCATTAATAACATATTCACAATCCCAATATACCAACATTCATTATTCATCCCAACTATTGTTCAACAATGACACTATTCACTTATTCATGACCCATTTTCTATGTCTTTCTAAAATCCAAGTGTTTCAACTTTCAACACCTTAAATAACACGTAAATACCATAAAACTCACCTTGGATGATGGATGAACAACCTTTGAGTGGAACTTCTCTTCTTGCACCAAATCCCTAACTTTCTTCTCTTGAGTTTTCTTAGCTTAAATGAACTTTTAATGGGTTTCATACACTTGATTTCATTGTTTTGGTGTAGTTGATCATGTATTTCCTTTGATTTCTTGTGGATGAATGATGGAGAAGGTTCTAGAGGTTTCTTGATGTGTGGAGGAGTGAGATGAAAACGAAATAGAATGAAGGAGGGGTCCTTATATCAATTCATGAATTCAGTCCTGATCGAGATATACGGTACGCTTGACGGAGCGTCGATCTGGTCGTCGAAGTCATTAAATTTCCAGTGAGCAATCTGTCATTTCTTTCCATCCGACGGTGAGAAGGACGGTCCATCGAACTGATCGACGAAGCGTCGATCTGCTCATCGAATGGTCTTCGGTCTAGCTCAATTCTACGGCACAATCGACGATGCGTCGACTCGTCTGACAGTACAAAGAACGGCCGTCGAACCCCCCTTTCGCAGAACTACGGTGGAGTTTTATTTGACGAACTTTTCTTTCTTGACTCTAACTTCTTTGGAATCTTAATTCGAATTATTAAGTATCCCTTCTTACTTGTAGGGACATTATGTACACCTTAACTTACGTTAATCCCCTCACCGCTTAGCAACCCAAAGTTCCAAGGTGTAACATTGTCACGACCCGGCTAGGGGGCAGCGACGAGCACCCGGTGCTAACCCACCCGAGCACCCCCTTATCGTACATTACATAACATCTAGGTGAACCATAAGTCAATTCATGCTTTTTTTTATTATCGTTAATCATATTGATCCCATTAGACGACCATCATCATTTAACATATCATAGGAATCTAGGCCACACCATAAGTACAAGGCCGACGTGGCTAACAAAAGATATACAAAACATGGGCCGGCATGGCCGAACATCTCTACCCACATACACATGACTACGAGCCTCTAAGAGTATGACATATCGTATGAGCGGGACAGGACCCCACTATGCCCATAATTATATACACAAAAGAATAAGTATCCAAAAGCTACGGCTCCGAATGAAATGGAGCTCTGCTATGCAATCTCTGAATAAGCAGCTATGGATCAAGTCTGTCTCCCTGTGCACCTGCGGGCATGACGCATCGTCCACAAACAAAAGGATGTCAGTACGAAGAATGTACTGAGTATGTAAAGCATGATCAACATCAATATAGAAGCATAATAGATATCATATGAAGATAGCATAGGAGGGGAGACAGTAATATCATCATCATCATCATGTCGCTTACTTGCATACATCGTCGTTCGTATCCCATAATAATACTCGTACCATACTTGTGCTCATATTCGTATACATGTCCTTATTTGTATTCTTATACATAGTCTTATCACATTCATATTCATATTATATACATAGCCATACACTTATATACATACATAGCGTACCCGACCATAAGGTTCGGTGTTTCATACGTACTAGGCCAACCAAGGCTCAATGTTATTTCTACCTGGCCCTACCAAGGCTTCAGGGTTATCCGTACCATCTGCAGACGTGCGCGCGCGTTTCGTAATCGTATACATACTTCATACATATTCATATACATATATTCTACCCGGCGTTATAAGCTCGGGGTTCATTATAGCCCTTCATAGGCACATATAAGTATAATAGCCCGTAGGCACCTTTTGCATCATTTTTGATATCATTATCATTACTACTCTCATCGTTATCGTTACATCTACATTATGGACTTACTCGTCATACGAGGAACGTAGTATAATCATAGTACATATCAAGGGTCGTGAGCTTATGAGCTCGGAATGTCAACCATGTGAAGACAACATACTCATATGGAGGAATTAGGAATTTGGCCAAGAACCATGCCTTATGAAAGAAAGGTTAGCTTTACATACCTTTCCGTCGAACTATTCTACACTTGCATGTTTCCTTCCAATGCTAGCGTCTATACCTTCATTAATATCATAACAATGGCCATTAGTCATTCACATTATCCACATTATCTAGATTCCTCAATTTGCCTCTAATTCACCCACATTCATGGTCATAACACTCGTCTTCGTCCATTCATCTAAAGTGTTTAGTTCATGATCTTAATACCATTTATAACACATTCATATCACAACACAACAACATTCATAACTCAATTCAAACTATTTCTCAAAATGTCACTATTCATCATTCATGACCTAGTTGACCACATTTTCTATAATCCATGTATTTTAATTCTCCAATACCTTAAACATCTTGTAAAAATCATGAATCTTACCTTAGAAGTTGTAGGAACAAGCTTTGGTTGATAATACTCTTCTTTGAGCATAACCCTAGTTTTTCTCCATTTGGATTTCTTGACTTGGATGATCCTTGATGATTCCCTTATCCTTGATTCACTGGTCTTAATGTTATTGATGGCTTATAATCCTTGAAAACTCATATAATAAATGTAGAGAGAAGTTTTAGAGAGAAGTGGTGTAATGTTGTAATGAAATAAAATAAGTCTTGATCCTCATATTTAATGAATTGAAAAATCTGTGCTGGGTGAACAGTGGTCGTCCATGGAGGATTACGGTCCGTATTTCAGTTTACGGACCGTCCCTTGTGGTCGTTTTTAAGCTTAAGCAGAACCAGAAACTTTGGCCTGCATGCATGGTGATTTACGACCATGGTTTACGGGCCGTAAATCACTTTACGGTCCGTCCACCAGGTCGTATTTAGTCATTTCCTCGGCTGGCAGAAAGTTGAAGTTGGACATGCCAGTTTACGACTTCAAGTTTACGGACCGCATTGCACTTTACGGTCCGTATTTTGCACTATACGACCACTGGGCAGTTTTGCCAACTTTCAATTTTTCTCATTTCTCGACTTTTCATTCTAATCATTCTCGTCCATTTACGCACATTGATCATGAAACTTTATACACTCACACTCCTCGGACACATCATTAGTTCGTTCACTTGCGTACTAACGGGAAATTTTCCGAGGTGTAACATTCTACCCCCCTTAGGAACATTCGTCCTCGAATGTTAAAGGCTTGGGGAATTCTATAAAACTTTCGCCAGAGTTTCCTTTATAAAGTGGCAATACCATATTGTCACAACATCCGACAATAGCAATGCCTCATAGGACAATAATACGACATCAATAGAAATTTGGCCACACACGACCTAAATGCATAAAAAGGAGTCATACATACCTTATGATTTTGACGTCTCATCTTGGACTTCTTCCAAGGGCTGAAATAAATGTGGGTATTTGGATCGTATATTCTCTTCTGCTTCCCATGTCATTTCCTCTCGATTGTTATTTCTCCACAGAACTTTAATTGAGGCCACTTCTTTGTTTCTAAGCCTCCGTACTTGCCAATCCAATATGGCAATGGGTATTTCATCATAAGTTAGCTTTTCTGTCACCTGAATATCATTTACTGGGACGATCCTCGTAGGATCTCCAACACACTTCCGAAGCATCGAGACATGAAATGCTGGATGTACTGACTCCAAATCTGGAGGTAGATCTAGCTCATAGGCCACTTTGCCTATTTTGCGAACAATTTCGTATGGCCCAATATACCGGGGACTGAGCTTCCCCTTTTTGCCAAATCTCATAACGCCTTTCATTGGCGACACTCTCAAGAATACCCAATCCTTAACTTGGAACTCTATGTCCCTTCGACGATTATCCGCATAGGACTTCTGACGACTTTGAGCCGCTAGCAACCGATCTTGTATGAGCTTGACTTTCTCTATTGCTTGCTGGACCAAGTCTGGCCCTATCAACTTAGATTCTCCGGTTTCAAACCACCCAATTGGGGATCTACACTTTCGCCCATATAGAGCTCCATACGGTGCCATTTGAATGCTGGAATGGTAACTATTATTGTAAGCAAATTCAATGAGTGGCAAATGATCACCCCAATTTCCCCCAAAATCTAACATACATGCTCGTAACATATCCTCGAGAGTCTGAATAGTGCGTTCAGCTCGCCCATCGGTCTGTGGGTGAAATGCCGTGCTTAAGCGTACTTGGGTCCCTAGACCCTCTTGGAACGATCTTCAAAACTTAGCTGTAAACTGAGTCCCTCTGTCGGAGATAATAGATACCGGGACGCCATGGAGTTTTACTATCTCTTTAAGGTAAAGCCTTGCATAATCTTCTGCCACATATGTCGTTCTGACCAGTAAGAAATGAGCTGACTTTGTGAGTCTATCCATAATCACCCATATATATAATCATACTTACGTCGAGAACGAGGTAAACCTGATATGAAGTCTATGTTAATCACTTCCCACTTCCAAGTTGGGATTTCCATATCTTGCAACAATCCACCTGGCTTGTGGTGCTTGATTTTCACTTGTTGAAAATTAGGACATTGAGCAACAAATTCCGCCATATCTCTCTTCATCCCATTCCACCAATATATAGACTTAATGTCGTGATACATCTTCGTCGCTCCGGGGTGGAAGGAGTGACGGGAACAATGAGCTTCCCTCAATATTTGGTGACGTAGACCTACCACATCGGGAACACATAACCTGCCTCGACATCGGAGAACTCCGTCTTCTGAAATATCAAATGATGATGACTCCTTCTGAGGGAGTGTATCTCTGTACTAAATTAGCATGGGATCCTCATATTGTCGCTCTTTTACTTCCACTACTAGCGATGAAACTGCTGAATTCTGAGTAGTAGCTCCGCTGCTACCTGAGTTCACTACTCGGACTCCTAGGCTCGCTAACTGTTGAAGCTCACGGGCCATCTCCTTCCTTTCTGATCGTACATCACTTAGACTTCCCATGGATCTGCGGCTAAGAGCGTCAGCCACAACGTTAGCCTTTTCGGGGTGATACAAGATATCAATATCGTAATCCTTTAGCAACTCCAACCATCGTCGTCGTCGCAAATTCAACTCTTTCTACTTGAACATATACTGAAGGCTCTTATGATCTGCATAAACATACTGTTATAGCCCGCATTTCGAACGTTCTGAAAATTCGAGGTAATCGTGGGAAGTTAAGAAGGTGACTAGCTTTCAAGGTTATTTTAAATGCAAGTTGGTGGTGAATACTATTCATGAATATTATTAGTGTGGGAATATTGAGAAAAGACTAAGGGCAAAAAGGGAAATTTGCAAAAGGGCGTCATGGTAATTTTGTGGAAAGGCTAAGGGTAAAACGGGAATTCTACACAAAGTCTTGAGAATTCCATGGAATGGCCATGTGGCCGAATTTAAAAAAAAAACAAAGGGAAAAAGAAGATGACAAAATAAGTCATCTTTTGCTTAGAAAAAGAATTCAAGAAAAAGGGAGAAAAATCAAGAAAAATCTAGAGAGGGGCATATGCCCTTCACATGCCACTAATTATATATATATATATATATATATATATATATATATATATATATATATATATATATATATATATATATATATATATATATATATGTATAAGTCTTGAAAGAAAAACAAGACAATTTACCATTTAGTTCTAGGAAATTTAAGAGAAAGGGAGAGGAAAGAAAAAAAAAAAGGGGCGGCAATAGGGGCTGGTCGAGCCAGCCCCATAAGTTGATCACGGAAAATTCTTTCTTCATGTTTCTCCCACTAGTTGGAAGGCCCTCGTCGACGTGGAGTAGTCGTTGGAACAAGGGAATTATTCGTTTCGCAAGAATAAAGTTCTAGCCGAGAAAGGGGACTAGTATTAAGGTAAGTTTACTCCTTATTTTTATATGTTAAAGATGATTGTGTATGTTGTGGAGTATGTGGAAATGAATGAAAGTTATGAAATATATGTGTGTGCTGAAGTGTGGCCGTGTGTATAGGTTGTGTTGTGTGTAAGTGATGAATTAAGTGTATGCAACATGATTATGTAGTGTTGTAATGTATGGAAAATGAATAAAAATCATGGAATGGGTGTATTGTGATGTTGGCCGTATGGTTCCCCTTTTTCGTAGTTGGGAAATGAAGTTTTAATAATCCAAGTTGAGATTATAATCGTATGGGCCGAATTGGAAGGAAACGTAGTCATGATATGGTTTCTTGAATTTATGAAATGAAGTTTTAAATGTATGTATTGTGACATAATGTGTGAACTTGGAAGGAAAGAATGTGTGGTGTTGTTCTCGGGTTTGGAGAAGAATTCGGGTATATTGGAGTGTTGGTTGGGTTGCTTGAAATATTGTGTGAATGGTTTAAAGGGTTTTGAATATTGTTTTGAATGGTTTCGGATTGGTAATTGAATGTATGAATGTTGATGTTGGTTTGAATGTAAGTAGTGGAATTGAATATGAGTTATGTTGTTGAATTGTGTAGGAGCGCTTAATGTTAGAATGTTTGTTGTCGTTGCTATTGATATTGTGGCCGGGTCAAATTCCCGGATTGTTGTTGTTGATTTGGAGCCGAGCTGTATTCTCGGGGTTGGTACATTTACAGGGGAGGTGCTGCCGAAATTCCGGCAGGATATAAGGGGATGTGCTTGAAGGGTTAAAGCGAGTATTTGATAATGAAACTAATGAATGGATGAACTCTCTTGCATGTAGACAAACGAGTTGGAGGCACAAGCGTAACTAGTTGGTCGCGGCGCAGGTATGTAAGGCTTACCCTTTTCTTTCTTTTGGCATGTCTTAGAGCCAAGTAAGGTGTGATATTGATATATTGGGGCTATTCCATTCTGTGATTCCGAGTCTGTTTATGATTTGTATGTCCTCCCTAGTTTAATTATCTAATAATCCTGATAGACGGATTCTGACTTAAGTATGCTGACATCCGTATTTTGACATAAGTATTCTGGTCTGAGAATTCTGACATAAATATTCTGATGTAAGTATATGGCATAAGCGTTCTGATATGAAAAGTTCTGATACAAATAAGTATTCTGATGTAAGTATTCTGACATAAATACGCTGAGATAAGTATTCTGACATAATCCTTCTTATATAAGTAATCTGTTACGGATATTCGGATAGTACGTTAGATTAATTCATTGAGTCTTGGTTATGTGCATTTAGTTTCTCATTTTCTGCTCGTGCATAGAGTCTACTTTCTTCACCGAGTCCCGGGCCGGTTTATATCGTGCGCACGGTTCCCGAGTTCCTCGCCTGAGGGCCGGGCGCCGTATATGAATTCCGAAGTATGACGTGTTACGAAGTATGATGTGTTTGGTTCGCTGAACCGCCTATATGTATTTGTACATCCGGATATTATGATATGTGTCGGAGACAGGAGCAACTCTTCTGAAGTATGATGTGGTTGGCGCCGAGGGCAGGGCGGCGCCACACTTTCCCCGGGTCCTGCAAAGGACTGGATACCGTTCTTGGCATGCATGGTCTGTGTTCAGTAAGTTGGTTATGCTACTTTGTATATTGTACATACGATCTGTGTATCTGAGTCTGATTATGATCCCGTCTGTTATACTCCTGTACTTTTGGGTCTGATTCTGATTCTGTCTGTTATATCTCCGTATTTTTTATTCTGATTGTGATTCTATTTATTGTATTTCTTGCCTTACATACTCAGTACATATTCCGTACTGACCCCTCTTCTTCGAGGGCTGCGTTTCATGCCACGCAGGTACACTCAGTTGATCTGGAGAATTGGCTAGGAGATTCCGGCGGGATTGGCGAGCTCCACTTCCCATCGGAGTGTCGCCGAGTCAGAGTATACATATGTTGTGTTTTCTGAGTTGTATTAGAGACTTTGCAGACAGAGTTGTGGGTTTAGAGAGTCAGTCCGTAAGCAGCTGCATATGTCTACAGATTCTGTTTGGTCTGGTCTGAAATCTGTGTTCTAAGCGGCCCTATTTGCTATGATGGCCTAAACGGCCTATATGTTCGTATATGTGTATATGTTCAGGCGATGTACATTCCGCCTGCCTTCTGGATCTGATACGATATGTCTGATATGTTTGATACACGTGGCCGCTTAAGACACTGTCTGTTTACAATTTCTGTTATATGGTCTACTGTACGTTTCGTGTGATCAGATTCTGGAAATTTGGAAAGAGTATGTATGAAATCAGAGTCTGAGGGTTCGCTCGGCTCCGTATGTGGGGTCGGGTGCCCATCACACCCTAATAAGGTTAGAGTGTGACACATACACATGGACACCTTGAACCTCTCCTGGTGGTTGGAATAAATATGGATACTTGCATTTCATTTTCTCTTCCGCTTCCCAAGTCATCTCTTCTCGATTGTTATTCCACCATAAGACCTTAACTGAAGCCACTTCCTTGTTTCGAAGTCTTCGTAGTTGCCAGTCTAAGATGGCAATGGGTACTTCTTCATATGCTAACTTTCTGTCACTTGCACATCATCTATTGGAACAATTCTCTTGGGACGTCCAACACACTTGCGCAGCATTGAGACATGAAAAACTGGGTGAACTGATTCAAGCTCCAAAGGCAAGTCTAATGCATAGGCTACTTGGCCCACCTTACGGATAATTTTATAGGGTCCAATGTAGCGGGGACTCAATTTCCCTTTCTTGCCAAATCTCATCACTCCTTTCATTGGCGATACCTTCAAAAATACCTAATCATCAACCTGAAATTCCAAGTCTTGCCGGCGGTTGTCCGCGTAACACTTTTGGCGACTTTGGGTTGTCAGCAATCGATCTCGGATCACTTTAACTTTTTATACCGCTTGCTGAACCAATTCAGGGCCTATTAACTGTACTTCCCCTATTTCGAACCATCAAATTGGGGACCTACACTTTCTTCCATATAAAGCCTCATATGGGGCCATTTGAATACTAGTGTCACGACCCGACTAGGGGCCGTGACGAGTACCCGATACTTGTACCGAGCACCCCTTATCTATCATATTACCTTTACTTCATGGCAAGCAGTGTAAACAGAGCCATATTTTATTTTTCCTTTCTGAACATTAACATTAGCAGCGTCACCATAAACATAAGTAGTAAGCTTTCCGCTATCGCGTTATACCGGGACGCGAACAATTCAAAATACAACACATCTAACTGTACATAGCTGACTGTGTATATCTGTCTACGAGCCTCTAGACATAGTACACTTATACATAGAAAGGACCGAGTACTGTCGTGCCCGAATGTACATACACAAAATAGTACCGCTGGAGTGAGGCTCCGAAACAACTGGAGCGCTGTCAAGTGTGGCTGGTAGAGCTTCTAAGGATCACGTCCACCTGTCTGCTGACCTGCGCGGCATGAAACGCAGCGTCTACAAGAAGGGACGTCAGTACGAATAGTGTACCGAGTATGTAAGGCATAAAAGATAATATAAACAGTAACATAGAGTACGATTAACAATATCATGGAGTCATGAGACATATAACGGGGCAGGAAAGTAACCTGTACATGGGAAGGCCTCTGTTTCAGGCCGCCTATCATGTAGGCTTGTCCTTTTCTCTTTGGGACATTT
Organism: Lycium barbarum; assembly: GCF_019175385.1. NCBI lineage: Eukaryota > Viridiplantae > Streptophyta > Magnoliopsida > Solanales > Solanaceae > Lycium > Lycium barbarum. The sequence goes on along the minus strand of NC_083342.1, from coordinate 35,304,816 downwards.
CTTTCTCGTAGACACAGAAAATAGGATTTATATCGTGTTATATTTTATCATATTATGTGCTGCTCTATCATAGTGTGTCGTATCACGTCATGTCGTAGCATCTCATATCATAGTATACCTTGGCATAGCGTATCATGTCATAGCATTGCCCCTTTTTCAGAACACGGTGTCCCTTATTCTCGTATACAGAAAACAGTACAATTCAGTAAACGGTATCTTTTACTCACATTTACAGACGCCGAATACATCGGCTCTCCCAATCCCCCTCCCCAACGGTGTCCCAACACATCATATCATATATATCATACATCATATATATACAGACGCCGCGTACGGCTCTCCCATATCCCGCGTCCGGGCATCCCGCGTCCAGGATGAAATCCAGCTGAATCAGGTGGTGATATAACAGTGGCCCTTCCCCTTTGCCCATATACATATACGTGTACATTTACTTCTCTATTATACATATACATGTCTTATATACAAATACTTGTCCTATAAACATATACATGTCCATACACATATCCCTGTATCATATAACCAGCATGCACGGGAGTCCAAAGAAGTTACGTCTATCGGAGTGACATAAAGTCGGTAACCTCCGATTACATTATAGAATACTCGTGATCGTTTTGTCTCACCTTAAAGGAATGAGTATTTTAAGGTGAGACTATCAACGGAGAATAATATTAAAGTAAACGTAGAATGAAATCGTGGGCATCATAGATGACAGTTCATAGACTTTGAAATCTTTAGAAAATAAAGTCATAGCTAGGAAATATAAATAGGATTCAAAAATTAGTTTATCATTTTCATGTTTACATAAGATACTTAGCTTAGTCATCTTAGTCATAGAGTCGTTCCGGTAGTACGTATCATAGGCATATCCTCTTATCTAAGATCATTGGTATCATTATCGTCATGGAAGTGCCCTCGTTAGAGGAGTCATAGTACTTATCATTTGGTAACGAAATCGGGATCAAAGGTTCCCTTTGGATTCACTTCAAGTAAGTCAAGCAAGACTGTAAGGAAAATCTGAGAGTAACGGGCCCACCTCGGGCCGGATGGGGTGGCGTATACGATTTACATATGTTACGTGTCATGTCATTACTTGTGAGGGTTCTAGGGTAATCGGGTCCCACTTATGCAAGTTCTAAGGGTTTAAGAGGTCTTTCCATCATTTGCACACTTTCTAGTTCAATTCTATTGAACAAAAAGTGGAAAACTTTAGGTGCGGATTCCGGGGACTAGGGTTGTCCCCGAGGCTCGTACCCGACTTATTACATCTAAGACATGCCATAGAAAGAAGGGTGAAGCCTTACATACCTCTTTCCGCTCCTTTTGCTATTCCAAATTCACGTCACAATTTCGTCAAAATCTGCAAATTGGTCATTTTTACCAAAACTCTCATTAGTATACTTAGAGTTAGAATCTTAAGGAAACACTTGGCTACCGAAATTTCGGCAGCACTTCCTCTGTAAATATACCATCCTCAACATTCAACATAGCTAATTTCTCATCAATCACAATCCGGGAATTCAAACCCGGCCAAACTATTAACATAATTCAACAATCACACTAGCAATTCACATATTCCATTCAAGATGCATGATCTCAATTTACCACTTTCTTCAAAGCCTTCCAACTTCAATGAACACAATAGCAAACTTGCAATATATATTCCATCAACATCATACTAATATCATTACATGCTATCCATGCAAGAACATTATTTTTCAACATACACAATCTTCCAATTGCCAATACTTCACCAAACTTATCAAGTCTTTATTTGCGATATAACATCTACAACACAACGACTAAGATATTAATTACAACTCGCTCATTATTCTTTCACAACTCACCAATATACACGACTATACATCAAGTATACACGGCCACATACACACCACACACTACACGAACACATACACACCACACACTACACGACCATATCATGCACACACAACTACATTCTATCCAAATTCATTCCACTTCCATTTTCCACATATCATTTACAACCATAACAACCAAACACTAGACAACATAATTGAATCATGACTCCTACACATATATATATATGCGCGGCCATATTCTATATTTCTCTCCTTCATGAATTTCATCCATTTTAGCATACTACAACACATATAAACCATATATAACACATAAAACAAGATTAAAACTCACCTTTCTTCTTCAACTTCTCACTTGGCTACAACTTGGCAACTTGTATGATTGTGAGTTTTTCTTGCTCCAACAACAACTCCACTTTGTTAAGCACCCTTTAATTGGTAGAAAATGATTTTTAAAGGAATTTTTGCAAATTTTTCTTGTGGGGTTTCACTATGGCCGAATGGCCTTGAAGCTTTTCTCCTTCTTTCTCTTGTTGTTATCTTCTTGAAAACTCTAGAGATTTTTTATGATAAAGATGACTTAGTCATCTTTTTATTGACTAATTTTTTATTCAATATGGGCTTGGGCCATAACCATGGCTGGTTGGGCCTCTAATTGTTCTAACAAAAAATATTTCAAGCCCACTTATATTTTGGGCTAGGTCTTGTAATTCTTGAAAACAATTTTTCCGAATTCCAAATTTGCCCTTCGTCTTTCTTCCATATTCCCACGAGTCATATTGCGAATTTCCCTTTATGCCCTTGACCTTCCTCATTAATTCCACTTCTAAATTTTTCATAAGCAACTCATATGTCAAACAAAATAAAATTATGGCCTTGCTTGTTGTCTTCCCGCGATTGTCTTGAATTATACGATTATTCGAAATGCGGGATATAACAACTAGAATGGTAGCTATTGTTATATACAAACTCAATAAGGGGTAGGTGATCATCCCAACTACCACCAAAATCCATCACACATGCTCGGAGCATATCTTCCAAAGTCTGAATAGTACGTTCGGCTTGTCCATCGGTTTGTGGATGAAATACCGTGCTAAGCCTTACCTGAGTACCCAAACCTTCCTGGAAAGATTTCCAGAACTTGGCTGTAAATTGTGCTCCTCTATCTGTAATAATGGATAGTGGAATACCATGAAGTAGCACAATTTCCTTGATATACAACCTTGCATAATCTTCTGCGGAGTATGTGGTTCTAACTGGAAGAAAATGGGCTGCTTTCGTGAGTCTGTCGACGATCACCCATATAGAATCATGCTTGCCTCGGGAATGAGGTAAGCCAAAAATAAAGTCCATATTGATCACTTCCCACTTCCAAGTAGGGATTTCCATTGCTTGCAATAATCCTTCTGGCTTCTGATGTTCGATCTTTACTTGTTGGAAATTTGAACATTGGGCTACAAATTCTGCTATGTCTCTCTTCATGCCATCCCACCAATATATCAATTTAAGGTCATGATACATCTTTGTTACACCTGGGTGGATAGAATACCGAGAATAATGGGCTTCTTCCAGAATTCGTCGGCGCAATTCTGCAACATTCGGAACACATAGCCTGCCTTGGTATCTAAGGATCTCATCCATCGAAGTTTTAAATGGATATCTCTCTTTTTCATGAAGTGCGTCTCTATACTGGCTCAATTGAGCATCTTCATACTGACTCTCTTTCACTTCCACATTCAGGGTCGAAACCACGGGATCATTAATACCAATCTCTGCACTACCTGAATCAATCACACGTACTCCAAGTTTAGCTAATTGATGGAGCTCGTGAACCATCTCTTTCTTTTCCGGAGGAACTTCATATAAACTGCCCATTGATCGGCGGCTAAGCGCATCGGCCACTACATTTGCTTTTCCGGGATGGTACAAAATATTCACATCATAATCTTTAAACAATTCTAACCACCACCTCTGCCGCAGGTTTAACTCCTTCTGCTTGAAAATGTATTGGAGGCTCTTGTGGTCTGTATAGATATCAGCATGTACGCCATACAAGTAATGTCTCCATATCTTTAATGCATGAATAAGTGTAGCTAATTCGAGGTCATGAGTTGGATAGTTCTTTTCATGCTTCCGCAGCTGTCTTGAAGCATAAGCAATAACTCTACCGTGCTGCATTAACGCACATCCTAACCCAACACCGGAAGCATCACAGTATACCACATACCCATCTAACCCTTCTGGAAGTGTTAAGACTGGAGCTGAGGTTAATCTATCCTTCAACTTTTGGAAGCTGCGTTCACAAGCATCATTCCATTGAAATTTTAGCTGTCTTCTGGTTTAGCTTTGTCAATGGAGCTGAAATAGATGAGAAGCCCTATACGAAGCTTCTGTAATAACCTGCCAATCCCAGAAAAGTACGAACTTCTGTAGGCGTCGTAGGCCTCAGCCAATTCTTCATAGCATTAATTTTCTGAGTATCAACTCGAATACCATCATCTGAAACAACATGGCCCAGAAATGTTACGGAATTCAGTCAAAACTCGCACTTTGAAAATTTTGCATATAATTCTCGAGCTCGAAGAATTCCAAGTACGATACGCAAGTGATCTGCATGTTCTGATTCTGTGCGAGAATACACCAGAATATCATCAATGAATACTATCACGAATAAATCTAAGAGTGGCCTGAATACATTATTCATCAGATTCATGAACACTGCCGGGGCATTAGTCAGCCCAAACGACATCAACCGGAATTCATAGTGGCCATATCTTGTTCTGAAAGCTATTTTAGGAATATCTTCTTCTTTAACCCTCACTTGATGATAGCCCGACCTCAGGTCTACTTTAGAAAACCACTTGGTACCCTGCAGATGATCGAATAAATCGTCAATCTTTGGGAGAGGATATTTGTTCTTTATCGTCACCTTGTTTAACTGCCTATAATCGATGCACATTTGTAGGGAACCATCTTTATTTCTCACGAACAAGACTGGTGCTCCCCACGGCAATGAACTGGGTCTAATAAACCCCTTCTCAAGCAAATCTTTCAACTGCGCCTTTAGCTATTTCAATTCTGCCGGAGCCATTCGATAAGGAGGAATAGAAATAGGCTTGGTATCTGGCAGCACATCAATGGCGAAGTCAATCTCTCTTTCTGGAGGAAGACCTGGAAGTTCATCTGGAAATACATCCGAAAATTCATTCACTACCGGAACGGATTGGAAAGTTGGCGACTTTGCTCGGTGTCATGAACTCGGACTAGATGATAAATATAGCCTTTAGCTATCATCTTTCTTGCCTTAAGGTAGGAAATAAACCTACCTTTTGGAGAGGCTGTATTACCCTTCCATTCAAGCACGGGCTCTCCCGGAAATTGGAATCGGACTATCTTCATTCGGCAATCCACATTAGCAAAACATGAGGCCAACCAATCCATACCCATAATCACATCGAAATCTAGCATTTCCAGCTCAATCAAATCAGCTTTGGTCTGGCGATTACATATCACAAGTACACAATTTAATACACTTGTCTAGCTATCATGGGATCACCAACAGGAGTAGTTACCTCAAAAGGTTTGATTGGCTCAGGTTTCACCCCAATACGACCAACAACATATGGAGTAATATAGGAGAAAGTAGAACCCGGATTTATCAAGGCATATACATCACGGGAAAATATAGATAATGCACCTGTAACCATATCTGGGGAGGACTCGAGTTCCTGTCGTCCGGCTAAAGCATACACACGGGGCTGAGTGGCACCTGAAGTAGACGCTCCCCCTCTGCCGATACCTCAACCTACTGGGATCTGGGGAGTCTGCCCTGCTGGGCGCACTAAAGATGAACCCGCTGCAGATCCTGTGGGCTGAATCCCCACTCTACCGCTCGTCGACAGGCTATCTCGCATCATATGCCCATCCAGGCCACAGGCATAGCAAGCATCCGAACCTTGGCGACATTGTCCGGAATGTAGTCTACCGCACTGACTGCATCGCGGTACTGAGGGTCTCCTCTGACTATAATATTCTCTGAACTGAGAATCTGAGGCCCTCGAACTCTGACCCGATCCTGAACGAAAGGAGCGATCAATCTCCTACCCGTAAATCGAGAAGGTGCACTAGTCACCGACTAGCTTGAATATTAGGAATAAGTCTGCCTCGATCCCCCTTTATAATCACTGCTTGCCCCCATAGATCTGGCCCTCTTGCTTTGCCTTCTATCAATATCACGATCACCTCTTGGTGGTGGCTGTCGTCCCTTTAAGTTCTGGGCATGGGCTTGTATTCGGGAAATATCCATCCCTTCTTGTAGCGAAGCCGTCACACAGTCCTTGAACAAATGTGGCCCCAAGCCACTCACAAACCTGTGCACCCTATATCCTATATCGGCTACCATAGTCGGGGCATATCTAGCCAAGGAATTAAATTGCAAGCTATACTCCCGGGCATTCATATTTCCTTGCTTTAAATTTAGAAATCTATCCGCTCTAGCTCGGCGGACCTTGGGTGGCAAGTAATGGCGAGTGAAAGCATCTACGAATTCTTGCCACACGGGAGGAGGCGCATTTTCTCTCGTTGAAGCTATCCAATTATTATACCATAATACCGCCACATCTCGGAGTCTATACGATGCCAACTCCATGGATTCAATCTCAGAGCATGAATAATTCTCAATGTTCTCAACATCTCATCGATGAAACCTTGCGGGTCTTCATCCGGCTTCGACCCGAAAAACTCCGGAGGACTCAAACTCATAAAATCACGGGCTTGGGTGCTAGCTAACCGATCACTTGGGCCCATATTCTACCGCTGTTCCTAGGCGGCAACCAACTGTGTCAATAGATGAATGGCCTCGGTCACTTGTTGACCCGGAGCGACCGGTGGAGGAACGGGAGCTGAAGCTCCTCCTTGTTCTTCTACATTGGGCGGGGTAGAGGAAGTGTTAGATAGGGCCTCATTATGTGACTCACCCTCTTCTTCATTCATTGGCGGCTCTCTTTCTACCCGCCTTTTGTCGTAGTCTTGCCCTTCTGGGCGGCTGTAGCTCTTCCCTTTGGCGGCATTTCTGTAATCACAACACACTATTAGGGAGGATAAAATCTTATACACGGCTCTATCGCACGATCTCATAAGAAGAAATATGGTCATTTTTCCTACATGCACTGTAGCCTCCTGTTTATTGATGTGGCACGCAACACACCATAAACAAGACTCTACTAGACACGGCTCGTAGACAGTTCCTTGGACTGAACTGCTCTGATACCACTTTTGTCACGACCCAACTAGGGGCCGTAACGGGTACCCGTGGCTAAGCACCGAGCACCCCTCGTTCTACTACTTATCATGCTCATTAAACGTTGTTTTATCAAAATCGTACTCAAATTATAAGAAAATCATCCTTCATTCGGAAACATAAATAGTTTTATATGCACAAGCCTTTTGGTCATTAAAATAACATATACATATGTATGGAATTCTCGTGAGACCATATAACCCACACTGTGTATCTACGAGCCTCTACTAGAGTACTAGACATAAGGACGGGACAAGACCCCGTCATGCCCAAAATATACGTATGTACACAAAAGAATAATCATAAGCACCTCCGAAACAAAGGAGTGCTCTCAAATCAGCGGACAGCTACTAGGAGTCTGGATCAAGCTCACCTCCCTGCCTACCTGTGGGCATGAACACAGCGTCCAAAGAAAATGGACGTCAGTATGAACATTGTACTGAGTATGAGAGGCATAAACAATAATATTACGTCAATAAAATAAAGGAAGCATCAATAAGGAACATTTGTATCTGACTGTCAAATATAAAGGAAATGATGCATGCTGGCTTGCTCAAAATCATCATCATATCACATATGCATAACTATATAAACTGCCCGTCCATATCGGATCGGTGTGATAATCATTAGCCTGCGTCCAGGCCTCCCGCATCTGGGGTATCATCTCATGCCACCCACTAGTGGTGTCTGCCCATGCCATCTGGCCATGGTGTATACGCTGCCCGCCTTAGCGGTGACTGCCCGGCCAAATAGGCGCGGTGTTATGTCATCATCATAATATGCTCATCATAGTATATGCATAAAGACATCAAGACAACTATGCTTTATCGGGGTGACGTAAGGTCGTGAACCCCCGATTTCATTATGGAGCACTCATTAACATTCTGCCTCACCTTGAAGGGAAAAGTATATGAGGTGAGTGTAGGCAATAAATGACATCATTATTGGGCTCATAACATAACTCTTACCTTGTGTAGCTATTCAAGAACATAAACTCATAGTTTTCCGGAATTTAAGAGATTCATGAAAAGGGAGGAAAGTCATACTATAGGATTCAGGCCATAGAAGGAAAGGACTAGCCTCACATACCTTTGTCGTTTAACTACGCTGTCGCTTGGTCGTTCTCCTTCGATGCTCGCGTTTTTACCTTCAAGAAGATTCACATTAACATTTGTTAGTCGGCTATAAGAGCATTTTATTAACATTGGGCAGCATTTCCCTTGTTTATACAACTTTTCCCATATTCTATATCAACTCCCAAACAACCATAACAACATTCATAATATCGCAACAACAATCATCAATCATCTATATTTATCACAGTTCACCACTTCCCTTCAATTCTCCACAATTATAGTTATAGCTCATTATCGCGTTTTCTTATATACAATACTTATTCCGTGGTCTAAGTGTCATTAATAACATATTCACAATCCCAATATACCAACATTCATAATTCATCCAAACTATTGTTCAACATACTCATTCATGACCCATTTTCTATGTCTTTCTACAATCCAAGTGTTTCAACTTTCAACACCTTAAATAACACGTAAATACCATAAACTCACCTTGGATTATGGATGAGCAACCTTTGAGTGGAACTTCTCTTCTTGCACCAAAACCCAAACTTTCTTCTCGTGAGTTTTCTTGGCTTATACGAACTTTTAATGGGTTTCATACACTTGATTTCATGGTTTTGGTGTAGTTGATCATGGATTTCCTTTGATTTCTTGTGGATGAATGATGGAGAAGGTTCTAGAGGTTTCTTGATGTGCGGAGGAGTGAGATGAAAAAGAAATAAAATGAAGGAGGGGTCCTTATATCAATTCATGAATTCAGTCGCGACCGAGATATACGGTACACTCGACAGAGTGTCGATCAAATCGACGAAGCATCGATCTGGTCATCGAAGTCATTAAATTTCCAGTGAGCAATCTGTCATTTCTTTCCATTCGACGGTGAGAAGGAAAGTCCGTCGAACTGATCGATGGAGCGTCGATCTGTTCGTCGAATGGTCTTCGCTCTAGCTTAATTCTACGGCACAATCGACGATGCGTCGACTTGTCCGATGGTACAAAGAACGGCCGTCGAACCCCCCTTTCGCAGAACTGCGGTGGAGTTTCATTTGACGAACTTTTCTCTCTTGACTCTAACTTCTTTGGAATCTTAATTAGAATTATTAAGTATCCCTTCTTACTTGTAGGGACATCATGTACACCTTAACTTACGTTAATCCCCTCATCGCTCGGCAACCCAAAGTTTCGAGGTGTACCAAAAAAGGTATGAATCTTTCTCTTTTGATATTATTTAAGGCTTATTTACGGAGATAAAGTCGTTAAATAATTGTGTAGTAAGTTGGTTAGTTATGGAATTTGGAAAAATAGCGTGTGGGCTATTTTATGGTACATATTGGTGTTGGAAATGATGTTATTGATATTGTTGTTGTTGTTGTTGGTTGCTGAATTAAGATTCCGAGCTAAGCATATAAACAGGGGAAATGCTGTCCGATTTTCAGCAGGATATAAAATAGTTTGACTTGAGAGCTTAGCACAAATATACTACGATTAGTCTAACGATTGTGTGAATCCTCTTAAATGTAGACTTGCGAGCTCGGACGAATAAGTGTAGATAATTGGAGGCTTAACATGTATGTTAAGGCTCGTCCCTTTTCTTTCAAAAGCATGATCCCTATGGTATGACTTCATAAATGCTTCCGTAACCTTTTTGTTTTCAAAAACTAAAAGTCCATGGTTCTTAAAGCTTCTCATGATGTGGAGGATAAGAATTATTTTATGATGGTGACAACGATAATGATGATTTCGTGTTTTAAGAACTCAAGTTTATGATTTCAAAGCGAGTATGACAATGTGGAGTTACTTCTAGATTTTCTCAATTTTACTCATTGATATTGACTCTACTTCTAAAGGCTCCAAAGTGTGTGTGAAGCTATCCCTTCTTTCTTTATGGCATGAACTACATAAAGTGAGAGAACGACGAACATACATGACTACAATTAACTCTAATTCTCAGTGGTACCTGACATGATAGTTGTCTTTGATTCGCAAGTGTTGGTTTATTCTAATTATTCTATCGAGTCTCAGATGATGATTTAGTTTGTATATGGTTGCTCATGATATTCTACTCGTGCATACCGTTAATATATCATTCACCGAGTCCTGGGCCGGGTACGTAATCGTGCACAGTTTCATTGCATTGTTCACCGAGTCCCTCACTAGAGGGCCGGGTACGTATTATATTTCACTGAGTCCCTCACTAGAAGGCCGAGTATGTATTATATTTCACCGAGTCCCTCACTAGAGGGTCGGGTACGTATTATATTTCACTGAGTCCCTCACTAGAGGGCCAGGTACGTATTATATTTCACCGAGTCCCTCACTAGAGGGCCGGGTACGATATATTTTATATGTATGCATGACTCATCTTATAAGACACAGATGCATTGGTATCTTTGATTATCATAGTCGTCTCCTGTCAACTTTTTGCTCAGCCATGATCTTCTTTATTGTATTTCATGCTTTACATACTTAGTACATTTTCCGTACTGACCCCCTTTCTTCGGGGGCTGCGTTTCATGCCCACAGGTACAGACACTCAGTTTGGTGATGCTCCGGCTTAGGACTTCTGCCCAGCTGCTTGGAGAGCTCCATTATTCTGGAGCTTGAGTTATTTTGGTACAGACCCTTTTGACATAGAATTTTTTACACTCTTAGAGGTCCGTAGACGTATGTGGGTTGTGTATATACAGTTCTGTCAGCTATATCAATGTCGTTCATCTTGGATGTCCCCGTGTATAGCGGTAGCCTTGTCGGCTTGCATATTTGTTATGTTTTGGTTAACTGTGACTTCTTAGGGGATAGGTTCTTTCTGATTTATTATATGATGAGTTCACAGCATGCTTTTACAGAGTGCCATATTATTTTTAGTTTCAGTCTGATTATATCTAGCGGGTCGTATATGGGTGCCCAGCTTGGGCACTAGTCATGGCCCATCGGTTTGGGTCGTGACAGCAACGCTCCCAGACACTAGCAGGTTAGGGTAGGGGGAAAACGCTCAGTTCGAGTGGTCCTCAGTATCGTACGTATGCATTAGCTGAGCAACAAGATCCAGAGTCCCTCCCCGATGCTGTCACAGGTATATCTGCACCTTTGACAATATGTTAAAAGAACACATTTTTTTTATTAGGCAAGTATGGACTGAGAGGTTTTATGCTATGAAGTGACGATAATTAGAAAAGCATGATATGTTGTAGTAATAATGTTTATACATCCTCGAGGATAGTATTGATCCATCACCTGCAATTTTCATGAGATACCTTTTAAAGTACTACCGATGAGACTTAGAAAAAAAATGGGTTGTAAGGATGATATTACTGAAGTTTTAGAGAAGCAAGGTATGGAAAGTAGTACTTCCAAGATAGTAGTTGTTTGAATATTAGAAAAGAGATGAGGTCAGTTAAAAAAAATAAGAGAATGATGTACGCCACCGAGTAAGTTAGTTATTAACGAAAGCTTCCTTATCGTATAGACTATATTGTCAATATGTTTTATAAAGATTTGAGCGTAAAGAAAAATAATACGAGACATGAGATATAGCACTTTAGAAGTTTACCGTTACAGGATTATTGAGCTAGTAGTACAGGGCTGTATAATCAACGAAGGAAATGAGAGATATTCTAGAGGAATTAACCGTATGGTGGAAACGGAATGGGAAAGGTATAGGTGGATATAAAACGCGTCCTTAATCGACGAGATGAATTTGTAGTCTAAGAGAGACCTGTCTAAAGAAAGAGTTTTCTGGCAATGAAGAAGGGAGAGAATATTAATAATCAGGAAAATTGTTTTGGAAAATAGAGTTGGGTACTAAATACTACTACGGTGACGAAATGGGAATACGAATGATAGGAGGAAGGCGTAGCAGGAAGGTTAATGATGAACTAGTAAAGAAGGATTGAATAAGAAGGTACTCGAAGAAAATAATGGACTAAGACGGGAAGTTAAGTGGAATAGCTGCCACAAGTTAATTGAAAGGAGGATAAACTATTCGAAAGCATATGAGAGTTTGACGATAGTGATCCTCGGTATCGCGTTGTTGAGGTGCGGAAATTTATCTTTGAAAGAATTATGAAAATTATTAAGAGACCGAGAATAGACGCGGGATGATTTAGGGAGCTTAATTAACTTATCTCCAGAACTAGAATTAGTAAATTCGGACTTTCATATGTCTATGCTTTGCAAGTGCATTGATAATTTCCCATAGTTGTGCCGATTAATGATATTTGAATTATGGAGCCGTTATTATACGAGAAGTTCCTATTGCCCTCCCGAATAGATCCAGGTTGTGAATTAAGAGCTAGAAATGTAAGCTTGATGAAGGCATTGTGAAAGGATGCGAAGATGAAAGAGATCACCTGGAAAACAAAAGAAGATATGCAGCTAGGTACCCAAATGGTTTCTGCTCTCAATGAGGGTACAGATAGAGACACCACTGTCCCCAGGTATATGATACTTCTTTAAATAATTTATTGGTCGTGTGTGGCCATTGTTGTTATGGCCCTGTGAGGCATGGTATATTCTGGGTTGCTGTGATAGGATGGTAGTGCCATATTACAGGGGAAACTCTGGAAAACATTTTGCAAAATTCCTGAGAACTAAAAATTCGAGGACGAATGTTCAAAAAGGGGGGAAGAATGTTACACCTCGAAAAATTTCACGTTGATGCATAGTGAATAGACTAACGAAGGGCATGCAGCATACGATTTTTCAATATGTAATAAATAGTAATTAATGGTTTTAATTCAGCTTTCAAAGACATTCGAGGTAAGAGAAGAAAGTTTGTCATGAAAGGCGAGGTATGCGTAGGGTATCGGAAAGGATTTGCAAAGTACCAAGTTAATTATGGCTTAATGATGTCTTAAAGAAGAGTCATGACGTCCCTTATATTCTTAATGAGGTGTTAAACAAGTGTTAAGAAGGTTCCATAAGGATTGGAGATCAAACGAGTCGACGAGAATGAATTTCGGAAAGCTGGGCATTATACGGTCCAACATACGGACCGTGTAGTATATACTGGCCATATGTTAGGCCCTATGTTCTGCCCAGAATGGGGACTTTCACTGTACAAAAGATACAGCCATACATACGGTCCATTTAAATTATACGGACCGTATGTTGGTCCGTGAAACTGAGTCGGGACAGATTTCAAGATTAGTATAAGGGACCCCAACCTCATTTAATTCGTTTCATTTCTCACTCCACACTTCAAGAACCCTCTAGAAAACTCTCCACACTTCTTCCACAAGAATTCAACAGAAACTTATGATGAATTTCATCAAACCAAGAGAATCAAGTGCAAGAAACTCACTAGGGTTCATCCAAGACAAGAAATCTCATTGGAAGTAGAACTAGGGTTTTGCTCAAGTGAAGTGTTTCCATTCAAAGATCATTCCCATACTATCTAAGGTAAGTTTTATGATCATTCCATGTTGTTTAAAGTATTCAGATGTTGAAAGACATGGATTGTAGAATGAGATAGAAAATGGGTCATGAATGTAAAAATAGTAGCATTTTTTAGCAGTAGCTTAGTATGAATCATGAATCTTGATAAGTTGTGATTATAATTATGTTATAAATGATATGAAGAACATGGGAGAAACATTATATAAGGATTAATGTAAGGTTGTATTATGACCATGGTTATGGATAAATTGAAATGGTATTGGGAGACTTGAATAATGTATGGTTGATGAAGATTGTTGAATATGATATTGTGAATGTTGGTATAGACGTTTGGGAGTTGATGTATGATATGGAGAAAGTTTTATAAACAAAGGAAATGCTGCCCAATTTTCTCTAGCTTTGACGTTATTCATTGCTGCTAGACCCACCTAATGATGCTAGTCCCTTTTCTTCCTAAGGCATGACCCCCGTACTGTATCTCCTATGCATTCCATGATTATTAAGAGTTTTCCTATGAGCCAGAGATGAGATATGCTCAATGATAATGATGATGATTCCATAGTGGTCAAACTACGTACGATACTCACAACGCTCTCAAACCCAGCAACACTAGGAACCCACAACTTCCCTGAATCTTGCGATATAAATAGTAATGCTCTTTATAATGGTAATTCCTATGTTGTGACCCCACACTTGTTTTCCATATTGTCCTTACTCCTAAAATGTTAGGCTTCCATGATTCTTAAGGCCACCATGAAAATGTTGAGGAATGTTCTTCATGACAACGACTAGGATGGTAATTCCCCTACCAGTGTGTCACACCCTAACCATGGTAAGGCGTGACTGGCACTCGACACCCTACGGGAACTGAGCGAACCAAACTATAACTCACGTTTTCTGTATCTCGAAAGGAAACATAAGACAAAGGTACTACAAGCCATAGGGGCACAAGCCCAAAAGATAACATGCTTACGTCTTCAAACTACTTTAAACAACATGGAAAGATCATAAAACTTACCTTAGATAGTGTAGGAATAAGCCTTGAGCAGAAATACTCCTCTCATTACCTTAAACAACATGGAAAGATCATAAAACTTACCTTAGATAGTGTAGGAATAAGCCTTGAGCAGAAATACTCCTCTTGCACCAAAACCCTAGTTCAGTTCCATTGGAATTTCTTGGCTTGGATGAACTTCAATGAGTTTCATACAATTGATTTTGTTGGTTTGATGAAGTTGATCACAAATCTCTCTTGAGTTCTTGTGGATGAAGAGTGGAGAGCTCTCTAGAATGTTCTTGAAGTCTGGAGAGGAGAAATGAAATAAATTGGATGGGGTTGGGTCCTTATATCATTTTTAAAAATTTGTCCCGACACTAATCTATGGACCAACATACGGTCCGTATCTTTTCTACTGGCCGTAGATTTGGTCTAGTGAAAGACCAATTCTGGGCAGAACATACGGCCAGACATATGACCAGTATGTTTTATACGGCCAGTATGTTGGACCGTATGTTGCCCAACTTTTCAGAATTCATTCTCGTCAACTCGTTTGATGTCCAATTCCTATGGAACCTTCTTAATACTTGTTTAACACCTCATTACCAATCTAATAGACTTTATAACTCTTCTCTAAAACTTATTTAAGCCATCACTACCTCGGTACTCGTAAATCCTTCTTAATATATAACGTATACCTTGTCGTTCTTGGAAAACTTTCTTCTCTTACTTCGAATGTCTTTGAAATCTCAATTAGGATCATCAAATGCTATTTCTTACTTATCGAAACATCGTATACCTCGTGCCCTTCGTTAGTCTATTAACTGTACATTAACGGAAAATTTTCTGAGGTGTAACACTTGATCTCCATGTTTTCATTGTTGGATTGCTCGAAAGTCGCAGAAGTGCATTTTTGACTTACCAAGTATGATTTTTTAAAGATATTATTGGTTTTAGGTATAAGTTTCAACTTTTTTAGGGAACATGATGGTGTGTGTGGCACCAGTGTAAGTTCGATAAGGATCATCGGATTTGGGCAAAAGTATAGTGACCGCGTGTAATAAAAAAGATAAGTTGAGACTAAGAACATGAAGGACGACTTTTGTGGGATACGCTTAGGAAAGTAATATTTCTTAAGGTATTTGGGTATGAGCACTTTTGTGTTAATGGGACAAAGGTGTAAGAAAGAGGATTTGGATTGATTAATCTCTGCCATTAAGAAGGGAACAATTGGTATCTGACGTGCTCGTCAAGTTAAGGTTACAATTTGCATGAGAGTGGATTTCGTATTCGTTATGAAAAGTTAAGTTAGGTTTCGACGTGCCTATATGGTAGTGGTTTGTGGGTTATTTTAGGTGGTTTTATATTGGAAAGCAATGTTGCTTGTGACGACTGGAGACTTAAGATGTTGGGCAGCTGTGGTCCTAGACCTTCAGTAAAGGGTATGTTCACAGATTCTTCGTGTTTAGAGGTATGATAAGGATATCATGGAAGAGAGAGCTAGTGATTCGAGGATTATGTTGCGATCATGCATAGTAGAATAGACATAAGGGTTCCATGTAGAGTTGGTATGTTTGGTATGCCGTGGGCCAATAAGAGCTGGTGGTTAACCAATAAGAATGACTTTAGTGTTGGTCAAGTGAAAAGTTTTTAGTACTCAAGGAACTATCGGGTGTTGCATATAATATTGGATTAGGGTTGAGTGTCTTGTACCTATTGTGTATGTTCGGCTAGTTACTACTACTGCTGGTGTTAATACTCGGTTGAGTTGATAGAATGAAAGGGATAATCGCGCGAATGGGTAGAGGTGTTCCGGTTCTACAAGTAAGGCAAGAGGTGATTCTTCACGGAAGAGTAGCGTTTAAAGGAATTGAAGTAGTAAATTAATGATGAGGTTAGAATTAATTCGAGTTGTAGAGAACATTTTGGAATTTGAGTTTAGGGAATTTGAGGAATGGCTCCTTGGTGGTTATACGTCAGAGCAGTAGTTGGACTATTTATGTGATATGCTGGATTTCGAAAATTTTATGTTTTAGAGTTGAGTGAGTTAAGGGAGCTCTAGGGTGTAGAGTGTGGGACATGCTACTATCTCCAAGATTGACTCAGCTATTTGCAAGACTTATGATTTTGTGGTATTCTATTAAGTAGGTTTGAGAAATGGTTAGACGGTGACGATGATTGTGAGTTGATTAGAATTGGGGGATTGAAGTGTCGGGAAAAAGTATAGCTGACCGAGAATCGGTAATAAGGTACCTCTTCGGGGTTACTTGGGCCAATATAGGTTGTGGAGATGTTGTCTTACATATTTCAAACGAGGTGTGATCGTGAGTACGCTTAAGGAAGGGAGTCTAAAAAAATGGACTAAGTGATATAATAGAGTTTCGTGAGGTTTCGTGATCAACGATTGGTGAGAAGCAAATATTAGGTAACCAACATGTTAAGGCTTATGGAAGTGGCTTGTGTAATACACAGTTGGATAATTTCGTAACACTCTATAGTGGATGAGTTTGTGTAGGTGAAAGGAGAAGATTTATGTAAAACCCTATAATGTGAAGGTTACAGTTATATTTTCGAGATGAGACCGTATTCGTGGTAGTGTTTTATGTGGTGAGTATTCCTAATCGGATAGCTTGAGTGATCAGTTTAGAATATTAAAAGACTAGAATTAGTCGCCCCTGATGGGTGATAGGACTGTGATTGGTTTCGGAAGGTTTGGAGTCGGTTCGAGTGACTATTGGTGGTATTCAGGGGTTGTGCATTCGTTTAGGGTCAGTATTGTACAAATTAAGCCTGATGGACTATGTATATATTGTCTAGAAAGAATTATGGGTTTCCTAGTAAATCACATTCACGGATTCGATGGTCACAATTCAGATTTGAGGTTTGTCAGGTTTATTGAGCTTTATCGGGGTTTGCGAGCAGACATAATGATATTTACAAGGGTCAGTTATTCAGACAATTATAATGGTTTACATCAGGCTTGGTAATGATTCTAGGAGGTACTATGGTTGTGAGAGGACTTTAGAGTGATCAGATGATGTTCCTACGGACTTGGCTTGGCGAAGTATTCAGTGGGTTCTATTATGGTGATTTGAAAGTTTACAAAGACATGGAACTAGAAATGTTGGCTCTGAGTAAGATCATTTTGACGGAATTGCTTAAAGTTGCTCTGCTAAAGCAAGTATTCTTTTCTGGCTAGACTAAGTCATGGTTCTAGGCTTGTGTTCGTGTGTATTAAAGAAATCGTGGTGCGAAGTACAACTTTAGAAGGGTGAAAGAAAGGTTAGCGGAATCAGAGAATTTTACCGCCTCAGATTGGGATATGATTGTGTTTATATCTAAAGGATTGTGTTATTTTGAGAAATATTGTGTGACATATTTGTCGCATTCAGAGGTACAGATTTATCGAATCGGAGAATTCCAGCAGAAACATTTATATTATTCAGGGATCAGTTGTGAAGGAAATTAGAGTATGGGAAATTTCTTCTTGAGCTAATTAAGGAAGTTTGATTGATATGGTGAACCGGCAGTGTTGTGGCGTACTTCCTGCTGGAGAGGCTTCCGGGTGGTTATAATACATGTTCTATGGTTACCGTCTGCTTTCGCACTCTCCTTCTTCGTTCGAGGACGAATGATTGTTTAATTGGTACCTAATGTAACGACCCGTTAGGTCATTATGTTCCCTTTCATCAGTTTGCTCCTATTGACCAGTTCCTGAGATTATAAAGCGTTTCTAGTGAAAACTAAAGGATTTAGAATCCGTAAGTGAAAATGTTTGACCTATAGTTGACTTTTGGGTAAACAGACCTTTTTTAGATTTTCGTTGATTCTGTGAGGTCCAGAGGGTCGATTATATCTTGGTGGGAAGGATGGTTTGATTCCCGAGGCATTTGGTTGCGTTTTGAGTACTTGGTTGAAAACTTGATTTTATCTGTTTGGAAGTTGACTTGGTAAATTAGACTTCCGTTGGAAAATCCGAGGCCACGAGTGAGTTCGTAGCGTGTTTTTATGTGTGTGGGCATATCTAGTTTTTGTAGGTGGAGCCTCAGATTGATGTCTGGATTTCGGAAAACCATTGCGAAAAACCAAATTTTTGCTAGTTCTAGTGTGACCGCCACGGTGGGCCTAGTGCGGCTGTAGTAGGACTGCCATGGTTGTGTTTTGACCACCATAGCGGTGGCATGGACTTTCTTTGATTCTGGCATGGCGGATGGTCTGACCGCCTTAGCAGGACCCCTATGGCGCTGTCCTAGTCGCCACGACGAGGGATGGCCTTTAATGATTTTGGCTATTGCGGAAGGCCTGACCACTATGGCAGGATCGCCACGGCGATCCTGGTGACCGCAGTAGCGGATTGATAGGACCAGAAACTCATTTTATGTTGATAAGTTCGAACCATTAGTTCAGCACTTCTAAAACCTTATTTTAAGAGCTTGGGGGGACGAATATTGAAGAAACTTTGTGGTATCATCTTTGGGGGTAAGTTCCAACCCATTATCTTGCTTATTTACCTTTCTTCTTTGAGTTTCCATAGTGTTTTAAGGTCCTGGAGTGGTGAGTGATTAGACCTAGGCTCCTAATCAAGAAACCCTTAGTATAAATTGGTCCATCCTTCGTCGTGATATATATATATATATATATATATATATAAGGCACATTTGACAAGGGGTGAGGATGTGGCCTATTTGTGAGCTCATGATCCGTGGTCTTTTCTGGAGCAAGTGGACTCGTGATCGAGGTATATTCTTAAACGAGGGGTAAATGGATTTCATGGGTCCCCCATGAGTCATGACTATTGAGCGAACAATGCATTTAGCATGCATGTACAGGTTTGAGGTATTTGGCCAGTGTATTGCATTGCACAACATTGCAATTTATTCTGCATCATCATATTGTTCTTCACGTCTGATTTGGTATGTCTTTTTGTATCATTGTTGTAGCATAGATTGGATTATGGACTGGGTCAGATTACGGAGTAGTGATTCTGCCTAGGTTCTGAACATGGTTTTGTGATTATCTTTTGAGATTATTGAGAATCGACAGACTTGTGGTTTAGAAGGTTCATCTTAGGTCGTGATTTGGTTATGGGACATTCTATGACCTTGGTTTGGGTATTATGTGTCAATCTGCTTATCTCATTGATTTTATGCTTAGCTGCATGAACTAATCTTAGTTGTCCTATGATGCTTACTCAGTACCTGTTGTTTGTACTGATGCTACTCTTGTTGTACTCTTCTTTTGAGTGTAGAATCTGTTACAATTTCTATTTCTGACCCTGAAGAGTGTTTCCCGAGATGGTGTTGTTGAAGACTTAGTGTGAGTTACTGCCAGATCTGCAGCCGGAGTTTCCAGTCTTCATATACCTTTCATCTATTTCCACACAGTATTCCTTATGATATTATGAGCCTTGTATGGCAACATTCGGATAGTTGTTGTTATATATTTAGACCTATGTGTTTATTAGTAGTGTAACGACCTAAACTGAGGGGCCATGATGGGCACTTGGCATTACTTGTCGAGTACCACTAGACATACATCTGTAACGTAATCATGAGCATAGGTGGGCCATTATGGCTGCCACAAGATAACCTGCCGACTCACAGATGTGATAGACTGAAACAAAATAAGTTTTAAAGGACATAACTACATAACAACTGAACATACTTGAGAGGCCGACAGGGCCGTCTTATACATCTATGTGATAATACATAAGCCTACGAGGCTATACAACATCTGACTATGCATAACTGTCTACAAGCCTCGACTGGAGTACATGATATAATGAGGTCAGGACAGGGTCCCGCATACCCATGCATATGCATACATAACTATACTAA
Organism: Lycium barbarum; assembly: GCF_019175385.1. Lineage (NCBI taxonomy): Eukaryota > Viridiplantae > Streptophyta > Magnoliopsida > Solanales > Solanaceae > Lycium > Lycium barbarum. The sequence continues at coordinate 35,284,351 of NC_083342.1, read as the reverse complement.
ATCACAAGGCAACTCCGGAACAAGTGGAGTGCAACACACCGTCTTCTGAGCTGATATCTTACAGAGAGAGTCGTTAACCTGTGTATCGAAACCTGCGGGAATGAAATGAAGTGCCCCCCAGAAAAAAGGGACGTCAGTACGACTAATGTACCGAGTACGTAAGGCATGAAAATAGCATAATAGAGACATGAAAGTGACATGAGACAAATGAGAATCAACCTGTACATCTGAATGCCTCTGAGGGCGTAAACTAAGCATGCTTTCTTTAAATAAAAATCATATATATATATACTATATATAAGCCACTCAATGGAGCTATGTAGTCAATATACGCTCACCGGCCCTAATAGGACTCAGTGTGGAACGACCCGGCCACAATGGTACTCTGTGTGAATACCCAACTGATCAGTGGTTGCACGATAGGTGCCTACTATTAAGCCTCTCATTTTTGTCATAGTAGAAATTAAGGTTCCTAGTCGGGTATGCCTTAGGAATGGAGACCCGTGCCCGAGTTTTGGAGGTAGAAAGTGTCTTACCCCATGTAAAAATGTACCCGCAGGTATGCCTGGTAACTTACAGGATTTGAAATTGAACGAATCGAATCGACGCAATCTGAACAGATTCGGGGAGATCTGCAGACATCAGTCAGCATCGATGGGCCGTCGACATGTTGACGGACCGTCATTACGCACGATCAACATGTTTTTGCAACCTCGGATTTGCAGGTGCTGGTCGTCGACCCGCTCGTCGAACTGCCTCGTTAGAAATTTCTAGTTCCAATTATAAATGGATGAACCTTGTTCATAATTTTCATTTCCCACCTTCTCCACAAGTCTTGAAAACTCCAGAATATTCTATCCAACATGTTAACACAAACGTAAGGGAAATCAAGGATTCATTACCAAGAATCAAGAGAATCAAGTGCAAAAGAGGCTCCTAGGGTTAATAGAAGTCAAGAATTCCATTGATATTGAAGTTGGGGTTTCTCTCAAGTGCATTACATACATCCAAGGATCATCTTTACATGATCAAAGGTGAGTTCAGCATTAATTTCATGTTATTAAGAGTATTTAAGTGGTTGAATAACTTGGATTAGGGAAGAAAGTTGAATTTGAAGCTCAAATAGGGAAATAATGATATTTTGAGTAGTAAGTTAACTTGAGTCACGATTCTTAGTATGCTAGGAGTATAATCTTGTTGTGACTGATACTAATGATGTTGAGGAAGTATTATATGAAAGTGAATATGGTGTGTGTTGTAGTTATGATTATGGATGATTTTGAAAGGGAGTCTTGAGAATTAAACAATGCTTAATTAAAGAAGTCTATTGCTTATGATATCATGGGTGTTGTTATCGATGTTTGCGAGTTGTTTACCATGTGGAGAAAGTTGTTGAAATAAAGGAAATGCTGTCCAATTTTCGTTAGCTTTTAATCGTTTTAGCTTAAACTTAAGCGTATCTTCACTTATCTAATTGTAGTACGAATTCTCTTGAATGTTGAGTCGTGAGCTTGGAAAGAGAACGTGTAGTCGTTAAGAAGGCGTCAATGTATGTAAGGCTAGCCCCTTTTTTTCAAAGTCATGACTCTTATATCACCATGTCACGACCCAACCCCGTGGGCCGCTGTTATCCTAACTGGATACCCGTACGTAATTACCTACCAGAGTTGGCGTGCCCAAAAAAACTAATTCACATTAGCTGTACACGGATCCATAATAAAATAAAATACAGCGCACGAGAACATATACATACATAAGCATACATAGACTTACACTTAAGCCGTTAAGGCTATCATAGCAAACTCGTACATACCTACCTGAACAGTGATAACCCATAACCCACATACATATCTACAGGCCTCTAATCGGACATACAGAATCAGATGATGGGACAGCGCCGTACCCCAAGTTACCATACATACAAAATATATAGATGTCAGAAGATATATACCAAAAGTACACGCTCCGGATCAAAGGAGCTCTCCCAAAACAGCAGAATCAGTGTCCTAGACTGGCGGCGTATCACCGGGTGCGTCTGTACCTGCGGGCATGTAACGCAGCCCCCGAAGAACCGGGGGTCAGTACGAAAATTGTACCGAGTATGTAAAGCGAAAATATAACAAATATAATCATAGTATGAACCAGAAGCACAGAAATATAGCGGACAGAATCATAATCCAAACGTACGGGCAGAAATGTACCGGACAGAATCATAATCCAGCCGGACAGACAGAATCATAATCCAGACGGACGGACGGAATCATAATCCAGACGGACGGACGGAATCATAATCCAGACGGACAGACAGAATCATAATCCAGACGGACGGACGGAACCATAATCCAGACGGACGGACGGAACCATAATCCAGACGGACAGACGGAATCATAATCCAGACGGACAGACAGAATCATAATCCAGACGGACAGACAGAATCATAATCCAGACGGACGGACGGAATCATAATCCACACGGACAGACAGAATCATGCATGCAGAGTCATACAGAGTCATATGCTTATATAGATGCAGATAGCATATACATACATATATACAGATCCCGGCCCTCTCATGAGGGACGCGGTAACAGAACCCGGCCCTCTTAGTACGGGACGCGGTGGACAGACAGATCAAATCATATGCCATCCTGGCCGCCAACCCCATACACACATCATAATATCATATACAGATGTAAACAGATCTCGGCCCGCACACCGAGGGACGCGGTGAACAATGCAGTGGAATATGCACGATAACAGAACCTGGCCCGGGCACAGTGAAGGAAGCGTTGAGGCATCCACGAACAGATTAATGAGAAACTACATACATACAGATCATCATACAGACTCAATGGAACTGAAATAGGCCAAACGGCAGGTCAAATTAAAGTATTCGGACAATATTCAAAATATGTGCCTATATATCACTTGGGATGGCACGACACATTATTACCAGGATCAGATTTCCAGATGTCAAAAATATTTTGTCAGATTTATGAAAATAGTCATAACGCTTGTCGTATAACGGATAGAATATTAGTCCAGATGTTGTCTGAGAAAATCGGACAGAAACAAGGTAGTTAAAGTTATACAGAAAGTATCGGGCTTTGTGGGCCCACCTCGGACCAACTCGAGGCGGCGTACGTAAATTACAGATAATAGACCTTATGAGGTCGTCCATATTCATTTAGAAGCATACCGACTCCGTTTAGGAAAGTTGCATACATAAAGTTTACTTTAAGGGCAAGTTATAAGAAAGCTGATTCAATCTTACTGAAGGAAATGGAGCGGATTTCAATCTCGAATTCCGAAGAACAGAGTCGTATCTAAGGCTCGCAGCCGAGCCTATTACGTCTAGAACATGCCGGAGAATGAAGGGGTAGGCTTTACATACCTTATTCGCTCCTTACGCCTTTCCAAATTCAAATCCCGTTTCGTTCGAAATCTGCATTTGGTCATGTTTACCAAATATTAATCATAGGGCCTAAAGGTTCAATTTTTGCCAATACTTGTCTACGGAAATTTGGGCAGCATCTCCCCTATACATACAACATCCCCGAGATTCAACTCGGCTCAAATAGCAACAACCAACCCAATCAACAATGCCAACAATATCAACAATCCATTAGAAATGCATTCTAACATAAATTGTCTTCTTTTTCAAATAATGCAACAACTTCCAAACCAACTTTACACTTTCAAGTCAATATCAACCTTCTCATATTCATTTACTAATCAAGATCATTACAATAAAATTTGGAAATATTTCATATCATTTCCACAAAATATTCACAAGGTATACAAAATATACAAACTTTCCACCAAAGTCATAATTCATCCAAAACTTCTAATATTCAACCTACCTATCCATAACATATTTCCATCTTCCAATTTCATCAACCATAATCATAATTCACATCTTAACAACTTCATTTCCATAATATCACAAAATCATTCTAAAGTGACATAATCTTCTACATTCCAACTTCAACCAAAATTCATTCAACTTTCATTCCCAATATAATTTTCACCATAACCACAACTAAAATACAACATAAAATTAACTCATTTTGGCTATACAATATTCACATGCACACGGCTACTTACACACATATAAACACCATACAAACTTCCATACATTCATGAATTCTAACCATTTCTACATACTACAACATAAATAAACCCTTCATACCACATAAAAAGGGATTAATTCTTACCTTTTTCTCCTTACTTCTTCACTTGACCAAGGTGTGCATTTGATGAACCAAGGGTTCTATCTTCCAAAATAATTACACCAAGTTGTAGAGGACCCTTGAATTAGTGGGTATACAACAAGAAAATAATTTTTAGAACAATATTTCATGGGGGGAAAATTCCCCCATCTTGGCCGAAATGGCCATGGAGTTTTCTCCTTGTTCTTTCTTTTCTTTCTCTCAAGTTTTCTTGAAACTTCTATGCTTTATGACTCATCCAAGGCTCTTATATTAATTAGCACATGGAAATTTAATTAAACTATGGGTTGGGCCTCACTTGGCCGGCCACCCCTTAACCATTGGGCCTAATATATTTTTTTTTCCATTTTCTTTTTGGGCCAACTCGGTTGGTCACGAGTTGGGCCTAGCCCACTGACCTTTCAACCTTAAAACGTTCATATCTCCTTGTACCGATGGCACCTATAGGCCCACGACCTACCGTTGGAAAGCTATTTCAATTATCTACAACTTTTATTTCTGGGCGTTTTCCAAAATTCCAAACTTATAATGCCAATTTTCCCCTCCAAGTCAGGTCATCCGAAAACGTTTTCTTAAAAATATCCGTTTGAAGGGGTTCCACTTTGATTTGGCCCCAGGGCCCTGCACGAGTTATGTTTAACTTTACATATGCGATTCATATAACTTGTCACATGTCCCAAAAAAAATCTTGACGTGTGGGCCCCACCTCGACTTACCAATAATCCGACGTTCGAAAATACAAGATATAACACGCCATCTCCTATATATGTTCTCATGACCTTCTAACATTCCAAAAGTTGAAAGTTTATGATTATTAAGATTTTCATATGAGATAGAGATAAGATGTGTTTTATGATAATGATGGGGATGATAATGATTCTATTTCCCGACAGTATAAAGCTTATGAACTGATGCTATTATGAGTTAAATGATCTTATTCCATAATTTCTTTGATGTTATTCATTGTTGGCCATCTCACCTCATGATACTAGTTCCTTCAAGGTCAGACCTAGCGATGATGTTTGATCCATAATATATTCGGAGGCTACCGATCTTACGTCACTCTGATAGAGTTACAGCATTTGCTTGAGCTCCCATTCATGCTTTATGTTATGTATATGTGATATTACATTGTGCCTAGTTGGCCGGGTAGACACCACTACGATGGGTGTAGTGGGCGGCTATGATGATAATTACACTGCGCCTAGTTGGCCGGGCAGACACCACTAGCGGGCAGCATGAAATGGTTACCCTGGACGCAGGCTAATGATGATCACACCATACCTATATGTTGGGCAGTTTATATGTGTATGTATATGATATGATGTTGTTGGTTATAAAAGTTAGCATGCATGATTCCGCCTTAAGTGGCAATCAGTTACAGGTTATCTCTTTATTTTATGTTATCTTATTTCTTGCTTATGCTTTTATACGTGCCTGACATACTCAGTACAATTTTCGGTACTGACATCCTTTCTTTTATGGACGTTGCGTTCATGCCCGCAGGCAGATAGGGAGACGACACCGATTCTTAGGAGCTTTTGACAGACATACAGGAGCACTCCACTACTCCGGAGTTGTTGTTTATTGGTATATTCTTTTGTGTACATATTTGGGGCATGGGGGGGGGGGGTGTGCTATCCCGTCCTTATGATTTCGGTACTCCAGTTAGGGGCTCATAGATACATATATGTGGGCAGAAGATGTCCTATGCTCTCTTTAGTGTATGACATGTATATCATTTTGTAGCCTTGTAGGATTATACATTGGTACATCTATGTTTTGAGGAGTAATTGAAGACTGTTCCTTGTCAAGTGTTGTTTTGAGAATTGAATTTATTCAGGATGAGGTTGTTGATAAAAGAAAAGATAGTGCTCGGTGGGCTAGATCTGGGTACCCATTGTTACACCCCGTACTATAAGAGAAACACTTATTAAATTTGAACGTAAGTATGTCGAGCTATGGCTAAGTAAAACTGCTTTGGATTATGAGGAACAAAGCATTATTAAGTATATTGTATGAGTAGAGGATTAATTACGATCTCATAAGTCGTAATCGGGAAGGACAACCTTGGAAGCAAAGGACATGACTATTATCAAGTATGATTAATGATAAATATCATGTATGGAGAGTTTTGGAAGTGTCACACCCTAATCTTACCAGGGTGTGATGTCACCCGACCCCATATTCGGAGCCGAGCGAACTCGTTGACTCTTATTACACACATACTCGCTTGGACTTCTAACTTAAATTAAATGAAATACATAATGAGAGCTTTCAGAAATATTCTTTTTCGTGTTCTCAATTAAGACAAAATCTGTAATCATATGGAACTTATCACATAACACAGAATGACACATCGGCTGTTGGAGCCGCTTACAAAACTGACATTCTATACCCACGACTCTGTCTGCAAAGTCTCTAACTTCGAACAAAACATCATAGCATAAAACTCTGACCCGGCAACACTCCAGAGGCAAATGGAGCTTGCCAACTTTGCTGGAACATCTTCTATAGTGACTGCTACTCATCTGGGTGTACCTCTGTGGCATGAAACGCAGCCCCCGAAGAAAAGGGGGTCAGTACGGAAAATGTACTGAGCATGTAAGGCAAGAATCACAGTAAAAGAATCATAACTGCTATAAGGGGTGCAGAAACATATACAATGTCCAGAATACCAAAACTCTTGCCTTTAAAGAATTGATCATGCATATCATTATCACATAGCGTACCCGGCCCGTTATGGGACTCGGTGGATAAAATCATGTCATCGTACTTTCATATCATCATACATGCATATGAATATACATATATATATATATATACCTTACCCGGCCCTCTAGTGAGGGACTCGGTGAATGAAATCATATCGTACCCGGCCCATTCAGGGACTCGGTGGATAAAATCATGCATGTGAACATCATATTTCATATACATACCGTACCCGACCCTCTGTGAGGGACTCGGTGAATCAAATCATCATATGCCCTCCTGGCCGCCATAACACATCATCATCTCATCATATCATCATATACATATACCGTACCCGGCCCTCTAATGAGGGACTCGGTGAACAATGCAGTGGAGTGCGCACGATAACATACCCGGCCCGGGACTCGGTGAAAGACATATTGTGGCGTGCACGAGCAGAGTAGTGAGAAACTATATGCATATAAATCAAGACTCGATAGATAGGTGCGCAAATCGACACTTGAGGATCATAAACACGTTTCGAGTCAATCCGTGTTAGTATGAAAAAGTTATGGACGTTTTAGTGCAGAACCTTCTACGAACGTTTCAGAAGCCATTTTTGAAAAATCAAAGCAACAATCATATCAAGCACCTTTCGGATATCGTTATGGATCAAATCAAATATAGCTTTTGGAACCATATGTACATATCAAAATATATCAATGACTCAATGGAATAATCGAACGTGCTAGCATTTGAAGATCAAAACTTTAGTCATATCAATTATCTTTCGAATGCCATTCGGAAACATATCAAACAGAACTTCGGACATCATAGATACGCATCAAAACCATATGAAACAGCTTATGGAAATCAAGAACGTTAGCCATCCTAGTGGCTCTAAGAATGGCAGTTTCTTTGGAATCATATACATGTAGTCTATTCGTTTCACAAGGATCATGCCAAAAGAAAGAAAGGGTAAGCCTTACATACCTGCTTCACGTCCTATTAGCTACGCTTATTTATCCAAGCTTGCTAGTCTACATTCAAAAGAATTCACACAATCATTAGATTCGTCGTCATACACTTGCCTTAGTTTCTCACATAAATTCACATATAATCTACCGAAATTTCGGCAGCATTTCCCTTGTAAATACACCATCCCCGAGAATCTAACTCGGCCAATTTATCAACAACAATCCGAGAATGCAACTCGGCCAATTTATCAACAATAATCCGAGAATTCCACTCGGCCAGATTATGAACAATAATCTGAAATCTTCCAAACTTAAGAAGGACAACAACAACACATTGATTTCTTCCAAATTCATGAACTACACCAACAATCTACACATTAACAACTTCATCAATCAATTCAAAATACATTCTAATGTTAGTAACTTCTTTTACATAATTCAACAACATTTTTCTTATATTCAATTCAATCACAACAACCAACTTACAATCTTCCAAACACATGTCTCACTTCTAAATTCATGAATTATATTTACAACCTACACATTAGCAATATCATTCCTACAAGTATAAGAAACCATATTAATGTCACACTAACTTCTTGAACAACCCCACAATGATTCCCAATTCACTTCAATTCATCAAACCTTCATTTTCATCATGGAATCCACATCTATAACAATCAAAATACTAAATAAAATCAATTCATCATATCTACAAAATCACCACCTCCATTCGGCCACACCATACACATACATATTTCACGAATTTCATCCATTTCTACATACTTCAACATACATAAGTAATCCATAACACATGTAAAAGAGGATTGAACACATACCTTTCTCCACACACCTCTTTACTCGGCTAGGGGTTGGAATTTGCACAAAGAATGGTTTGATTGCTTCAACAACCACCCCATGTTAATTAGGGCCTTAAAATTAGTTGGAATACTAGAAGAGAATATTTTTTCTTGATCAATTTCTCTAAGGCTCTTGCTTGGTTTCCTTGGCCGAATGGCCTCTATAGTTTTGTTCTTGAAATTTCTTGAATTGTAAGGATGAATAATGGTCTTGCTTTGGTCATCTCTCTACATATATATAGCTCCTTCCAATACCATGTGAACACATGCCCTCTTTCTTGAAGTTTCTTAAATTAAAATAAGGATGACCAATTATTTTATTTTGTCAGCACTTTTCCATGTTTATATATATATATATATATATATATATATATATATATATATATATGGCTCCTACTAATACCATGTGAACCATGCCACACGACCAAGAGGGGCTTGGCTAGAACCTTCTTGAACTTTTGCAAAATTCCCATTTTACCCCTAGCCTTCCACAATATTACCATGAACTACTTTGTGAATTTCCCTTTTTACCCTTAGCCTTTCTCAATATTTCCATACTAATAAACAACTTGTTCACTAAAATAATTTTGGAAAATAGTCTTGCCCTTAACTTCTCGCAATTATCTCGAATTATCCTAACGTACAAAATACGAGCTAAAACAGGAAGATTCTGGGACCAAGCAAATCGAAGAAAATAAGTTGGTTGAAAATTTGGAAATTGGTAGAATTTTAGAAAGAATTTTGGGTCCCATTTGGAGGGGTATATCTCCTAGTATATTAGGAGTTTTAAGGTGTTTCAAAAGCCTAAAATTAAGTTCGTTGAGTCTAGTTTCCAACGCAATAAACAGCTTGTCGATACGACATTGGCGTAGAGAATTATGGACGTTACAAGTTAGATTGACAGAGCAGAAATGCGCGCTACAGTAACCGAGCTGCTACAGTATTGCTACAGTACCTAACCGACTCTAGAACCTTATAAGAAAGGTTTTACCCCTAATTTTTCATCAAAACACCTCTAAAAATATCCCAAACTCTCTAGAATAATCCCCCAACTTCCGACCATAAAATTTTAGCGCAAATTAAGTGAAATCTCCAGATTTAGGTCCGAGTAGCGTATAGTTGTGATTATAAAATTATATAGCGACGAGTTTGTGCTCAAGTTCCAGGTGGAAAAATGAAGATATCGCAATATTAACGGGAGTAAGGTATGAATCTCTTCTTATTAATGTTAGTTTCGATTTATTTATGGATATAAAGTTGTTAGATAGTCATATAACGAGCTGGTTACTTGTGGAACTTAGAAAACATCGTGTGGGATGTTTATGGAACATGATGGTGTTGGAAATGATGTTGTTGATATTGGTGTTGTTGTTGTTGTTGTTGGTTGCTGGATTGTGATTTCGGAATAGGCATATAAACAAGAGAGATGCTGCCCGAATTTTGGCAGATTTTAAATGGATTTTTATTAAAGGCTTGAGATAACTGTATGATGGTGCGCCTAACAATTGTATGAATGTTCTTATTTGTAGATTACGAGACTACGTACGATCATAACTAGATTGCAAGATAGGAGGTAGGTTGGAGAGTCGGAAAGTAAGCTTCCAGGTATGTTAAGGCTAAACCTTTCTTTCTTAAGGCATGATTCCTTTGTTGTGAACCTATATATGACATCTTCAATAACCTTGTTTCTAAAAGTATCAAATCTTACAGTTCCCGATGTTCTTGTGATACCCTTGAGCTTGTTTCATGGCTATTGATGTTATTCATTGATGTTATCTCATCTTATGACTTTGTCCCTTCAAGGTGAGACGTGTTCATGATGATGGTTCCATAATAATAATCCAATGAGTTTAGAAATAGGTTCTAAGGAATGTCTTTTAGGACATGAATAGAGTGCTAGTAGAGGATCTCTAACGAGGTATTTAATGTTCGAAGAGAGGTTCATGTTGTATCTTAGGATTTGGTTATAGTCTAGTAAAGTGGGAAGAAGTACTAATGGTCTGAGTTGTGCTTATAAGTCTTATGTGATTGTGTGGACCATACAGGTTAAGTGATGACCACGAGAAGTGTACAGAGATTACTTGTAGAAGTTTAGTTAGGATGTTGATTATAATTACCACTAGTCTACGACCAGTCGGGAAGATGTTACCACCGTGCTAAGGCCGGTTGGCCAGTTACCACTGATCAGTCGGGCAATTGCACTCTACCATCGGGCGAAAATCGGACAGGCAGTTATTACCATCGAGCTACGGCCGGTCGGGCAGTTACCACTGATCAGTTGGGCAGCTAGCACTAGGACAGTTAGCACGTTAGAGATACAGTATTGTCCATAGATGCAGTTAAAGATATGAAAGTCTTAAGAGACATGCATACTAGATTCTCATCGGTAAGTCAGAAGTGCCAGGTTGATTCTTATCCTCCTTCTTTGCAGCATATGTTGATTCTATTATATTTCCGCCTTACATACTCGGTACATTATTTGTACTGACGGCCTTTCTCGTGGACGCTGCATTCATGCCCGCAGGGGTAGACAGACAGGACTAAATCTTCCACAGTAGGCTTCTTTTGTCACGACCCAACTAGGGGCCATGACGGGTACCTGGAGCTAACTTCTGAGCACCGCTTATATCACTAGCCATCACACTCAACCTGAACACATACATATATAAATACCCCAAGGCTACATATATATAAACATAAGCCTATACGGTTACCAAAAATGATATACAAAAATGTACACTGACATCGTCATGGGACACCAACAACCCACACGTTGTATCTACGAACCTCTACTAGAGTACTATACATAAGGACGGGATAGGACCCCATCGTTCCCAATATATATACACAAAATAATATGATCATAAGTGGCAACTCCGGAACAATGGAGTGCTCTCAAAGTCTACGGATAGCTCCTACGACTCTGGATCACCTCCCTGTCTACCTGTGGGCATGAACACAACGTCCAAAGAAAGGGGACATCAGTACGAACAGTGTACTGAGTATGTAAGGCATGAATAAAATAAGAATAATAGAACAATCATAAGACATGAGATGAATATATAACCTGCTTAACTTTTAAGAGTGTGTGCGCATTTTAGTAATATCACATTTATCATCATACCACATATACCCTCGTTATTAACTCGCGTCCGGGTAACCATCATACGCCGCCCACTAGTGGTGGTCATGTCTGGCCTTCCAGGCGCGGTGGTGTCGTAAGTAGCCCGCAATAGCGGTGACATGTCCGGTCATCTAGGCACAGTGGGATCGTAAGCATCCCACGTTAGCGGTGACATGTCCGGCCATCTAGGCACGGTGTAACCTCATCATCGTACATATCTCATAAAACATACATTCGAACTAAAAGATAATTTAAAACTATATCGGGGTGACGTAAGGTTGAGAACCCCCTATTTCCGTATGGAGTATCCATGATCATCATACCTCACCTTGAAGGAATTAATATCATAAGGTGGGTTTAGCAACACTGAACATCAAGAAATCGTTTGATGGTAATTAGTCTCGTAAAATGGCATATCGTATTCGTAGCATGAACATCGTGAGATTATTATATCATAAGCTTTAGAATCACAAGACTTTGGTTCAGCCCTTACCCTTATCATATTCATAATATATCTTATTCTTTTATCTCATAAGAGGCTCTATCTAACATGGACTCATAGTTCATGGGATGGTAGAAGGTCATAGAGAGATAGGGTAATTCATGCCATCGGGATCATGCCTTAGAAAATAAAGGACGAGCCTTACATACCCTGTATCTCTTCAACTCTTTCTATCGTTCACTCGCGTGCCTCTGTAACTTGCGATTCTACCTTCAAGGGAATTCATACAAAAATTAGATAATCGATAACATAAGTATATTTGAATTAAAGCTAATGAAAATTGGGCAACATCTCCTTAGTTTCTACCACTTTCCCCATCCCATATAACAACTCCCAACATTTGTAAGAACATTCTGTTATACCCCGTAAGAGTCCGTGCTATTTTAATTAAGACAAGAAAGAATGAGTTAAGAAAGTTCAAGGAAAGTTAATCGAGTTAGTAAGAATATCGTTATATATATATGGTTGCCTTAAGTATCCCGAGGTGACATCGTAACCTAAAGGATTTGAAATCGCGTTATGAGCGTATATGAGTATGTATATCTATGTATAAGAGGTTACATGAGGGTCGGAAGAGGATTAGAAGTTAAATGAAGCTGAACGAAATGAATCCAAACAACTTCAGAAAATATCTCGGACCAGATTTAGCCCATATTGTTGGAGGCATATCTCCTAGTATATGAGGAGTTTTAAGGTGTTTCAAAATTCTAAAATTAAGTTCATCGAGTATAGTTTCTAACGCAACAAACCGCTCATCAAAACGATATCTGGATAAGCAGATATGGACAATGCAAGTTGGGCTGGCGGGGCAGAAAATTGTGACCCGATCCAAACATTCACATTTCGGCCCATGAGGCCCATTAACGTCAAGTATATAAGGAAAAATTATTTGAGGGCTTTTCATTTAACATAAAATCTTCCAAGAACATTAGAGAGAGAGAGAGAGAAAACTTCAAGGCTAAGAAGGTCATTTTGATCAAAATCCGAGCCCCGAATCCCGAAGCTCATGAAGAGAAAAGCATTGTACGTTGAGTTGCCTTCAATTTGAGATAAATATTGGTCTTGGGGAATGAAATTTTCGTGTTTGAGCTGCTTCTAAGGTATTTATAAGATTCATTTTATGTTATTAAAGTGTTTATTTAGAGTTTTAACGAATTAGAACGGAGAAAACAACATTATAAACTCGTTTGTTGTTTTGTTGAGATTTATGGATTAGGGGTTGTTTTAATTGAAATTGATGGACTGATTTGAATTAATATTTTGGTTGTTGTAATCATAGATTATGTGACGAGAATGAAGGAATTTGAAGGTTAGAGTTGGAGTTAAAAATTGTTGTGGGTTGTTGTAAGGATTATAGAGATAATAATGTGGTTTAGTTGCATATGAATAGATGATGTGGTGTCGTGTGGCTGCTGTTGTATTTCTCAGAAATTTGTTGAAAATATTGCATGGAATAAGGTATAAGAAGTGCATACGGGCTGCTTGGTGTATTGCAAGTGTTCGTTAGAATTTCGGGCATCGTTATGTTATAGTTGGGGGCTGTTTTTATATGTTGTTGTTCTTGTTAAAATAAAAGAATTGAAGATATGGTTGTGTCCATATGTTATTATTGGTATTTCTGTGTCAACAGGAGAGCAATTGGAAATTCGGATAGGCGAGTTTATAGGGGAAATGCTGCCGAAATTTCGGTAGGCAATTATGTGATTAAGCTTAGATTCTTGAAAAGCTTGAAATTGACAATTGGTAAACATGACCATTTGTAGATTCTGGACGAAATTGGAATTAAAGCCAAGCGAGCATAAGGCGCAATCGAGGTATGTAAAGCCTTCCCCTTTGTTCTTTGGCATGTCCTAGGTGTGCTAGGTGGAGATTTTAGCCTCGGGGGCAATTCTGCTCATCGGAAACCGAGATTGATTTCTTGGTACTATTCATTCAATTCAATTGAACTTCAAAAGGTGCTTTTGTTGAAAAAAAGTGGTTAAACCTCCATAACTTTCACAAATGTAATCCAATCACTCCGAAACTTTCCTGGATGACTCCGTAGAGTCTAATGGGCGTGATTCATGTCCGCCACCCCGACTTGACCCGAGGTGGGCCCGTTACCCCCGGCGCCCCTCCTATGGTTTTGTTTGTCTCACTTCGGTGCGACAAGTCTAGGGACTTATGGATATTGTCCCGACTACTAAACGGGAGATATTTTATCTATCCTGAGACGGATTTTAATTATTATTGAACCAACTGCGGGGACAGAAACCCTGATATGTGCTGTATGGCTTTAGCCAATGTACTCTTGTCCGGAGTTCGCAGGTAACTCCTGGTTATTATGTTGTTTACTATACGATAGGTGTTATGACCACCTTCATGAGCGTTATAAAATGTTTTTGACATCTAAAACGTTTTGAAAACCTTACCTTGATAATTTGGATAAACTACTTATCTTCTGTATTTTCTGATATACGATTTTGGCATACCTGAATCTTGTGTGATGCATGATCCTGGCACATGTGATTTATGTTTGGGAAGTAGTGATTTGGTATCCTGTATGGTTGTTTTCTGTTTCACTGAGTCCCGGGCCGGTTATGTGAATATGCGCATATGTAATATTGGCCGCTGGACCCTCGACCGCGGCGTGTCCGACATTGACATCTGGACCCTTGACCGCGTCATGCTGGACGTGTGGCATTGACTGCTGGACCCTTGACCGCGTCTGCCGCACTTGTGATTGTGCCTGACATACACCGCTGGACCCTTGACCGCGGTATGTCAAATGTGTGATTGTGACCGCTGGACCCTCGACCGCAGTATGTGTGATTATAACCGCTGGACCCTTGGCCGCGGTACGTGTGATAGTGACCGCTGGGTACTTGGCCGCGGTATGCGTGGTAGCGACCGCTGGACTTATGGCCGCGGAAATTGTGCGTTGATTCTTTTATATGTGTGAAACAAAAATGTTTTTCAAAAGAAAGTAAAGCATTTTGACATTCTAACTGCCGTATTTGCCTACTGGAACCTCTTGGGTATGACTTGTGCACTAGAGGCGACCCTGTGGCGACCTGGTTATTCGTGCACACCCCAGTGCACTGTCCATTGCGCCCCTCACTAAAGGGCCGAAACCTGAGGTAAATGTATACTACCTGTGCTTGTGTAAGTTTATGATTCTGCATGCATGGTTCTGCCTGTTACATTTCTGGACAGCGGATTCGGAGAATGATTCTGTTGGTGTTGCTTCTGCATGATTGAGCCGGACTATGCTTCAGTCGGCTATAGTTCTACACCCCTAGCTTCGGTTGCGGGTATGTCAGTCGCACTCTGTGCCTCGATCCGCACGATGATCCTGCCAGTTAAGCTTTGTACCTCTGTTTCATATCACGATTCAGACGGCTACACCCCGTGCTTATGATATATATCGTGGTCCTAGCCACACACTCTGTATTTCCGTTTCGGACTCGGATCCGATACTACCTGTTCTATTTCTATACTTCTGTCTCGGTTTTGCTTATATTGTTATATTTCCGCTTTACATACTCGATACATTCCCGTACTGACCCCCTGTTCTTCGGGGGCTGCGTTTCATGCCGCGCAGGTACTCCTAGTTGAGTTGAGGACAGATGGAAGATGTTCCAGTGCAGATGGCAAGCTCCATTTGTTCCCGGAGTGCTGCCGAGTCAGATTCTGTATGTTATGCATTTGGGATCTTACTAGAGACTTTGCAGACAGTGTCGTGGGTATTGGTTGTCGGTCTGTGTACGTAATGAATTTTGTATGATCACAAATTTATTCGGCTTGAAAGCCACGAGAAAGAATATTTCTGAAAGAAAAGTTTTACTATGTACTTTATTATTTGTTTGAAAGAAAAAAAAAAGAGTTGACGTGATTTTATGTGCAGCGAGAGTCTGAGGGTTCGCTCGGCCCTAAGTAAGGGTCGGGTGCCCATCACACCCCAGCGAGGTCGGGGTGTGACAGAGTGGTATCAGAGCAGGTCTGTCCTAGGGGTTGTCTGCAAAGTCGTGTCTGGTAGAGTCCTGTTTATGGTGTGTTGCGCGCCACATCTATAAACAAGAGACTACGTGGCATCTAGGGATTGTTGATATTCTTTGAATCCTGGATCGTGCGATAGAGCCAGCTGTAGGAAAGGAATTTCCTTTTTAGTAACCCTTGATTTCAGCTGAAGAACGATATCGACAGAAGAAAGTGGCCGATGATATTGGAAGCTACACTGTACACAGGTAAGCAACGGTGCGAAAGGGGCATGTTGGATAAGGTAAGAATATTGAGATATGATTGAAAAATAAGGTTGAAGAATGAAAGATAAGGTAGATAGGAAAGTAAACCGGAAAGTGTAACAGGTGCAGTTTGAATTGGACATGTGAGGTAAGTCTCGACATCTTTATACTTTTACTTGAAATTGTTAGGCCTGTGTGGCTATGATACGATATGATATATATACGTATATATGTTGGCCCTGTGAGGCATTGTTGGTATTTCCTGCGTGCAAGTTTTGGGATAGTAAGAAGTACAGAAGAACCTCTACCCAAATTTTCCCAGAAATATAAAAAGGGTAAGAATTCAATAACAACAGTGCGGTTGCAATATTTTGGATACGTCTGTCACGACCCAACCCCGTGGGCCGCGACTGGTGCCCTACTTAGGCACCCCAACCAGACTCACAACCAAATTATCGTATTCAGACTCATTCAAACTCAACATGCGTTATTCGAACTGAAAATGAACAACAGACGCCAGACGCAAACATTTATCGAACACTTATCTTAAGCGGTCGCCCGTTCAGATTAGTCAAATCAAAATCAGAAAGGTGGCGGAATATACGTCACCCAAATGCACACACACATATACAAACTCAGAGGCCGACTTGGCCATAGTAGCGTACGAGCCGCTTAAGAACGCAAAACAGACTCACATACAAACACACCGGACCCACGACCCACAAATCTGACTACAGGCCTCTAAACAAAACAGAACGTAGGAACATATGACGAGACAGGGCCCCGCCGTACCCACACATCCACAAATGTACCGAACACACACATACAACAGAAGGTATGTACCAAAAGTAGGCTCCGGATCAAGGGGAGCTCTCCAACACAGCAGAATGAGTAGTCTAAACTGGAGGACCACCCAAACGAGCTTCTGTACCTGCGGGCATGAAACACAGCCCCCGAAGAAACGGGGGTCAGTACGGGAGAAGTACTGAGTATGTAAAGCAGAAGGTACAGAAATCACAAACACAACTGGAGTCAGAAGAAACAAACACGAACGTCAACGTAACAAAGCAAACCTGTGCGGAAGGCAAACGTACAAATGCAAATCAAATCGTGTATAGGGTTTAGGAACGTGGTCACCCCCGACGCTGGTGCCACAACACATCATAACTCCAGAAGTTTTCAAATCTCCGTACAGTCTCTAGACACATCATATCACACACACATCACATCATCAGAACATATCAAATGCCATATCACATCATAACTCCATAAACGGTAACCGGCCCTATGGCGAGGCCTCGGAAACCGTAACACATCATAACTCCCGAATATGTTATAGCGCGCACGATCACAAAGTCGGCCCGGGTACCGACGAACGAAAGGATAGCAAATAGCACGAACGGAGTAGTGCAGAAACCATATGCATATCAAAAGTAAATTAACGGACTCAACATATAGTTACAGATGAGCACATACCGACGCCAGAGGGCTCGGAGTAGGAATCAGATTGATCAAAATTTGTGTATAAAAGTTACGAAGTTCCAGACTGCCAGATTTTTAGAAAGCCGTTCATAGGTCATTTTCCGAAAATTTCACATTACTCGAAGTGCAAAACGTTCACTAACGGCATAGGAAGTTTCAAACGCACCATTGAGTCATAAACAAATGATCGCTGATCATAGCGGACACAAGCGAACCAAACAAACCGAATAAGGGAAGCCTCAGGGCTTGCGGGCCCACCTCGGGTCGAATTGAGGCGGCGAACACAAATCACAGACCTTAGGCTCCCTAGAGCCATCTACGAAAGTTTCGGAGAGTTTCGGACACAACAACAAAAGTTATGACGATTCGAACATTCTTTTGACCAAATGCCACAAAAGGGTTCAATTGCGCTGGATGAATAGTACCCAAACTTGAACCTAAATTTCCAAGAGCAGAGTTACCCCCGAGATTCCGATCTTAACCTAGTATGACTAGGACATGCCAAAAGAAGGATAGGTAGGCTTTACATACCTGGTTGGCGCCTTACGCTCGTCAAATCGCAATTCCCGTTTCGTCCGAAAACTGCAAATGGTCACTTTTACCAGTTACTATTCATGAAAGTTAACATTTTCATCTTTGGGCTATACTTGGCTACCGAAATTTCGGCAGCATTTCCCCTATAAATCTAACACCCCCGAGACTTAGCTCGGCTCAAAATACAACAACAACAACAACCCCAAACATCATTACACAATACAAACCACAATCAAACCGCACTAGCTTCAAAATTTTACCTTATTACACAAGTTGACAATCTTCCATTCAAACTTCAAAATTCCAAATCTACGTCCATATTATTGTATTCATTCAAGATTATTCAATCGCATTACAAACAAGTTCCAAACCATATACAAAGTTCCTCAAAATTCATTACCTTCCATATTTCTTTCAAAACTTCAAAACTTACAACGAACGTTCTAACTTGCGTCGTTTCATTCCGAATTCATTAACATCATTATAAGTTCACATTTAAAGTCTTTAGTATCATAAATATACAATGATACCGAAGGTATACACTTCCCGATAATATCCGAAATCAATTTCTAACGCCAACTCAATTCTTTAATCAATCATTTACGACATAAAGATCACAACAACACAACTAACAAACTTAAACGAAATCAATTCACATTTCTTTCCACCCCATATGGCTCACGGCCTAATACACCCCTCACACACCTACACGCCATGCACACACCCACCACACTTCCATAATCTTCATGCTAATCCAATTACTAACACATATATATCCATTTCATAACATGAAAACATAGAAATCTTACCTTGTTCTTAAGATTCCGATTTGCCGCAAACGTCGCCCTTTCGTCAAACTAGTTGTACCACAACGAAGAGCACCTCGAACTCATCAATCATTCCAAAAGAAACTAGGTGTTTAGATTAGCAACAAAGCCAAGATAATGTTTTTTTCCAATGGGGGGTTCTCGGCCGAGAGCCTAGTTCTATTGCCCTTTTTTTTTTTTTTTTTTTTTGCTTTGGTTTACTAGATAATTCAAATACTTCTTGATATATATCCACTTTAGAGAGTCATGTGCATAACACATGACATTAAAAAAATGGGCTTGGGCCAACCAAGTGGCCGGCCACCCCCCAAAGACTTGGGCCTAAATTTGTTGTTCAATTTTCTTGGCCCAAATGCATTAAAGTCTCGGTTTGTAATTCCCGAAACTAATTTCCGAAATTCCAAATTTACCCTCGGCCTTCCCCGATGTCTTAACATTAATGATTTCGTAACCAACATAGTCACATCAACTTGAATCAAAATATTTCTCATAACACACAAGCCTTATTTATTTCTCGACTTTCACTTATACGAAACACGGGACATAACAACGTCAAAGAAAGGTGTAAGGTGGTTTAAGGCAAAACTACAGAGACATTATTAGTACGGAGAGCAAAAGCCATAATTGGGCCCCGATACTATTGGAAGGTATGAACGAAGAATGTAAAGTAAAGCATAAAGACTAGTGAGACAACGCTAAGATATTTTCTGGGCTGATTTGAGTACCTACACATACTCATGTAAAGCTTGCAATAAGATGCATGATAGGAGAACTAAGAGCAAATCTGAGTAAAGAGGCAATAGAAGAGTTGAGTCAAAAATAGAGAAACGACACGAGATAATATGCTTAAAGTGTTATAAGTGGGATTAAGGGAAATTGCAAAATGACTTAAGTGAGATGGTCAGAACGAGCTAGTTACAAGAAGACAGTGAATTTAAAGAGGACGATCAAGAAGAACTTGACTTAAGCTTCAAGTGTAGATGGACATGGTAAGTTGCAGTCGATTACAGAGGTAGCTAAATAGTGTCTACTATATTTGAAAGATCAATATTAACAGATGTCAGGTGGAGAATGGAATTAGGCTAAGTAAAGAAAGGCACAACATGATAGATGAGTTCAAGTTACAAATGATTCGTTATAACATCACCAGAAGTAGTATACATATATAGGACTAATTTGACATTCGGGGACGAATGTTCCTAAGGGGGGAAGGATGTTATACCCCGTAAGAGTCCGTGCTATTTTAATTAAGACAAGAAAGAATGAGTTAAGAAAGTTCAAGGAAAGTTAATCGAGTTAGTAAGAATATCGTTATATATATATGGTTGCCTTAAGTATCCCGAGGTGACATCGTAACCTAAAGGATTTGAAATCGCGTTATGAGCGTATATGAGTATGTATATGTATGTATAAGAGGTTACATGAGGGTAGGAAGAGGATTAGAAGTTAAACGAAGCTGAACGAAATGAATCCAAACAACTTCAGAAAATATCTCGGACCAGATTTTAGCCCATATTGTTGGAGGCATATCTCCTAGTATATGAGGAGTTTTAAGGTGTTCCAAAATTCTAAAATGAATTTCATCGAGTATAGTTTCTAACGCAACAAACCGCTCGTCAAAACGATATCTGGATAAGCAGATATGGACGATGCAAGTTGGGCTGGCGGGGCAGAAAATTGTGACCCGATCCAAACATTCACATTTCGGCCCATGAGGCCCATTAACGTCAAGTATATAAGGAAAAATTATTTGAGGGCTTTTCATTTAACATAAAATCTTCCAAGAACATTAGAGAGAGAGATAGAGAAAACTTCAAGGCTAAGAAGGTCATTTTGATCAAAATCCGAGCCCCGAATCCCGAAGCTCATGAAGAGAAAAGCATTGTACGTTGAGTTGCCTTCAATATGACCTAAATATTGGTCTTGGGAAATGAAATTTTCGTGTTTGAGCTGCTTCTAAGGTATTTATAAGATTCATTTTATGTTATTAAAGTGTTTATTTAGAGTTTTAACGAATTAGAACGGAGAAAACAACATTATAAACTCGTTTGTTGTTTTGTTGAGATTTATGGATTAGGGGTTGTTTTAATTTAAATTGATGGACTGATTTGAATTAATATTTTGGTTGTTGTAATCATAGATTATGTGATGAGAATGAAGGAATTTGAAGGTTAGAGTTGGAGTTAAAAATTGTTGTGGGTTGTTGTAAGGATTATAGACATAATAATGTGGTTTAGTTGCATATGAATAGATGATGTGGTGTCGTGTGGCTACTGTTGTATTTCTCAGAAATTTGCTGAAAATATTGCATGGAATAAGGTATAAGAAGTGCATACGGGCTGCTTGGTGTATTGCAAGTGTTCGTTAGAATTTCGGGCATCGTTATGTTATAGTTGGGGGCTGTTTTGATATGTTGTTGTTCTTGTTGAAATAAAAGAATTGAAGATATGGTTGTGTCCATATGTTATTGTTGGTATTTCTGTGTCAACAGGAGAGCAATTGGAAATTCGGATAGGCGAGTTTATAGGGGAAATGCTGCCGAACTTTCGGTAGGCAATTATGTGATTAAGCTTAGATTCTTGAAAAGCTTGAAATTGACAATTGGTAAACATGACCATTTGTAGATTCTGGACGAAATTGGAATTGAAGCCAAGCGAGCATAAGGCGCAATCGAGGTATGTAAAGTCTTCCCCTTTGTTCTTTGGCATGTCCTAGGTGTGCTAGGTGGAGATTTTAGCCTCGGGGGAAATTCTGCTCATCGGAAACCGAGATTGATTTCTTGGTACTATTCATTCAATTCAATTGAACTTCAAAAGGTGCTTTTGTTGAAAAAAAGTGGTTAAACCTCCATAACTTTCACAAATGTAATCCAATCACTCCGAAACTTTCCTGGATGACTCCGTAGAGTCTAATGGGCGTGATTCATGTCCGCCACCCCGACTTGACCCGAGGTGGGCCCGTTACCCCCGGCGCCCCTCCTATGGTTTTATTTGTCTCACTTCGGTGCGACAAGTCTAGGGACTTATGGCTATTGTCCCGACTACTAAACGGGAGATATTTTATCTATCCTGAGACGAATTTTAATTATTATTGAACCAACTGCGGGGACAGAAACCCTGATATGTGCTGTATGGCTTTAGCCAATGTACTCTTGTCCGGAGTTCGCAGGTAACTCCTGGTTATTATGTTGTTTACTATACGATAAGTGTTATGACCACCTTCATGAGCGTTATAAAATGTTTTTGACATCTAAAACGTTTTGAAAACCTTACCCTGATAATTTGGATAAACTACTTATCTTCTGTATTTCCTGATATACGATTTTGGCATACCTGAATCTTGTGTGATGCATGATCCTGGCACGTGTGATTTATGTTTGGGAAGTAGTGATTTGGTATCCTGTATGGTTGTTTTCTGTTTCACCGAGTCCCAGGCCGGTTATGTGAATATGCGCATATGTAATATTGGCCGCTGGACCCTCGACCGTGGCGTGTCCGACATTGACAGCTGGACCCTTGACCGCGTCATGCTGGACGTGTGGCATTGACTGCTGGACCCTTGACCGCGTCTGCCGCACTTGTGATTGTGCCTGACATACACCGCTGGACCCTTGACCGCGGTATGTCAAATGTGTGATTGTGACCGCTGGACCCTCGACCGCGGTATGTGTGATTATAACCGCTGGACCCTTGGCCGCGGTACGTGTGATAGTGACCGCTGGGTACTTGGCCGCGGTATGCGTGGTAGCGACCGCTGGACTTATGGCCGCGAAAATTGTGTGTTGATTCTTTTATATGTGTGAAACAAAAATGTTTTTCAAAAGAAAGTAAAGCATTTTGACATTCTAACTGCCGTATTTGCCTGCTGGAACCTCTTGGGTATGACTTGTGCACTAGAGGCGACCCTGTGGCGACCTGGTTATTCGTGCACACCCCAGTGCACTGTCCATTGCGCCCCTCACTAAAGGGCCGAAACCTGAGGTAAATGTATACTACCTGTGCTTGTGTAAGTTTATGATTCTGCATGCATGGTTCTGCCTATTACATTTCTGGACAGCGGATTCGGAGAATGATTCTGTTGGTGTTGCTTCTGCATGATTGAGCCGGACTATGCTTCAGTCGGCTATAGTTCTACACCCCTAGCTTCGGTTGCGGGTATGTCAGTCGCACTCTGTCCCCCGATCCGCACGATGATCCTGCCAGTTAGGCTTTGTACCTCTGTTTCATATCATGATTCAGACGGCTACACCCCGTGCTTATGATATATATCGTGGTCCTGGCCACACACTCTGTATTTCCGTTTCGGACTCGGATCCGATACTACCTGTTCTATTTCTATACTTCTGGCTCGGTTTTGCTTATATTGTTATATTTCCGCTTTACATACTCGGTACATTCCCGTACTGACCCCCTGTTCTTCGGGGGCTGCGTTTCATGCCGCGCAGGTACTCCCAGTTGAGTTGAGGACAGATGGAAGATGTTCCAGTGCAGATGGCAAGTTCCATTTGTTCCCGGAGTGCTGCCGAGTCAGATTCTGTATGTTATGCTTTTGGGATCTTACTAGAGACTTTGCAGACTGTGTCGTGGGTATTGGTTGTCGGTCTGTGTACGTAATGAATTTTGTATGATCACAAATTTGTTCGGCTTGAAAGCCACGAGAAAGAATATTTCTGAAAGAAAAGTTTTGCTATGTACTTTATTATTTGTTTTAAAGAAAAAAAAAGAGTTGACGTGATTTTATGTGCAGCGAGAGTCTGAGGGTTCGCTCGGCCCTAAGTAAGGGTCGGGTGCCCATCACACCCCAGCGAGGTCGGGGTGTGACACATTCATAATCCCATAATCCACAATTTTCATCAACCATATATCATTCAATTCTCCTACTCCCATTTCAAGGGCATCCATAGCCATGATCATAATACAATATTGCATTCGTCCTCCTATTATGTTTCTCCCATGTTCTTAATATCATTTATAGCAAGATTCTATTCACAATACATCAAGATCCATGATTCATGTCAACTACTATTTGAGATTACTATTACTTTCACCTTTGAGTTCTATATTCTATTTCTTCCATAATCCAAGTCTTTCAACCCCTCAATGCTCTCAATAATCGGAAATAAACATAGAACTCACCTTAAGCACTTGGGGACAAGCCTTGAGTCACTCTACTCTATTAGAATGGAATCCTCCACTTGCATGCCAAAGGAATCCTCACTCCCCACAAACCCTTGTAGGCCTCCTAGTATATAAATCTCTTAATTCTTGGCTTTGATCTTGGCTTTTTGGTATAGAGTGTGGTGAAAATAGAGGGAGGGTTTTTGGAGGGTTCTAGAGATATAGAATCTGCTCTTTATGGAAAATAATGAAATAAAATGTGGGTTCTTATATTTATAGACAGGGCTGGAAACTTTCAGGTCCGCGGGTTGATGATCCGGGTCGACGGTCGTCGACGTGTCGATGGTCCGTCGACGTGGCAGTCGAACCGCCGCCTAAAATGTCTGATTTCTGAACCTTGTCGACGGTGCCAGTCGACGGCTCATCAACGTGGCCCTCAATGCTGACTGGTTTTAGCAGTTTCCTGAACTGCTTCGCTTTGCACCGATTCGATTCGTTTCACTTCTAACTCCCCTGTAATGTCAAGGATGCCTACTTATATCCCTGTACACATACAACGCAAAATATCTCGTGAGTAAAGCTCTGGTGCGGACTACCGAACCGAGGGTATACACCGCCAATAAGCCAAAATCTACTTGAAATAAAATGGGAGGTGTAACAGCTTTCAGGTACCAATTTCGATTAGTGGCCTCCATTTCTTCCTGGAGCATTGCCGAGTTTGAGTTGTATATGTTTTTTTGTGACAAGAGGGTATGTCAGTGGCCTTGTCTCGACTTGTATATTTCAGTCATGTTCATAGAGGCTTTGCAAACAGTTTCTGTGTATAGCTTAGTTATGTTGTGTCGGTAGTTACGTTGGCATTGTAGCCCATTGCACATATATTTATGCACGATATTATGTTCATATTTACCCCTTAGCTGTATTTTTACCATTCGAGATAAGAAGGATGCAAGTTATAAGTTGGTTCGCTCGGTTCCCGTAGGGTGCCAGGTGTCAGTCACGCCTTATGAAGGGTGGGGTGTGACACTCATCATGGCCCTCAAGAAGCATAAGCATCTAGCATATCTAAGAGTAGAGTCATTATGAATGTCGTTCGTTTACGTTTCGTTTCATTCTCGTCATGCCAAAAGAAGAAAGAGAACATCCTTAACATACCTCAATCTCCTTGTCTCCTCAATGCTTACAAAAGTATTCCACAACACAATTCAATCTACATTAACAAATAAGGTCCATGATTAACACCGTGAAGATACTTAGTCGAATTTCTACGTTAGTAACTTGTCTATATAAATTTTGGTAGCATCTCCCCTATAACATTGACTTCCTCCAACTCTACGTATCAACAACAACAACTAGAGAGACACAACAAATAAAACGTCAACAACAAGGCACAATATATCAACAACAAGTCATCAATATGTCACGACGAACGGCAAGCTCGGATTGGATTCCCTTTAACACCCTTCAACCGCATTATCACTTATTCTTGAACATAGTAATATATCCAGTATACTAACCAATAATATTTAAAGGATTTTCAGCCTTCAAATCAATTTCAAAGTTACCCAAAACAGCCGAACACAAGATAATATCACTACGGACAACTTCCAAGTGCTTTATAGCCATTTCCGTTTATAGTTAGCAATTTTCTCAAGAAGCTTGATGTGTAAACCAATATAATCGTAGTAACAGTACCATATCCAATTTATTTAACATAATTTCCAGCCACTTAAAGTTCATAAGAGCAACTTTCAAAACAGCCCATCAAGAATAATAACATCTCAAGCTAACCCAAGTATCATCTTGTAATTTATCATCCTAACAACTTAACCAACACTAAGTTAATCTTAAGCACAAGCAAGATGTTGATTTAATTACCTCATGTAGCAGCCTCAACTCAAATTCAAAGCTTTATTTAGCTTACAACAACCCTGAACGTCAATACAACACTAAACAAGGGCTAATCTTTACTTAAGCTAATCTCCATGATTAATCTTGCATCAAATCATCAAGTTTCACTCTTAAACTCTTATGAACTGAAAGGGAGGGTTTTAGTGAGTATATGGACGAAGTTTGATGTGGAAATAAAGAAAAATTAGCCCTAAAACGAGTTTAAAACATGAAAAGGTCGGCCACCGCCACAATGGGTCCCAATGAGGCTGACTGTGCAGTCTTGCGAAAACACGAATATATCTCTACTCCGACGTCGTATTAATGAACGGTTTAATGCATTAGAAACTAGACACATAGACCTTTATTACGATGGGTGGATCATCCGGTTACTCCAAGTATATTGGGAGAAAAGCTCAGTGACATCTGACCTAAATTTAAGCAAACTTATGAACGTAACTTGTGACGACTTTTGTCAACTTTTATTTTACTACTGACTTGACTTCGAACATAAAGCATGACTATTATATGAAAAATAACTCATGAAATGGCCTTCTTAGAATTTAAGCACCCCTAGTCTTACCCCCAAAGTACGGGCTATAAAAATTCTCAAACTTGCCGACTTTTGAAGCAACTTATTCTTTCCGATTCACTTGACATCCAACCTTCCCAATACTTACCAAACATGATTATAAACTCTTATATACATAGGATGATCATGTAGAATCTTTAATGACCTCGACGAAAATTTTGCTTTCCCAATCTACGTCGATTAACTCACGATGAAACTCAACGTATAAAATTACAGGGTGTAACATCCTTCCCCCCTTTGGAAAAATCGTCCTCGAGTGTTAAATTAGTGTCATTATAATCTTGAATGTCAATGTTATTTCGTATGTGCATAGACTCAGAAAATAGCTCTCAGCTTGCCGCATCGACCTTCACGTCATGGACTTTTGATTCTTAGGAGGTTTGAATGTTGTGTGTCTCAACCTTTCTTTATCGTGATTTCCAGTAGCTTTTAGCAGTGGATCTTCCGTTGTCCTTCGTCGCATTCTTCTAGTAATTTTTCTCTCCTTCCTTACCATATCCCGTGCTCCTAACTTGGTCTTTTCCTTTCATTTCCTCTATTAACTTATTTCATTTTGCTTTCTTCTTACATCACTGTGTTGGAATTTCCCTGTACTTTATTTCCTTATTTAACATTTCCCATTGAACTTACACCTTCCTTGAGGCTCTTCGCTTACCAGCTCAACATTTGAAACTGATAACCTTTCTTGGATGTTACTAATGCTTCATTTGGGAGGTATCATTTTCGTACGCAAGTCATAACCGATTTCTTCCCACCTTAGATGAACCTACGGTCTGTTACTTTGTTATTTAACATCACCTCCTTGGTCTTTGAAGTTCCTCTTTCTTCTAATTTCAGCATCGAACTTGGTCACCTTCCTGAGGCCTGCAGTCCTTTTGAAATGGTTCAATTCATCCTCGGTTCCTTATTTATGAACAATTATGTCGACTTCTCTAACTACATGCTCCTTTTATTTGTCGTAACAATCTCACTTATAGTGGGCACACTTACCCAGTAGTTATCCTTAAGTTTCGAGAAAGTTCGGCAGAGTTTCCTCTATATTCATTACTATCCCAAACCTGCACACAGCCCAAAAAATGCATCTAATACCTCACAAGGCCAAATAGAGAAACACACATAACATACAACTCAACCATACAGGGCTTGTTAACTTAAAAAGAATATGACGCAGTAATGCTCGTCCCATATATCACATCTGAACATCCATTCACAAAAATCCAATCAATCCCCTTTCACCGCCGATGTTAACTCAAATGTTTTAAAAACTTACCTGAAGCACTCTAATATTCATTAAGAGGGAGGCTTTATTTTCTTAATTTATCACTCAAATTCTGAAATTTCAATGATCGAAGTCCTTACCTTGATCCTGTACTGGAACCTTGATCCGGTACAAATTGATCCAACGGTAGTTAAGGAAGTTCTCCCTCTTGTCGTCCTTCTACAACGTGCTCAACAGTACCCATACTTTCTATAAACGTACCAATTATACTGATCCTTCTAGTTCTACCACTATTTTCATTTCAACCTTGTTCCGCAGATTCCATCAAACTTGGGTTACTCAAATTCCCCATCTTTAAATTCCTCCACCTCACAGAAGGCCCTACCTTTTCAAATAATCTATCATAACATGGAGTCTGGAGATCAACCTCTATCGCTTGCCTTGCTACACCTCGGAAAATTTTCCGTTCAAGTACAGTAAATAGACTGACGAAGGGCGCGACGTATGCGATGTTTTGATAAGTAAGGAATAACATTTGATGGTTCTAAATGAGATTTCAAAGACATTCGAAGTAAGAGAAGAAAGTTTGCCAAGAAGAGGCAAGACATAGGAGATGTATCGGAAAAGGATTTATGAGTAACGAGTTAATGATGATTCAATGAGGCTCAGGAGAAGAGTTATAACGTCTCGTAGATTGTTAATTAGGTGCTAAACAAGTGTCAAGAAGGTTCTATAAGGATTGGAGATCAAACGAGTCGACGAAAATGATTTTCGGAAAACTGTGGATTGTACTGTCCATTATACAGACCGTACAAAAGATACAGACCGTAGGTATGGCCGTATATTTAGCCAAGACGGGCAGTGTTCACTGGACCCATTATATGGTCACACATACGGACCGTATAAATTGTACGGACCGTATGTGTGTCCGTATAAATGGGTCGGGACAGAATTGTGTGTATTTAATAAGGGACCAAGTTCATTTCATTTCATTTCCCTTCACACACCTTCTCTCTAAAACATCTCTCTACACTTCTCCAATAAGAATTCAAGGGGTATTTGTGATCAATTAAATCAAACCAAGTGAATCAAGTGTAAGAAACTCATTAAAGTTCATCCACGACAAGGAATCCAAGGGAAGGTGAAACTAGGGTTTTGCTCAAGTGAGGCGTTTCCACCCAAGGTTCATTCCTACACTATCTAAGGTATGTTTTATGGTATTTACATGATGTTTAAGGTATTTGAAAGTTTAAACACTTGGATTGTAAAAGGATATGGAAAATGGGTCATGAAAGAGTGAATAGTGTCATTTTGAGTGATAACTTGAATTGAGTCATGATTATTGATGTGTTGTAATATGGTTATGCTATAAATAATATTAAGGACATGGGATAAGAATTATATGTGAGAAAACGTACTAGTATACTATGACCATGATTATGGATGAATTGAAGTGGAATTGTGAAATGAGGGTAATGTAGATGAATGACGATTGATGGTTATGATATTGTGAACGTTATTATGAATGTTTGGGAGTTGATATACAATATGGGAAAGGTTGTATAAACAAAGGAAATGCTGCCCAATTTCCTCTAACTTTAGTAAGCATGTTCATATAATCGATTGGCTAATGTGAATGCGAATTCTCTTGAAGGTAGAGACGTGAGCATTGAAGAAGAACAACCAAGCGATGGAAATTGTTAAACGAAAGAGGTATGTAAGGCTAGTCCTTTGTTTCTAAGGCATGAATCTTATGATATGAATCCTCCTATCTCTCTATGATTTTCCTACACATTGGGAACTATTAATCTACGTGTATAAAGAACTTCATATGAGATAAAGAAAAGAGATACGTTACGAACATGACGATACCGATGATGAATCTAAGTCTATAATTCATAAAGCTCATGATATGATATTCCTAAGAAGTTGATGATCCTTATATGATTCCTATGATATTATTTTCCTTACCTCTCCATGACTTCCCTACCTTCCGGAAAACTAAGAGCCTATGTTCATGAATAGCCATATGGGATAGGATAAGAGGTATGTTACAAATGCGATAATGATGATGATAAGTCTAAGTCTAAAGATTCTAAGGCTTATAATATAATGATCCATATTACGATCTATTGATGTTGTTCATTGATTACACTAACCTTATATGCTAATTCCTTCAAGGTGAGGCATAATGATTATGAATGCTCCATAATGGAATCGGGGGCTCTCGACCTTATGTCGCCCCGACATTGTTATAGATTGTCTATAAGCTCTAATACATGTCCTATGACTAATGTTCCGAAAAGTTACGAGTCTATGTTCATAGAGGATTTCACATGAGATAAAGGTAAGAGATATGCTATAGATGTGACGATGGTAACGATGAGCCTAAGTTAGAGATTATAAAGGCTACTATGCGATATTATTACGAAGCTTGTGCTACGAATACGATGTGATTCTCATAGATTGTCTTTAAATCTAAATGTATGCTCCATGAAAGGTTATGATAAGTTTATGAGACATATGTGATGATAATGATGACGATGTTGATAGTGATGATGATAATGATGATGATGTTGATAGTGATGACGCTAAAGATATTTATGGACTTTTATGTATATATATATGTGCTTATGTATGACTATTATGAAACCCCAGGCTTATAAGGCCGGGTAGAATATGTATATATTTATGTAACGCGCGCACACCTCTGTAGTTGGGTACGAATAACCCTGAATACTTGGTAGGGCTAGGTAGCAATAACCCTGAAGCCTTGGTAGGGCCAAGTAGCAATAACCCTGAAGACTTGGTAGGGCCAGGTAGCAATAACCCTGAAGCCTTGGTTGGCCAGGTATGTATATGATATAAATATGTATATGCTATGGTTATATATATGATGTATGTATGAACAACCCAGAAAATATGTAGGTGATACTGTCGAGCCACTACGTGGCCGAATGCGGATAACGTTAATGTGTATGAGCGGATGCGGTGTTATGATATAAATATATATATATATATATATGTGTGTGTGTGAAACGACGATGTATGAGCTATGATGATACATGTACCGTGGTAGTATATGATATAGGCATGAAAGGTATCCTCCCTTAAAGGTTAAGCAGGTTATGTCTTCATCTTAAGTTTTCTGATTCTCTATTATGCTTATTTCATTCATGCCTTACATACACAGTACAATATTCGTACTGACGTTCGTTTTCTTTGGACACTGTGTTCGTGCCCACAGGTAAGCAGGGAGGAGACCCAGATTTGTAGAAGCCGATAAGCAGAGTTTCGAAAGCACTCCACTATTCTGGAGGTGCCATTGATTTACTATTTTATGTACATATTCCGGTTATGTCTAGCACTCTAGTAGAGGCTCGTAGATACGCAGTATGGGTTATATGGTCTCACGAGGTTGCTATTAGGCATATATATATGTATATGATTTTGATAGCCGAAAGGCCAATGTATATAAAAGTATTTATGTTTGCATATGAAAAATGATGTTCTTATGATTTGAGTATAAATGCGATAAAAGAGCGTTAAATGAGTATGATGAGTAATAGAACGAGCGGTGCTCCGTGGTTAGCCCCGGGTACCCGTCGCGGCCCCTAGTCGGGTCGTGACATGCCTGCTCCTTATCTGACCTATCGATTCTTCCTGAACCTCCGATGGGTCTGTCTCTATGAAAAAACATCACTTCAGATGGATCTGTATCAATAAAGGGCATGTCCTCAGATGGATCTGTCTCATAAGAATAACTCACTCTTGAAGCCCCTGAACAACAGTCTTCTTTCCCTTAGAAATGATCTTCCAACTACAAAATAATCAGGGTTAGGATTGGGAATCTCATATCCTACAACTTGGCTCTATTACACGATCTAGAATAAGGAAGGAAGGTAACCATCCTGAATGTCCTATAACCTCATATTTATAAGTGTGGCACGCAACACACCCATAAATAAGACTCTACTGGACACAGCTTCTCGACAACCCTAGGACAAAACTTCTCTGATACCACTTTGTCACGACCTACACTGAAGGGCCATGATAGGCACCTGGCTTTACTTATACCACTAGACATACTTTTGTAATGTAATAATAAGCATAGGTGGGCCATTATGGCTTCCACAACATAACCTGCTGACTCACAGAAGTGATAGACTGAAAACAAAATACGTTTGAAAAGACATAACGACATAACAACTGAACATACTAGACAGTCCGACATGGACGTCATATACATCTATGTGATAATACACAAGCCTATGAGGCCATACAATATCTGACTATGCATAACTTTCTACAAGCATCTACTGGAGTACATGACATAACGTGGTCGAAACAGGGTTGTTACACCCCGTACTTGCGAAGAAGCACTGATAAAATTTGTTCGTAAGTATGTTAAGTTATGGCTAAGTAAAACAACTTTGGAGTATAAGGGACGAAGCATTATTAAATATATTTTATGAGTAAAGGATGCATATGAGGAATTCTAGAAGGTCCTATAAGGAATTGAGTGGAAGGGGTTGAGCTAGTATGAATTTAAAAAACGATGAGCGTTACTTTGAAGAATCAAGTATGAGCCAACTTGGGGAAAGAATATATGCTAGTATATGAGAAGTTTTGAAGTAAAGCAAAAGCATAAATTGAAGTTCATGAAGTCTAGTTTCCAATGCAACAAACCGCTCATCGATACAACATCGATGTAGAGAATTATGGACGTTACAAATCAGGCTGGCAGACTAGAAACGTGCGGCTACAGTGCGCGACACGCGCGCTACAATGCGCGGAAAGTGCACCGACCCTAGAATAATATATAACAGGGATTTACCCCTTATTTTCATTCAACCACCTCCCCAAACATTTCTTAACCCCCTAAAACATTCTCCCAATTTCCTTCATAAAATTTTAGTCCAAATTAAGTGAAACCCCGGGATTTAGGCTCGGGAAGCGTATAAGGTCTTGTTGTTCTTGTTCTAAACAACGAATCTCGAGGAATAATAGGAGGCCACCGAAGATAAATAAGATTTCAAGCTCTACCTACCTTGATTGAGACAAGGATATTCTTTACTATGGGTATTATGAATTGTATCATGGAAATTTAGTTGTTAAAGCTTCGTCAAGTCTAGTGATTGGTTGAGAAATTGGGGAAACAACGTGTGGGATGTTTTATAAAGCATATTTCTGTTCATGATAATGCTGTTGATCTTGGTGTTTCTATTATTGTTGTTTTGTTGGTATTGTGGTTTCGGGCTAGGGATATAAACAGCGAAGATGCTGACCGAATTCTGGCAGATTCTAAGAGGATTTAATTTGAAGTGTTCTGAGATGTGGCAGTATTATGGTACAATAATTGGATATCATCAAGAAAAGAGAATGCGCCTCCTCCCGTTTGGCAAGAATTTGTAGATGCCTTCATCCGCCACTATTTGTAACCCGAGGTCCGCCGAGCTAGAGCGGATAGATTTATAAATTTGAAACAAGGAAATTTGAGTGCTCGGGAGTATAGCCTTCAGTTTAATTCATTGGCTAGATATGCCTCGACTATGGTGGACGACATGGGAGATAGCGTGCACAGGTTTGTGAGTGGCTTAGGGCCACATTTATTTAATGATTGTTTGACGGCTTCGTTGCAAGACGGGATGGATATTTCCCGCATTCAGGCCAATGCCCAGAATTTAGAAGGACAACAACATCCACAAAAGGGTGATCGTGATATTGATAGACGGCAAAGCAAGAGGGCCAGTTCTATGGGGGCAGGTACTGATTATAGAGGGGGATCGAGGCAGTCATATCCTAGACACTCAGGCCAGTCGGCGACTAGTGCACCTCCATGATTCGCAGGTAGGAGATATGACTGCTCCATTCCTTCAGGACAGGGTCAGAGTTCGAGAGCTTCAGGTTCCCAGTTTGGGGGTGATTATAGCCATAGGAGACCACCAGTCCCACGATGTAGCCAGTGCATAAAATTACACTCGGGGCCACGTCGCCAGGGCACAGATGCTTGCTATATTTGTAGACAAACTGGGCACTAGATGCGTGATTATCCCTCGAGGTATGGTAGAGGTGGGGTTCAGCCCACAGGATCAGTAGCTGGTTCCTCTTCAGTGCGCCCGGTAGGGTAGACTCGCCAGATCCCAGCAGGTCGTGGTAGAGGTAGAGGGGGAGCATCTACTTCAGGTGCCACTCAGCCTCGTATATATGATTTAGCGGGATGGCAGGATCTTGAGTCCTCCCCGGATGTGGTTACAAGTATATTATCCGTATTTTCCCATACCTTATCTTATACTACTCCATATGTTCCTGGTCGTATTGGGGTGAAACCTGAGCTAATTAAACCTTTTGAGGTATCTACTCCGGTTGATG
The DNA here is from genome assembly GCF_019175385.1 of Lycium barbarum. Lineage (NCBI taxonomy): Eukaryota > Viridiplantae > Streptophyta > Magnoliopsida > Solanales > Solanaceae > Lycium > Lycium barbarum. The sequence goes on along the minus strand of NC_083342.1, from coordinate 35,249,711 downwards.
ATCCCGTGATAGCTAGACAAGTGTATAAAATTTGTGTAATCGTGATATGCGACCGCCAGACTAATGCTAATTTAGTTGGGCTGGAAATGTTAGATTTCGATGTGATTATAGGTATGGATTGGTTGGCTTCATGTTATGCTAATGTTTATTGCCGAATGAAAGAAATTCGATTTCAATTTCTGGGAGAGCCCGTGCTTGAATGAAAGGGTAATACAGCATTTCCAAGGGGTAGGTTTATTTCCTACATTAAGGCAAGAAAGATGATAGCTAAGGGCTATATTTATCACTTAGTCCGAGTTCAGGATACATGTAGCCTGATTCTCATATCATCATATTAGTACACCAGCTGATCAGGTGGTAATGCGTATATAACGCCTGCTCCTTTCCATACCCCATATACATATAATACTTGCGTATATAACGCTTTCTGGTCACGGGTCAACACACATATATATAAATGAATATAATACATGAATAATTGTATACATAAAACTGGACCCATGAACAGAAGGAATAACCATAAAGGGGCACATGATCATCAAAGACTGTAATACTCCTAATACTTCTAAGAGTAGAGTAATGTGGACTCGTTTACTCGCTTATTGGATCGTATCATAGGATCATGCTAAAAGAAGAAAAGGGTAGCTTAACATAACTCGACGTATATCAAATCGACCAACTCCTACTTCGCGACTTGTAAGTCTACAATTAAAACAACATAAACCTTCATTAGACTAGGTACTTCACTTGCTAACCCCTTTTTTGATGCATAGAGGGCTTAACGAATCATGAACAACATTTCTCTCATAAGCTTAACAACTCTTCCACTTCTCACTCAATCCCGCATCAACTATGATACTCACATCAACAATGACAACGCATATATATATATCAAAATATACGTAAACCCGTTTCCAATCATCTCTTAAAAAAACCCTATATCACTACATTGCTCTTCATCAACTTAACACTTCCACAATTACCTTCTCTTCAATTATAATCACTAAAACTCTTGATAGTCAACTTAAATACAAAGGTAGAAATCATTTACATACCTTGACGGGTCAAGAATCACTCCAACTTCAACTCTCTAAACTCCACTCTTGAAGAAACCCTAGAAGCAACTTTTCTTCTTCACCATCTCGAGTTTATGGGGTCCGGGTCTCGTCAAATCTTCACTAATAGGATGAAAAAAATTGGGAGGAAATATTTTAGGGTTTTCTGATTTTTGTAAAGCGGAAAATGTGAAATGAAGTCATGACCCACATATTTATACTTAGAAGCAAAAAGGCAACAGCGGTCTGATAAGACGAGCGGGTCGACGGTCCATCCACTTGCCCGTCGACCTGCGCCTTCAGAATGCATGGCTGCATAACCCTGTCGATGCCGCACAACGACGGCCCATCGACAGGTTCGACCACCCGTCGATCTTGACTGGTGTCCAGCATGTTTTTCTTAATCAGTTCAGATCGCGTCGATTCGATTCGTTCCCCTTCTAATCCTGTAAATCCCCAGGAATACTTGTTGGTACCATTTCACACAGGGTGAGACACTTTCTATCTCCGAAAATTGGGCTCGGGTCTCGATTCCCAAGGCATACTCAACTAGGAAATCACAGGTTCTACAACTACGAAAGCGAGGGGTGTAACATTCGTCCTCAAATGTTCGAATAAGCCTGGGTTGTAAAAATCTTGGCAGAGTTTCCCCTGTACTTATACCAATCTGTCCTGTACACAATAACCCAAAATAATGCCTCACAGGGCCACACACTGTAACACACAATCAAATAACGATAACTGAATTGAAAACAATACCTGGGGAAAGTGATGTCTCCTACTGCACCTCCGGTACTGCTGGAAACAAATGCGGGTACTTAATCTTCATCGCTTCTTCCGCTTCCCAAGTCACTTCTTCAATATTCTTATTCTTCCCCAATACTTTAACGGAGGCTACATCTTTAGTTCGCAACCGATGGACCTGCCTACCCAATATAGCTAGTGGAACCTCTTCGTACGATAACTGATCTGTCACCTGGATATCATTCACTGGTACAACTCTTGAAGGATCTTCGATACACTTACGAAGCATTGATACATGAAATACTGGGTGTACCGATTCTAACTCAGAAGGAAATTCTAGTTCATATGCCACTGTACCCACTACATGAATGATCTTATATGGACAAATATATCGAGGGCTGAGCTTACCCTTCTTACCAAACCTCATCACTCCCTTCATAGGCGTAAATTTCAGGAGCACCCAGTTGCCCATTTTGAATTCTAGCTTACGTCGCCGATTATCCGCATAAGATTTCTGTCGGCTCTAGGTTGTTAGCAACCTTTCTCTAATTACCTTCACCTTATCAACTGCTTGTTAGATTAAGTCTGGGCCTAGCAATAGATTCTCCCCAATATCAAACCATCCTATGGGCGATCTACACCTCCGCCCATATAAGGCCTCATAAGGAGCCATCTGAATACTGGAATGGAAACTGTTGTTATATGCGAACTCGATAAGAGGAAAATTGTGACGACCCAGCTAGGGGCCGCGACGGGTACCCGGAGCTAGTTACCGAGCACCGCTCACTCTACTACTTATCTTCCCATCTAATATTCTTTTATCAATTTACATACCAGTTGTAGGAAAATCATAATTAAACAAACATAATTACTTTATATACAATTGCCTTTCGGCCATCAAAATAATATACACGCATATGAAAACATCTTGTGAGACCATCTAACCCACACTGCATATCTACGAGCCTCTACTAACATACTGTATATACATGGACGGAACAAGACTCCGTCGTGCCCAAAATATGCATATATACTAAAAGGATAATCCTAAGCACCTCCAGACGATGGAGTGCTTTCAACCAGCTGACTGCTACTGAGGATCTGGGCCAAGCTCTCCTCTCTGTCTACCAGTGGGCATGAACACAGCGTCCGAAGAAAGGACGTCAGTACAAATGTTGTACTGAATATGAGAAGCATAAACAATGAAAGAAAACATCAACAATATAGTGATAACATCAACATGAAATATCTGGATCTGTCTGATAATCATAAAGGAAATCATGCGTGCCATCTTACTCATACTCATCCTCATAACATATATGCATCATATGCAAGCTGCCCGCCCATGTTGGAATGGTGTGATAATCAATAATATTAGCCCGCGTCCGGGGTACCATCGCATGCCGCCCACTAGTGGTGTCTGCCCATGCCAAAGGGTCATGGTGTATCCGTATAGCTGCCCGCCTTGGCGGTGACTGCCCGGCCAACTAGGCATGGTGTGAGATGCTCATATCATGCTTATCATAAAATGCTCATAATAATAATATACTCATCATAAAATACTTATCTCATTGTAATACATGCATAAGGCTCAAGATCAACTTTACTCTATCGGGGTGACGTAAGGTCGTGATCCCCCGATTCCATTATGGAACAACTATTGATACTCTGCCTCACCTTGAAGGAACTAGTACATAAGGTGAGTGTAAGCGATAATTAACATCATCATTATACTAGCATCATCGTATCGTATTACTCATCTTATATAGACACTAAGGAGTTAGACTCTTAGCCTTTCGGACTATAGGAACTCATGAAGACAATAGGAATTTCGTGCTACAAGATTCACGCCATCAGAAAGAAGGGACTAGCCTCACATACCTTGGTCGTTTAGCTAAGATATCGCTCACTCGTTCTCCTTCAATATCGCGTCGTTACCTTCATAAAGAATTCATATCAACATTAGCATACTAACTACAAGAACGTGTCGCTAATTCTAGGAGATGTCGGACAGCGCTTCCTTTGCTCATACTACTTTCCATGTTGTATTTTAACTCCCAACATTCATAACATTATTCACAATATTGCAATCAACAATCGTCGGTTACGTACATTTAGCAAAATCCACCATTTTCTTCCAATTTTCCCTTATTTAATGATTTTAGCTCATCCTTGCACTTAATGCTTGTTTCATGATATAAACATCATTTATAACGTATTTTTACTCACGACACTCCAATATTCGTAGTTCAATTCCACTATCATTCATTCATGTCACTATTCATTCAATAATGACCTATTTTTATGTTCTTCTACATCTCAAGTGTCTAAGCTTTCCAATACTTCAAACATCATGGAATAATCATGAAACTTACCTTTGATAGTGGTTGAACAATCCTTAAGTTGAATTGCTTCACTTAGACAAAACCCTAGTTTCACCTTCTTGGGAATTACTTGACTTAGATGATCCCTTGATGTGTTTTTGCACTTGATTTCATAGGTTTAGTGTTGTTGTCCTTGATGTTCCTTGGATTCTTTTGAATTTCTATGGATGAAGTATGTGGAGAGTTCTGGAGCTTTTCTTGAAGTGTATGGATGAATAATGAAATAAAGTGAGCTTTGGTCCCTTTTTAATAATCCCAACATCTGATCTTTAATGAATTCTCGTCGGGTGAACAGTGGTCGTAAACTGCAGTTTACGGACCGTATTGTGGTTTATGGTCCGTCTTCCATGATCGTGTTTGAGCAATTCAAAAACAGAAGGTTTGGCTGAGTGTCATGGCACTTTACGACTGGGGTTTACGGTCCGTAAACCAGTTTACGGGCCGTCCTCCAAGTCGTTTTTAATCATTTTCACCATTTACAGAAAGTCTTGGATGAGGGACCTAGTGGTTTACGACCTGGTTTACGATCCGTAAACCAGTTTACGGGCCGTATTTCGGGTCGTTTTTAACCATTTCAACACTTAACAGAAACTTGAGATTTTTGACGCAATGAAAGACGATTGCACTATACGGTCCGTAAATCACTTTACGGGCCGTATAGTGCCATATACGAGCTCTGGGTGAAAAATTTTCTGCAACTTTAGTATTTCCAAAATGCAAAATTAGCCATTCCCGACTTAGTAAAACACCATACACTCAAGTCCTTCATTGTTCTACTCATCACACAAGTACGGAAAAATTTTCGAGGTGTAACACAAATGATCCTCCCAACTGCCCTGAAAGTCAAGAACACAAGCCTGAGCATATCCTCAAGGGTCTGTATAGTACGCTCTGCTTCTCCATCTGTCTGCGGGTGGAATGCGGTGCTAAGACTCACCTGAGTCCCCAATCCCCGCTAAAAAGACTTCCAGAATCTGGCTATGAACTGTGCTCCCCTATCTAAAATAATGGCTGAAGGAACACCATGGAGTCATACTATCTCCTTAAGATAAAGCCTCGCATAATCCTCGGCTGCATGAGCAGTTCTGACAGGTAGAAAGTGAGCTGACTTTGTGAGCCTATCGACTACGACCCATATAGAAACACACTTTCGCTGAGTATGGGGTAACCCCATAATGAAGTCTATATTATTTACTTCCCACTTCCATGTCGGAATCTCCATAGCCTGCAATAGACCTCCAAGCTTCTGGTGTTCTATTTTGACCTGCTAACAATTCAAACACTGAGCGACAAATTCTGCTATATCTCTTTTCATACCATCCCACCAATAAACTTCCTTGAGGTCATGGTACATCTTTGTTGAGCCTGGATGAATAGAATATCGGGAGTAATATGCCTCACCCATAATCTGCTGACGGAGTCTTGCAACACTAGGGACACACAATCTACTTCGATATCTGAGTACCCCATCGCCTGTGATCACAAAGGGTGTCTTCTCTTTCTGAGGTGTTGTATCTCGATAATGAACTAGAACCGGATCCTTATACTGATGCTCCTTTATTTCAACTACCAAGGACGATACCGATGTATCTTGAACAGTAACTCCTGCATCACCTGAGTCTAGCAATCGAACTCCGAGGCTAGCTAATCGATGAACTTCACTGACCATTTATCTTCTCTCTGGCGATACGTGAGACAAGCTACCCATAGATTTACGACTGAGGGCATCGGCTACCACATTAGCCTTCCCGGGATGATATAGAATGTCCACATCATAGTCTGTTAACCTCTCCAACCATCGCCTCTGATGCAGGTTCAAATCCTTCTGCGTAAAGATGTACTAGAGACTCTTATGATCAGTATAGATATCGACATGGACACCGTATAAGTAGTGCCTCCATATCTTCAAGGCATGAATCACTACCGCTAACTGCAGATCATGGGTTGGATAATTCTTCTCGTGCTTCTTCAATTGTCTAGAAGCATAAGCGACAACCTTGCCATGCTGCATCAAAACATAGCCCGATCCAACATCTGAAGCATCACAATATACCACATAGCCATCTGCTCCTTCTGGAAGAGTCAAAACTGGTGCTGAAGTTAGCTTATCCTTCAACGTCTGAAAACTCTGCTCACAAGTATCTATCCATTGGAACTTAGCTGATTCCTGAGTCAATTTGGTCAATGGGGCCGAAAGAGAGAAAAATTCTTCTACAAACCTTCTATAGTAACCTGCTAAGCCCAAGAAACTACGTATCTCCGTTTGTGTCGTGGGCCTTGGCCAATTCTTCACAGCCTCGATCTTCTGAGCATCTACTCTAACGCCTTCTTCTGAAATAATGTGACCCAGAAAAGTCACAAAGTTAAACCAGAACTCACACTTAGAAAACTTAGCATACCACTCTTTACCTCGGAGAATCCCAAGCACTGCCCGCAGATGTTCTGCATGATCGACCTCTGACGGCGAATAGACCAAAATATCATCTATGAACACAATCACGAACAAATCTAGAAAGGGCCTGAATACACGATTCATCAAATTCATGAATATGGATGGGGCATTAGTTAGCCCGAAGGACATGACACGGAATTCATAATGGCCATATCTAGTCCGGAATGCTGTCTTCGGAATATCTTCTTCCTTTACCCTGACCTGGTGGTATCCCAACCTCAAGTCTATCTTCGAGAAATACTTGGCGCCTTGCAACTGATCAAACAAATCATCAATCCTTTGGAGCGGATACTTATTCTTTACAGTCACTTTATTCAATTGCTTATAATCGATACACATTCGCAAGGAACCATCCTTCTTTCTTACAAATAGTATCGACGCTCCCTATGGCGATGTACTAGGCATGATAAAGCCCTTCTCAAGAAAATCTTTCAACTGCTCCTTCAATTCCTTCAACTCCGCAGGTGACATCCTATAAGGAGGAATAGATATTGGTTTAGTGTCTGGTAATAGATCAATAGCAAAATCAATCTCCCTCTCTGGGGGAATGCCTGAAAGCTCTTCTGAAACACTTCTAGGAACTCATTAAACATAAGGACGGACTGAAGACTCAGCGACTCTGCTTGCATATCTTGAACTCAAACCAGATGAAAAATATACCATTTTCTGATCATCCTCTCTGCCTTAAGGTAGGAAATAAACCTACCTCTAGGCGAAGCAACATTGCCCTTCAATTCTAGGACTGGCTCGCCTGGAAACTGAAATTGAACCATCTTTGCTCTACAATCAACATTAGCATAACAAGAAGCTAACCAGTCCATGCCCATAATAACATCAAAATCAATCATATCTAACTCAATCAATTCTGCTACGGTGTGGCGGTCGCAAACTATAACAACATAGTCCCGGTATACTCGTCTAGCTATGACCGGATCCCCAACTGGCGTAGACACCTCGAAACGTTTGATCAACTCAGGCTCTACCCCAAACTTGCTAGCAACAAATGGTGTAACATATGATAAAATGGAACCTAGATCAATCAGGGCATAAACATCATGGGAGGAAACTGATAATATACCCGTAACAACATCAGGAGACGTCTCGCAGTCCTGTCTACAAGCCAATGCATATACACGGTGCTGAGGACCGCTCGAGCTGGATGCTCTACTCCTCCCTCTACCTCGCCCTGCTGGCGGCTGAAAAACTTTCCCGGAAGGGTACACTACGGAAGAAGAGCCAGCCACAGACCCTGTAGGCTGAACCATACCTGTACCAATTCTCATCGGGCACTCCCTCACCCTACAGCCTAGCTGGCCACAAGCATAACAACCATCTGATCCCAGTCGACACTAACCAGCGTGTAACTTGCCACACTTGGCACATCGCGGCAAAGGGGGTCTTATCTGTCCTGACTCTGGTCTGTACTTAGAGCCTGATGCTCTAGAACTCTGGCCTGCTCTGAAATAAGGAGACCAATCAAATCTCGGACCTGGAAACTGCAGAGATGCACTCCCTGCTGAATGGAAAGGATATCGGGGATGCTGCTGTCTCTGTCCTCCTCTAAACTCACCCCCAATATCAAAAGATCTGGACCTCTTACCATGGCCCCGGTCACGATCACGATCTTTCCTCCTCTGGCCCATACGCTCCTCCAAATTCTATGCATATGCCTGTATACGGGAGATATCCATGCCTGGCTGTAATGCGGCAGTCATACAAGCATCGATCAGATGTGGCCCTACACCAGCCACAAAACAATGAACTCTATCCACCATCTCAACCACCATGGCTGGAGCATATCTGGCAATAGAGTCGAAATACACGCAATACTCCTGGGCACTCATACTGCCCTGCTCAATACATAGGAACCTATTTGCTTGGGCCCACCTGACCTCAGGAGGCAAATAATGACAGATAAAAGCATCTGCGAACTCTCGCCATAAGGCTGGAGGGGCATTCTCTACCCTAGATGACTCCCACATATGATACCACTGTACTGCAATATCACGCAGCCTATACGAAGCCAACTATACGGACTCGACCTCATCTGCATGTATAACCCTCAAAGTCCCCTGCATACCATCAATAAAATCCTGAGGGTCCATATTCTGCTTTACCACGGAAAACTCTGGAGGACCTAACCAAAGGAAGGTCTTAACCCTCGAACTACCAGTCCCATCTGCCTAGTCACCACCAACTCCCTGCCGCTGAGCCTGGGCAGCTAGTATGGTCAACAATCGTACGACATCCCGCACATCCTGGCCTGGTGAATCTGGCTGAGAAACTGGGGCAGGGGCTGGAGGCGGTGTATGTGATGTCTCAGATGGCCCCTCACTCCGAATCTCATCCTGGGATCTCGTGGCCCGTCGAGTACGGCTAGCGGCCTCACCCGTGGTTTTCTTGCCCTTCTAGGCAGCTGTAGCTTTCTTGGGAGGCATTGCTGAAATAATAACAATTCATCATAAGCGAACACCAAACACATGGTTCTATCGCACAATCTAGGAGAGAAGGAATGACATCATCCTAAATGTCCTGTAGCCTCATGTTTATAAGTATGGTGCACAACACACCCATAAACAAGACTCTACTACACACGGTCTGTAGACAACGCTAGGATGAAACTGCTCTGATACCACTTCTGTCACGACCCAAACCGATGAGCCATGATGAGGGGTCTGACCTCTAGCGACCAAACACCCCTATACTCGTATCTGAAATATACTGAACATCAAAGACCTATGAATGGCAAAACTAATCTCATAAAAAGGAAATATCAAAACTCTGTACAATATGCATACATATATACACAATCGTGCGGAAGGACAGTCCAAGCCAACTAGGCTGCTACATATACTGTACACAAAAGAATAGAAGCCGACAAGGCTACATCGTCTGACTAATACATACAATTGTCTACAGACCTCTACCGGAATAAAAGCTGTAGAAAGGATGGGACAGGGCCCATCATACCCATATGCATACACATCTCAAAAATAGAGGCATACCAAAACTTACTGTAGCTCCAAATCGAATGGAGCGTACTGACCACTGCTAAATCTAGAGGTCCTACTGAGCTGGACCACCTGTCTGTCTCCTTGTACCTGCGGGTATGAACGCAGCCCCCTGAGCAACGGGGAGTCAGTACGAATAATGTACTGAGCATGTAAAGCATAAGTGTAACATCATATATATATATATATATATACACATGGGAATCATGAATAAGATCTGAACTCATAAGCTGAAATGACTGACTGCATGTACTTGTATGAACTAGTATCTGTATATCTAACAATGCCTCTGTGGGCGCATAATACGCATGCTCATGCCTACCAATGAAGGTCATGCATCTATATATAGGTGCGTATATAACACCTGATATATGCGCGTATATAATGCCTCTCTGCGGCCATTATCATATACAATGCTGCGATACATGCAGCCTGATTCTCATATCATCATATTAGTACACCAGCTGATCAGGTGGTAATGCGTATATAATGCCTGCTCCTTTCCATACCCCATATACATATAATACAAGCGTATATAATGCCTTCTGGTCATGGGTCAACACAAATATATATAAATGAATGTAATGCATGAATAACTGTATACATAAAACTGGAACCATGAACAAAAGGAATAACCGTAAAGGGGCACATGAACATCAAAGACTGTAATACTCCTAATACTTCTAAGAGTAGAGTAATGTGGACTCGCTTACTCGCTTATTGGATCGTATCATAGGATCATGCTAAAAGAAGAAAAGGGTTGCTTAACATAACTCGACGTATATCAAATCGACCAAATCCTACTTCTCGACTTGTAAATCTACAATTCAGACAACATAAACCTTCATTAGACTAGGTACTTCACTTGCTAACCCGCTTTTTGATGCATAGAGGGCTTAACGAATCATGAACAACATTTCTCTCATAAGCTTAACAACTCTTCCACTTCTCACTCAGTCCCACATCAACTACGATACTCACATCAACAATGACAACGCATATATATATATATATATATATATATATATCAAAATATACGTAAACCCGTTTCCAATCATCCATTAAAACAACCCTATATTACTACATTGCTCTTCATCGACTTAACACTTCCACAATTACCTTCTTTTCACTTAGAATCACTAAAACTCTTGATACTCAACTCAAATACAAATGTAGAAATCATTTACATACCTTGAGGGGTCAAGAATCACTCCTACTTCAACTCCCTAAACTCCACTCTTGAAGAAACACTAGAAGCAACCTTTCTTTTTCACCATCTCAGGTTTACGGGGTCCGGGTCTCGTCAAATCTTCACTAATAGGATGAAAAATATTGGGAGCAAATATTTTAGGGTTTTCTGATTTTTGTAAAGAGGAAAATGTGAAATGAAGTCGTGACCGACATATTTATACTTGGATGCCAAAAGGCTACTGCGGTCCGGTTCGACGAGCGGGTCAACGGCTCGTCGATGACTGCTTTAACAAGCGGGTCGACGGCCCGTCGATGTTTCGACGGTCCATCGACTTTCCCGTTAACCTGCGCCTGCAGAATGCATTGCTGCGGAACCCTGTCGACGCCGCGCAACAACGGCCCGTCGACAGGTTCGACGACCCGTCGATCTTGACTAGTGTCCGGCAGGCTTTTCTTATTCAGTTCAGATCACGTCGATTCGATTCGTTCCCCTTCTAATCCATCAAAACATCAGGAATACTCGCGGGTACCATTTCACACGGGGTGAGACACTTTGTATCTCCAAAACTCGGGCTTGGGTCTCGATTCCCAAGGCATACTCAACCAGGAAATCATAAGTTCTACCACTACGAAAGCGAGGGGTGTAACAACTCATCCTCCTGAATGGCTAGGCAAAATCACATCAACAGAGTTCATAGCATAAAAGCCGAATTACAGTTCAACTCAAGGTAATCACATCACCATTTTCCATTAAGGTTTATTATGCCATATCGTAAAGATAAATCATTTTAATGAATTTCTTGAAAACGTTTTCACTTCTTTAACCAAAATTTCAATGTCAAAACTTCTTTACAAAATATTTTCATGTCCCAATTCATCAATGATAATTTCATTAACAACTCTTAACCATCATTATTAAGCATCTCTCATAGAGGAAAACATTCATAATATCTTATACATATATAGGGTTTGTTACAATCTAGGTTTAATGTGGGTTTGTCCCCTCACACACATTAACCACTATTTAGGCATGAATTAGAGTTCAAGAAACATGAAAGATTACTTTTTATTTCATTCATCAAAGAATCTTGAATAAAATTTATACTTCCAACAATAGGTTCAAAAGTGATTTTCACTCAAAATAAGTTTCCAAAAAGCGAGACATACAAATCATCCTTATAGCCAAAAATGATTTTTTTAAAAGAGACATACCTTAATGTGTTAAATAAAGTTTGACAATTCACTTTCCTAATGAAGAACACCCAAACCCTAGCTTGAATCACTTTAGGAAGAATTATGTTGCAAACCTTAGGTTTTGATCACAAGAATCATGGTAAGAATCATGGGTTTGATGTTAGAATAGATTAGTAATGTTAAGGGTGTTCTTATCCATGATTTGAAGACTTGGAGGGATGATTTTCGTTCTTAGGGTTTGGAAGGATGAAAAGAAATGGGAACAAAATAAGACCATACCCAATTTAAACCCAAATTTTCTGCTAGAAACTGAGAATGTACGACCTACAAGTACGTCCTGTACTTTCAAGTACGTCCCGTACTTGTAGCCCGTACTTCGGCTGCCAAGAACAGTGAAAAATAGAAGAAGTACGTCCAAAAGGACGTCTCGTACTGTAAAGTATGGCCCGTACTTTCTGGGTGTACTTTGGGCGAATTCTCCAGCTTTTGTGCCCTTCAGTAAAACGGACATAACTTTTTATCCATAGCTTTGCTCAGGCTGGGCGACCTACCGTTGGAAAGATATTTCAAAGATCTACAACTTTCATCAAAGACGTTTTTCTAAAGTCGCAACAAATTTTCATGAAAATCGCCTAGAAGAGAGACCTACCAAAACTTAGGCGAAGTTAAGAGCCTTTAAGAACTTCAATTGTTGGTTTGACTTCAAAACGACCATCTTCTACCCGAATTCATCAAGAATGGATTCGTATAGTCATAATATCATTTTAACACTAGATTTTTATATATTCACACCTAACCCGAATTTACGGGATGTTACATTATCCCCCCCCCCCCCCCCCCTCCTTAAGATCATTCATCCCCGAATGAAAGTCATGGCTTAAGATTTTTCACTAAATCTCAAATTTCAAAATTTCTAGAGTTCTTTAGTAAAGAAGACCATATGACTATGACAAATAATGACACTATGACACATAATGACTCAGAGGTAACATATGACTAACCACATAATGAATACATCATTTAAGCCTAAACACATGGACGAGGGATTCATGCCTCTAATCTAAACTTTCACAAGGAATACATAGTCAAAAGGTTCAACATATATCTGCAGTAGGGAATAAATTAAGGTAACACGGCCTGCATGACATTACAACAACTAGACAGAACTATGTCCCCCTCAAGTTCATCCCGCAAGTCTAAGATACGGCATAAGTCAACCCCGAGGTTTTAGCAACATCACTTTTTTTCACTCTATAACGAGTCCCTCAGCAAATTCAAGCCTAACTATTTCTGATTGATAATCCAGAGTTTCATAACACTTAGAAATCTAGTCTATCCCCAAAAATCACATCAAAGTTCTTCATTTCTAATTCAAACACATCAACAATAATCTCACGGCCCTTAACTACAGCGGCGCAGTCTCTATACATTATAGAAGCGATAACAAGGACGCAAGGGTATTCATAGAAAAAGGGTGTCAACAATTGTTCGACTTCCACACAAAAATCAAGGGCAAGATACTGAGTTATATAAAAAAGAGTCGAACTCTAATCGATCAGCGAGTACACTTCAAAAGAATATATAGTAAGAATACCTGTGGCCCCGGCATCAGGATCTTCTACCATCTCCTTACGAGTCAAACTATAAAATTGAGCTTGTCCTCCATTAGCGGTGTTAGCAACCGTTTTACTAGCCCCATTACCACGAGCATTAGGGGTGTTGTTAGCATTACCATCAGATGGATTATTCCTTTGACCTGAAGAGTTAGCCATTTCACGAAGCCACTTCCTACAATGTTTCTTGATATGACCCCTAATCCCATAATGGTGACAAACACGATCGTCCTATTTAAATGCTTGTCAGTTACTACCTTGCGAATATCTGTTCTGATCATTGTTCCTCCGACCTTGTCCACTAGATGGAACGCCCATATTAGACTGAGAAACAAACTGTTGAGGTGCAGAATTTCCTTTCCATTGCCCTCCATTATACGAACCAGTGAAACCACCCGCAGATCGGGCCTTCTTACTTTTTTCCCTGTCTAGCCTCTCTTCTCCCTTCAAATTCTCTTGTTGCTCGGCAAACCCAACCAAGGAATTACCGTTCTCAACCATAGCAGTGGTACGGTTAGTGACCCTGGTGGCTCGTCCGCTAGGCGATGAGTTAGAAGTACCGTTGTTTCCCTAATTACCAGTCCTCTCATGAGTTAAAGCCATTTCTGCGGGGCACGAATTATCGGACACGTCAGAATGATCCTAACGGTAGTTCAAGCTCCATAGCACAATCTAGAATAAAGAAGAATGAGAAACACCTATAAATTCCCGGGTCGTCTTTCGATCATGCAGGTGATCAGACTACACAAGGAAGACTCCACTAGACACAGCTCCACAGACACAAACCACTCCTAGGACACATTTAAACCTAGGCTCTAATACCATGCTTGTCACGCCCCAAAACCCATCCTAGACGTGACCGGCATCCGACGTCATGAACAACATCGGAAGAACATAAACTACATAATAATAATACTTGAACCCACCAGGTTCTATATTCACCTCTAGTAGTTTATAAAATAAATGTAACATCAAGTTCCTGTTTAATAGTCTTTCCTTATTTTTATTAAACAAAGTTATAAGTAACTGCATATATCAGGATCACAATTGTGAAATAAGATCAGCGGAAGTCTAATATAAGTACATAGTCATAAACGTGGAAACCACCCATTAAGTCGTACGAGAATTTGACAATCTACCCACAATTCTGACAACTATCTATGGAGCTTCTAAGAGACACAACTATCATCTAACTTCAGGACGCAGCCCGGAAATCTAGAATAATAAATGAAACAGAAAGTATCCCACGAATAAGGATGTGGGCTCACCAAATCAATAGCAGCAAGTTCTCCTAAGCATCGAGAGTATCACGGACCTGCTCTTCTCCGTTACCTAACATACCATCAAAAACAACAATGGTATGCCTGAGTACTTTCATACTCAGTGAGTGCCCCGGGGATAACAAGTAATATAAAATAAAATATAATAATACATAAAGAAATCAGTTCTGAAAAGGTAGTATAAAAACAGTCATTCCTTTTTATGATTCTTAATATCATTTGTTAAACAGTTTACAAACCAATTAATCAATATAAAAATAGGTATTCAGCTTGTCTATCTCAATTAGAATTATCAAAACCGATTATAAAGCCTTTTGTCAAGTTACAACTTTCAATTATGCCTTTTTAATTTATCATGATTGTCAACAACAGTTCCAAGAGAGAATAAAAATATCACACATGCCAATACAGGCCCAAGAATCAATCACATCGAAGGGATGACGGTAAAGGTTCCCTTGTCATAGCGTACCACACTGGAATATGAAATCATCGACAACCACTCATCCTCCCGAATGGCTAGGCAAAATCACATCAACAGAGTTCATAGCATAAAAGCCGAATTACAATTCATCTCAAGGTAGTCACATCACCATTAACCATTAACGTTTATTATGCCATATCATAAAGATAAATCATTTTAATGAATGTCTTGAAAATGTTTACACTTCTTTAACCAAGATTTCAATGTCATAACTTCTTTACAAAAGATTTTCATGTCCCAATTCATCAATGAGAATGTCATTACCAACTCTTAACCATCATTGTTAAGCATCTCTCATAGAGGAAAACATTCACAATATCTTATAAATATATAGGGTTTGTTACAATCTAGGTTTAATGTGGGTTTGTCCCCTCACACACATTAACCACTATTTAGACATGAATTAGAGTTCAAGAAACATGAAAAGATTACTTTTTCTTTCATTCATCAAAGAATTTTGAATAAAATTTATACTTCCAACTATAGGTTCAAAAGTGATTTTCACTCAAAAAAAGTTTCCAAAAAGAGAGAAATACAAATCATCCTTATAGCCAAAATTTTTTTTTTAAAAAGAGACATACCTTAATATGTTAAATAAAGTTTAACAATTCACTTTCCTAATGAAGAACACCCAAACCCTGGCTTGAATCACTTTAGGAAGAATTATGCTGCAAACCCTAGGTTTTGATCACAATAATCATGGTAAGAATCATGGGTTTGATGTTAGAATAGATTAGTAATGTTAAGGGTGTTCTTATCCTTGATTTGAAGAATTGGAGGAATGATTTTTGTGCTTGGGGTTTGGAAGGATGAAAAAAAATGGGAACAAAATAAGACCATACCTAATTTAAACCCAAATTCTCTACCAGAAATGGAGAAAGTACGGCCAACAAGTACATCCCATACTTTGAAGTACGTCCCGTACTTAGGCTGCCAAGACCAGTGAAAAACGGAAGAAGTTCGTCCAAAAGGACATCCCGTACTTTAAAGTACGGCTCGTACTTTCTAAGCGTACGTTGGGCGAATTCTCTAGCTTTTGTGTCCTTCAGTAAAACGGACATAAAGTTTTTGTACATAGCTTTTCTGGGGCTGGAAGACCTACCGTTGGAAAGATATTTCAAAGATCTAGAACTTTCATTAGAAATGTGTTTCCAAATTCGCAACAAATTTTCATGAAAATCTCCCAGAAAACAGACCTACAAAAACTTAGGCGAAGTTAAGAGCCCTTAAGAACTTCAATTATTGGTTTGCCTTCAAAACAATCATCTTCCACCCGAATTCATCAAGAATGGATTCGTATAGGCATAATATCGTCTTAACACTATATTTTTACATATTCACACCTAACCCAAATTTACGGGATGTTACACTATCCCTAGCCCGAAATCACAATACCAACAACCAACAACAATAACCACAACACTAACATCAACAACTTCATCATCAATACCAAAATACTCCATAATACATCCCACACGATGTTTTCCCCGTGTCATAACCAATCACTAGCCTTTACGAAGACTTAACAACTAAATCTCCATAATACCATTCATAATATCAAAAATAGAGAGTAGCCTTACCTTAATCAAAATGGGAAGAGCTTGAAATCTTATTTATCTTCAATAGATTCCTTCGTCCCATCAAGATTTGATGTTTAGAACAAGAGCTAGAAAATCCTATACACTTCCCAAGCGCCATTGATGGCTAACTTTAACACTTTATGACCAAAATTTGCATATGGACTTGTAGGAACATGTATGTATGTATGTTGTGGAATGGTCTAGAGTTCGCAAAATGATCAAAACAATTACCAAAGGGTCCTCTTATACTTCCCAAGGTCGGTTCCACCAACCTAAAATTTCCCGCACTGTAGCTGCGCGTTCGTGCACTATAGCTGGCTCGTTCGCGCACTGTAGCTGGGCGCGCTTTTGCTCCGCCGACCTAACTCTTAACCTGCATAACTCTCTACTCTAAAGTCATATCGCTGAACAATTTGTTGCATTGGAAACTAGACTTCATGAAATTTATTTTAGGCTTTTGTTCCACCTTAAAACTCCTGATATACTAGGAGATATACTTCTCTAAATTTGACCCAAAATTTCTGTCCAAAATTCTGCCAAATTTTCCCAAATTTTCGACAAACATATTTTCTTCGATTTGCTTGATCCCAGAACCTTTAGACACTTGCTTAACACTTGAAAAGAGTATTCCTTAACTTTATAAGGGTTCCATGACCTCTCTGAGCTTACTTTAGTTTACTCACGATGCAAACGACGCGAAATTTTTTAAGGTGTAACATAATAGTTGTGCCATTGGGCTGAGCTGTTGTTGCACTCTAAATTGCTGCACTTTGGAGCAAATTTATGGTCCTGTCTAAGCAAAACAAATGCTGCAATCTGGGTCATTATTTACATCTGCTATTGGGAGTGTTTTACGGTTGCATTTTTTACATTCACTATTGCATTTTAAAGTTATTTGCTACTATACCTGGCCAAACTGTTGGGTTGTACTTTAGACCTCCTTGTTGTTGTGCTTTGATGGGCTTAGCTGCTAAGCATGTTTTCGCCTCTTGTTGAAATTCAGTTACAATCCTGAAAGAACAGATGTAATGCTTGATGGAAAGAAAAGAAAAAGGGTTGTTGCCACTGCTCTCTGAGGCGGCTTCGCTACTGTTTGTTATTTTTTTCCAAACTCAAAGTACCCTTACTTAAAGGGAATTTTTTTAACTCTTTTAAAACCAAAATGATATGCCATGACAGTCTTTTATACCGGAAACTAAACAAAACATAAGCAATTTATATGTAATCACACATTGAGGCTCGAGGTCAACCGTATTCTACAGATCCTTCATACTGTGGTGCCTAACACCTTCAGAACCCTTACCTATAACTTTGAATTAAGAAAGATTTTTCACGGTGTATGAATAAACTATTCAAAACAGGTTTTCCTAATTTCCTAAAAATTAGGTGGCAACTCTTTTAAAACAAAGTCTGAAAGAGCACCAATGATTTTGAAGTAGCTTTTTCCGAGCGCTAACCCTGCCCGCGAAAATGCGAACCGTTATAGATGGCAACTCTGCCGCTTTAGGTTCTAACCATAAGGGTTTCAAAATAATGTGATTGCTTGTATAAATTGCTTATGTGTTTCCTTTCCTGTATATGTAAACTATCATTGCATGTATGTCATAACTTTGCCACTCCTGACATTTATTTGCACTTTGTTTCAAAGGTGGCTCACGGAATACGTGGTCGTTCCTTCACTAAAAGAAAATAGTTATTTTGGAACCGTTCTGAGGCTTGGTTGGTACACGGTCGTCCAATAGCCCTAACGGTTCAACCCCAGTTGTCCACTCGGGTACCAAGTCGTTTGTCAAAGCCCACTCTATTTATAACTAGGATAGACCCAACCAAATCCCTGCCGAACTAGAGTATTCATGCCTAGACGAGCCTTGGGTATCCTAGACATATCTAAGGCTCATTAAGATAACTACCTTGTGTATTGATTACTTGAATTGATTATGAATGTTAATGTTCTATTTGAGACCTGTTTTGATTCTATGAAACTGAACGTTCGCTCCTTCTTCTATTGGTGTGATAAATGCTGATTGACTACCTTGCTAAGTTAAAATTAAGATTTGCCTTACAATTATTTTGAGAGCCGTATTGCCTAAAAGGAAATCAATTTGGTGGTTAATAGAGTCAAGAACTTAAGGGAAGATCAGAAAGAATTGGAGTTGCTTTCGACCCAGTTTAGTACAGTTAACTTAAGTTGATGACTATAATCCTAATTGAATCATAAGATTGAGGTGGCACTTGGAAAGATTAAGAATTGCTTGCAATCAGGTCCAGTACGGTGTCACCGATAGACGAAAGGGGGAGATTCAAAAGGCTAAGCTTGGAAAGGTTGCAGTTGTTGCAACCCAGCCCAGTACCACTTAGTCATAACAATAAAAGGAATAGAATTTAGACGGCTGAAAATGGCATTAGTTCTTAAGAAAGTGTATACACGGCGTGGGCGTAGAGGTCTAAGTTAAGCAGGTAGCATATGAATATATATAAAGTCAAAATTGGATAGAAATCACTATAGGCTTTAATACATAGTGTTTAATGGCTTGCGATATGAACCTAAGTGTTCCAGCCCATTAGAATAAATATAAGAATGCCCATTTTAGCCTCAAGCTAGCATAAGAGATAAGTCCGGACTCGGGTAGGAACTATTAAGGCTTTTGTGGGATTGGGCCTGCAAGGACCATTTCCTCAGTTTGTATTGACGCTATTTCAATTTGGTATCACTGTATACGCATATACTATGACGATAGACCTGTATGCTTAGAAACATACGACCAGTCAATCACAAGCCGGATGGCTTCGTTACCAATCGGATGGTCAAAATCCTCTCAGTTCAGTTAGCTTCGTAGGTCATCTCCATTAGAATCCTCCATTTTGACCGAATTCGGGACTACTCTGCCTCCGGAAAAACGAATGCTCTGTTTATTATAACCGATGGACAGATACTGTTTCCTTTTTTAGATATTCTGATTGACTCATAGGGACCACTGAAATTGTTCCTCTTAAAAAAGACTAAAGTAACGATCCTCTTTAGCCCACCCATGCGCTACGCTACAAATTTTCTTTTACTAAAAGCTAAAGTCACGATCCCTTTTAGCCCACCCATGCGCTACACTACTCATCCATCAAATGTCAAACATTTAAAAATTCCATCCGTCGTTCATTCAGACGCTACCAGTCTCTACCCACCCTCCCGTGGAGAATTAGTTTTGGGATGTGAACTACGCAGGCTTGATTCTTGTTCCAGCAAGATACGTAGGCAATCCTACATAAGGATACGACCTTCCGCTGCTTGAAGCTACAGACCCTCAAAACGGATTTGGGGTGTGTCTTTGAACCAGTCAAATTCCTTAAATTTTCATTCACGAACATTTTGAATTAAGTACCCTATGAACTTGAAACTGGCGAGCTTGTTCAAAATGTTCAACAACTTTGTTCAAACTCCAAAACAACCCGGTCAAATAAAAAAATCCTCTCACGAAAATTCAACCAAATAGGAGTTTGCACTGTTACACCTCGTGGTTGGACGTTGAGCTCCGTAGGCGTCAACCGCCCCTCTATAGGACATTGGGGTAAGGAAATACGGACGTTGCAAGTTGGCCTGGTAGGCTAGGAAAATCACCTGCGCGAACGCGCTACCACAGGGCACGAACACGCATGAAGCTATGGGCCGATTCAGCGCGAAAGCGGTACCACAGGGCGCGAACGCACTGAGCAAAATTTCAGCCTCGGGCCAGGGATGCAGATTTTATGATCTGAACATAAGACTATATATATATGGCATTTGGAGATCGTATAGTGTAAATTAGTTCATACGTTACTTGATGCGAAGCCCTCGTTGCTGTAGGCTAAGGGGGGCCCACACGCTGGAGTTTTATAAAGGACATATGAAGAGAAATATGAGTAGTACATGGAAAGTTGAGCAAGTCCTAAGAAGTACCGTTAAGCCAAATATGGGCATAAGCCCTCCAAAAGGATGATTTAAGGAAACATTTTCGGATAGTCTGAGTTGGAGGGGCCAAAACTCTATTATAAGTTTGGAATTTGGAAAGACGCCAAGAATGAAAGTTTTAGATAATTGACTGAGCTTTCCAACCGTATGTCGTGGGCCCTCACACGATGTAGGGATTGAAATTTATGACCTTATTAGTGAACGAACGCGCAGGCAGAAAATATAAGCCAGCGTGAGCGTGCTAGAAGGCACGGTGAACGCACTGACAAATTTTAGGTCGGTCAGGGCAGTTTCTGGAACTCTATATAAGGGGGGCTCACCCCCTCCCCCCCACCCCTTCTTTATCCAAAACACCTAAAAGACCCCCAAAATTCTGAAAAACCTTCCACAACTTTTCAACATCAAATTTTAGCCCGGATCAGGTATAATCCCCGAATTCCGGTCCAGGTAGCGTATAGTTGCGATTACAAAATCGTATAACAACGCGTTTGGCTCAGTCCAAGGTGCGAAAAAGTGAAGATATAACAATATTATCTGGAGGAAGGTATGAATCTCTTACTATTAATGCTAGTATTGGTTTACTTGGGAATAGAACGATTAGGTAGTCGTATAACGAAGTAGTTGGTTGAAAAATCGGATAAATATCATATGGGGTGTCTTATGGAGTATGTTGATGTTAGTAATGTTGTTGTTGTTGTTGTTATTGTTGTTGGTTGTTGCTAATTGTGATTTCGAACTAGGGATATATAAACATGGGAGGTGCTGCCGAAATTTCGGCAGATCCTAGAAAGAGTTAATTTAAAGGCTTAGGATAAGCATTTGGTAACGAGCCCAACGATAGTATGAATTCCCTTGATTGTAGATTTGCGAGTTCGAGAAGTATAAATTGAGCGAAGCTTCAAGGTATGTAAAGTTATCCCTTCCTTCTCTTTGGCATGAATTACATAAACTGAGTGAACAACGTACATATATGACTCCAATGAACTCTAGTTCTCAGTTGTACTTGACATGACAGTTTTCTTTGATTCTCAAGTGTTGGTTCATTCTAATTATTCTAACAAGCCTCAAACGATGAATGAGTTTGTACGTGATTGCTCCTAAAATTCTATTCATGCACGTTGTTATGGCCTCATTTCACCGAGTCCCTCACTAGAGGGTTGGGTATGGTATATATATATGACTATTTCACCGAGTCCCTCACTAGAGGTCCGGGTACGGTATATATATTATTACTTTACCGAGTCCCTCACTGGAGGGCCGGGTACGGTATATATATATGACTATTTCACCAAGTCCCTCACTAGAGGGCCGGGTACGGTATATATATGATTATTTCACCGAGCCCCTCACTGGAGGGCCGGGTACGGTATATATATGATTATTTCACCGAGTCCCTCACTGGAGGGCCGGGTACGGAATATATATGATTATTTCACCGAGCCCCTCACTAGAGGGCCGGGTACGGTATATATATAATTATTTCACCGAGCCCCTCACTAGAGGGTCGGGTACGGTATGTATGTATATGACTTATCGAGTCCCATAATGGGCCGAGTACGGTATATTATATATATGCATGACACATCTCATAAAGCACATATGCTTTGGTAATCCTTAATTATCATACTTGTCTCCTGTCATCTTTTACTCAGTCATGATCTTCTTTATCGTACTTCATGCTTTACATGCTCAGTACATTTTCCGTACTGACCCCCTCTCTTTGGGGGCTGTGTTTCATGCCTACAGGTACAGACACACAGTTTGGTGATCCTCCAGCTTAGGACTTTCGCCCAGCTGCTTGGAGAGCTCCATTGTTCCGGAGCTTGAGTTATTTTAGTACAGATCCTTTTGACATAGACTTTAGTATACTCTTAGAGGTCTGTAGACATGTGGGGGTTGTATATATGGCTTAATCAGCTATACAGATGTAGTTCGCTTTGGATATTCCCGTGTATAGTGGCAGTCTTGTCGGCTGGCATATTTTGTTGTGTTTGGTAAACTGTAACTCCTCAGGAGACAGGTTCATTCTGATATATGGCATTATGAGTCTACGACATGCTTTCACAGATTTTCACATTGTCATTAGCATCGATTTGATTATATCTAACAGGTTCGTACACGAGTGTCCAACTCGGGCACTAGTCATGGCCCATCGGTTTGGGTCGTGACAAGAGTGGTATTAGAGCAGTTCATCCTCGGAGTGTCTACAGACCGTGTCTAGTACAGTCTTGTTTAGCAGTGTGTTGTGCACCACATCTATTAACAGGAAGGTACAGGACATTTAGGATGTTATCTTTCTTTCTTACTCTAGATCGTGCGATAGAGCTATCTTATCAGGATAATCCCCTCTAATGAATTATGGTGTTTTCAGCTATGCCTCCAAAGAAAGCGACGGTTGCCCAGAAGGGTAAATCAGTAGCAGGAGATACTAGTCAGACTTGGTGAGTTACTAGGGCTCATGCCCAGTTATGCCTGAGACAGTACTTCAGTCAACGAGCTCTACTACATCGCCACCTCTAGAGGATCTTGGAGCCGCAGCAGCTCTGGTTCAGGGGGCAGCGCCACCGCCAGCTCCCGAGGCCCCAGCACCTGAGCCTTCACCTCCCCAGCCAGGGGCGGAGGATAGGGACATAAGAGATGCAGTCCAGTTGCTGACAAAAATAGTGGCAGGGCAGGCTCGCAGGCATGAACTAGGAGTTGGCCATGCGGATAGTTCGAGGGTTCGTGACTTCTTAAATTGTAATCCTCCAAAGTTTTTTTGGGTCAAAGCTCGAGGATGATGCACAGGAGTTTATTCGGCAGATGCAGCGTAAATTGAGGATAATGAAGGATTCTGAAATTGAGTCTGTTGAGTCTTGGGAGTTATCTAGGGGCGAGGGTGCTCCTCCAACAGTATGGGATGAGTTTGTGGAGACCTTCATGGGCCACTTCCTGCCGCAAGAGATGAGGCGAGCTAGAGTCGATAGATTCTTACATTTGAGGCAGAATGGTAAGAGCGTCCGAGAATACAGTCTTGAGTTTGATTCGTTGGCTAGATATACACCGACTATTGTAGCTGAAATGGCAGATAGAGTACATCGTTAAGTTATGGGACTAGATCGTTATTTGATTGATGGTTGTATGGTAGTGGATCTTCAGCCAGGTATGGATATTGCTTGGGTACAGGTGTACGCGCAAGGGGTAGAGGATCGACACAGAAGACGTCAGCCAGATAGAGACCATGACAGCGGCCAACATAAGAGGGCTAGGTCAGCGGGTTATTCCGATGAGTTTCGAGGCGGGCAGCCTCAGCAGCATACTAGATATTCTTCCCAAACAGCGCAGAGTGCAACCTTATGGTTTCCGAGTAGGGGATTCGACCGCACAGGGTATTTAGGAGCTGTTCAGAACTCCAGGGCTTCAGGTTCACAAATGAACAGGGGTTCGAGTCAGTCCAGGCCACCTTTGCCTCGGTGTTCTCGGTGTGGTAGGCCTCATTTTGGGGAATGTCGATGTACTACAGGTGCTTGTTTTTCTTGCGGCCGTCCAGGCAATGTGATGAGGAAGTGTCCTTATAGAGGTGGTACAGGTGGTATGGCTCAGCCTACTGGGTCAGTTGCTGGCTCATCCTCTTCTGTAGCTATGTGCCTCACGGGGTAGGGTATTCAGACGCCAGCAGGCCGTGGTAGAAGTCGTTGCGGAGCTTTCAGTTCTAGCTGTCCTTCAAACCGCAGATATGCTTTGGCTTGTAGGCAGGATCAGGAGGCGTCACCGAAGGTGTTTACAGGTATATTAATGATTTTCTCCCGGGATGTATATGCATTAATAGATCCAGGTTCCACCTTATCATATATATCCCCCTTTGTTACTAGTAGAATCGGAATAGAACCTGAGTCGATAGAACCATTCGAGGTAGCTACACCGGTAAGAGATTCGGTCATAGCTAGGCAAGTATATAGAAATTGCTCGGTGGGTATATATAATCGTCACACCATAGTAGACCTGATAGAGTTAGACATGACTGAGTTTGATGTTATCATGGGTATGGATTGGCTGGCTTCTTGCTATGCTAATGTTGATTGCAGTGAAAAGATAGTTCGGTTTCATTTTCCAGGAGAGCCGATTATAAAGTGGAGAGGGAATACAACATCGCCTAGGGGTATGTTTATTTCATACCTCAAGGCAAGAAAGATGGTTAGGAAAGGCTATATTTATCATCTGGTTCGAGTACATGACGCGAAAGCAGAGGTATCGGCTCTTCAGTCAGTCCCAGTAGTTAATGAATTCCCAGATGTATTCCCCAATGAGCTCCCAGGTCTCCCTCCAGAACGGGAGATAGAGTTTACTATAGATGTATTTCCAGGTACTCAGCCTATATCTATTCCTCCCTATAGGATGGCACCTGCAGAGCTCAAGGAATTGAAGGAGCAACTGAGAGACTTGTTAGAAAAAGGCTTCATCAGGCCTAGTACATCACCTTGGGGAGCACCGGTACTATTTGTGAGGAAGAAAGATGGATCGCTGCAGATGTGTATTGATTATAGGCAGGTGAATAAAGTAACGATCAAGAACAGGTATCCCCTCCCCGGGATTTATCACTTATTTGACCAGTTGCAGGGCGCTAGGCATTTTTCGAAGATAGACTTACGGTCAGGTTATCATCAGGTGCGGGTAAAGGAGACAGACATCCCAAAGACGACATTCAGGACCCGATACGGGCATTACGAGTTTAGTGTGATGTCTTTTGGGCTGACCAATGCCCCAGCAGTGTTTATGGATTTGATTAACCGAGTATACAAACCATTCCTAGATACGTTCGTTATCGTATTGATTGATGATATTCTGGTTTATTCACGCTCAGAAGAGGAGCACACAGACCATTTGAGGACGGAACTTAGGGTACTTCAGCATCAGAAGTTGTATGCTAAATTTTCTAAGTGCGAATTCTGGTTGACTTCAGTAGCATTCTTAGGGCATATTATTAGAGCTGACGGTATTCGGGTAGACACGCAGAAGATTGAGGCAGTAAGGACTTGGCCCAGACCTACGATTCCTACTGAAGTACGTAGTTTTCTGGGGCTTGCAGGGTATTACTGGAGATCCGTAGAGAAGTTCGCCTCGATTTCAGCGCCTTTAACAAGGCTAACTCAGAAGGAAGCTAAATTCCAGTGGACGGATGCTTGTGAGAAAAGCTTCCAATATTTCTTCCGGGGTTTATATCTATGCCAATTCATCAATGAATTTCCTTGACCACGAGCTAGGACAACTCACTCCACATCAACAAGTATCGTAGAAACCATAAACCATGTCAAACACATGGTTCTCGGCAAATCACTTTATTTTTACCCGCAAGTGGGATATTTGCTATTTGTTATTTGCCCAGAAATGGGATATATTTACTATTTACTTGCCCATAAGTGGGATATATTCTATTTGGGATTTTATTACCTACTTATGCGCAAGTGGGATATTTACTTTTACAAAGTCTTTTTAAGATTATTTTTGACTAAAGTCGCTATCAAAAGCGACGACGTAGCAGTATAAAGAAACGCTCTCTTCTCTCTCCTCCCATGCAAACCCTAGCTTGAAACCCTAACAATACTATGGCCACTCCGGCCACTAGCCAGCCGTCGTATCTGGTGTTTGGTCATGCTTTCTCTCCTCAAGATTTTCCTCCTCTCTCCCTTCTACCTCCTTCGTCCAGCACTGCTCAGCAGTTATGAACAGTCCCTATGTCCACAACACAGAATTATCGTCAAACTTTAATGCATGACACTGGTAAAGATCCCATGCACACATATGAATCCATTCCTATGAAGATGGTTGAGATTATAGATGGTAAACACATTGTAAGATGGTCATCGTCTGAAGTACTACGAATGGAAAGGATTGAAAATCTACAATATGCCATTGTTGGTAAGTTTTCGTATGGATGGCCTGAACTAGAAGAGTTGCGATCTATTATACCTCTTCAGTGTGGCGTAAAGGGTAACGTTCGTGTAGGCATTTTGAGAGATAAGCATGTATTGATAAGATGTGATCTGAAGGAAGATTTTATTAATATATCTTCAAAGAGCTTCTTTTGGTTGAAGGCAAAAGATGGACATTCTTATCAAATGAGGCCATTAATATGATTCTAAATTCAGTGTGGAAAAGGAGACTTCAATTGCTATGGCTTGGATTTCATTTCCAAACCTTCTCCCTACTTTTTTTGTCAAGGAATCCTTGTTTACATTGGCTTCTGCTGTGGGCAAGCCAATCCAGCTAGATGCTGCTACAATCAACAAGACCAGACGAAACTGTGCAAGAGTGAAAGTGCAGGTTGATTTGCTTGCAGATTTGCCTAAGTTTGTGTGGATGGAGATTGAAGATGATATTACAAAGGATATCAAGTCGATTAAAGTTAATATTCAATATGACTACTTACCAAATTATTGCACAAAGTGTTGTTTAGAAAGCCATTCTAATGAGGAATGTTGGGTGCTACATCCAGAACTGTTGGAAAAGAAGGTGATAGATATTGGGGAAGGGACTCAGAACAAAGGAAAGGCTGCAGTTGTAGTAAATGAGCCTGGAACAAGTAAGCAAGGGCAAATCCAACAAGGAGGATATAGAAGGAATAGGGGGTGGAAAAAACCAGTGCAACAATACTTACCAAAGGTATTATCCAGTGGTACTGTGGTAACTTATCGTGGAAACAAAGGGCAGGTCAAGAACAAAGTGAATACAAATGGGAGGAATGATGGAAACAAAGAAGTCATGGTATCAAACAAATTTGAGTCACTTAATCAAGGAGTAGAGGATGTTGATATTAGTAGGCTCAGTAACTGTCAAGATGAGCATTATATAGAACAAGGGGTTGCAGCTGACTGTATAGATGACAAGGAGAATCATAGCAAGGAGTGTGCTGGTGTAGATGCTGCAAATTTGGGTATGGATGAACATCAGGCTACAAATGGAACCAAATCTATAGAAGAGGGTGAAGTCTATGAGAATGATACTGCTAAGGTGCACAAAAGTAAAGTTGTTAATTACAGTGTAATAGCTATTAATAGTCCACAGCTGGATGGTAATGCAGATTCTATAGAGGTTGAAGAGGTTTATGGTTCAAAGAAGTCTAATAGCTGTCAGGACGATGAGAATACTGAATTATTTGCAGATGATCAAAAGGCTGAAATGGGGCAGAAAAGAAATGAGGAAGATAATCACCAACAAGGAGTTGAAAATACTGGAAGTAGGGATGCAGATGCAGATGCTCAACAAAGAATTAATAGTAACAGGAGTCAAGATGGATATGTGGCCTGTGAAAGTTCTTTGGAAAATCAGATGTCTGAAAGTACTCAAGCAGGTGATCTGTATTTGAATGAAGGTTGTGTTGAAAAGATGCAAGACATGGATGTTTCCATCGATCAGAAGTAGTCTACTCAAATAGTAATTATGAAGGATATTACTGATGAGGAGGTACATAACTCTAACTGTAACTTGCAGCTGATTGGTTATTATCCTGAGAAAGTTGCTGATGCTGAGCAAAGGAATTTAGCCTTGGCCATTATTCCTGATATTAGAGATATGCAGCCTCTGAATGTTGCTGTAAGGGTATAACCTAACAAGGTGTTACATGATGTAATCTCTCACAAGATACAAGATGAACATGATAAGGTGAATTTGATCACCAATAAGAAGGAAGATGCTGAGGGTGATGCCATTCATATGAAACTACAGCAGATATGTGTAAAGGCAGGAGTATCTCCAAAATCACAAGGCAAAGGTCCAAAGAAAGGAAGAAAGCAAAACTCAGAGGTTCCTCAAACTGTGAGTTATTCAACAAAGAGTAACCTTAAGAAATATGTTAAATGATTGTTAAAACTTTATTCCGGAACACAAGATTAGTAAAGTCTCAACAAGCATTTCATAGAGTTCAAATGTTAAACAAGCATCATAAGTTCTTTTTGGTAGCTCTGATGGAGCCTTTTCAACATCAGAACCAAATTCAGAAATATAGAAGGAAACTTGGAATGCCTTATGCTAATTCCAACTGTAATGGAAAAAACTGGTTCTTTGTGCAAGATAATGTTGATGTTGAGGTTCTATTGGATACTGAGCAGGCTATTACTGTAAAGCTATAGTTTCAAGATTTCAATAAAGAAATGGTGGTTACAATGGTGTATGCTAAATGTTCAAATGTGGAGAGAATGCAGTTGTGGGACAGTTTATACCTCTTGGCTAATAATACGATAGCTCCTTGGCTGGTTGGAGGTGATTTCAATGTTATACTGAATGAAGAAGAGAAAATAGGAGGTCTACCAGTTTTGCCACAAGAATATGAAGACTTTGCCTTTTGTCTGAATTCCTGTGAGTTGCATGAGATGCCTTTCAAAGGGAGTCCTTTCACATGGTGGAATAGTAGGGCTGCTAATGACTGTATATTTAAGAGATTGGATAGGATTGTATATAATGATGCATTTCAGAATTGGTTTGGACAATTAGAAGTGGAACATCTGTCAAGGACTGGTTCTGACCATGCACCATTACTTGTATCATGTAGAGATCAAGGGGAAAAGTTTATCAAACGATTCAGATTTCACAAATTCTGGGTGGAACATGATACTTTTCTTGATTTTGTTAAACAGCAATGGGAAACAGCCTTAACAGATGATGTATTTCTGTCATTTAAGCTCAAAATGAAGAAACTGAAAATAGCTTTAAGCACATGGAGTAAGAATACTTTTGGGGACATTTTTAAAAAACTTGTTATCAGAGAGGAAATAGTTAAGATTAATGAGCAATTGTTTGAAGAAACTCCATCAGCAGAAAATAGAATGGTCATGCAAAGGGCACAAGCTGAACTTAAATTGTATCTTCACTATGAGGAGGAATTCTGGAGGCAAAAAGCCAGGATGGATTGTTTTTCAGAAGGTGATAGGAATACCAGATATTTCCATAGTCTGGTAAAAGGAAGAAGAAAAAGTATCCAGATTAGGAGGATTAAATATGATGCTGGAAATTGGATTGAGGATGTTTATAGTGTTGCTGCTCAAGCTAACAACTTTTTCCATAAGTAATTTACTCATGAGGCGGTTAGTGAAGATTCTCCAATTTTTCATCATATTCAAGAGCTGATCAAAGAGGAGTATAATATACTACTTGCTGCTCAACCTACTATGGAGGAAGTAAAGAGGCTTGCATCCAATTAAATGGGGACAGAGCTGTGGCCCTGATGGTTTTTCTGGTATATTTTATCAGAAGTGTTGGGAGGTGATAAAGGCTGATGTATATAGTGTTGTTAAAGCTTTCTTTGAAGGACAAACTCTTCCCAAATCCATCACTCACACTAATCTGGTTTGGTTACTAAAGAAAAATATTGTTAAGGCATTTTCTGATATGAGACCTATAAGTCGTAGCAACTTTATCAATAAGGTCATATCAAGAGTAGTTCATGACAGGCTAGACAAGCTACTTACAAAAGTGATCTCTCCAAATCAGTCTGGCTTTGTGAAAGGAAGGAATATAATTGAAAATGTGTTGTTGACACAAGAAATTGTAACTGATATAAGGAAGACAGGAAAACCAGCAAATGTTGTGATGAAGTTAGATATGGCAAAAACATATGATAGGGTCTCATGGTTGTACCTTTGTAAAGTGATGGGAAAGATGGGATTTTCTCCCTTTTTCATTGATCTTATATGGAGACTGTTGGCAAATAATTGGTATTCTGTTCTCCTAAATAGCCAGGCACATGGTTTCTTCCATTCTACAAAAGGAGTCAAGCAAGGGGATTGTCACGACCCAACCCCGTCGGCCGTGACTAGTGCCCGAGCTGGACACCCATGCACACTCACTTACCAAATCGACGTATCAATGACTTATCCATATCTAACATATATTAGTTTATACAGATACTGAGAACAGATGTCATCTTAAGCGGTCACATGTAACATACATATCATACAGGAGCCACCAAGGCTGTCGTAGAACATATCGTCCAAAACATATATATACGTATACATACATACAAGCCGTTAAGGCTGTCATAGCAAATGGAACCGCTTAGACGCAAGCCACACACACATATCTGAACCACAATGACCCATGACCCACATACATGTCTACAAGCCTCTACAAAACACAACAGAATCATATGACGGGACAGGACCCCGCCGTACCCCTGAATATATACGTACATATATACAACGGAAGAGTCTGTACCAAAATGTAGGCTCCAGGACAAGGGAGCACTCCAAAGTAGCAGAATGGATAGCCTAAGCTGTCGGGTCACTCACGTGAACGTCTGTACCTGCAGGCATGAAACGCAGCCCCCGAAGAAGAGGGGGTCAGTACGGAATATGTACTAAGTATGTAAGGCATGAAATACAACTGGAAAGATCATAACTAAATAGAGATTCCATGAGTCAAGTATGATAGTCAAGGAACCGCTGTACCTGTGCAGTACGAGACAGAATCAAACATACCAATATCACATATCGTACCCGGCCCATTGTGGGACTCGGTAAATAAAATCATGTCATTATGTCATCATGAA
This sequence comes from Lycium barbarum, assembly GCF_019175385.1. Taxonomy (NCBI): domain Eukaryota; kingdom Viridiplantae; phylum Streptophyta; class Magnoliopsida; order Solanales; family Solanaceae; genus Lycium; species Lycium barbarum. The sequence goes on along the minus strand of NC_083342.1, from coordinate 35,218,267 downwards.
TACATCTATACATATACCGTACCCGTCCATCTAGTGAGGGACTCGGTGAATAGAGTCATGCATGTCAACATCATATATCGTCTATATATATATACCGTACCCGGCCCTCTAGTGAGGGACTCGGTGAGTGAAATCATATCATCATATCAGTATGCCATCATATCATCATGCATATACATATATACATACCGTACCCATCCCTCTAGTGAGGGACTCGGTGAATCAGATCATCATATGCCCTCCTGGCCACCGTAACATATCATCATCTCATCATGTTATCATATACATATACCGTACCCGACCTACTAATGAGGGACTCGGTGAACAATGCAGTGGAGTGCGCACGATAACATACCCGGCCCGGGACTCGGTAAATAGACATATTGAGGCGTGCACGAGCAGAGTAGTGAGAAACTATATGCATATAAATCAAGACTCGATAGATAAGTATACTTACCGACACCTGAAGGCTCAGAAACAAGTTTCGGGTCAATCCGGGTTAGTATAAGAAAGTTACGAGCGTTTGAAGTACAGAACCTTCTACGAGCGTTTCAGAAGCTATTTTTGGAAAATCAAAGCAACAATCATATCAAGTACATTTCGGATATCGTTATGGATCAAATCAAGTAGAGCTTTTGAAACCATATGTACATATCAAAGACTCAATAGAATAATCGGACGTGCTAGCATTTGAAGATCAAAACTTTAGTCATATCAATTATCTTTCGAATGCCATTCGGAAACATATCAAACAGAACTTCGGACATCATGGGTAAGCATCAAAACCATATGAAACAGCTTATGGAAATCAAGAACGTTAGCCATCCTAGTGGCTCTAAGAATAGGAATTTCTTTGAAATCATACATATACGTTATTTCCTCGTTTCATAAGGATCATGCCAAAAGAAAGAAAGGTAAGCCTTACATACCTTGCCCGCTTTCTACGCTAATCCGAACTTAAGTCTTTGGCTTCGCAAGATCTACAACAATATTCATACATACCAAACATTAGCCATAACACTCAAGAGTCCAATTCTAAACCAACACTTTATTTACAGAAATTTCGGCAGCATTTCCCCTGTAAATACAACAACCCCGAGAATTCAACTCGACCAAAATACAACAACAAATCCGAGAATTTAACTCGGCCAAAATATCAACAACAATACCAACAATTATTCTAACCATATCCACAATCGATTCAAAACGCATACTAACATTAGCAACTTCTTTCTACAAACTTCAATGGCATTTCACTTATATTCAATTCATATTTGCTCACACATTCAAGTACTAATCCGAAGCCATTCAAACAATATTCAAGAACGCTTCAAACAATCCGCACAATATTCACAATAATCCAACCAATATGCCATTCCATCCGAAACCTTCCAAATTCAACAAGAACAATAATAACACATTTCTTCCTTTCAAATTCAGGAACTACACCAACAATTCACACACTAACAACATTATTTTTCCATATATCCAAGAAATGGTTTTTGACATCACATTAGCTTTTAAACAACTTTCCAACACTTACAACTTCAACTAGAATCATCAAACTTTCTTTCTCAACATAGAATCCACAACAACATCAATCAAAACACTTAGATAAAATAATTGACTCATCATTCCTACACAACACACATATACACGGCCACAACAAACCTCCATATTTTCATGAATTTCATCCACTTTTACATGCTACAACATACATAATCATCCATAACATATAAGAAAAGCATTAAACCTTACCTTTTTCCTTTAACTTCTCACTTGGCTATGATTTGTAACTTGCAAGAATGGATGCTTTACTTGCTCCAATGACTACTTCACCTTGATAGGGACCTTCCAATTAGTAGAATCGCTAGGAGAAAATAATTTTTGAACAAGATTTTTGGACCTTGATTTTTTTTTCCTTTGGCCGAATGGCCTCTTATGTTTCTCCTTTCTCCATGTTTCTTGAGTCTTCTAAATTAAGATGAGAAATATGATGAATTGGTCTTCTTTTGTATTACTTATTTAGCTTCCATGTGGGCCTAAGCCCACCCAACATGGCCAGCCACTTGGCCTTTTTGCTTAAGCCCATTTTTTTTTTGTTTTGTAATTCATGAAAAATTATTCTCCAAATTCCAAACTCGCCCTTAGCATTCCTCAATATTACCATAGACCACCTTGTGAGTTTCCCTTTTTACCCCTAGCCTTTCTTAATATTTCCACTTCAAAAACTTTCATGAACAACTTGTGTGCTAAACAAAATCAAAATATAACCTTGTCCTTAACTTCCCGCGATTATCTTGAATTATCCGAATGTACAAAATGCGGGATATAACAGGGATCCACTTTCTCCTGCTCTTTTCATTATTGCTGCAGAGGGTCTTTCAAGGGCACTAAATTCTTTGTTTGATCATCCTGGTTTTGTTGGGTATGGGATGCCAAAGTGGAGTGCTGATTTGAATCACCTGGCATATGAAGACGATACAATCATCTTTTCTTCAGCAGATAACCAGTCATTATAGATGATCATGAATACTCTACAGGAATATGAGAAGGTATCTGGACAGCTGATAAACAAGAGCAAAAGTTCCTTTTATATGTTCAGCAAAGTATCACATGAGTTTAGCCAGCAGGTTGCAATTGTTACAGGATTTGTGAGAGGACAATTTCCTTTTACATATCTTGGAGTACCAATTAATCATGCCAGAAAAAGGAAAGTGGATTATACTGAATTATTGAAGAAAGTCAAAGACAGGTTACAAACTTGGAAAGGCAAGTTATTGTCTTATGGAGGAAAATTTGTGTTTATTACAAGTGTTACACTCCATAATAATCCGTGTTACTTGAAGTAAAACAAGAAAAAAAAATGAGTTATGAAGGTTCAAGGAAAGTTAATCGAGTTAGTAAGAATATCGTTATATATATGGTTGCCTTAAGTATCCCGAGGTGACATGGTAACCTAAAGGATTTGAAATCGCGTTATGAGTATGTATATGAGGTAATGCGAGTGACCTTTTAAAGTATTTGAGATTATTAGTAATGATATAGAGGATGGACAAAAGATATGAATATACTTTTGCGATTGGAGTTTCGTCAAAGCTTTGTGAGTTCTCTAGTTATGCTTAAGGTTATTGTGATTCTCTGGACCCTTCGAGATGTGTATATGGATTTTTATTGATGTATATAAGTGTGTATATGTATGCATAAGAGGTTACATAAGGTTGGAAGAGGATTAGAAGTTAAACGAAATGAATCGGAACAACTTCAGTAAATTTCGGACCCGATTTTAGTCTATATTGTAGGAGGCATATCTCCTTGAATATGAGGAGTTTTAAGGTATTTCAAAAGCCTAAAATGAAGTTCATCGAGTCTAGTTTGTAATACAACAAACCGCTCGTCAAAATGATATCTGGATAAGGCGATATGGACGATGCAAGTTGGCCTGGCAGGGCAGCAAGTTTGGACCCGACCCAAACACTCACATTTCGGCCCATGAGGCCCATTAAACTCAATAGATAAGTCACCACTTTGCCCTATATCATTTCACACGACCTAAAACAGATCCAAAACCCTTATTTTCTCTCCCAAACCCCCTTTCTAATTGAGCCATCATATAAGCTAAATCCTAGACCCTTGACATGATATTAGTTAAAGAGAAGTTGTAGCTTAAGTTTTTTTTTGTGTTGTTAAGCAAGCAGCTGGAAAGAGGAACAAGATTCTTGAAGATTCTGATTGCTAAAGGTAATTTCAACCTCCTACTCATGTTATCAATTTGGATTAAAGGTTTAATATGGTGTATACGTGAAGGAAACGTTGATATACAAGCTAGAGAGAGAGAGAGAGCATAAGCCATGGCATTCGACCATGGCTAGCAAAATTGGAGCTCAAATTTGTTGATCCAAAAATCAGATTTTCTAGGTATTTCAGCCCTTAGGAAGGTGATAATAACGTGGAGAATTCATTTGGAGCAACAAGAACAAGTATTAGTTCATTTCACAAATTCTAGCTAAGTGGAAAAAGCCAACTTGTTAAGGTAAGAGTTGATAATTTTTCTATGTGTTTGATGATGAAGTTGGACGTGTGGGGAATATGCAAATGTAAATTGTATGTGTGAAATTATGTATCTTGATGTTGAAGCATAGTTGTAACTTGGTAACATGAATTGCACGAATGTTGGAATGTTGTTGAAATGTTGTTGAATGCCGTAGGGGCTGTTTTTAATTGAAATTTGATGGATTGATTTGAATTAATATTTTGGTTGTTGTAATCATAGATTATGTGATGAGAATGACGGAATTTAATGGTTAGAGTTGGAGTTAAAATTGTTGTGGGTTGTTGTAAGGATTATAGAGATAATAATGTGATTTACTTGCATATGAATAGATGATGTGGTGTCGTGTGGCTGCTGTTGTATTTCCCTGAAATTTGCTGAAAAGATGGCATGAAATAAGGCGTAAGAAGTGTATATGGGCTGCTTGGTGTGTTGTAAGTGTTCGTTAGAATTTCGGGCATCGTTATGTTATAGTTTAGGGGCTGTTTTCGGCCCAATTTGGAGAAATTGTTGGATCGTTGAAAATATTATGTGAATTATTTAGAAGGTTCTTGAATGTTGTTAGTATGGGTTTGGGTTAGTATTTGAATGTATAGGCGTTGATGTTGGCTTGAAGGTAAGCCGTTGAATTGAATATTTGGAAAGTTGTCGAATGATGAAAAAGAGAGTATTAATGTAATATTGTCTTTCAGGTTGGTTATTGTGGTTGTTGTTGTTGATTTTGAGCGAGTTAAATTCTCGGGACTTTGCCCTATATCATTTCACACGACCTAAAACAGATCCAAAACCCTTATTTTCTCTCCCAAACCCCCTTTCTAATTGAGCCATCATATAAGCTAAATCCTAGACCCTTGACATGATATTAGTTAAAGAGAAGTTGTAGCTTAAGTTTTTTTTTGTGTTGTTAAGCAAGCAGCTGGAAAGAGGAACAAGATTCTTGAAGATTCTGATTGCTAAAGGTAATTTCAACCTCCTACTCATGTTATCAATTTGGATTAAAGGTTTAATATGGTGTATACGTGAAGGAAACGTTGATATACAAGCTAGAGAGAGAGAGAGAGAGCATAAGCCATGGCATTCGACCATGGCTAGCAAAATTGGAGCTCAAATTTGTTGATCCAAAAATCATATTTTCTAGGTATTTCAGCCCTTAGGAAGGTGATAATAACGTGGAGAATTCATTTGGAGCAACAAGAACAAGTATTAGTTCATTTCACAAATTCTAGCTAAGTGGAAAAAGCCAACTTGTTAAGGTAAGAGTTGATCATTTTTCTATGTGTTTGATGATGAAGTTGGACGTGTGGGGAATATGCAAATGTAAATTGTATGTGTGAAATTATGTATCTTGATGTTGAAGCATAGTTGTAACTTGGTAACATGAATTGCACGAATGTTGGAATGTTGTTGAAATGTTGTTGAATGCCGTAGGGGCTGTTTTTAATTGAAATTTGATGGATTGATTTGAATTAATATTTTGGTTGTTGTAATCATAGATTATGTGATGAGAATGACGGAATTTAATGGTTAGAGTTGGAGTTAAAATTGTTGTGGGTTGTTGTAAGGATTATAGAGATAATAATGTGATTTACTTGCATATGAATAGATGATGTGGTGTCGTGTGGCTGCTGTTGTATTTCCCTGAAATTTGCTGAAAAGATGGCATGAAATAAGGCGTAAGAAGTGTATATGGCCTTCTTGGTGTGTTGTAAGTGTTCGTTAGAATTTCGGGCATCGTTATGTTATAGTTTAGGGGCTGTTTTCGGCCCAATTTGGAGAAATTGTTGGATCGTTGAAAATATTATGTGAATTATTTAGAATGTTCTTGAATGTTGTTAGTATGGGTTTGGGTTAGTATTTGAATGTATAGGCGTTGATGTTGGCTTGAAGGTAAGCCGTTGAATTGAATATTTGGAAAGTTGTCGAATGATGAAAAAGAGAGTATTAATGTAATATTGTCTTTCAGGTTGGTTATTGTGGTTGTTGTTGTTGATTTTGAGCGAGTTAAATTCTCGGGACTTTGCCCTATATCATTTCACACGACCTAAAACAGATCCAAAACCCTTATTTTCTCTCCCAAACCCCCTTTCTAATTGAGCCATCATATAAGCTAAATCCTAGACCCTTGACATGATATTAGTTAAAGAGAAGTTGTAGCTTAAGTTTTTTTTTTGTGTTGTTAAGCAAGCAGCTGGAAAGAGGAACAAGATTCTTGAAGATTCTGATTGCTAAAGGTAATTTCAACCTCCTACTCATGTTATCAATTTGGATTAAAGGTTTAATATGGTGTATACGTGAAGGAAACGTTGATATACAAGCTAGAGAGAGAGAGAGAGCATAAGCCATGGCATTCGACCATGGCTAGCAAAATTGGAGCTCAAATTTGTTGATCCAAAAATCAGATTTTCTAGGTATTTCAGCCCTTAGGAAGGTGATAATAACGTGGAGAATTCATTTGGAGCAACAAGAACAAGTATTAGTTCATTTCACAAATTCTAGCTAAGTGGAAAAAGCCAACTTGTTAAGGTAAGAGTTGATCATTTTTCTATGTGTTTGATGATGAAGTTGGACGTGTGGGGAATATGCAAATGTAAATTGTATGTGTGAAATTATGTATCTTGATGTTGAAGCATAGTTGTAACTTGGTAACATGAATTGCACGAATGTTGGAATGTTGTTGAAATGTTGTTGAATGCCGTAGGGGCTGTTTTTAATTGAAATTTGATGGATTGATTTGAATTAATATTTTGGTTGTTGTAATCATAGATTATGTGATGAGAATGACGGAATTTAATGGTTAGAGTTGGAGTTAAAATTGTTGTGGGTTGTTGTAAGGATTATAGAGATAATAATGTGATTTACTTGCATATGAATAGATGATGTGGTGTCGTGTGGCTGCTGTTGTATTTCCCTGAAATTTGCTGAAAAGATGGCATGAAATAAGGCGTAAGAAGTGTATATGGCCTTCTTGGTGTGTTGTAAGTGTTCGTTAGAATTTCGGGCATCGTTATGTTATAGTTTAGGGGCTGTTTTCGGCCCAATTTGGAGAAATTGTTGGATCGTTGAAAATATTATGTGAATTATTTAAAATGTTCTTGAATGTTGTTAGTATGGGTTTGGGTTAGTATTTGAATGTATAGGCGTTGATGTTGGCTTGAAGGTAAGCCGTTGAATTGAATATTTGGAAAGTTGTCGAATGATGAAAAAGAGAGTATTAATGTAATATTGTCTTTCAGGTTGGTTATTGTGGTTGTTGTTGTTGATTTTGAGCGAGTTAAATTCTCGGGACTTTGCCCTATATCATTTCACACGACCTAAAACAGATCCAAAACCCTTATTTTCTCTCCCAAACCCCCTTTCTAATTGAGCCATCATATAAGCTAAATCCTAGACCCTTGACATGATATTAGTTAAAGAGAAGTTGTAGCTTAAGTTTTTTTTTGTGTTGTTAAGCAAGCAGCTGGAAAGAGGAACAAGATTCTTGAAGATTCTGATTGCTAAAGGTAATTTCAACCTCCTACTCATGTTATCAATTAGGATTAAAGGTTTAATGTGGTGTATACGTGAAGGAAACGTTGATATACAAGCTAGAGAGAGAGAGAGAGAGCATAAGCCATGGCATTCGACCATGGCTAGCAAAATTGGAGCTCAAATTTGTTGATCCAAAAATCAGATTTTCTAGGTATTTCAGCCCTTAGGAAGGTGATAATAACGTGGAGAATTCATTTGGAGCAACAAGAACAAGTATTAGTTCATTTCACAAATTCTAGCTAACTGGAAAAAGCCAACTTGTTAAGGTAAGAGTTGATCATTTTTCTATGTGTTTGATGATGAAGTTGGACGTGTGGGGAATATGCAAATGTAAATTGTATGTGTGAAATTATGTATCTTGATGTTGAAGCATAGTTGTAACTTGGTAACATGAATCGCACGAATGTTGGAATGTTGTTGAAATGTTGTTGAATGCCGTAGGGGCTGTTTTTAATTGAAATTTGATGGATTGATTTGAATTAATATTTTGGTTGTTGTAATCATAGATTATGTGATGAGAATGACGGAATTTAATGGTTAGAGTTGGAGTTAAAATTGTTGTGGGTTGTTGTAAGGATTATAGAGATAATAATGTGATTTACTTGCATATGAATAGATGATGTGGTGTCGTGTGGCTGCTGTTGTATTTCCCTGAAATTTGCTGAAAAGATGGCATGAAATAAGGCGTAAGAAGTGTATATGGCCTTCTTGGTGTGTTGTAAGTGTTCGTTAGAATTTCGGGCATCGTTATGTTATAGTTTAGGGGCTGTTTTCGGCCCAATTTGGAGAAATTGTTGGATCGTTGAAAATATTATGTGAATTATTTAGAATGTTCTTGAATGTTGTTAGTATGGGTTTGGGTTAGTATTTGAATGTATAGGCGTTGATGTTGGCTTGAAGGTAAGCCGTTGAATTGAATATTTGGAAAGTTGTCGAATGATGAAAAAGAGAGTATTAATGTAATATTGTCTTTCAGGTTGGTTATTGTGGTTGTTGTTGTTGATTTTGAGCGAGTTAAATTCTCGGGACTTTGCCCTATATCATTTCACACGACCTAAAACAGATCCAAAACCCTTATTTTCTCTCCCAAACCCCCTTTCTAATTGAGCCATCATATAAGCTAAATCCTAGACCCTTGACATGATATTAGTTAAAGAGAAGTTGTAGCTTAAGTTTTTTTTTGTGTTGTTAAGCAAGCAGCTGCAAAGAGGAACAAGATTCTTGAAGATTCTGATTGCTAAAGGTAATTTCAACCTCCTACTCATGTTATCAATTTGGATTAAAGGTTTAATATGGTGTATACGTGAAGGAAACGTTGATATACAAGCTAGAGAGAGAGAGAGAGCATAAGCCATGGCATTCGACCATGGCTAGCAAAATTGGAGCTCAAATTTGTTGATCCAAAAATCAGATTTTCTAGGTATTTCAGCCCTTAGGAAGGTGATAATAACGTGGAGAATTCATTTGGAGCAACAAGAACAAGTATTAGTTCATTTCACAAATTCTAGCTAAGTGGAAAAAGCCAACTTGTTAAGGTAAGAGTTGATAATTTTTCTATGTGTTTGATGATGAAGTTGGACGTGTGGGGAATATGCAAATGTAAATTGTATGTGTGAAATTATGTATATTGATGTTGAAGCATAGTTGTAACTTGGTAACATGAATTGCACGAATGTTGGAATGTTGTTGAAATGTTGTTGAATGCCGTAGGGGCTGTTTTTAATTGAAATTTGATGGATTGATTTGAATTAATATTTTGGTTGTTGTAATCATAGATTATGTGATGAGAATGACGGAATTTAATGGTTAGAGTTGGAGTTAAAATTGTTGTGGGTTGTTGTAAGGATTATAGAGATAATAATGTGATTTACTTGCATATGAATAGATGATGTGGTGTCGTGTGGCTGCTGTTGTATTTCCCTGAAATTTGCTGAAAAGATGGCATGAAATAAGGCGTAAGAAGTGTATATGGCCTTCTTGGTGTGTTGTAAGTGTTCGTTAGAATTTCGGGAATCGTTATGTTATAGTTTAGGGGCTGTTTTCGGCCCAATTTGGAGAAATTGTTGGATCGTTGAAAATATTATGTGAATTATTTAGAATGTTCTTGAATGTTGTTAGTATGGGTTTGGGTTAGTATTTGAATGTATAGGCGTTGATGTTGGCTTGAAGGTAAGCCGTTGAATTGAATATTTAGAAAGTTGTCGAATGATGAAAAAGAGAGTATTAATGTAATATTGTCTTTCAGGTTGGTTATTGTGGTTGTTGTTGTTGATTTTGAGCGAGTTAAATTCTCGGGTTGGCCTATTTACAGGGGAAATGCTGCCGAATTTTCTGTAGAATTTAATGTTAGTTTGGAATGAATGGCTTAAGTGCCTATGTTTAATATTGGATATTCGTTGGCATATTTGTAGACCTTGGGGAGCCCGAGGCGTAGATTGGGATTTACTTTAGATTGGCTATCTTGGAGTGCGTACGAGGTATGTAAAGCGCAACTCTTCTTTCTTTTGGCATGCCTTAGTTTTCAATATGTTATAGCACGAGCCTCGAGGAAATTCCAAATTCGAAATCCGAGGACGTTATGATCCTTATATATATTTCTTGGCATTCTTACGTATGATGTGATGAAATATGAACCTTTATGTTTTTGAAAGAATTGATTTCCAAACTTTGTACAAAAATAGTTGTTTTAAAGAATTCTGTAACTACGAAACGCCATATCTTTCACCGAAAGGCTCGGATTGCTTCAATATTGTTGTAGAAGTTTATATGGCATATAATGAGTATATTTTCCATAGGCGGGCCCGATTCGGGTCAATACCCATCCGTGGGTCCCGTGACTTTCCTTTATGTAATTCGGACGACTTTTGAAAGAATTTGGTATGATTATCATTTCGAATTTCAAGTATGGTCATTTACTTATATTTGAGTCTATGATAATGATTTTATGCATATGGTTACTCATGACTCTGCTCGTGCGTTCTGTTATATCTTTCGCCGGTTCTGTTATCGTGTGCATTTTGATATACTCCGGAGTTATGCTGTGTTATGGTTCTCCGAGCTACTCGCTAATGAGGGTCGGGTTCCACCTATATTTGGTGTTATGCTATGTATGGCGTTATGTTGTGATGTGATATGTGACGGGGATACGGAGATTTGAAACTTTCTGGTGTTATGCTGTGTTATGGCGCCATCGTCGGGTGGGCGACCATATTCTTCTGTACCCTATGCATTACTTACATATTTTTTAAAGTAAGCAAATTTTGATATGTTGTATATGTTTGTGGCAGCCTTGTCGGCGTGCATTTGTATATGCGTTTTGGGCCGTTGTGCCATTTGACAGCCTTGTCGGCTTTTGACATATTTGATTGCCTTGCCGACTTTTTGATATATATATATGTCCGCATATGGTTGCGTTGAAATGTGTTCGATATAGTTTGGTACAGTTTGAGACGACGTATAATGATTATGGGCATATATGCCATCTGTATGTATTCGATTTGGCGATGTATATTCCGCCGCCTCTTCTGATTCTGATATAATGTTTTGTACGCGCAATCGCGCAAGATAATAGTCGTTCTCAACTATGTTTAAAAAAATGATGATTTAGTTTGTATGTCCGTTTGGGTGCCCAAGTAGGGCACCAGTCGCGGCCCACGGGGCTGGGTCGTGACATAAGTGGTATCAGAGCGGCCCTTCCTCGGAGTGTCTACAGACCGTGTCTAGTAGAGTCTTGTTTATCGATGTGTTGTGCACCACATTCATAAACAGGAAGCTACAGGACATTTAGGATGTTACCTTTCTTTGAATCTTAGATCGTGCGATAGAGCCCAGTCATAGGAAATGAAATTCCTTATACTAACCCTTGGTTTCGGCAGTAGAACGGCATCGACAGAAGAAAGTGACTGATGATATTAGAAGTTTCAAAGCACGCAGGTAAGCAACGATGAGAAGAATGTATGTCGGGTAAGGTATTTGAAGTATGATTGAAACGTAAAGTTGAAGATTGAAAGGGAAAGTAAACAGGAAAGTATAAAAGGTGCAGTTTGAGTGGAGCATACGAGGTATGTTCATCATTTTCGTATTATTGCTGATATTGAGAGCCCTGTGTGGCTATGATACGATATGAGATATACATATAAATGTTGGCCCTATGAGGCATGGTTGGTATTTTCTGCGTGCAGGTTTTGGGATAGTAAGAACTACAGAGGAAACTCTGTCCAAAGTTTTCCAAAAAAAAAAAAAATTGTTTGTCTGATAAGACTAGATGTTATGACGATAAAGGAAACGTTTGCGAATTTTTTTATAGAACCTTACGGGACCAATTTAACATTCGAGGACGAATGTTCCTAAGGGGGAGAGAATGTTACACTCCATAATAATCCGTGTTACTTGAAGTAAAACAAGAAAAAAAAATGAATTATGAAGGTTCAAGGAAAGTTAATCGAGTTAGTAACAATATCGTTATATATATGGTTGCCTTAAGTATCCCGAGGTGACATGGTAACCTAAAGGATTTGAAATCGCGTTATGAGTATGTATATGAGGTAATGCGAGTGGCCTTTTAAAGTATTTGAGATTATTAGTAATGATATAGAGGATGGACAAAAGATATGAATATACTTTTGCGATTGGAGTTTCGTCAAAGCTTTGTGAGTTCTCTAGTTATGCTTAAGGTTATTATGATTCTCTGGACCCTTCGAGATGTGTATATGGATTTTTATTGATGTATATAAGTGTGTATATGTATGCATAAGAGGTTACATAAGGTTGGAAGAGGATTAGAAGTTAAACGAAATGAATCGGAACAACTTCACTAAATTTCGGACCCGATTTTAGTCTATATTGTAGGAGGCATATCTCCTTGAATATGAGGAGTTTTAAGGTGCTTCAAAAGCCTAAAATGAAGTTCATCGAGTCTAGTTTTTAATGCAACAAACCGCTCGTCAAACTGATATCGGGATAAGGCGATATGGACGATGCAAGTTGGGCTGGCAGGGCAGCAAGTTTGGACCCGACCCAAACACTCACATTTCGGCCCATGAGGCCCATTAAACTCAATAGATAAGTCACCACTTTGCCCTATATCATTTCACACGACCTAAAACAGATCCAAAACCCTTATTTTCTCTCCCAAACCCCCTTTCTAATTGAGCCATCATATAAGCTAAATCCTAGACCCTTGACATGATATTAGTTAAAGAGAAGTTGTAGCTTAAGTTTTTTTTTGTGTTGTTAAGCAAGCAGCTGGAAAGAGGAACAAGATTCTTGAAGATTCTGATTGCTAAAGGTAATTTCAACCTCTTACTCATGTTATCAATTTGGATTAAAGGTTTAATATGGTGTATACGTGAAGGAAACGTTGATATACAAGCTAGAGAGAGAGAGAGAGCATAAGCCATGGCATTCGACCATGGCTAGCAAAATTGGAGCTCAAATTTGTTGATCCAAAAATCAGATTTTCTAGGTATTTTAGCCCTTAGGAAGGTGATAATAACGTGGAGAATTCATTTGGAGCAACAAGAACAAGTATTAGTTCATTTCACAAATTCTAGCTAAGTGGAAAAAGCCAACTTGTTAAGGTAAGAGTTGATCATTTTTCTATGTGTTTGATGATGAAGTTGGACGTGTGGGGAATATGCAAATGTAAATTGTATGTGTGAAATTATGTATCTTGATGTTGAAGCATAGTTGTAACTTGGTAACATGAATTGCACGAATGTTGGAATGTTGTTGAATGCCGTAGGGGCTGTTTTTAATTGAAATTTGATGGATTGATTTGAATTAATATTTTGGTTGTTGTAATCATAGATTATGTGATGAGAATGACGGAATTTAATGGTTAGAGTTGGAGTTAAAATTGTTGTGGGTTGTTGTAAGGATTATAGAGATAATAATGTGATTTACTTGCATATGAATAGATGATGTGGTGTCGTGTGGCTGCTGTTGTATTTCCCTGAAATTTGCTGAAAAGATGGCATGAAATAAGGCGTAAGAAGTGTATATGGGCTGCTTGGTGTGTTGTAAGTGTTCGTTAGAATTTCGGGCATCGTTATGTTATAGTTTAGGGGCTGTTTTCGGCCCAATTTGGAGAAATTGTTGGATCGTTGAAAATATTATGTGAATTATTTAGAATGTTCTTGAATGTTGTTAGTATGGGTTTGGGTTAGTATTTGAATGTATAGGCGTTGATGTTGGCTTGAAGGTAAGCCGTTGAATTGAATATTTGGAAAGTTGTCGAATGATGAAAAAGAGAGTATTAATGTAATATTGTCTTTCAGGTTGGTTATTGTGGTTGATTTTGAGCGAGTTAAATTCTCGGGTTGGCCTATTTACAGGGGAAATGCTGCCGAATTTTCTGTAGAATTTAATGTTAGTTTGGAATGAATGGCTTAAGTGCCTATGTTTAATATTGGATATTCGTTGGCATATTTGTAGACCTTGGGGAGCCAGAGGCGTAGATTGGGATTTACTTTAGATTGGCTATCTTGGAGTGCGTACGAGGTATGTAAAGCGCAACTCTTCTTTCTTTTGGCATGCCTTAGTTTTCAATAGGTTATAGCACGAGCCTCGAGGAAATTCCAAATTCGAAATCCGAGCACGTTATGATCCTTATATATATTTCTTGGCATTCTTACGTATGATGTGATGAAATATGAACCTTTATGTTTTTGAAAGAATTGATTTCCAAACTTTGTACAAAAATAGTTGTTTTAAAGAATTCTGTAACTACGAAACGCCATATCTTTCACCGAAAGGCTCGGATTGCTTCAATATTGTTGTAGAAGTTTATATGGCATATAATGAGTATATTTTCCATAGGCGGGCCCGATTCGGGTCAATACCCATCCGTGGGTCCCGCGACTTTCCTTTATGTAATTCGGACGACTTTTGAAAGAATTTGGTATGATTATCATTTCGAATTTCAAGTATGGTCATTTACTTATATTTGAGTCTATGATAATGATTTTATGCATATGGTTACTCATGACTCTGCTCGTGCGTTCTGTTATATCTTTCGCCGGTTCTGTTATCGTGCGCATTTTGATATATTCCGGAGTTATGCTGTGTTATGGTTCTCCGAGCTACTCGCTAATGAGGGTCGGGTTCCACCTATATTTGGTGTTATGCTATGTATGGCGTTATGTTGTGATGTGATATGTGACGGGGATACGGAGATTTGAAACTTTCTGGTGTTATGCTGTGTTATGGCGCCATCGTCGGGTGGGCGACCATATTCTTCTGTACCCTATGCATTACTTACATATTTTTTAAAGTAAGCAAATTTTGATATGTTGGATTTGCACTTATGTTTGGTACTTCTATTTCGTTTATGTCTCAGATTTGCTTTCTGTATATTCTGCTTTGCATACTCAGTACATATTTCGTACTGACCCCCTTTCTTCGGGGGGCTGCGTTTCATGCCCGCAGGTACAGACGCACAGTTTGGTGATCTACCCATTTAGGACACCCTCTTCTGCTGTTTGGAGTGCTCTTCTCATTTCAGAGCACACATTTTGGTATATATTCGTTCGCTATGTATACATGTATTTGTTCAGGGGCACGGCGGGGCCCTGTCCCGCCATATGATTCAGTTTGTCTGTTTAGAGGTCTGTAGACGTATTTGTGTGGGTGTGTGTGCCTACTTCTGTACGGATGTGTTTGCATGACTCTATTCGTTATGGCAGCCTCGTCGGCGTGCATTTTGTATATGTTTGTGGCAGCCTTGTCGGCGTGCATTTGTATATGCGTTTTGGGCCGTTGTGCCATTTGACAGCCTTGTCGGCTTTTGACATATTTGATTGCCTTGCCGACTTTTTGATATATATATATATGTCCGCATATGGTTGCGTTGAAATGTGTTCGATACAGTTTGGTACAGTTTGAGACGGCGTATAATGATTATGGGCATATATGCCATCTGTATGTATTCGATTTGGCGATGTATATTCCGCCGCCTCTTCTGATTCTGATATAATGTTTTGTACGCGCAATCGCGCAAGATAATAGTCGTTCTCAACTATGTTTAAAAAAATGATGATTTAGTTTGTATGTCCGTTTGGGTGCCCAAGTAGGGCACCAGTCGCGGCCCACGGGGCTGGGTCGTGACATTACAAGTGTCCTTCAAAGTATTCCAATTCATGTTTTATATGCTATAAGGCCTCCTAAATGTGTTATAAAGGAACTACATAAGATCTTTGCCAGATTCTTTTGGAATAATAAGGAGGAAGGTAGATGCAGACACTAGGCAACTTGGCTTAACATGTGTATTCCCAAACATGAAGGTGGGTTGGGATTCAGATCTATTCATGACACATCCAAAGCTTTATGTGCTAAACTATGGTGGAAGTTTAGAACCACTAGTTCACTATAGGCCAATTTCATGTGGAATAAGTACTGCAAAAAACAAATTCCTCAGCTGGTTCAATGGAAGGGAGGGTCGCAAGTCTGGAAGATGATGTTGGAAGCAAGGGAAAGTATAAAACAGGAAATCTGGTGGGAGCCAAAGATTGGAAGTTCAAACATTTGGTTTGACAATTGGACTAATCTAGGTGCTCTTAGTTATGTGGTTCCCCAGTCCTGGCACATCAATGAGCATGCTGAAGATGTTTCTGAACTTATGACAGATGGAAGATGGAATGTCAACAAACTCATGCAGATGTTTCCTGAAGATATTGTGCAACATATATTACAGGAAATTGACATTAAATGTGCATCAAATGAATGGGATAGACCTTGGTGGATGATGACAAGCACAGGTAAGTTTACAGTAAGTAGTTCATGGCACTTGCTGAGACAAAAAGCTAATGTAACAGTGCCATTTCAGAATATGTGGATCAAAGGTGTACCTTTTAAAATATCATTCTTCATGTGGAGATTGTGGAAGTTTAAAGTCCCAATTGATGAAGTGGTGGCAAGTATTGGCATTCCATTAGTTTCAAAGTGTTGCTGCTGTCATAATGCTCAGATAGAGACAACAAACCATCTATTTCTGTGTGGAGATTTGGCTGCAAAGGTATGGAGATACTTCAATATGGGGGTTGGATTGAGCTTGAATTGTGTTTAGGTTAAACATGCTATAAGAAGTTGGTGGGAAACAAAATGCCATTTCAAAATTAAGACAATATACAAAGCAGTGCCTGCTTTTATTTTATGGCAAATATGGAAGTGGAGAAACAATAGGCTTCATGGTGGTATTATGAATCTGAATAGAGTGCTATATGACATAAATATGAACATTCATATGTTATGTAAAGTTCAGTTTCCTGGGCTGAATATTCCAACTATATGGCATCAGATTGTTCAGTTCTTTGAAGGATATAAGCCTACTGTTATATGCAAAATTATTACATGGAGGAGACCTGCATATGGAGTTTATAAGTGTAATACTGATAGGGCTGCTAAAGGAAATCCAGGTCCAAGTTCTACTGACTTTTGTATAAGAAATGAGGAGGGAGATTTGGTGTATGCAGCTTCTAAAATGTTGACAGATGGAACAAATATTGTGGCTGAGGCTGAAGCTATTAGAATGGGACTGAGCCACTATGTAGAAAAGCAGCTTTTTCCATTGATCATAGAGAATGATTCCATGACCATGAAGATGATCTTAAATGCTGAATGGAAGGTCCCTTGGAGAATTTCAATGTTGGTGGAGGATATAAGGAGGATGATGGAGGATCAAATAGTATCTGTGGAGCATATACATAGAGAAGGAAATGGGCTTGCAGATTTTTTAGCTAACTTGGTTTTTGTTTTTGCAGGTTCAGTTCAGTTTCATAGTTTTCAGGAATTACCCAGTCAAGCTAAGAGGATTCTGAATATGGAGAAGAGAGGAATTTCAAACTTCATAATAAGAACCCTTCAAGACAAAGCACCAGATTGACATCAATGCTGCAACTATTACTGAGTACATTCTGCTAACTGTTTGTGAGTACTTGCACCAGTTGTATTAGGGTGGTATTAGTATGCTTGGCATGCTCATTCCTTGGTATAAATGGTGTGATACTCAACACATAAGTAGCAGAATGTATTAATTATGGTTCATGTACCATACAAACCTGATTTCATGCAAAAGTTTATGCTATGGACAGCTGCAACATTGAAAGGAAAAGTACAGTAGTTGAAAGAAGATTCAAATGTTGTATGAACTAGCATGTTCAGATACAGAAAACATATTAACATGTCCAGATATATTTGCTACACATATCCAAGATACGATTCATGCACTTGGACAATGGTACAAATATGAGAGTGGTGCTGGCTCCATGCAGATTCTGGTTTGAACAAGAAGATCACAGCTACATTTAAGTTGTCTGAAGAATGATTCAACTGATTTGAAACATGCCACCTGTGAGACTTTGAAGGTGTGATAGATGTTATCAAGTCAAGGCCCTTGGATTAATAGTCGTTTAGTCTGGTTTAAAACCAAAATCTATATTTCTATTTCCACATGGTCATTTTCTTTCTTTTCCTGTTTTTAGTTATTTGATCAATCACTTTTGGATTGATATGTACATATTTTCTTTATCAATAAATTTCCACCTTTCTAGTGGCTTTGCCAAAAAAAAAAAAAAAAACCGACGACGTAGCTACTAACCATTTTCCTCAAGTACAGGTTCGTACGAATGACAACTCACAAAACTGGAGAGAAGTATTGGGGTGATCGTCGTCAGACTTGAAGGCATCAAGGGATAATCCATTGCAATAACCAGGGACTATATAAAGGAAAAAACCCCATAAGGGTCGTACAGTGTAGCCAGAAGGGCCATATAAAAGGACAGAGAGCTACAAGGACGGCGCAATCTAGCCAAAAAGGCCGCAAAAGGACTAAACGCCGTAAGGGCGGCACAGTCTAGCCAGAAGGGCCATATCACAAGACAAAGCGCTATAAGGATGGTGCAATCTAGCCAAAAAGGCCACAAAAGGAAAAAATGCCATAAGGGCGGCATAATCAAGCCAAAGAGGGCTATCCATAAAAGGCAAAAATGGCACATCTGACCGAGAAGGCCACAAGACTAATGGAAGAAAGAAAATGCATCAGACCCAGAGATGGATCGCACGGGGAAAGAATAAGAAGCATGCCCGATCAAGGGGCTCAGAAAATGAAGGAAAGGCGCGTTGGATTGAAGGAAGTAGCTGCACAAAAGGGTCACAAGATGGATGAATCACAGAGACACCACTGACCAAAGGGTCACATGATGGATAAATGACAAAGGCGCAGTGGACCAAAAGGGTCGCGAGGCGAAGGAATGACAAAGATATAGTCAACCAAAAGGGTCAGAACAAAAGACAAAGAGACAGACCAGGCCAAAGCGGTTAACAAAGCAAATGAACGACAAAGACATATTCGACCAAAAAGGTCAACAAAACAAATGAAAGGCAAATAAATATTCGACCAAAAGGGTCAATGCACCAAAATGAACAAGAAAAGACATATCTGACCACAAGGGTCATACAAAGAATGAATGACAAAGACCTATCTGACCACAAAGGCCACACAAGGAGCTAATGATAAAGACATATCAGGCCGAAAGGGTCACAATGAATGAGCGTAAAGACAAGTCGACCAAAAGGGTCATGACAAAAACAAAGCGGCATATCCGACCACAAGGGTCACAGCCCACACTATGGACGAAAGAAAGATCATCCAGCCGCAAGGGCCATAGCTGTTATCTTTTAGTTCCACATCTAGCCGCATGGGCTATATCTGTCGTCTTTTAGTTCCTTTCAATTCTTTCATTTAAAGTTACCGAGAGGGTCATTCATACAAACAGTCGATAGGGTCATTCATTCAAACTGCCGAGAGGACCATCCATACAAATTGCTGAGAGGGCCATTCATACAAACTGCTTAGAGAGCCATTCATACAAACTGTTTAAAGGGCCATTCATATCAAACTACCGAGAGGTCCAATCATACAAATAGCCGAGAGGGCCATTCATATCAACCTGCTGAGAAGGCCATTCATATAAACTGCCGAGAGGGCCATTCATACAAACTGCTTAAAGGTTCATTCATATCAAACTGCCGAGAGGGCCATTTATTCAAATGTCAGGAGGTATATTTGCAATGCTGTCAATAGGTACAGAGCTACCAGAAAGTGCAGGCCTACTGAACCAGATCCAAACGTATGCTGAGCAACGTGGATCTTTTTCTCAGCAGTGAACCAAGGCACATTGCAGAAGAGAGAAGCAAACTCTTCGGGAGAGAGTTGAGGATAACCTTTCACCACCATCAAACTACACCACTGTAGAAGGCATGTAGGTATTCTTTTCCCTGTAAAAAACCACCCAGTTAAGAAGAAAAGAGTTGTTATCTTTGAGTTTCGTGCCCAGTATCTAGACTAGGGCTTCATCAGTCTTTTTTCAACATCGAGGTGAAGACATACTTAAAGTACGCAAAATTATGTCCGCAAAAGGACTTAATTATGACTGTGAAGCATGCCACCATTCACATGTTAGAAATTGCAAGCCTTTTTTCCGTGCTCAGATGTTTGTAGTCATCTATCTCAAATCAAATGTTACTTCCACATAAGGATCATCCTTTCTACCGATCGAGTCGAGCTACATACGGCCTGATTCCCAGCGATGGGGATATGTAGGAGAAGTCCATACCAGAGATCGACCGCAATCTAAACTCCTCCCAATCAAGTCCCAAGTTCGAGTCTCATAAATTCAACATTGGGGCAACATCGAATGTTTTTAGAAAATTTGAGTCAAACTACAAATGACCTGAATTCTCATATACCCTGCGATATGTAGGAAACCCAATGCCAGGGTTCAGCCATAATTTAAAAAAAAATCACATGACCTTTTTCACTTAAGAGAAGAGTTGAGTTGGTCGGTCAAAAATCAGATTTCGTCAAATTTCGTTGCCCATGGATGGCTCCGCCATCCCTGTACAACGAAGGGGCAGCTGTTGACACCCAATTTTTGACCTCCAGAAATTCAAATTAAATAGTCAAGCTTCTTGAATCGCAAACAAAGTAAAATAATTATTCAAAAATCAAAAAATACTCTCGGAATGGTTTTTGGAGATATTTTGTCATTTTTCATCTGGCAAGATACCCTGATTTATACTACTTATAAATTTTAGTATTAGTTATGTCTATTTTATCAATTTGAAAAATCAAGTTTTGATAAAAACAAGTATTTTTAGTGAAGTACATATTTTTAAAGTAATTACTATAATTAGTCCACTGTTGGAAAAATGAGTACTTCTACTTTGTTGAAGTCAAGAAGCTTAATTAATTAATTGGATAATAATTTATATCAATTTTATATC
The DNA here is from genome assembly GCF_019175385.1 of Lycium barbarum. Lineage (NCBI taxonomy): Eukaryota > Viridiplantae > Streptophyta > Magnoliopsida > Solanales > Solanaceae > Lycium > Lycium barbarum. The sequence continues at coordinate 35,197,407 of NC_083342.1, read as the reverse complement.
AAATTGGTTCTAAGGAACGGTTTTAATTAAAAAGGCATGAGTTTAATTTGGCCACCTCGCTAGCATTTTGGTTACGTTTGCAATACAAATTTCTACATTTTAAAGTAAATTTTAGCCACATTTTAACTCCCAAATCAGCCCTCATTTAAATCATTTTTTAGCCCAAAGCTCCAAAATCATCCGGCCCACAACTATCCGACCCGGCCTAATGGTAACATAAAGCACCTAATCCCCTTTCTAATCCCATTTTTTTATTCTTTCTGGGCAAAAAACAAAAAAAAATGGAACCCTAAGTCTAACTCTTCAACCAGCAAACCCAACGATTTCTAGCTCACATAATGCCATTTTTGGCAAAGTTCAGACGAGCTTTCACGATACAGTAATTGTCCGCCTATATTGAGCAAAGTAATTAATAGATTTTGTCCTCTACAGATTTTAAACGGTAATAGGCCCCTTTCTTCTTTTTCTTTGCAATTTTGCTTAATTTCTTGAAGAAGATTCAGATTTCAAGCCTACTGCTAAATGATTTTAAGTTCAAAATGGATTCCAAGACAATCCAAATACTGTCCCACATCGTTGATTTTGCAAAATTTTGAACATTTTTTGGTTCTATAAATAGAACTCATTCCCTTCATATTGAACACCGTTCTGAGACCAAAAAATTTGGTTTTGCACAAATAGTGGGTTTTTCACAACCCTAAGACTGGGAAAACTCAGAAACCCAGCTACGTCGTTGAGTTTCTAGGAAGTTCTCACTCAAGTTTAATTTTTGGATACTCGTTCTTTACCTTTCCCTTTCTTTGCATGACATGGGGATTTTCAAATTCCAAATATTTTTGAATTGATGTATGGGCCGTTGTTGTATCTTTGAGGCCACTACTGCTGTAAATTTTGAGTGGAAAAATGCTACACTCGAGGCCTTGAAAGTTGCTCCTACATTTGGTGCAAATAGGTGTAACTGAAACGGGATATCTACTGCATTTTGAGCTGGGTTTCTATTGCATTTGATGAAAATAGTTTTTGCTATGTTCTCTGAGAAGACAGAACTGCTACACCTGAAAGGAAAAAATAGTTGCTGCTATACTGGAGAACTCGGCTACTGCATCTTGAGATGTTATATCATGGGGGTGGCATCATCCTCAGTTTTGATGCCCATTTGGAGCTATTTCTTTTGTTTACTACTTGTTTGCTGTGGTGTGGTTGAATTGGTTCTCTTAAGTTTTAGGCCAAAAGTTGTTGCCATATGGGATATTGAGTTGCTGCCTTGTTGAAAATAACGAACAGAAAAAAATCCAATTCATGCTAAGCTCATAAGGTGCATTCATAGACTACTGCACCTTCTCATGTGTGCTGCTACACATTCTGATGCCCTTTACTGGTTGTCTGGGCTGCCGTACTTTGGGAATAGTTGTGTCATTGGACTGAACTGTTGTTGCATGCTAAATTGCTTCACTTTTGGAGCAAATTTGTGGTCCTGTCTATGCAAAACAACTGCTGCAATCAGGGTCATTTACATCTGATGTTGGGAGTGTTTTACTGTTGCATTTTGGACATTCACTGCAGCATTTTTAAGTCATTTGCTAATATACCTGGCCAAACAGTTGGGCTGTACTTTAGACCTCTTGGTTGTTGTGCGTTGATGGGCTTAGCTGCTAAGCAGCTTGTCACCTCTTGTTGAAAATCAGTTACAGTCCTCAAAGAACAGATGCAACACTTGATGGAATGAAAAAAAATGGTTGTTGCCACTGCTATCTGAGGCTGCTTTGCTACTGTTTGTTATTTTTTTCTGAAAATTCGAACAAATTGCTACACTTGGTGAAAGTTTCACTGATTTGAACATATACTACACTTGAGTCGATGAAAAAGTATTTAAATTGAGGCCACGGCCAGTCCGGAAAAGTTATACCTCAGTTTAAGCAAGGATGATCTCACATTGATATCACGAGGTAATAACCAACATGCGCTTGGCGAGGCAACTAGAATGGCCCCTAGTTTGAAACCACGACATGAGTCGGGTTCCTTTGCCATATTTGGAACCGTGAGTCTGATCCTCCATAATCAAAGCTCCCAAAGTTTGATTCGAGTCTGAGGGATATTATTATTCATATTCATAAATGTCACCCTATGGGGTGGCGTATCGTTTGACTAACTATTTTCATTTCATTCTTGCGAGGTACAACTAATTAATATGGGTCCGTGAGGTGAGATTCTACGAAAGCTGAAAGTGAAGTAAAGTCTAAGGCCCGACAGCTTGGATGAAGGACTAGAGAAGCATGGAAGAACGAGATCAAGACTGCTGAATGACTTGGGCCCAAGGCCGTAAAAAGCTAAACTTTCTTTCCCTTTCTTTAGTATAAGTTTTACATTATTTTATGTGTGATATGCAAATGTATATATATTGAAACCCCTACAGATTAGAACCTAGGATTTGGGTAGCTGATGTTTCAAACTATTTCCAAACTATAAAAGAGTTGTATCCCACTTGATTAAAATAAATAAACGTGAAAATATATTTTTCTTGCAAAAAATTTGATTATTTATGAATACCTCTTTAAAAGTGCATTTTAATTTTAGAAATCTGAGAAAGGAAAGTAAAAGAAATATTTGGGCTATACCCAACTTAATGAATTCTAATAAGTGGAATTTTTTTCAAAGCCCGAGTTTGGGAAAAATAGTTCTGAGGATATGGTTGACTGAGGAGATAAAATGTGGATAATGTATGAATTAAATAAAGGTTGTACATATACACCTACATATATATTTTCCTTACATACAAACACATGGCATTAGTTTTAGATGGGATATACCCAGCATATTATCCTTATGAGTAAAAAGACAAACTATTTTTATCCGGATATTTTAAATCCGAACTCAGAGTACCCTTACTTAAAGGGAATTTGTTTAACTCTTTTAAACTCAAAAATGATATGCCATGACAATATTATATATAGGGAACTAAACAAAACACAAGCAATTTATACATAATCACACATTGAAGCTCGAAGGTCAAGCGTATTCTACGGATACTTAATACTAGGGTGCCTAACACCTTCCCCAGGGGATCACCAGAACCCTTATCTAGAACTTTGTATGGTGTATGAATAAACCTTTCAAAACTAATTTTCCTAATTGCCTAAAAATTAGGTGGCGACTCTTTTAAAACAACGTCCGAAAGAACACCAACGATTTTGAAGTAGCTTTTTTCAAGCGCTAACCCCGCTTGCGAAAATGCGAACCGTTACAGTAGGTAGGCTGGGGAGCTTGGTATGAGTGTGCAAAACTGTTAGTACTAGGCACCTGATTCGTATTGAATAGTGATGGCGTATGGTAGGAGGTATCGACTTGGAATGGCTCAATAGGAGGCAGACTCGGGGCGGAGGATATAGGTCTGTGAAAGTGTTTGGGTATTGGAGAACTCAGAGATAGGAAGGGTGGCGAGGTCTTCTTGTCTCAATATGAGGCACATTTGCGGCATTGGCCAGTAACTCATGTTTTATATTCATCCGAAGAGCATTGACTTTCTGACGTAGTAGGGCGATGACGTCCTCGTGGTGCATTAGGTCTATTAAATCAGACAGTTCTGAATTCCACAAGGTGAGCTCATTTGTTTCGCGGTTACCTTTCTAGTCATTTTTTATTTGCCTTTTCCCTTGATCTGACCTTGAAGGGATATTGTAGCTACTTTTGATCTCAAGAAGTATGCCAGTGTGATGGTGACACGAATCAACCTTCTTTTTAAGAAAATAAAAACTCTAAGGGAAACAAAGTTAGAATGCCATGTTTTAACAAGAAATCAAAGATAAGCAGGTAAGCAATCTAATCACAGATAATCATTTGTTTTCTTCAACACCGACTTATCCACATTCCAAGGACTTGGTTTTTAAGTAAGGTAAAGTGAAGGGATAATTTCTTGTTTTATGTTTTTAGGTGTATGAGAGATAAGGTTGACTTGCGCCATGTTGCTACGAGATAGGCTGTCTAGGAAACACTCTTTATGAGGGGGGGACTAAACATTTGAACATGTTAGGGACCGAGTCTTACGTAGATTGCCTATGTATCTCGCCGTGGAAAATCAGGCCCTTTCCTAGTTCATTTACATGAAAAGATCCTTAAAGTTGTTCTATGATGTTCAATGAAATTACATATTTTTAATACCCTTTCTTTAAGCTTTTCCACACCTTTAAGTATTTTTTTAATGTCATTTTATGTTTATTTTGTGTTTTTAGGGAGTTTAAATTTCAAGAACTGCCAAAATTGAGAAAAAGACCATTTGCTGGCCACAGAATCGGTTTGCTAACCGTTGAATGGGTAGCGGAATGAGTCAGAAAGCTTAGAATTTTGATGACCATTTTTCTAATGGTTCTGCTGATCGAAGAATGGGTAGCGGAATGGGATATGAAGTTTTGCTGTCACTAACCCATTCTGTTCACCATTCTACTAGTAGTAGAATAGGTAGTGAAATAGGTAGTAGAATGGGTATTGAAATGGGAAAAGGGCATTTTTGAATGATTTTGTAATATTTTCCATGGGCTATAAATAGAACTTTACGTCATTTTATCCACAAGAACTCGTACACCAGCTCACAAGACTCATTCTCCAACATGTTTTGAGATCTTAGAAGAGGGAGAACAAGCTTTGGAGGCTTGGGTTTCATCACCCATCACCTTGAATTGAATATTTGAATCTATTAATGAGAATTTCTTACTTCATCTCTTTGTTTTCTTCCATTGTATTGTTATATTTGTTGTGGGTGATGACTTTGGACAACAAAGTTGAAATACTTATTTATTAGTACTTCGTATTTCACTCATGTTGCTTATGCATGTTTTCTTTACAATTTTTTATGAAGAAATCATGTTGTTGCTTCAATTAATCTTGTTCTTGAATGTTTCCAAAGTGATTAGCTAATCCTACCATTAATTTCTAATAAAATTGAGAGAGGAAATTAGCGATTGGGCTAGATTATTTATCACTATTTATGTTGTAAACCTCATCTAATGGTTTTAACCTTGAGATAGGGAAAACCCTAATGTAGCCTAAAAATTGAATGTGACTAATCCCTCTTAACTTGATTCGATTAGAGTTAGCCAAGATAAACCCGCTAAATAGTTGTGAGACATTAGTGGGTAATTGAGATTCCAAGGCTAAGAACACTTGATTTCACAATATTTAATGGTTGTGTAGCATTGCATTGGACCGTTATTGAGTTTAAATTTAATTGTTGTGTTCCAATGCACCAAATTTCGATAATTAGTTCTCCCCATTAGTTAGTTTTATCTCTATTAATTTTCAAACAAAATCTTAATTTCCCTAGTATATTGTGCTTTGTGGATTCGACGCACCTACTCTTTGTTGGGTAAATTATATTACAACAGTCGCGTACACTTTCTTTTTTAGTAGTGGATTTGGATGTTATCAATTTTGGTGTTGTTGCGGGGGATAATTGGCGCATTGGGTTAGTTTAGGAAGTCAATCAAAAAGGCTTTGTCCAAATTTTATGAATATTATTGATTCTTTATGAGCATATGTCTGTGATTTTTCGTGTTTCTTTGTGTTAGTTAGTCTTTGTTTTTCTATAACTTGTGTCACTATGGCATCATGGATTGAGAATGGCTTTTATGGTTGCAACCCTTATTGCGAGAATGCTCTCGAAAGAGAGATGTGTGCAGTGTCTCATTCCTATGATAGGAATATTTGTAATATGTGTGGTGGTGTAGATGGACATTGGGTGATTGTTCTACTTATTTTGCTCCCAATCCTTCAAGTTGTTCTAATGAGAATGCGAGTTGTGATTTGAGTTTGACAGAAATAATGTCATGGGAAATGAAGGACAAAGTTCAAAATTTAAGGCATCCAAACTATGATCCTAACATACATGGGGTGGGATCCTAGTTTGGAGGAGAAGAGAGAAATCCTCCAAAAATCCATCTTGGCAAATGGTGAGACGTTGGAAAGAGGAAAATAGTTCTTTGAGAAAGCCAACTCCTTAATTTTCATGGACTTTCCACTCCTCAAGATGAATTAGTTGAAGAAGAGACTTTTTACCTAAGAAATGAGCCCAAAAGTTTGTATCACAATGGTGAAAGTCAAATAAGTGAAGGAGTAGTTCAATTTGAAGAAGAATAAAATCATGAAGGAGAAGTCTCTAACTCCAAAAAAGATTAAATTGAGGAGATGTTGAGTAGCATAATGGGGAGGAATGAAGTTTTTGGACAAGTCTTTACCAAATAGTGGGAAAACGTTCAACATGAAGATGATGAAATTGTCCAAAACATGGATTTGACCATCGATGGATTATTGCAAATATTTGACGAACTTCGCCATGAAAAAATACTTGACAAAGTGGAGATTGTGAGACATTATTGGTTCATACCAACTTGGAGTCTATGGGGCTTAATGTGAAGGCATTTCACGGATGATAAAAGAATATCTAAAGACAAAAGTTGAGTAAAGTCAGAATTGGAGCTGCTAGAAATTGCTATCCGGGACCTAAAGGCTGAATTAAATGTAAAATTTGAGACATGCAATGCTCAACACCAAATGGAAAAGGATACTGTTCTTCAGTTGGGTTCCATAGAAGATGTGGTCATGATTGATTTGGAAGAGTTAATGGTGGATTATCAACCAACCGATCCAAATTTGAAGAATGATGTCGATATTAAAGAAATGACAATAGAGTTGCAAAGAAACGTTCATCAAATAATCTTTGAGGACTATAGTTCTTTTGGGGGTGAGGATGTCAAAATTTGAACGAATTACCTTAGTCCACATCCTAACAATTTTTCAATATTGTGCTTGGTTGATGATATGAAAGTTGAAATAACAGAGTCCATGGAGAATTTTGGAGCTAAAGAACAAGGTGTGTTCATAATTAAGTTTCCTTTTCCAAGACGACAACATGACATCCCTAACTTGTAGGCCAAAAAGTGTAAGACGTGACACCCAAGAGTGGGCCCCTTATTTTTCTACCACCACCCCACGAGCATTACCAGGACTTTTATTCAAAGATGGGGCAACAATTCATATCCTCCAAGTGGAGAGAAAAGTGATAAAATTGGCGTACATCGGGTCGTGACGTTAAATCAAGCGCTATTAGGAGGCAACCCAAATTTTAAATTTTTGTTTTGCCTTTTTGTTGATTTTGATCCATTCTGTGCTTTGATAGTCTATTTATATATGTACGAACTGGTAAAACTTGTGCATTGAAGTTGGAAATGGAAGTGTTGAAGAAAAAGATATAAACAGAATAAGGTCTATTATACGGCCTCTTCTACTGACCGCAAAGACGGTCTGCGAACCACATTTTGGTCTGCAAGTCCTCCTAGAAGAAGTGAAGAATGGAACTTGAAAAGGTTCATGTTACACTTCGCCTTTCGCATATGTTATAGTTTCATCTTAAGTCGGTAGTCATAGGTTTGTATTGGGAATCATTGGAGATTTATGTATGAGTAATACGGGTGCATCTCGGAGTTATATAAGTACTTAAACATGTTTGAATTAGATTACAAAGGTGAGACATTAAAATAATTGGAGAGAATACGTTTCGTCGGAAAATTGGATGGAGACCATCTTCACGCCCACTTTCATGGACCGTAAGTAATTTCACGAGCTGTGAAAATGGTGTTGGCCATCGCAAAATGGTGGCAGTAGGGGAGGAGCCACTGGAACACTTTCACGGCCACTTTCACGACCAGTGAAATTTTTCACGGTCTGTGAAAGTGATTGTGAAATTGAGGCGGTGGAAAATTTTCCCCTTTTTACAAATTAAAGACCACGACTTGCGGTTCATAATTTTCACCAAAACAGATTTCTCTAGATCCTCTAAGCTCTCTAAAACACCCACGAATATCCCTTACTATTTCAAGAAGAGATCAAGCCATAAAACCCTCAACTAGTTCATAGAAAGTGGTTGTTCTTGCTTCTACTTGGAGTTGTAGTGAATTTGATCTTGAGGAAAGATCTGTGTGGCTAAGGTTCGTCAAATATAAGGTATGTTTCTCACTATTAGTTATATTGAGTTGATTTGGAGGTTAGGAAGTCATAAAGGTGAAGAGAATCGTGGTAGAAAGATCATAAAGTATTTTGTTGTAATTGCTGGCTATGGATTGAATTTGAAAGTAAGTTTTGGGAATGATTTGAGTCTAATTTGTATATAATATCTTGGCTATAGTATTGCTAATGTTTTTATTTTTGTTTGGGAGTTATTTTGGAGTTTGGAGGATATAGATAATATACGGGAAATGTTGCCCAAATTTCGTTAGCTTACATATTGGTTTAGTTTGACCTTATAAGCGTTTCAATGACTTAACCTTAGTATGAATCATCTTTAATGTAGATTGCAAGCTCGGGAGGATAAACGTTGAGTGACTAAGTATATGGGAAGGTATGTAAAGCTGTCCCTTTCTTTCTTTTAGCATTATCTTGTTGAAACAAACCTATGCGAATGATATCCACATTGACTCCATCCCTAGAAATACTAGAAGCTTATGGTTCTTGATGTTCTTATGATACTATTGATATTTGTTTCATGATTATTTATCTTTATCTTATGGTTATTGATCTCATTCATTGATGTTGGTCTCATCTTATTGTTATTATTCCTTCAAGGTGAGATATGCGGATGATGATAGTTCCATAATGCTAATCGGAGGCTACTGCCTTATGTCGCTCCGATAGACTTGTAGCGTTTCTTGGAGCTCTCATGCATGTTTAATATATATATATATATATAGCTATTTTATTACACCATGTTGCGCTATAGTTGGTCGTGTACTTCACCTATCGTGCACACCACTATAGTTTGATACGGAAAACACCGAGCCTATTATGGTCTGGTACGGATAACATCGAGCCTATATGGCCAGGTACGGTATTATGATATATGTATATGTATGAAAATGTTTTTTTAAAGGAAAGCATGCATGAAATCCGCCATATAGGCATTGAGATGTATAGGTTATCCTCTTATCTCATGTATTTCCATATCTTTATTATGTTGTTTTCCATGCCTTACATATACGATACATTATTTGTACTGACGTCCTTTTGTTGTGGATGTTGCGTTCATGCCCGCAGGTTGATAGGGATGACCGGGTACGGATAACATCGAGCCTATATGGACAGGTACGGTATTATGATATATGTATATGTATATGTATGAAAATGTTTTTTTTAAAGGAAAGCATGCCTGACATCCCCCATAGAGGCATTGAGATGTATAGGTTATCCTCTTATCTCGTGTTATTTTCATATCTTTATTATGTTGTTTTCCATTCCTTACATATATGATACATTATTCGTACTGACGTCCTTTTGTTGTGGATGCTGCGTTCATACCCGCAGGTTGATAGGGACATGGTTCAGACCCTTAGGCTGCTTCCATCAGCGTTTGTACAGGAGCACTCCACTTGTTCCGGAGTTGCAGATTATCTTGGTATGATTCTATTGTGTACATTTGGGCATGTCAGTGTCCTATCCTGTCCTTATTGTATTATGTACTTCAGTAGAGGCTCGTAGACAGATGTGTACAGTTAGATGTCTCATGACCTTCTCGGTCCTTATATTGTTATATAATTTTGACAGCCTTGCTGGGTTGTATACGTGGGAACAGTTTGATGATGTGCACATATATATATATTATATATATATATATATATATATATATATATATATATATATATATATATATATACTTGGTCTTGTGTCCTTCACAGTTTATGATACCTATCAGCTAGCATTATAGCCCACTCAGGTATAATCATATGATGTATGTATGTCATGTGGTGCTCGTTAGGTTATCTCCGAGTGCCCGTCATGGCCCTTGGGTTGGGTCGTGACAAAAGTGGTATCAGAGAAGTTCATCCTGGGGCTTTCTATGAGCCGTGTCTAGTAGAGTCTTGTTTATGGGTGTGTAGCGCGCCACAATTATAAATCGGAGGCTGCAGGAAATTTAGAAAGATTGCCTTTCCTTCTTATCTTAGATCGTGTGGTAGAGCCATGTTATAAGGGTTTCCATTTCCTAACCCTGAGTTATGATTTCGGTAATGCTTGTGATGAGGAAAGCTTCAACGGCCCAGAAAGGAAAGTCAGTGGTTGGTAGGAGAAATTGACAGGTACTACCCGTAGAGGTTGAGGAGGGAGAGTCCCAGAATAAGGTTCCATATCAGACCTCTTATATTCGGCCTGCTCCAGAGGAGCATAGAGGAGCTCCAGCACCCCTAATTCCTCAACCATATGCCTAAGGACAGGAGATGAGAGAATCTATTCAGCTGTTGACCCAGTTAGTAATCGGTCAGGCCTAGGGTCAGTGTCACGACCCAACCCCGTAGGCCATGACTAGTGCCCGATCTGGGCACTCAAACGCATTCTAGCATATGGCAGAGGCCAACAAGGCTTTATTTCAAATTTAGGTAATTTCTAGAAAAACATTTCGGCAGAGTTTCCTTTGTTTTACGGACTATCCCATATACCCTGCATGCAGAAAATACCAACAAAGGCCACACAGGGCCAACAAAGCAACATTTAAATATATGCGGACCCGCCGCCGCGGCGAATGGGATCGCCCAAACACAACATAAGCACACAACTGTACAGAAAGGCCCCAACCCACAAACATGTCCACAGACCTCTAAACAGACCGACAGAATCATATGACGGGACAGGGCCCCGCCGTACCCATGAACGAGAATATACATATATAGAAGTGACAGACTATACCAAAAGATGGCTCTGAATAAAAGCGCGCTCCAAAATAGCAGAATAAGATCCTAAGCGGACGGATCAGCAAACCTGTCGTCGGTACCTGCGCGGCATGAAAACGCAGCCCCCGAGGAAAGGGGGTCAGTACGAAATATGTACTGAATATGTAAAGCTTGAATTACGGAGACAAAATCATAACTGGTACAGGACATACAGAAAGTAAACAGAAAATCCAAATTATCAGATACATAATTTCAAAACATGCAGAGTGTGTACAGAAACATATGTCATATCAAATCCGGCCCCTGCCAAGGGACTCGGCAGACAGAACGTGGCCACCCTCCCGACGCTGGTGCCACAACACAGAAGAATCAGAATAGGGGCATAACCCTGTAGCATAATATGTCATATCAAATGGCCATAGCAAATCATATCAGAACAAGCGGACATGGCACATCATACTCCACAAACCCATGTACGTGTATACCTGCCCCCTCACATCGAGGCACGGCGAACAATGCAGAGGATCACGCTTGACAACATATCCTGGCCCGGGCTCAGTGTGGGAAATATTGGGGCATCCACGAATGGAGTAGTGAGAGACTAATGCAGTTAAAATATCATAAATGTTTCCATAGACTCGATGAGGCATATCAAAGACAAACCGATCCAATGAAGTCGGAAGGGATCATAGTAAATGAGTTTCGAGTGTCAACACAATTTATCAGACTTAATGGAATATTTAAAACCATGTTTGTTAGGTAATGAGAATGGTAGTCAAAACATTTCTTTCAAAAACCGTTCGAAAATAGGACTTAAGTACAATATGGGCAAAACCGGGAATAGTGGGCCCACCTCGGAACAAACAAGGCGGTGGGCTCAAATTGTGCATTTTCAGCTTATGGGGTCACCTACGAAGGTTCTACGGACATTCTATAACTTTTCATAAAGTTTGGGGAAGGTTTGCATAATTTTCAAGAAAGCATACAAAAAGGGTTCAATTCTATTGAACGAAAATGTAACAATTTCAGACGCGGATTCCGATGAGCAGAATATCCTCCGAGGCGTAAATCTGATCCTAGTACTTCTAGGACATGCCAAAAGAAGACTCGGGATAGCTTTACATACCTTTCAAGCTCCTTACGCCTTTCCAGGCTCACTTCCCGTTTCGTCAAAAGTCTGCAAATGGTCATGTTTACCAATTGTGAGTTATAGATTCTACGAATTCAACTTAACTCATATATGTCTACCGAAATTTCGGCAGCACCTCCCCTATACATATAGCACCCCCGAGAATTCAACTCGGCCAAATCAATCAACAACAACCCAACAACAACACCCACAACAACAACAATCAATACAAAACACAATATGACATAACTAGTTCTACTTGCCGACATAATGCCATAACCTTCACTTTAACCTTAACTTTCAAACTAAGCTCAACGATTTCACATTCATTATCAATCTAGATTACCACAACATAGTTTAAAAGCATTTCATATCGTTTCCACAAAATATTCATACGATATACATAATATACAAACTTTCCGCTAAAGTCATAACTCGTCCGAAACTTCTAATCTTTGGCATACATATTAATAACATGTTTCCATCTTCCAATTTCATCAATACTCATCATAATTTGCAACCTAATAACTTCATTTTCATAATGTCGTAAAATCATACTTAAGCGACATAAGTTCCTACATTCCATTTCAAAGCAAACTCATATCATTTTACTTTCATTTACATTGCAAGAATCACAATAACACAATTAACACACTAGACAAACTTAATCCATTTCCATTCCAAGTCCACATACCATACGGCCATATGCCCATTTTAGCAACTTCAACTAAATTCATTCAACTTCCAATTCTACTATGCATTTCATCATAACCATAACTAGAATATAACATAAAATTCACTCATACATGTATACCACCCATATACCTCACGGCTACAACCCCATATTCCAACCCCACTTTGCAACCTTTCATTTTTCCATACAATCAACACATTTATACATACTACAACACAAGCAAGACTTAATAACACAAAGATAAGGGATAAATTTTCACCTTCTCCACTAGTCTTCTTCACTTGAATGAATGATCACTTTGAAGAATCAAGACCTCCTTCCTCCAAACCAACTATACCAAGTTACAAAGGGACCTTGAATTAGTGGAAATCCAACAAGGGAAAATTTTTAGAAGCAAGATTTTTGGTGGCTAATTTTTTTGCCCTCAAACCCGAGACCTTCTCTCTCTTTTTCTTGTTCTTGGCTTCTTATCCTAAGTCTTCTAATTTCTTGAGTCTTCTAATGTATAATAAGAAGACTTGGTCACATGACCAAGCACATGACCAAGTAAAAATGGGCTTGGATCATGGCCATGTTGGTCGGCCATGATCCCTTCTTTGGGCCTCAATTCCACTTCAATTTTTTTGAGCCCAATGACTTGCGAATCAAATTTTGTAATTCCCGAAACTAATTTCCAAAATTCCAAATTTGTCCTTGGCCTTATTCGACACTTTCACATTAATATTCTTTCATACACAACTCCTATGTCAAATAAAAGTTAGTTATGGCCTTATTTCTTACAAGTCAAGATTGTTTTCAAATTTTTCCAACGTGTGAAAACACGGGATATAACAGTCAGGGTATGGGTTATGGTGATAGGGCTGTTAATGTCAGAGTTTCAGATTTTATTAATTTAGACCCTTCAGAATTCTTTGGGTCAAAGCCAGATGAGGATCAGTAGAATTTTATAGATGGGATGTTGAGGATGTTGTGGGTGATGCACGCTTCAGACACTGAGTCAGTAGAGTTGGCTTCCTATAGATTACGGCATATTGTTATTCATTGGTGTGAGACATGGGTGTCGTCCAGAGGCGGTAATGCACCCCCACCCGTGTGGCATGAGTTTACAGATGCCTTCCTTCGGCATTATTTGCTGCCAAATATATGTCGGGCTCGAGCTGATAGGTTCTTGAACTTTGGACTGGGAACATGAGTGTTCAGGAGTTCAGTCTTCGCTTTAATTCATTGGCTAGGTATGCTCCAGCTATGGTAGCTGAGATGGAGGACCGTGTTTACCGGTTTGTGAGTGGATTGGGGCCACATTTGATTGATGACTGCATGACTGCCTCACTTCAGACAAGTATGGATATTTCCCACATCCAGGTGCACGCTTAGAATCTTGAGGAGCGTCAGCAGCAGTCGAGGGTCGCGCATGAGCATGATAGGGGTCATAGTAAGAGAGTCAGGTCTTCAGGTGTTGTTAGTGAGTTCAGAGGGTGTCAGAGGCAGCAACATTCTTGACATTAAGGCCATTCAGTGGCTAGTGCACCTCCGCGATTTGCAGCTCAAAGATTTGATCGAACTATTTATTTAGTACAATGTCAGGGTTCCAGAGCCTCAGGTTCTCGGTATAGAGGTGAGTCAGGAGAGATGAGGCCACCTTTACCACTATGTACTCAGTGTGGTAAGTTACGTACTGGGTAGTGCCACTTTGTTCAGATGTTTGTTATGCCTGCGGTCAGCCAGGCCATATTATGCGTGAGTGTCCATCGAGGGGTGGTAGAGGTGTAGTTCAACCTACCGAATCAGTAGCTAGTTCGTCATCATCCGTACGCCCTCCGTGGCAAGGATCTCAGACTTCAACAGGCCGCAGTAAAGGCAGAGAGGGAGTGTCCAACTTGAGCGATCCTCTGAACCGCATTTATGCATTGGCTGGTCGACCGGATCTCGATTATTCGCATGATGTGGTTACAGGTATACTATCAGTATCTTCTTATGATGTATATGTGTTGATTGATTCGGGCTCTAAATTGTCATATGTTACTCATTTTTTTCTAGTCAGTTTAGGGTGAAACCCGAGTCGATTAAATCTTTTGAGGTGTCTACACCCATTTGTGATCTAGTGATAGCTAGACAGGTATATAGAGATTGTGTAGTTATAGTTTGTGAACGTCATACTATGGCGGACTTGGTTGAGTTAGATTTGATAGACTTTGATGTTATTATGGGAATGAATTTTTTGGCTTCTTGTTATGCTAATGTTGATTGTAGAACGAAGATGGTTTGATTCTAGTTTCAAGGAGAACCAGTCCTAGAGTGGAAGGGTCATACAACATCTCCGAGAGGTAAGTTTATTTCCTATCTCCAGTTTATTTCCTATCTCAAAGCAAGGAAGATGATTGCCAAGGGTTGTATTTATCATTTAGTCCGGGTTCAAGATACAGAAGCAAAGCCACCGACTTTTCAATTTGTTTCGTTAGTTAATGAGTTTCCAGATATATTCCCGAATGAGCTTCCAGGTCTTCCACACGAGCGGGAGATTTACTTTTCTATTGATGTATTACTAGATACTCAGCCAATATCTATTCCTCCTTATACAATAGCACCTGCTGAGTTGAGGGAATTGAAGGAGCAGTTGAAGAAATTGCTTGAGAAAGGCTTTATCAGGCCTAGCACATCGTCGTCTGGTGCACCAGTATTATTTGTGAGGAAGAAAGACAGCTTCTTACGAATGTACTTTTATTATAGGCAGCTGAATGAAGTGACAATAAAGAACAAGTATCCACTTTCGAGAATTGATGATTTATTTGATTAGTTGCAGAGTGCTAAATGGTTCTCGTAAATAGATTTGAGATCAAGGTATTACCAGGTGAGGGTTAGAGAGAAAGATATTCCAAAGATAGCTTTCAGTACCACATATGGTCATTTTGAGTTTCGTATAATGTCGTTCGGGTTGACGAATACACCGATGGTATTTCATGGAGTTGATGAACACTGTATTCAGGCCTTTCCTAGATCTGTTCGTGAATGTGTTTATCGATGATATTTCTGGTGTATTCTCGATTAGAGGCAGAGCATGCAGACCATTTACGTGTTTTCTTTAAAGTTCTCCATGACCGGAAGCTGTATGCAAACTTCTCTAAATGTGAGTTCTAATTGAATTCTTTGACTTTTCTGGGGTATATTATTTCAGCTGATGGTATTCGAGTGGATACACAGAAGATTGAAGCCGTGATGACTTTGCCAAGGCCCATAACACCCACGGAGGTTTGGAGTTTTCTGGGCTTGGCAGGTTATTACAGGAGATTTGTAGAGGGTTTTTCTTCCATTTTCGCACCAGTGACGAAGCTAACGCAGAAATCTACTAAGTTCTAATGGACGGATGCTTGCGAGCACAGTTTTCAGGAGTTGAAAAATAGGTAGACTTAGGCACCAGTTTTGACACTTCCAGAAGGATCGGAATGCTATGTTATTTATTGTGATGCTTCAGGCGTTGGGTTAGGTTGCGTGTTGATGCAACATGGTAAAGTTATAGCTTAAGCTTCAAGGCAGTTGCGGAAGCACAAGAAGAATTACCCAACACATGATCTAGAGTTAGCCGCGGTGATTCATGCATTGAAGATGTGGAGGTATTACTTGTATGATGTTCATGTTGCTATTTATACAAACCATAAGAGGCTTCAGTATATTTTTAAGCAAAAGTAGTTGAATTTAGGTTAGAGGCGATGGTTGGAGCTATTGAATGATTATGATGTTAGCATCTTATATCATCGTGGAAAGGTGAACGTAGTAGCCGATGCCCTTAGTCGCATATCCATGGGCAGCTTATCTTATGTTTAGCCAAAAAAGAAGGATTTAGTTCGTGAACTTCAACAACTTGCTAGCCTAGGAGTTTGATTATTGGACTCCGGTAATACAGGAGTTACAATTCAGGATACGACCGTCTCATTTTTAGTAACAGAGATGAAGGAGCGCCAGTACAAGGATCCCATGTTAGTTCGTTATAGGAATACGGTTCCTTAGAAAAATAAGTCACAATTCAACATTTCTGCAGATGGAGTTCTCAGATATCGAGGCAGACTATGTGTCCTTGATATTGCAGGATTACGTCGTCAGATTTTGGGAAAGGCTCACTACTCCCATTATTCTATTCATGCAGGGATGACAAAGTTTCATCATGATAACAAGGAAGTTTATTGGTGGGATGCAATGGAGATAGACATAGCAGAGTTCGTAGCCCAGTGTCCCAACTGTCAACATGTGAAGATTGAGCATCAGAAGGCCGGTGGGTTATTGCATGCTATTGAGGTTCCGATGTGGAAATGGGAAGTAATCAATATGGATTTCTTTACAAGCTTGCCCCGTTCTCAGCATAAGTTCAATTCCATATGGGTAATTGTTAATAGACTCACAAAATCAGCCCATATTTGCTTGTCAGGAATATTTATTCAGCGGAGGATTATGCGAAGCTTTATATCATGTAGATAGTAAGACTTTATGGTGTTCTGGTATCCATTATCTCCGATAGAGGTGTGCAGTTTACTGCCAACTTCTGGAGGTCTTTCCAGAAGGGTTTATGGACTTAAGTAAGTCTTAGTACCGAATTTCACCCTCAAACAGACGAGCATGCTAAGCGTACCATTCAAACCCTCGAAGATATGCTACAGGCATGTGTAATAGACTTCAGAGGTAGCTGGGATTATCATTTTCTGCTTAGTGAGTTCTCATATAATAATAGCTATCATTCCAGTATCTAAATGGCACCGTATGAGGCTCTATATGGGCGGAAGTGTAGGTCACACATAGAATGGTTTGAAGTGGGGGAATCCATGTTAGTAGGGCCTGATTTTATTCAGTAAGCAGTGGAGAAGGTCAAGCTTATTCAGGATCGATTAATAGCAGCGTAGAGTCGTCCAAAGTCTTATGCAGATAACCGCCGACAAGATTTAGAATTCGAAATTGATGACTGGGTATTCCTGAAGGTGTGACTTATGAAAGGCATTATGAGATTTGGCAAGAAGGGTAAACTTAGTCCTCGGTACATTGGACCTTACAGGATTGTACGTAGAGTGGGCCAAGTGGCCTATGAATTAGATTTACCTCTAGACATAGAATCAGTCCATCCAGTCTTCCATGTGTCGATGCTTTGTAAGTGTATCGGAGATCTTTCCAGAGTCGTACCTATTGATTATGTTCAGGTCACCGAGAAATTAGCATATGAAGAAGTTCCCATTGCTATACTAGATAGACAGGTTTGAAGACTGAGGAATAAAGATGTAGCATCAATTAAAGTTCACTGGAGAAATAGGATTATCAAGGAAATGACTTGGGAAGCTGAGAAAGTTATGAGATCCAGATATCCGCATTTATTTCCACTCCTAGAGGAGGTCCAGACAGAGACACCGTTACTTTCAGGTGCGTAGTGTTTCATTCCTTATGATTATTTGTTGTGTGAGGCCATTGTTGTTATTTCTTGTTGTGGCCTTGTATGATGTTATACATTTTGGGTTGTTGTGACAGGTTGGTAGTAGTACAGCTACAGGGGAAACTCTGCCAAAAATTTTATAAGACCCCTAGGAGTTTAACATTCGAGGACGAATGTTCTTATGGGGGGAAGAATGTTAAACTTCGCCTTTCACATATGTTAGAGTTTCATCTTAAGTCGGTAGTCATAGGTTCGTATTGGGAATCATTGGACAGTTATGTATGAGTACTACGGGTGCATCTTGGAGTTATATAAGTCCTAAACATGTTTGAATAAGATTGCAAAAGTTAGATATTAAACGAATTGGAGATAATATGTTTTGTCAGAAAATTGAACGGAGACCATTTTCATGCCCACTTTTACGCACCATGAATAATTTCACGGGCCTTGAAAATGGTGTTGGCCACCATGAAATGGTGGCAGTGGGGGAGGAGCCACTGGAAAAGTTTCACAGCCACTTTCAGGGCCAGTGAAATTTTTCACGATCCGTGAAAGTGACCGTGAAATTGAGGCAGTGGAAAATTTTCCCCTTTTTATAAATTAAAGACCACGACTTGGGGTTCATAAATTTTGACCAAAACAGATTCCTCTAGACCCTCTAAGCTCTCTGAAACACCATAAACCCTCAACTAGTTCATAGAAAGTGGTTGTTCGTGCTTCTACTTGGAGTTGTGGTGAATTTGATCTTGAGGAAAGTTGTGTATGGCTAAAGTTCTTCAAGTATAAGGTATGTTTTTTACTCTATTACTTATATTGCATTGGTTCAGACGTTTGGAAGTTATAAAGGTGAAGAGAATCATGGTAGAAAGGTCGTAAAGTATCGTTTTTTAATTATTGGCTATGGATAGAATTTGAAAGTAAGTCTTGGGAATGATTTAAGTCTAATCTATATATAATATCTTAGCTATGGTATTGTTGATGTTGTTATTGTTGTTTGGGAGTTATGTTTGAGCTTGGAGGAAGTAGATGATATAGGGGAAATGCTGCCCAAATTTCGTTAGCTCACTTATTGGTTTAGTTTGACCTTATAAGCTTTTCAATGACTTAACCTTAATATGAATCATCTTGAATGTAGATTGCAAGCTCTGGAGGATAGACGTTGAGTAACTAAGTAGACGACAAGGTATGTAAGGCTATCCCTTTCATTC
Source organism: Lycium barbarum (assembly GCF_019175385.1). Classification (NCBI taxonomy): domain Eukaryota; kingdom Viridiplantae; phylum Streptophyta; class Magnoliopsida; order Solanales; family Solanaceae; genus Lycium; species Lycium barbarum. The sequence continues at coordinate 35,178,272 of NC_083342.1, read as the reverse complement.
TTATGGCATGATTTTGTTGAAACAAACCTATACGAATGATATCCACGTTGACTCCATCCCTAGAAATACTAGAAGCTTATGGTTCTTGATGTTCTTATGATATTGTTGATATTTGTTTCATGATTGTTGATCTTTATCTTATGGTGATTGATCTCATTCATTGATGTTGGTCTCATTTTATGGTTATTGTTCCTTCAAGGTGAGATATGCGGATGATGACAGTCCCATAATGGTAATCGGAGTCTATCGACCTTACATCACTCCGATAGAGTTGTAGCGCTTCTTTAAGCTCCCATGCATGCTTTATATATATATGTAGCTATTTTATAACACCGAGTCACGCTATAGTTGGACCGGTACGACACCTATTTTACATACCACTGTAGTTGGGTACGGATAACACAGAGCCTATTAATGCCGAGTATGGATAACACCAAGCCTATATGGCCGGGTACGGTATTATGATATATGTATACGTATGAAAATGTTTTTTTTAAAAAGGAAAGCATGCACGACATTCGTCATAGAGGCATTCAGATGTACAGGTTATTCCTCTTATCTCATGTTACTTCCATATCTTTATTATGTTGTTTCCCATGCCTTAAATACTCGGTACATTATTCGACTGACGTCCTTTTGTTGTGGACGCCGCGTTCATGCCCGCAGGTAAATAGGGAGACGGTTTAGACCATTAGGCTGCTTCCATCAGCGTTTGTACAGGAGCCTCCACTTGTTCCGAAGTTGCAGATTATCTTGGTATGATTCTTTTGTGTACATTTGGGTATGGCAGGGTCCCAGCCCATCCTTATTTTATTATGCACTCCAGTAGAGGCTCGTAGTTAGATATCTCATGACCTTCTTAGTACTTGTTATATCATTTTGATTGCCTTGCCGGCTTGTATACATGGGCATATATATATATATATATATATATATCTTGGGCTTGTGTCCCTCACAGTTTATTATATCTATCAGCTATTGTTGACACCTATTTTTTTACCTCCCATAATTTATTTTAATTACTTAGAGTCCTTGAATGACAAACAAAGTGAATCATGCATTTAGAAGGGTCAAAAGGATTTTTATAAAATTATTCGGGTCCATATTCACCCCCTTTCAACTGGTGAAATAATTTCTATAACATTAGAAATTAATTGATATATTTTATGACATTTATAGGATATTTTTTAGATTTAATCAGAAAAAATCATTTTCAAATGAATATTTATTTAATTTTTTAAATTGTAAAAATCAAAATTAAGAAATACATTATTCCCTTAATCCAAGGAGTTTGAGTAATTAAAATAATTGACCATTTTACCCCTTAATCTTTAATTTTGTGTTATTGTATAATTTGCTAAAATTATTCATAATTGTATATAATGTTTAATTAGGCTAGTTAATCAAATAGAGGAGCATTAATGAAAAATTGGTTTTTAATCATTTGATTATTTACATTATGGCCACAATGGAATTAGCTAATTCATGGTTAAGGCAATAGGGGTCGTTTTTGCAAAATTAGCCGTCTAGTGGTTTTAATTGAGATGTTCAAATCCATTGGCTCAAATTAATTAAGGCAATTAGTGTAATTTAACTCTAATGAGTTAATTATGCCAAATAGCGCCATAATTGAAAATAATCAAAGTTGATTTTAAATAAATTAAGGCTGTATTTGAAAATTCGGTCTAGTTACATCATTGGTCGTCTTTTAACCTAATTTAAAATATAATCATGTCCTAACTCCCATAATGTGATCAATAATCGATGTTTAACATTTTTTCTATCTATTTAGTCTACCTATTTTCCCCTCATAAGCGTATATACACTTGATATACGTAAGTATATACATATGATATACATATATGGGCTCCTTCCCTCTTATTTTAAATTTGGACCAGGTCCAGCCCAGAATGGATAAGACCCGGCCCAACCTCCCTCTTATGAGGGGGTAATACCCCCATCAGACAACATTTTCCATACCAAATGCGCCTCATCTCCCTCTCTATCTTCCCTTTTAGCCAAACCCTAGCACCGCCTCATCGCTCAAATTCTCTCTCCTAGTCAAAAAATGGCAAACTTTCAGATTTTGCAGAGATTGCACAGTGCTGATGCGTCCTTAAGCGTGAAATAATTAATGCTAACTCTCATTCATGCTCAAATTCGCCCCAAACATGGTATTAAACATCTGCTTTTACAGATTCTTCAAATTCTAGGTCAAACCTGCAATTTTTTGTTGATTTAATGTCATATTGCTTATTATTTTCATGATTTCTTATTGTTCTTTGAATGTTAACTCAGATCGACACAAAATAGGACGAATCTGGCTGTATAGGTTGTTTTACTTTAAATCTCAGACGTTAAATTCATGTAATGAGAGTTTTCATTTGAAAAGGGCATTTGTACCACATGGTTGGTTTCACTATTTTTCACAACCTTACAAGTTAAACAAGTTTTTTCACAACATCAGAGCCCGAATTTGAGTATTTGAACTCGAGATTTAGGCCTACAGTAAAATTTTAAAGACTTAGCCTTTTCAGGGTTCGAGTCTTCGTTAGTTCTAAAATATTTGTGTTTTTCTTTCCTTTAAGTGTTGCTTGAGTTGGAGATTTGGAAGCATGAAGGCTCCAAAATCCATTCTTGGCAAGGCTACGCCCAAAAAAGGTAATACTCTCTCTTGTCGTTATTTTTCAGTTAGTTTTTACTTCAATGTAGTCTTTATTTGGCTAAAAGACTAGTTTAGATTTTGGTTTATAACTCTTTGTCCTGAAATATTTTTTGAAACTTGGTTTGTGTTCATGATTGTGGCCCTGGAATATGTTTAAAACTCAACTTGAGTTCATAGTTGTCAACCTGTGATGAGTTTGAACTTGTTATCAAAACCATGAATCTGAGATAGTTTGTTTGAATGCTAGTGTTTATCCGAATCCTTGTCTGACCCTGCTTAAGTTACTCTTGTTATTCAAATAATCAATATACTAATAGATGTCTATTTGAATCTTAGCTTTAATGGTATGATTAGTTAATTTGAATGAGGTAATGCCTGAGTACCTCTCAGAAGATGTCAGAATCATTGTTTGATCACTGGTTCCCTTAATATGATTGTGGAACTTGATAGAGATAACTAGGCTGGTTCTAAATGATGCTATTTGACTCTATGTGAACCCTTTGAAACTGCTAATGCATTTGTGATGACTTGGATAGGTTAATTTTGAAAGATGTCTTAACTCATTAGCTGAAGAGTGTCACAATACATCTAACCATACACAACTATCTACGAGCCTCTAAGAAGAGTATGTAACATCACATAGGCGGGACAGGACCCCGCAATGCCCATATGTATGTACATAAAAGAATAATACCCAAAATCTGTATCTCCGAATGAAATGGAGCTCCTGTATGCAGTCACTGAATAGGAAATCTATAGATCAAGCCTATCTCCCTGTCCACCTGCGGGCATGACGCAGCGTCCACAAACAAAAGGATGTCAGTACGAATAATGTACTCAGTATGTAAAGCATAATCAACATCATAGTAGAAGCATAATAGACAACACAAGAAATAACATAAGATGGGAGAATCAAGAGGTAATAGATTCATCTGTACCTCTAGTGGCCTTCATCATATCTACTTACTTGTCTTCCGTATGGACCTTCCATTTTTAATGCTTTACTCGGGAACATACATACATATACATTGTTGTATTTATATTTATTCATACTCGTATACATATCATACCCGACCATGAAGGTTCGGTGGTTCACATACCCGGCCATAACAAGGCTCGGTGGGCATACATACCTGGCCCTACCAAGGCTTAGTGTTGTCCGTACCCAACTGCAGTGGTGTGCGCGCGATAGGTATCATACCTGGCCATATGAGCTCGGTGTTACATAATAGTCATACATACTTAGGCACATATACATCAGAGCCCATAAGAGTCATTAACATCATTACCATCATTGTTTTCCTTACATTTTTCCTTAGAGGATAAACTATCATATAAAAGGAAGCAATAGGATTGCAAAAGTATCGAGACTCGTGAGATTTAGTAATCTTAGAGATAGAGTCACTTGGAAGGCATTATGGGATTCATGAAAGAATATATATCAAAGGAACCATGCCTTAATGAAACAAGGGTTAGCCTTACATACCTCTTAATCTTCTTAACTATTTAACGTTCGCCGATGAAGCTTGAGCAATCTACATTTAGAAGGATTCATACCAAGGTTAAGCCTTAATGATACTCTTAAACCCAAACTAGAACAATTCATCATCTAACGAAAATTGGGCAGCATTTTCCCTATTCCATCGACTTCCACTATACTAGAATACAACAATAACATCCACCATAACATCCACAATATCACAATCAAGCAATCACATTTCCATTAAACCTTTAAAATCTATCTGTGTGCTCAGCTTATACCAACAACTCCACACCCATTTTAGCAAATTTTCATATAACGCTTCTTCATCACCATTATTACCCTCCATGACATGTTTATATCCATGTCATACTAAGAATCATGACTCAATATAGATTACTACTCATAAACATCATAAAGCTACATTTAGACTTCATTTTCTACTTTCTTCTTCTACCCAAGTTTTGCTAAAACAAAACATTCTCATTAACATGAAATAAGCATGGAAACTAACCTTTTTATCCCATAGAAACAATCTTTGTTGAAACAATCAACTTGTACAAAAATCCTAGCTACAATGCCCAAGTATTTCTTGAAATCTACCAACCCTATGAAACCTTCTAACACATGAGCACTTGATTCTTGCTATATGATCTTAGTAATCTCTTGGGTTTGGGTGTAATATGCATAGAGAAGGGTTTTTTAGTTTTTGGAGAGCTTGGAAGAATGTGGGAAATGAAAATGAGCAAGGGTCGTCCATGTTATAAAATAAAAATTTTGACCCGACACCATTTATACAGCCTATTATACGGACCGTATAATATATACAGGCTGTATAATCAGGCCTTATAATAGCACCAGGCCACACCATTCTCTGGAGAAAACCTACGGACCATTATACGGGCCGTATAATTTATATGGTCCGTACAAATGGCCGTACAACTGGAAAATTCTGATTTTCATCCTCGTCGACTCGTTTGACTTCCAATCCTCGTGGAACCTTCTTGGAACTTATATAACACTTCATTAACCATACATTAGGTCCTATAACATCCCCTCGAGATATTTCTAAATAAATATTAGCTCAATTATAGCGGAGACCTTCCGAACACGACTTACATTTCACTCCCTTCAACAAACTAAGTTTCATATATTCATATAACTTAAAACTCTTATAGTAGGCACCTTAAACTATCTAATACTTCCCTTAATCCATAAGTATTTCGTAATCATCCTAAGCTCACACTAGCCTATCCACGAGGCAACACATCGGGAAATTTTCGAGGTGTAACATTCTTCCCCCCTTAGGAACATTTGTCCTCTAATGTTAGGTTCTTGGGGATTCTAAAAAACTTTCGCCAGAGTTTCCCCTAATATGGCACTACCATCCTGCACAGCAACCCAAAATACATCGCCTCACAGGGCTACAACAACCACAACAATAATCGTGGCCACACACGACCAGGAAAAACATCAAGGGAAAAAACTACATACCTGCGGATAATTGCGTCTTTGCCGGAGTCTCCTCTAAAGGTGAAAATAAATGCGGGTACCTGAACTTCATGTCTTCTTCGGCTTCCCAAGTCATTTCCTCTCTATTAATATTTCTCCATAAAACTTTTACTGAGGCTACCTCTTTGGTTCTGAGCTTCCGTACTTGCCTATCTAAAATGGCAATGGGGACTTCTTCATATGATAATTTTTTGGTAACTTGGACATCATCTATTGGTACAATTCTAGAAGGATCTCCGATGCACTTACGAAGCATCGATACATGGAAAATTGGGTGAACTGACTCCAAATCAGGAGGTAGATCTAATTCGTAAGCCACTTTGCCTACCTTGCGTATAATCTCATAAGGTCCAATGTGCCGGGACTAAGCTTGCCATTCTTGCCAAATCTCATGACTCCCTTCATTGGCGACACCTTCAAAAATACGAAATCTTTCACTTGGAACTCTAAGTCCCTTCGACGATTATCTGCATAGGATTTTTGTCAACTCTGAGCTGTTAATAATCGATCTTGTATAAGCTTGACTTTCTCTATAGCTTGTTGGACCAAGTCTGGCCCTATCAATTTGATCTCTCCTACTTCGAACCATCCAATTGTAGATCTAAACTTTCGCCCATATAAAGCCTCATACGGTGCCATTTGAATGCTAGAATGATAACTATTGTTAATAGCAAATTCAATAAGTGGTAAGTGATCATCCTAACCACCTCCAAAATCCAATATACATGCCCATAACATATCCTCAATGGTCTGAATGGCACGTTCAGCTAGTCCATCAATTTGTTGGTGAAATGTCGTGCTAAGACTCACCTGAGTCCCCAAACCTTCTTGGAAAGATTTCCAAAAATTTCCTGCAAACTGAGTCCCTCTATCAGAGATAATAGATACTAGAACACCGTGAAGTCGCACTACCTCTCTAACATAAAGCTTTGGATAATCTTTTGCTACATATATAGTTCTGACCGGTAAGAAATGTGCTAACTTCGTGATTCTATCCACAATCACCCATATAGAGTCACACTTACGTCGAGAATGGGGTAAGCCTGTAATGAAGTCCATGTTAATTACTTCCAATTTCCAATTCGGAATCTCTATGGCTTGCAACAATCCACAGGGCTTTTGATGCTCCATTTTCACTTGCTGACAGTTGGGATATTTAGCTACAAATTCTGTTATATCTTTCCTCATCCCATTCCACCAATATATAGATTTAAGATCTTGATACATCTTCGTCGCTCCGGGGTGAACGGAATAACGGGAACAATGGGCTTCTCTCAATATTTGGTAGCGTAATCCTGCAACATCAGGAACACATAATCTGCCTCGACATCAGAGAACTCTATCTGCGAAAATCTCAAATAATGACTTCTCCTTCAGAGGGAGTGTGTTTCTGTAATGAATTAGCATATGATCCTCATACTGGCACTCTTTCACTTCAACCACTAGTGATGAGAGTGCTGAATTCTAAATCACAGCTCCCATACTACCTGAGTCTACTACTCGAATTCCTAGGCTAGCCAACTGCTGGAGTTCACGAGCTCTCTCTATTTTCTCTGGCTGTACATCGCACAAACTTTCCATGGATCTACGGCTAAGAGCATCAGCCACAACATTTTATTTCCAGGGATAATACAGGATATCAACATTGTAGTCTTTCAATAATTCCAACCATCGCCGTTGTTGTAAATTCAATTATTTCTGCTTGAAGATATACTGAAGGCTCTTATGATCTGTATAAATATCAACGTGGATGCCAAACAAATTATGTCTCCACATCTTTAATGCATGAATCACTACATCCAATTCAAGATCATGGGTCGGGTAATTTTTCTCGTGTTTCGACAACTGCCTTGAAGCATACGCAATCACCTTCCCGTGTTGCATCAACACACAACCTAGCCCAACGCCTGAAGCATCACAATAGACAACATAACCTTCCGATCCCTCTGGAAGTGTCAGGACTGGGGCAGAAGTTAATCTATCCTTTAGCTCTTGGAAACTACGTTCACAAGCATCTGTCCATTAAAATTTAGCTAACTTCTGGGTTAACTTTGTGAGCAGTACAGAATTGGAAGAAAAGCCTTCTACAAATCTCCTGTAGTAACCTGCTAAGCCCAGAAAACTACGAACCTTCGTAGGTGTTGTGGGCCTTGGCCAAGTCTTCACGGCCTCAATCTTCTGGGTGTCTACTCGAATACCATTGACTGAAATAATATGCCCCAGAAAGGTCACTGAGTTCAACAAAAATAGTTCAACCAAAACTCACACTTAGAAAATTTGGCAAACCCCCCTCGAGTTTGAAGAACTCTAACAACAGTGCGCAAATGATCCTCATGTTCTGCCTCAGACCTAGAATACACTAAGATATCGTTGATAAATCCAATCACAAATAAATCTATGAAGGGCCTGAACACATTGTTCATCAAATCCATAAACACTGTCAGTGCATTAGTTAGCCCAAACGACATTACCCGAAACTAAAAATGGTCGTATCTTGTTCGGAAAGCTGTCTTAGAAATATCTTTCTCCTTAACTCGCACCTGATGGTACCCGGATCTCAAATCTATCTTTGAAAACCATCTGGCGCTTTGCAATTGATCAAATAAGTCATCGATCCTTGGAAGGGGATATCTATTCTTGATCGTCACTTTATTCAGTTGCCGATAGTCAATGAACATTCGCAAGGAGCCATCTTTCTTTCATACAAACAACATGGGTGCTCCCCACGGGGAATAACTAGGCCTAATAAAGCCTTTTTCAAGCAAGTCCTTCAATTGCTCCTTTAACTCATTCAATTCTACGGGAGTCATCCTATAGGGAGGAATAGATATGGGCTTTGTATTTGGTAGCACATCTATAGAAAAATCAATCTCCCGCTCTGGAGGGAGGCTTGGAAGCTCTTCCGGGAATACATCCAGAAACTCATTCACCACGGGGACAGACTGAAGAGTTGGCGATTCAGCTTCTACATGTTGAACCTGAATCAGAGGGTAAATACAACCTTTTATGATCATTTTTTTTGCCTTTAGATAAGAAATAAACCTACCTTTTGGGGACGCGTTATTTCCTTTCCATTCTAAAATTGGTTCTCCCGGAAATTGAAAGCGAACCATTTTCATTCTACAATCAACATTGGCATAGGAAGAAACCAACCAATCCATGCCCATGATAACATCAAAGTCCACCATTTTTAACTCATGTGAATCAACCGTAGTACTATGGTCACAAATCACAATTACACAATTTCTATATACTCAATTAGCTATTACCGGTTCACCAACGGGTGTACATACCTCAAAAGGTTTGATCGACTCCGGTTTGACCCTAAACTGACCCATAATATATGCAGTAACATATGACAATGTAGAGCCCGGATCTATTAACGCATATATTTCATGAGAAAATACTGATAATATACCTGCGACAACATCAGGAGAAGACTCAAGATCTTGGCGTCCCGCCAAAGCGTAAATACGATGCTGAGGACCGCTAGATCTGAGAACTCTCCCTTTGCTTCTACCATGGCTGACTGGTGCATGTGAACCTGTCCCCATAGGGAGTATAGATGATGAAGACCTAGCTACCGACCCTGAGGGCTGGGCCTTACCCCTGCTACCAACCGAGGGGCAGTCACGCATAATATGGCCTGGCCGACTGCATGCATAGTAAACTTCTGAACCTAATCGACACTGGCCCCAATGTAACTTACCACACTGGGAACATCATGAAACAGGTGGCCTTGCTTTACCCGAATCCCCCCTGCACTGAGAACATGAAGCCCTAAAACTCTGATTCGGCTCAGAATGAGTAGATCTATCAAATCTCTGGCCTGTGAACCATGGAGGCATGCTAGTCATAGAATGACCTGAATGCCTAGAAAACTGCTGTATTGGCCAGCCTCAAAACTCACTCGCCGAACCCGAGGATCTAGCCCTCTTGCTATACCCTCTATCATGCTCACACTCACCTCTTTGTTGTTGTTGGCTTTCCTCCAAATTCTGGGCATGGGCTTGAATGTGTGAAATATCCATATTGTCTTGAAGGGACGTAGTCAAGTATCTATCCATCAAGTGTGGCCCTAGGCCTCTCATAAATTGGTGCACTGGGTCAACCATATTCGCTACCATGGCCGAAGTATACCAAGCCAAAGAAATGAAGCGGAGACTATTCCCTGAGGCACTCATACATCCTTGCCTAAGATTCAAGAGTTTATCAGCTCTAGTCCGCCGAACCTCAAGAGGTAAGTAATGTTGGAGGAAGGCATCCACAAATTCTTACCATATCGGGGGAGGTGGATTGACTCTCCGTGAAGCCATCCAAACCGTATACCAATGAACTGCGACATCCTGGAGTCTATAGGATGCTAAATCCACTAATTCAATGTCTAAAGCATGCATTAACCAAAGTGTCCTCAATATCCCATCAATAAAATTCTAAGGGTCCTCATCCGACTTTGACCCGAAGAATTTCTAAGGGTTCAAGCTAATAAAATCACGGGTCCTTGCACTAACAGCCCTATCACCTGGACCTGTACATTGTCGCTGAGTCTGGGCGGCAACCAACTGAGTAAGTAAATAAATGGACTCTTTTACATCTTAGCCCGAAGTATCCGGTGGAGGAGCTGGAGCTGGGGTTGAGGGTCCCTCGTGCTCCTCAGAAATAGGCACTGGATGGGAGGACTGAGATTGAGCCGCATTCTGGGACTCACCTTCCTCTATAGCCGTTGGCGGTGCTCTTTCAGCTCGTATTTCTGCCAGTGTTTTGCCCTTTTGGGCTTCCGTAGCCTCTCTTTACAGGCATTTCTGAAATACATAACACACAGTTAAGGAAAGAGAAATCCTTATATCATGGCTCTATCGCATGATCTTATGAAGAAATAAGGTCATTTATTCCTAAAATGCCTGTAGCCTCCAGTTTATAAGTGTGGCGCGCAACACACCCATAAACAAGACTCTACTGGAAACGGCTCGTAGACACACCCTAGAATCGAACTGCTCATGTCACGACCCAAACCGGAGGGCTGCGACTGACACCCAAGACCCTACTCGGCTGAGTGCCATTCTACCATTCCATCCATGAGTCACAACTTTTTGTGATCCTTTAATTTATGAAATGACGCTTCCGTCAAGTAAAACAGGACAAACTTATCAATAAAACACTTTCGTGAAACCAGGGAGTTCTCCCTTATCATCAATTCGAAGGAAACCTTTAGTCACAATAAAATCTTTAAAAACAAAGCATAAAAACACATTGACCTACATGGTCGCTTTACACAACTGTCGACATCTCGACTCACTATCCACAAGACACTGACTGTAAAAGTCTCTAACATACATGAGATTCCATAACATAAGTACTCTGACTCGGCAAAACGCCGAACTTAGATGGAGCTCACCAATCCAGCTGATAGCCTGGGAACATCCTATAGCCAATGTCTTCTACTCATCTATATACACCTGTGTGGCATGAAACGCAGTGCCCCTAGTCAAAGGGACGTCAGTATAAATAATGTACCGAGTGTGTAACATAGAACTGAAACAAGATATATCGACTCGGATGATAAAAGAGTAACAGAATCAATCTGTACCTGTAACCAACTCTGATAAACATGTAGGTGCACATGAACTTCTGATGCAGCATGAGTATGTATGTATGTATATATATATGTATATATATATAATGCATGCCTTCACCCTGCTCGCAGCCCCTTTAAGCATAATAGCATAATGGCCCCTTTGGGCATCATAATTATCGTATACCAGCTGATTAGGTGGTTTGCGTATATAATGCCTTAGCCCTTTTCCCTTCCCTATGAAATGATGTCTTGCATGTATGTAATATGCAAATGCATAAAAATATTTGGAAACCATCAAAAGACTCCCTTCTGAACAACTTTTAGTTCAAAACGGGAACTTCTTCCCTTTTCTTAAAAATGGGAACTTCTTCCCCTTTTCATTTTTCTCCTTCGAGACTCAAAATTTAAATGTAAAATGCATAGGAGAGAGAAAACCTTACGAATGTCCCCTTCGGGAATTAGACAACATTATGAAATCGCACAACTTATGGGTGCCCCCTTCTGGACTTAAGAGGTCAAGGATATAAGAATATGTCTATGTTGTCTAGGAATAGAGTGTTTGGAATTCGTTTATTTGCTGGGTTCATTTAGATAATAAGGATTTTCATCACTACCATAATCATCACCACTATCACGTCTCACTTTGAATGATCCATAACATAAGCTGAGGCCATATGCTATATAGCACGCTCAGACATAAGCTGAGGCCATATGTTATATAGCACGCTCAGACATAAGCTGAGGCTATATGTTATATAACACACTCAGACATAAGCTAACGGCATATGTTATATAGCACACTCAGACATAAGCTGAGGCCATATATTATATAGCACACTCAGACATAAGCTGAGGCCATATATTATAGAACACGCTCAGTCACGTCATGAAATCATCTAGAACCTTAGGGTTGAAAATCTCTAGGATTGGAGTCATCGTAAGATTCTTCAGAAACTATAGACTTTTGGCATTTCTAGGAGTAAAGATATTATGGATGTTATGTATGGAATCAAAACATAGGAATCATGCCTTTGAAAGAAAGGGACGAGCCTTAACATACCTGGAAACTCGCTTCTCGACTTTCCAACCTACCTTTGGAACAACTTTTAGTTCAAAACGGGAACTTCTTCCCTTTTCTTAAAAATGGGAACTTCTTCCGCTTTTCATTTGTCTCCTTCGAGACTCAAAATTTAAATGTAAAATGCATAGGAGAGAGAAAACATTACGAATGTCCCCTTCGGGAATTAGACAACATTATGAAATCGCACAACTTATGGGTGCCCCCTTCGGGACTTAAGAGGTCAAGGATAAGAATATGTCTATGCTGTCTAGGAATAGAGTCTTTGGAATTCGTTTATTTGCTAGGTTCATTCAGCTAATAAGGATTTTCATCACTACCATAATCATCACCACTATCACGTCTCACTTTGAATGATCCATAACATAACCTGAGGCCATATGTTATATAGCACGCTCAGACATAAGCTGAGGCCATATGTTATATAGCACGCTCAGACATAAGCTGAGGGCATATGTTATATAGCACACTCAGACATAAGCTGAGGCCATATATTATATAGCACGCTTAGTCATAAACTGAGGCCTTATGTTATATAACACACTCAGACATAAGCTGAGGTCATATATTAGATAGCACGCTTGGTCACGTCATGAAATCATCTAGAACCCACATCATGAAATCATCTAGAACCTTAGGGTTGAAAATATCTAGGATTGGAGTCATCGTAAGATTCTTCAGAAACTATAGGCTTTTGGCATTTCTAGGAGTAAAAATATTATGGATGTTATGTATGGAATCAAAACATAGGAATCATGCCTTTGAAAGAAAGGGACGAGCCTTAACATACTTGGAAGCTCGCTTCTCGACTTTCCAACCTACCTTCTGTCTTGAAATCTACATATAAAACCATTTATACTATTGTCAAGCCCGTTGTTATATATTTATCCTAAGCCTCCAAATAAATCTTTCTAGAATCTGTCGAAATTTCGGCAGCATCTTCTCTGTTTATATGCCTAGCCCAAAATCTCAATTCAGCAACCAACAACAACAACAACAATACGAACATCAACAACAATATTATCAACACCAAAATATTCCATAAACATCCCAGACGATGTTTTTCCCAATTTCTCAAGTAACCATAACAATACCCACAATACAATAATCAAAGAATTATATTTAATATAATCTCAAATTAATCCAAAATTCTCTTTCAAACTCACATCATGACCATCAACTTCAATTATTTCCTCTTTAAGACTTGCTAAATCTTTAAATCATCTCAATCATGTGAATAATAGGAATAACATACCTTATAGTAGAAGAACTTTACTTTATTCAACTCTTTCCAAGATCAAGCTCATCACCACCTTGAAGAGAAACAAGAACAATTTCCTTCCATGGATTATCCTTGGGGTTTTGATGTTGATCTTCTCTCTTGATGATATGGAAAGTTTATAGAAGATTATGGAAGATTATGGAAGGTTATGGAAGGTTGTAGAATATTATGGAAGGTTATAGAAGATTATGAAAAATTATAGAAGATTGTGGAAGGTTATGGAATCCTCAAAAACTCTCAAGAACTCTTTGGAAGTGTGGGGATGAGAGGATGATGAAAAATGATGAGTTAGAGGGGTATTTATAGGTGTGTGGGTCGGTTTAGGCTCCATTCGGCCGAAATTGTTGGGCCTCTTTAAGTGAACTTTTCGGATTATCCGCCCAGGTTCGGATTCCTCTGACTGTCTGTTTTAAAATGCCCATAACTCCCTACTCCGACATCGTATTGACGAACGGTTTGTTGCGTTGGAAACTAGACTCGACAAACTTCATTTTAGGCTTTTGAAACGCCGTAAAACTCTTGATATATCCAGAAATATACCCCTCCCAAGTCGACCCAAAATTCTGTCCAAAATTCTACCAAATTATTTCCAAATTTTTGACAAACTTATTTTCTTCGATTTACTTGATCCCAGAATCTTCCGAAACTCTTCATACATGATATATATCATTAATCATACTTGACAATGGTCAATTATTTTGGTTCCAAGGTTGGCCTTCCCAGTTACGACCTAAGAGATCTTAATTCATCCTTTACTTCAATGCTACGTACTTCCCATGGTTGTACCTTTCAAAACTTCACATATACTAAAAGATATTCTTTCTCGAATCCTCCCATGGCTTATTATATGAACTTAAACCCTCATAACCATACGATAAAACACATATCATCTCACATACCTCCTGAATGGTAGCTCGAATCTCAACATACGAAACTACATGGTGTAACAGCTCTCATATCACTTTTGTCACGACCCAACCGGAGGGCCATGACGGGCACTCGGTGCTAACTCACCCGGGCACCTCTTATTGTACTCCCACATTCATTTCTAGGTGAGACACATGGCTTACTCATAATTTACATACATCAATAGTGCTAAACTCACTGGGCAACAACGCATTTATATCATCATCAAAAACAATGCCCATAACTATATACACAAGCCGATGATCAAAATGATATACAAAAGATGAGCCAACAAGGCTACAAGACATCTAACCATACACAACTATCTACGAGCCTCTAAGAAGAGTATGTAACATCACATAAGCGGGACAGGACCCCGCCATGCCCATATGTATGTAGAAAACAGAATAATACCCAAAGGTTGTAGCTCCGGATGAAATGGAGCTCCTGTATGCAGTCACTGAATAAGAAATCTATAGGTCAAGCCTTTTTCCCTGTCCACCTACGGGAATGACGCAACGTCCACAAATAAAAAGATGTCAGTATGAATAATGTACTGAATATGTAAAGCATAATCAACATCATAGTGGAAGCATAATAGACAACACAAGAAATAACATAAGATGGGAGAATCAGGAGGTAATAGAGTCATTTGTACCTCTAGTGGCCTTCATCATATCTACTTACTCGTCTTTCGTATTGACCTTCCATTTCTAATGCTTTACTTGGGAACATACATACATATACATATTCGTATTCATATTTATTCATACTCGTATCCATATCGTATACATAGCATACCCTGACCATGAAGGTTCGGTGGTTCACATACCCGACCATAACAAGGCTCGGTGGGCATACATACCTGGCCCTACCAAGGCTCATTGTTGTCCGTACCCAACTACAGTGGTGTGCGTGCGATAGGTATTATACTTGGCCATATAAGCTCAGTGTTACATAATAGTCATACATACTTAGGCACATATACATCCGAGCCCATAAGAGTCATTAACATCATTACCATAATCGTTTTCATTACATTTATCCTTAGAGGATACACTATCATATAAAGGGAAGCAATGGGATCGCAAAATTATCGAGACTTGTGAGATTTAGTAATCTTAGAGATAGAGTCACTTGGAAGGCATTACTGGATTCATGAAAGAATATATATCAAAGGAACCATGCCTTAATGAAACAAGGGTTAGCCTTACATACCTCTTCGTCTTCATAACTATTTAACGTTCGCCGATGAAGCTTGAGCAATCTACATTTAGAAGGATTCATACTAAGGTTAAGCCTTAATGATACTCTTAAACCCAAACTAGAACAATTCATCATCTAACGAAAATTGGGCAGCATTTCCCCTATTCCATCGACTTCCACTATACTACAATACAACAATAACATCCACAATATCACAATCAAGCAATCACATTTCCATTAAACCTTTAAAATCTATCCGTGTGCTCAACTTATACCAACAACTCCACGCCCATTTTAGCACATTTTCATATAACGCTTCTTCATCACCATTATTACCTTCCATGACATGATTATATCCATGTCATACTAAGAATCATGACTCAATATAGATTACTACTCATAAACATCATAAAGCTACATTTAGACTTCATTTTCTACTTTCTTCTTCTACCCAAGTTTTGCTACAACCAAACATTCTCATTAACATGAAATAAGCATGGAAACTAACCTTTTTATCCCATAGAAACAAGCTTTGGAGCAGGTATCAACTTCTACAAAAACCCTAGCTACATTGCCCAAGTATTTCTTGAAATTATCACGACCCGTCTAGGGGCCATGACGGGTACCCGAGGCTAACCACCGAGCACCACTCATTCCATTGATATCATACTCATTAAGCGTACATTCATTAATATAATACTCAAATCATAGGAAAACCATTTTTTTTCATTTGAAAATATAATTACTTTTATATACATAAGCCTCTCGGCTATCAAAATAATAATATAGATACAATAGTAAAATCGTGAGACCATACTACCCATACATATGTATCTACGAGCCTCTACTAGAATGCTAGAAATAGGGACAGGACAGGACCCCGTCGTGACCAAAATACATATGTATACACAAAAGAATAAGTCAATGGCACCTTCGGAACAATGGAGCGCACTCAAGTCAGCTAATAGCTCCTACGAGTCTGGATCACCTCCCTGTCTACCTGTGGGCATGAACACAACGTCCAAAGAAAACCGACGTCAGTACGAATATTGTACTGAGTGTGTAAGGCATGAATGAAACGAACATAATCAAGAAATCATAAGACATAAGATGAAGATATAACCTGTGTAACCTTTAAGGGTGGATACCTTTCATGCCTATATCATATATAATCATAGTACATGGATCATTATAGTGCATACGTCATCGTATCATATATATATATATATATATATATCATGGTACCGTATCTGCTCATACACATTAAACATTATCCGTATTCGGCCACGTAGTGACTCGACAATATCCGTATTCAATCACATAGTGGCTCGACAATATCAATATTCGGCCACATAGTGGCTCGACAATATCACATACATGTCTTCCGTACCCGGCAATAACAAGGCTCGGTATATATCATCATCATCATCATTGTCATCACATACATCTCATAAGCTTATCATAACTTTTCATAGAGCATACATTTGAATTTAAAGACAATCTAGGAAAATCGTATCATATTCGTAGCATGAACTTCGTATAAATATCGTATGATAGACTTTATAATCTCTAGACTTAAGCTCATCATTACCATCATCGCATCTATGGCATATCTCTTACCTTTATCTCATATTAAATCCTCTATGAACATAGACTCATAATTTTTTGGAACATTCGTCATAGCACATGCATTAGAGCTTATAAACAATCTATAACAATATCGGGGTGACATAAGGTCGAGAACCCCTGATTACATTATGAAGTGACCATATTCATCATATCTCACTCTGAAGGAACTAACATTTTAAGGTGAGTGTACACCATGAACAACGTTAAGGGATCGTAAATAGGATCATTAACTTCATAGACATCATTTCTTGTTTTAGAATCTCTAGGCTTAATACTTATCATCATTATTATCATACTCATGACATATTCCTCATCTTTTTCTCAGAAGAAGATCTTTATCAATGTTGACTCATAGTTCCCGGAATGTAAGAAAGTCATAGAGAGATAGGGAAATAATATCATAGGAATCATATAACGATCATCATCTTCGTAGGAATGTCATTCATGAGATTAAGGACTTCTAGACATAGATTCATCATAAATATTGTCATGCTCGTAACGTGTCTCTTTTCTTTATCTTGTATGAAGCTCTTTATAATCGTAGACTCATAATTTCGATATATAGGAAAATCGTGGCAAGATAGAAGGATTCATGCTATAGGAGTCATGCCTTAGAAAGTAAGGACTAGCCTTACATACCTTTTCCTTTAGCTATTCTACCGCTTGATTATTCTCCTTGAATGCTCACGTCTTTACCTTCAAGGGAGTTCTTATTAACATTAGTTAGACGATTATAAGAACGTGCTTACAAAAACTAGAGAAATTTTGGCGGCATTTCCTTTGTTTCTACTACTTTCTCCATATCTTATATCAATTCCCAAACATCCATAACAACATTCACAATATTATAGGCAACAATCACTATTCATCTCATGGAGTTACTTGATCAGAGTTTTAAGGAAGATGGGATTTGCAGAAATTTTCATACATATGGCTTGGAGGTTGATAACAAATAATTGGTATTCCATACTTCTGAATGGTCAAGCCTATGGTTTTTACCATTCCACCAGGGGTGTAAAACAAGGAGATGCTCTCTCTCCTGCTTTGTTAATTTTATCTGCTGAGGTTTTATCTAGAGCATTGAACTCTTTATTTGAGAACAATGATTTTAGATGTTATGGAATGCCCAAATGGAGTGCAAATCTGAATCATCTGGCATATGTAGATGACATAATAATTTTTTCATCTGCTGATGCTAGATATTTGGAGCTAATTATGGAAGTATTACATGAATATGAGCAGGTGTTAGGCCAACTTATAAATAAAGCCAAGATCTCATTCTATGTATACGGTAAGGTGTCTAATGTGTTGATACAACAGGTGGAAAATATTACTTGTTTTAGAAGAGGCACCTTTCCTTTTACATATTTGGGTTGTCCTGTCACACATTCAAGGAAGAGGAAAGCTGATTACAATGATCTGATCAAGAAAGTTAAGAATAGGCTGCAGACCTGGAAAGGAAGACTGTTATCATTTGGAGGAAAAGCTGTTCTGATCAATAATGTACTAATGAGTATGCTAATACATTTGTTGTCAGCCATCAAACCTCCAAAATGTGTTATCACTGATATGCACAAAATATTCTCAAGATTCTTCTGGAATAATAGTGAGGAAGGCAGAAGAAGACACTGGTCATCATGGCTAATCTTGTGTAAGCCAAAAGAGGAAGGAGGAGTAGCCTTTAGATCTCTGTTTGATGTATCTAAAGCCTTATGTGCAAAACTTTGGTTGAAATTCAGGACAACAAATACACTATGGCCAAACTACATGTGGATCAAATATTGTAAAAGGCACAACCCTCAGATTGTGCAGTGGAAGGAAGGTTCTCAAGTATGGAAGGCAATGATAGAGGCTAGAGATAATATAGAGCAAGACTTATGGTGGGATCCAAAGAGTGGAACTGCAAATGTATGGTTTGACAACTAGACAAAGCTAGGGGCTCTATATCACATTATTCCTGATGATTTTGTGATAGATGAGGGTGTTCAAGATGTAAAAGAACTTATGTTGCAGGATGGTTGGAACATAGGAAAACTGCAGCAGATATTCCCCATGGATATTGTGGATCATATATTAGAAGAACTATATTTTCATAAACCAAAAGAAGAATGGGATAGGCCAAGATGGATGATGACAGCATCAGGAAAATTTACTGTAGGCACTGCATGGGAATTAATGAGGAGCAAAGCAGTCAAGTCAAAAGTATTTAAGAACATGTGGATATCAGGAGTACCTTTTAAGATATCCTTCTTTTTCTGGAGGTTGTGGAAGTACAAATTACCAGTTGGAGAGGTAGTAAGAAGAATTGGGGTAGATACTGAGGCAACATGTTACTGCTGTGATCCTAGGCAATATGAAACTGTGGATCACTTGTTTGTTACAGGAAATGTTGCTACAAAAGTGTGGACTTATGTTAAAACTGTTGTTGGCATCACAACACAGTTTCAACAAGTCAGGCAAATTCTTCAGGTCTGGTGGAATGCAGATTGCCCCTCAAAGTTCAGAACCATCTTTAAAGCTATTCCAATGGTCACTATGTGGTAGATATGGAAGTGGAGGAATACAGTTCAACATGGAGGGAGGATGTCCATCAACAAAGTGATCTATGAGATAAACATGATCATATATCAAATGTGTAGAATGAGGTTTCCTGGGCAAAACAACTTACCAAGATGCATACCTCAAATCCTACAAGTCTTTGAAGCATACAGGCCAAGAATTGTAAGAAAGATAGTGAAATGGGATTTTCCGATGCCAGGATGGTTTAAATGTAATTCTGATAGAGCTTTTAGGGGAAATCCTAGACCAAGCTTTGTGTCCTTTTGTATTAGAAATGCAGTAGGTGATTTCCAGTTTGCAGCAGCAAGAAGGATATCAGATGGTTCAAATTTGATTGCTGAAGCAAGGGCACTACATGAGGGTCTTAAGTACTGTGTTACACACAGTCTGTTGCCAGTGGTGATGGAAAAAGACTCAATGACTATGAAGATGATCTTAACTGGTCAGTGGGAGACTCCATGGAGTATATCAATGATCATAAATGATATTTCAAGGTTGAGGAGGGATAAGGAAGTGAGGGTGGAGCATGCTCTGAGAGAAGGACTTGGCCTGGCTGATTTTTTAACTAACTATGCTTTTGATTTTGCAGGTGATCATCATTTTTATAATTTTACCTCACTTCCTGTGAAAGCAAGGAAAATTCTAAACACAGAAAAGTCACAAATACCATACATGAGGATCAGGACAGCTAAGGACTATCATATCCCTAGAGATTAATAGCAATCTAGAGAACATTAGCAGCAACAAGGCTACATTTCAACATGCCAGGAACAACAACATGTACCTGTATGAAACTATCTTCGGAAGGAGTACAAGAGTGGTATTAGCTTTAAGCTCATTCCCTTATGATACTTCTAAAGATTGGTTCATTCAAGAAATTTGAGACAATGGCAAACAATGTTCAAGTTCAAGGCAAGGAGATAACAACTACATCTGAAGGAAAATGGAGGAATTCTACTCCATCCTGGAAGCTTGAATATGTATTCGTTTGATTTTGAACCATAGCACCTGGTGAGAGCTTGTAGGTGTTTGAGATGGTATCAAATCAAGGCCAGAGGATCTGTAGTAGACTAGCTTCTATATAGTCTTTGGATGTAGTTTACATTTTATTCCTTTTCTTAGATTGTTTTCATTTGTTTTCTTTTCTTTTCTTTCTTTCTTCTATTGTACAGAAAATTTACTATTTTTAATAAAACATTTCCAAACTTGGTTTGGTGGTTTTCATGAAAAAAAAAAAAAAATCATCCACATTATCCACATTTCACAATTTCACTTCAATTCCTCCATAATCATGGTCATGGTTCACTATTGCATTTTCTCACATATAATACTTACCCCATGTTCTATAATGAGAAATGGGAATGAAAATAATGAACTTGGGTCTCTTATTTAAAAACATAAAATCTGTCCCGACATAATTATACGGACACTTATACGGTCCGTATAAGTGACCGTGAAATCACCCTGTCAAATTCTCTCTTCTGTGTTCATTATACGGTACTTTATGCGGGCCGTATAACTTTATACGGTCCGTATAAGTGACTGTGAAATTACCTCTTCCACATCTCGCCTCTGTGACCATTATACGACACATTATACAGGTCGTATAACTTTATACGGTCCATATAAGTGACCGTATAATCTCACCAGTGAGGGACTTCACTGTGACAATTCTGCGGACCATGATACGGACCGTATAACATCATACGGACCGTATAATCGACCGTATAACTCATCTTTTCACTGATCTTGTTCTCGTCACTTCGTTTGATCTCCAATCCTTATGGAACCTTCTTGATACTTGTTTAACACCTCGGTAACAATCTATGGAACATTATAGCTCTTCTCCAAAACAACATTAAACCATCGTTAATTCGATACTCGTAAATCCTGCCCGACACACAACATATACCTTGCTTTCCTTAACAACTTTCATCTCCTACCTCAAATGTCTTTGAAATATTATTTAAAATCTTCAAACGTTATTTCTTACTAATTAAAACGTCGTACATGTCGTGCCCTTCGTTAGTCTATTCACTGTCCGTTTACGAAAAATTTTCCGAGGTGTAACATTCTTTCCCCCTTTTGGAACATTCGTCCTCGAATGTTAAGTACTCGGGATTTCTACTAAAATTTCGCCAGAGTTGCCCCTGTAATATGGCACT
Organism: Lycium barbarum; assembly: GCF_019175385.1. Taxonomy (NCBI): domain Eukaryota; kingdom Viridiplantae; phylum Streptophyta; class Magnoliopsida; order Solanales; family Solanaceae; genus Lycium; species Lycium barbarum. The sequence continues at coordinate 35,156,215 of NC_083342.1, read as the reverse complement.
ATCTTCCTGTCGCAACAGATCACGATAACATTGCCTCACAAGGCCACAACACAATAACAACATAAGTTGGCCACACACGACCCATATGCATAAAAGAAAACACATATACCTTTATCAAGCTTACATTTCTAGTTCTTAACTCACAACCTGGGGCTATTTCGTAGGGCAGTAGGAATTTCTCATATGATAACTGTCTTGTAATATCATTACTCAGCACAACTATGGGAAATTATCAGGGCGCTTGCAATGCATAAACATATGAGAGTCCGAATTTACCAATTTCAATTCTGGAGATAAGTTAACTGAAGTCTCTAAATCACCTTGCGCCTATTCTTAGGAAATCTCTTAATAGTTATCATGGCCCTTTCAAAAGGAATTTTCGCATCTCAATAATGTGATACCGAGGGTCACTATCATCAAACTTTCGTATGCTTTCAAATAGTTTATCCTCATTTCAATTAACTTGAGGCAGCTATTCTACTTATCCTCTCGTCTTAGTTCATTATTTCCTTCAAGTATCGTCCTATTCAATCCTTCTTTACTACTTCCTTTTTGGCCTCGTCACTACCCCCTTCCTATCATTCGTATTGCCATTCATCACCGTATTGGTATTTAGTACCCCACTCTATTTTTAAAACAAATTTGTCTTGTTATTAATATCCTTTCTCTTCTCCATTACCTGAACACTCTTTCTTTAGGCAGGTCTCTCTTAAACTACAAGTTTATCTCGTCAATTAAGGATGCATTTTTTTATATCTGCCTATGGCTTTCCCATTCCCTTTCTATCATACAGTTAATTCTTCTAGGATATATCTCATGTCCTTCATTGATTATGCAGCCTCGTACTACTAGCTCAATCATCCTGTAACGGTAAAATTCTAAAGGGCTATAACTCATGTCTCGTATATTTTCTTTACACTCACATCTTCATAAAACATATTGACAACATAGTCTGCACGATAAGGAAGCTTTCATTAATAACTAACTTACTCGGTAGCGTACGTCACTCTCTTACCTTTTCTAAGTGACCCTATCTTTTCTCTATCATTCAGCAACTACTATCTTGGAAGTTCTACTCTTCATACCTTACTTCCTTAAAACTTAAGTCTCATCGGTAGCACTTTTAAAAGGTATTTCATGAAGATTACAGGTGGTGGATCAATATTGTCCTCAAGGATGTATAAACATTATTAAGACCACATATCATACTTTACCGATTACCGTCGCTAAATAGCATAAAACCTCTCAATTCATACTTTCTTAATATTGCAAATATTTATTCCTCCTTTAACACATTATCAAAAGTGCAGATATACCTGTGACGGCATCGGGGAATGACCCTAGATCCTGTCGCTCGGCTAAAGCATACATACGGGCTGAGTGGAACCTGAAGTAGCTCTGCCTCTACCTCGACTTGCTAGAATCTGGGGAGTCTGCTCTCTCGGGCGCACTGAAGAAGAACCAGCTGCTGATCCTGTGGGCTGAACCGCACGCCTACTACCTCGAAATGGGCACTCTCTCATAATATGACCTGACTGGCCTCAAACATAGCAAACATCCAAACCCATTAGGCACGGTCCCCAATGTAGCTTCCCGCAGTGGTTACATTTTGGTATTGATGGCCTCATCTGGCCTGAATCACTCCTATACCGAGAGCCCGACTTTCTGAAACTCTGATCCGGTCCTTTATGAATAGAGCAATCGGACCTCTGGCCTGCAACTCGTGGAGGTACACTAGTCGCCGACTGGCCTGAGTGTCTAGAATATTACTGCCTTGATCCCCCTCTATAGTCGGTATCAGCACCTATGGATCTAGCCCTCTTACTTTTCCCCTTATCAATATCACGCTCGCCCTTTTTCGGATGTTTTTGCTCTTCTAAATTCTGGGCATGGGCTTGAATGAGGGAAATATCCATCCCGTCTTGCAATGAAGTCGTTAAACAATCCTTAAATAAATGTTGCCCTAAGCCACTCACAAACCTATGCACCTTATCTCCCATATCGGCCACCATGGTTGGAGCATATCTAGACAATGAATTAAACTGAAGGCTATACTCCCGGGCACTCATATTTCCTTGTTTCAAATTTAAGAACCTATCCACTCTAGCGCGGCGAACCTCGGGGGGCAAATAGTGGCGGATGAAGGCATCTACAAATTCTTGCCAAACCGGAGGAGGCGCATTCTCTTTTCATGATGATATCCAATTATTATACCATAAAAGTGCCACATCCCGGAGTCTATAGGATGCTAACTCCACAGATTCGGTTTCGGAGGCATGAATAATCTTTAATGTTCTCAACATTTCATCAATAAAACCTTGAGGGTCTTCATCCGACTTTGACCTGAAAAACTCCGGAGGATTCAAACTCATAAAATCACGGGCTCTAATACTAACGACCCTTTACTTGAACCCGAACCCTGCCGCTGTGCCTGGGTAGCAACTAACTGTGTCAATAAGTGGATAGCCTTGGTCACTTGTTGACCCGAAGCAACCGGTAGAGGAACTGGAGGCATAGGAGGTGGAGCTGAAACCCCTTCTTGTTCTTCTATAATAGGTGGGGTAGGAGAAGTATTAGATGTAGCCTCATTATGTGATTCACCCTCTTCTACATTCATTAGTGACTCTCTTTCTACCCGCCGTTTTATCGTAGTCTTGCCCTTCTGGGCGGCTATAGCTTTTCCCTTTGGTGGAAGTTTTGAAATTATAGCACACTATTAGGGAGGAGATAATCTTAAAACACATCTCTATCGCACGATCTCTTAAGATGAAGAATGGTCATTTTTCCTAAATGCCCTGTAGCCTCATGTTTATTAGTGTGGCGCGAAACACACCATAAATAAGACTCTGCTACACACGGCTCGTAGAAACTTCCTAGAACTAAACAGCTTTGATACCACTTTTGTCACGACCCATCGAGGGGCCATGACGAGTACCCGGGGCTAACCACCGAGCACCACTCATTCCATTGCTCATCATACTCATTAAGCATATATTCATTAATATAATACTCAAATCATAGGAAAACCATTTTTTTTCATTTGAAAATATAATTACTTTTATATACATAAGCCTCTCGGCTATCAAAATAATAATATAGATACAATAGTAAAATCGTGAGACCATACTACCCACACATACATATCTACGAGCCTCTACTAGAATGCTAGACATAGGGACGGGATAGGACCCCGTCGTGCCCAAAATACATATATATACACAAAAGAATAAGTCAATGGCACCTCTGGAACAATGGAGTGCCCTCAAGTCAGCTAATAGCTCCTACAAGTCTGGATCACCTCCCTGTCTACTTGTGGGCATGAACATAGCGTCCAAAGAAAACGGAAGTCAGTAAAAATATTGTACTGAGTATGTAAGGCATGAATGAAATGAACATAATCGAGAAATCATAAGACATAAGATGAAGATATAACCTGCATAACCTTTAAGGGTGGATACCTTTCATGCCTATATCATATATAATCATAGTACATGGATCATCATAGCGCATACGTCATCATATATTATATATATATATATATATATGTATCATGGTACCGTATCTTCCCATAGGCATTAAACATTATCCGTATTCGGCCACGTAGTGGCTCGACAATATCCGTATTCGGCCACATAGTGGCTCGACAATATCCGCATTCGGCCACATAGTGGCTCGACAATATCACATACATGTCTTCCGTACCCGGCCATAACAAGGCTCGGTATATCTCATCATCATCATTGTCATCACCTACATCTCATAAGCTTATCATAACTTTTCATAGAGCATACATTTGAATTTAAAGACAATCTATGAAAATCATATCATATTCGTAACATGAACTTCGTATTAATATCGTATGATAGACTTTATAATCTCTAGGCTTAGGCTCATCATTACCATCATCGCATCTATGGCATATCTTTTACCTTTATCTCATATGAAATCCTCTATGAACATAGACTCGTAATATTTCGGAACATTGGTCATAGGACATGCATTAGAGCTTATAGAAAATCTATAAAAATATCGGGGTGACATAAGGTCGAGAACCCCCGATTACATTATGAAGTGACCATATTCATCATATCTCACCCTGAAGGAACTAAAATTTTAAGGTGAGTTTACACCATGAACAACGTCAAGGGATCGTAAATAGGATCATTAACTTCATAGACATCATTTCTAGTTTTAGAATATCTAGGCTTAATTATTATACTCATAACATATTCCTCATATTTATCTCATAAGATGATATTTATCAATATTGACTCATAGTTCCCGGAATGTAAGAAAGTCATGGAGAGATAGGGAAATAATATCAAAGGAATCATCTAAGGATCATCATCTTCGTAGGATTTTCATTCATGAGCTTTAGGACTTCTAGAATTAGATTCATCATCAATATTTTCATGCTCGTAACGTGTCTCTTTTCTTTATCTTGTATGAGGCTCTTTATAATCCTAGACTCATAATTTCCGATATATAGGAAAATCATGGACATATAGAAGGATTCATGCTATAGGAGTCATGCCTTAGAAAGAAGGGACTAGCCTTACATACCTTTTCCTTTAGCTATTCTATCGCTTGATCGTTCTCCTTGAATGCTCACGTCTTTACCTTCAAGGGAGTTCGTATTAACATTAGTTAGACGATTATAAGAACATGCTTACTAAAGCTAGAGAAAATTGGGTGGCATTTCCTTTGTTTCTACTACATTCTCCATATCTTATATCAATTCCCAAACATCCATAACAACATTCACAATATTATAGGCAACAATTAACATTTATCTACATTATCCACATTTCACAATTTCACTTCAATTCCTCCATAATCATGGTCATGGTTCACTATTGCATTTTCTCACATATAATACTTACCCCATGTTCTAAATGTCATTTATAGCTTACTTATAATCACCACATATCAATATTCATGACTCACTCCAAACTACAACTCAAAATTTCACTATTCCCATATTCATAACTCATTTTCTATATCCATCTAAAATCCAAGTGTTTCGACCTTTCAATACCTTAAATAACATGTAAATACCATAAAACGTACCTTAGATAGTGTAGAAATAATCCTTGAGTTGAAATACTTCTCTTGCACCAAAACCCTGGTTCACTCCCATTGATATTCCTTTACTTGGATGAGCTTTAATGTATTTCTTACACTTAATTTTGTGGGTTTGATGAAGTGGATCTTTAGTTTCACTTGGATTCTTGTATATGAAGTGTTTGGAAGGTTCTAGAGAACTCTTTAGTCGTGGAGGAGAAATGGGAATGAAAATAATGAACTTGGGTCTCTTATTTAAAAACTTAAAATCTGTCCCGACATAATTATACGGACACTTATACGGTCCGTATAAATTATACAATCCGTATAAGTGACCGTGAAATCACTCCGTCAAATTCTCTCTTCTGTGTTCATTATACGGTACTTTATGTGGGCCGTATAACTTTATATGGTCCGTATAAGTGACCGTGAAATTACCTCTTCCACATCTCGCCTCTGTGACCATTATACGGGCCGTATAACTTTATACGGTCCGTATAAGTGACCGTATAATCTCACCAGCGAGGGACTTCACTGTGACAATTCTGCGGACCATGATATAGACCGTATAACATCATACGGACCGTATAATCAACCGTATAACTCATCTTTTCACTGATCTTGTTCTCGTCACTTCGTTTGATCTCCAATCCTTATGGAACCTTCTTGATACTTGTTTAACACCTCGTTAACAGTCTAGGGAACATTATATCACTTCTCCAAAACAACATTAAACCATCGTTAATTCGATACTCGTAAATCCTGCCTGACAAACAACATATACCTTGCTTTCCTTAACAATTTTCATCTCCTACCTCAAATGTCTTTGAAATCTTATTTAAAATCTTCAAACGTTATTTCTTACTAATTAAAACATCGTACATGTCGTGCCCTTCGTTAGTCTATTCACTGTCCGTTTACAAAAAATTTTCCGAGGTGTAACAGAAATCTACCAACCCTAGGAAACCTTCTAACACATGAACACTTGATATGATCTTAGTAATATCTTGGGCATGGGTGTAATATGCATAGAGAAGGGTTTTGGAGTTTTTGGAGAGCTTGGAAGAATGTGGGAAACGAAAATGAGCAAGGGTCCTCCATGTTATAAAATAAAATTTTTGACCCAATCCGATTTATACGGCCTATTATACGGGTCGTATAATTTATACGGTCCGTATAATCAGGTCGTGTAATACCACCAGGCCACACCCTTCTCTGGAGCAAACCTACAGACTATTATACTGGCAGTAGAATTTATACGGTTCGTACAAATGGCCGTACAATTGGAAAATTCTGATTTTCATTCTCGTCGACTCGTTTGACTTCTGATCCTCGTGGAACCATCTTGGCACTTATATAACACTTTATTAACCATACAATAGGTCCTATAAAATCCCCTCGAGATATTTCTAAATAAATATTAGTTCAATTATAGTAGAGACCTTCCGAACACGACTTATATCTCCCTTCATCAAACTAAGTTTCATTTATTCATATAACTTCAAACTGTTATAGTAGGCACCTTAAGATATCTAATACTTCCCTTAATCTCATAAGGATTTCATAATCATCATAAGCACACAGTAGCCTATCCACAAGTCAACACATCGGGAAATATTCGAGGTGTAACAAACTGCTACAGTGCCACCAACTTTACCCACCTATAAAAGGGTCAAGACCCCATTTTGCTGCCCCAAAAATAGATCCTAAAGCCCAGCACACATATAGGGGAACATATGTCATAAAAAGTGAGGGTTTGCAGTGATTTTTGGCCAGTCAAGGCTCGGGTAACACCTAGTTACGATTATAGAATTGTTTTGCGGTGGATTTTGGGCTTGGATTCAAGGTAGATATTGAAGATATTACTGTTCTAACAAGAATAAGGTATGAATCTTTATTTATTAATGTTACTTTTGGTTTATTCACGAAGATAGAGTGATTAAGGGGTCGTATAATAAAGTTGTGGGTTGAGAAATTGGATAAACATCGAGTGGGATGTTTTATGGAATATTTTTATATTGGTGATGTTAGTATTGTTGTTGTTGTTGTTGGTTGTTGGTATTGTGATTTCGGGCTAGGGATATAAACAGGGGAGATACTGCCGAAATTTTAGCAGATTCTAGAAAGAGTTAGTTTGAGGGCTTAAGACATGCCTGTGAAGATGAGTCTAAGAATAGTATAAATTTTCTGGAACATAGAATTGCGAGCCTAGGAGGCCAAGCGTTGAAAATTTAAAGCTAAGGCGACCTAAAAGGTATGTTAAAGCTTTCCCTTTCTTTCATTTTGGCGTGATCCTTTGATATGAGCAAACAACGAGTAATCGAGTCTCCATATTACTCTACTCTTAGAAGTATTAGGAGTATCTCAGTTTTTGATGATCCTGTACCCCTCTATGATGATTATTCCTTCTGTTCATGGGTCCTAAACATTGTATCATGATAATGTTAGTTTATGTTTATGCATTGCATTCATTTGCATACATGCATATTGACCCGTGACTAGAAGGCGTTATATACTCGTATATTATGTATATTATATATTATATATCATACGCCCTTAGAGGCATTTTCAGTAAGCAGATGCATTCATACAGTTATGTTCAGATAGTTAGACATATAAATGCATTCATACATATATGTTCAGATAGAAAGACATACATATGTATTCAGGCAGTAAGTTTAGTTTATGATCTTCAGATTTTCTTTATGACTCCTATGTCTATGATACTCTTCTGCCTTACATACTCAGTACATTATCCGTACTGACTCCCCTATTGTTCGAGGGACTGCATTCATGCCCGCAGGTTCAGATAGCCAGGAAGATAGATCGCCTCCTTAGGCTACTTCTTGAGCTGGATAGCGAAGCACTCCTCTCTTGCCGGAGTTGCCATCTAGACCGGGTATATGTTTTAATGTATATGGGTAGGGAAGGGGCTCTGTCCCGTCTACATCATGTCCAGTATGTCATTAGAAGCTCATAGACGCTTATATTCAGTCAAATAGTGTGGCCCACTCAGCATATGTATGGTTACATAGTGTTATCAGGTAGCCTTGTCGACTTGTACCCCGATTCAGTTTAGTGATACATGTATATAAATCTTTTGAGGGCTGTGACCCTCCAGTTTATGATATCTATCAGTCAGTAAATCATATTGTGAGCGCCTTCAGGTGGCCCAGAATGAGCATGAGTAGGTATGTTATGTATGTTTTGTGGCGTCTAGGAGGTCAGCTTCTGGGTGTCCGTCATAGCCCTCCGGTTGGGCTGTGACAAAAGTGGTATCAGAGCAGTTTGTCCTAGGGTTTTCTATGAGCCTATCCAGCAGAGTTTTGTCTATGGGTGTGTTGTGCACCACACCTATAGGCAGGAGGCTGTAGGATATTTAGGATGGTCATCTTTTTCTTTTCTGATCATAGATCGTGCAGTAGAGCCAATGATAGGAAAGCCCGTTCTTGGTACTATTTTTGTTAAATTGTGGGATTATATTAGAAAAGAGGACAAGTTCAGTTAATGGCAGTGTAAGTAAGGCTCTGAAGGTGGACATGAGACCCATACCACCCGTCAACTCAGGATCAAGGATGTCAAAAGGTATGAGAAAGGGCATTAGCTATTCCATTGAGATGGACCCATCGGAGGATGTGGCTCCAGTAGGAGGAGACCTGACTGAGAAATCATATGACAAAGACCCGTTTAAGGGTTCATGAGAGTCATGTGGATGAAGACGCAATTGAGGAAGTACAGAGCTTGGCACATCTAGATTTCCCTACGTTATAAATGTTGACTAATCTGGCAAACATTGAGCTTGGTAAAATGAAATGGTTGAATAATGGAAAATTGAGATTATTCAGGAATACACATTGAATGCTGAGATTACGCATTGAATTTCTGGTAGTAGATCCATAATAAAAAAATGTTAGGCCAGCTCCTGATGGTAGTATCACAAAGGTACTTAGTTCTCTATCTTGGGATTTAGTTAACCAGGAGTTACCCACAGATCGTGGGGAGTACGAGATAGAGGAAGAAGAGAGTCAGTTAAGGAGCAGTGCTTTTAATAAGGACAAATGGGCTTTATTTCCAGATATATCTGACCTAAGTTCTCCAGGATCTTATTTACAGGTATGTAGCTCTTTCCGTCAGAACCAATTGTGTTGTATATGTATATGACCTAATCTCAGGACATCATCAATCATTTGTGTATGACGTAATCTAAGGAAATCATCAATCATTTGTTAATCTGGGACTTCAGAAAATTTGATAGTGGATTGTTCTTACGAATAATTATAATCGGGACACCCTTATTATGGACATGGATTTTGAAGTCAAAATTGGGATTTTAAGTCATATAAGCATATGTGCTCTCAGAGGGATTTCTTAGGGATGGATGCAGAAGTTTTAGTAGCACTAAGCAGATAAGGTGATATTTCATCCCTTACACTTATTAGCAGTATTAGATTGAAGCACCCTGGGCTTATAGTGTTACACCTAGGAAAATTCTCCGTTGATGCATAGTGAATAGACTAACGAAGCGAATTATATGATATTTCAATAAGTAATAAATAGAATTTGATGACCCTAATTGAGATTTCAAAGACATTTGAGGTAAGAGAAGAAAGGTTGCCAAGAAAGGCAAGGTATACGTTATGTATCGGAAGAGATTTACGAGTATCGAATTAATAATGACTTAGTGATGTTTTGGAGAAGAGTTATAACGCCCCTTAGATTGGTAATGAGGTGCTAAACAAGTGTTAAGAAGGTTCCATAAGGATTGGAGATCAACTGAGTCGACGAGAACGAGTTCGAAAAAGCTGGGCATTATACGGCCCAATATACTGGCCGTATAAAATATACTGGTCGTATGTTAGGCCATATATTCTGCCCAGTATGGCAGCCTCTCTGGACCAAATCTACAGCCAGACATATGGTCCATATAAATTATACAGACCGTATGTTGGTCCGTTGAACTGAGTCAGGACCGATTAGGAGTTATTAAAATGGGGACTAAGTTCATTTCATTTTCACCCCCTCCTCTCAAGAACTCTCTAGAATATTTCTCCACACCTTTTGCACAAGAACTCAATAGATATTGATGATAAACTTCATCAAACCAAGAGAATCAAGTATAAGAAACTCATTAAGGTTCATCTAAGACAAGAAATCCAAGTGGAGGTGGAACTAGGGTTTTGCTCAAGTGAAGTGTTTCCACCCGAAGTCCATTCCTAAATCATCTAAGGTACGTTTTATGGTTTTTCCATGTTGCTTATAGTATGGAGAGGTTGAAAGACTTGGATTGTAAAAGGAGATAGAAAATGGGTCATGAATGTGAGAATAGTGACATTTTGAGTAGTAGTTTGGAAGGAGTCATGATTCTTGATATATTGTGATTATAATTATGTTATAAATGATATTAGGAACATGGGATAGACATTTTATATGAGTGAATGTAATAGTGTGCTATGAGAATGGATATGGATGATTCGAAGTGAATTGGGAAATATGGATAATGTAGGTGAATAAAGACTATTGCTTATGATGTCGTGAATGTTAGTATAGATGTTTCGGAGTTAATATATGATATGGAGGAAGTTGTATAAACAAAGGAGGAGTTCAGGGCCCAAATTAATAATAAAGACTCGCCCATTTGGTTTGATATAGATAAAGAAATGAAAAGATTGGGGGGGGGGGGGTGGGGGGTCGTGGTCTATGCTAAATTCTTTTTCTTAGATAGAATGAATGGAAAAGGGGTGCTTGTGTTGTGGTTTTCGTAGTTGCAAGAATTTGTTTCGTACATATTTGTTCCTGAGCTATTTGGCATAAATAAAAGGGGTAAAGTCTTTGGAACTTTTTTTTGGGCCCAGTCATGAATCACCTGGTTGGAGCCATGGTCTACCCAGCAGTGCTTCATATTCAAATTGCTCTTTTTCTAAGATTGGACTAAAGGTACCAAAGCAGGCATCATTTGTTGTTCTTTTGATTTTGGCTAAAAATCCCGTAGGTTGTACGCCAGCCATACGTATCTTGAACTGTGATGCCACAGTGTTTAGCTGTTGCCGATCCCCAAGACGCCTTTGGTTGATGTTCACACCTGATCCACCGTTTGCACTTACTACATTCACTCCCGGAAATTGAAACAGATGCTACCCAATTTTCTCTAGCTTTAGTCAAGTATGCTAAGTTATCGATTATCTAATGTTAGTATAAACTCTAATGAAGGTAGAAACGTGAGCATCGAAGGAGAACGTTCAAGTGATAGAATAGCTAAACGAAAAGGTATGTAAGGCTAACCCTTCTTTCAATAAGGCATGGTTCCTTAGCTATATATCTATCCTTTCATGATTCTATAATGTCCTCCAAATGATTCTATCCTTAAAATCTACTAAAGCTCATGATTCTCATTATGTTACGATCCTACTAAATTCCTTATATGATGAGTGATCCTCTAAGGATAGATGTAATGAAACGACGATAGTAATGATGCCAAAGATGCTTATGAGCTCTTATGTATATGTGTCTATGTATGACTCATATGTAATACCGAGCTTATATGGCCGGGTATGATATGTATTGCGCGCACACCACTGCAGTTGGGTATGGATAACCCTAAGCCTTGGTAGGGCTAGGTATGTATAATCACCAAGCCTTGCCATTGCTGGGTATGTGAAACACCGATCCTTCACGGTCGGGTATGCTATGAATAAGAATATGAATACGAAACGACTATGAATATGAATATGAATACGGTTATGAATATGAATATGGTTATGAAAATGTACATAAATACGGATATGGATATGGATGTGTGGATATGTACACGTGTGTGTACACAAGCACGCATTAGAAAGGTAAGGTCCCTATGAAAGGAAAGTAAATGTTTATGACATTGGTTCTACTACCTCCTATCTTATGCTATTCCTTATGTTGTCTCTTATGCTTCTATAATGATGTTGATTATGCTTTACATACTCGGTACATCTTCTTACTAACGTCTTTTTGTTTGTGGACGCTGAGTCATGCCCGCAGGTGGCCAGGGAGACAGGCTTGATCCATAGCTTTATTAGTCAGGGACTACGTAGAGGATCTTCATTTCATTCGGAGCTACAACCTTTGGTATCTATTCTTTTGTGTACATACTTATGGGCATGGCGGGATCCTGTCCCGCCTATATGATGTGACATACTCTCCTTAGAGGCTCGTAAACATATGTATATGGTTTATGAAAGAAGGGTTAGCCTTACATACCTTTCCGTTCAACTATTCTATCACTTGCACGTTCTCCTTCAATACTCATGTTTCTATCTTCATTAGAGTTATACTATCATTAGAAAATCGATAGCTTAGCATACATGACTAAAGCTAGAGAAAATTGGACAGCATCTCCTTTATTTATACGACTTCCTCCATATCATATATCAACTCCCAAACATCAATAATAACATTCACAATATCATAACAATACTCTTTATTCACATACATTATCCTTACTTCTCAATTCACTTCCAATCATCCATATCCATGGTCATAGCACACGATTACATTCATTCATATACAATGTCTATCCCATGTTCTTAACATCATTTATAACATAACCATAATCACAACACATCAATAATCATGACTCAATCCAGGCTATTAACAAAAAATGACACTATTCCTACATTCATGACCCATTTTCTATATCCTTCTACAATCCAAGTGTTTCAACTTTTCAATACCTTAAACAACATGGAAATATAATAAAACTTACGTTAGATGGTGTAGGAAGGAACCTTGGGCGGAAACACTTCACTTGAGCGAAACCCTAGTTTCACCTTCACTTGGATTCCTTGTCTTGGATGAACTTTAATTGGTTTCTTACACTTGATTCTGTTGGTTTGATGAAGTTGTTCACTAATATCCCTTGAATTCTTTTGGGAGAAGTTTAGAGAAATGTTCTAGAGAAAAGGGGAGTGAAGGGGAAATGAAATGAAATAAACTTGGACCCCTTATTAACAATACAAAATCTGTCCCGCTTGGATTTCACGGACCAACATATGGTCCGTATAAATTATACTGACCGTATGTTTGGTCGTACTTTTGGTCCAGGGAGAGGTGCTAATATGGGCTGATTATACGGCCAAACATACGGCCAGTATAATTTATACGGCCAGTATGTTGGGCCGTATAATGCCCAGTCCTTCCGAACTCATTCTCGTCGACTCGTTTGGTCTCCAATCCTTATGGAACCTCCTTGACACTTGTTTATCACCTCATTAACGATCTAAGGGATTTTTTTAACTCTTCTCCAAAGCATCATTAAATCATCATTAACTTGTTACTCGTAAATTCTTTCCGATACATATCGTATGCCTTGCCTTCTCTTGGCAAACTTTCTCCCCCTACCTCGAATGTCTTTCAAATCTTAATTAGGGTCATCAAATTTTGTTCCTTACTTATTTAAAAACCATATACTTCGTGCTCTTCGTTATTCTATTCACTGTGCATCAACGGAAAATTTTCCATGGTGTAACATTCTTCCCCCCTTAAGAACATTCATTCTCGAATGATAAGTCATCGGGGATTCTATAAAAATTTTGCCAGAGTTTCCCCTGTAATATGGCACTACTATGCTATCACAACAGCCCATAATAATATTTCCTCTGTCACACCCCGACCTCACTAGGGTGTGATGGGCACCCGACCCTTACTTAGGGCCAAGCGAACCCTCAGACTCTTGGTACACATAAAATCACGTCATATTTTTTTTTTAAATCAAATAATAAAGTACATAGCAAAAATTTTCTTTCAGAAAAATTCTTTCCCGTGGCCCTCAGGCCGAACAAATTTGTGAACATACAAAATTCATTACATACACAGACCGACAACCAACACCCACAACACTGTCTGCAAAGTCTCTAACCAGATTCCATGCGCATAACATACAGGCTCTGACTTGCCATCTGTGCTGAGATATCTTCCATCTGTCCTCACCTCAACTGGGAGTACCTGCGCGGTATGAAACGCAGCCCCCGAAGGACAGGGGGTCAGTACGGAAATGCACCGAGTATGTAAAGCGACCATGTAACAATATAATCAAAACCCGAGCCAGAAGTATAGAAGTACAACAGGTAGGATCGGACCCGAGTCCGAAACAGAAATACAGAGTGTGTGTGCAGGACCACGACATATATCATAAGCACGGGGTGTAGCCGTCTGAATCGTGATATGAAACAGAGGCACAGAGCTTAACTGACAGGATCATCGTGCGGATCGGGGCACAGAGTGCGACTGACATACCCGCAACCAAAGCTAGGGGTGCAGAACTATAGCCGATTGAATCATAGTCCGGCTCAGTCATATAGAAGCAACACCGACAGAATCATTCTCTGAATCAACTGTCTAGAAGTGTAACAGGCAGAACCATGCATACAGAATCATAACTTACACAAGTACAGATAATATACATTTATATCAGGTTTCGGCCCTTTAATGAGGGGCGCAGTAGACAGTGCAACGGAGTGTGCACGAATAACCAGGATGCCACAATGTCACCTCTGACGTGCAAGTCACACACAAGAGGTTCCGGCTGACGAATACGGCAATTAGAATGCCAAAATGCTTTACTTTCTTTTGAAAATCATTTTTGTTTCATGCATACAAAAGAATCAAACGCACACTTACCGCGGCCATAAGTCCAGCGGTCGCCATCACGCATACCGCGGCCGAGTACCCAGCGGTCATTATCACACATACCGCGGCCAGGGGTCCAGCGGTCACAATCACACATACCGCGGTCAAGTATTCCAGCGGTCACAATCATACATACCGTGGTCAAGTATCCAGCGGTCACTACCACAATTTCGACATACCGCGGTCAAGGGTCCAGCGGTCTATGTCGGGCATAATCACAAGTGCAGCAGACGCAGTCAAGGGTCCAGCAGTCAATGCCACACGTCCGGCATGACGCGGTCAAGGGTCCAGCAGTCAATGTCGGACACGCCGCGGTCGAGGGTCCAGCGGCCAATATCACATATGCGCATATTCACATAACCGGCACGGGACTCGGTAAAACAGAAAATAACCATACAGGATACCAAATCACTACTTCCCAAACATAAATCACACGTGCCAGGATCATGCGTCACACAAGATTCATGTATGCCAAAATCGTATATCAGAAAATACAGAAGATAAGTAGTTTATCCAAATTATCAGGGTAAGATTTTCAAAACGGTTTAGAGGTCAAAAATATTTTATAAGGCTCATAAAGGTGGTCATAGCACCTATCATATAGTGAACAGCATAATAACCAGGAGCTACCTGTGAGCTCCGGACAAAAGTGAGCTGGCTAAAGCCATTCCGAAGATATCAAGGTTTCTGTCTCCACAATCGTTTCAATAAACATTAAATAAAACTCAGAATAGTTAAAATAACTCCCGTTTAGTAGTCGGAACAATAACCATAAGTTCCCTTGACTTATCGCACAAGAATGAAACAAACAGGACCATAGAAGAGAAGTCGGGGATAGCGGGCCCACCTCGGGTCAAGTCGAGGTGGCAGACATGAATCACGCACATTATACTCTACGGAGTCACCCAGGAAAGTTTCAGAGCGATCGGATTACATTTGTGAAAGTTACGGATGCTTAACCATTTTTCTAACAAAATGCACCTTTTGTAGTTCAATTGCATTGAATGAATAGTACCAAAAATCAATCTCGGATTTCTATGAGCAGAATTGCCCCCGAGGCTCAAATCTCAGCCTAGTATGTCTAGGACATGCCAAAGAATGAAGGGGAAGGCTTTACATACCTTAGTTGCGCTCTACGCTCGTCCAGACTCGATTCCCGTTTCGTCCAAAATCTGCAAATGGTCACTTTTACCAATTGGCAAATTCAAGCCTTAAGGGACCAATTTAAGCACATACTTGCCTACCGAAATTTCGGCAGCATTTCCTTTATATACATAGCATCCCCGAGACTTAGCTCGGCTCCATATGTCAACAACCAAACCAACAAAAACACTAACAACAACAACAATCACCAATATAACACATCATAATACAACTAGCTTCCTTTTCGATACAACGCAAAAACTTTCATTCCGACTTCACACTTCCAAACTAATCTCAACGTTTTCATAGTCATCATTAATCAAGATCATTACAATGCCATTTGGAAGCATTTCATATCATTTCTACGAAATATTCACACGATATACCAAATATACCAACTTTCCATCCAAGTCATAAAATCATACAAAACTTCTAATCTTTAACATACATAATCATAACATGTTTCCATCTTCCACTTCATCAACAATCACCATAAT
The DNA here is from genome assembly GCF_019175385.1 of Lycium barbarum. Lineage (NCBI taxonomy): Eukaryota > Viridiplantae > Streptophyta > Magnoliopsida > Solanales > Solanaceae > Lycium > Lycium barbarum. The sequence continues at coordinate 35,139,851 of NC_083342.1, read as the reverse complement.
TCACACCTCAAAACTTCCATTTCTATATTTACATAAACTACAATAAGGTTACATATTTCCTACAACAACTCAACAACAAACTTTCCATTACAACAAAAACCATTATTCTTCCATTCACTTCACAACGACAAAATTAATCATACTAAACAACATTAATTCATTTCCATTTCAATTTTCAAACATCACACGGCCAATCATATAAATTTCCAACTTCAACCAAATTCATTCCACTTTCATTCTCAATATGAATTCCATCATAACCACAACTAGATTACAACATAAAATTCAATTCATATTATTTATACATCAAGGCACACACACGGCCACACATGTATATATATAAATGCCATGTAAACTTCCATATTTTCATAATTTCCACTCATTTCCATGCACTACAACATAAACCAAGCTTTCATAACATCACAAGAACATGAAATCCTTACCTCTTCTTCAATTCTCCACTTGCCAACACAAACACCTTCTTGCCTTGAAAATTATACCATGTAGGAGAGCATCCTTGAGTGAGTAATATTACTAGAAAATCATGATTTTTGGACCATGATTCAAGGAGCTAAGATTTGTTTCCTTTTCTTTTTGAAGGGGCCGAAACCCCTCCTCTTGTTCTTGCTCTCTTGCTTTATTTTTTTTTCTTTCTCTCAATTATTCATGAAACTTCTAAAGGATAAAGACCCCCTTAATCTAATATTTAACACATGGAAATTGTGAGGTGTGGGCTTGGGCTATAGTGGCCGGCCACCCCCCTCTTTTGGGCCTAATTTTTCATATATTTATTTTGAGCCCAAAGACTTATAACTCTCGTTTTGTAATTCCCGAAACTAATTTCCAAAATTCCAAATTTGGCCCTTGGCCTACCTCCGTATTTCCACACCAATATTTCTCATGAACAACACACACATGTGTGAATTCAAATCAACACATGACTTCATTCCTTACAAATCAAAATTATCTCAAATTTTCCCGAACACTCGAAAGTACGGGATATAACAACCTCACAGGGCCACAACATAATAGTAATAGAGTTTGGCCACACACGACCCAAATGCATAAAAAGGAAAACATACATACCTTATGATCTTGATGTCTCATCTTGGATCCCTTCTGGGGGCTGAAATAAGTGCGGGTACTTGGATTTCATAATATCTTCCGCTTCCCATTTCATTTCTTCTCGGTTATTGTTTCTCCACAAAACCTTAACTGAGGCCACTTCTTTGTTTCTAAGACTCCGTACTTGCCTATCTAATATGGCAATGGGTACCTCTTCATAAGTCAGCTCTTCTGGCACTTGAACATCATCTACTTGCACGATCCTAGTAGGATCTCCAACACATTCACGAAGCATCGAGACATGAAAGACTGGGTGAACTGACTCCAGATCAGGAGGTGGATCTAACTTGTGAGCCACTTTGCCTACCTTGCGCACAATCTCATAAAGGCCAATGTATTGGGGACTTAACTTCCCTTTTTTTCCAAATCTCTTAACGCCCTTCATTAGTGATACCTTTAAGAATACCCAATCTTTAACTTGGAGCTCTAAGTCCCTTCGACGATTATCCGCATAAGACTCTTGACGACTTTGGGCTGCTAATAGTTGACCTTGTATGAGCTTAACTTTTTCTATGGCTTGCTGGACCAAGTCTGGCCTTATCAATTTAGTCTATCCTGCTTCAAACCACCCAATTGGGGATCTACACTTTCGCCCGTATAAAGCCTCATACGGTGCCATTTAGATGCTAGAATAATAAGTATTATTATAAGCAAATTCAATAAGGGGTAAGTGATCATCCCAATTTCCACCGAAATTCAACATACATGCCCGTAACATATCCTCAAGAGTCTGAATAGTACGTTCAGCTTGTCCATCGGTCAGTGGGTGAAATGTCGTGTTACACCACGGAAAATTTCACACTACCTAGACTGAAGACAGCTTAGTGTAAACCCGAACAAGAGTAAAGTTATACATGGATTAAGGAGGAAGGTTATATCATAAAAGTGTATTCATATGTATATGTGATGTGTGGAGACCAAATAGGGTGAATCAGTTCATGTCACTTGACGAAAAGCCCTCGTTGCTGTAAGCCAAGTGGGGCCCACACGTCGGAGTTTGATGGAGGACATGTGAAGATACATATGAGTAGTATATGGAAAGTTGAGCAAGTCCTAAGAAGGACCCATAAGCCAAATATGGGCATAAGCCATCCAAAAGGACGATTTAAGGATACATTTTCGGATGATCTAACTTGGAGGGGTCAAAACGATATTATAAGTTTAGAATTTGGAAAAACACAAAGAACGAAAGTTGTAGATAATTGAATTATATTTCCACCCATATGTCGTGGGCCCTCACACAATATCGGGATCAAGAGTTATGACCATTTTACTGAACGAACGCGCAAGCAGCGAAATAAGTCTGCGCGAACCCGCTCAAGACCCACGCGAACGCGCTGGGCAATTTTTATGTCGGTCTGGGCAGTCCCCAGAACCTTATAAAAAGGGGCTCATCCCCTTATTTCCTCATCCAACACCCCAAAACCTTCTCTAACATTCTGGAGAATTCCCCCAAATTCCCAAGACCAAATTTTGAGCCCAAACCAGGTATAATTCCCATATCCCGGTCCAGACGACATATAGTTGCAACTACAAAATTGTGTATTAATGTGTTGTGGCTTAAGGTAAAGGTGAAAAAGTGAGAATACGACAATATTATCAAAAGAAAGGTATGAATCTCTTACTATTAACGTTAATCTTAATTTATTTACGGAGAAGGAGTTGCTAAATTATTGTAAATTAATTCTGTTGGTGGAATTATGGGACGAACACCATATGGGATGTTCTATGGAGTAATTTGATATGGGAATTGATGTTATCGATGTTGGTATTGTTATTGTTGTTGTTGGTTGTTAAATTGAGAATTCGGGCTGGGTATATAAACAGGGGAGATGCTGCCCGATTTTTGGCAGAATATGGAATAATTTAATTTGAAACTTGGAATAAGTGTACGATGAAGAGGCTAACGTTAGTATAAATCCTCTTAAATGTAGAATTACGAGCTCGCACACATAAGTGTAGCCAATAGGAGGTTGAACATGTATGTTAAGGCTCTTCCCCTTTCTTTCAAAGGCATGATTCCTATGGTATGGTTTCATAAATGTTTCCGTAACCTTCTTGTTTTCAAAAACTAAAAGTCCATGATTCTTAAAGCTTCTCATGATGTGGAGCATAGGAATGATTTTATGATTGTGGACAACGATAATGATGATTTTGCGTTTATGATTTCAAAGTGAATATGAGAATGTGGGGCTACTTCTAGATTTTCTCAATTTTACTCATTGATGACGACTCTACTTCTAAAGGATCCAAAGTGTATGCAAAGTTTTCCCTTCATTCTTTTTGGAATTAATTACATAAAGTGAGCGAACGTCGTACTTACACAACTCCAATGAACTCCAATTCTCAGTGGTACTTGACATGACAGTTGTCCTTGAATCTCAAGTGTTGGTACATTCTAATTATTCTATCAAATCTCAAATGATGATCCAGTTTGTACATGTTTGCCCTAATGCTTGATTCCTACACATTGTTATGGCCCTATTTCACCGAGTCCCTCACTAGAGGGCCGGGTACGGTATATATATGATTATTTCACCGAGTCCCTCACTAAGGGCCGGGTACGGTATATATATGATTATTTCACCGAGTCCCTCACTAGAGGACCGGGTACGGTATATATATGATTATTTCACCGAGTCCCTCACTAGAGGGCCGGGTACGGTATATATATGTGATGATTTCACCGAGTCCCTCACTAGAGGGCCGGGTACGATATGTATATGCTGATTTCACCGAGTCCCTCACTAGAGGGCTAAGTATGGTATATATATGATGATTTCACCGAGTCCCTCACTAGAGGGCCGGGTACGGTATATATATGATGATTTCACCGAGTCCCTCACGAGAGGGCCGGGTACGGTATATATATGATGATTTCATTGAGCCCCTCACTAGAGGGTCGGGTACGGTATGTTATATATATGCATGACTCTCATCTCATAAGGCACAGATGCATTGGTATCCTTGATTATCATACTTGCCTCCTGTTATCTTCTACTCAGATATGATCTTCATTATTGTACTTCATGCCTTACATACTCAGTACATTTTCCGTACTGACCCCCTTTCTTCGGGGGCTGCATTTCATGCCCGCAGGTACATACACTCAGTTTGGTGATGCTCCGGCTTAGGAATTCTGCGCAGTTGCTTGGAGAGCTCCATTGTTCCAGAGCTTGAGTTATTTTTGAATAGACCCTTTTGACGTAGACTTCGTTATACTCTTAGAGGTTTGTAGATATATGTGGGTTGTGTATTCATGTTTTGGTCAGCTATATCGATGTAGTTCATTTTGGATACTCCTGTGTAAAGTGGCAGCGTTGTCGACTTGCGTATTTTATTATGTTTGGTTAGCTGTGGCTTCTCAAGAGACAGGTTCTTTTGATGTCTGACATGATGAATTTACAACATTCTTTTACAGAGTGCCATATTGGTTTCAGTTTCAGTCTGATTATGTCTAGTGGGTCGTACATGGGTGCCCAGGTCAGGCACTAGTCATGGCCCATCGGTTTGGGTCGTGACATATATCAAAACAAAAAGGATATCTACATTTCTAGCTAAGGCTCACTCGAGTCCCCAGACCCTCTTGGAAGGACTTCCAAAAATTAGTTGTAAACTGAGTCTCTCTATCAGAGATAAGCGATATTGGAACACCATGCAGTCGCACTATCTCTTTTACATAAAGCTTTGCATAATCTTTTGCCATATATGTAGTTCTGACTGGTAAGAAATGTGCTGACTTCGCGAGCCTATCCACGATCACCCATATAGAGTCATACTTACGTCGAGAACTGGGCAAGCCTATAATGAAGACCATGTTAATTACTTCCCACTTCCAAGTTGGAATTTCAATAACCTGCAACAATCCGCCGGGCTTTTGGTGCTCGATTTTTACTTGTTGATAGTTGGGACATTGAGCTACAAATTCTGCCATATCCTTCTTCATTCCATTCCACCAATATATAGATTTAAGATCATGGTACATTTTTGTTGCTCCGGGGTGGAAAGAATAACGGGAGCAATGAACTTCTGTCAATATTTGGTGGCGTAATCCTGCCACATCAGGAACACATAATCTACCTCGGCATCGGAGAACTCCGTCTCCTGCAATCTCAAATGATGACTTATCCTTCTGAGGGAGTCTATCTCTGTAATGCATTTGCATGGGATCTTCGTATTGTCGCTCTTTCACTTCCACTACTAGCGACAAGACTGCTGAATTCTGAATGGTAGTTCCCCTTCTACCTGAGTCGACTACTTGAACTCCTATGCTAGCTAACTGCTGGAACTCACAAGACATTTCTTTTTTCTCTAGTCGTACATCACACAAAATTTCCATGGATCTACGGCTAAGAGGATCAGCCAAAACATTTGCCTTTCCGGGATGATACAGAATATCGACATCATAATCTTTTAGCAATTCCAACCATCATCGTTGCCACAAATTCAACTCTTTCTGCTTGAATACATACTGAAGGCTCTTATGATTTGTGTAAATATCTACATGAACACCATACAAGTAATTTCTCCACATCTTTAATGCTTGAATCACTGCAGCCAATTCAAGGTCATGGGTTGGATAATTTTTCTTAGGTTTTTGTAATTGCCTTGAAGCATATACAATCACCTTACCATGTTGCATAAACACACAGCCTAGCCCAATGCCTAAAGCATCGCAATAAACAACATAACCTTCCAATCCCTCTGGAAGTGTCAAGACTGGGGCAGAAGTCAATCTATCTTTAGATCTTGGAAACTATGTTCACAAGCATCTGTCCATTGAAACTTTGTTGATTTCTGGGTCAGCTTTGTGAGTGGTGCAGAAATAGAAGAAAAGCCTTCTACAAATCTCTTGTAATAACCTGCTAAGCCCAGAAAGCTACGAACCTGTTACACCCCGTAATTTCTGTATGTTGAGATTTGTGAGGCATTAACTATTCAATCGCAGACATCGAAATTGGTATCGAGAAGTTACGAGATCATAGGTACTCGTGTTACGATTATAAGAGTTTGAGTTCGCGTAATAGATTATAGGAGGATTGGAAAACCAGTGAGTTAAGGAGATTAGGCTTCCGAGGCTCTGAAGGAAAGTTGGGCAAGAATATGTTTTAGTGTATTAAGAGTTTTGAAGTGAAACAAAAGTTTAAAAGTGAAGTTCGGGAAGTCTAGTTTCCAACGCAACAAACCGCTCCTCAATCGGACATCGGGGTAAGGAGATATGGACGTTACAAGTCGGGCTGGTAAACCAGGAAAAGTGGTCTGCGCGAACGCGCAGAGGGCCTAGAACCAATACGGCGCGAACGCGCTCAACAAAATTTGAGGCTCGGAGTCGGGATGGAGGTTATATTATAAGAATGTAATAATAACATATATATGACATCTGGAAACCCTATGGGGTGAATTGGTTCATATGGCACTTGATGAAAAGCCCTCGTTGCGGTAAGCTAAGTGGGACCCACACGTCGGAGTGTTATAAAGGACATATGAAGAGACATACGAGTAGTATATGGAAAGTTGAACAAGTCGTAAGATGGACCCATAAGCCAAAAATGGGCATAAGCCCTCTAAAAGGATGATTTAAGGAAACGTTTTCGGATGATCCGACTGCGAGGGGCCAAACCGATATTATAAATTGGAATTTGGAAAAACACAAAGAATGAATGTTGTAGATAATTGAATTAGCTTTCCAACCATAGGTCGTGAGCCCTCAGACGATGTCGGGATCAAAAGTTATGGCCATTTTAAGAGCAAGACCCTAAGCTGCCAAAATGGGCCAAAATGGCTCCGCGGGCCCCACATGAGGAGGTCGGTGAAACCGACCTAACAGGGGTATAAAACCCCCCCATCAACCTCATTTTTCAGCATAATAACATTCTCAAAGGTCCTAGAAAATTCTCCACACCTCCCCCAAACATTATAGTCCGATAAACTAAGAATGTAACAAAATTACGCCAAACTAGTCCGTGAAAGGTGATTATTATTGCTTCTACTTAAGCTTGGTGTTGGAAAGAGTTGATGTGGCTGAGTTTCTTCAAATATAAGGTATTTTATTCATACCATCTCTTGTGTTGAGTTTATTTGAAGGTCTAGCAAGCTTTAAAAATGAAAATAGTTATGGAGGAAGGGTCATAAAGTGTTGTGTTGTAGTTGTTGTGTTTATGGGATGTTTTGAACATGTTGTGGTCGTGTGGATGGACTGATTTATGCGTCTAAAAATGGTATCTAACATTGTTGGTGTGTTGATGAGATTATACTCCTTGATTGGGATGGAAAGAAGTGTATATTGTTGTTGTATATGGAGAAAAACATCGTGTGGGATGTTTATGGAATATATTGGTATGAATAATGGTGTTTTTGATGTTGGTATTATTGTTGTTGTTGATTGGTTGCTGAATTGTAATTTTGGGCTAGGCATATAAACAGGGGAAATGCTGCCGAAATTTCGGCAGATTATAAATGAATTTATTCGAAGGACTAAGATAAGAGTATAACGATGAGTCTAATGATTGTGTAAATCCTCTTGAATGTAGACTAGCGAGGTTGGACAAATAAGCATAGCTAATAGGAGGTGGAACAGGTATGTTAAGGCTTGTCCCTTTCTTTCAAAGGCATGATTCCGATGTTATGACTTCATAAATGTTTCCATATCTTCCTTGTTTTCAAAAGTTAGATGCTTATGATTCCAAGGCATGATTCTCTTCCTGATAACTCGTAAATGTTTTTCCAAAGTGTCTGTATTCTCCCAAAACAGAGGTTTATGATTTTGTAAGCTCTTATGACAACAACGATGGATATGTTTTACAATGACAATGATGATGTCAAGGATGAGAATATTTCTATGATGACTATGATGAGAATGATTTCATGTTTAAAGGTTCCAAGTTTACGATTTCAATGACGATATATGAATGTTGAGCTATTTCTTGATTTCCCAATTTTATTCGTGGATGACGACTATTTCTTAAAGGTTTCAAAGTATATGAAGTGACGCCTTATGAGATTTATGATCTTATTCTATGTTCTCTTAATGCTATTATTCGTTGCTAGTCTCACCTTATAATAATTGTTCGTTCAATGTAAGACAAAGCCATGATGATTATTCCATAATATAATCGGAGGTTACCGACCTTACGTCACTCCGCTAGAGACATAACTTTCCTTGGGCTCTCCTACATGCTGCTTACATGATATATGTATATGATACATGAACAAGATATATGCACATGATACATGAACATGATATATGTATATGTATATGGGGAAGATGGGAAAAAGGGGCCAGAGCGCTATAGACGCTGGGATATGCACACGATACATGTATGTGTATATGACATGACATCATCCCGGACGCGGGATGCCCGGACGCGGGATATATGTGGCTAAATGGATCGGAGCCGACGCCGCCTCGGGAACATGATATGTTTTATTTTCTCTCTCTCTCTCTATATATATATATATATGAACAAGAAATGTTTTTCAAGAGACGTATTACTATGTATATATGTATATATATGGATCGGGCTGCACGTTCCGCAGCACTCAGCATGCATGGTACCGCCAAAAGGCATTCATTGTACAAGTTACTCTTTTATCCTACGGTATGCCCTACATGTCCATTATGTTATTACTCATACTTTACACCCTTTCTATGTTACTATTCATGTCTTACATACTCAGTACATTGCTCGTACTGACCCCCTTTCTTCGGGGGCTGCGTTTCATGCCACACAGGTGCATACAAATGAGTAGAGGACATTGCTAGGAGATGTATCAGCTGGATTGGCGAGCTCCATTTCCTTCCGGAGTGTTGCCGAGTCAGAGTATTCATGATTATGGTATCTTGATTTATGTTAGAGACTTTGCAGACAGAGTCACGTGTATAGCATGTCAGTCTTGTAAGCGGTTCTGCAAGTCGTCGTACCATTATGCATTATGTTACAAATTCCATATGATTACAGATTTTACTTGATTTGAGTACGACGAAAAGAATGGTTTTGACAAGTTTTTATTATGCATTTCATTTCGTAACTCAAGAGTCCAGTGAGGTTATGAACATAACGAGAGCTAAAAGGGGTTCGCTCGGCCCTGAGTATGGGGTCGGGTGCCCATCATGCCCTATCAAGATTAGGGTGTGACAGAACCTCCGTAGGAGTTGTGGGCCTTGACTAAGTCTTCACGGCCTCAATCATTTGGCTATCTACCCGAATACCATCGGCTGAAACATTGTGCCCCAAAAATGTCACTAAGTTCAATCAAAACTCACACTTAGAAAATTTTGCAAGCAACTCTCGAGTTTGAAGAACTCTAAGGACAGTACGCAAAAGATCTGCATGTTCTGCCTCGGATCTAGAATACAACAAGATATCATCGATGAATACAATCACAAATAAATCTAGGAAGGGCCTGAACACATCATTCATCAAATCCATAAATACTGCCGGTGCATTGGTTAGTCCAAATGACAACACGCAGAACTCAAAATGGCCATATCTTGTTCTAAAGGCTGTCTTAGGGATATCTTTCTCCCTAACTCTCACTTGATGATACCCGGATCTCAAATCTATCTTCGAAAACCATTTGGCGCCTTGTAATTGGTCGAATAATTCATCAATCCTCGGAAGAGGATATTTATTCTTAACCGTCACCTTATTCAGTTGCTGATAATCAATGCTCATTCGCAAGGAGCCATCTTTCTTTCGGACAAACAATACGGGTGCTCCCCACGGGGATGAACTAGGCCTAATAAATCCTTTCTCAAGCAAGTCTTTCAATTGCTCCTTCAACTCTTTCAACTCTGCGGGAGCCATTCTATAGGGTGGAATAGATATAGGCTTGATGTCTAGTAACACATCAATAGAAAAATCAATCTCCCGCTCAGGAGGGAGGCCTTGTAGCTTTTCCGAAAACACATCCGAAAATTCATTCACCACGGGGACTGACTGAAGAGTTGGCGGTTCAGCTTCTACATTTTGAACCCGCACTAGATGATAAATGAAACCTTTTGTGATCATTTTCTTTGCTTTAAGATAGGATATAAATCTACCTTTTGGTGACGCAGTATTCCCTTTCCATTCTAAAACTGGTTCTCTCGGAAATTGGAAACGAACAATTTTCATTCTACAATCAACATTGGCATGGCAAGAAGCCAACCAATCCATGCCCATAATAACATCAAAATCCACCATTTTTAACTCAAGCAAGTCAATCATAGTACGACGGTCACAAATGACAACTATGCAGTTTCTATATACTCGGCTAGCTATTACCGATTCACCAACGGGTGTAGACACCTCAAAAGGTTTGATCGACTCCAGTTTGACTCTAAACCGACCTGCAATATACAAAGTAACATATGACAATGTGGAGCCCGGATCTATCAAAGCATATACATCATGAGAAAATACCGATAATATACCTGTGACCACATGAGGAGAAGACTCAAGATCTTGGCGTCCAGCCAAAGCATAAATACGGTGCTGAGGACCGCTAGAACTGGGGACTCTCCCTCTGCCTCTACCATGGCCGACTGACACATGTGAACCTGGCCCCATAGGGCGTATAGATGACGAAGATCCGGCTACCGACCCTGAAGGCTGGGTCCTACCTCTACCACCAATTGAGGGGCAATCACACATAATATGGCCTAGTCGACCATATGAATAGCAAACCTCTGAACCCAATCGGCACTGACCCCAATGTAACTTCCCACATTGGGAACATCGTGGCACGGGTGGCCTCGCCTGACCCGAATCACCCCTAAACTGAGATCCCGAAAAGCTCTGACTCGGACAGGAATGAGTAGACCTATAAAATCTCTGGCCTGAAAACTATAGAGGTGCACTAGTCATAGAATAGCCTGAATGCCTCGAAAACTGCTGTCTGTGCCCGCCTCTATACTCTCTCATCGGACCCGAAGATCTAGCCCTCTTGTTATACTCTCTATCATGCTCATGCTCACTTATTTGTTGGTGTAGGCTTTCTTCTAAATTTTGAGCATGGGATTGAATGCGTGAAATATCCATATTGTCCTGAAGGGACGCAGTCAAGCACCTATCCATCAAATGTGGCACTAGGCCTTTCACAAATCGGTGCACTCGGTCACCCATATTCGCTACCATGGCCGAAGCTTACCTAGCCAAGGAATTGAAGCGGAGACTATACCCTAAAGCACTTATGCTTCGTTGCCTCAAATTCAAGAACTTATCGGCTCTAGCTCGCTGAACTTCTGGAGGCAGGTAATGTCGGAGGAAAGCATCTACAAATTCTTGCCATACTGGGGAGGCACATTGGCTCCCCATGAAGGCATCCAAACTGTGTACCAATGAACCGCAACATCCCTCAATCTATAGGATGCTAACTCCACCGATTCGGTGTCCGAAGCATGTATCAACCGAAGTGTCCTCAACATTCCATCAATAAAATTCTGAGGGTCCTCATCCGACTTTGATCCAAAGAATTTCGAAGGGTTCAAGCTAATAAACTCATGGGCCCTTGCACTAACAGCCCTATCACCTTGCCCTGTACTTTTTCGCCGAGTCTAGGCAGCAAACAATTGAGTAAGCAAATGAATAGCCTCTTTGACATCTTTGCCTGAAGAATCCGGTGGAGGAGCCGGAGGTGCTGGAGCTGGGGGTGAGGCTCCCTCACGCTCCTCAGAAATAGGCACTGAATGGGAGGACTGAGATTGAGCCGCATTCTGGGACTTACTTTCCTCTACAAACATTGGCGGTGCTCTTTAAGCCCGCTTTTCTGCCACTGTCTTGCCCCTTGGGGCTGCCGTAACCTTTCTCTTTACAGGCATTTCTGAAATACATAATACACGGTTAAGGAGAAGGAAGTTCTTATATCATAGCTCTATCACACGATATTATTGTTACACCTCGAAAATTTCTTTGTGAACGTACAATGAATAGACCAACGAAGAGTATGAGCGTACAATGTTTTACTAAGAAGGGGATGACTACTTATGAGTTTTGAAAATGCGAAGTTGCAGATTCGCACTTCAGCCTAGTTCGTCGTAAAATAGAATACGGCCCGTAAAGTGGTTTACAGACCGTAAACTACTATCGTCCTCCAACATACAAAATTTCAACTTTCTGTCAAATGTCTACATGGTTAAATACGACTCAGAATGCGGACCGTAAATAGAAATACGGCCCGTAGACTGTTACCGTAAACCACCATGACTCCAGCAAACCTTTCTGGTTCTGTTATGCTTAAATACGGTCGTGAAGGACGGACCGTAAACTAGAATACGACCCGTAAATTGGGTTTACGGCCACTGTGCACTTCGACTACTGTTCATAAAAATCAGATTTTAAGTTAAGTATAAGGGACACTTTTTCATTCCATTCATTTCATTTTCACTCCACACTTCAAGAAACATCTAGAATACTCTCTAATATTCATCCACAAGAGAAGCAAAGGAAAATCAAGATCAACAACACTAAAACCATGAAATCAAGAGTGTGAAACTCATCAAAGTTCATCTACACTAACAAATTGCAAAGGAAGTGAAGTAGGGTTTTTGGCATAGAAGAGTATTGCTACTCAAGGCTCATTCCTACCACATCTAAGGTAAGTTTTATGACTTTATCATGATCATTGAAGTATTTATACGTTAAAACACTTGGATTATAGAAGAGTGTAGTAAATGGGTCATAAAATGTGAATAGTGTCATAGTTGAATGATAGTTGGATTGAATTATGAATGTTGAATAGTTGGGAGTATAAATATGTTATAAATGACGTGTAGGCCATAAAATAGGTGTGATGTATGAGAAAATGTGATGATGAGCTAAAACCCGTAAATGTGGAGAAATTGGAGAAAAATGGTGGAATGTGGTAAATGTAGATAAATGACGATTGTTGATACGATATTGTGAGTGTTGTTGTGAAGGTTTGGTGGTTGAAATGAAATATGGGAAAAGTAGTAGAAACAAAGGAAAAGCTGCCTAATTTTCCCTAGAAAATAGTCACGCGTTCTTATAGTCGATTAACTGACGTCGATGTGAATTCTCTTGAAGGTAAAGACGCGAATATTGAAGAGGAACGATCAAGCGGTAGAATAGCTAAAGGAAAAGGTATGTAAGGCTTATCTTTTCTATCAAAAGGCATGAATCCTTCAAGTCTTATATAATCCTTCTACAAAACGAAGCCTATGAGTCCTTCAATATATTGAATTGCATACGAATATGATGGTGATGATAATGAGCTAGAGTATAGCGATTCAAGAAATTGTGGAATGATGTTCCAATAAGGCTAATGATGTTATCTTTGTTAACACTCTCCTTATGCTCTATTTCCTTCGAGGCGAGGCACGATACTCATAAACGTTCATAATATAAGCGGGGGCTCTCGACCTTACGTCACCCCGACATTGTTATAGATTGTTCATAAGCCTCAATGTATGTCCTATGACCAATGATTCGAGAAACTACGAGTCTATGTTCTTAAAGGATTTCATGTGAGATAAAGGTAAGAGATACGCTATATAAATGATAATGGAAATGACGAGCTTAAGCCCAAAGATTATAAAGACTATCGTACGATATTTATATGAAATTCATGCTCCGAATATGATGTGATTTTCATAGATTGTCTTTAAATTTTAATGTGTGCATTAATGAAAGGTTACGATAAGCTTATAAGACGTATGTGATGATAATGATGAGATATATTGATCCTTGTATGATGCATGTGATATGGTCGAGCCACTACGCGGCCGAATACGGATACTGTCGAGCCACCATGTAGCCGAATACGGATATTGTCGAGCCCTACGTGGACGAATACGGATAATGTTTTATGTGTATGAGAAGCTACGATACTACGATGATGAATTATACGACATAATGATGTATACGCTATGATGATTCATGTACGATGATTATGTATATGTGATATATGTATGAAATGTATTCATCCTTAAAGGTCGTGCAGGTTTGGCCTTCACCTCATGACTTATGATTTCTCTATTATGTTTGTTTCATTCATGCCTTACATACTCAGTGCAATATTCGTACTAACGTCCGTTTTCTTTGGACGCTATGTTCATGCCCACAGGTAGATAGGGAGACGGCGCAGACCTTTAGGAGCTATCAACAGATTTGCAGAAGCACTCCATTATTCCAGAGGTGCTAATCGGGTTTACACTTTTGTGTATATATATATGTATAAGTATTTTGGGCACGACGGGGTCTTGTCCCGTCCATATGTCTAGTACTCTAGTAGAGGCTCGTAGATACGTATGTGTGGGTTATATGGTCTCACAAGGTCACTACTGTATACACGTAGATATGTGTACATTATCTTTTGATAGACAAAGGGCTTACGTATATAAAAGTATTTATGTTCTTTAATGAAAATGATTTTCTTTTAATTATGAGTTTATGAACGAAAAAGGAGGCTTAATGAGTATGATGAGTAGTAGAACAAGCGGTGCTCGGTGGTCAGCCCCGGGTACCCGTCACGTCCCTAGCTGGGTCGTGACATAAGTTGTATCAGTGCAGTTCAGTCCTAAGAAGTGTCTACGAGCCGTGTCTAGTAGAGTCTTGTTTATGGTGTGTTGCGCGCCACATCAATAAACAAGAGGCTACAGGGTATTTAGAAAAAAAAAATGACCATCTTTCTTCTTATGAGATCGTGCGATAGAGCCGTGTATAAGATTTTATCCTCCCTAATATTGTGTTGTGGTTTCAGAATGCCGCCAAAGGGAAAAGCTACAGCCGCCCAGAAGGGCAAGACTACGACAAAGAGGCGGGTAGAAGGAGAGCCTCCGATATTTGTAGAAGAGGGCGAGTCACATAATGAGGCCCTATCTAATACTTCTTCCACCCCGCCTGATGTGGAAGAACAAGGAAGAGCTCCAGTTCCAATTCCTCCCCCGGTTGCTTCGGGTCAACAAGTCACCGAGGCTATCCGCTTATTGATACAGCTAGTTGACGCCCAGGCACAGCTACGGGGTTCGGGTTCAAGTGACAGGGTCGTTAGTACTAGAGCCCGCAATTTTATGACTTTAAATCCTCCGGAGTTCTTTGGGTCACAGCCGGACGAAGACCCGCAAGGCTTTATTGATGAGATCTTGAGGACATTGAAAATTATCCATGCCTCCGAGACTGAATTTATGGAGTTAGCATCTTACAGACTCCGGGACGTGCCAGTCTTATGGTATAATAATTGGGTACTATCAAGAGGAGAGAATGCACCTCCTCCGATTTGGCAAGAATTTGTAGATGCCTTCATCCGCCACTACTTGCCACCTGAGGTCCGTTGAGCTAGAGCGGATAGGTTCTTAAATTTGAAACAAGGAAATATGAGTGCCCGGGAGTATAGCCTTAAATTCAATTCGTTGGCTAGATATGCCCCGGCTATGGTGGCCGATATGGGAGATAGAGTGCATAGGTTTGTAAGTGGCCTAGGGCCACATTTGTTCAAATATTGCTTAACGGATTCATTGCAAGACGGGATGGATATCTCCCGCATTCAAGCCCACGCTCAAAATCTCGAAGAGCAACGACATCCGTAAAGGGGCGAGCGTGATATGGATCAGGGGCCAAGTAAGAGGGCCAGATCCATAGGTGTTGATAGCGACCATAGAAGGGGTTCGAGGCAGACATATTCTAGGCACTCAGGTCAGTCGGTGACTAGTATATCTCCACGAGTTGCAGACCAGGGGTCCGACTTCTCTAGTCATCCCGGACCGGATCAGAGTTTCACCCAGTCGGGCTCTCGGTATGACTACATAAATATACGATATATGTATGAAATGTACTCACCTATAAAACTCATGCAGGTTATATCTTCCTCCTACGACTTATGATTCTTCTATTATGCTCGTTTTATTCATGTCTTACATACTCAGTACAATGTTTGTACTGACGTCTGTTTTCTTTGCACGTTGTGTTCATGCCCGCAGGTAGACAGGGAGGTGATGTTGATCCAGACTCTTAGGATCTAGTAGCTGATTTGAGCACTCCATTGTTCCAGAGGTGCCTTTGATTATTCTTTTGTGTACATATGTATATTTTGGGCACGACGGGGTCCTGTCCCGTCCCTATGTCTAGCACTCTAGTAGAGGCTCGTAGATACACAGGTGTGGGTTATATGGTCTCACGGTGTTACTACTGTGTATATATATGTATTGTCATTTTGATAGCCGAAAGGCTTATGCATATAAAAGTATTTATGTTCTCAAATGAAAAATGATTTTCTTATGATGA
The DNA here is from genome assembly GCF_019175385.1 of Lycium barbarum. NCBI lineage: Eukaryota > Viridiplantae > Streptophyta > Magnoliopsida > Solanales > Solanaceae > Lycium > Lycium barbarum. The sequence continues at coordinate 35,123,505 of NC_083342.1, read as the reverse complement.
GTAATAGAATGAGTGGTGCTCGGTGGTTAGTCCCGGGTACTCGTCACGACCCCTAGCCGGGTCGTGACAAAAAGTCACCATTTGAAATTTCTATAGATGGAGTTCTTAGATACCAAGATAGGCTATGTGTCCAAATGTTGCGGAATTACGTCATCGAATTCTAGAAGAATCTCATTATTTTTTGTGTTCTATTCACCCAGTGTTACACCTCGGAAATCTTCCGTTGATGCACAAGTGAATATACTAGTGAAGAGTACGAGTATATGGTATTTCAATAAGTAAGAAATGACATTCTATGACTCTAGATAAGATTTCAAAGATGTTCGAGATTGGGGAAGAAAGTTGCCAAGGGAAGGCAAGGCATACGAAAGGTATCAGAAAGGAACTATGAGTAACGAGTTAATGAGGATTTAATGATGTCTTGAAGAAGAGTGATAATGTCCCTTCGATTTGTATTGAGGTGTTAAACAAGTGCTAAGAAGGTTCCATAAGGATTGGAGATCAAACGAGTCGACGAAAACTGACTTCGGAACACTGGGGATTATACGGCCCAACATATTGGCCGTATAAAATATACGGTCCTTCTGTTAGGACCGTATAATCAGCCAAGAATGGCATACTTCTCTGGACCAAACATATGGCCCGTATAAAATGTACGGACCGTATGTTGGTCTGTATACCTGGTCGGGGACTGAATGGTTCATTAAATAAAGGATTCAAGTTTCATTTCATTTCATTTCCATATCACACCCCTTCTCTCTAAAAAATCTCTCTACATTTATTCCACAAGAATTCAAGAGGTATTAGTGATCAACAACAAAAACTAAGTGAATCAAGTGTAAGAAAACCCATTAAAGATCATTCAAGTCAAGAAATCTCATTGGAGATGAACTAGGGTTTTTGCTCAAGTGAAGTATTACAAACCAAGGCTTGTTCCTATGACATCTAAGGTAAGATTTATTGTATTTGTATGTTGGTTAAGGTATTTGAGAGTTGAAATACTTGGATTGTAGAAGGGTATAGAAAAATGGGTCATGAATGTGGAATAGTGCCATTTTGAGTAATAGCTTGAATTGAGTCATGATTCTTGTTGTGTTGTGATATTGCTATGTCGTAAATGCTATTAAGAACGCGGGATAGGTAATGTATATGAATGAATGTAAATGTGTGTTATGAAAATGGATATGGGTAATTATAATTGAATTGAGAGATATGGATAATGTGGATGAATAAAGATTATCGTTATGATATTGTGAATGTATCGCTAATGATGACGATAATGATAGTGATGTTAATAATAAAGATGCTTATGAGCTATTATGTATATGTATCTATTTATGACTATTATGGGACCCCGAGCTTACAAGGCCGGGTAGAGTATGTATATGATTATGTAATGCGCGCACACCTCTGCAGATGGTACGGATAACCCTGAAGCCTTGGTAGGGCCAGGTAGATGTAACCCTGAAGCCTTGGTAGGGCCAAGTATGTGAAACCTTGAGCCTTGTGTCACGACCCAACCCCGTAGGCCATGACTAAGTACCCGAACTGGGCACTCGTATAAACATCCGTTAGCTACATGTTCAGTCCACAACAAACACCATATGGAACTTATAACGACCAAACCATGGTCTCAGAACTGTCGCATAAATATACATATAAAGGCAAGCCGACAAGGCTGCTAGCACAATATGATAATATTTACAAGCCGGCGAGGCTGCTACAATGATAGAATACGCATACTGATAATACACACACAACTGATCACGTCTGAATACGACCCACACACATGTCCACAGACCTCTAAGAGTTTCAACTGTGAAATATGACGGGACAGGGCCCCGTCGTACCCTTAAACAACATATGCATATATTTAGATAAAAAAGGATCTATACCAAAGTTTGGGCTCCAGAACAACGGAACTCTCCAAGATAGAAGAAGGGATGTCTTAAGCTGGCGGTTCACCAAAATGCGTATCCGTACCTGCGGGCATGAAACGCAGCCCCCCGAAGAAAGGGGGTCAGTACGGAATATGTACCGAGCATGTAAAGCGTGAAATACAGTAAAAGGATCATAATTGAAATATAGAGTACAAGGAACAAGTACAATGTTCAGAATACCAAAACACTTTGCCTTTGAAACATAATTCATGCATGTCAATATCATATATCATACTCAACCCGTTATGGGATGTAGTGACATAACTGGGTAATCATCCTGTACATATGTATATATATAACATGTCCCGGCCCTATAGTGAGGGACTCGGTAAATAAAATCATACCATCATCATGCATATATATATAACGTGTCCCGGCCATCTACTGAGGGACTCGGTGAATAAAGTCATCATATGCCATCCTGGCCGCCATCACCATATCGTCATATCATCATGTCATCATATACATATACATATAACGTGTCCCGGCCCTCTAGTGAGGGACTCGGTGAACAATGCAGTGAGGCTGTGCACGAAAACATACCCGGCCCGGGACTCGGTGAAAGATATATTGAGGTATGCGCGAGCAGAGTAGTGAGAAACTATATGCAATTCAAAACGTTTTTAAGGACTCAATAGAATAGTCAACACGAACCATCGTTCGCAAATTCAATAATAGTCATATCATTTACCTTTCGGATGTCCCTGTGGATTATATCAAAATGGGACTTTGAAATCATATGTACATATCAAAAAAACATATATATAAATTGTAAGTTATGAGAATCAAGATCATTAGCCATCCTAGTGGTTCTAGGAATAGGAATTCCTTTGGAATCGTATATTCATTTCACAACAATCATGCCAAAAAGGAAGAAGGGTTAGATTCACATACCTTTAGCGCTTATTTGTCACACAATATGTATACGCTGCCCAATAATACTTCAACCTATATTAAGACGCCAACAACTACGGTTAAGCTACGGGAAGATTCAAAACGTATTCTAACGTTAGTAACTCCTTTCTAGATGTTTAGACGACGTTTTCTCTTGTAGCCAAACCAAATACATACAACCAATCCCACATCAATAATTATACGTTCAATACCAATCTGGACAGCCCACACAACATTCCAAACAGCCCACATTCACAACATTCAATAACGATTCACATACGGCTACTACATTCTCAAGTTATTCCTAATAGTTCGTAGCCTTAATGTTTGCATGTAACAACTTTATAACAGCCCACTCAACATACAACACAATGCATAATGTTAATTATCATTAGTTTTTCAAACTTAACAAAAACAACAACACGTCCAAAACAATCCCTAACCAACAACATAAAGATGCTCGGAATTCTTGAAAACGTTTACGAACATATTAAGCCAACCACATACGATTCTTAGACATTATTTCATGTCTTCTTTTCATATAATTTCAGTGAATTATGACCAGAAACCACACGACATGTACATCATCAATTCATACGCAACTAAGCTACATTGTCATCACTATAATCCTTACAACAACCCACAAATGATTTTAGTTCTAACTCCAACCATTAAAGACATTTCCATCATAAAATTTATGACAACAAGAATCAAAATATCAAGTAAAATCAGTTCATTATCTTCCACACAAAACAGTCCCTACACGGTTTCAACATGCTTCAACATCACACACAAAATTTCATGGATTCAATTTATGTTCATACTAACACAACTTCACCTTTAACCTTCCAATTCTTTTCATTCTTTTTACCATGCAATCTATGATAGCATCAACCATAATTACTAAAGAAAATCAGTCCACCATTGCCACTAAAACAGTCCCTACGGCCACATTAACATTCCAACACCAACATTCATGATTTTATGCATGCAATTCATGTTCACCAAGTTACAACCATACTTAAACATCAACATATATAATTCCATGGCTACTATCATGTTCCAACATCAACACACATCATTTCATGCATGAAACTTATATTTACACATCTACATCACCCTTAACACATGTAAAAGAAAGTTAGATCTTACCTTGACAATTCGACTTCTCAACTTGGCAAGAGTTTGTGAATTGATATTTTTTTGGTCAACCCATAAAGATCTCCAATTCAGCCGTCTTGGCCGAGAGTCACTCTCTCCCTCTCTAGGTTTTCTATTTTTGTGTTGTGAAGTTGAAATGAGAAAATGAGCTCTCTTAGTCATCCATTTGATTAAACTAAGATGCCTACAAGTTGGACACATGCTCCACTCATGACATTGAGCCACTCAATTAACTTTGCACTTAAATTGCATTTTTTTCTCCCTCTACTTTCGGCTAGTGTGGCAGAGCCTCACTTTGTCTTCTTATTTTCATTTAATTGTTTACAATTCAATTGCATGTGTAGTGGATGAATCACACACTAACCTTTGTCATTTGCAATCATACAAGGATGAATTGTCAATATTTAAATGTGCAATGATTCTTCCTAACATGTATGCCTTCATAAAATAATGCATGCCTTCATAAAATAATGGATGCCTTCAACATTTAAATGCATGCCTCACATGGATGCCTTATTTTCGGCCACTTTGGCCGAGATTAACACTTCTTCCTTTCAATTTGGTTGTCCACAATATAATGAAAGTGTAGTGGATGATTCAACATTTAAATGCATATTTGTATGTCTTCCATTAGCCTCATTTTAGATGACTTTGAGTCATCTTTAGGCCATGGCACGTTAATGTGCATTCTTGGTTCATTGTTGCCACCAAATTTTACTTTAACACCACAATTAAGTATCTCCTAATCTCCAATAATATTTTTATACTAAGTAAAATTTATAACCAATTAGTTCTAGTTTAGAAATTAAAAATTGAAGGTTTCTATTTCGTGTCCGGGAAGGGTTCCGTCTTTAACTCACATCGATTCCTTCGCGAATAGCTCGACGTAAAAAAATACGGGGTCTAACACCTTGGTTGGCCAAGTATGTATGAAACACCGCACCTTCGTGGTCGGGTATGCTATGCAATGCTATGTATATGCAATGGTTAAGTATACGATATAAATATGAGTATGAATACGAATAAGTATATGTATATGAATACGAGTACGAATGTGAAACGGATATGGATACGGATGTATGTACACTAATATGCGCTAGAAATGGAAAGTCCTATGAAAGGAAAGTAAGTGCTTATGACGATGATACTACTGTCTCCTATCTTACGCTATTTCTTATGTTGCTTATTATGATTCCATATTGATATTGATCATGCTTTACATACTCAGTACATTCTTCATACTGACTACCTTTTGTTTGTGGACGCTGCGTCATGCCCGCAGGTGCTCAGGGAGACAGATTTGATTCGTAGCTACATTACTCAGGGACTACATAGCGGAGCTCCATTTCTTTCGGAGCTAAAGGTTTTGGGTACTTATTCTTTTGTGTACATAATTATAGGCATAGCGGGGTCCTGTACATAATTCTTAATAAAACATATATTTCTATTCATCCATCATACTAGTCCCATTGGACAACAATACCTTTATATCACCATTGTCATCTATGCCATATCGATGTACATAAGCCGACGAGGCTACAAAATGATATGCAAAATATAGGCCGACAAGGCCAAACACATCTACCCACATACACATGTCTACGAGCCTCTAAGGAGAATATGTCATATCACATAGGCGGGACAGGACCCCGCTACGCCTATAATTATGTACACAAAAGAATAAGTACCCAAAAGCTTTAGCTCCGAAAGAAATGGAGCTCCGCTATGTAGTCCCTGAGTAATGTAGAACTGAGTTATGCTGTGTTATGGCGTTATGATGTGTTTATGGAGTTATGCTGTGTAATGGCGCCAAAGACGGGGTGGCGACCATGTTCACCGTATCCCATAATGGGCCGGGTATGATATATGATATTGACATGCATGATTTATGTTTCAAAAGGGCAAGTGTTTTGATATTCTGAACATTGTACTTGTCTTCTATACTTCCTATTTCAGTTATGATCCTTTTTACTGTATTTCATGCTTTATATACTCAGTACATATTCCGTACTGACCCCTTTTCTTCGAGGGGCTGCGTTTCATGCCCGCAGGTACAGATAGTCGGTTTGGTGACCCTTCAGCATAGGATCTCTACTCAGCTGTCTTGGAGAGCTCCGTTGTTCCGGAGTCTAGACTTTTGGTACAGATCTTATGATATATATATATATATATATATATATATATATATATATATATATATATATATATATATATATGTTTTTCCAGGGGTACGACGGGGCCCTGTCCCGCCATATTTCACTGTTGATACTCTTAGAGGTCTGTAGACATGTGTCTGGGTTCTGTGTAAGTTCTGTTCAGCTGTGTCTATACGATGTGCTATGATATGATGTCCGTCTGTAGTGGCAGCCTTGTTGGTTTGCGTATCATTACATGATTTGATTTGTTGTGACTCCGCAGGAGACAGTTTATTTGGATATATACGTACATGACAATGTTGTGAACCTTAGAGTTCTGTTGCAAGTTTCCATATTATTCTTCGGTTTAGTTTGACTATATCTAACAGGTACGTATACGGGTGTCTAGGTGGGACACTAGTCATGGCCCACGGGGTTGGGTCGTGACAAAAGTGGTATCAGAGCAGGTCATCCTCGGAGTGTCTACAGACCGTGTCTAATAGAGTCTTGTTTATCGCTGTGTTGTGCACCACATCTATAAACAGGAAGCTACAGGACATTTAGGATGTTACGTTTATTTCATATCTAAGATCGTGCGATAGAGCCTAGCCATAGGAAATGAAATTCCTTACACTAACCTTTGATTTCAGCTGAAGAACGGCATCGACAGAAGAAAGTAACTGATGATATTAGAAGCTACACAGTACACAGGTAAGCAACGGTGCGAAAGAGGCATGTCAGATAGGGTAAGAATATTGAGGTATGATTGAAATGTAAAGTTGAGGAATGAAAGAGAAGGTAGATAGGAAGGTCTAACAGGACGGATCGTTAAAGGATCAGGTACGTCTCGAGGTGCGATATGTGTGGTAAGTTTCGACACCTTTATACTTTTTACTTGAAATTAGGAGCCCTGTGTGGCTATGATATGATATGATATATACGTATATATGTTGGCCATGTGAGGTATTGTTGGTATTTCCTGCGTGCAGGTTCTGGGATAGTAAGAAATACAGAGGAAACTCTGCCAAAATTTACCTAGAAATAAAAAGGGGATGAGATATAAGTTTGTAATATGTCCTGAAAAGCTATGTCAACAGTAATAATAGGATTTGACTAAGTTGCAAGTCTGACTTCGAGAAATAAAGTTAACTATTGAATTGATAGCAATAGTAAGTATGAGGTCGATATCGATAAGGTAAATTTATCATGTTGGATTAAAGCTTTAAGAGATACCCTCCGTATCATCCGTAAGAGGGATTATTCTTATTTGGGAAAATTGATTTCGAAGAAGCAACTATGAGCAGCAAAGTTTGGAATTCATTTGAACCGACCAGAATATTTCCCAGCCACATTTTACCTTAGAAAAAGCTCGTGTTGAAGAGAAAAAACGTCCAGCAATTAAGTTCCACTTTTATTTGAAGAGTACAAAGCATACAACAAGTAGTTTATGAACTAAATAATTCGTTCAAGACTCAAGAACAGATCTGGAGGTAAACCATGTGAATCAAGCACTGGAAGTCCTGTGGTGCTCGTCGGATTCTAGTTTTCTGTCGGATTCTAGTTTTTCTTTTGGTGGTGGTTGGAGGATGCTTAATGGTGACATTTTTATTAGTTTTAATGAACTAATTGGAGATGGAATTTGTGGAAAGAAAAACTCAAACTTGTGGGCTGTCTAGGATCATGTGTTTCACGTGTTGTTGATGAGATGCTAGGATAATTGGAAGGGCTAGCGAAAGACCGAACTAAAGGAAGATGAGCAACGAGACAGAATAAGTGACAGAAATGACTGGTATGATAGGAACAAATAAGGATGAACAGAATATGTTTTGAAAATGAGAAAGGGGTTATGTAGAAGTAGTGTTTTCCGAAGGATACAGGAGTAGCAGGAGATTCCTCGCGCAAAAAATAAAAGATGGACATAGACTGGAGAAATGGTAAGAGAATTCAAAAGGAAACACCTAAGACAGACGTGATTAATTGAGTATGAGTATAGAACAAAAGGGATACATATAGCTATGAACTTAAAGGTGTACTACGACGACAAGGTGGTAAGATAAGACCATTAGTAAGACGAAGTTGATATGATTTTGAGTAAGTTAGAAGTTAGCATTCGCTACACGACAAGGGTGAAAGAACATAAGGCATATAGGAGTGCTGCGTATATATGACTCCACCTCGGAAACAGTGAAATTCTAAAAGGACAGGGACTGTAGGTCGAGGAACAAATGATGTATTGTAAATTTATTAGAGAAAACAGATGATATCCGTTAGGATAAAGATACTATTATAAGAGAGCTTGGGACACTGATCATCAGGATATAAGTGCTACCTAATTGAGAGTTTGGAGTGACTATATGTACGAATTAATTACTGATTGGAGTAAGTGGAATGGGGCCTTGGATAAGTTGCTACATGGGTTGCATTACTTGAGTACAGATGGTCAGACGAGATTTTATACTATATGTAGAAAGGATCTCATCGCGTTGCGATTTTGGTAAGGTTTCGTACGTGGATAATCAAAATCATAAATCATAAAGAAAAGATATGAATATGATACAGTGTGCCAAGTGAATGGAAAAAAAAGGGGAGATCAGATGAATTTGAAGATTGGAAATAGGGACGTTGAGCAGAATATAAACAGATGATGGTATAAGTACACCCTAAAGGGGGGAAACAGGTGAGAAAAGTGCAAAGTGTAAGACAGAGATGATTGATGCTGTAATATATTTGATAGGGATGCTTAAACTTCGAGTGTGATCCCTTGCTGAAACAAGTTAGTAAGATTTGAAAGCCGGCAATAAACGGAAAGAAGCCAGGATGGTATTTGAGTACAATTAAGATGTTGGCAACAGAGTTATTGGCTAATGACATTGTGACTTATAAGTAGCGAAGAAGAAGGGTAATCTCCTATAGTAGAATATGAGGAAATTGAATGGTAAGTAAAGGAAGGGAAACGAGTATGACAAAATAGACAGCAAGTGAGTTTTAGTACGATAAGATATGTAGAGTAGAATAAACCAGGAGAAGGAAAGACTATGACTAAGATTGGGTGCACTTTGTACAAATTGTACAAGAATAGTTATACAACCTACGAATATTTGTATGCTAAGGATGAGACCAAGTGAGTACTTGATAAGAAGAGTAAGAATTCAGTAACAACAAAGCAGTTGTGATATTTTGAATACATCAAAAAAAGGTGTAAGATGGTTTGGCGCAAAACTACAGAGATATAATTAGTACTGAGGGCAAAGGCCATAGTTGGGCCCCGATACCATTGATAGGTACGATGGAAGAATGTAAGATAAAGCGTAAAGACTAGTGAAATGACGCTAAGGTATTTTCTGGGCTGACTTGAGCACCTACACATACTCGTGTAAAGATTGCAATAGGACGCGTGATAGGAGAACTAAGAGAAAATTTGAGTAACGAGGCAATAGAAGAGTTTGAGTCAAAAATAGAGAAACGACACGAGATAATATGCCTAAAGTATTGCCAGTTAGGGTAAAGAAAATTACGAAATGATTTAACCGAGATAATCAGAACAAGAGGGTTACTGGTTACTGGATAATAGTAGAGTTATAATATGAGGGGACCCTAGCATTATTTGATAGCCAACCCTAAAGATCGAGATCAAGAAGTAAAAGCAAGTGATAGTTAAAGACCTTTAAAAGAAAGTCAGAAAGTGACACATGATGTTGAGGATTTCAGAATATGGACCGTAACAGCGGAGTAAAGCAAGAATATTGGAATACAAAAATGTTACCCTCTGGGAAATTTCATTTTACTTGTAGAACCTGCGAAGGGTCTACGGGTTACCAGAGGCATGCAATACCCTAGGGATATTAAAGTCTAATGAATCGATGGAGGACTTCTGCGCGTTATAAAAATATTATTTAAAGATTGAGAGGTAAGATGAAGGAAACGATATCTTAAGGGAGTAACTATAGGAGAAGAAGGAGTCGAGTTAAGACTAAGCGCACAAGGGAGAGAGTAAGATTGCAGCGGAAGAGCTCGCAATACAACTGACAACCAACTGCGAAATAAAGAGGAGAGCAAAGACAACGACGTAAAATAATTACCTTGAGAAGCAACAGAAGGAGGAAATATTACGGGAATGACTATGTAGAGACCTGGAATGCGTTATAGTGAATTATAGCAAATCGACCAATGGAAGAGGTATGCGAAAGGAACACTTGAGAAAGTATTGGGAGTTCAGGACCAGTTTAACATTCGAGGATGAATGTTCTAAAGGGGGGAAGGATGTTATACCCCGTATTTTTATATGTCGAATTATTCGCGAGCAAAACGACTCAAGTTAAAGACGGGATTACTTTCGGACATGAAATAGGAACTTTTAAGTTTCAATTTTAGTTAGTACACAAAGTGTTTATAAATTTTATTTAGTATAGAAATATTATTGGAGATTGGGAACTAATTAATTATGATTAAATTATTAAGTAGGGATTAGTGATTAATTAAAATTAATTAATTTAATTAAGCCTTGTGGGCCCCGCCCGTAGGAAAATAAAAGGAGAAAAGATTTGGCTGACAATGGGCTGCCACGTGGCACCAAGTGGGCTGCCACGTGGCATCAATTGGCCTAAATTATACCATTAACGTGTCAAGTAAAATTGGTGACTCAAGGTCACCTAAAAGGGAGGACTTACACGTTGAAAATCCCACTTTCCACATTTGAATGTTAACATTCATTTGTCGCAAAAGTGCAATTGATTTAGTTCAATTTGTATTAACATAAGATCAATTCGGTCAATTTTTGCTTGGAGGAACATTTCCGTGGCTGCTCTCGGCCAGCCATAGATGGAGGAAGAAATAATATTTGTTGCTATTTTGGTTAAGTTTCAAGTGATTTGCAAGTTCAAGGAGGTGATAGCAATATTGGATATTGAATTGAGGAAGAAGAAATTGTGAAATCGGAACAATTAAGTGTAGAAATTCCTCCGAGAAAATTAAGGTAAGATTTTTTTATTTTGTGGTATAATTGTATTAGTAGTGTTGTAATGGAAGGATTAAAATTGGATTGGATGAAATTGGAAGTAAGAAATTTCATGAAATCGTTGTTATACGAAATTGTGGGTTGAAAAGGATTAAAAAGGGTTATTGGATCGTTAGAATTGTTTATGGGCTGAATTGTAAGGATTCTATATGAATATTGCTATTTCTGTCATTGTTGGTATTTCTGTGATAACAGGAGGATAATTGGAAGTTCGGGTTAGGTGAATATATAGGGGAAATGCTGCCCGATTTCCGTTAAGTCCTTAACTAATGAAAAACCCTAATCGAGAAAGTATAAGTTAAAGAATGAGTCCTATAAGCGGTTGGCTACAGATTTACGACCTAAAAGGTATAGTTTACTAACGATAGCGTTACCTTTATATTAAATAGGCTAAAGGGGCGATGAAGCAAACGAGATTACGATTACTCTTTAACAGGTATGTAAAGCTGTCCCTTCTTTCGTTTGGCATGTCTTAGATTTAAGTGATGAATGATATGAGCTTTGGGGTAATCCTATTCATAAGTCTTGAGTGTGATTCATGATTCTTATTCACTTCTTGATGTTAGAACTCTTAAGTGATTGAGCTTCTCTTTTCAGTTTCCTATACGCTGGATAATAGTCGATATATATAAGCTCCTATTCCTAGAAACTCTACGATAATTGATGTCCTTGACTTCTATAAGATGTTTCATACTATACTGACATATGTCTATAGTTCCTAAGGCTCTTTTGATATTATTTACGATGACGTTCGAGGGATATTTGATATGATTGTCGCTATTGATACTCAGGTGTAAATCCCTTCTTCTTATTCTGTTTGGGTCTAGAAAATGTTTTAAATTGCATATGGTTGCTCACTACTCTGCTCGTGCATGCCTCAATATGTCTTTCACCGAGTCCCAGGCCGGGTATGTTTTCGTGCACAGTCTCACTGCATTGTTCACCGAGTCCCTCACTAGAGGGCCAGAATATGATATATATATATATATATATATATATATATATATATATATATATATATATATATATATATATATATATATATATATATAATGGAGTTATGTTGTGTTATGGCGTTATTCTGTGTTTATGGAGTTATGCTGTGTTATGGCGTTATGCTGTGTTTATGGAATTATGCTGTGTTATGGCGTTATGATGTGTTTATGGAGTTATGTTGTGTTATGGCGCCAAAGACGGGGTGGCGACCATGTTCACCGAGTCCCATAATGGGCTGGGTATGATATATCATATTAACATGCATGATTTATGTTTCAAAAGGGCAAGTATTTTGATATACTGAACATTGTACTTGTCTTCTATACTCCCTATTTCAGTTATGATCCCTTTTACTGTATTTCATGCTTTATATACTCAGTACATTTTCCGTACTGACCCCCTTTCTTTGGGGGGCTGCGTTTCATGCCCGCAGGTACAGATAGTCGGTTTGGTGACCCTTAAGCATAAGACCTCTACTCAGCTGTCTTGGAGGGCTCCGTTGTTCCGGAGTCTAGACTTTTGGTACAGATCTTATGATATATATATATATATATATATGTTTATCCAGGGGTACGACGGGGCCCTGGCCCGTCATATTTCACTGTTGATACTCTTAGAGGTCTGTAGACATGTGTGTGGGTTGTGTGTAAGTTCTGTTCAGCTGTGTCTATAGGATGTGCTACGATATGATGTCCGTCTGTAGTGGCAGCCTTGTCGGTTTGCGTATCATTTCACGATTTGATTTGTTGTGACTCCGCAGGAGACAGTTTATCTGGATATATACATACATACATGACAATGTTGTGAACCTTAGAGTTCTCTTGCAAGTTTCCATATTGTTCTTCGGTTTAGTATGACTATATCTAACAGGTACGTATACGAGTGTCCAAGTCGAACACTAGTCATGGCCCACGGGGTTGGGTCGTGACACATTGGCCCTTACAAGATTGTCCGCCAGATGGATCAAGTAGCTTATGAATTGGACTTACCCTCAGAACTTGAATCAGTCCATCCAGTTTTCCATGTCTCAATGCTTCAAAAATGTGTTAGAGATCCTACTAGGATCGTGCCGGTAGATGATGTTCAAGTAACAGAAAGGCTAGCCTATAAAGTGGTACCTATTACTATACTAGACAAAAAAGTACGGAGACTTAGGAATAAAGAAGTAGCTTCAGTTAAAGTCTTATAGAGGAATAATAACCTAGAAGAAGTGACTTGGGAAGCGGAAGAAAATATGAAGTCCAAGTACTCGTACTTATTTCTACCCTCAGTAGAGATTCAAGATGAAACATCAACATTATGAGGTATGTATGCTTTCTTTTCATGCTTTTGGTTGTGTCTGGCCATAAAAATATTGTTGTTGTGTTGTGGCCCTGTGAGTCATGTTTATTGTGGGCTGTTGTGATAGTGTGATAGTGCCACAGGGGAAACTCTGGCAAACTTTTCGTAGAATTCCCAAGAATTTAACATTTGAGGACGAATGTTTTTAAAGGGGGGAAGGATGTTACACCTCGGAAAATTTCATGTTGTTTCCTAGTGAATAGACTAACGCAGGGTAAGAAGTATGCGATGTTTCTATAAGTAAAAAAGGTTATTTAACGACTCTAATTAAGATTCCAATGACGTTGGAAGTAAGAAGTGAAAGTTCCTTAAGAAAGGCAAATTATATGTAGTGTTTTGGAAAAGTTTCGTAAAGTACCGAGCTAACGATGTCTTAAGGAAGAGTTATAATGACCCTTAGATTGGTAATGAAGTGTTAAACAAGTGTTAAGAAGTTTCCCTAAGGATTGGAGATCAAATGAACGACGGAAATCGTTTCAGAGAAACGGAGTTATACGACCAACTTATATGGTCCGTATAACATTATACGATCCATATAACCCAACAGAAGGAATGTTTTCTCTGATGGTGAACCACAGACACTTATACAGACCGTACAATTTTATACGGACCGTATAAGTGGTCCATATAGTGCCCGAGGGGCTGAATAAGTTGCAAGTATAAATATGTGTTCCTACATTCATTTTCTCATTCTTTCCACTTCTCCATCTCTCTCAGGGCTTCTAGAATGCTCTACATATTTCATCAACACCAATTCAAGGCAAATCAAAGATCTACTACACCAAACCAAGGGAAATAGGTGCAAGAAGTTCACTAGGGTTCATCCAAGGCAAGAAATCTCATTATAAGTGAAACTAGAGTTTTGCTCGAGTGAAGTATTTCCACTTAAAGCTCATTCCCACACTATCAAAAGTAAGTTTTATGATCATTCCATGTTGTTTAAAGCATTAAGAGGTTGAAAACTTGGATTGTGAAAGGAAGTAGAAAATGGGTCATAAATATGAGAATAGTGGCACTTTTGAACAGTAGCTTGAAATGAATCATGATTCTTGACATGTTGTGATTATATTTATGCCATAAAATATATTAAGAACATGGGATGAACATTACATAATAATGAATGTAATATTGTACTACGACCATGGTTATGGATGATTTGAAGTGAAATTGGGAGACTTGGATAATGTAAGGTGAATGAAGATTATTGCATATGATATCATGAATGCTATTATTGACGTTTGGGTGTTGATATATGATATGGAGAAAGTTGTATAAACAAAGGGGGTGCTGCCCAATTTTCTCTAGCTTTAGTCAAGTATACTTAAACTATTGATTATCTAATGTTAGTACAAACTCTCTTGAAGGTAGAAACGAGAACATTGGAGGAGAACATTCAAGCGATAGAGTAGCTAAACTATTGATTATCTAATGTTAGTACAAAATTTCTAAGGCATGACTCCTATGGCATGGATCCTCCTATCTTTCCATGACTTTCCCACATATCGAAAATTAGGAGCCTATGCTAAAAAGAACTTTACATAAGATAAAGGAAACACATATGATGCGAGTATGATAATGGTAATGATGAGTTGAGTCTAAAAGTTCTAGAATTCATGATATGCTAATCCCACGAATATGATATGATGTTTCTACAAATCTAATGACCCTATTTACGATCCCTTGAGGTTGCTTGTTGTGTTACACTCACCTTGCAATGTTAGTCCCTTCAAGGTGAGGTATGATGAATATGATCACTCCATAATGTAATCGGGGGTTCTCGACCTTATGTCACCCCAATATGGTTATAGATTATCTTTAAGTTCTAATGCATGTTTCACGATAAGCTTATGGTAAGGATATGATAAGTTATGAGATGTAGATGATGATATGATTCCACTATGCTTGGATGGCCAGACATGTCACCGCTAATGTGGGCTGCTTATGGTTCCACCGTGCCTAGATGGCCAGACATATCACCGCTAAGGCGGGATGCTTATGAGTACACCATGCCTAGAAGGTCAGACATGACCACTACTAGTGGGCAGCGTATGATGGTTACCCGGACGTGGGTTAAAGACGATGGTACATTTGATATGTTGAAATATGTGATATGTATAAAACGCATTTAATCTTAAAGGTTAAGCAGGCTATATCTTCACCTCATACTTCATGATTTCTTTATTATGTCTATTTTATTCATGCCTTACATACTCAGTACAATGCTCGTACTGACGTCATTTTTCTTTGAACGCTGTGTTCATGCCCACAGGTAGACAGGGAGGTGATCCAGACTCGTAGGAGCTATCAGTAGACTTTGAGAGCACTCTATTGTTCCGGAGGTGCCATTGATTTATTGTTTTGTGTATATATTGTGGGCACGACGAGGTCCTGACCCGTCTATATGTCTAGTACTCCAGTAGAGGCTCGTTGATACGTTTGTGTGGGTCGTATGGTCTCACAATTTCCACGTTGTGTATATTATTTTGATAGCCAGAGGGCTTATGTATATAAAGGTAAATATTTTTCAAAGTGAAAAATGGTTTTCCCTATGATTAGAAGCATGAGAATAATGAATGAAGGGATGAGTACAATGAATGGTAGAATGAGTGGTGCTCGGTAGATTTTTATGATTCAGTTTAGATCGCGTCGATTCAATTCGCTCAAATTTTAACTCTATAAATTGCCAGGAATATCTGTTGGTACCCTTGTACATGGGGTAAGACATTTTCTACCTCGAAATTCGAGCTCAGGTCTCAATTCCCAGGGCATACACGACTAGGAAACCATAGGTTCTACCACTACGAACACGAGGGGTGTAACACTCTAACTGGAGTACTGAAATCATAAGGCCAGGACAGGACCCCGCCATGCCCCAAATATGTACTCAAAAGAATCACAACAAGAAACAAGATTTATTGTGGCGACAGTATTAGCTTCCACAATAGTTACATATTCAGTGGCGACAAATAATGTCGCTGCAGAAGCTAAATATTTAGTGGCAATCTATAATAGGTCGCCATTAATAGGTGTCGCTAATTCTGTAATTTTCCATTCCCGCTAATATCAAAATTTTGCCTCCATAGTTTTAGTGGCGACTTGTAAATTGTTGTCCCTGAATATCATTTGTGGTGACCTGGTCGCTGCAAATAGTCTAATTAATTTAATTTTAAAATAAAAAGAAAGTGAAAAGTAGAAAGTAAAGCTTATAGTTGCCTTTCTTCGTATATTCCTCCATATCTATACAAAGCTTTCTCCTTCTCACTTAAAAATTCTTAAAATTTTCACTACTCAATTCGCTCAAATCTCTTAAATCTGTATGCTAATACCACAAAATCTGACCATATTTTAGAGAACCAAAAGACCTAAGTAAAAATTGTGACTCCATCAAAAATCTATGCAGAGAAATCGAGTTATCTAACCCATTCGAAATCGATTTGAAAATTTCACCTCCATTTCTTTAACCCATTCGAAAATCTATAGAAATCGAGTTATCTAAAGCGGAAGAAAGTTCAAAGTTAGAAGTTTGAAGCTGCAAGTGTTTGAAGTTGTTTGGAGTTTTGAAGTTGTTCAAAGTTTTGAAGGTACCATTCATGTTTATCCCTATTTTATTTTTCATATTTTGTCGATTCTCGATCTTGACAGTCATTTTTGAGTTATCTCTTTCAATGGGTAAGCTGGAAGTTTCTTTTTGAAATTCTAGGCCTTTGGATGTTATTATTGTGATTGGATGTTCATATTACATTGGGTATTTTGAATGTAGTGATTTATGCAGAAAAAAAAGCTTCTTTTAGATTAAATTTATCTGGGTTTTTAGCTTTGAAGATGTATTCTATTGGTTTTCAAGTATTGAGTTATAAGAAATTTATTGAAGTATTTAATATGCAGAACATGTACTTTTTTTCTTAAAAGAGAGATTGGTAAAGGTAGTTTCCTTTGCTGCTTTATTTACTTATGAGCATTATTTACTTCAATCCAATATACTCTACTCTTTGGATTTTTTGTGTGTATATGTGTAAGTTAGTAGCAACCCAATTTTGGATTCTTGAAATCAAAGAAGAAATTAAAAAAATGGTATTAGTAGTAGCCGTAAGGGACTATATTAATCGCATGTTACAAGATATTTCTGGAATGAAAGTTCTCATTCTTGATTCCTCTACGGTTTGTTCTTAATCTAATATTTAAAAACACCCTTTTGTTTGTTTCTTTGTTTTTATGTCTTAAAAATTATTCTTTTAGTGTTTATGTATTTATTTTATTTTTGTGAAATGAGTGAATATTGCATTGAGATGGTTTAAAGGTTGATGGGGGTTTGTTAACTGATTTGTGAATAGGTAAGTGTGGGTGATAATTCCAAACCCATTGGAATATTATGGACTAAGAAAATAAGTTCAGTGAGATAATTACTTAAAAGTAGCCTTTTTTTGAGTAATAAGTTCTTTGATCTGATGCTTTTCTTGTTTTAGTTAATGTGTAGTTACAGATTAATATCAATTGGGTAATTTTGATGTAGTAATCTTGAATTCAAAGAATGAAAAAGAAAGAATCTTAAAGCCTTAATCAGTCTATCAACCAATCAACTACTTCTGTATTACTAGTTGGGTTAGCTATGTGAATCCTTTGTATCCATTCTGTATCTATTCAGGTTTATTTCATTTTAATACTAAATATTTTGTCTTTTAAGCCAAATTAGGAGTTCTTTAGAAACCAGATTTAGCTGGTATTTCTTATATGGATCCAATTGATCCCAAGAGATTGTAGGTCTTCCGAGAGCTGAGACAGCTATCCTCAATATGATTTAAGTCTATGTCGTCTCCTTATTAATACCTTCGATCATCTAAGGAGACTATAATCAGGAAATGGTGGACTGGGAAGCCAAGCCCAGTTATCTAACAAGAATTGTTAGCAATGTGGTCAATGAAACACTAAAGGAAAAAAGGAATTGCTTATTGCTGAGAGTATGGGGGTAGATTTTGAGATGCAGACATAGTATTAGTGATTACTAACTCGTTAGATATTTGCTTAATACGTTTGAAAAAGAAGAAGAAAGCATGATTGTTTTAATCATCGGTTGTGGTAGTTATGGAGTCATGGAGATGTCATTGAAGTGATTTTAGTAAAACAAAGATGCAAAACCTTTTCTTGTAGGTGAAGTGATGTGGTTGGATGAGGTAACTAGAATCTAGGCAATGTTTCAGCACCTTCCCGTGTTAGTTTGTGTTAAATAAGTTGTTGTTTATTAATTTGATATTGGAGCACCCATTGTACTTTTAAAGACATGTAAGCTGCTGTTTATGAATTCTGAAGATAGAGGATCAAAATCTTGTTTCTTACTGGAGTAGATTCGGGCATGATTTTGAACTGGGAAGTTCTGAATGATGCCTAAGGCATCAACTGACTATATAGCTGGAAAGACATATCAGGAGCTTATTAAAATGCAGTCACAATTTGCATTTTGGGAAGGATGGAGGGAGAAACGATAGATGTTTTATAGGAAGAAGAGAGACCTTTTAGAGTTTGAAGTTGAAATGCTTATATTTTTTGGTTTTTGGTGTAATCTGACGCTGTAAATGATATACATATTGTAATAGATTTCTCTTATTTCTCTACATAGGTTTGGGTGTGAGTAGATGTGTTATGTCCTGTGTTTTCGCATAATTGGAAATCGAGAAAAATAATTAAGACTTGTGTTTTATGAGGAAATATTTTGATTCGAGTTAATATGACTATGTTGGTTATGAAACCATTGGTGTAAATACATTGGGGAAGGCCGAGGGTAAATTTGGAATTTCGAAAATTTGTTTCGGTAATTACAAAACGAGATTTTAAGGAATTGGGCCAAGAAAAAAATTGAACAAAAAACAAATTGAGGCCCAAAGACCATGGGGTGGCCGACCATAAGGCAAGGCCCAAGCCCCTTTTTAATGGTCATGTGATATACATGTGACCCTTAATTTGGATATATATCAATGTTTTCCTTTGGAATTATCAAGACAAATCACAACAACTCAACTTTGAGCTCTAATACTCTCTCTCGGCCGAACCCCATTTTTCCAAAAAAAATTCTCTAGCCTTTGTTGTTGATCCAAAAATCTTGTTCTTCCCATATTTGTAGTGTACTCAAGACGCTCTTCAACGGGATACAATTAGTTTGACGAAAGGAGCACGTTTGCGACAAGTCGGAATTTCAAGTAAAGGTAAGAATTTTGCTCTTTTAATGTTATGGAATTTGTATGAAAATGATAAGGATTGAGATTAGACGAGAACTTCGTAGTTTTGGTGTGTGTATGAAACCGTGGGTGTGTGTGAATATGGTGTAATGGCCGTGAGTTATGTGAAGTAGAAGGCGAGGTGAATTTGATTTTGCTTAGTTTTTAATTGCGTCGTTGTGGCATTTATGGCGTAAATGAATGTTTAACGAGTTGAATTGGCATTGGAAAATGGTTGCGGGTTCTTATGGAAAGTATATGACTTTGGTATATTCGTGTATATCCTTGTATAATTATGATATTAAGACTTCAAATGCGACTTATGGTTGTTGTTAATGAACTTGGAATGAAACAATGCGAGTTAGTATGTTCGTCGTAGTTGTTGACATTTCGGATGAAATATGGAAAGTGACGAACTCCTAGAACTTATGTATATTGTTTGGAACATAATTGGGATGTGTTTGAATAACCTTGAATGAGTATGAATACAATAATGTGGACATTAGCTTGGTATTGTGAAGTTTGAATGAAAGTTGTCAACTTATAGAAAAAGGAAGAATATTGAAGTTAGAGTGATTTGGTTATGACTTATGATGTTTGTGATGTTTGGGTTTGTGGATGTTTATTGAGCCGAGCTAAGTCGCGGGGGTGTTATATATATAGGGGAAGTGCTGCCGAAATTTCGGTAGACAAAAATGAAGTTGAGGAATTCTTGAGCTTAAAAATCTCTAATTGGTAACTTTGACCATTTGCAGATTCTGAACGAAACGGGATTTGAGTTTGGGGTGAGCATAAGACGTTTATAAGGTATGTAAAGCTCCCCACTTCTTCTTTTGGCATGTCTTAGTATGTTAGGTTGATATCGGAACCCCGGGGGCAATTCTGCTCCTCGGAATCCAATCTATAAAATGGCTACTATTCATTCAATTCAACTGAAACCTAATGACCCTATTTTGGCTAGAAAGCAAGTAAGCGTCCGAAACTTATGCAAATGCAATCGGATTACTTCGAAATCTTTATGTATGATCCCATAGACACTAAATGTTTGTAATTTATGTTCGTCACCCCGACTTGACCCGAGGTGGGCCCGCTAACCCCGAGATGCCTTATTCGTTCTATTAGGCTCTCTTTTTTTTGGATAAGTTTCGATAAAGAATCTTCGATTTTGAAATTGTCCTCTATGCAATAATATTTTGATTACTATGATATACTAAGCTATGTTGTGAGCCATACGTACCACTTTGGAAACATTTTTGTGAAATAAACTTCCGTACTAACTAATTATCCGACTACTTTGGTTAATGAAATGACTTATGAAGTACTCAAGTTTTGAAAGGCTATTTTGATATACAAATTGCATTGTTTGCTCACGACTCCGCTCGTGCCTTATTATGACTTCGTTCACCGGTTCCCGGGCCGGTTATGATTCGTGCGCCCTATGATGATTCGGCTGTATGCTGTGTTACGGTTCCCCGAGGCCTCGCCATAGGGTCGGGTTCCGTTTGGATTTATACTGTGATATGGCTGTGATGCGATATGCTCATATGTGTGTGTTCGGGGATGTACGAAGATTTGAATCTTCTGGTGTTATGCTGTGTGTGGCACCAGCGTTGGAGTGGTGACCACGTTCTTGAGCGTTGCATGATTTTGGTTTGCATTATATATATACATATGATTTTGATATAAGATTTTGATACACCGTTTAGAACTCCTCTTTTGTATCCTGTTTGCTTTCAGTTGTGGTCTATATTTCTATACTCCATGCTTTACATACTCAGTACATCTTTCGTACTGACCCCCTTTCTTCGGGGGCTGCGTTTCATGCCCGCAGGTACTGACGCCGGTGATCCACCATTGTAGGTTCCACTTTCTGCTATTTCGGAGTACTTCCTTTTGATCCGGAGTCTAAATTTGGTACATATATCTTTTGCCATGTATATATTTTTGTATATCTGACTATTTGGGTACGGCTGGGCCCTGTCCCGTCATATGGTTCTGTCGGTCAGTTTAGAGGTCTGTGGACATGTCTGTGGGTTATGGTCTTTCTGTATGGTTCTGTGTATATGTTGTTTGGGCGATCCAATACGCCGAGGCGGCCGGTCCGCATATGTTTATACGTTGCTTTGTTAGCCCTGTGTGGCCTTTGTTGGTGTTTGCTGTGTACAGGGTTATTCTGGATAGTCCGAAAAACAAAGGAAACTCTGCCGAAATTTTTCTGGAAATTATCTAAATTTGGAATATAGCCTCATCGGCTTCTGCTATATACTTGAATGCATTTGATAGATGGGTTTGGGTGCCCAGATCGGGCACTAGTCACGGCCTACGGGGTTGGGTCGTGACAAGATGTTTGTACTTTTTATAGATTCAACACCCATTTGGTGCTACTTACTTATGTGTTTGAGGGTGTCTTCAATGAACATTATATTAAGTGACATGACCATAACTGCAATTTTACTGGAGAACTATTACAATCTAGAAGTTTTATGATGCGCTAGTAGTGAATGCTCTCTACAGCAACAGGTAAAGTAAGAGGAAGCAGGGAACTTGTCACACCCTAGGAAAATCGTGCATCGGCAAAACACGAGAGGGATGCTGCGTATATAAGGAAACAAGCCTTAGACCCTACAGACGAGCTTTAAAGCCTTTGGGTTTAGACTCAAAGCGGACATTATCATTAGTAGGCTAAGGTTTTACAGAACTCGAAACAACGGTTTTGGTTTTTAAAGATAGAATTTAGTATTGATGAAGCATGTCCTAAAGAACACTTTTCAGTGAGATCTAAGCGAATCTGATTTGGTCATTTCCTTGGAGGTAATAAGATTTGTTATAAGCATTTTCCTTTTGCATTTAGTGAAAAATTTAAAAGCCCTCCTAGTTGTAGAAGACCAACTGTGTTTGCATAATTTCACTTTGAATACTGGTAGATACTGTTGGCATGAGGTTTGAAAAGATAAAACATGTATCTCGTCTGAAAGTTTGTTTTTTTCTCTAAGAAACTGCCTCTTTGTGTGTTTACTTGTGATGATATCCAAGTCCTGATCAAAGTAGTTCTGCATTGTCTTTCTTACTCAAAAACTTTTTCCATCACCCTGCCTGCTGTCATGTTGCTCTGAACTACTACAATTAGATGGTTGCACCTAGGATCTTGAAATTGTTATTAAACAGGTGCTGCACTCTGAGATTCTAACTGCTGCCATGTTTTTAGTTACAAGCAATCTGGGCAAGTCCTCTATTGTTGACACTTGTTTGGGATAAGATTGTCACTTGCATAGCTTTTGCCTTGCTGCTACTGTTGTGAACTGCTGAACCTGGAGATTCTTGCTGCATTTTAATTACCATTTGAGCATAATAACTTGTGCATTTTTGAAAGGTTCAGCTAGTCTACTATGAACTGTGGCTCTTTGTTGTTTGCTATGAACTATTGCTACTTTGATAAAAACAAATGCTACACTTTGAGGGGGAATTAGCTGCCTGCTGGTTTTGTTCTGTAAAAAGAATAGATATTACATTCGATAGGCTTGCCATACCTGTGGTTTAAATGGCCACCATGTTTGGTACATGTTGTTGTCCATTAAAGAAAACATTGGCTGCACTTGGAGTTATACTAGTGGTTGCTGTATATTGTCTACTGCATGATTTGTTGATCATATTCCTCGTAAATTATATTAATCACAATTATTCTTCTAATAATTGAAATGCACCTCTCATATAGAATGCACCTCTCATATAAAGTAGAGTATGTTTTAGTTATGAATATATTAATTTTTTAAATATGAAGTTTATATTGTCTTATTCATGCTGGCGCCTTTGCATAGGCCTCTTCTTAGACTTTTCCACTGTTTATCATTATGAAAAATCTAATTAATTAATTTATTCCTTTTTTTGTTGAAAAGTAGGAAATGGATAAAAGTTGGTTGAATATTAGGAATAGAGTTGACCAAAGGTATAGAGATGGAGTAGAAAGTTTGCTTAATTGGGCATTCAGTCAACTCGGGGTGAGCACTATTATTCAATGTCCTTGTAAAGGGTGTATGAACACCGTGTTCAAGCTAAGGATTAATGTAAGAGGAGACTTGTTGAACAAGGGCTTCTGGGATTCTTATAAAGTGTGGGACTTGCATGGAGAAGTGTTAGTTAGAGTTGATGATGAAGTCGAAGATGATAGCATTGAAAAGTATAATATTACTGAAATGATTCACGATGCTTGCGGATATATGAATGTGGAGGATAATACTAATTCTTCTGAGGGCAATGAAGAGCCAAATATGCATGCAACAAAGTTCTACAAATTGCTAGAAAATGCTCAGATAGAACTTTATCCTGGTTGCACAAAAGTCTCAAAGTTGTCTTTTGTTGTTAAATTACTTCACTCGAAGTGTCTTAACCATTGGAGCAACAAATCAATGGATGAGTTGTTGAGCTTCTTTAAAGAAGTTCTTCCTGAGGGGTCATTTGTACCCAAATCTTTTTATGAAGCTAAGAAAGTTCTTCGTGACCTAGGCTTGGGGTATACCAAAATAGATGCATGTCAGAATGATTGTATTTTATATTGGCACGATTCTGTCAATGCCTAATCATGTCCGAAGTGTGGTAAGTCTAGATGGAAGTCAGAAGGACACAAAGGCAAGAAAGTAGCTCATAAAGTATTGTGACATTTTCCAATCAAACCAAGGCTTCAGCGATTATACATGGCAAAAGAGACAGCAAAAAAGATGAGGTGGCACAAGGAAGAAAATATTGATGATGGTGTCTTGCGGCATCCATCCGACTCAATAGAATGGAAATCTTTCAATGAGCGTCATCCTACTTTTTCAACTGAGTTAAGAAATGTTAGATTAGGTTTAGCAAGTGATGGGTTCCAACCTTATGGGAATATGAGTTCCAATGATAGTATTTGGCCTGTCGTACTAGTTACGTATAATTTTCCACCATGGGATTGCATGAAAAATCCATATTTCATGATGACACTTCTTATTCCAGGTCCTAAGTGTCCAGGCAATGATATTGATGTATACTTACAACCAATGATTGTAGAGTTGAAAGAGCTATGGGACGGGGTGGAGACTTATGATGCACACTCAAAATCTAATTTTCTTATGCGTGTGGCTCTCCTGTGGATGATTAATGACTTTCATGCATATGGGAACCTTTCAGGATGGTCAACCAAAGGAAAGCTTGCATGCCCTTGTTGCTATAAAGACACACAATCAGTTTCCTTACATAATACGTTATGTTATATGGGTCATCGTCGCTTCCTTCCCATAAACCATCCATGGCGTAGAAGCAGGGTGTTATTTGATGGGAAAGTGGAAATGGGGGCTGCACCGAGCCTTTAACAGGTGATGAAGCACTTATGCAATTACAAGATTTGGGCAATGTGACTTATGGTAAAGTGCAAAAGCGAAAGCGTAATGTTTCTAACAATGCTTATAATTGGAGGAAGAACAGTATCTTTTTTCAATTGCCTTATTGGAAGAATCTTATGTTGTGACATAACCTTGATGTGATGCATATAGAAAGAAATGTGTCCGATAATATTTTATCAATTGTGATGAATATGGTTGGAAAGACAAAGGACACATTGAAAAGTAGATATGATTTGGTGGACCTTGGAATCAGGTAAGGATTGCAACCAATTGAGTATGGGGACAATATTTTGTTACCGGCGGCATGCTATGCATTGTCCCTACAAGAGAAGTTGAAGGTATGTGATTTCTTAGCTAATTTAAAGGTTCCAGATGCCTTTTCATCAAACATTTCAAGGTGTGTTAACATACTTGAGAAAAAGATACATGGATTGAAGTGTCATGATCATAATGTATTATTACAAGACATTTTTCCAGTAGCTATACGTGGTTTGTTGCCTAAGGAAGTCTGTTAACCAATTATAGCCTTAGCCAAAATTTTCAAGAATCTATACTCTAAGTGCTTGACAATTGAAGATCTTGATATCCTAGAGGCTGAAATTCCTATCATATTGTGCAAACTTCAAATGGTTTTTCTTCCGGTGTTCTTTGATGTCATGATTCATTTGACAATTCACTTGGCAAGAGAGGCAAAGCTTGGTGGACCAGTTCAATATCGGGATATGTACCCTATTGAGAGGTAACGTGTCTTTCTATAATATAAATGCCACATATTTAGAATATCATATTCTATAATTATATTAATCAGAAATCTATATATAGGTATTTGGGAACACTTAAGTCATATGTACGCAACCTAGGTCGTCCAGAAGGTTCAATTGTAGAAGGTTATTTGGCAGAGGAAAGCCTCACGTTTTGCTCACGATATTTAAGGAATATCTCAGCCAAGTTCAATAAACCAACTAGAAATGACGATGGATCTAGGTCAAAGGGTGAGATGTCCATCTTTAAAAATAGTGGGCAACCAAAAGGTGCTGCTACAGATAGCAAGAAGCTACCTCATGATGAGTTCAACCAAGCATGCATGTATGTGTTTCAAAATTGTGAAGAGGTGTCACAATTCTTGGAGTAAGTCTCTTATTTATTCCAAGATAATTTCACATTGAGACAATTCAATTAATCTTCACTAACACAAAATGTAGGGAATACACGAGAGAGATTGAAAGTCAAGGATCAATGAGAGCTCATAGGATGCATAACAAAGAGTTTCTTGATTGGTTTCGTGCACGTGTAGGTGTTTACTTAAATGACACTTTTACTATTAGTGTAATTATCCCAAGGTGTTATATTGGTCATAATAGTGTTGTTTGTTTCTGTAGATATTTGTGTTATCTGCACAAAGATGCGCAAATGATGATCTTGTAAGCTTAGCTGTCAGTCCTGACCCATTGGTTCATCGATATTCAACATTTATGGTGAATGGATTTAGATTTCAAACAAAAGAGCTTGTGAGAAAAACACAAAACAGTGGAGTTCTTGTTAGAGGAGATGATTCAGACCCTAATAAGGAGTATTATGGTGTGTTAGAGGACATTTATGAGTTGTCTTATGTGGGGAACAAGAGAGTTTACCTATTCAAGTGTCATTGCTGGGATGTGGCTCGCCTAGGAAGAGGATATAAGATTGACAAATATGGTTTTACAAGTGTGAATACTCACTGTGCCTTGAATACAAATGAGCCATTTGTGTTGGCGTCTCAGTCCGAGCAAGTCTTTTACTTGAATGACATGGTCAATAAAGATTGGCTTGTTGTTGTAAGGACAAATCCTCGCGACCTTTTCAATATTCCTGAAGTTGAAGATGAAGCATTACTTAACGAAGAAGTTTATCAACAAGAGGAAGTTGAATGTAATATTTTGCGTACCAATGACCAAGAAACTGAGATTGAGGTGTCTTTACATAGGGATGATATTGAACCACAAACTGTTTTGCGTACCAATGACCAAGGAAATGAGGAAGATGATTTCATTAATGACAATGATATAGATGTATCCGAGAATGAAGAAGACGAAGAAGAGTTACTTGATGATAATGATGGAGAGGACAGTGATACATCCTCTTGAAGATAAAGAAGCAAAAACTGATGATATAGATGACTACATCTTGTTTTGAGAAGTTCTCTGTATTTTTGTTCTTATTAGGCTGACATGAAACTAACAACCAAGATGTTTGTAGCTTTACTTTTATAGATAGAATCAGTGTTTAAGTAAAACTAGTGGTTTACTCTTAACATTTTCATCAATGATGGTATAGTTGTGAGCAAAAGGTCCCACATTTTTATAAATGATTGATTTAATATTTTGCTTAATGAATTGATATTTTCTCCAACATATAAATATATATATTTTATCATCTTTAATTTCTGATTATGATACTTATCCTTTTTTAATCTGATGTTGCAGGAAATGAGAGGAACTGGACGAGGTAAAAGCGGGAGAGACGGGACAGGCTGTGGACGTGTCAATTTTCGAGGACGTGGAAATTCTGGAATGACGTCTCAACCACAAATACAATCAATAGGGATTAACGAGGTACCTTTGGAGATAGGACAATCAAGTAACCCAAGTCAAGGAACTCTACAGCCCGGACAAATATCATGTAACCCTCTACAAAGAACATCTCCAGAGACACAATCATCAAGGAATCTAGATGAAAATGCATGCCCCTCTCCAGAGGCTAAAAATGGTGCAGGTTAGTTCTCTGTTATAGTCCCCTTCGTAAAAGGAGAATGAACTATTGTAAATCCTCCTTTAGGGTAGAGGGGGCTTGGAGAATGACCTTTGATTAATGGCAAGTGCATCTACGGACTTTAACCGTTAGAGCCAGTAACTGTATAAAGAACTGGGGGTTTAAGACACATACATACATACGTGGTTTCTCTCAGGGTTTTATATTTTCCCATGAACAAAGACATTCATCATCACATACCAATTATTATGGGGTAGACTTATTTTCCAGATCCTTTTCAAATGCTTATTTCTTCTCAGAATTATCCCTTAAATTTTCTGATCTTGAATTGTTTTGTTGCTCTATGGGATTCTTTTTTCATGGTGATTCTTGGATATGAATGTAGACGTAAATTTGGTCGCTCTAAGGTGGGGTTGTTCATTTTTGTTTAATTTGTTTCTTAAATTGATAAGGTTACAATCTTTGCTTAAGAACTTGGTTTGCTTGGAGAGAAAAATCTCGCTAAGATTATAGAAACTGTTTATTTTGAGAATGACTTGGTAAATTTTCATGGTTTTTGTTTTTTATAAGGTTTCTCTGAGACCAGCAGAGCATTCTTTGGATTCTTACCTGTCAACCTTTTACCTTTCGTCTGAATTCGGAACATCTTGTCGTGAACCTTTATTTTTCTGTCCTCTTTTCTTGGATCCAAAAGCACATAACTGAAAAGCATTACAAGCCATCAAGAGCATGTGTTATTTGGTTTTCTTACCCAAAGGGAATGCAGAAACGAGCTAGAACCAAATTAAGTATTCAAAATGTACATATTTCACAGAAAGTTAAATTGGTTACATTAAATTAACAAAGTGCCAGCATCTACAGATCACCAAAGTTAGAAGAAACTTCAAAGTGAGTGCAGAGTTGACATATACACATGCACAAAATCTGACAGCCACATTAGCATAAGGCCAAGACTGAATCCATTCTTTAGCCCAACAAATAAATGAGCACAAGAAAACCAACAAGTAAGAACAAAAACTTGAGATTGTTATCTGCTTGTACTTGGGCTGTGTCTTGAGCATTACGAACATGTGGCCCGTGATATGCAGGAGTATATCCAAAAGGGTAATTTGATGTGGTAGGATACGCTGTAGGACCAGGAAATCCATGAAACTGGAAGCTGAGTAATGAAGGGAGCAATCCACCGAAACCAACGGACATTGTAAAGTTACCGAATCTTGCAGTTGCTGTGGGAAAAAACCCTCCCAATCCTCCCATATGACCGAATCCTCTATGATTATGAAAATTATTTGGATCAGGTTGAGGAGCAGTTTCAGGTCGTTGTCCTGCAGGTCTATTAGGAATTTCAAGGCCGGGGATTGGTTTTGATCTGGGATCAGTAGAAGTCCTTCCTATGCCACAAAGAGGAACTAATTTCTCCTCTTGAATAAGGGCTTTACAAACAGGGCATTCATGGCACTGTGAGTGAAGACGTAACCATCTATAAAGGCATGGCCAACAGTAGAGGTGACCACAGAGAGTCACAATGGGATTTTGGGCTAATTCAAAACAGATGTTGCATTCAAAATCATGTTCGTCATCATAGTCTCCCTTCGTAAAAGGAGACATGTATATGCTAATAGTAACTTTTCTCATTAAATGTCTGCTACACTTGATCCAGTCGAACCATACTTCAGAACTTGAATGTCTCCCTGTAATGTCATATGATTTAAAATCTGCATTGTAGAAAATCTTATATTCCCCCATATCTATTTAAATTCCGGCCAGAGCTGTCGGATAAATTCACTCTCTTTGTTAGTTAAGACTCTTTGTAGCCGATATATATTAAAATCAGTAGTGGTGATATATTTTTTTTTTTGCTTTGCAGTTTCTCGCATCAATAAAAAGAGAGGAAGGGGAAAATCTAAATCTAAGACAATAGATATAAAAACTAAGTATGGAGGAAAAATCACAATAATGATTCCAGATGACATTGATAGAGCTGTGGGTTCCGGGGCTAGAGATATTGTTAATTACTCTAGTTTGATCATGAGGACCTATATCTCGTTCCGGGAGGGAAAATGGCAAAAGATTGTTTTGAAATACGGAGAAGCAATGTGGTTACAGGTCAAGGTAACAAATTACTGTCAATATTATATTTCCTTTAGATTCATGATTTATTCATACGATTATTATATCAAATATAATGTTACAATATGTTCAGAACAAATTTGAAGTTTGTGGCGGGCTGCGAGAGCATAAGTTGCAAGGCGTTGTGATAAGTAGTATGCAAAGGCTTTTTAGAGCATGGAAAGCTCGATTGCACACTGATTACCTCCGTTATTCTACTGATGAAGACATATTGTCTCATCGACCTGAGGATGTTCAGTTGGAGGACTGGAAATACCTAGTAAAGTATTTTGGAAGTGAGGAATTCAAGGTACCTTAATAACTAGTATTTTGGAAGTTAGGAAATACAAAGTGTGTTTACTCTTTGAATAAAGTTATCCTGAAGTCTTGAATTATTGCAGGTTTTCAGTGAGAGAAACAAAAGAAATAGGGCAAAGCAAATAACTAAGCATGCTTGTGGTACAAGGTCTTTTGCAGAAGTAGAAGAATCTACGGTGAAAATACTATTGTTCCCCTATTATAACATATAATGCTTTGTTATTTATATATTTATCTGCTTATAAATTTTCCCTATAAAACTATATTGTAGAGATATCCGGTTTCTGGAGAAAAGGACACACCAGATAAAGTGTGGGAGATCCAACATACACATAAGAATGTTAACGGAGAACGGGTGTGGTTGGATTCAAAATCCCAAAAAATTCATGTAACTCCCTAAAATCACTGCCTTATTATCTTTCCATCATATTACTTGCTACTTTCATATGTTTATTATGTCTTGGTGTAAATGATTATGCATAAATGTAGGGCCAGCTTCAGCAACTTGTTGTTGAACAACAATCTGAAGAGGTTGAGCATCCCATGACTAGAGAAGAGATGTATTCATCCATTCTTGGTCAAAAATCAGGCTATGTTCATGGTTTTGGATATGGAAAGAATCCTCCCAGAAAGACTCAAATGCAGTACGCAAACATAGAAGTTAGTGTGTCTTCTTCGATGGAAATTATGCGTCAAGAGATACAAGCTGATATGGACCGGAAGTTCCAAGAAGAACTTAACCGAAAGTTGCAAAAAGAAAATGAACAGATGGCTATCGACTTAAAAAAGGAGATGGAAGAAGATTTGCAAAAAAAATTGGAAGAGGAGCGTGTACACATGAGAGGATAATTCGACAAGATGATCCAAGACCAAATGGCTGCTTTCATGACTAGAATTCTACAGGTACTTGCTCTTGCTCCTTCTTAACAAGTTTTCTCCTTTCCTTGACAATTCTTCTTTCTTACTTTTGAAAATTATTTTGTTTCTTGCTCCATATAAGTTGTTGGCTAGTTCCTCTAAATCTGATTTTCTAGCAGAATTTTGTATTTCGCTGCTACTAAAGTTCTCTTACAATTTCAGGTTGCTGATTTTAGAAGTAACATTCTTTCTTCTTGACCTTTCTGATCTTTCTGATCGTTTAATGTGTTGGTTTATTAAAAGATGGAGCAGTTTTTCCTGTGTTTCGTTAATTTTTTTTTTACACCAGCAGCAACAAATGCTGCCTTTATGCACACCTTGTGGCAAACACCTTGTGCACCAACAGCAACAACCAAGGCTACAAAGTACCAGCACCAGGCTGCTCCGATCCTCTGATGCCTGTCTGATAGAGGCCAGCAGTAGTAGAACCTGCTGCTGCTACCCTATTCTAACTCCCCTACCTGTTACAAAAATCCTTGCAACACAACCAGGCCTCTATCAGTCTAACCTCCAGGCCTGCACACCCTTTGGCACAACCAGCCTCTATCAGCAACCAGTTGCTGCATTGCTGGTTTTGTATTTCTTCTTGCATAAACACTAGTTGTTACTGCAACCCATGTACTCCCTCCTGGTTCACACCAACAACAATAGGTGTTGCATTTATGATGTTTCTATCATCAGTATCTGTGTACAGCTACCAACTATATTTCCTGACTGCTGTAAACAGCATTGTTTTCACCTCATCATGACTTTTTACTTTCCTTGTGTACTTGAAAATTTCTTCAAAGTACACCAGATTGTGTAAAATTTGTCACGGAGCTGCTGCTTAATTACCAACTGCTGCACATGGCAGTGCTGTTTTCCATCAGTACTATACCAGCAATCAACTCCACCTCTGCAACACATCATCTCCCCTATACCTAAAATCTGATTATCCACCCATAATAGTTGTAAATGAATGGTTCCATCAATCTGTATCTTCACGTCAAGCGTTTCCCACCAAAAAACCATATTTCCCATTTTGCCCCTGATTATGAAAAAACAGTCTTGATAGTCCAACCATCAGGTTCTCCATACAATATATTTGTAAATGATTGTATAAATCATTATCCATCATCCTGGTAGTCTTTTCGACCTAACATACCATATTTCTCATCATCCTGGCAGTCTTCGGTAATGTAGTTTGTAGTTTTGCCATAATCTAATTTGTGTCTAATGCTCTTGGAATGGGTTGGATTTAAGTGTGGAATTTCTCTAGCGATTGTTATTAGTTGAGGTTAATTTCTAGCAATTACCCTTGCCATATTTTTTAGAAATTACCTTAAATTTAAGTGGTGAAATTGATGGAAAGAAGAAGTATACCAACTTGATCCCATAGCAATTTTGGGAACTCAATGGTCTGATTACACCCCTAGTAGGAACTGATGTATATGTGCAGGTTTAGATTGTTATATCCCGCATTTTTGTGCAATCGGATAATTTAAGATAATCGCGGGAAGACAACAAGCAAGGCCTTATTTTTATTTTGTTTGGCATATGAGTTGTTTATGAAAATTTTAAAGTGGGAATATTAAGAAAGGTCAAGGGTATAAAGGGAAATATTCGCAATATGACTCGTGGAAATATGGAGGAAGACGAAGGGCGAATTTGGAAATTGGAAAAATAATTTTTTCATGAATTGTAGAAAAAAATGTATGGACTTGAGTTTGGGCCAAGTTGGCAATGCAAATTGGTGTGGGCTTAAAGCCACATCAAAGGTTAATGAATAATTTAAAAGAAGATCAAGTCTTCATAAATTCATATAATTCTCTAGAAGTTTCAAGAAGTGGTAGAACAAAAAAAGGAGGAGAAAAACCTAGAGGTCCATTCGGCCAAGTGAAAAATCAACAAGAACCTTGGCAAAAGTTTCTTCAAAAATTGTTTTCTACTAATTGAAGGGCCCTTAACAAGGTGGAGTGTTCATTGGAACTAGAAGATTTCATATTCTTGCAAGTTACAATTCTAGTCAAGTGGGGAGTCAAGAAGAAAGGTGAGAATCAATTTATTTTATGTGTTATAGGTGATTATGTATGTTGTACTATTTAAAGGTTGATGAAATTCATGGAAATGTGGAAAACATGTTGTGGCCGTGAGTGTGTGGTGTGTATATGTGGCCGTGTATACATGATGTTTAGCCGTGTATATTGTGTGGAAATAAAGAGTCAATTCTACTTAGTAATTGGTTGTTGTTAAGTGGATTCTATGTTTCTAATAAAGGCGTAATGACCTCGGTGAAGTCGATGTAGTTGGAAACTTGCTTTAGAGATTATGTAAATTGAAAATAATGTTCTTGCAAGTATGGAAGATAATGAGACTAGTGTGATGTTGTTGGTGTATGAACTATTAGGTTGTTATTGTTTTATTGAAGTTGGAAGGCTTTGAAGGAAATTGTGTATTGATTGAATTGTTAGAATGTACTTTGGGTTGGTTATCGAAATTGTTAGTATGGTTGTTGGCATTGTTGTGAATAATTTGGCCGGGTTGAATTCCCGGGATTGTTGTTGATTGAAATTGGCCAAGTTGAACTTGGTGGGATGGAGTATTTACAGGGGAAATGCTGCTGAAATTTCGGTAGCTAAGTATTATCTTAAGATTCCAATTCTAAATGCTCTAACCAAAGTTTGGTAAATATGACCAATTTGTAGATTGTGGCGGATTTGCAACTTGAATTTGGAATAGCATAAGGAGCGGAAAGAGGTATGTAAGGCTTCACCCTTCCTTCTATGGCATGTCTTAGACGTAATATGTTGGATATGAACTCGGGGACAACTCTATTTTCCGGAATCCGCACCTAAACTTTCCCCTCTTTCATTCAGTAGAATTGAATTAGAAAGTGTGCGAAACGTTGGAAAAACTTTCCAAACCTCTAGAACTTGCATAAATAGGACCCGACTACCTTGAAACCCTCACAAGTAACGCCATGACATGTAATATATGTAAATTGTGCACGCTACCATATTCGGCCCGAGGTGGGCCCATTGTTCCCGGATTTTCCTTATTGTTCCGTTTGACTTATTTTGAAGCAGAATTCAAAGGAAACTTTTGACCCTTGTCCCGATTATCAAACGATAAGTACCGAACCATTCAAATGGAAATATGTTTATGATGACCATGATAAGGATGATGCTAAGGAAGAGAATACGACTATGATAAGTACGACAAGAATGATTCCATACCTAAGAGTCTTAGGCTAAGGACCCAATGTGAATACGAAAGTATCAAACTAGTTCTTGATTTTTAATTCTATTCCTTGGTTATGACACTATCTTCTAAAGATTTCAAAGGCATGATCCCCAAGTCGTAAAGTCTCAAATGTCTATGATAGATATGTTGACAATATGTTCCTACTATGAATATGACAATATGACAATGTTAAATTATTTCTTGATATCTCAACTCTATTATGGGTAATAACTACTTTAGAGGTTCCAAGTATATGAAACGATGCCTTATGACCCTATTTTATGTTTTCTCATAAGGACACTCTTCATTGATAGTCTCGCCTTATGATACTAGTTCCTTCAAGGTGAGGCAAAGCGGTCACGGTTATACCATAATGTAATCGGAAGTCACCGACCTTACGTCACTCCGATGGATACATGGTTTTCTTTGGGCTCTCCTGCATGCTTATATGACACATGTATATGAGATATGAATATGTACATGGGGTGGGGGAAGGGATACATGGGGGATGGGAAGGGAAACATGTTTCATTGCCACCTGGTCAGCTGGCTTATCATCCCGGACGCGGGATGCCCGGACGCGGGATGCCCGGACGCCGGATATATGGGCGAACCGATGTATTTCGGTGCTATGTGGGCGAGCCGACATTGTTCGGTGCTATGCTATGTCCTGCTATGCTATGACCTGATATGATATGACATGATATGATATGACATGATCTCATATGATTTGATACGATATGATATGATATGATAAGACATGACATAATATAAGTTCTATTTTCTATGTCTATGAAAAAGAAATGTTTTCCAAAGACAGACAAGCATGCATGGTATCTGGCCTGAAAGGGCATTCCTATGTACAGGTTACTTTCTTATTTCATTATATGTCCTATGATCCCATGATATTGTTATTCAAGCTCTATGGTTCGGCTTGCATTATTTTTCCATGCCTTACATACTCAGTACACTATTCGTACTGACGTCCCTTCTTGTGGACGCTGCGTTTCATGCCGCGCAGGTCAGCAGGTAGACAGGCTTGACTCCTAGGAGCTTCATCAGCAGTATTGTAGCAGCGCTCCAGTTGTTCCGGAGCCTCAGTTCCTTGGTACTATTTTGTGTATATATTGGGGCACGACAGTACTCGGCCCTTCTTATGGATATGTGTACTATGTTTAGAGGCTCGTAGACAGATATGTACAACTAGATGTTTTGTACTTTTGATGGTCCTCGTCGCTGTGTAATGTGCTAGCAAAGTTTGCTAGCCTATGTTTATAATTATGCTACTGATGTTAATAGTAAGCAACGGAAGAAAAAAAAAGGATATGGTATAGTGCATACGGCCCACTTAGTAATAAGAATACGATACAGATAGGGGGTGCTCGGTACAAGTATTGGGTACCCGTCGCGGCCCTAGTTGGGTCGTGACAGAAGTGGTATCAGAGCAGGCGGTCCTAGGGGTTTGTCTACGAGCCGTGTCCAGTAAAGTCCTGTTTATGGGTGTGTAGCGCGCCACACTTATAGGCAGGAGGCTGCAGGGCATTTAGGAAATATGACCTTCTTTGTCTTCTAGATCGTACGATAGAGCTATGCTACTAGGCTCTCTTATTCTTTTCCTAATCCTATGTTATGGTTTCAGTAATGTCGATGAAGAGAGCAGCTTCAGATAGTGGGGGCA
This sequence comes from Lycium barbarum, assembly GCF_019175385.1. NCBI lineage: Eukaryota > Viridiplantae > Streptophyta > Magnoliopsida > Solanales > Solanaceae > Lycium > Lycium barbarum. Next base: position 35,087,460 of record NC_083342.1, on the reverse strand, counting down.
CCAAGAAGGCCCCTAGAGTATCTCCAGAGCCGAGTAAGGGGAGCATCGGCTATTCGATTGAGACAGATCCGTCGGAGGACCCAGCCACAATTCCTCCAGAGTTCCTGACCCCCAGAGCGGAGGATCCCACGGAGGACAGCTATGATATAGATCTGTCGGAGGACCCAGCAACAATTCCTCCAGAGTTTCTGACCCCTAGAGTAGAGGATCCCGCGGAGGTTAGCTATGATACGGATCCCTCGGACGATCCGGCGACGATTCCTCCAGAGTTTCTTACCTCCATGGAGGAGGATAGTCATGACACAGACCCATCAGAGCATTCTTCTGGGACACCGGAGGAGGAGATTTCTGGGGACATACCAGCTGCTCCTGTAATGGAGCACTATGTCAGTCAGGCCACCTCGGAGAGTGCTACGGACTACTCCTGTCCTTTGTCCTGGTCATCAGTGAACCAGGAATCGCCTGGTTATCTATACTCTTCCGATTCGGATGCGAGAAATGTCGAGAGTCAAACGAGCGGAGAGCAGATAGACGAGGATGAGGAGCATACTTCACATGGAAGCTCCCCAGACCAGGCTCGAGATTGATCGGCTACAGGTATATGAGATTTTCTTTGAATTTTTCTATGTATACGTAATCTTTGCAAAATGCTAATTAGTGACGGCAGACAGAAATTCAAAAAGGGGCCAAAGACTTAGCGGTTGTGAGTAATGGCGATTGAGATGTCTCCGCCACCAGTGCGAATTTAGAAACCTTGGATAAAAGATAATCATATGTATGGATGGGAGTAAATAGTGAAGATTTAAACAAAGGCAATATGGTAATTGTATGGTCATGAAAGTGAAGATAGGAGTGGGACCCGCTGTGAGGACGTTTTGGGAAGTTGTTAGAACCCCGACTTACCTTAAATTATGTGACAAAGGTCGTGCGGGGCAGTCGATATAATTATACCAGCATTCACGCATTTAAATGCACCAAAGTTTCGAGGTTAAGCGTGCTAAGGTGGGAAGATGGGTGACCCCCTAGGAAATATACTAAAAATTTCATAAATGTGAGAACAAGAGACGAATGTGAAATGAGGTAGCCTAAAAGTAAATTAGAGTGTGTGAAGTGGTTAAGAACCCTGTAGAAGTCGTGTAGGCTGAGACGGACTAGTCTAGCAGAAGGGGAGAAAGCATGACAGAGCTTCAGGACTAGAGAAGGTTTGATTAGTGTTTAAAAGTGTTTGTAAGTAAAGTAGTGGTGGAAATGTATATATGTACATGACATCTTATCTGTGACTGTAGAACACTAACAAACAGTGTCGCGATACATAGAATATGCTAGCTGAATGAAATTCAAAAGACGTGATGAAGGATAAGTACGGATGTCACCGGGTAAGACCGATACCGAACCCACACTAGTTAAGGCTAGAAGGCCCTAATGCGGTGATATACGGGAACATATCTAGCGAGGGGATAGACGCGGCAGACTCCACGAAGAAGGAATTACAATTGTACAAGATCGCAGAAGGCGACGATTATTTAAAGGGCATAGGCGTGCGTAGACCCTATTAATAAATGAGGGGGGGGGGGGGGGGGGGGGAGAACATGTTAGACCTAAAATGGACTATGACGATTCAAGATCCAATAAAGGGGACTTATTAACGCAGGGCCAACGTTCGGAGCTAACTCAATTGACCTACGACATAAAGGCAACCTAAGCTCCTAAAATGGATACGTTAAGCGACATGTGGGATATCTACGAAGGAGACCTCCCCGAAGTATTATAATACACTAGGAGACCAGTTTAACATTCGAGGACGAATGTTCTAAACGGGGGGAGGATGTTATATCCCGCATTTTTGTGCAATCGGATAATTTAAGATAATCGCGGGAAGACAACAAGCAAGGCCTTATTTTTATTTTGTTTGGCATATGAGTTGTTTATGAAACTTTTGAAGTGGGAATATTAAGAAATATCAAGGGTATAGAGGGAAATATTCGCAGTATGACTCGTGGAAATATGGAGGAAGACGAAGGGCGAATTTGGAAATTGGAAAAATAATTTTTTCATGAATTGTAGAAAAAAATGTGTGGACTTGAGTTTGGGCCAAGTTGGCAATCCAAATTGGTGTGGGCTTAATCCCACATCAAAGGTTAATGAATAATTTAAAAGAAGACCAAGTCTTCATAAATTCATATAATTCTCTAGAAGTTTCAAGAAGTGGAAGAACATGAAAAGGAAGAGAAAAACCTAGAGGGCCATTCGGCCAAGTGAAAAATCACAAGAACCTTGGCAAAATTTTCTTCAAAAATTGTTTTCTACCAATTGATGGGCCCTTAACAAGGTGGAGTGTTCATTGGAACAAGAAGATTTCATATTCTTGCAAGTTACAATTCTAGTCAAGTGGGGAGTCAAGAAGAAAGGTGAGAATCAATTTATTTTATGTGTTATAGGTGATTATGTATGTTGTATTATTTAAAGGTTGATGAAATTCATGGAAATGTGGAAAACATGTTGTGGCCGTGAGTGTGTGGTGTGTATATGTGGTCGTGTATACATGATGTTTAGCCGTGTATATTGTGTGGAAATAAAGAGTCAATTCTACTTAGTAATTGGTTGTTGTTAAGTGGATTCTATGTTTCTAATAAAGGCGTAATGACCTTAGTGAAGTCGATGTAGTTGGAAACTTGCTTTAGAGATTATATAAATTGAAAATAATGTTCTTGCAAGTATGGAAGATAAGGAGACTAGTGTGATGTTGTTGGTGTATGAACTATTAGGTTGTTATTGTTTTATTGAAGTTGGAAGGCTTTGAAGGAAATTGTGTATTGATTGAATTGTAAGAATATACTTTGGATTGAAGCAATTGGAGCGGTTTTCCGTCTCGAATTCCGGGGGACGGAGTCGTACTTAAGGCTCGCGGCCGAGCCTATCACATCCGGAACATGCCTAGGAACAAAGGGAAATGCTTCACATACCTTGGTAGCACCTTACGCTCGCTTGGCGTCAATCCAAATTTCGTCCAAAATCTGGAAATGGTCAAGTTTACCATTTGTTAGTTTCAAACTTTCAATATTCCAACTTAACACATGCTTACCTACCGAAATTTCGGCAGCATTTCCTCTGTATACACGACATCCCCGAGACTTATCTCGGCTCAATTCATCAACACAACAACCCAGAAATGACATTAAAACAACAATAAACATTAAGACATACACTATGGCATCACTAGCCATCTTTCGACATAACGAAACATCTTTCGTTTCAAACTTACATTTCCAAACCAAACTTATTATTTTCATATTCATTATCCATCAAAATCATTACGACATACATCGGAGGCATCCATACCATTTTCACACGATATACATAAGATATGCAAACATTCAAACTTTCCATTAAGCTACTACTTATCCAATCTTCCCAACCTTCAACATACAAGTTCATAAACACATTTCCATATTCCAAGTTCATTATCCTTAATCATAATTTCAAGAAACCATGCTAAAACAACATACTTTCCGACAACAACTTTACCAACAAATACTTCGTGTTAGCTTAACCATTATCCTCCCATCTACTTCACAAATCCATAACAACACAATTAACATGCTAACAAGATTTGGTCCTCCTTCCAACATTACATAACCACACGGCCACCTACAATATTTTCCAATTTTCACTAATTCATTCCACTTTCATTTCTAATACAATTTCCATCATACTACAACTAAATTACAACATGAATTCAAATCATCCAAATCATGCAATATACATATATATATTCGGCCAACACACACTTAATTCCAACACACAAAATTTCCATGTTTTTCATTCATTCACACATACTACATCATACATATACCATTTATAACATAACAAGAGCATGAAATCCTCACCTTTCTTCAAGTTCTTCACTTGGAGGATAAAATTGTTTTCTTGCCACAATACTTATATCAACTTGTAGAGGGCTTTGCACTTTGTAATAATTTCACAAGAGATGAACTTTTCAACCAAAGAATTGGCTCCAAAAAAATTTTTCTTTCTTTTCTTTCTTTTTCTCCCTTCCACCCGAATTCTCTTCTTTCTTTTCCTTTGAATTCTTTTTCTTGAAGCTTCTTTGGATAATGATGCATTTTCATATATAATAAAATCCATGTGATAATTATCACATGGTAATTTAATAAATCCCATGGGCCAAGGCCTTACATGGCCGGTTGGGCTCCCACTTGGGCCTTAGTTTTCTTATTATTTTTTTTTTGAGCCAACTTGGCTAATTTTGTGATTTATGGAACAAGTTTCCAAAATTCCAATTTTGCCCTTGGCCTCCTTTCGTAATTCCATACCATTGAATTCATAACCTACACATTGATACCATGTAATGTCCAATTGTGGCCTCATTCATTACAAGTCAATTTATCTTGAATTTTTCGAATAAGCGAAAATGTCGGATGTAACAAAATGAATACCGGGAATGCTGTTGTCTCTGTCCTACCCTAAACTCACCAGCAATATCTAAGGATCTGGACTCTTACAATGGCCCCGGTCACTCTTGCGCTCTATCCTTGTCACGACCCGTCTAGGGGGCCGCGACGAGCGCCCGGTGCTAGCGCACTCGGGCACCCCTTGGCTTGTACTTACACTGACATCTAGGTGAGCCACATAATTAAACATACATTTCTATTCATTAGTCATACTAGTCCCATTGGAAAACAATGCCTTTATATCATCAGTGGCATCTATACCACGTCAATGTACATGAGCCGACAAGGCTAACAAAATGATATACAAAATATAGGCCGTCAAGGCCAAACACATCTAACCACGTACACATGTCTACGAGCCTCTAAGGAGAGTATGTCACATCACATAAGCGGGACAGGACCCCGCTATGCCCATAATTATGTACACAAAGGAATAAGTACCCAAAAGATATAGCTCTGAATGAAATGGAGCTCCGCTATGTAGTTCCTGAGAATGTAGCTATGGATGAATCCTGTCTCCCTGTGCACCTGCGGGCATGACGCAGCGTCCACAAACAAAAGGACGCCAGTACGAAGAATGTACTGAGTATGTAAAGCATGATCAATATCAATGTAGAAGCAAAATAAGCAACATGAAAGATAACACGGGATAGGAGATAGTAATATCATCGTGATACGCACTTACATGCCTTTCGTAGGAACTATCCATTCTAATGCGTATTTGTGTACATATATCCATATCTATATCCATAATCGTATCCGTTCCATAATTATACTCATATTCGTATACATACTCGTGTCTATGTCATAAACACACTCATATCATATTCATAGCATTTACATAGCATACCCGACCATGCAGGATCAGTGTTTTATACATACTTGGCCAACCAAGGCTCAAGGTTACACATTCCTGGCCCTACCAAGGCGTCAGTGTTACATCTACCTGGCCCTACCAAGGCGTCAGGGTTATATCTACCTAGCCCTACTAAGGCGTCAGGGTTATCCGTACCATCTGTAGAGGTGTGCGCGCATCATATACATATTTATTTACATATCCCACCCGGCCTCATAAGCTCGGGGTTCCATAATAGTCATACATAGATACATATACATAATAGCTCATTAGCGTCTTTACTATTATAATTACTAGCATCGTCGTCATCATTATCGTCATCGCTATTAACACTATAGTCGTCTTCCATATCATTGTCGCTATTATCGTCATTCATCACATCTATCTTTATACGCTTACTCGTCATACGATGAACTTAGTACAATCGTAGCGTATCAAGAAATCGTGAGCTTACAAGCTCGGAAAATTAAATCATTTGAAAGATATCATAGTCTTATAGAAGATGTAGACATTTGGCCAAAGAACCATGCCTTATGAAAGAAGGGTTAGCCTTACATGCCTTTCCGTTCAACTATTTACCACTTGCACGTTCTCCTTCAACGCTCGCGTTTCTACCTTCATTAAAGTCATACTATCATTAGAATCGATAGCTAGTATATATGACAAAAACTAGAGAAAATCGGGCAACGTCTCCTCTATTTATACGACATTCCTCTATAGCGTATATCAACTCTCAAATGTCATTAATACATTCACAATACTATAACGATAGTCATTATTCATCCACATTATCCATGGCCATAACGCACGACGACGTCCATTCTCATACATTGATCATCTCATGTTCTCAACATCATTTATAACATATTTACATCACAACACATCAAGAAACGTAACTCAAGTTAAGCTACTTCTCAAAATGGCACTATTCCACATTCATGACCCATTTTTCTATACCCTTCTACAATCCAAGTATTTCAACTCTCAAATACCTTACACAACATAGAAATATGATAAATCTTACCTTAGATGTCGTAGGAACAAGCCTTGGTTGATAATACTCCACTTGAGCAAAAACCCTAGTTCATCTCCAATGAGATTTCTTGACTTGTATGACCTTTAATGGGTTTTCTTACACTTGTTTCACTTGGTTTATGTTGTTGATAACTAATAATCCTTGAATTCTTGTTGAATAAATGTAGAGAGATGTATTAGAGAGAAGGGGTGAAGTGTGGAAATGAAATAATAAACTTGGTCCCCCTTTTAATAACCCAAAATCTGATCTGGAATGAACAGTCGTCGAAAGTACAACAGTGGTCGTAAACTCAGTTTACGGTCCGTATTCCATTTTACGGGCCGTATTTAATCATAACAGAACCAGAAAGTCAGGCTGAGACATGGTGATTTACGAACACAGTTTACGGGCCGTATTTCAGTTTACGGTCCATATTTCAAGTCGTCTTTAACCATTCAAGCATTTGACAGAAAGTTGAAGTTTTGGAAGTTGAAATACGACATGGCAGTTTACGGCCCGTAAACTACTTTACGGTCTGTATTTCATTTTACGATCAACTGGACTAAATGCAAATCTGCAACTTTCCACATTTTCAGAACCTATAGTTAGTCATCATAGAGCATAACCTACCTCTTATTGCAATTTTCTTTGGAATCTTACTTAGGGTCTTCAAACGTCGTTCCCTTCTTATTAAAGCATCGTATATGCTATTCCCCTTGTTAGCCTATCCACTGTACGCTCGCGGGGAAATTTTCAAGGTGTAACAGTCCTCCGCTGGGGCTTATGATTCTTTAAATTCTACACATATGCCTGTATGGGGGAAATATCCATGCCCGACTGTAATGCGACTGTCGTACACTCATCTATCAAATGTTGCCCTAGACTTGCCAGGAAGAAATGAACTCTGTCCTGTATCTCAGCCACCATGGCTGGGCCATATCTAGCCAAAGAGTCGAAGTGTACACAATACTCCTAAACACTCATACTGCCCTGCTCAATACGTAAGAATCTATCTGCTCGGGCCAGTCGGGCTTCTGGTGGTAAATTATGGCGAATAAAAGCATCATAAAACTCTCGCCAAACAGCTTGAGGAGCATTCTCTCCCCTAGACATCTCTCATGCCTGATACCATTGTACTACAACATCACGAAGCCTATAAGATGCCAGCTTCACTAACTCTACCTAACCGGAGTGCATAACCCTCAAAGTCTGCTGCATACAATCAATAAAGTACTGAGGATCCATATTTTGCTTCAACAAAGAAAACTCTGGAGGATCTAAACTGAGGAAAGTCTTAACCCTCGCATTACCAGCTCGGTCTCCCTGATCAACACCAACTCCCTGTCGCTGCGCCTGAGCGGCAACCAATCTGGTCAATAATTGTATAGCATCTCGCATATCCTGGCCCGGTACATCTAACTGAAGGACTGGGGGAACTGGGGCAGGTGCTGGAAGCGGTGTATACGAAGTCTGGGATGGGCTCTAACTCTAGGACTCGCCCCGAACCCTGGTAGCCAGCTGAGTACGATGGGTGGCCTCACCAGCCACTCCTTTGCCCTTCTAGGCAGCTGTAGCTTTCTTGCGAGGAACCACAGAAATTAGAAAAGACTATTAGGAAGCGAACTCTTAACACACGGCTCTATCGCACGATCTAAGAGTGAAAGAATGAAAATTTATTAAATGTCCTGTAGCCTCCTGTTTATAAGTGTGGTACACGACACACCCCGAAATAAGACTCTACTAGACATGGTCTGTAGACAACCCTAAGACAGAACTTCTCTTATACCATTTCTATCACGACCCAACCCGATGGGCCGTGACGAGTACCTGATCTCTAGTGGCCAAACACCCCTATACGCATTCCTGGACAACACTACATAAGAAGGGCCCACAAGCAACTCAATCTTGATTAAACTGACTCATGAAAAAATAATATCACGAACTGTGCATCATGCAAATATATATATATTGAAGATAACAATGCAAGCCAACTAGGCTGCTACATGGACTGTACACAAAAGAATGGGAGCCGACAAGGCTACCTCACAAGTCATCTACACATAACTATCTACAGACCTCTAATAGAATAAAAGATGTATAAAGGACGGGACAAGGCCCTGTCATACCTATATGCATATACATCTAAAAAGAATGGCATACCAAATTAAACTGCAGCTCCGGATCAAGTGGGGCGTACTAACCACCGTTGGATGGGAGTCCTACTGAGCTTGACCGCCTGTCAATCTATCTGTACATTCGAGCATGAACGCAGCCCCCCCCCCCCCCCTTCCTGAGCAATAGGGGAGTCAGTACGGACCACGTACTGAGTATACGAGGCATAAGAGCAACATATATATAAGAATCATGAAAGGAATTTGAAACTCATAAACAAGCTGACTGTATGAATGCATATGGATTACTGAAGATACCTCTGCGTTGTATGATATGCATGCACTCTGTAAAAATCATGTACGTCGGTGTATACATATATATATATAGTAAACTGCCCATCCATATAGGTATGGTGTCATCATCATCATCACTATCTCGATTCCGGGCATCCCGCGTCCGGGACGATAGTCGTCTCACGCCGCCCACTGTTGGTGCTACCCCGCCATATAGGCACGGTGTTATGCTGCCCGGCCATGTAGGCACGGTGTACGAAAATAGCTGAACATACATATATATGTATATATATATATATATATAATGGAGGAAAGAATCATGAAAGATATACTCTGGACTACTCTGGGTAACATATGATCTCTTGGAACTATAAACATGGAACATAGGAATTCAAGGATACGATGAATCCTTTATCATCTAAGAGTATATTCTTTGGAACTCGCCCGCTTACTTTGTTCGTTCAGATAATAAGGATCATGCCCAAAGAATAAAAAGGGCAGCCTTAACATACCTTGAAGAGTATCTAATCATCCAACATCCACTTCTTGAACTTGTAAGTCTACGATCAGGACAACATAGACCACAATTAGTCCCTTCATAACACTTACTATCCACTTCAAGTGAAAAAGGGACTTAATGAAGTTCGGACAACCTCTCCTTCATAACTCACTAATTCGTCAATTCTACTTTAACTTAGATATCAACAATAACACTAACAACAACCATATCAATACTTACATATCAAAATATAATCAATTCTACTCCGAATCATCACTCCAACATAGCCCTCAAGTCCAACTCTACTTTTATTCAACTTACAACTTTCATAATGATAATTCCCTTTGCTTAAAACCACTAAAACTCTTGATAATTAACTTAAACACAAAGGTAGAAATAATATACATACCTTGAAGAGACTAGAATACCAAGAATCAAACTCCAATATCAATTCCTAAGTTCATTGTCACGACCCGACGAGGGGCTATGACGGGTACCCGGAGCTAACTACCGAGCACCACTAATTCTAATACTCATCAAACTTATCCTCCATACATTTATTGTCCTCACACATCTAATCATAAGGAAAACCATTTTTCGATTTCAAGAATATCTACATTTATATACATAAGCCCTTCGACTATCAAAATAAAATAATATATACACAATGAGGAAAATCGTGAGACCATAATACCCACACATACATATCTATGAGCCTCTACTAGCGTACTAGACATATGGACGGGACAGGACTCCGTCGTGCCCAAAATATATGTACCCAAAATAATAATCAATGGCACCTTCGGAACAATGGAGTTGTCACACCCCGACTTCCCTAGGGTGTGATGGGCACCCGACCCCATATCTGGAGCCGAGCGAACCCGCTGACTCTTATTACACATATAAACTCGTGGATCAATTAAGAATAAAATGCATAGTAAGCTCTCAATTTTTTTTTTATAAATAAGGTCTATCATCATATGGGACCCGTGACATGAAACATAATAACATATCGGCGGGCGAAGCCGTCTACAAAGCTGACACTCTAAACCCACGACTCTGTCTGCAAAGTCTCTAACCTCGAACATAGCGTCATAATACATATACTCTGACTTGGAAGCACTCCAGGACAAATGGAGCCTACCAACTCCGCTGGAACATCTTCTATGCTAACTTTACATCCCTTGGGCGTACCTACGCGGCATGAACGCAGCACCCGAAGAAGAGGGGTCAGTACGAGTAATGAACTGAATATGTAAGGTAAGATTAGTAACTTAGAAAGAAATATGCATATGAACAATAACTGCACGGGAACATAGAACATATCATTGGATAAAAGCGTAACCTGTACATATGAGGGCCGCTGAGGGCGGATACCATGCATGCTTAGCTTTTCTTTGAAAAAAACATTTCTTGCTCATATATATATAAAAATAGAACATGTCATATTGCCGAGGCGTCGGCAGCCGATCCATTTAACCATAAATATATACATCCCGCGTCCGGGACGATATCATGTCATGTAGTGCCAACTGATCAGGTGGATATGCGTATATAACGCTCTGCCCTTATTCCCATCTTCCCCGTATACATATGCGTACATCATATATATATATATCAGCGTCTATAGCGCTCTGGCTCGTTCATCATATACATAGACGTGTATCATGTACATATATCAGCGTCTATATCGCTCTGGCTCTTTTATCATATACATATATTAGCGTCTATAGCGCTCTGGATCTTTTATCATATACATATACGTGTATCATGTACATATATCAGCGTCTATAGCGCTCTGGATCTTTTATCATATACATATACTTATAACATTCATACCAGACGCTCGAGAGCCCAAGAAAACCATGTCCACGTCGGAGTGACGTAAGGTCGGTAGCCTCCGATTACATTATGGAATAACCATGATCGTTATGTCTCACCTTGAAGGAACGAGTATTTTAAGGCGAGACTACCAACGAAGAATAGTGCTAAGAGAAAACATAGTATGAGATCATAGACGTCAATTCATAGACTCTGAAATCCTTAGAACATAGGGTCATCGCTAAGAAATAGAGATAAGGGCCAAGAACTAGTTTGTCACTGTCGTATTCATATTGAATCCTTTGCTTAGAGATCTTGGTCATGGAATCATTTTGGTCATACTTATCGTAGGCATATTGTCATTTGGTAATGGAATAAGGATCTAAGGTTTCTTTTGGATTCAGCTTCAAAGTAAGTCAAGTGGAACAATAAGGAAAGTCCGGGAACAATGGGCCCACCTCGGGTCCAATGAGGCGGCGTACCAGATTTACATATGTTACATGTCATGGCGTTACTTGTGAGAGTTTTAGGGTAGTCGGGTCCTATTTATGCGAGTTCTAGAGGTTTAGGAAGTTCATTCAACATTTTACACAATTTTTAATTCAATTCTACTGAATGAAAAACGGGAAACTTTAAGCGCGGATTCCGGAGGGTAGAGTTATCCCCGAGGCTCATATTCAACATATTACATCTAAGACATGCCATAGAAGGAAGGGTGAAGCCTTACATACCTTTTCTGGTTCTTATGCGACTCCAAATTCACGTTCCAAATCCGCCAAAATCTACAAATTGGTCATGTTTACCAAAACTTGATTAGAGCCTTTAGAAGTTGATTCTTTAAAGTAACACTTTGTCTGCCGAAATTTCGGCAGCATTTCCCCTGTAAATGTACCAACCCCGAGAGTACGGCTCGGCCCCAAATCGATGACAACAATCCGGGAATTTGACCCGGCCAAACCAACAACAATACTAGCAATTATCCCAGCAACAATTCAATCAAATTCACTTCAATTCAATTCAATTCTCATGATCTTCCAACAACTTAATCAACATATATAATCAATCCAAAACCATACAAACATGATTCCATAACATTTCCAACAATCCACAAAATTTTCCAACACAACCCGAAACCTTCCAAGTCCAAGGAAATATCACAACACATTTCTTTCTTCAAAATTCACAAACTACACCAACAAACCACACTTAAACAACATTATTATCATAATTACAAGAAACTACATTTGATTCAAATTGGCTTACAAAAACAGCCCGCAACAACTACGACACCAACTTGGATCATTAAACTCTCATTTACATCACATAATCCACAACACAACAACCCAAACATACTAAATAAAATTAGTCCATTCTTTGACATGCAAAACAGTCCATTTTCGGCCACAACAACTACACCCCTATTTTCATGAATTTCCATCCTTTTCCATACATTGCAACAACAACTAACATACTACATAGAATTAATCCATTCTCTTCCAAATCACACTATGACCACACGGCCACAACTACATATACACGGACAACTATTCAACATCCATATTTTCATAATTTTCATGAGTTTCATTCGCTCCTACACACCACAACATACACAACCATACATAACATATAAAAGAAGATTAAGTTCTTGCCCTTTTTCTTCAATTTCCCACTTGGCTAGAATGTTGATCTTGCAACAATAAATGTTCTACTTGTTCCAATGACCTCTTCTCCTTGCTAGGGACCTTCCAATTAGTAGAGAGTAATTTTTTGAGAAATTTTTCCAAGGTTCTTGTTTCCTCCAAGCTTGGCCGAAATTGGCCCTTTATTTTTCTTCCAAAGTGTCTTTTTTTTTCTTTGTTTCTCTTGCAATTTCTAGAGTTGTAAATGATAAATTGTCTTGTTTTTTCAAGACTCATACATATATATATATATAGTTATAGTGGCATGTGAGGGGCACATGCCTCTCTCTAGATTTTTCTCTTCTTTTTTTTTTTCCATTTTTCCTTTTCTAGAGTTTTCTTGAAAAAGATGACTTGGTTGGCTTCTCTTGCAAGCTTTGTCCATACATGTACATAATTAACCCCCATTAAATAAAAATGTGGACATATAGGGGCATGCCACACAGCCAAGGGCCCTTCAAGCACATTCTTGATATTTTATTTTTTTGTGAAATTCCCATTTTGCCCCTATTCTTTCCGTAATATTACCATGAACCCTTTTGCGAATTTTCCTTCTTACCCTTGGCCTTTCTCAACATTTCCATTCTAGTAATGTCCATAATTGATATTTATAACCAACTTGTACATTAACATAATTTTTGAAAATAGCCTTACCCTTAACTTGCCACGACTACCTTGGAATATCCGAACGTTTAAAATACGGGGTATAACAGGAGTGCTCTCAAAGTCTGCCGATAACTCCTACGAATCTGGATCACCTCCCTGTCTACCTGTGGGAATGAATACAACGTCCAAAGAAAAGGACGTCAGTACGAGCATTGTACTGAGTACGTAAGGCATGAATAGAATAACATAATAAAGAAATCATAAGATATGAGGTGAAGATATAACCTGCTTAACCTTTTAGAATAAAATACATTTTATACATCTCACACATATATCAACATGGCACATGTACCATCGTCGTTAACCCGCATCTTGGTAACCAACATACGCCGCCCACTAGTGGTGTCATGCCCGGCCATCTAGGCTCGGTGTAATCATTAGTAGCCCGCCTTAGCGGTGACATACCCGGCCATGTAGGTGCCGCCCGCCTAAGGGGTGACATGCCCGGCCCTATAGCCTCGTTGTAATAATATCATCATATACTCGTCTTAACTTATCTTCATCATACATTCGTCATAAATCATGCATTAAAACTTTAAGATAATCTATCACTATATCGGGGTGACATAAGGTCAAGCACCCTCGATTATATTATGGAGTGATCCTATTCACCATACCTTACCTTGAAGTGACTAGCATTGTAAGGTGAGTGTAACGCAATGAACAACATCAATGGATCGTAGTTAGGGTCATTAGCTTTGTAGGAACATCATGTCATGGACTTTAGAATTCTCTAGACTCAAACTCATCATCATCATTATCATACTCGTAACATATCATTTTCCTTTATCTCATATGAAGCCCCTTATGAACATAGACTCATAATTTTCCGAAATGTAAGAAAGTCATGGAAAAGTTGGAGAATTCATGTCAGGGAGTCACGCCTTAGAAAGAAGGGACTAGCCTTACATACCTTTTCGTTTAGCCACTCTATCGCTTGAATGTTCTCCTTCAATGCTCACGTTTCTACCTTAAATAGAGTTTGTACTAACATTAGATAATATATATCTTAGCAAAATTGGACAGCATTTCCTTTGTTTATACAACTTTCTCCATATCATATATCAACTCCCAAATGTCTATAATAACGTTCACAACATCATAAGCGATAATCTTTATTCACCTACATTATCCATAGTTCCCAATTTCACTTCAAATCAACCATAACCAGGGTCATAGTACACTATTACATTCACTCATATGTAATGTCTACCCCATGTTCTTAATGTCATTTATAACATAATTATAATCACAACATATCAAATATCATGACTCATTCCAAGCAACTACTCAAAATGCCACTATTCTTGTATTCATGACCCATTTTCTACTTCTTTCATAATCCAGGTCTTTCAACCTCTCAATACTTTAAACAACATGGAATGATCATAAAACTTACCTTTGATAGTGCAGGAATGAGCTTTGAGGGGAGATACTTCACTTGAGCAAAACCCTAGTTTCACTCCCAAAGGGATTTCTTATTTTGAATGAACTCTAGTGAACTTCTTGCACTTAATTCCCTTGCTTTGATGAAGTTGAACTTTGATTTGCCTTGAATTGGTGTTGATGAAATATGTAGAACACTCTAGAAGACTTGAGAGAGATGGAGAATTGGAAAGAATTAGAAAAATGAAAATGGGAACACCTATTTATACTTGCACTTAATCAACCCGTCGGGTATTATACGGACCACTTATATACAGCCCCTTATACGGACCATATAAGTTGGTAGTATAACTCCATTTCCCGGAAACGATTTCTGTCGTTCGTTTGATCTCCAATACATATGGATCCTTCTTAACACCTATTTAACACTTCATTACCAATCTAAGGAGCATTATAACTCTTCTTTAAGACACCGTTAAGTCAACATTAGCTCAGTCCTTTATGGAACTCTTCCAAAACACGACATAGGCTTTGCCCTCCTTAAGGAACTTCCTCCTCTTATGTTACTGCCCGTATTTTCGTGTGTTGGAAAGCGTACGAGTTGAATGACACTACTAATGGGAACGTGGTTATCCCCAAGCTTATAGGCGGTTAGAGTGAGTACAAGTGTGTTATAAGGATTTGAAGTTAAACCAATCGAAGAAAATAAGTTTCGTCGGGGTTCAAAATGTATTAGAATGGAATACCGTCCAAGCTATGATATCCCGTATTTTTAGATTAGAGAATTTAATCGTCCAACATGAGCAAATTTACCCGAGCCCGGCGAATTCGATCATATTGAAGCATAAAAATCAAGAATATGGTGTATTTGAGGAATGAAGTCCAAAAATAATTTAGGCCTTAACAAGTGTGACGATGGTGATTGAGGATAATATTTGGTGTATGTATAAAGAGGCTATGGACTAGAATTCTACCACATGATTGTGATAACGAGTATATGTAGTGTGTTAAAAGTGACCCATGTTTAAGTGAATTGAGACCAAGAAATTAATTACGCGGGCAACTAGCGAAACATCGGATAAGAGGGGACATGATTCGGCCAAGGGTGCAAATAAAATACTTAGGTGTCAAGTTTATAAAACCCATGTAGCTAAAGGGTGCCAGAAAATCATGCCACTATACATATTCTTGCTTGTTAAGCTAGCAAATAAGAACATTATTCTTTTGGGAGAACCAAACTACCAAAAACGTACACAATCATTCAAGATACAAAGGGTATGGCAACCATTTTTCTTCTACGAACCAACAGCCATGGCAGCAAGCTCACGGCCATGGCTGTCCCAATCCAACTATGGATTTTTATATAGCAAAAAAATTAAATTTCAAGGGTGTTTTACGTGCAAGGAGGCAACAATATGAGAATATTGAATTGAGGGAGGAGAAATTGTGAAATTGGAGCAATTAAATGTGGAAATTCCTCTGAGAAAATTAAGGTAAGATTTTCTTGCTTTATGATGTAATTGTGTTAATAGTATTATACTGGAATTATTAGAATTGGATTGGACGAAATTGGAATTAAGAAAATGCATGAAATCGATGTTATAGGAAATTGTGGGTTGAAATGAATTAAGAGAAGTTATTTGGGTTGTTAGAATTATTATGGGCTGAATTTTGAGAATTTCATGTGTATAGCTCTGTTGTTGGTATTTCTGTGTTAACCGAAGAATAATTCGAAATTCGGGTTAGGCGAATATATAGGGGAAATGTAGCCCGATTTTCGTTAAGAACTTAACTAATGAAAAACCCTAAACAAGAATGTATAGGTTAAAGAACGAGTTCTATAAAGTGATGGGCTACGGGTTTACGAACTAGAAAGTATAGTTACTGATGATAACGTTACCTTTATGTTAACTAGGCTAAAAGAGAACGGTTTTACGATTAGTCGTCAACAGGTATGTGAAGCTGTCCCTTCTTTCTTTTGGCATGTCTTAGATTTAAGTGATACATGATATGAACTTTGGGGTAATTCCATTCATAAGCTTTGAGTGATATTTATGATTCTTATTCACTTCTTGATATTACAATTCTTAAGTGATTGAGCCTTCCTCTTCAGTTTCTGTACGTTGGATAACTGTTGATACATAAGCTCCTATTCTCAGGAACTCGGTAATAACTAATGTCCAGACTTCTATAAATTGTTTCATATGATCTTGATACATGTCTATGATTCCTAAGCCTATTGATATATTCTATAATGATATCCGAGGGATACTTGATATGATTGTCGCTATTGATACTCAGGCATTAATCTTTCTTCTTATTCTATTGAGTCTTGATAATGATTTAAATTGCATATTGTTTCTCACTACTCTGCTCGTGCATGCCTCAATATATCATTCATCGAGTCCCGGGCCGGGTATGTTATCGTGCATAGTTTCACTGCATTGTTCACCGAGTCCCTCACTAGAGGGCCGGGTACGGTATATATATTTATATATGATGATATGATGATATGATGAGATGATTATATGATGACATGTTATGGCGGCCAGGAGGGCATATGATGACTTTATTCACTGAGTCCCTCACTAGAGGGCCCGGTACGGTATATATGTATATGATATATGATATTGACATGCATGATTTATGTTTCAAAGGCAAGTGTTTTGGTATTCTGGACATTGTACTTGTTTCCTGTATTCCTTATTTAAGTTATGACCCTTTTTACCGTATTTCATGCTTTATATACTCAGTACATATTTCGTACTGACCCCCTATCTTCGGGGGGCTGCGTTTTATGCCCGCAGGTACGGATAGTCGGTTTGGTGACCCTTCAGTATAGGACTTCTACTCAGCTGTCTTGGAGAGCTCCGTTGTTCCGGAGTTTAGACTTTTGGTACAGATCATATGACATATACATATATGTATGTTTATCCAGGGGTACGACGGGGCCCTGTCCCGTCATATTTCGCTATTTGTACTCTTAGAGGTCTGTAGACATATGTGTGGGTTGTGTATGGGTTCTGTTCAGCTGTGTCTATACGATGTACTGTGGTATGATGCTCGTCTATAGTGGCAGCCTTGTCGGCTTGCATATGATATTGATATGTGATGGAAGCCTTGTCGGCTTGCGTATTATTTCATGATATGATCAGTTATGACTCCTCAGGAGACAGTGTATCTGAATATACATCTATGACGACGCTATGAACCTACAGAGTTCTTTTGTAAAGTTCCATATTGTTCGTAGTTTCAGTTTGACTATATCTGGTAGGTATGTATACGGGTGGCCAGGTCGGGCACTAGTCACAGCCTACGGGGTTGGGTTGTGACAAAAGTGGTATCAGAGCGGTTCGTCCTCGGAATTTCTATAGACCGTGTCTAGTAGAGTCTTTTTTATCGGTGTGTTGTGCACCACATCTCTAAACAGGAAGCTACAGAGCCCAGCCATAAGAAATGAAATTCCTTATACTAACCTTTGATTTCAGCTGAAGAACGACATTGATAGAAGAAAGTGACTGACGATATTGGAAGCTGCACAGTACACAGGTAAGTAACGGTGCGAAAGAGGCATGTTGGATAAGGTAAGAATATTGAAATAAGATTGAAATGTAAAGTTGGAGGATGAAAGAGAAGGTGGATAGGAAAGTATAACAGGACAGATCGTTAAAGGATCAGGTACGTCTCGAGGTGCGATATGTGAGGTAAGTTCCGACACCTTTATGCTTTTTACTGGAAATTGGGAGCCCTGTGTGGCTATGATACGATATGATATATGCGTATATATGTTGGCCCTATGAGGCATTGTTGGTATTTCCTGCGTGCAGGTTTTGGGATAGTAAGAAATACAGAGGAAACTCTGCCAAAATTTTCCTAGAAATAAAAAAAAGAAGAGATATAAGTTCGCAAAAAGTCTTGAAGGGTCATGTCAACAATAATGATAAGATTTGACTAAGTTTCAAGTATGTCTGACTTCGGGGAATAAAGTTAACGGTCGAATTGATAGTAATAGTAATTCTGAGGTCGATATCGATATGGTAAATTTATCGTGTTAAATTTAAGCTTCAGGAGATACCCTCCATGTCATCCGTAAGAGGCATCATTCTTATCTGGGAAATTTGATTTCGAAGAAGCAAATATGAGCAGTAGAGTTTGGAATTCATTTGGACGGACCAGAATATTTTCCAACCACATTTTTGCCTTAGAAAAATCTTAGGGTGAAGGATCCAGCAATTAAGTCCCACTATTGGAGGAGTACTGTTATACCCCGTATTTTCGCAAATTTGGAAAATTCAAAATAATTTTGACTTGGAAGAAATAAAGTCACATGTTGATTTTAATTAATACAAGTGTGTTGTTCATGAAATATTAATGTGAAAATATTGAGGAAGGCCAAGGGCAAAATTGGAATTTTGGAAATTAGTTTCGGGAATTACAAAACAAGATCCATAACCAATTGGGATCAAAATAATAACAAGAGAAAATAAGGCCCAAAAGTGAGAGGGTGGCCGGCCATACATGGCCCAAGCCCATGGGTTTTCATTATTTTTTCCATATGATAAATTAGATGACAGGGGACCATTATCCTTAGAAGCTTCAAGAAAATTGGAGAAAGAGAAAACAAAAGAAAGAAGAGCAAGAACAATATAGGCCATTCGGCCATGCTCCAAAAATTTTCCCTTTGAAATCTTGTTCCCAAAATTAATTTCTTGTGGTATTCCTACTAATTCAAGGACCCTCTACAACGTGGTGTAGTTGTTTCGGAAGATAGGCCGCTTGTTTCGTCAAATTAGCTCCTTGGTCAAGTGAAGAAGCTAAGAGGAAAAAGGTAAGATTTTATTTCTTTTGTCTTGGAAGAAATATATATATGTGTTGTAGAATGTGGAAAGGAATGTAGGGTATGAAAAATTGTGTGTTATGGGAATATGGGTGTATGGCCGAAAATGGGGTTGATGGATAGGGATGATTAAAATTTTATTTATTATGTTAATTGTGTTGTTGAAGCCTTGTGATGGAAATGGAAGAAAAATGGTTCAAGTTGGCATGAAAAATTGTTGAAAATGATAATAGGAAATTATGTGATTTTAATGTAGTTTTTATGTAATTATGGAAGTGGAGTTCTAAATGTGAATTATTATGTTGATTGGTGAATTTGGAGGGATGCTAGTCCATATTGGCATGAAAGATTGATTGTTAAGTTGTTATGGGAAGTTTTGTGATTTTATGGTAGATTTATGTAATGATGAAAATGAAATTGTTAAGGTGTGAATTATGATTATTGTTAATGAAATTGGAAGATGAAAATGTGTTATGAATATTTATGTCGAAGATTAGAAGTTTCGGATGAATTATGGTTTTGGTGGAATTTTCGTACATTTTGTAAATATTTTGTAGAATGATATGAAATGCTTCCGAATTGTATTGGAATGATCTTGATTAGTAAATGAATATGAAAATATTGATATTGGTTTGGAAGTGCGAAGTTAGATTGGAAGTTGTCGCACTATGTGGAGAAGAATACTATTCATGCTAGAATGCGTTTTAATTCGATTGTTGATGTTGTTGGTATGGTTGTTGACATTTGGGGCCGAGTTAAATCTCGGGGATGTTTTATGTATAGGGGAGATGCTGCCCAAATTTCTGTAGACAAGTATGAGTTAGGATTGAATTCCTAAAGGCTTGTAATTGATATTTGGTAATTGTGACCAATTGTAGATTTTGGAGGAAACGGGAATTGAGTTGGAGAAGCGTAAGGAGAGAATAAGGTATGTAAAGCTTTACTTTTCCTTCTCTTGGCATGTCTTAGACATAATAGGTTTGGATACGAGCCTCGGGGACGACTCTATTCCTAGAAATCCAAGTTTGAAATTAACCCTTTTTCATTCAATAGAATTGAATTGTATGGTCTATGTTTTGTTGAAAGAATGGTGTAAGCGTCTATAAATTGCCTAAGAGGATATGGGATTGCCCTAACACCTTCATAGATGACTCCATAAGCTTAATGTACATAATTTGAACCCACCACTTCAATTGACCCGAGGTGGGCCCACTATTTCCGATTTCTCTCCTATTATGTAATGACTTATCTTCGAGCGATTTCAAAGGAAATGTTTTAACTACTCTTCTAACTACTAAATGACAATTGTTGTAAATATCCCGTTGAGTCTTATAAACTATCTTGGAACATGGAAACGATCCCAGAAAGATTATTTTTATATAACCTATTGTGATATCCGAAATACACGCACTATGACTATCGTGCGATTTCATCATTAAGATTTATTGTCGAGATATTCCATCGAGTCCTTGTAAATGTATTATGGTTTATATTGCATTTAGTTTCTCACTACTCCACTCGTGGATGCCTCAATGTTTCCTTCACTTAGCCCGGGCCAGGATATGTTATCAAGCGTATTCCACTACATTGGTCGCCGTTCCTCGATGTGAGGGGGCAGGTATACACGTACATGGGTTGTGGAGTATGCTGTGCCATGTACGCCTATTCTGATATTGTTATATCCTGTATTTTTGAACGTCGGATTATTTGTAAGCTGAGGTGGGGCCCACATGTCAAGATTTTTTTTTTGGGGCATGTGACAAGTTATATGAATCGTATATGTAAAGTTAAACACAACTCGTGAAGGGCCCTGGGGCCAAATCAAAGTGGAAGCCCTCCAAACTAATATTTTTAAGAAAACGTTTTCGGATGACCTGACTTGGAGGGGCAAAAACGGCATTATAGGTTTAGAATTTGGGACAACTCCGAGTAATAAAAGTTGTAGATAATTGAAATAGCTTTCCAACGGTAGGTCGTGGGCCTATAGGTGACATCGGGATAAGGAGATATGAACGTTTTAAGGAAGAAAGGTCAAGCTGGGCAGTGAAATGGGCCCAACCCGATTCCAATTCGGGTCAGGCCCATTACCCACGCTTTTTAATAGAAAACATCAGTTTCTCTCCCTCATTTTCAGATCAAGAAGACCTGGAAAACTCTAGAGAAAAAGAGAGAGGAGAGCCTAGAGAAAAAAAACCAGTTTTTGACCAAAATCGGAGCCCCGAATCCTGAAGCCCATGAAGAGAAAAGTGTTCTACGTCGCGTTGCCTTCGGTTTGAGCTAAAAATCAACTAAAAATAAGAGGGTGGACATGGTGTCTGTGCACTTAAGGTATGAATAAGGCTCTTTTTCATTGTTAACAAGTTTATTTAGAGTTTTAACGGATTAGAACGAAGAAAATAGCGTGATAAATTCGTTTGTTGGTATGGTTGAATTGTAGAATGGGGTTTGAAGAAAATTTTAGATGAAAACAAATGTATCTAACTTGTAGAATGTGGAGGATGTTGTTATTGATGTTGTTAGTGTTAATTTTGACCTCTTTGCGGAAATAAAATTATTAAATAGTTATATCGCGAATTGGTTGGTTGGGAAAATTTGGAAAATAATGTGCGGGCTGTTTTATGGCATATGTTGGTGTTGGAAATGATGTTAATATATTTGGTATTGTTGTTGATGTGTTGGTTGCTGAATTGTAATTCTGGGCTGGGCATATGTACAGGGGAGGTGCTGCCCAAATTTCTATAGACAAATAGTGAATTAAAGAATGCTATAAGTCTACTATTGACAATTGGTAACAATGACCATTTGTAGATTTCGGGCGAAACGGGAATTGAATCTGAACGAGCGTAGAGCGCAACTAAGGTATGTAAAGTCTCTCCCTTCATTCCTTGGCATGTTCTAAACATAAGAGGCTCGAACGCGAGCCTTAGATACGACCATGTTCCGAGAAATTAGAGATTGAAATTGGCTCCAAATCGTTCAGTAAGATTGAACTAGTTTTTTTATAAATTGTCGCCAAAGCGACCTATATGTATGTAACTTTCACAAATAAAGTCGGAATGCCCTAAAACTCTCATGGATGACTCCATAAGACCTATGATCCATAATTTACGTACGTCACCTCGGTTCAGCCCAAGATGGGCCCACAAAACCTGATATTTTCTGTATGAATCTAATTAACTCATTTCTGTCCGAAACTCACAGGTAACTTTTAGTTATTGTTCTGTCTGTAAGCCTTACATACGGTGGAAAAAGGTAAGTGGTGAGAGGAAAAGGTCACAAGGGTAAGTATGAATGTATTGTTCTGTCACCTGAAATTTGCAATTCCGGATGGCTAAAATGTGGTACATAGCCGTATGATCGGTAAAGCATTGTTGATATCTGTTGTGTACATATTTTGAAAAGAAATAATGGTATAAGAAGTAAAAGAACCAAGTTTGTTGAAGGACTCAGAGAATGTTGACAAGCAGTTGCTGTAAATCATTATGTACGAATGGTGAGTGGAAATTCTAACAGGCTGGTGACCGTGCATGTATGAGTAAGGGCGATGAAGGCACATTTTGTTATCAATGGAACCCTGGGAACCCAGGGCGGAAGATAACTATACATAAAAGTGAAAGGTGAACACTGAGGGTCACAAAGGGAAAAACGGTAATTGTAAAAGAAAGGACGTGTTACGAAAATGTTTCGGAATCTGTATGACCTCGACTAGCCCCAAATCATGTAATAAGGGTCATATGAGAAAGCAGGCGCGATTATATCGGCATTAAGGCGCCGCATTTCATCGAAGTTTCGAGGTTAAGTGTGCTAAGATGGGAGGATGGGTGACCCCCTGGGAAGTATGCAAGAATTTTATATACATTCCGGTATAAGAAATGAACAGAAAGCTAAAATAGCCTAAGTGAAATTAGAATATACGAGATGGTTGGAAACCATAAAAGGCCACACAACACGCAATCGGTTAGATTAGAGAAGAGACAGAAAGAACGCTACAACTTTGGAATTAGAATGGACTTGAACGACGTTTGGAGGTAGTGTGTGGCCTAGTTGGAAATAATTATGTATACACATATGAATGTGTATGATGCCTTATCTGTGATTGTACTGGGGAACACATGTGTCCCCGCGACCGGTGCTATAATGTGGAAGGCACCAATCGAATGAGGGTACCGAACTCCAAGTAATAATAGCAGAAGTAAATGGTGCAAGTGTTATAAAATACGTTGATGTTATCCTTGTGGGTAGGTTAAGAATGGAGAGGTCTTAATACCAGGATATTTGAAAAAGAAAGGGTATGAGGATGTGGACGACTAAGGAAATTAGAATATGTGGAAGTGGTCTGATTCTAATCATAATTCTATCGGTTATACGTCTGCGCCTCTGATTTTGATGAGGCTTTGCCTATTATGCCTCTGTACTTCTGAATCTGATTACGTTTCTGTCTGATATGCCTGTGAACGTTTGACTCTGATTACGAATCTGTCTGATACATCTTTGTACGTCTGACTCCGATCACGGATCTGTCTGACATACTTCTATACGTCTGACTTTGACTACGGATCTGTTCGACATAGTTCAGTACATCTGACTCTGATTATAGATCTTTTCGATATGCTTCTGTGCGTCTGGCTCTAGTTATGAATCTGTTTGATATGATGTGGGATTACGATAACGTTGTACGAAACCGAGAAGTGTGACAAGAGGTGAAATATGTTGATGGCTAGACCGAAAAAGAAAGGACAACAACGTTGTTAAATATAGAAGCAAAAGATATGCTGGGATAGGACAAGCAGGAGTTGTAAAATGAATACCCCCCCCCCCCCCCGCACAGGCTCTCTAATTAGATACGAGTATGTAGCTGGCAAGAGGACCTCCCCTGAGACATTATTAAGACCTGCAAGGCTAATTTAACATTCGAGGACGAATGTTCTAAAGGGGGGGAGGATGTTATATCCTGTATTTTCGAACGTCAGTTTATTTGTAAGCTGAGGTGGGGCCCACATGTCAAGATTTTTGTTTGGGTCATGTGACAAGTTATATGAATCGTATATGTAAAGTTAAACACAACTCGTGAAGGGCCCTGGGGCCAAATCAAAGTGGAAGCCCTCCAAACGAATATTTTTAAGAAAACGTTTTCGGATGACCTGACCTGGAGGGGCAAAAACGGCATTATAAGTTTAGCATTTCGGAAAACTCCGAGAAATAAAAGTTGTATATAATTTAAATAGTTTTCCAACGGTAGGTCGTGGGCCTATAGGTGACACCGGGATAAGGAGATATGAACGTTTTAAGGAAGAATGGTCAAGCTCGGCAGTGAAATGGGCCCAACCCGATTCCAATTCGGGTCAGGCCCATTACCCACGCTTTTTAATAGAAAAAATCAGTTTCTCTCCCTCATTTTCAGATCAAGAAGACCTGGAAAACTCTAGAGAAAAAGAGAGAGGAGAGCCTAGAGAAAAAAACCAGTTTTTGACCAAAATCGGAGCCCCGAAGCCCATGAAGCGAAAAGTGTTCTACGTCGCGTTGCCTTCGGTTTGAGCTAAAAATCAACTAAAAATAAGAGGGTGGACGTGGTGTCTGTGCACTTAAGGTATGAAAAAGGCTCTTTTTCATTGCTAACAAGTTTATTTAGAGTTTTAACGGATTAGAACGAAGAAAATAGCGTGATAAATTCGTTTGTTGGTATGGTTGAATTGTAGAATGGGGTTTGAAGAAAATTTTAGATGAAAACAAATGTATCTAACTTGTAGAATGTGGAGGATGTTGTTATTGATGTTGTTAGTGTTAATTTTGACCTCTTTGCGGAAATAAAATTATTAAATAGTTATATCGCGAATTGGTTGGTTGGGAAAATTTGGAAAATAATGTGCGGGCTGTTTTATGGCATATGTTGGTGTTGGAAATGATGTTAATATATTTGGTATTGTTGTTGATGTGTTGGTTGCTGAATTGTAATTCTGGGCTGGGCATATGTACAGGGGAGGTGCTGCCCAAATTTCTATAGACAAATAGTGAATTAAAGAATGCTATAAGTCTACTATTGACAATTGGTAACAATGACCATTTGTAGATTTCGGGCGAAACGGGAATTGAATCTGAACGAGCGTAGAGCGCAACTAAGGTATGTAAAGTCTCTCCCTTCATTCCTTGGCATGTTCTAAACATAAGAGGCTCGAACGTGAGCCTTAGATACGACCATGTTCCGAGAAATTAGAGATTGAAATTGGCTCCAAATCGTTCAGTAAGATTGAACTAGTTTTTTTATAAATTGTCGCCAAAGCGACCTATATGTATGTAACTTTCACAAATAAAGTCGGAATGCCCTAAAACTCTCATGGATGACTCCATAAGACCTATGATCCATAATTTACGTATGTCACCTCGGTTCAGCCCAAGATGGGCCCACAAAACCTGATATTTTCTGTATGAATCTAATTAACTCATTTCTGTCCGAAACTCACAGGTAACTTTTAGTTATTGTTCTGTCTGTAAGCCTTACATACGGTGGAAAAAGGTAAGTGGTGAGAGGAAAAGGTCACAAGGGTAAGTATGAATGTATTGTTCTGTCACCTGAAATTTGCAATTCCGGATGGCTAAAATGTGGTACATAGCCGTATGATCGGTAAAGCATTGTTGATATCTGTTGTGTACATATTTTGAAAAGAAATAATGGTATAAGAAGTAAAAGAACCAAGTTTGTTGAAGGACTCAGAGAATGTTGACAAGCAGTTGCTGTAAATCATTATGTACGAATGGTGAGTGGAAATTCTAACAGGCTGGTGACCGTGCATGTATGAGTAAGGGCGATGAAGGCACATTTTGTTATCAATGGAACCCTGGGAACCCAGGGCGGAAGATAACTATACATAAAAGTGAAAGGTGAACACTGAGGGTCACAAAGGGAAAAACGGTAATTGTAAAAGAAAGGACGTGTTACGAAAATGTTTCGGAATCTGTATGACCTCGACTAGCCCCAAATCATGTAATAAGGGTCATATGAGAAAGCAGGCGCGATTATATCGGCATTAAGGCGCCGCATTTCATCGAAGTTTCGAGGTTAAGTGTGCTAAGATGGGAGGATGGGTGACCCCCTGGGAAGTATGCAAGAATTTTATATACATTCCGGTATAAGAAATGAACAGAAAGCTAAAATAGCCTAAGTGAAATTAGAATATACGAGATGGTTGGAAACCATAAAAGGCCACACAACACGCAATCGGTTAGATTAGAGAAGAGACAGAAAGAACGCTACAACTTTGGAATTAGAATGGACTTGAACGACGTTTGGAGGTAGTGTGTGGCCTAGTTGGAAATAATTATGTATACACATATGAATGTGTATGATGCCTTATCTGTGATTGTACTGGGGAACACATGTGTCCCCGCGACCGGTGCTATAATGTGGAAGGCACCAATCGAATGAGGGTACCGAACTCCAAGTAATAATAGCAGAAGTAAATGGTGCAAGTGTTATAAAATACGTTGATGTTATCCTTGTGGGTAGGTTAAGAATGGAGAGGTCTTAATACCAGGATATTTGAAAAAGAAAGGGTATGAGGATGTGGACGACTAAGGAAATTAGAATATGTGGAAGTGGTCTGATTCTAATCATAATTCTATCGGTTATACGTCTGCGCCTCTGATTTTGATGAGGCTTTGCCTATTATGCCTCTGTACTTCTGAATCTGATTACGTTTCTGTCTGATATGCCTGTGAACGTTTGACTCTGATTACGAATCTGTCTGATACATCTTTGTACGTCTGACTCCGATCACGGATCTGTCTGACATACTTCTATACGTCTGACTTTGACTACGGATCTGTTCGACATAGTTCAGTACATCTGACTCTGATTATAGATCTTTTCGATATGCTTCTGTGCGTCTGGCTCTAGTTATGAATCTGTTTGATATGATGTGGGATTACGATAACGTTGTACGAAACCGAGAAGTGTGACAAGAGGTGAAATATGTTGATGGCTAGACCGAAAAAGAAAGGACAACAACGTTGTTAAATATAGAAGCAAAAGATATGCTGGGATAGGACAAGCAGGAGTTGTAAAATGAATACCCCCCCCCCCCCCCCCCCCCCGCACAGGCTCTCTAATTAGATACGAGTATGTAGCTGGCAAGAGGACCTCCCCTGAGACATTATTAAGACCTGCAAGGCTAATTTAACATTCGAGGACGAATGTTCTAAAGGGGGGGAGGATGTTATATCCTGTATTTTCGAACGTCAGTTTATTTGTAAGCTGAGGTGGGGCCCACATGTCAAGATTTTTGTTTGGGTCATGTGACAAGTTATATGAATCGTATATGTAAAGTTAAACACAACTCGTGAAGGGCCCTGGGGCCAAATCAAAGTGGAAGCCCTCCAAACGAATATTTTTAAGAAAACGTTTTCGGATGACCTGACCTGGAGGGGCAAAAACGGCATTATAAGTTTAGCATTTCGGAAAACTCCGAGAAATAAAAGTTGTATATAATTTAAATAGTTTTCCAACGGTAGGTCGTGGGCCTATAGGTGACACCGGGATAAGGAGATATGAACGTTTTAAGGAAGAATGGTCAAGCTGGGCAGTGAAATGGGCCCAACCCGATTCCAATTCGGGTCAGGCCCATTACCCACGCTTTTTAATAGAAAAAATCAGTTTCTCTCCCTCATTTTCAGATCAAGAAGACCTGGAAAACTCTAGAGAAAAAGAGAGAGGAGAGCCTAGAGAAAAAAACCAGTTTTTGACCAAAATCGGAGCCCCGAAGCCCATGAAGCGAAAAGTGTTCTACGTCGCGTTGCCTTCGGTTTGAGCTAAAAATCAACTAAAAATAAGAGGGTGGACGTGGTGTCTGTGCACTTAAGGTATGAAAAAGGCTCTTTTTCATTGCTAACAAGTTTATTTAGAGTTTTAACGGATTAGAACGAAGAAAATAGCGTGATAAATTGGTTTGTTGGTATGGTTGAATTGTAGAATGGGGTTTGAAGAAACTTTTAGATGAAAACAAATGTATCTAACTTGTAGAATGTGGAGGATGTTGTTATTGATGTTGTTAGTGTTAATTTTGACCTCTTTGCGGAAATAAAATTATTAAATAGTTATATCGCGAATTGGTTGGTTGGGAAAATTTGGAAAATAATGTGCGGGCTGTTTTATGGCATATGTTGGTGTTGGAAATGATGTTAATATATTTGGTATTGTTGTTGATGTGTTGGTTGCTGAATTGTAATTCTGGGCTGGGCATATGTACAGGGGAGGTGCTGCCCAAATTTCTATAGACAAATAGTGAATTAAAGAATGCTATAAGTCTACTATTGACAATTGGTAACAATGACCATTTGTAGATTTCGGGCGAAACGGGAATTGAATCTGAACGAGCGTAGAGCGCAACTAAGGTATGTAAAGTCTCTCCCTTCATTCCTTGGCATGTTCTAAACATAAGAGGCTCGAACGCGAGCCTTAGATACGACCATGTTCCGAGAAATTAGAGATTGAAATTGGCTCCAAATCGTTCAGTAAGATTGAACTAGTTTTTTTATAAATTGTCGCCAAAGCGACCTATATGTATGTAACTTTCACAAATAAAGTCGGAATGCCCTAAAACTCTCATGGATGACTCCATAAGACCTATGATCCATAATTTACGTACGTCACCTCGGTTCAGCCTAAGATGGGCCCACAAAACCTGATATTTTATGTATGATTCTAAGTAACTCATTTCTGTCCGAAACTCACAGGTAACTTTTGGTTATTGTTCTGTCTGCCATATGATAAGTGTTATGACGATATTTATGAGTCTTATAATATATTTTGACGTCTGGATATCTTATTCTGATGAAATCTGTCGTGCCATCCCAAATGACATATATGTATATTATGAATATTGTATGATTACTTTGATTTGACCTACCGTTTGGCCTACTCCAGTTCATTGAGTCTGTGTAAAGATTTGTATGCATATGGTTTCTCATTAGTCTGTTCGTGGATGCCTCAATGTTTCCTTCACTGCGCCCGGGCCAGGTTCTGTTATTCGTGCACATTCCACTGCATTATTCACCGCGTCCCTCGGTGTGCGGGCCGGGTTCTGTTTACATCTGTATATGATTTGATGTTGTGTTTGTATGGGGATGGCGGCCAGGATGGCATATGATCTGATCTCTCTGTCCACCGCGTCCCGTACTAAGAGGGCCGGGATCTGTTACCGCGTCCCTCACCAGAGGGTCGGGATCTGATATATATGATATATGTATCTGTATATGCTTATGACTCTGCATGCATGATTCTGTCTGTTACACTTTTGTATGTCTGATCTGGATTATGACTCCGTCTGTTACACTTCTGGAAATCTGAGTCGAACTATGACTCCGTCTGTTACACTTCTGCATATCTAGTTTGGAATATGACTCTGTCTGTTACACTTCCGGAAATCTGAGTAGAACTATGACTCCGTCTGTTACACTTCTGCATGTCTGGTTTGGAATATGACTCTGTCTGTTACACTTCTGGAAATCTAATTCGGATAATGATCTTGTCTGTTTCACTTCTGTATGTCTGACTCAAACTATGATTCAGTCTGTTACACTTCTGTACCTCTGACTCTGATTACAATTATGTCAGCCACTTTCTGTGCCCTGATCCGTATGATGATTTTGCCAGCTATACTCTGTACCTCTATTTCACAATACGACTCTGTCGGCTACACCCCGTACTTACGATACATATTGTGGTTCTGTCCATGCACTTTGTATTTCTGTTTCGGATTCGGGTTCGACTCTGTCTGCTATATCTCCGTACTTCTGGTTCGGACTATGATTATGTTTGTTATATTTCCGCTTTACATACTCGGTACATTTTCCGTACTGACCCCTCTTCTTCGGGGGGCTGCGTTCATGCCGCGCAGGTACTCCCAAGTGAGTTGAAGACAGTATAGAAGATGTTCCAGTGCAGATGGAAAGCTCCAATTGTTCCCGGAGTGCTGCCGAGTCAGAGTTTGTATGTTATGCTTTCTGGACTACGTTAGAGACTTTGCAGACAGTGTCGTGGGTATTGTTTGTCAGTCTGTAAGCGGGTCCGTCAGTCGATATGCCGGTCTATGTTTTGTACTAAATTTTGTATGATTATAGATTTGTTCTTCTTGGAAGCTACGAGAAAGAAATTTCTGGAAAAAAAAAATTACTATGTATTTTATCTTATTCGACTTAAAAGGTTTGATGTGATTTTATGTGCAGTAAGAGTCTGAGGGTTCGTTCGGCTCTAAGTAAGGGTCGGGTGCCCATCACACCCTAGCGGAATTGGGGTGTGACAAAGTGGTATCAGAGCAGGTCTATCCTAGGGATTGTCTGCAAAGTCGTGTCCGGTAGAGTCCTGTTTATGGTGTGTAGCGCGCCACATTATAAACAGGAGGCTACGGGGCATCTAGGGATTGTTGACCTTCTTTTTGTCATAGATCGTGCGATAGAGCCAAGTTATAGGAAAAACGAAATTCCTTCTGTAAGCCTTACATACGGTGGAAAATGGTAAGTGGTGAGAGGTAAAGGTCACAAGGGTAAGTATGAATGTATTGTTCTGTCACCTGAAATTTGCAATTCCGGATGGCTAGAATGTGGTACATAGCCGTATGATCGGTAAGGCATTGTTGATATCTGTTGTGTACATATTTTGAAAAGAAATAATGGTATAAGAAGTAAAAGAACCAAGTCTGTTGAAGGACTCAGAGAATGTTGACAAGCAGTTGCTGTAAATCATTATGTACGAATGGTGAGTGGAAATTCAAACAGGCTGGTGACCGTGCATGTATGAGTAAGGGCGATGAAGGCACATTTTGTTATCAATGGAACCCTGGGAACCCAGGGCGGAAGATAACTATACATAAAAGTGAAAGGTGAACACTGAGGGTCACAAAGGGAAAAACGGTAATTGTAAAAGAAAGGACGTGTTACGAAAATGTTTCGGAATCTGTATGACCTCGACTAGCCCCAAATCATGTAATAAGGGTCATATGAGAAAGCAGGCGCGATTATATCGGCATTAAGGCGCCGCCGCATTTCATCGAAGTTTCGAGGTTAAGCGTGCTAAGATGGGAGGATGGGTGACCCCCTGGGAAGTATGCAAGAATTTTATATACATTCCGGTATAAGAAATGAACAGAAAGCTAAAATAGCCTAAGTGAAATTAGAATATACGAGATGGTTGGAAACCATAAAAGGCCACACAACACGCAATCGGTTAGATTAGAGAAGAGACAGAAAGAACGCTACAACTTTGGAATTAGAATGGACTTGAACGACGTTTGGAGGTAGTGTGTGGCCTAGTTGGAAATAATTATGTATACACATATGAATGTGTATGATGCCTTATCTGTGATTGTACTGGGGAACACATGTGTCCCCGCGACCGGTGCTATAATGTGGAAGGCACCAATCGAATGAGGGTACCGAACTCCAAGTAATAATAGCAGAAGTAAATGGTGCAAGTGTTATAAAATACGTTGATGTTATCCTTGTGGGTAGGTTAAGAATGGAGAGGTCTTAATACCAGGATATTTGAAAAAGAAAGGGTATGAGGATGTGGACGACTAAGGAAATTAGAATATGTGGAAGTGGTCTGATTCTAATCATAATTCTATCGGTTATACGTCTGCGCCTCTGATTTTGATGAGGCTTTGCCTATTATGCCTCTGTACTTCTGAATCTGATTACGTTTCTGTCTGATATGCCTTTGAACGTTTGAGTCTGATTACGAATCTGTCTGATACATCTCTGTACGTTGACTCCGATCACGGATCTGTCTGACATACTTCTATACGTCTGACTTTGACTACGGATCTGTTCGACATAGTTCAGTACATATGACTATGATTATAGATCTTTTCGATATGCTTCTGTGCGTCTGGCTCTAGTTATGAATCTGTTTGATATGATGTGGGATTACGATAACGTTGTAAGAAACCGAGAAGTGTGACAAGAGGTGAAATATGTTGATGGCTAGACCGAAAAAGAAAGGACAACAACGTTGTTAAATATAGAAGAAAAAGATATGCTGGGATAGGACAAGCAGGAGTTGTAAAATGAATACCCCCCCCCCCCCCCCCCGCACAGGCTCTCTGATTAGATACGAGTATGTAGCTGGCAAGAGGACCTCCCCTGAGACATTTTTAAGACCTGCAAGGCTAATTTAACATTCGAGGACGAATGTTCTAAAGGGGGGGGAGGATGTTATATCCTGTATTTTCGGATTATTTGTAAGCTGAGGTGGGGCCCACATGTCAAGATTTTTTTTTGGGTCATGTGACAAGTTATATGAATCGTATATGTAAAGTTAAACACAACTCGTGAAGGGCCCTGGGGCCAAATCAAAGTGGAAGCCCTCCAAACGAATATTTTTAAGAAAACGTTTTCGGATGACCTGACTTGGAGGGGTACAAACGGCATTATAAGTTTAGCATTTGGGAAAACTCCGAGAAATAAAAGTTGTAGATAATTTAAATAGCTTTCCAACGGTAGGTCGTGGGCCTATAGGTGACATCGGGATAAGGAGATATGAACGTTTTAAGGAAGAAAGGTCAAGCTGGGCAGTGAAATGGGCCCAACCCGATTCCAATTCGGGTCAGGCCCATTACCCACGCTTTTTAATAGAAAAAATCAGTTTCTCTCCCTCATTTTCAGATCAAGAAGACCTGGAAAACTCTAGAGAAAAAGAGAGAGGAGAGCCTAGAGAAAAAAACCAGTTTTTGACCAAAATCGGAGCCCCGAATCCCGAAGCCCATGAAGAGAAAAGTGTTCTACGTCGCGTTGCCTTCGGTTTGAGCTAAAAATAAACTAAAAATAAGAGGGTGGACGTGGTGTCTGTGCACTTAAGGTATGAATAAGGCTCTTTTTCATTGTTAACAAATTTATTTAGAGTTTTAACGGATTAGAACGAAGAAATAGCGTGATAAATTCGTTTGTTGGTATGGTTGAATTGTAGAATGGGGTTTGAAGAAAATTTTAGATGAAAACAAATGTATCTAACTTATAGAATGTGGAGGATGTTGTTATTGATGTTGTTAGTGTTAATTTTGACCTCTTTGCGGAAATAAAATTATTAAATAGTTATATCGCGAATTGGTTGGTTGGGAAAATTTGGAAAATAATGTGCGGGCTGTTTTATGGCATATGTTGGTGTTGGAAATGATGTTAATATATTTGGTATTGTTGTTGATGTGTTGGTTGCTGAATTGTAATTCTGGGCTGGGCATATGTACAGGGGAGGTGCTGCCCAAATTTCTATAGACAAATAGTGAATTAAAGAATGCTATAAGTCTACTATTGACAATTGGTAACAATGACCATTTGTAGATTTCGAGCGAAACGGGAATTGAATCTGAACGAGCGTAGAGCGCAACTAAGGTATGTAAAGTCTCTCCCTTCATTCCTTGGCATGTTCTAAACATAAGAGGCTCGCACGCGAGCCTTAGATACGACCATGTTCCGAGAAATTAGAGATTGAAATTGGCTCCAAATCGTTCAGTAAGATTGAACTAGTTTTTTTTATAAATTGTCGCCAAAGCGACCTATATGTATGTAACTTTCACAAATAAAGTCGGAATGCCCTAAAACTCTCATGGATGATTCCATAAGACCTATGATCCATAATTTACGTACGTCACCTCGGTTCAGCCCAAGATGGGCCCACAAAACCTGATATTTTTTGTAAAAATCTAATTAACTCATTTCTGTCCGAAACTCACAGGTAACTTTTGGTTATTGTTCGGTCTGCCATATGATAAGTGTTATGACGATATTTATGAGTCTTATAGTATATTTTGACGTCTGGACATCTTATTCTGATGAAATCTGTCGTGCCATCCCAAATGACATATATGTATATTATGAATATTGTCTTATTACTTTGATTTGACCTACCGTTTGGCCTACTCCAGTTCATTGAGTTTGTGTAATGATTTGTATGCATATGGTTTCTCATTAGTCTGTTCGTGGATGCCTCAATGTTTCCTTCACTGCGCCCGGGCCAGGTTCTGTTATTCGTGCACATTCCACTTCATTATTCACCGTGTCCCTCGGTGTGCGGGCCGAGTTCTGTTTACATTTGTATATGATTTGATGTTGTGTTTGTATGGGGATGGCGGCCAGGATGGCATATGATCTGATCTGTCTGTCCACCGCGTCCCGTACTAAGAGGGCCGGGATCTGTTACCGCGTCCCTCACCAGAGGGCCGGGATCTGATATATATGATATATGTATCTGTATATGCTTATGACTCTGCATGCATGATTCTGTCTGTTACACTTTTGTATGTCTGATCTGGATTATGACTCCGTCTGTTACACTTCCGGAAATCTGAGTCGAACTATGACTCCGTCTGTTACACTTCTGCATATCTGGTTTGGAATATGACTTTGTCTGTTACACTTCCGGAAATCTGAGTCGAACTATGACTCCGTCTGTTACACTTCTGCATGTCTGGTTTGGAATATGACTCTGTCTGTTACACTTCTGGAAATCTAATTCGGATAATGATCTTGTCTGTTTCACTTCTGTATATCTGACTCAAACTATGATTCAGTCTGTTACACTTCTGTACCTCTGACTCTGATTACAATTATGTCAGCCACTTTCTGTGCCCTGATCCGTATGATGATTTTGCCAGCTATACTCTGTACCTCTAGTTCACAATACGACTCTGTCGGCTACACCCCGTACTTACGATACATATTGTGGTTCTGTCCATGCACTCTGTATTTCAGTTTCGGATTCGGGTTCGACTCTGTCTGCTATATCTCTGTACTTCTGGTTCGGACTATGATTATGTTTGTTATATTTCCGCTTTACATACTCGGTACATTTTCCGTACTGACCCCCTCTTCTTCGGGGGCTGCGTTCATGCCGCGCAGGTACTCCCAGGTGAATTGAAGACAGTATAGAAGATGTTCCAGTGCATATGGCAAGCTTCAATTGTTCCCGGAGTGCTGCCGAGTCAGAGTTTGTATGTTATGCTTTCTGGACTACGTTAGAGACTTTGCAGACAGTGTCGTGGGTATTGTTTGTCAGTCTGTAAGCGGCTCCGTCAGTCGATATGCCGGTCTGTGTTATGTACTAAATTTTGTATGATTATAGATTTGTTCTTCTTAGAAACTACGAGAAAGAACTTTCTGGAAAAAAAAAATTACTCTGTATTTTATCTTATTCGACTTAAAAGGTTTGATGTGATTTTATGTGCAGTAAGAGTCTGAGGGTTCGTTCGGCTCTAAGTAAGGGTCGGGTGCCCATCACACCCTAGCGGAATTGGGGTGTGACAGATATGATATGATATGATATGATACAATATGGCCATCTGATATGATATGATATTTTACAGAGTTATTCCCTACTCTGGAGTATGATGTGTTGTGGCGCCAGTGTCTGGGTGGCGACCACGTTCTGTTCACCGAGTCCCTTAACGGGGGCCGGATATGGCATATGTTTTTGTATACACTTTTTATGTTTTGTAAATATGTATTTGATATTGTGGACACTACACTCACTTTCTGTACGTTCTGTTCCGATTATGATTTTATTACTGTACTCCAGGCTTTACATATTCAGTACATATTCTGTACTGACCCCCTTTCTTCGGGTGCTGCGTTTCATGCCACGCAGGTACAGACGACCGATTTGCTGATCCGCCAGCTTAGGATTTCAATCTGCTATCTTGGAGGGATCTCTTGTCCGGAGCCTATATTTTGGTACAGGTTTTTTTCTATTGTACATATATATATGTTATTCAGGGGTATGACGGGGCCCTGTCCCGTCTTATGATTCTGTTATTATCCGTAGAGGTTTGTAGACATACATGTGGGTTGTGTATATGTTTTGGGTTGATATGTTTTGCGATAGCCTTATCGGCTTTCCCGCGTTATATCTGTTTACCTGTGGTAATTAGTAACGCTATCTGCCTTCTATATCTGTATATTCTGTGTAAATGCTAGTTTAGGTTGCTGGGTACGTACGGGTGTCCAGCACGGACACTAGTCGCGTCCTACGGGGTTGGGTCGTGACAAAAGTGATATCAGAGCGGTTCGTCCTCGGAGTGTCTACAGACCGTGTCTAGTAGAGTCCTGTTTATCGGTGTATTGTGCACCACATCTATAAACAGGAGGCTACAGGACATTTAGGATGCTACCCTTCCTTCTTATCTTAGATGGTGCGATAAGCTGTATTATCAGGATGACTTCTCCCTAACGAATTGTTATGTTTTCCGCCATGCCTCCGAAAAAGGCGACAGCTGCCCAGAAGGGAAAGTCCGTAGCAGCGGGAGAGACCAGCCAGGCCCAGAGGATTACCCGGGCCCGTGCTGAGATTATGCCCCAGTCAGAGGGCTCCTCTACACCGTCACCACCAAAGGCGATTGGAGCAGCAGCAGCTGTAGATCAGAGGGCGGCTCCACCGACAACTCCCGGAGTACCAGTGTCCGAGCCTCTGGCTCCACAGCCAGGGGCGGAGGATAGGGCCATGAGGGATGCGGTCCAGTTGTTGACCAAGTTGATATCAGGGCAGGTTCATAGGCACGAATATGGGGGTGATCGTGCAGATAGACATGACAGTTCGAGGGCCCGTGAGTTCCTGACTTGTAATCCTCCAGAGTTCTTCGGGACAAAGCCCGAAGAGGACCCCCAGGAGTTTATCAGGAAGATCCAGCGTACGTTACGGTTGATTAAGGCTTCTGCGACCGAGTCAGTTGAGTTGGCTTCATATCGGTTGCACGATGTAGCAGCTAATTGGTATGAGTCCTGGGAGTTATCCAGAGGCGATGGCGCTCCCCCAGCAGTATGGGACAAGTTTACTGAGGCTTTTCTTGGCCACTTTCTGCCTCCGGAGCTACGGCGGGCTAGGGCCGACAAATTTTTATTGCTGAGATAGAAGGGCCGCAGCGTCCAAGATTATAGTCTGGAGTTTGACTCATTGGCCAGATATGCACCTGCTATGGTAGCTACTATGACTGATAGGATGCACCGGTATATTATGGGGCTGGACCGTTATTTGGTCGATAGTTGTCTGGTTATGGCCGCTCAGACAGGGATGGATATTGCCCGTATACAGGCGCACGCCCAGGGTATGGAGGACCGACATAAGGGGCATCAGCCCGACAGGGGTCAGGACCGGAGGCAGCCCAAGAGGGCCAGGTCAGCTGGGTATTCTGGGGAGTTTCGGAGTAGGCAGCCTCAGCAGCAACAACAGTCTAGCAGGCATTCTTCCCAGCCGACACAGAGCACTCCTCCGCAGTTCTCAGGCAGGAGATTTGATAGCCCAGGGTATTCAGGAGCAGGCCAGAGCTCTAGGGCTTCAGGTTTGCGGGTAGACAGGAGTTCCCGTCAGACGAGGCCACCCAGGCCTCAGTGTTCTTATTGTGGGAGATACCACCCTGGAGACTGCTACCGTGCTACAGGTGCTTGTTATTCTTGTGGCCGCCAGGGCCATACTGTGAGAGATTGCCCGTATAAGGGTAATTTGGGAGGTGCAGCGCAGCCTACCGGATCAGCCGCTGGGTCATCATCTTCTTCGGTGGCTATGCGCCCTACGGGGCCGGGTACATCGGCACCAGCAGGTCGCGGCTGAGGCCGTGGTGGAGTTTCTAGTTCTAGCGGTCCTTCGAACCGCATCTATGCTTTGGCCAGCCGCCAGGATCAGGAGGCGTCGCCAAATGTTGTTACGGGTACATTATTGGTCTTCTCTTGGTCTGTATATGCATTGATTGATCCAGGTTCTACTTTGTCATATATTTCTCCTCTCTTAGCTAGTAAAATTGGTATAACGCCCGAACCTATAGAGCCATTTGAAGTAGCTACACCGATTGGGGACTTTATTATAGCGAGACAGGTATATAAAGACTGTTCTGTAATTATATGTGGCCGAGATACTAAGGCAGATATGGTGGAGTTAGGTATGATTGAATTTGATGTTATTATGGGCATGGATTGGCTAGCTTCCTGTTATGCTAATGTTGATTGCCAGAAAAAGGTGGTTCGTTTCCAATTTCCCGGGGAACCAGTTATAGAGTGGACAGGTAATATAGCATCGCCGAAAGTTAAGTTTATTTCATACCTTAAGGCGAGGAAGATGATCAGAAAAGGGTATATTTATCATCTGGTTCGGGTACAAGACTTAAAAGCAGAAGCACCGACTCTTCGGTCAGTCCCAGTGGTTAATGAATTTCCAGATGTATTCCCAGATGAGCTTCCAGGTCTTCCTCCGGAGCGAGAGATAGAGTTCACTATTGATGTACTGCCAGATACTCAACCTATATCTATTCCCCCGTACAGGATGGCACCTGCAGAATTAAAGAATTAAAAGAGCAGCTGAAGGATTTATTAGAAAAAGGCTTCATCAGACCCAGCACCTCGCCTTGGGGAGCCCCGGTATTATTTGTAAGAAAGAAAGACGGGTCGCTGCGTATGTGTATTGATTATCGGCAGCTAAATAAGGTAACCATAAAGAATAAATACCCCCTCCCCAGAATTGATGATTTGTTTGATCAGTTGCAGGGCGCTAAGTGTTTTTCGAAGATAGATCTGCGGTCAGGCTACCACTAGGTATGGGTACGAGAGGCTGATATTCCTAAGACAGCATTCCGGACCCGATATGGGAATTATGAATTCAGAGTGATGTCTTTTGGGCTGACTAATGCTCCAGCGGCATTCATGGATCTGATGAATCGGGTATTCAGACCGTTTCTGGATATGTTCGTGATTGTATTTATTGATGACATCCTGGTTTACTCACGGTCAGAGGAGGAACACGCAGATTATCTGAGGGCGGTACTTGGGGTCCTTCGGCATCAGAAATTATATGCAAAATTCTCTAAGTGTGAATTCTGGCTGACTTCAGTGGCATTTTTGGGACATATTATTGCAACTGATGGCATCCGGGTGGACACACAGAAGATTGAGGCCGTAAATAATTGGCCTAGACCGACAACGCCCACTGAGGTACGTAGTTTTCTGAGATTAGCAGGCTATTATAGAAGATTCGTGGAAAAGTTTGCTTCGATTTCAGCGCCTTTAACGAGGCTAACTCAGAAGGGAGCCAAGTTCTAGTGGACTGATGCTTGCGAGCGAAGCTTCCAGTTGCTGAAGGAGAAGTTGACTACAGCCCCAGTGCTGACTCTTCCAGAGGGACCAGATGGGTATGTTATTTATTGTGATGCTTCCGGCGTTGGGTTAGGCTGTGTATTAATGCAGCACGGCAGAGTTATAGCCTACGCTTCCCGGCAGCTCAAAAAACATGAAAGAAATTATCCTACCCATGATTTGGAGCTAGCAGCGGTAATCCATCCTTTGAAAATATGGAGACACTATCTATACGGCATCCATGTTGATATGTATACAGATCACAAGAGCCTCCAGTATATCTTTAAGCAGAAGGAGCTGAATTTGCGGAAGAAAAGATGGTTGGAGCTGTTGAAAGACTATGATATTGATATTCTGTATCATCCGGGCAAGGCTAATGTTGTAGCAAATGCACTCAGTCGCAAGTGTATGGGTAGTTTGGCAGATTTGCAACCAGAGAGTAAAGAGATAGTACGTGATATTCATCAGCTGGCAAATCTTGGAGTTCATCTGGCCGATTCTGGAGGTACGAGGATTTCTATCCGAGGGGTTTCTGAATCATCTATTAGGGAAGACATAAAGCGGCACCAATATGAAGATCTTGTTTTAGTACAGTACAGAGACATAGCCCACGAAAAGGAGAAAACGCCATTCGAGTTTACACCAGATGGAATAATGTTATATCGAGGCAGATTGTGTGTTCCTGATATTGCAGGGTTACGACAGCAGGTTATGAGTGAAGCACACTATGCCCGTTATTCTGTTCATCTAGGATCGACGAAGATGTATCATGATCTCAGATGCCTATACTGGTGGGATGGCATGAAACGGGACATCGCAGAGTTCGTGGCCCAGTGCCCAAATTTTCAGCAGGTTAAGATTGAACATCAAAAGCCGGGTGGACTGTTACAAGAAATGGAAATTCCGACCTGGAAGTGGGAGATAATTAATATGGACTTCATTACAGGTTTGCCTCGCACTCCACGGAAATATGACTCCATATGGGTTATTGTTGATAGGCTGACAAAATCAGCCCATTTCCTTCCAGTCAAAACTACTTATTCAGCTGAGGATTATGCCAGGCTATATATTAAAGAAATAGTAAGACTTCACGGAGTTCCTATATCCATTATCACTGACAGAGGTGCCCAGTTTACAGTGA
This sequence comes from Lycium barbarum, assembly GCF_019175385.1. Classification (NCBI taxonomy): domain Eukaryota; kingdom Viridiplantae; phylum Streptophyta; class Magnoliopsida; order Solanales; family Solanaceae; genus Lycium; species Lycium barbarum. Next base: position 35,046,589 of record NC_083342.1, on the reverse strand, counting down.
ATTTCTGGAGATCATTTCAGGAAGGATTGGGGACTCAGGTGAGTCTGAGCATATCATTCCATCCTCAAAACGACGGGCAGGCCGAGCGCACTATAGAGACGCTAGAAGATATGTTGCGGGCCTGTGTTATTGATTTCAGAGGTAGCTGGGAGGATCATCTGCCGCTGGTTGAGTTTGCTTATAACAACAACTACCATTCTAGCCTCCAGATGGCACCATACGAAGCTTTGTATGGCAGAAAATGCAGGTCACCGATCGACTGGTTCGATGTTGGCGAAACTGAATTAATCGGCCGAGATATGATCCAGCAGGCGGTTGATAAGGTGAAACTCATTCGAGAGCGGTTATTAGCAGCCCAGAGTCGACAGAAATCATATGCTGATAAACGACGTCGACCTTTGGAGTTCCAGGTTGGTGATTGGGTATTTTTGAAGGTGTCGCCTATGAAAGGCGTAATGCGATTCGGCAAAAAGGGAAAGCTCAGTCTGCGGTATATTGGGCCTTATCAAATTGTTCGAAAGATTGGTAATGTCACCTACGAGCTAGATCTACCATCTGATCTGGAAGCAGTACATCCGATATTTCATGTATCCATGCTCCGCAAATGTGTTGGTGATCCTTTCAGAATATTTCCAATAGATGATATTCAGGTGACGGAGGAGCTATCTTACGAGGAGCAGCCTATAGCCATTTTGGATCGCCAGGTGAGGAGATTACGCAATAAAGATGTAGCTTCCGTTAAGGTATTGTGGAGCAACAATAACAGGGAGGAGATGACCTGGGAAACTGAAGAGGAAATGAAGAAGAAGTATCCTCACTTGTTTCCTATGCCTACAGGTAATTTAAATTTCGTAACTGGTTATGCTGATTATTGAATGAGTGATGTGTATTGCCCATATAAGGAACCTTCCCCAAATGCTTACAAGACCCTATAAGACTAATCTAACATTCGAGGACGAATGTTCTAAAGGGGGGGAGGATGTTATACCCTGTATTTTTGCATATTCGGAAAATTCGAAATAATTTTGACTTGGAATAAATAAAGTCACATGTTGATTTTAATTAATACATGTGTGTTGTTCATGAAATATTAATGTGAAAATATTGAGGAAGGTCAAGGGCAAAATTGGAATTTTGGAAATTATTTTTGGGAATTACAAAACAAGATCCATAACCAATTGGGCTCAAAATAATAACAAGAGAAACTAAGGCCCAAAAGTAAGAGGGTGGCCGGCCATACATGGCCCAAGCCCATGGGTTTTAATTATTTTTTCCATGTGATAAATTAGATGAAAGGGGACCACTATCCTTAGAAGCTTCAAGAAAATTGGAGAAAGAGAAAACAAAAGAAAGAAGAGCAAGAAGAATATAGGCCATTCGGCCATGCTCCAAAAATTTTGCCCTTTGAAATCTTGTTCCCAAAATTATTTTCTTGTGGTATTCCTACTAATTCAAGGACCCTCTACAACGTGGTGTAGTTTTTTCGGAAGATAGGCCGCTTGTTTCGTCAAATTAGCTCCTTGGTCAAGTGAAGAAGCTAAGAGGAAAAAGGTAAGATTTTACTTCTTTTGTCTTGGAAGAAATATATATATGTGTTGTAGAATGTGGAAAGGAATGTAGGGTATGAAAAATTGTGTGTTATGGGAATATGGGTGTATGGCCGAAAATGGGGTTGATGGATAGGGATGATTAAAATTTTATTTATTATGTTAATTGTGTTGTTGAAGCCTTGTGATGGAAATGGAAGAAAAATGGTTCAAGTTGGCATGAAAAATTGTTGAAAATGATAATAGGAAATTATGTGATTTTAATGTAGTTTTTATGTAATTATGGAAGTGGAGTTCTAAATGTGAATTATTATGTTGATTGGTGAATTTGGAGGGATGCTAGTCCATATTGGCATGAAAGATTGATTGTTAAGTTGTTATGGGAAGTTTTGTGATTTTATGGTAGATTTATGTAATGATGAAAATGAAATTGTTAAGGTGTGAATTATGATTATCGTTAATGAAATTGGAAGATGAAAATGTGTTATGAATATTTATGTCGAAGATTAGAAGTTTCGGATGAATTATGGTTTTGGTGGCATTTTCGTACATTTTGTAAATATTTTGTAGAATGATATGAAATGCTTCCGAATTGTATTGGAATGATCTTGATTAGTAAATGAATATGAAAACATTGATATTGGTTTGGAAGTGCGATGTTAGATTGGAAGTTGTCGCACTATGTGGAGAAGAATACAATTCATGCTAGAATCCGTTTTAATTCGATTGTTGATGTTGTTGGAATGGTTGTTGACATTTGGGGCCGAGTTAAATCTCGGGGATGTTGTATGTATAGGGGAGATCCTGCCCAAATTTCTATAGACAAGTATGAGTTAGGATTGAATTCCTAAAGGCTTGTAATTGATATTTGGTAATTGTGACCAATTGAAGATTTTGGAGGAAACGGGAATTGAGTTGGAGTAGCGTAAGGAGCGAATAAGGTATGTAAAGCTTTACTTTTCCTTCTTTTGGCATATCTTAGACATAATAGGTTTGGATACGAGCCTCGGGGACGACTCTATTCCTAGAAATCCAAGTTTGAAATTAACCCTTTTTCATTCAATAGAATTGAATTGTATGTTCTATGTTTTGTTGAAAGAATGGTGTAAGCGTCTATAAATTGCCTAAGAGGATATGGGATTGCCCTAACACCTTCATAGATGACTCCATAAGCTTAATGTACATAATTTGAGCCCACCACCTCAATTGACCCGAGGTGGGCCCACTATTTCTGATTTCTCTCCTATTGTGTAATGACTTATCTTCGAGCGATTTCAAAGGAAATGTTTTAACTACTCTTCTAACTACTAAATGACAATTGTTGTAAATATCCCGTTGAGTCTTATAAACTATCTTGGAACATGGAAACGATCCCAGAAAGATTATTTTTATATAACCTGTTGTGATATCCGAAATACACGCACTATGACTATCGTGCGATTTCATCATTAAGATTTGTTGTCGAGATATTCCATCGAGTCCTTGTAAATGTATTATGGTTTATATTGCATTTAGTTTCTCACTACTCCACTCGTGGATGCCTCAATGTTTCCTTCACTGAGCCCGGGCCAGGATATGTTATCAACCGTATTCCACTGCATTGTTCGCCGTGCCTCGATGTGAGGGGGCAGGTATACACGTACCTGGGTTGTGGAGTATGCTGTGCCATGTACGCCTATTCTGATATGTTATGATATGGCCATCTGATATGATATGATATGTTACGGAGTTATACCCTACTCTGGAGTATGATGTGTTGTGGCGCCAGTGTCGGGGTGGCGACCACGTTCTGTTCACCGAGTCCCTTAACGGGGGCTGGATATGGCATATGGTTTTGCATACACTATTTATGTTTTGTAAATATGTATTTGATATTCTGGACACTACACTCACTTTCTGTAAGTTCTGTTCCGATTATGATTTTATTACTGTACTCCAGGCTTTACATATTCAGTACATATTCCGTACTGACCCCCTTTCTTCGGGGGCTACGTTTCATGCCACGCATGTACAGACGACTGATTTGCTGATCCGCCCGCTTAGGATTTCACTCTGCTGTCTTGGAGGGCTCTCTTGTCCGGAGCCTATATTTTGGTACAGGCTTTTTTCTATTGTACATATATATATGTTATTCAGTGGTATAACGGGGCCCTGTCCCGTCTTATGATTCTGTTATTATCCGTAGAGGTCTGTAGACATACATGTGGGTTGTGTATATGTTTTGGGTTGATATGTTCTGCGATAGCCTTATCGGCTTTCCCGCGTTATATCTGTTTACCTGTGGTAATTAGTAACGCTATCCGCCTTCTATATCTGTATATTCTGTGTAAATGCTAGTTTGGGTTGCTGGGTACGTACGGGTGTCCAGCACGGACACTAGTCGCAGCCTACGGGGTTGGGTCGTGACAAGTACAAAGTATACAACAAGTAGTTTGTGAATAAATGGTTCGCTCACGACCCAAAGACAAATATGGACGTAAACTATGTGAATCAAGCACTAGAAGTCCTGTGGTGCTTGTCGGAATCTAGTTTTCTTCTGCTGGTGGTTGGAGAACGCTTCATAGTAATATTTTATTAGTTCTTAATCAACTAATTTGAGATGGAATTTGTGGAAGGAAAACTTAAACTTGGGGGCTGTCTAGGATCATGTATTCCATATGTTGTTGGTGAAATGCTAGGATAATTCGAAAGGGCTTGCGATACTAAGGGATTTAGGAAAAGGTGGCAACTCGTAACAAAACATTTTATTGAGGTATCGAGTGAATCGATAAGTGGGGATATATTACGACGAGTTACAGTTAAAAGTAGTAGTAGTATGATTGAGATAAAAGTACAGAGAAGGAAGAATTATGACAAGTTATGAAGGTATTAGTAAGAAAGCTTGTGAGATACTAAGGGTAAGATCGATAAGAAAGGGTGAACTGTTAAGTATGCCTAGTGCACGGAGTGTAATTAAAACATGTTAAGAATCGTGAATAAGATTAAGAAATGTTACGTTATCGGATGGATTACGAACAGGCTGTAATGTGAACACCAAAAGGATTGCCATAGAAATGAGTAAAGCCTAGCAAGAAAGTAACTAAAGAATACGATGTGATTAGTATGAAACGGAAAAGCAAATGTAGAACGGATAAGAAAGACTTACAAAGTTCTATAGCGAAAGTTCAAAATAAAAGTCAAATGGTAACGAAAGCGAAAGCGAGCAAAGGAAGAGAAGGAGTTAATAGAAAGAGGAAGATAAGAAGAAAGTGAGTGGGATTACAGTATAGAGATGCGTTATGACATGTATTGCTTGGAAAACCAGTAATATGAGCGACAGAATTGTGAAAGCCCAAACTAAAGAAGGATGAGCAACGGGACAGAATGAATGCCAGAAATGACGGGTATAATGCGAACAAATAGGGATGAACAGAATGTGTTTTGAAAATGAGAAAGAGATTATGTACAAGTAGTGTCTTCGAAGGATATAGAGGTAGCATGGGATTCCTCGTGCACAGAATATAAGATGGACACACATTGGAGAAATGAAAAGAATATTGAAGGAAGCACTCAAGAAAGATGTAATTAATTGAGTATGAGTATAGGATAAAAGTAAATGTATAGCTACAAACTTAAGATGTAGTACGACGAGGAGGTGATAAGACAAGTCCATTATCAAGATGAATTTGATATGATTTTGAGTAAGTTAGAAGTTAGCGTTGGGTATACAACAAGGATGAAAAAGCAGGAAGCGTAAAAAAGTACCACGTGTACATGACTTCACCTCGGAAATAGTGGAATCCTTAAAGGACAAGGATTGTGGATTGCAAAACAACTGCTGTATTGTAAATTTATTAGAAGAAACAGACGATATCCGTTGGGATAATGATAGTGTTATAAAAAAGCTTGGGACACCTACCATTAGAATATAAGTGCTACCGACTGGAGAATTTGAAACGACTATAAGCACTAGCTAATCACTTATCGGAATAAATTGAATGTGGCTTTGGACAAATTGACACATTAATTGCATTACTCGAGTACCAACCATCGGATAAGATTTTGTACTATATATCGAAAGTTCTCATTGCCTCGTGATTGTTTTAAGGTTTCGTACATGGGTAATCTAAATTATAGATAGTATAAAGGAAGACATTGATATGGCACAGTATACCAAGTGTATGGAAAAAGGATCATAGGAATTTGAAAATTGGAAATGGAGGCATAGAGTAGAATATAAATATATAATGATGTAGGTACACCTAAAATGGGGGAAGCGGATAAGAGAAATACAAGTATAAGATGAAAACAACTGACACTGTAACACATCTAGTGTGAATACTTAAACTTTAAGTAAGATCCCTTGCTGAAACAAGTTAGTAAGATTTGAAAGCCAGCAATAAACGGATAGAAGCCAAGATGGTATTTGAGACGGTGCTGAGAATTATTGGTAAAGATCTTGGATAAGATCTTGGATAATATGACATCCGAAGCTGGATGCTTACAAAAAGGAAGAATACGACAAGAAAATGGTAACAAGTAACTTAAAGGATATTATAAGGGGTGGAAGGCTATACTGGATTAGAAGTTAAGATGTTGACAACGGAGTTATAGGATAATGATATGGTGACACATAGGTAGCAAAGGAGAAAGGATAGGGAATCTCTCCTGTAGTAGGATATGAGAAAACCAAATGGTAAATAGAGGAAGGGGAAAGCGTCTGGCGAAATAGATAACAAGTGAGTTTTAATACAATAAGATATGTAGAGCAGAATACACCAAGAGAAGGAAAGACTATGACTAAGATTGGATGCACTTTGTACGAGTTGTACAGGAATAGTGATGCAACCTACGAATACTTGTATACTAAGAACGAGGCCAAGAGAGTACTTGATAAGAAGAGTAAGAATTCAGTAACAACAATGTGGTTGCGACATTTTGGATACATCAACGAAAGGTATAAGATGGTTTGAGGAAAAACTACAGAGATATAATTAGTACTGAGGGTAAAAGCCATAGTTGAGCCTTGACATCAATTGAAAGGTACGAGAGAAGAATGCAAGGTAAAACATAACGACTAGTGAAACGACGCTAAGGTATTTTCTGGGCTTATTTGATCACCTACGCATACTCTTATAAAAGATTACAATAGGATGCGTGATAGGAGAAATAAGAGCAAATTTGAGTAAAGGGGCAATAGAAGAGTTTGAATCAGAAATAGAGAAACGACACGGGATAATATGCCTAAAGCATTGCCAGTTAGGGTAAAGGAAATTATGAAATGATTTAACCAAGACAATCAGTATAAGTGGGTTACTAGTTACTGGACGACAGTAAAGTTATAATATGAGGGGACCCTATTGCTATTTGATAGCCAGCCCTAAAGATCGAGATCGAGAAGTAAAAAAAAAAAGTAAAATGATAGTAAAAGACCTTTAAAAGAAAGTCAGAAAGTGACACATGATGCTGAGGATTCTAGAATACAGACTGTCGCAGCGGAGTAAAGCAAGGATATTGGGATATAAAAAGGTTACCCTCTGGAAAGTTTCGTTTTACTCGTAGAACCTGCGAAGGGACTACAGGTTACCAGAGGCTTGCAACGCTCCAGGGATATTAGAGTCTAATGAACCGATGAGGGACGTCTGCGCGTTACAAGATCTTGTTAAAGACAAGGAGGTAAAGTGAAGTTAATGATATGTCATCTTAAGGGAGTATTGGAACTGAGATTCATCACTAAGAAGAAAACTCGTTTTCGACTACTCGAAGGGAATGTTAAGATAGACAAGAAACACTCGATGTAAGCTTCAAGTATGGATGAATATAGTAAGTTGCAGTCAATTACGAAAGTAGCTGAATTATGACCACTTTCTTTGGGAGTTCGATATTGATAGATGTCAAGTGGAAAATGGCATTAAGAAAGGTAAAGATAAGCACAGCATGATAGATGAGTTCGAGTTACAATTGATTCGTTATGAGATCACCATAACCAGTATATTTATACAGGAATAATTTAACATTCGAGGACGAATGTCCTAAAGGGGGAAAGGATGTTACAGCCCGTATTTTCGTGCGTTGGAAAGCGTACGAGTTGAATGACACTACTAATGGGAACGTGGTTATCCCCAAGGTTATAGGCGGTTAGAGTGTGTACAAGTGTGTCATAAGGATTAGAAGTTAAACCAATCGAAGAAAATAAGTTTCGTCGGGGTTCAAAATTTATTCGAATGGAATGTCGTCCAAGCTATTATATCCCGTATTTTTGGATTAGAGAATGTAATCGTCCAACATGAGAAAATTTACCCGAGCCCGGGGAATTCGATCATATTGAAGCATAAAAATCAAGAATATGGTGTATTTGAGGAATGAAGTCCAAAAATAATTTAGGCCTTAACAAGTGTGACGACGGTGATTGAGGATAATATTTGGTGTATGTATAAAGAGGCTATGGACTAGAATTCTACCACATGATTATGATAACGAGTATATGTAGTGTTAAAAGTGACCCATGTTTAAGTGAATTGAGACCAAGAAATTAATTACGCGGGCAACTAGCGAAACATCGGATAAGTGGGGACATGATTCGACCAAGGGTGCAAATAAAATACTTAGGTGTCAATTAGGTGTCAAGTTTATAAAACCCATGTAGCTAAAGGGTGCCAGCAAATCATGCCACTATACATATTCTTGCTTGTTAAGCTAGCAAATAAGAACATTATTCTTTTGGGAGAACCAAACTACCAAAAACGTACACAATCATTCAAGATACAAAGGGTATGGCAACCATTTCTCTTCTACGAACCAACAACCATGGCAGCAAGCTCACGGAAATGGCTGTCCCAATCCAACTTTGGATTTTTAGATAGCAAAAAAATTAAATTTCAAGGGTGTTTTACGTGCAAGGAGGCAACAATATGAGAATATTGAATTGAGGGAGGAGAAATTGTGAAATTGGAGCAATTAAATGTTGAAATTCCTCCGAGAAATTTTTTCTTGTTTTATGATGTAATTGTGTTAATAGTATTATAATGGAATTATTAGAATTGTATTGGACGAAATTGGAATTTAGAAATTGCATGAAATCGATGTTATAGGAAATTGTGGGTTGAAATGGATTAAGAGAAGTTGTTGGGTTGTTAGAATTATTATGGGCTGAATTGTGAGAATTTTATGTGTATATCTCTGTTGTTGGTATTTCTGTGTTAACGGGAGAATAATTGGAAATTCGGGTTAGGCGAATATATAGGGGAGATGCTGCCCGATTTTCGTTAAGAACTTAACTAATGAAAAACCCTAAACGAGAATGTATAGGTTAAAGAACGAGTTCTATGAAGTGATGGGCTACGGGTTTACGAACTAGAAAGTATAGTTACTGATGATGACATTACCTTTATGTTAACTAGGCTAAAAGACGACAAAGCGAACAGTTTTGCGATTAGTCGTCAACAGGTATGTGAAGCTGTCCCTTCTTTCTTTTGGCATGTCTTAGATTTAAGTGATGAATGATATGAACTTTGGGGTAATTCCATTCATAATCTTTGAGTGATATTTATGATTCTTATTCACTTCTTGATATTACAATTCTCAAGTGATTGAGCCTCCCTCTTCAGTTTCTGTACGTTGGATAACTGTCGATACATAAGCTCCTATTCTTAGGAACTCGGTAATAACTAATGTCCAGACTTCTATAAATTTTTTCATATGATCTTGATACATGCCTATGATTCCTAAGCCTATTGATATATTCCATAATGATATCCGAGGGATACTTGATATGATTTTCGCTATTGATACTCGGGCATTAATCTTTCTTTTTATTCTGTTGAGTCTTGATAATGATTTAAATTGCATATGGTTTCTCACTACTCTGCCTGTGCATGCCTCAATATATCTTTCACCGAGTCCCGGGCCGGGTATGTTATCGTGCATAGTTTCACTGCATTGTTCACCGAGTCCCTCACTAGAGGGCCGGGTACGGTATATATATTTATATATGATGATATGATGAGATGATTATATGATGACATGTTATGGCGGCCAGGAGGGCATATGATGACTTGATTCACTGAGTCCCTCACTAGAGGGCCGGGTACGGTATATATGTATATGATTTATGATATTGACATGCATGATTTATGTTTCAAAGGCAAGTGGTTTGGTATTCTGGACATTGTAGTTGTTTCCTGTATTCCTTATTTCAGTTATGACCCTTATTACCGTATTTCATGCTTTATATACTCGGAACATATTTCGTACTGACCTCCTATCTTCGGGGAGCTGCGTTTTATGCCCGCAGGTACGGATAGTCGGTTTGGTGACCCTTCAGTATAGGACTTCTACTCAGCTGTCTTGGAGAGCTCCGTTGTTCCGGAGATTAGACTTTTGGTACAGATCATATGACATATATATATATATATATATATATATATGTATGTTTATCAAGGGGTACGAAGGGGCCCTGTCCCGTCATATTTCGCTATTCGTACTTTTAGAGGTCTGTAGACATATGTGTGGGTTGTGTATGGGTTCTGTTCAGCTGTGTCTATACGATGTACTGTGGTATGATGCTCGTCTACAGTGGCAGCCTTGTCGGCTTGCATATGATATTGATATGTGATGGCAGCCTTGTCGGCTTGCGTATTATTTCATGATATGATCAGTTGTGACTCCTCAGGAGACAGTGTATCTGAATATACATATATGGCGACGCTATGAACCTACAGAGTTCTTTTGTAAAGTTCTATATTATTCGTAGTTTCAATTTGACTATATCTGATAGGTATGTATACGGGTGTCCAGGTCGGGCACCAGTCACAGCCTACGGGGTTGGGTCGTGACAAAAGTGGTATCAGAGCGGTTCGTCCTCGGAATGTCTACAGACCGTGTCTAGTAGAGTCTTGTTTATCGGTGTGTTGTGCACCACATCTATAAACAGGAAGCTACAGGACATTTAGGATGTTACCTTTCCTTCTTACTCTAGATCGTGCGATAGAGCCCAGCCATAGGAAATGAAATTCTTTATACTAACCTCTGATTTCAGCTGAAGAACGATATCGATAGAAGAAAGTGACTGACGATATTGGAAGCTGCACAGTACGCAGGTAAGTAACGGTGCGAAGGAGGCATGTTGGATAAGGTAAGAATATTAAAATATGATTGAAATGTAAAGTTCGAAGATGAAAGAGAAGGTGGATAGGAAAGTATAACAGGACAGATCGTTAAATGATCAGGTACGTCTCGAGGTGCGATATGTGAGGTAAGTTCCGACACCTTTATGCTTTTTACTGGAAATTGGGAGTCGTGTGTGGCTATGATACGATATGATATATGCGTATATATGTTGGCCCTGTGAGGCATTGTTGGTATTTCCTGCGTGCAGGTTTTGGGATAGTAAGAAATACAGAGGAAACTCTGCCAAAATTTTCCTAGAAATAAAAAAAAGACGAGATATAAGTTCGCAAAATGTCTTGAAGGGTCATGTCAACAGTAATGATAAGATTTGACTAAGTTGCAAGTATGTCTGACTTCGGGGAATAAAGTTAACGGTCGAATTGATAGTAATAGTAATTCTGAGGTCGATATCGATATGGTAAATTTATCGTGTTAAATTAAAGCTTTAGGAGATACCCTCCATGTCATCCGTAAGAGGCATCTTTCTTATCTGGGAAATTTGATTTCGAAGAAGCAAATATGAGCAGTAGAGTTTGGAATTCATTTGGACGGACCAGAATATTTTCCAACCACATTTTTGCCTTAGAAAATGCTTAGGGTGAAGGATCCAGCAATTAAGTCCCACTATTTGAGGAGTACAAAGTATACAACAAGTAGTTTGTGAACTAAATGGTTCGCTCATGACCCAAAGACAAATATGGAGGTAAACTATGTGAATCAAGCACTAGAAGTCCTGTGGTGCTTGTCGGATTCTAGTTTTCTTCTGCTGGTGGTTGGAGAACGCTTCATAGTAATATTTTATTAGTTCTTAATCAACTAATTTGAGATGGAATTTGTGGAAGGAAAACTTAAACTTGGGGGTTGTCTAGGATCATGTATTCCATATGTTGTTGGTGAAATGCTAAGATAATTCGAAAGGGCTTGCGATACTAAGGGGATTTAGGAAAAGGTGGCAACTCATAACAGAACATTTTATTGAGGTATCGAGTGAATCGATAAGTGGGGATAGATTACGACGAGTTACAGTTAAAAGAAGTAGTAGTATGATTGAGATAAAAGTACAGAGAAGGAAGAATTATGACAAGTTATGAAGGTATTAGTAAGACAGCTTGTGAGATACTAAGGGTAAGATCGATAAGAAAGGGTGAAGGGTTAAGTATGCCTAGTGCACGGAGTGTAATTAAAACATGTTAAGAATCGTGAATAAGATTAAGAAGTGTTACGTTATCGGATGGATTACGAACAGGCTGTAATGTGAACACCATAAGCATTGCCATAGAAATGAGTAAAGCGTAGCAAGAAAGTAACTAAAGAATACGATGTGATTAGTATGAAACGGAAAAGCAAATGTAGAACGGATAAGAAAGACTTACAAAGTTCTATAGCGAAAGTTCAAAATAAAAGTGAAATGGTAACGAAAGTGAAAGCGAGCACAGAAAGAGAAGGAGTTAATAGAAAGAGGAAGATAAGAAGAAAGCGAGTGGGATTACAGTATAGAGATGCGTTATGACATGTATAGCTTGGAAAACCAATAATATGAGCGACAGAATCGTGAAAGCCCAAACTAAAGAAGGATGAGCAACGGGACAGAATGGATGCCAGAAATGACCGGTATAATGCGAACAAATAGGGATGAACAGAATGTGTTTTGAAAATGAGAAAGCGATTATGTACAAGTAGTGTCTTCGAAGGATATAGAGGTAGCATGTGATTCCTCGTGCACAGAATATAAGATGGACACAGATTGGAGAAATGAAAATAATATTGAAGGAAGCACTCAAGACAGATGTAATTAATTGAGTATGAGTATAGGATAAAAGGGAAATGTATAGCTACAAACTTAAGATGTAGTACGAAGAGGAGGTGATAAGACAAGCCCATTATCAAGACGAATTTGATATGATTTTGAGTAAGTTAGAAGTTAGCGTTGGGTATACAACAAGGATGAAAAAGCAGGAAGCGTAAAAGAGTACCACGTGTACGTGACTTCACCTCGGAAATAGTGGAATCCTTAAAGGACAAGGATTGTGCATTGAAAAACAACTGCTGTATTGTAAATTTATTAGAAGAAACAGACGATATCCGTTGGGATAAAGATAGTGTTATAAGAAAGCTTGGGACACTTATCATTAGAATATAAGTGCTACCGACTGGAGAATTTGAAACGACTATAAGCACTAGCTAATCACTAATCGGAATAAATGGAATGTGGCTTTGGACAAATTGCCACATTAATTGCATTACTCGAGTACCAACCATCGGATAAGATTTTGTACTATATATCGAAAGTTCTCATCGCCTCGTGATTGTGCTAAGGTTTCGTACATGGGTAATCTAAGTTATAGATGGTATAAAGGAAGACATTGATATGGCACAGTATACCAAGTGTATGGAAAAAGGATCATAGGAATTTGACAATTGGAAATGGAGGCATAGAGTATAATATAAATAGATAATGATGTAGGTACACCCAAAAGGGGGGAAGCGGATGAGAGAAATGCAAGTATAATTTGAAAACAACTGACACTGTAACACATTGAGTGTGAATACTTAAACTTTAAGTAAGATCCCTTGCTGAAACAAGTTAGTAAGATTTGAAAGCTAGCAATAAACGGATAGAAGCCAAGATGGTATTTGAGACTGTCACACCCTAATTCCGCTAGGGTGTGATGGGCACCCGACCCTTACTTAGGGCCGAACGAACCCTCAGACTCTTGCTGCACATAAAATCATGTCAAACTTTTCAAATCAAATCAGATGAAATACATCGTAAATTTTTTTTTTCCAGAAATATTCTTTCACGTAGCTTCCAAGCATAACGAATCAATAATCATACAAAATTCAGTACATAACACAGACCGACATTTTGGCTGACGGAGCCGCTTACAGACTGACAACCAATACCCACGACGCTGTCTGCAAAACCTCTAACGTAATCCAGAAAGCATAACATACCAACTCTGACTCGGCAGCACTCCGGGAACAAATGGAGCTTGCCATCTGCACTGGAACATCTTCTATACTGTCTTCAACTCACCTGGGAGTACCTGCGCGGCATGAAACGCAGCCCCCCGAAAAGAGGGGGTCAGTACGAAATATGTACTGAGTATGTAAAGCATACAACACAGAAAGCAAAGTCACAACTGAAATACGATATATAGAAAGCGAGCACAATAGCCAGCATACTAAGGAGTCGTATCCGGCGTACAACAGGCAAAAGAAGTTCCGGAGAAATCAACACGGCAATCGGGATGACAAAATGTTTGCTTTCTTTTGGAAAACATCTTTGTTTCACACACATAGAAGAATCAACGCACCATTTCCGCGGCCATAAGTCCAGCGGTCACAATCACACATACCGCGGTCAAGTATCCAGCGGTTTTCTATCACAAGTTCGACATACCGCGGTCAAGGGTCCAGCGGTCTATGTCGGCATAATTACAAGTGCGGCAGACGCGGTCAAGGGTCCAGCAGTCAATGCCACACGTCCGGCATGACGCGGTCAAGGGTCCAGCAGTCAATGTCGGGCACGCCGCGGTCGAGGGTCCAGCGGCCAATATCACATATGCGCATATTCACATAACCGGCCCGGGACTCGGTAACACAGAAGATAACCAGACAAAATGCCAAATTATCACTTTCCAAACATAATCACACATGCCAGGATCATGCATCACACAGGACTCAGGTATACCAAAATCGTATATCGGAAAATAAAGAAAATAAGTAGTTTGTCCAGAATCTCAGGGTAAGATTTTTAAAAACGCTTTAGATGTCAAAAACATTTTATAATGCTCATGAAGGTGGTCATAACACCTATCATATAGTGAACAGCATAATAACCAGGAGTTACCTGCGAACTCCGGACAAGAGTACATTGGCTAAATCCGTACATCACATGTCAGGGTTTCGGTCCCCACAATTGGGTCAATAATCATTAAAATCCGTCTCGGGATAGATAAAATATCTCTCGTTTAGTAGTCGGAACAATAACCATGAGTTCCCTTGACTTACCGTACGGGAATAAGACAAACAGAACAATAAGAGCGGCATCGGGGATAGCGGGCCCACCTCGGGCCAAGTCGAGGCGGCGGACGAGAATCACGCCCATTAGACTCTACGGAGTCATCCAAGAAAGTTTTAGAACGATCGGGTTACATTTGTAAACGTTTTGGAAGTCCAACCACTTTTCTAGTAAAATGCACCTTTTATAATTCAATTCTATTAAATGAATAGTAACGAAAACTAATCTCGGGTTACGATGAGCAGGATGGTCCCCGAGGCCGAAATCTCAACCTAGTAGACCTAGGGCATGCCAAAGAAGGAAAGGATAAGCTTTACATACCTTTCGCGCTACTCACGCTTGTCCAAACTCAATCTCCGTTTCGCCCAAAACCTACAAATGGTCATTTTTACCAATTGTTAACTATAAAACTTTTGGTATTCAATCTTTAACTCATCACTTGTCTACAAAAATTTGGGCAGCATTTCCCCTATAAACTCGTCTATCCGAATTTCCAATTGCTCTCCTGTTGACACAGAAATACCAACAATAACATATGGACACAACCATATCTTCAATTCCTTTATTTCAACAAGAACAACAACATATCAAAACCGCCCCCAACTGTAACATAACGATGCCCGAAATTCTAACGAACACTTGCAATACACCAAGCAGCCCATATGCACTTCTTATACCTTATTTCATGCAATATTTTCAGAAAATTTCAGGGAAATACAACAGCAGCCACTCGACACCACATCATCTACTCATGTGCAATAAAACCACATTATTATCTCTATAATCCTTACAACAACCCACAACAATTTAACTCCAACTCTAACCATTAAATTCCTTCACTCTCCTCACATATCCATGATTACAACAACCAAAATATTAATTCATATCAGTCCATCAATTTCAATTAAAACAGCCCCTCACCCATAAATTTCAACAAAACAACAAACGAGTTTATAATGTTGTTTTCTCCGTTCTAATTCGTTAAAACTCTAAATAAACACTTTAATAACATAAAAGGAATTTTATAAATACCTTATCAGAAGCTCCACCACGAAAATTTCATCCCCCAAAACCAATATTTATCTCAAATTGAAGGCAACGCAACGTACAACGTTTTTCTCTTCATGAGCTTCGGGATTCGGAGCTCGGATTTTGATCAAAATGGCTTCCTTAGCCTAGGATCTCTCTCTCTCTCTCTCTAATGTTTTTGGAGGATATTAGCTGAAAATTATCAGCCCTCAAGTGAATTTTCCATATATATTAACGTTAATGGGCCTCATGGGCCGAAACATTAGTGTTTGGGTCGGGTCCAAACTTGCTGCCCTGCTAGCCCAAATTGCATCGTCCATATTTACTTATCCAAATATCATTTTGACTAGCAGTTTGTTGCGTTGGAAACTAGACTCGATGAACTTCATTTTAGGATTTTGAAACACCTTACAACTCCTCATATACTAGGAGATATGCCCCCAACAATATGGGCTAAAAATCTGGTCCGAGATTTTACTGAAGTTGTTCCGATTCATTTTGTTTAGATTCGTTTATCTTCTAATCCTCTTCCAACTCTCATGTAACCTCTTATACATACATATAAATACCCATATACATACATAACAATCCATACACGTCTCGAAGGGTCCGGAGAATCACCATAACCTTAAACGTAACTGGAGAACTTACGAAGCTTCGACGAAACTCCAATCGCAAAAATATATTCATATCTTTTATCCATCTTCTATATCATTACTAATAATCTCAAATACTTTAAAAGGGCACTCACATTACCTCATATACGCTCATAACGCGATTTCAAATCCTTTAGGTTACGATGTCACCTCGGGATACTTAAGGCAACCATATATATAACGATATTCTTACTAACTCGATTAACTTTCCTTGAACTTTCTTAACTCATTCTTTCTTGTCTTAATTAAAATAGCACAGACTCTTATGGGGTGTAACAGAGACGGTGCTGAGAATTATTGGTAAAGATCTTGGATAATATGACATCAGAAGGTGGATGCTTACAAAAAGGAAGAATACGACAAGAAAATGGTAACAAGTAACTTAAACGATATTATAAGGGGCTGAAAGGCTATACTGGATTAGAAGTTAAGATGTTGACAACGGAGTTATGGGCTAATGATATGGTGACACATAGGTAGCAAAGGAGAAAGGATAGGGAATCTCTCCTGTAGTAGGATATGAGAAAACCAAATGGTAAATAGAGGAAGGGGAAAGAGTATGGCGAAATAGACAGCAAGTGAGTTTTAATAAAATAAGATATGTAGAGCAGAATACACCAAGAGAAGGAAATACTATGACTAAGATTGGATGCACTTTGTACGAATTGTATAGGAATAGTTATACAACCTACGAATACTTGTATACTAAGAACGAGGCCAAGTTAGTACTTGATAAGAAGAGTAATAATTCAGTAACAACAATGTGGTTGCGACATTTTGGATACATCAACGAAAAGTATAAGATGGTTTGAGGCAAAACTACAGAGATATAATTAGTACTGAGGGCAAAAGCCATAGTTGAGCCTTGACATCAATTGAAAGGTACGAGAGAAGAATGCAAGGTAAAACATAACGACTAGTGAAAGGACGCTAAGGTATTTTCTGGGTTGATTTGAGCACCTACGCATAATCTTATAAAAGATTGCAATAGGATGCGTGATAGGAGAAATAAGAGCAAATTTGAGTAAAGGGGCAATAGAAGAGTTTGAATGAGAAATAGAGAAACGACATGGGATAATATGCCTAAAGCATTGCCAGTTAGGGTAAAGGAAATTACGAAATGATTTAACCAAGACATCAGAATAAGCGGGTTACTGGTTACTGGACGACAGTAAACTTATAATATGAGGGGACCGTAGCGCTATTTGATAGCCAGCCCTAAAGATCGAGATCGAGAAGTAAAAAAAAAGAAAAATGATAGTAAAATGTTATAACCCGTATTTTCGCGTATTCGGGAAAATTCGAAATGATTGTGATTTGTAAGGAATAAGGTCACATGTTGCCTTGAATTCACATATGTGTGTTGTTCATGAAAAATATTGATGTGGAAACACGGAGGAAGGCCAAGGGCAAATATTGGAATTTTGGAAATTAGTTTCGGGAATTTCAAAACGAGAATTATCATTAATTGGGCTCAAAATAAAATAGCAAAGTGAGGCCCAAAAAGAGATGGGGTGGCCGGCCATGCACTATGGCCCAACCCAAGTTTTAATTAATTTTTCCATGTGCAAAAATTTATATAAGTAGTCCATATCTATTAGAATGTTCATGAAGCAAAGAAAGAGAGAAGCAACAAAACAAGAAGAGCAAAAATGGAGAGCATATTCGGCCAAGGCTTGCCAAAATCACCCTAAAAAATCTTGTCCTAAAAATTAGTATCTTGTGATTTTCTTACTAAATTGAGGTCCCTTTACAACTTGGTGCAATTGTTTGGGAAGAAAGAGTGCTTGTTTCTTCAATATGACAACTTGTTTAAGTGAAGACGATTAAGGAAAAAGGTAAGAATTCATTCCATGTATTTATGTTATGAAGGTTTATTTGTGTTGTAGTATATGGAAATGAGTAGAATTCATGAAAATATGGAAGTTTGTAAAGTGGGTGTGCATATGTATGTGTGGTCGTGTGTGTGTAGTAATGTATAGGTGTGATGAGTTGAATTGTATGTTGCCTTCTAGTTGTATGTAGGATGGAATGTATATTGGAAGTGAAAGTTGAATGAATTTGATGGAAGATGGAAAAATTGAATGTTGGCCGTGTGGTATTTGAAGTTGGAATGAGAATGAATTAATTTTGTTTAATGTGTTAGTTGTGTTGTTGTGATGCTTGCAATGTAAATGAAGATAAAATGATATAAGTTTGCATTGAAATGGAATGTAGAAGCTTATGTCGTTTTAGTACGATTTTATGACATTATGAAAATGAAGTTGTTAGGTTGCAAATTATGATGATCATTGATAGATTTGGAAGATGGAAACATGTTATGAATACGTATGCCAAAGATTAGGAGTTTTGGATAAATTATCACTTTGGCGGAAAGTTTGTATATTATGTATATCGTGTGTATAATTTGAGGAAACGATATGAAATGCTTCTAAATTATGTTGTGATGCTCTAGATTGATGATGAATGTGAAACCATTGAGATTAGTTTGGAATTTAAGGTTGAAGTGAAGGTTATGACATTGTGTTGGAAAGATAGCTAGTTGTGTTATATTGTGTTTAGTGTGATTGTTGTTGTTGTTGATGTTGTTGTTGGGTTGTTGTTGATTGTTTTGGCCGAGTTAAATTCTCGGGAGTGCTATATGTATAGGGGAGGTGCTGCCGAAATTTCGGTAGACAAATATGAGTTAAGTTGAATTCGTAGAATCTATAACTCACAACTGGTAAATATGACCATTTGCAGATTTTTGACGAAACGGGAAGTGAGCTTGGAAAGGCGTAAGGAGCTTGAAAGGTATGTAAAGCTACCCCGATTCTTCTTTTGGCATGTCCTAGGTGTACTAGGATTGGATTTGCACCTCGGAAGACAGAAGCCCATCTGAATCCGCATTTGAAAATACTCCTTCTTCGTTCAATAGAATTGAACCCCTTAAGCATGCTTTATTGAAAAATTACGCAAGCCTCTCCAAACTGCCTAGAAAGCTAGGGAATACCCCTAAGTCCTCTGTAGGTGACCCCATAAGCTTAATATACGTAATTTGAGCCCGCCGCATTGGTTGCCTCGAGGTGGACCCACTATTTTTTATTTTACCCTTATGGTAATTTGTGACTTGATTTCAAGCGACTTTCAAGGAAACATCCTAAATACTTTTCCAACTACTAATGATACTTATCTTAAATACTTTATTGAGTCTATGTAAAGGTACGATATGTTGGGTTGCATTTAGTCTCCCACTATTCCCGCTTTGCTCTCTTATTGTACTATTGCCCTATTTTCGAATAATATAAAATGAAATGTTTTAATTATCCTTTCAACTACTAAGGAAAATCGTTTGGTGACTCCCTCGAGTTTGGTAGGCTATTTTGAAATATGAAAATGATTTCAGGAGGATTACTCTTCTGTAACTCATTATGACATATGACATACACTTGCTAAGATTCCATCCGACTTCATTGATTTGATTTGTCATTCGGTATGCCTCATTGAGTCTCTGGAAATCGGTGATATTTTTATTGCATTTAGTCTCTCACTACTCCATTCGTGGATGCCTCAATGTTTCCCACACTGAGCCCGGGCCAGGATATGTTGTCAAGCGTATTCCACTGCATTGTTCGCCGTGCCTCGATGTGAGAGGGCAGGTATACCTGTACATGGGTTTTGGAGTATGTTGTGCCATGTACACACATTCTGATATGATATTGTTATATCCCGTGTTTTCACACGTTGGAAAAATTTGAAAACAATCTTGATTTGTGAGAAATAAGGTCAATTTGATATTTTGTTGAACATAGGAGTTATGTATGAAAGATTAGAGGCATGGAGGTGTGGGACAAAGCTAAGGGCAAATTTGGAATTTTGGAAATTAGTTTCGGGAATTACAAAATGTGATTCACAAGTTATTGGGCTCAAATATTTAAGTGGAATTGAGGCCCAAAGAGGGGACCTTGGCCGGCCACTTTGGCTTGGTCCAAGCCCATTTTATGGGTCATGTGCTTGGTCATGTGACCAAGCACTTCAATTATATACACATTAGAAGACTAGGATAAGATCAACAAGAAGATAAACAAGAGCAAAAATTAGAAGAAGAGAAGGAAGGTCTCGGGTTTGGGAGGAAATTTTGGCTACCAAAAATATTGTTCTAAAAATTGTTCTCTTGTTGGATTTCCACTAATTCAAGGTCCCTTTGTAACTTGGTATAGTTGGTTTGGAGGGAGAAGCTTTAGATTCATCAAAGTGATCATATCTCCAAGTGAAGAAGACTTGAGGAAAAGGTAAGAATTTCTCCCTTATCTTTGTGTTATTAAGTCTTGTTTGTGTTGTAGTATATAGAAATGTGTTGATTGTATGGAAAATGGAAGTTTGTGAAGCGGGTTTGGAATATGGCTTGTATCCGTGTGTATGTATAGGTGGTATAGCCACAATGTGTTGAATTCATGTTATATTCTAGTTGTGGTTGTGATGAAATGCATATTGGAATAGGAAGTTGAATGATTTAGTTGAAGTTGACAAAAAAGGCTTTTGGCCGTGTGGTATGTTGGATTTGGGATGGAAATGAATTAAGTTGTTTAGTATGTTAGTGTGTTATTGTGATGGTTGCAATGTAAATGAAGTTAGAATGATATAAGTTTGTATTGAATTGGAATGTAGGAACCTATGTCGTTTTAGTATGATTTTTCCGACAATAAGAAAATGAAGTTGTTTAGTTGCTAATTGTGATGATCTTGATTGTTAATGAATGTGAAATCATTGATATCAGTTTGAAAGTTTGGGTTAGAATGAAGGTTATGCCAACTTGTTAGAAAGATGACTAGTTGAAGGATATTTGTGTTTTTAATGTTCGTTGTTGATGTTGATGTTGTCGTTTGGGTTGTGGTTGATGGTTTCTAACCGAGTTGTATTCTCGGGGGTGCTATATGTATAGGGGAAGTGCTGCCGAAATTTTCGGTAGACAAATATGCATTAAGTTGAAATCATGGCATCCATAACTCACAACTGGTAAATGTGACCATTTGCAGATTTTTGACGAAACGGGAAGTGAGCTTGGATAGACTCAAAAAGCTCAAAAGGTATGTAAAGCTAACCCGATCCTTCTTTTGGCATGCCTAAGTGTATTAGAATCGAATTCGGGCCTCGAAAGACTTCCTGCCCCTCGGAATCCGCAATTGAAAATCTCGCTTTTTCCTTCAGTAAGATTGAGCCCATTTGATGTGCTTTCCCTGAAATTATGCAAACTTTCTCTAAATTACTTGGAAAGCTATAGAATGTCCGTAGAACCTTTTTAGGTGACCCCATAAGCTTAAAAGGGCATAATTTGAGGCCGCCGCCTTGTTTGTCCCGAGGTGGGCCCGCTATTCCTGGTTTTTCCCTTAATGTACTTAAGTCTTCTTTTCGAGCAGTTCTTAAAAGAAACATTTTGACTACTATTCTAATTACCTAACAAACATTGTTTTAAATATTCCATTGAGTCCGATAAATTGTTTTGACACTCGGAACGATTTCAGAAAGGTTATACTTCTGTAATCCATTATGATATCCGAAACTCGTTTATTATGTTCCCGTTCGACTTCATTGGATCGGTTTGTCTTTGATATGCCTCATCGAGTCTATTAAAACATTTATGATATTTTAATTGCATTAGTCTCTCACTACTCCATTCGTGGATGCCCCAATGTTTCCCACACTGAGCCCGGGCCAGGATATGTTGTCAAGCGTGATCCTTTGCATTGTTCGCCGTGCCTCGATGTGAGGGGGCAGGTATACGCGTACATGGGTTTGTGGAGTATGTTGTGCCATGTACGCTTGTTCTGATATGATTTACTATGGCCATCTGATATGACATATTATGTTACGGGGTTATGCCCCTATTCTGATTCTTCTGTGTTGTGGCACCAGCGTCGGGAGGGTGGCCACGTTCTGTCTGCCGAGTCCCTTGGCAGGGGCCGGATTTGATATGACATATGTTTCTGTACACACTCCGCATGTTTTGAAAATATATATCTGATACTTTGTATTTTCTGGTTACTTTCTGTACGTTCTATACCAGTTATGATTTTGTTTCTGCAACTCAGGCTTTACATATTCAGTACATATTTCGTACTGACCCCCTTTCCTCGGGGGCTGCGTTTTCATGCCGCGCAGGTACTGACGACAGGTTTGCCGATCCGTCTGTCTAGGATATCTTTTCCGCCATTTGGAGCGCTCTTTTATTCAGAGCCATCTTTTGGTACAGTCTGTCACTTCTATATATGTATATTCTCGTTCATGGGTACGTCGGGGCCCTGTCCCGCCATATGATTCTGTTGGTCTGTTTAGAGGTCTGTAGACATGTTTGTGGGTTGGGATCTTTCTGTACAGCTGTGTGTATATGTTGTGTTTGGGCGATCCCATTCGCCGCGGCGGCCGGTCCGCATATATTTAAATGTTACTTTGTTGGCCCTGTGTGGCCTTTGTTGGTATTTTCTGCGTGCAGGGTATATGGGATAGTCCGTAAAACAAAGGAAACTCTGCCAAAATTTTTCTGGAAATTATCTAAATTGGAAATAAAGCCTTGTCGGCTTCTGCTATATACTAGAATGTGTTTGAGTGCCCAGATCGGGCACTAGTCACGGCCTACGGGGTTGGGTCGTGACAAAAGTTGTATCAGAGCGGTTCGTCCTCGGAATGTCTATAGACCGTGTCTAGTAGAGTCTTGTTTATCGGTGTGTTGTGCACCACACCTATAAACAGGAGGCTACAGGGCATTTAGGATACTACCCTTCTTTCTGTCTTAGATCGTGCGATAGAGCTGTGTTATCAGGATGATTCCTCCCTAATGAATTGTTACATTTGCAGTTATGCCTCCAAAAAAGGCGACAGCGGCCAAAAAGGCCAAGGCAGCAGCTGTGGGAGAGACTAGTCGGGCCCAGAGGGTTACCAGGGCCCATGCTCATATTGCTCCTAATGTTTTGCCCCCGGCAGAGGGCTCTTCCACACCGCCATATGTAGAGGAGATTGGAGCAGCAGCAGCTGCAGGTCGAGGGGCGGCTCCACCGCCAGCTCCCGCAGTTCCAGTACCTGAGCCTCCAGCTCCACGGCCAGGGACTGAGGATCAGACTATGAGAGAGGCAGTCCAGCTATTGACCAGACTTGTGGCAGGACAGGTTCAGGGGCACGGATTGGGAGGTGACCGAGCATATAGGCGTGACAGTTCGAGAGCTCGTGAGTTCTTGACTTGTGGCCCTCCAGAGTTCTTCGGGACAAAGCCCGAGGAGGATCCTGAGGAGTTTATCAGGAAGATGCGGCGCACCTTACATTTGATTAATGCTTCTGCGACAGAGTCAGTCATATTGGCTTCGTACCGGTTGCATGATGTAGCGGCTAATTGGTACGAGTCATGGGAGTTATCCAGAGGCGACGGCGCTCCCCCAGCAGTTTGGGATGATTTTTCTCAGGCTTTTCTTAGCCATTTTCTGCCTCCGGAGCTACGGCGGGCCAAGGCTGACAGATTCTTATTGCTGAGACAGAGGGGTCGTAGTGTTCGAGAGTACAGTATGGAGTTCGACTCATTGGCTCGATACGCACCTGCTGTGGTAGCTACTATGGCTGACAGGATGCACAGGTACATTATGGGGCTGGACCGTTATTTTGTCGACAGCTGTTTGGTATTGGCTGCTCAGCCCGGCATGGATATTGCCCGGATTCAAGCACACGCCCAGGGCATAGAGGACCGGCATAGGGAGCGTCAGCCTGATAGGAGTCAGGATCGGAGACAGCCCAAGAGGGCTAGATTGTCTGGGTATTCTGGAGATTTTCGGGGCAGACAGCCTCAGCAGTAGCAGCAGCCTAGCAGACATCTATCCCAGCCGGTACAGAGCGCACCTCCACAGCCGACAGGTCGCAGGTTTGATAGCCCAGGGTATTCAGGAGCAGGTCAGAGCTCCAGGGCTTCAGGTTCGCGGACAGACAGGGGTTCTGGTCAGACGAGGCCACCTAGGCCTCAGTGTTCTTATTGTGGTAGATATCATCCGGGAGAGTGCTACAGAGCCACCGGTGCATGTTTTTCTTGTGGCCGTCAGGGCCATTCTGTGAGAGATTTCCCGTATAAGGGTAGTTCAGGTGGTGCAACGCAGCCTACCGGGTCAGTCGCAGTGTCTTCATCTTCATCAGTGGCTATGCGCCCTACGGGGCCTGGTACTTCAGCACCAGCGGGTCGCGGCAGAGGCCGTGGTGGAGCTTTTGGTACTAGCGGTCCTTCGAACCGCATTTATGCTCTGTCCAGCCGCCAGGATCAGGAGGCATCGCCTAATGTCGTTACAGGTACATTATTGGTTTTCTCTCGGTCTGTGTATGCATTGATTGATCCAGGTTCGACTTTGTCATATATTTCGCCTCTGGTTGCTAGTAAAATTGGTATAACGTCTGAACCTATAGAGCCGTTTGAGGTAGCCACACCGATTGGGGATTTTATTGTAGCAAAACAGGTATATAAAAATTGTTCTGTAATTGTATGTGGCCGTGACACTAAGGCAGATCTGGTGGAGTTAGATATGGTCGAGTTCGATGTTATTATGGGAATGGACTGGCTAGCCTCCTGTTATGCTAATGTTGACTGCCAAAATAAGGTAGTTCGTTTCCAGTTTCCCGGGGAGCCAGTTATAGAATGGGCCGGTAATACAGCATCGCCGAAAGGTAAGTTTATTTCATACCTTAAGGCGATGAAAATGATCAGAAAGGGTTATTTTTATCATCTGGTTCGGGTACAAGACTTGACAGCAAAAATGCCGACTCTTCAGTCAGTTCCCGTGGTTAATGAATTTCCGGATGTATTCCCAGATGAGCTTCCAGGCCTTCCTCCGGAGCGGGAGATAGATTTTACTATTGATTTGCTTCCAGATACTCAGCCGATATCTATTGCCCCGTACAGAATGGCACCGGCAGAATTGAAAGAACTGAAAGAGCAGTTGAAGGATCTGTTAGAAAAAGGCTTCATCAGGCCCAGTACTTCGCCTTGGGGAGCCCCAGTATTATTTGTGCGTAAGAAAGACGGGTCGCTGTGTATGTGTATTGATTATCGGCAGCTGAATAAGGTAACTATAAAGAATAAATACCCCCTCCCCAGAATTGATGACTTGTTTGATCAGTTGCAGGGCGCCAAATATTTTTCGAAGATAGATCTTCGGTCAGGTTATCATCAGGTACGAGTACGAGAGGCTGATATTCCTAAGACAGCATTCCAGACCAGATATGGGCATTATGAATTCAGAGTTATGTCTTTTGGGCTGACTAATGCTCCTGCGGTATTCATGGATTTAATGAACCGGGTATTCAGGCCGTTCTTAGACATGTTCGTAATTGTATTTATCGATGATATCCTGGTTTATTCTCGGTCCGAGGCAGAGCACGCAGATCATCTGAGAGCGGTACTTGGGGTACTTCGGCATCGGAAATTATATGCAAAAAAATGTGAATTCTGGCTAGCTTCAGTGGCATTCCTGGGGCATATTATTGCAGCTGATTGTGTTCGGGTGGATACACAGAAGATTGAGACCGTGAAAAATTGGCCCAGACCCACGACGCCCACAGAGGTACGTAGTTTCCTGGGGTTAGCAGGCTATTACAGAAGATTTGTGGAAAAGTTTGCTTCGATTTCAGCGCCTTTGACAAGGCTAACTCAGAAGGGAGCCAAGTTCCAGTGGACTGATGCTTGTGAACGATGCTTCCAGTTGCTGAAAGAGAAGCTGACTACAGCCCCAGTTCTGACTCTTCCAGAGGGACCCGATGGATATGTTATTTATTGTGACGCTTCTGGCGTGGGATTGGGCTGTGTATTGATGCAGCACGGCAGAGTTATAGCTTATGCTTCTCGGCAATTGAAAAAGCATGAAAAGAATTATCCTACTCACGATCTGGAGCTTGCAGCGGTGATCCATGCCCTGAAGATATGGAGACATTATTTATATGGCGTTCATGTTGATATCTATACAGATCATAAGAGTCTCCAGTATATTTTCAAGCAGAAAGAGCTTAATTTGCGGCAGCGGAGGTGGCTGGAGCTCCCGAAAGACAATGATGTGGATATTCTGTATCATCCGGGCAAGGCTAATGTTGTTGCAGATGCGCTTAGCCGGAAATCTATGGGCAGCTTGGCAGATTTACAGCCAGACAGGAGAGAGATAGTGCGTGACATTCATCAGTTGACTAATCTTGGGGTTCGTCTGGCCGATTCTGGAGGTACACGGATTTCTGTCCGAGGGGTTTCTGAATCATCTATTAAGGAAGATATCAAGCGGCATCAATATGAAGATCCTGTTTTGGCTCGATACAGAGACACAACCTATGATAAGGAGAAGACTCCGTTCGAGTTCACTCCGGACGGGACTTTATTATTCAGGGGCAGGTTGTGTGTACCTGATATTGCAGGCCTTCGGCAGCAGGTTATGAGTGAGGCACATTATGCTCGCTATTCGGTCCATCCTGGGTCTACGAATATGTACCATGATCTTAGATGCCTATACTGGTGGGATGGCATGAAATGGGATATCGCAGAGTTCGTCGCCTAGTGTCCCAATTGTCAACAGGTCAAAATTGAACATCAGAAACCGAGTGGACTGTTGCAAGAAATGGAAATTCCGACGTGGAAGTGGGAGATCATTAATATGGACTTCATTACAGGTTTGCCTCGCACTCCACGGAAGTATGATTCCATCTGGGTTATTGTTGATAGGCTGACAAAATCAGCCCATTTTCTCCCCGTCAGAACTACTTACTCCGCTGAAGATTATGCCAGGCTTTATATTAATGAAATTGTGCGACTTCATGGAGTTCCTATATCTATTATCACTGACAGAGGTGCTCAGTTCACAGCGAACTTCTGGAGATCTTTTCAGGTAGGATTAGGGACTCAGCTGAGCCTGAGCACAGCTTTTCATCCTCAGAGTGACGGACAGGCCGAGCGCACTATCCAGACGCTTGAAGATATGTTGCGGGCCTGTGTTATTGATTTCAGAGGTAGCTGGGAGGATCACTTGCCATTGATTGAATTTTCTTATAATAACAGCTACCATTCCAGCATCCAGATGGCTCCGTACGAGGCTTTATATGGTAGGAAATGCAGGTCACCTATCGGCTGGTTTGATATTGGCGAGACAGAGTTAATTGGCCCAGATATGATCCAGCTGGCCGTTGATAAGGTGAAACTTATTCGGGAGCGGCTATTGGCAGCCTAGAGTCGACAGAAATCATACGCTGATAAACGGCGTCGTCCTTTGGAATTCCAGGTTGGTGATTGGGTATTTCTGAAGGTATCGCCTATGAAAGGCGTGATGCGGTTCGGCAGAAAGGGTAAGGCCTTATCAGATTGTTAGAAAAATTGGAAATGTCGCCTATGAGTTAAATCTGCCATCTGATTTGGAGGCGGTGCATCCGGTATTCCATGTATCTATGCTCCGTAAATGCATTGGTGATCCCTCCAGAATATTTCCTGCGGATGATATTCAGGTGACGGAGCAGTTATCTTATGAGGAGCAGCCCGTAGCTATTTTGGACCGCCAGGTAAGAAAGCTCCGAAACAAAGATGTAGCCTCTGTTAAGGTGCTGTGGCGGAATAACAATAGGGAAGAAATGACCTGGAAGGCCGAAGAGGAAATGAAGAAGAAGTATCCTCATTTGTTCCCTACGCCCGCAGGTAATCTTGAATCTTTGTTTAATTCCATTCAATAACGAATGTGTGTCATATGTGCCATCTATAAACAGAAACTCCCCCGGAGTATTCTCAGACCCTATAATATTAATTTAACATTCGGGGACGAATGTTCTAAAGGGGGGGAGGATGTTATATCCCGTGTTTTCACACGTTGGAAAAAATTTAAAACAATCTTGATTTGTGAGAAATAAGGTCAATTTGATATTTTGTTGAACATAGGAGTTATGTATGAATGATTAGAGTCATGGAGGTGTGGGACAAAGCTAAGGGAAAATTTGGAATTTTAGAAATTAGTTTCGGGAATTACAAAATGTGTTTCACAAGTTATTGGGCTCAAATATTTAAGTGGAATTGAGGCCCAAAGAGGGGACCTTGGCCGGCCACTTTGGCTTGGTCCAAGTCCATTTTATGGGTCATGTACTTGGTCATGTGACCAAGCACTTCAATTATATACACATTAGAAGACTAGGATAAGATCAATAAGAAGATAAACAAGAGCAAAAATTAGAAGAAGAGGAGGAAGGTCTCGGGTTTGGGAGGAAAATTTGGCTACCAAAAATATTGTTCTAAAAATTGTTCTCTTGTTGGATTTCCACTAATTCAAGGTCCCTTTGTAACTTGGTATAGTTGGTTTGGAGGGAGAAGCTTTAGATTCATCAAAGTGATCATATCTCCAAGTGAAGAAGACTTGAGGAAAAGGTAAGAATTTCTCCCTTATCTTTGTGTTATTAAGTCTTGTTTGTGTTGTAGTATATAGAAATGTGTTGATTGTATGGAAAAATGGAAGTTTATGAAGCGTCTTTGGAATATGGCTTGTAGCCGTGTGTATGTATAGGTGGTATAGCCACAATGTGTTGAATTCATGTTATATTCTAGTTGTGGTTGTGATGAAATGCATATTGGAATAGGAAGTTGAATGATTTAGTTGAAGTTGACAAAAAAGGCTTTTGGCCGTGTGGTATGTTGGATTTGGGATGGAAATGAATTAAGTTGTTTAGTATGTTAGTGTGTTATTGTGATGGTTGCAATGTAAATGAAGTTAGAATGATATAAGTTTGTATTGAATTGGAATGTAGGAACCTATGTCGTTTTAGTATGATTTTTCCGACAATAAGAAAATGAAGTTGTTTAGTTGCTAATTGTGATGATCTTGATTGTTAATGAATGTGAAATCATTGATATCAGTTTGAAAGTTTGGGTTAGAATGAAGGTTATGTCAACTTGTTAGAAAGATGACTAGTTGAAGGATATTTATGTTTTTAATGTTCGTTGTTGATGTTGATGTTGTCGTTTGGGTTGTGGTTGATGGTTTCTAACCGAGTTGAATTCTCGGGGGTGCTATATGTATAGGGGAAGTGCTGCTGAAATTTTCGGTAGACAAATATGCATTAAGTTGAAATCATGGCATCCATAACTCACAACTGGTAAATGTGACCATTTGCATATTTTTGACGAAACGGGAAGCGAGCTTGGATAGACTCAAAAATCTCAAAAGGTATGTAAAGCTAACCCGATCCTTCTTTTGGCATGCCAAAGTGTATTAGAATCGAATTCGGGCCTCGAAAGACTTCCTGCCCCTCGGAATCCGCAATTGAAAATCTCGCTTTTTCCTTCAGTAAGATTGAGCCCATTTGGTGTGCTTTCCCTGAAATTATGCAAACTTTCTCTAAATTACTTGGAAAGCTATAGAATGTCCGTAGAACCTTTTTAGGTGACCCCATAAGCTTAAAAGGGCATAATTTGAGCCCGCCGCCTTGTTTATCCCGAGGTGGGCCCGCTATTCCTGGTTTTTCCCTTAATGTACTTAAGTCTTCTTTTCGAGCAGTTCTTAAAAGAAACGTTTTGACTACTATTCTAATTACCTAACAAACATTGTTTTAAATATTCCATTGAGTCCGATAAATTGTTTTGACACTCGGAACGATTTCAGAAAGGTTATACTTCTGTAATCCATTATGATATCCGAAACCCGTTTATTATGTTCCCGTTCGACTTCATTGGATCGGTTTGTCTTTGATATGCCTCATCGAGTCTATTAAAACATTTATGATATTTTAATTGCATTAGTCTCTCACTACTCCATTCGTGGATGCCCCAATGTTTCCCACATTGAGCCCGGGCCAGGATATGTTGTCAAGCGTGATCCTTTGCATTGTTCGCCGTGCCTCGATGTGAGGGGGCAGGTATACGCGTACATGGGTTTGTGGAGTATGCTGTGCCATGTACGCTTGTTCTGATATGATTTACTATGGCCATCTGATATGACATATTATGTTACGGGGTTATGCCCCTATTCTGATTCTTCTGTGTTGTGGCACCAGCGTCGGGAGGGTGGCCACGTTCTGTCTGCCGAGTCCCTTGGCAGGGGCCGGATTTGATATGACATATGTTTCTGTACACAGGGTATATGGGATAGTCCGTAAAACAAAGGAAACTCTGTCGAAATTTTTCTGGAAATTATCTAAATTGGAAATAAAGCCTTGTCGGCTTCTGCTATATACTAGAATGTGTTTGTGCCCAGATCAGGCACTAGTCACGGCCTACGGGGTTGGGTCGTGACAGATATGATCTGATATGGCCATCTGATATGATATGTTATGTGACGGGGTTATCCCCTACTCTGTTCCTTATGTATGGTGGCACCAGCGTCGGGGGGTGGCCACGTTCTGTTTGCTGAGCCCCTTGGCAGGGGCCGGATATGATGTGATATATGTTTCTGTACACACTCCTCATGTCTTGAAAATATGCATTTGATACTTTGGATGTCACATTCACTGCTCTATAAGTTCTGTTTCGGTTAAAATCTTGTTCCGCAATGGGACCAGTTACGACATATGTTTTCAACAAATACTATTTATGATTTATGATCAGTAGTTTGCTAATCTGGATATTCTGTCCATTTTCTGCACCTTCTGCTTTGATGATGACTTTGTTTACTACGTTTTGTGCTTTACATACTCAGTACATATTTCGTACTGACCCCCTTTCTTCGGGGGCTGCGTTTTCATGCTGCGCAGGTACAGAAGACAGATTTGCTGACCGCCTACCTAGGACATCTATTCTGCTATATTGGGAGCGCTCTTTTGTTCAGAGCCGGTATATTGGTACAGTCTGCCGCTATTATATATATGTACACTATTCAGGGGTATGACGGGGCCCTGTCCCGTCTCATGAGTCTGTCATGTTCTGTAGAGGTCTGTAGACATACTTGTGTGGGTTTTGTATATGTTTGGGTATGATATGATCTGTGACAGCCTCACCGGCTTCCATGTGCTGCGTCGGTTCGTTTATGATCATTACTAAGGCCAAGTGACTTTTATATTTGAAAATATTCTGTCGTTTGCTAATTTGGGTTATTGGGTACGTTTGGGTGTCCAGCACAGACACTAGTCGCGGCCTACGGAGTTGGGTCGTGACAAAAGTGGTATCAGAGCAGTTCGTCCTCGAAGTGTCTACAGACCGTGTCTAGTAGAGTCTTGTTTATCGGTGTGTTGTGCAGCACATCTATAAACAGGAGGCTACAGGACATTTAGGGTGTTACCTTTCTTTGATTCTTAGATCGTGCGATAGAGCCAGCTGTAGGAAATGAGTTTCTTTCTTTACTAACCCTTGATTGCAGCTGGAGAACGGTATCGACGAAGACAGCGACTGCTGATATTGGAAGCAACACAGTACTCCGGTAAGCAATGGTATGAAAGACGTATGCTGGGTAAGGTATTCTGAAGTACGATTAAAACATAAAGTCGAACATTAAAAAGGGAAACAAACATGGAAAGTGTAGCAGGTGCAGTTCGAGTTGGGCATGTGAGGTAAGCCTCGGCATTCTGATACTTTTTATTTGGAATTGTTAGCCCCGTGTGGCTGTGATGCGACGTGATATGATATGTATAGACGTATATGTGTTGACCCTATGAGGCATGGTTGGTATTTCCTGTGTACAGGTTTTGGTATAGTAAGAAATACAGAGGAACCTCTGCCCAAATTTTTCTAGGAATACGAAAAGGGAAATGAGATATAAATTTTTAGCCTGTCTTGAAGGTCGATACCGATAGGATAAATCTATTATGGTGGATTAAAATTTTAAGAGGTACCCTCCATGTCATTTGTAAGAAGCATTACCCTTATCGGGAAAATTTTATCTCGAGAAAGTATATACTAGTAGAGAATTCGTAATTTATTTGGAGGGACCAGAAATATGTTCTAACCCCATTTTGTTTTAGCATAGCCTACGTGAAGGGCAAAAATATGTGGAAGGGCAAAAATGTCCAACGATCAAGTTTCCTCTAATTGAAAGAATACAAAGTGTATGACAAGCAGGCGGGAATTGAGTGGTTTGCTCACGGCTCATATATATAAATATGGAGGTAATTATGTGAATTAAGTACTAAAAGATTCCGCGAAGTTCGTCGGACTTTAGCTTTCTCGTGCTGATGATCGTAAAATGCCTTACAGTAGCATTTTATCAGTTTCCATCGACTAATTGGAGATGGAATTTGTGGGATACAGACTTAAACTCGTGGGCTGTCTAGAATTATATATATACGTGGAGGTAAGTATTGAAGACGTACAAGGGGCGACACAGCAACCATATAGTCAGAAAGGTAAAAGAATTCTCGCTAGGTCAGGGTGGGACCCGCTACGAGAACATTTTGAAAAGTTGTTAAGACCCCGATTTATCTTAAATTAAGTGACAAAGGCTGTGCGGTGCAATCGATGTAATTATACCGGTCTTAACGTGCCTAAATGCATTAAAGTTGTAAGGTTAAGCGTGCCTGGGCCAGAGCAATTCTGGGATGGGTGACCCCCTGGGAAATGTACAAAATTTTCGCAACATAGATATGAGAGACGAATAGGAAATTCGGGGTAACCTAAATGGAATTAGGATATGTGGAATGGCTAGAAATTTTATAGGGGTCACACGAGCTGAGACGGATTGGATTGTTAAAAAGAAAGAAAAAGCAGCGCAGCTATGAAACTAGAGTAAGTATGAATAAGTGATTGAAGATGTATTGTAAAAGCAATGGTAGATATATATATATATATGTATGTGTAGGGCCCCCATTTATGATTGTGTCGATTGATTTGGCAGACCCTAATAGCCATTGTTGTAATATACGGAAAACATTAACCGGACAGAATTTATGAGACAAAGCGAAAAGTATGGTACAGATGTTACGAAATAAACTGAGATTCATTTTGCTACCGGGTGAGGTTGGAAAATTCTAATACGATGATGTTTGGAAAGAAAAGAGGATGATTGAGTGGAAGGTAATCAAAATGTCACAAAATGTGAACCGTAAGAAACGTAATTAAGTAGAACCTCTAAAAGAGTCAACGGGGTAACGCACGAGAATTATTTGCGAAAACGAACTAAAATGTAGTAGTGCAGGACAAAGGAAAACTATGGTATGGGATGATGAATCATGTGCATATCAGGTAATTCCGATATCGAGAAAAACAGGACGGCGGACAAGGAACGGGTATGAAAGAAGGAATAATTTGGCCAAATCGTCCAATGAGGGAGGATGTAATTATTAAAAGATAAATTGTTATATTAATTACGATATCTGAGTGTTAGCTATTGGATAAGATTGTGTACTATGTAATTATGATTCTGTTAAGGTTTCGTACGAAGATAATTAAGTTGTGGGTTAGAAAGAAAAGATACGAATATGGTGTGAGTATAACCCCAAAGAGGGGGAACGAAGGAGAGTAAGCAAAGTAAGTATACATGAAAACAGCTGACATACAGAAGACTGAAGCGATAAAGGACTTGTCTAGGCCTTCGACATCGACTGAAATATGTAGTTGTCTGGAAGTGGTCGGATTATAACCTATGTTCCCCGGCAGCTCAGACCGCACGAGGGAAAATTATTTCGCTCATGAACTGGAATTAGCTACGGTGACT
This sequence comes from Lycium barbarum, assembly GCF_019175385.1. Classification (NCBI taxonomy): domain Eukaryota; kingdom Viridiplantae; phylum Streptophyta; class Magnoliopsida; order Solanales; family Solanaceae; genus Lycium; species Lycium barbarum. The sequence continues at coordinate 35,012,598 of NC_083342.1, read as the reverse complement.
CATGCTTTAAAGATACGGCGACATTACTTACATGGGGTCCGCATTGATATTTACACGGACCCTAAGAGCTTTTAGTATATATATATATTTTAAGAAAAAGGAGTTGAATTCGCGGCAGAAAAGATGGTTCGAATTATTGAAAGATTATGATGTTAATATTTTGTGCCACCCTAGCAAAACTAACGCTGTGGCAGGCGCACTTAATCGTCAATCTATGGATGGCTTGACCGGCGTACATTCAGAAATAAAGAATTGGTTTGTAAAACTCATCAGTCGGCTAGCCTTGGAGTCCGTTTGGTCGGTTCTGAAGATATTGAAATTTTTGTCTGAGAAGTGCAGAATCATCGATTATGGAAGAGGTAAATCAGCGTCAGTTTGAGGACTTTATTCTTGCATGATACAGAGATACGACTTTTGACAAGGAAAATACTCAGTTTGAGGTTTCGCCTGATTAGTATTGTTATACAGGGGCAGATTATGTGTGCCCGACATCGTAGGGCTGCAACGGCCAATTCTGAGCGGAGCGCATAATATTCGGTATTCTATTTATCCTGAGTTTACAAAAGAGTACCATGACCTCGGATGTCTATACTGATGGAATGGCATGAAACAGGACATCGCAAGGCTCGTTGCCCAGTGCCCGAATTGTCAACAAGTCGAAATTGAGCATCAGAAACCGGGTGGACTGTTTCAGGAAAAGGAAATTCTGATTTGGAAATGAGAGATAATTAATATGGATCTCATTACGGGTTTGCCTCGCACCCCGCGAAAGTATGATTTCCATATGGGGTATGGTTAATAGGCTGACAAAAGCAGTCCATTTTCTTTCCGTCGGAACCACTTATTCAGCTGAGGATTATGCCAGACTATATGTATTAAAGGAATAGTGAGACTCCACGGAGTTCCTATATCTATTGTCACTGACAGAGGTACTCAGTTTATGACTAAGTTCTAAATATTAGTTCTCGGGAAGGATTAGAGGCTCAGATAAGTCTGAGCACATTATACTTCTGTAATCCATTATGATATCTGAAACCCGTTTATTATGTTCCCGTTCGACTTCATTGGATCGGTTTGTCTTTGATATGCCTCATCGAGTCTATTAAAACATTTATGATATTTTAATTGCATTAGTCTCTCACTACTCCATTCGTGGATGCCCCAATGTTTCCCACATTGAGCCCGGGCCAGGATATGTTGTCAAGCGTGATCCTTTGCATTGTTCGCCGTGCCTCGATGTGAGGGGGCAGGTATACGCGTACATGGGTTTGTGGAGTATGCTGTGCCATGTACGCTTGTTCTGATATGATTTACTATGGCCATCTGATATGACATATTATGTTACGGGGTTATGCCCCTATTCTGATTCTTCTGTGTTGTGGCACCAGCGTCGGGAGGGTGGCCACGTTCTGTCTGCCGAGTCCCTTGGCAGGGGCCGGATTTGATATGACATATGTTTCTGTACACAGGGTATATGGGATAGTCCGTAAAACAAAGGAAACTCTGTCGAAATTTTTCTGGAAATTATCTAAATTGGAAATAAAGCCTTGTCGGCTTCTGCTATATACTAGAATGTGTTTGTGCCCAGATCAGGCACTAGTCACGGCCTACGGGGTTGGGTCGTGACAGATATGATCTGATATGGCCATCTGATATGATATGTTATGTGACGGGGTTATGCCCTACTCTGTTCCTTATGTATGGTGGCACCAGCGTCGGGGGGTGGCCACGTTCTGTTTGCTGAGCCCCTTGGCAGGGGCCGGATATGATGTGATATATGTTTCTGTACACACTCCTCATGTCTTGAAAATATGCATTTGATACTTCGGATGTCACATTCACTGCTCTATAAGTTCTGTTTCGGTTAAAATCTTGTTCCGCAATGGGACCAGTTACGACATATGTTTTCAACAAATACTATTTATGATTTATGATCAGTAGTTTGCTAATCTGGATATTCTGTCCATTTTCTGCACCTTCTGCTTTGATGATGACTTTGTTTACTACGTTTTGTGCTTTACATACTCAGTACATATTTCGTACTGACCCCCTTTCTTCGGGGGCTGCGTTTTCATGCTGCGCAGGTACAGAAGACAGATTTGCTGACCGCCTACCTAGGACATCTATTCTACTATATTGGGAGCGCTCTTTTGTTCAGAGCCGGTATATTGGTACAGTTTGCCGCTATTATATATATGTACACTATTCAGGGGTATGACGGGGCCCTGTCCCGTCTCATGAGTCTGTCATGTTCTGTAGAGGTCTGTAGACATACTTGTGTGGGTTTTGTATATGTTTGGGTATGATATGATCTGTGACAGCCTCACCGGCTTCCATGTGCTGCGTCGGTTCGTTTATGATCATTACTAAGGCCAAGTGACTTTTATATTTGAAAATATTCTGTCGTTTGCTAATTTGGGTTATTGGGTACGTTTGGGTGTCCAGCACGGACACTAGTCGCGGCCTACGGAGTTGGGTCGTGACAAAAGTGGTATCAGAGCAGTTCGTCCTCGGAGTGTCTACAGACCGTGTCTAGTAGAGTCTTGTTTATCGGTGTGTTGTGCACCACATCTATAAACAGGAGGCTACAGGACATTTAGGGTGTTACCTTTCTTTGATTCTTAGATCGTGCGATAGAGCCAGCTGTAGGAAATGAGTTTCTTTCTTTACTAACCCTTGATTGCAGCTGGAGAACGGTATCGACGTAAGACAGCGACTGCTGATATTGGAAGCAACACAGTACTCCGGTAAGCAATGGTATGAAAGACGTATGCTGGGTAAGGTATTCTGAAGTACGATTAAAACATAAAGTCGAACATTAAAAAGGGAAACAAACATGGAAAGTGTAGCAGGTGCAGTTCGAGTTGGGCATGTGAGGTAAGCCTCGGCATTCTGATACTTTTTATTTGGAATTGTTAGCCCCGTGTGGCTGTGATGCGACGTGATATGATATGTATAGACGTATATGTGTTGACCCTATGAGGCATGGTTGGTATTTCCTGTGTACAGGTTTTGGTATAGTAAGAAATACAGAGGAACCTCTGCCCAAATTTTTCTAGGAATACGAAAAGGGAAATGAGATATAAATTTTTAGCCTGTCTTGAAGGTCGATACCGATAGGATAAATCTATTATGGTGGATTAAAATTTTAAGAGGTACCCTCCATGTCATTTGTAAGAAGCATTACCCTTATCGGGAAAATTTTATCTCGAGAAAGCATATACTAGTAGAGAATTCGTAATTTATTTGGAGGGACCAGAAATATGTTCTAACCCCATTTTGTTTTAGCATAGCCTACGTGAAGGGCAAAAATATGTGGAAGGGCAAAAATGTCCAACGATCAAGTTTCCTCTAATTGAAATAATACAAAGTGTATGACAAGCAGGCGGGAATTGAGTGGTTTGCTCACGGCTCATATATATAAATATGGAGGTAATTATGTGAATTAAGTACTAAAAGATTCCGCGAAGTTCGTCGGACTTTAGCTTTCTCGTGCTGATGATCGTAAAATGCCTTACAGTAGCATTTTATCAGTTTCCATCGACTAATTGGAGATGGAATTTGTGGGATACAGACTTAAACTCGTGGGCTGTCTAGAATTATATATATACGTGGAGGTAAGTATTGAAGACGTACAAGGGGCGACACAGCAACCATATAGTCAGAAAGGTAAAAGAATTCTCGCTAGGTCGGGGTGGGACCCGCTACGAGAACATTTTGAAAAGTTGTTAAGACCCCGATTTATCTTAAATTAAGTGACAAAGGCTGTGCGGGGCAATCGATGTAATTATACCGGTCTTAACGTGCCTAAATGCATTAAAGTTGTAAGGTTAAGCGTGCCTGGGCCAGAGCAATTCTGGGATGGGTGACCCCCTGGGAAATGTACAAAATTTTCGCAACATAGATATGAGAGACGAATAGGAAATTCGGGGTAACCTAAATGGAATTAGGATATGTGGAATGGCTAGAAATTTTATAGGGGTCACACGAGCTGAGACGGATTGGATTGTTAAAAAGAAAGAAAAAGCAGCGCAGCTATGAAACTAGAGTAAGTATGAATAAGTGATTGAAGATGTATTGTAAAAGCAATGGTAGAGATATATATATATATATGTATGTGTAGGGCCCCCATTTATGATTGTGTCGATTGATTTGGCAGACCCTAATAGCCATTGTTGTAATATACGAAAAACATTAACCGGACAGAATTTATGAGACAAAGCGAAAAGTATGGTACAGATGTTACGAAATAAACTGAGATTCATTTTGCTACCGGGTGAGGTTGGAAAATTCTAATACGATGATGTTTGGAAAGAAAAGAGGATGATTGAGTGGAAGGTAATCAAAATGTCAGAAAATGTGAACCGTAAGAAACGTAATTAAGTAGAACCTCTAAAAGAGTCAACGGGGTAACACACGAGAATTATTTGCGAAAACGAACTAAAATGTAGTAGTGCAGGACAAAGGAAAACTATGGTATGGGATGATGAATCATGTGCATATCAGGTAATTCCGATATCGAGAAAAACAGGACGGCGGACAAGGAACGGGTATGAAAGAAGGAATAATTTGGCCAAATCGTCCAATGAGGGAGGATGTAATTATTAAAAGATAAATTGTTATATTAATTACGATATCTGAGTGTTAGCTATTGGATAAGATTGTGTACTATGTAATTATGATTCTGTTAAGGTTTCGTACGAAGATAATTAAGTTGTGGGTTAGAAAGAAAAGATACGAATATGGTGTGAGTATAACCCCAAAGAGGGGGAACGAAGGAGAGTAAGCAAAGTAAGTATACATGAAAACAACTGACATACAGAAGACTGAAGCGATAAAGGACTTGTCTAGGCCTTCGACATCGACTGAAATATGTAGTTGTCTGGAAGTGGTCGGATTATAACCTATGTTCCCCGGCAGCTCAGACCGCACGAGGGAAAATTATTTCGCTCATGAACTGGAATTAGCTACGGTGACTCATGCTTTAAAGATACGGCGACATTACTTACATGGGGTCCGCATTGATATTTACACGGACCCTAAGAGCTTTCAGTATATATATATATTTTAAGAAAAAGGAGTTGAATTCGCGGCAGAAAAGATGGTTCGAATTATTGAAAGATTATGATGTTAATATTTTGTGCCACCCTAGCAAAACTAACGCTGTGGCAGGCGCACTTAATCGTCAATCTATGGATGGCTTGACCGGCGTACATTCAGAAATAAAGAATTGGTTTGTAAAACTCATCAGTCGGCTAGCCTTGGAGTCCGTTTGGTCGGTTCTGAAGATATTGAAATTTTTGTCTGAGAAGTGCAGAATCATCGATTATGGAAGAGGTAAATCAGCGTCAGTTTGAGGACTTTATTCTTGCATGATACAGAGATACGACTTTTGACAAGGAAAATACTCGGTTTGAGGTTTCGCCTGATTAGTATTGTTATACAGGGGCAGATTATGTGTGCCCGACATCGTAGGGCTGCAACGGCCAATTCTGAGCGGAGCGCATAATATTCGGTATTCTGTTTATCCTGAGTTTACAAAAGAGTACCATGACCTCGGATGTCTATACTGATGGAATGGCATGAAACAGGACATCGCAAGGCTCGTTGCCCAGTGCCCGAATTGTCAACATGTCGAAATTGAGCATCAGAAACCGGGTGGACTGTTTCAGGAAAAGGAAATTCTGATTTGGAAATGAGAGATAATTAATATGGATCTCATTACGGGTTTGCCTCGCACCCCGCGAAAGTATGATTTCCATATGGGGTATGGTTAATAGGCTGACAAAAGCAGTCCATTTTCTTTCCGTCGGAACCACTTATTCAGCTGAGGATTATGCCAGACTATATGTATTAAAGGAATAGTGAGACTCCACGGAGTTCCTATATCTATTGTCACTGACAGAGGTACTCAGTTTATGACTAAGTTCTAAATATTAGTTCCCGGGAAGGATTAGAGGCTCAGATAAGTCTGAGCACAGTATTCCACCCTCAGAGCGACAGACAGGCCGAGCACATTTTACAGACGCTAGAAGCTATGCTGCGGGCCTGTATTATTGATTTCGTTGGTAGTCGGGATGATCACCTGCCATTGATCGAGTTTGCTTATAATAACAACTACTATTCTAGCATCCAGATGGCCCCTATGAGGCTTTGTGTGGCAGGAAATTCAGGTCACTGATCGGCTAGTTCGATACCGGCGGAGCAGAATTAATCGGCCCGGATGTGATCCAACGAGCAGTTGATAAGGTGAAACTTATCCGAGAGAGATTATTAGCAGCCAAGAGTCGACAGAAATCCTACGCAGATAAACGGCGTCGACCCTTGGAATTTCCGCTTAGTGATTGGGTGTTTTTGTAAGTATCGACTATGAAAGGCGTAATGTGATTCAGAAAAAAGAATAAGCTCAGTCCGCGACATATCGGGATTTATCAGATTGTTCGAAAAATTGAGAATGTCGCTCACGCGCTAGATCTACCATCTGATCTGGAAGCGATACATCTGGTACTTCATGTATCCATGCTCCGCAAATGTGTCGGTAATCCTCCCAGAATGTTTCCAGCAAAAGATATTTAAGTGGCGGAAGAATTGTCTGATGAAGAACAATCTGTAATTATTCTAGATCGCCAGGTGCAGAGGTTACGCAATAAACATATACCCCCCCATTAAGGTCTTGTGGCAAAGCAATAATGGAGAAGCAATGACTTGGAAAGAGAGGACGGAATGAATAAAAAAAGGGGGGAAGTGTCCTCACTTGTTTCTTACGCCCACAGGTAATCTAAACTTCTTAGTTGGCTATATTCAAAGATGAATGTGTATCAATTGTGTTGACCATAAAAAGAAACTCCCTTGAAGTAATTACGGACCCTATAAGACTAATCTAACATTCGAGGACGAATGTTCTAAAGGGGGGGAGGATGTTATAACCCGTATTTTCGCGTATTCGGGAAAATTCGAAATGATTGTGATTTGTAAGGAATAAGGTCACATGTTGACTTGAATTCACATATGTGTGTTGTTCATGAAAAAATTTGATGTGGAAACACGGAGGAAGGCCAAGGGCAAAAATTGGAATTTTGAAAATTAGTTTCGGGAATTTCAAAACGAGAATTATCATTAATTGGGCTCAAAATAAAAGAGCAAAGTGAGGCCCAAAAAGCGATGGGGTGGCCGGCCATGCACTATGGCCCAACCCAAGTTTTAATTAATTTTTCCATGTGCAAAAATTTATATAAGTAGTCCATATCTATTAGAATGTTCATGAAGCAAAGAAAGAGAGAAGCAACAAAACAAGAAGAGCAAAAATGGAGAGCATATTCGGCCAAGGCTTGCCAAAATCACCCTAAAAAATCTTGTCCTAAAAATTAGTATCTTGTGATTTTCTTACTAAATTGAGGTCCCTTTACAACTTGGTGCAATTGTTTGGGAAGAAAGAGTGCTTGTTTCTTCAATATGACAACTTGTTTAAGTGAAGACGATTAAGGAAAAAGGTAAGAATTCATTCCATGTATTTATGTTATGAAGGTTTATTTGTGTTGTAGTATATGGAAATGAGTAGAATTCATGAAAATATGGAAGTTTGTAAAGTGGGTGTGCATATGTATGTGTGGCCGTGTGTGTGTAGTAATGTATAGGTGTGATGAGTTGAATTGTATGTTGCCTTCTAGTTGTATGTAGGATGGAATGTATATTGGAAGTGAAAGTTGAATGAATTTGATGGAAGATGGAAAAATTGAATGTTGGCCGTGTGGTATTTGAAGTTGGAATGAGAATGAATTAATTTTGTTTAATGTGTTAGTTGTGTTGTTGTGATGCTTGCAATGTAAATGAAGATAAAATGATATAAGTTTGCATTGAAATGATATTAGTACGATTTTATGACATTATGAAAATGAAGTTGTTAGGTTGCAAATTATGATGATCATTGATAGATTTGGAAGATGGAAACATGTTATGAATACGTATGCCAAAGATTAGGAGTTTTGGATAAATTATGACTTTGGCGGAAAGTTTGTATATTATGTATATCGTGTGTATAATTTGAGGAAACGATATGAAATGCTTCTAAATTATGTTGTGATGCTCTAGATTGATGATGAATGTGAAACCATTGAGATTAGTTTGGAATTTAAGGTTGAAGTGAAGGTTATGACATTGTGTTGGAAAGATAGCTAGTTGTGTTATATTGTGTTTAGTGTGATTGTTGTTGTTGTTGATGTTGTTGTTGATTGTTTTGGCCGAGTTAAATTCTCGGGAGTGCTATATGTATAGGGGAGGTGCTGCCGAAATTTCGGTAGACAAATATGAGTTAAGTTGAATTCGTAGAATCTATAACTCACAACTGGTAAATATGACTATTTGCAGATTTTTGACGAAACGGGAAGTGAGCTTGGAAAGGCGTAAGGAGCTTGAAAGGTATGTAAAGCTACCCCGATTCTTCTTTTGGCATGTCCTAGGTGTACTAGGATTGGATTTGCACCTCGGAAGACATTCTGCCCATCTGAATCCGCATTTGAAAAATACTCCTTCTTCGTTCAATAGAATTGAACCCCTTAAGCATGCTTTATTGAAAAATTACGCAAGCCTCTCCAAACTGCCTAGAAAGCTAGGGAATACCCCTAAGTCCTCTGTAGGTGACCCCATAAGCTTAATATACGTAATTTGAGCCCGCCGCATTGGTTGTCTCGAGGTGGACCCACTATTTTTTATTTTACCCTTATGGTAATTTGTGACTTGATTTCAAGCGATTTTCAAGGAAACGTCCTAACTACTTTTCCAACTACTAATGATACTTATCTTAAATACTTTATTGAGTCTATGTAAAGGTACGATATGTTGGGTTGCATTTAGTCTCCCACTATTCCCGCTTTGCTCTTTTATTGTACTATTGCCCTATTTTCGAATAATATAAAATGAAATGTTTTAATTATCCTTTCAACTACTAAGGAAAATCGTTTGGTGACTCCCTCGAGTTTGGTAGGCTATTTTGAAATATGAAAACGATTTCAGGAGGATTACTCTTCTGTAACTCATTATGACATATGACATACACTTGCTAAGATTCCGTCCGACTTCATTGATTTGATTTGTCATTCGGTATGCCTCATTGAGTCTCTCGAAATCGGTGTTATTTTTATTGCATTTAGTCTCTCACTACTCCATTCGTGGATGCCTCAATGTTTCCCACACTGAGCCCGGGCCAGGATATGTTGTCAAGCGTATTCCACTGCATTGTTCGCCATGCCTCGATGTGAGGGGGCAGGTATACCTGTACATGGGTTTTGGAGTATGCTGTGCCATGTACACACATTCTGCTATGATATGATCTGATATGGCCATCTGATATGATATGTTATGTGACGGGGTTATCCCCTACTCTGTTCCTTATGTATGGTGGCACCAGCGTCGGGGGGTGGCCACGTTCTGTTTGCTGAGCCCCTTGCCAGGGGCCGGATATGATGTGATATATGTTTCTGTACACACTCCTCATGTCTTGAAAATATGCATTTGATACTTCGGATGTCACATTCACTGCTCTGTAAGTTCTGTTTCGGTTAAAATCTTGTTCCGCAATGGGACCAGGTACGACATATGTTTTTAACAAATACTATTTATGCTTTATGATCAGTAGTTTGCTAATCTGGATATTCTGTCCATTTTCTGTACCTTCTGCTTTGATGATGACTTTGTTTACTACGTTCTGTGCTTTACATACTCAGTACATATTTTGTACTGACCCCCTTTCTTCGGGGGCTGCGTTTTCATGCCGCGCAGGTACAGAAGACAGATTTGCAGACCGCCTACCTAGGACATCTATTCTGCTATATTGGGAGAGCTCTTTTGTTCAGAGCCGGTATATTGGTACAGTCTGCCGCTATTATATATATGTACACTATTCAGGGGTATGACGGGGCCCTGTCCCATCTCATGAGTCTGTCATGTTCTGTAGAGGTCTGTAGACATACTTGTGTGGGTTCTGTATATGTTTGGCTATGATATGATCTGTGACAGCCTCACAGGCTTCCATGTACTGCGTCGGTTCGTTTATGATCATTACTAACGCCAAGTGACTTTTATATTGGAAAATATTCTGTCGTTTGCTAATTTGGGTTATTGGGTACGTTTGGGTGTCCAGCACGGACACTAGTCGCGGCCTACGGAGTTGGGTCGTGACATAAAAGACCTTTAAAAGAAAGTCAGAAAGTTACACATGATGCTGAGGATTCCAGAATACAGGCTGTCGCAGCGGAGTAAAGCAAGGATATTGGGATATAAAAAGGTTACCCTCTAGAAAGTTTCGTTTTACTCGTAGAACCTGCGAAGGGACTACAGGTTACCAGAGGCTTGCAACGCTCCGGGGATATTAGAGTCTAATGAACCGATGAGGGACGTCTGCGCGTTACAAGATCTTGTTAAAGACAAGGAGGTAAAGTGAAGTGAATGATATGTCATCTTAAGGGAGTATTGGAACTGAGATTCATCAGTAAGAGAAAACTCGTTTTCGACTACTCGAAGGAAATGTTAAGATAGACAAGAAACACTCGATGTAAGCTTCAAGTATAGACGAATATAGTAAGTTGCAGTCAATTACAAAAGTAGCTGAATTATGAGCACTTTCTTTGGGAGTTCAATATTAATAGATGTCAAGTGGAAAATGGCATTAAGCAAAGTAAAGATAAGCACAGCATGATAGATGAGTTCGAGTTACAATTGATTCGTTATGAGATCACCATAACCAGTATATTTATACAGGAATAATTTAACATTCGAGGATGAATGTCTTAAAGGGGGGAAGGATGTCACAGCCCGTATTTTCGTGCGTTGGAAAGCGTACGAGTTGAATGACACTACTAATGGGAACGTGGTTATCCCCAAGGTTATAGGCGGTTAGAGTTAGTACAAGTGTGTCATAAGGATTTGAAGTTAAACCAATCGAAGAAAATAAGATTCGTCGGGGTTCAAAATTTATTCGAATGGAATGCCGTTGTCACGACCCAACTAGGGCCACGACGGGTTCCCGATACTTGTACCGAGCACCCCCTTATCTATCATTTTACCTCTATTACTGAGTGGGCCGTATGAACTATACCATATCTTTTTTTTTTTTTGCTACTTAACATTAACATTAGCAGCATGATTATGAACATAGGCTAATAAACTTTGCTAGCACATTATACCGTGACTAACAAGAACCACAAGAGTACAAAACATCTGACTGTACATATCTGTCTACGAGCCTCTAAACATAGTACACATATACATAGGAAGGGCCGAGTACTGCCGTGCCCGAACATATATACATAAAATAGTACCAAGGAACTGAGGCTCCGGAACAACTGGAGCGCTGCTACAATACTGCTAATGAAGCTCCTAGGAGTCAAGTCTGTCTACCTGCTGACCTGCGCGGCATGGAACGCAGCGTCCACAAGAAGGGACGTCAGTACGAATAGTGTACCGAGTATGTAAGGCATGGAAGATAATACAAACAGAAACATAAGGTATGATTAACAATATCATGGGATCATAGTACATATAGTGATACAAGAAAGTAACCTGTACATAGGAATACCCTTTTCGGGCCGGATACCATGCATGCTTGTCTTTCCCCTAAAAAAAATATTTCTTTTTCATAAGCATAGAAAATAGAACTTGTATCATATCATGTCTTATCATATCATATCATATCATATCGTATCATGTCATATCATATCATGTCATACCATATCAGGTCATAGCGTATCAAGTCATAGCGTATCAGGTCATAGCATAGCACCGATCAATGTCGGCTCGCCCACATAGCACCGAAATACATCGGCTCACCCATATATCCCGCGTCCGGGCATCCCGCGTCTGGGATGATAAGCCAGCTGACCAGGTGGCAATGAAACATGTTTCCCTTCCCATGCCTGTGTGTCCCTTCCCCCTATCCCATGTTCATATACATATGTCATATAAGCATGCAAGAGAGCCCAAAGAAGAATCATGTAGCCATCGGAGTGACATAAGGTCGGTGACCTCCGATTACATTATGAAACAATCATGATCGCTTTGTCTCACCTTGAAGAACAAGTATTTTAAGGCGAGACTACCAACGGAGAATAGCATTAAAAGTAACCATAGAATGAAATCATGGGCATCATAGACGTCAAATCATGTTTTGAAATCTTTAGAAAATAGTGTCATAGCTAGGGAATAGAAATAAGGATCACTAACTAGTTTATCACTTTCATATTCACATTGAGTCCTGAGCTTAGAAATCTTACACTTCATGACCTCACTTGTGAGGGTTTTAAGGTGGTCGGGTCCTGTTTATGCAAGTTTGAGGTGTTTAGGAGGTTTTTCCAACATTTCGCACACTTTCTAATTCAATTCTACTGAATGAAAAAGGGGAAACTATAGGTGCGGATTTCGGAGAATGGGGTTGTCCCCGAGGTTCATATCCAACATATTACGTCTAAGACATGCCATAGAAGGAAGGGTGAAGCCTTACACACCTCTCTCCGCTCCTTATGCTATACCAAAATCAAGTTGCAAATCCGCCAAAATCTACAAATTGGTCACATTTACCAAACTTTGATTAGAGCATTTAGAATTGGAATCTTAAGATAATACTTGGCTACCGAAATCTCGGCAGCACTTCCCCTGTAAATACACCATCCCCAAAATTCAACTTAACCAATTTTTAATCAACAACAATCCGGGAATTCAACCCGGCCAAACTATCACCATAATGTCAACAACCATACTAACAATTTCCATATTCAATTCAAGATACATTATAACAACTTAGTCAACTTACTACTGTTGACACCCAATTTTGTCCCGCCTCTCCCCCGAAATACCTATTAATACTTCTAGTGTTTTGAGAAATTAAAAAATATGCATTTAAATTTTACTATAATTATTAGTCTTTTATTAACACCCATGTTTTATTATTCCGCTACAGTTATTATTATTGTTATTATTATTATTATTATTAATTACTAATCATTATTATTAGCGTTATTTTGTTATCAATTATTAATCATCATTATCATCGTTATTTTTTATTAATAATTATTATCATTGTTTTATCAATAATTGTTATTTATTATTATTATTATCATCATTATTATTTCTTATTATTATCATTATTATCTTATTATTACCACTATTATTGTTATTATTATTAATTTATTAACATTTTGCCACTATCAATAATTTTTATTTATTATTATTATTTTATTATTAATTATTATCATCTTTATTATTATTAATTATTATCATTTTTAATTATCAATATTTGTTATTACTATTATTATTATATCTATTATTATTTTTTATCACCATTATCATCAATATTATCATTATTGTTATTAGCAGTATTAATACCGTTATTTATTTGCTGCCATTATTTAGTATTATTCAAACTTGCATTTCTCAACGTTTCTACCAACTTCCGCATACGCATCGCATTTACTTCGCACATTTTAATGATAGCGTTTGTTATTAAATATTATTGCACGGTCATTTGCGACATCATGTAATTTTTACCCGGGTCTTTTTATAATTACATATTTCTATATTAGGTGATATTCTGGCACCCTTAGTACATCGTTAATCAAAATGCGTCTCTTATTCAAATTTAGAAGCCAAACTATTTCTTGCACTCAGTCCGTATTTTGATTTACCAAACCCCAAATCAAGGTCCGATTAATTCCTAAATATTTTGGGCTAGCCTATATTTTTTATCTCAATTTTTAGACTAGTCCATGTTTTTAATTCCCTGGCCCATTCTCTTAATACCCGGTCCAAAAATCAACCCAGTCCATAAATGAACCGGGTCCAACCCGCATCAGCTTCAACATAAGGGAAACCCTCGGGTTTCCCTTCATTCTTTTTTACTCCCTCCGCCGCTTCCTCCTTCTCCCTTTCCCGCCTCCCTCGCCGCCGCTCCCACTTCCCCCCTTTTTCTTCCTTCTTCTCCGCTCCCCACTCACCCTTGTCCCCCACTCTTCTCTCTCTCCCGCTCCTTCCCTTTTTCAAGCACAAAAACAAAAAAAAGCAAGGAGGAAAAAGATCTATAAAGAGGAACGACGAGGAGGAGAAGAGGAGGGAACGAACCAAAGCCCCCAAAAAAAAGGGATACAGATCTTGAACCCCGAAATTTCCTGAAAAGAACAAGTTTTTCCATTGGCGAAATCCCCTGAAAATAATGAATTTTCCGGTGGTGGAAATTCCCTGAAAATAGAGTTCTTTGAGCCGCACAAAAGTCCCAAAAATATTAAGCCTGCAGTTAGTTGTGATAATTCAAGATATCAAGTCAAAAACCCCAAAACAATTCTCGTTTTCGTCTGCTCTGTTTGTTGTTGTGAATCCGAGCCTCTCGAGCTCGGATTTGGGTAGTCTTCGAGGTAAATCTGAAACCCCGCACCCCATTTCGCTGCACCCAAAAGAGGTGATTCTCCTTTTCCTTTTGGTGCCTTTCAATTTATTTTAGGATTAATAGTTCTGTTGCAGTTCATTTTACTGATTCTATGTGATCTGTGTATATAGTCTAAATATATGTATATATGTTAGAATAGTTAGTCTGTGTTGAATCATATTCGTGTTTAGTTTTGATTTTAGTTTAAAAAAGAGTAAAGATTATATGAATCAATTTAACCAGTAATGGAAATTAGTTCATGCCGTGATTTTCCTTTTTCTTCGTATATCTTGCAGTTTCCAGGCATCTTTGTATGCCAAATTTAATATGAATTTAGTATGTGTATTAGGTGATGTTCGTCGAATGTTGTGGCCCCCTTTTTTTTTAGTGCCTTTCGTATGTCTTAGATATGTCGATGGGTTGAACTTTGCTGCTGTTCTATGCCCATCATTGTGTTTTTCTCTGTTAAGTTGTTGGCTACTATACTATGAGGGCAATACTATACTAAGGGAGCCGCTCAGTTTGAAGGAAACAAATGCTTTCATTTGATGAGAGTGTAGTGTTAAGCCTAGCTGGTGTCTGTTGCCTCCATATTTCGATACAAAATACTTTGTTGTTCTGTTTGTTCGCCTCTGTAAGCAATTAAATTAAATATAGAATTGGGCATCATAGGCTATAAAACTTGCAATTAGTTGGCTACTGTGAGGTTGTTTGTATTGATTAAAGCATGCAATATGGTAGCTCTTAACCCAGAAAAAGGCCTGTTATGCTACATATCTGCTTAAGTGCCAATTGGTTGTTAAATATGATAGTCTACTCTGATTTCCCCCCCCCCCCCCCCCAACTGAAAATGCTTTGTTTCCAACGGTCTCGTCTTGTCAAAACATTCTTGAAGACTGAAACAATGGTATGGATGCTTTCATTTATTGATAGAATGAGCCTAAGTTTGTGAAGAACACCTCTGCATTTTCTTCCTTTTCCTAGATAGGCCAACTCGATCCTTATCTGTTCCTGACTTTCTGCCTTGATGTATTTTTGCTGCTTTGCTTAGTTTGTTGGTTGTGGCATTTTGAGAATAATGTTCTAGTTAGTTGGGAAGCATGGCTGCTGATTAATTGGACCATGTATGACTTGAAGCACTTGTTGGTTCTTATTGGTTTAGTTGATCCTTTGATAAAAGAGTGTATAACCCAAAACATGGTGCTTATTGTCAAATGAAAGTGTTTGAATTCTGTCCATAGGAATAGTTACTGGTGTGTTATGGTGTTTAGAGATCCCCTTCTCTGGAAAGAATGATAAGTGTGTAATTACAATAGTAATGTTTGGTCTGAGTTTTGTATGAAGGTTCATTTTCTTGAAACTAAAATTGGAACTGTTTAACTGGTGCTTTCTAAATCAATGTGTATGAATCATTAAGTTATGCAACTTATGAACTAATAATATTACTAATAAGAAGTTTAGGTGCTGTTCCACCATATTGTGATTGTTGCCTTGCCTGAAACTCAAATTGTTGATCTTGTCACATATAAACACATGATTTAGTCCAGACCCATTCATGTAATCCTATTGTGACCCTCATGTAAGCTAACATACTTACTACCTTCATCTCATTCCTGAACATGGTCCTGCCTATATCTAATATGTGCAAAGATTCCAAAAGATGATTCTGAATTTATCCTGACCATTTGTTGCTTTGCCATTAACTTCTTGTTGTTACATGTATAGCTGTGATTCTGCTCAGTTTAGCTGAAATTGATGGCCTTTTGTGACTTGAGATTATTAAATCTACTTATGCCCTATCTTGCATAAGTACATATGTCATAGACTAACCTCTTGAAAATATCTGCCTAAATGACATGCCTGCTAGACTATATGTTGCATTATATTACCGTGAGTGTTTGAATTAACCTGAACCCCCCTAAGTGTGACCCTGCTCACCCCTTTCTTCTCCTTAGCTTTAAATGTTTCATGTTTGCTTCTTTGTCTGTACATCACTTCATCTGAACTCATTTTCAATGATCACCTACTCATCTGCATATGGCATAACCTCATTTGCATCATGATCTGGATGTAACTGGTTAACACATAGGTCCTTCTTCTTGCTTCATTGCATATGTTTGTTAAATGCCTTCTTATCTATTTTTGAATCCTTCATGCCATGCCATGCCATGCCTTGACTTAATTAGCCTACTGATACCTTGACAAAACTGCTGCTGTTGTTCTACAATCTGAGGAGATCTCTGCTATAGCTTTTAGCTGAGTCTTTTGCTGAAATTTTACTGCTGAAACTGTAGGATTCAACTGGGTGGTGGCTGCTGTTGTTTTTTTTTGTTTACTGCTGAAACTGTCGCATTTGAATTAACCATTTACTGCCTGCTGAATTAACCATTTGTTGCCTACTGAAAGCTTTCCAATATTGACCTTCTTTACATCCCTATGAATGTGTATACATAAAGTATGCTTTGAATATATATACACAATATATACATAATCTACTGATCTGTTTTAAGTTTACATTATAGATGTTTGGTCTTATTCGTTGATTATATACTAATCCTTTTCCTTTCGTTTTATGCATGACTGTCATATACGAGTCCGCGTGACTCGTTTTTCTCCTGCATTCGATGTTGGGCTAAAAGCCCAATGCAATCTTCTCGGATCATTTCCCATCAATTCTGTCCGCAACAAAGAAAAAATGGAAACGAAATTCCGGGCCAAAGCCCAATAGACAAGAACAGCCTCAGCAGTCTAAAATAATTGGGCCAAACCCCAATAGCAATGGATCGCAGCAGTCCAAAGAATGGGCTGAACCCATTCAATTTTATTCATTCCTCTATTTTATTTTCTTTATGCATTTAATTTGTATTACATGGCTAACATTTTTTTTGTTTTGTTAATTTAGATAAACCTTAGTGAAATTAGTGGGTTTAGTTTTAGCAATGGGTAATTAGTTTAAGGAAGACTAAATTAATTCCATAAGTTTTCACTTTCTTCTTTTCATGTTAAAAATGTCTAATATTTATTTTTTAGAATAATTGATTTGCAAAATGGCATGACTTTATATTTTAAGTAAAGGGAATCATATTTATCCTTACTATCAAACACATTTCAAAACGTCACTAACACGCGATATAAACTTAAATATGTTTTATAAATAACTTTTTTTAGTTTTGAGTTAATTACACATATGTTTGAAGTATAATTAATAAAGGACAAAGAAAGTTCACGTTAGCTATTTTTATGTTTTGTTTTTAAATTGCACAATCAATTAATACCTCATTATTGAGTTGTTTCAAATATTTATTGAAATATCGCATAAATTCGTATTTTCCTTTATTCATATGCAAATTATCATATTTTGCAAATCTTATTTTAGCATTATTATACTTCCCTTTGAAGCAATAGCAACATTTATAAGCTTTATTTGAAACAGCATTTAAAATCTTTTTTTTTTTTATAAGTTACTATATTTTTACAGGCATTATCTTAAATAGCATCATTATTGCTCTCATTTAAAGTCTAAGCAGCTTTTTATAAGTCTTATTCTCAAATAGCATTTAAATTCATCTTTTATGCAAACTATTATTTTCTGTAAATTTTATTTTACACGATATCATCATATTTTCTTAAAATCTAGCAATACTTCTTAGCCGTTTTTTTCTTAAAATTCAAACACTGCATTCGCATCTTTAGCCTTAATTAATTAACCTAAGTTTGGCCGGATAACCGTAGTTAACGGATTCTAAAGGATGCCTAACCCCTTCCCTTTAGGATAATAGAGAACCCTTACCTAGAATCATACTGGTTAAGCAGACTATTAACGGAGGTTTAGTTAGTTTTACCTTAGTTAATATCTAGGTGTCCTAATTCACCGTTAAATTAATTAGGTGGCGACTCCTTAAAACAAAGCAATTTAGGAATCTCCAATATGTTGTACTCCGCTCTAACCCGGGTTAAAATGGGGTATAACAGCTTGGCGACTCCGCTGGGGAACTTTTAGGTTCTTAACCATAACAACTTAGGTTAATAATTAAATTTGTTGGATGTTTGGTTGTTTTCTTTATTTTTTGCCTTTATTGTTGCTTTATTTTTTATGTTCTTTTACGTGATTGTTTTATTATGTAAATTTTCTATGTAATATGTATGTTATTGCTTTCCTTAAATTGGCATTCCGCTCATATTTCTTCCACTCCTGGAAAACTCACACATATTCACACACTTAAAGCGGCTTCGCAGTTTGCGCCCGTGCACTACTAAATTACCCCTTTAGTTGGATTGGTCTAGTGGATTTAGTCGATCAGCGGTGCAGTCGACGGCCACAGACTTTCCACTCCCAAGTTGTCCGCTTGGGGGAGCCTTGCGTCATAGGAAAACAACTCCTAGTCAGCCCAAGATAGAGCTAAGCCAAAACCCTTTAAGGGCATGCACGAACCTAGGAGGCTTAATACCCAGGGTGTATTAAGTCCATTAGTCAACCTCTTCCAAATGTCCAGGTGGGTCTACGACCCCGAGCGACGGTTATCACGTTATGTGCATTGATTTGAAGGATGAATGTGCGTTATGTGGACCATGTGCTCTTTAGGTAGAACTAACCATTTGTGAACGCAGGTAACCATGAGTCAACACAATGCCTACCCGAGATTCAGCATGGTTTTGAGCGTCCCTTCCCAACTAACAGCATGGTGGGTTGATCTGGGGGATTACGGACAGCGGGTTGTACGTGGAGCATTGGGACACTTACCATCTTTGATGGATATCCAGCCCTGCAGAGACATCATCGAGGCTGCAACTGTGTTTTGGGATGAAAAGAGGGTCGTGTTTAGATTTGGCAACATTGAGATGACTCCGTTGTTAGAGGAAATAGGAGGCTATATAGAAAATGTGGCATTATTACGTAAACCAAGAAAATGGCAAAATTGTGGCATGATTATTCTGAGGCAAC
The DNA here is from genome assembly GCF_019175385.1 of Lycium barbarum. Classification (NCBI taxonomy): domain Eukaryota; kingdom Viridiplantae; phylum Streptophyta; class Magnoliopsida; order Solanales; family Solanaceae; genus Lycium; species Lycium barbarum. The sequence continues at coordinate 34,993,252 of NC_083342.1, read as the reverse complement.
CTTTACCAAAAGAATTTGCTGACAGCTTCGGGTTCAGAGAGGGTAAAGGTGTGGAATGTTTGCAGAAGTCTATGATACCACTCGAGTATTTGTATCACAGATTCGGTTATCAAAGGAGTTTCGTCGATCATCAGGATGAATTCTTCTCATATGACTCTTGGAAGCAGAAACGGTGCTTCGCTTTCGCAGTATGTTTTTTAGGGACTATAGTATTTCCTAAAGGAACCACAAAAGACATTCACACCCATCTTGTTATTGTAACTAAGGCTCTTTTTGGTGGCATCGACGGGAAACACTACACTCTGGTCCCTATGGTCGTGGCAGATATCTACCGAGCATTAGGGCGTTGTAAGCGTGGGTATAAGCATTTTGAAGGATGCAACTTGCTTCTGCAAATTTGGCTGATGGAACATCTTCAGAAAGTCAACGGGGGTCTAGCGTTCCAGAAGCCGATGGGTGAGAATCACATTCTGGGTCATGTTCCAGGCGATATCTTGACAGCAAAATCATTTGACAAACCAAAGTGTGTGAAAGAGTGGGTAGAATTTCTTAGCCATTTGAACGATGACTCGATGCAATGGATGTTCAGTTGGTTTCCGTCTGAGGTTTTGGTGTTTCGAACGAAGATCGTACCATTTTTGGTCTTGATAGGACTTCGAGGTTTGCAGCCTTACGCCCCGCTGAGAGTTTTGAGACAATCAGGGAGGAAGCAAAACATACCTTTAGTGGCAGATATGAGTCATTACTGTGTTGACTACAAAGAAGGGAAAATTCCTTTTGCAAAAGAGGTTATTCGCATGTGGAAATTGAAAGAGACCACAAAAACAGATTCAGTTGAGCCAAATAGATACCAAGCTGGGTGCGAGGACAACTATGTGGAATGGCTGGCCGCTGATTTGGAGGAATCAATCAAACCCGGTGTTAGTTTGAAAGATCGGATTAAGGATGGGGAAGCCGAAGCATGCATATTACTCCGACAATTGCGTAAGAAAAGTCTTGTTTCTGAAGCCGAGCATCATGCGCAACTTAAGGAAAAGGAAAGGGAAGCAGAGAATTGGAAGTAGCAAGCACTTAGTTACGAGCAAAGTGTGCAAGAGTTGAATACACTTCTGGCTGAACAGGGCGATACTTGTATCAAAGAAGGCATCAAAACAGGGGGTGTTATAGCTATGTCATACCTTGCCCAAAATCGCCGAAAGATCGATCAGTCAATTCGGGCAACCAAGAGGTTCAAGAGCGACGAAGGGCCATCTTCATTTTAGTTAACTTGTTCAATAGCGATTGTAATAATTTCTTTTGCATTGGGATTGTATTCGTTTTGGGCTTTCAATTAATAGCACACTGGAATGACACATGACTACATATGTTATCCTTCAAATCCACGCTAGGCCTACCTTTGGCACAAAAGGTCCCTTGCATAATAGGACGCATTGATTTCCTTCCGATATGTTTTGTTTGCTATTCAATATATGTTTGTTTGCAATATGTTTTGTTTGCTATTCAATGTATGTTTGCTACGCAATATGTGCTTATTTGCTATGCAACATGTGCTTATTTCAACATTATCTGCTAAATCTCCATATTATTTTAAACAGCAATCATTCGGACCATACTAACACAGCTTTCTTCATTCTTAGAAGGTTTATTTTTTACTATCCCCCAGAGGTTGATTCGCGTTGACTGTGAACTGGCAGACCACCCATACTTCACGAGATCAAAAGCACGAACATCCGGCAATATGAATGATTCAGGGGCATCCGAACAGACTGGCTTGGGACTCGTCACTCTTCCAAGAGAGGAACCTGAGGCTTCAGGAGGGGGAAATGATGAACTCATTGCCCAATTGTTGCAGCAAATGGCCAATATGCAGACCGAAATTGAGCGACTGCGGAATCTCACCAATCTGTCCATCACTTTGAACGCCCCTCACCCTGAGCAAAGAACAAACACAACAATTCCACCATCCTTTTCGCCTGTCGATTCACCCGCTCCACAACCTTCTCCCTCAAACCCTCCGCTTTACACAGTCCATCCAAATACCTCCAACCCCCAACAAACTAACCAACAATCCGCCTCACAACAGTCAAATCCACAACAAACCATTCCACACCAGATCCACCCGCAACCAACCATCCCGCAACAAACTATCCAACAACAAACCATCCCGCAACAAGCCAACATACAACAAACTACTTCACAACCAAATGACCAGCAACAAGCCAACCTCCAGCAAATTAACTTCCAACAAACCAATTCACAACCTTTCGCTACTCCTTACACTTCTCAACCTGCAGTTACCCAAATTAACCCACATACCCAAAACTACCAAGCAGTTCACCATACACCATTGGCGCATATTGCCAGCCATAACACACAGTATGCGGCAGAAGCTCATCCTTTCACTACCCAGGCACAGGCCTTGCAACATCCAGAAGTTGACCCCTATGAAGAGTTGGAAAGGGAAGCTAGGGCAAGAGCGGACGAAGATGTGGCAAAAGAGCTTCGTAGTCTGAGGGAAGCAGTCAGGAACATCCAAACCAACAGGGGATGTGAAGGACTTGAATATGAAGATCTGTGCATTCACCCGGACATTGAGTTACCTGCTGGATATAAGGTGCCGAAGTTTGACATGTTCGACGGGAAGGGAAACCCTCGGGCTCATTTGAGATCATATTGCGATAAGCTCGTCGGAGTGGGTAAAAATCAAGCTATCAGAATGAAACTGTTTATAAGGAGCTTAACTGGAGAGGCACTCGATTGGTACACATACCAAGACCCGCAGAGGTGGCACAGTTGGGGAGATATGGCCCAGGAATTCATGGACAGATTTAGGTTCAACACTGAGACTATCCCGGACCGGTTTTATTTGATGAAGCTGGAGAGAAAATCAACAGAAACTTTCCGGGAATACGCTATGCGCTGGAGAGCAGAGGCGGGAAAAGTCCAGCCTCCAATGGCAGAGAGTGAAATGACGATGCTTTTCGTACAATCTCTAAAGGACCCCACATATTATGAGAGAATGTTAAGTGTCATTGGGCAGAAGTTTGCTGAAGTCATCAGGATGGGGGACTTCATAGAAGAAGGGATAAAAACAGGAAGAGTTACAAATCTTGCGGCCTTGCAGGCCACAAGTAAGGCCATTCAGGCGGACCCTGCTAAGAAGAAGAGAGACGGAGTATCCCCGGTCATGGCCATCCAAGATCAAAGACCCACCCCAAAATCAACCCGCCAATATTCTTCACCCCAGCCCTCGCACTACAGCCAGTACACCCAAATACCTCAGCCTTATTACCAACCCCCACCTACCCCTCTTCCGGTCTATCATACTCAACCAACATACTACTCACCCCGGTCACCTTCCTACCAAAACCCACCAAAACACCGTCCAACCTACGCAACGCAACCCCAGTACCATTCACCAAACCGCCCACAAAACACCCCTAGACCACGCCCAAATGTCGAAAGAAGACCAACCAAAACTTACACACCATTAGCCGAACCTTTAGCCCAACTGTACGAGAGGCTGAAAATGGCAGGGATACTCCAACCGATTCAAGGAAGAACTCCTGATCCCATCCCGGGATGGTATGACGGGACTAAAAATTGTGCATATCATTCGGGAATTGCAGGGCATGATACCGGAAGCTGCTTTGCTCTCAAGGATAGAGTTGAGACGTTGATCAAGGAAGGGGTCATACAGCTTAAGGAAGCTCCCCCGAACATAAACAACAATCCGCTGCCGAATCACGGCGATGCAAATGTGCACATGATCACCCTTGATGAAGATTGCAATCTAGAGGGGACTATCGTGCCAATTAAAGAAAGGGAGGAGGTTGAATCGTCAGCTTGTGTTGCTCCAATAATCACGGTTCAAAAGAGCGCCCCATTCGAAGTACTCACCCCAAGGCCCAGGATCACAGCTTTTGTTGCCCCAACACCTTCTCGCAACACCAAAGCAGTCCCCTGGGATTATCAATCTGGTGAAAGAAACAAAGGGAAAGGAAGAGTAGTCGTGGAAACCATTGCCACCGGAATGACTAGGTCTGGACGATGCTATGCCCCCGAAGAGGTAGCACGAGGGGCGCCAAGCAAGGAGAATGGCTCGAAGAAAACTGTTACAGAAGCTGAAGTGGAAGAATTCTGGAGAAAAATGCCGACGAAAGAATACTCTGTTGTAGAACAACTGAAGAAAACACCAGCTCAGATTTCCTTATTTGCATTATTGATGAGTTCTGAAGCTCATAGGAGTGCTCTAGTGAAAATACTGAATGAAGCCTATGTTCCGGCCCAGACTTCCAGTGAGAAACTGTAAGCTATGGTAGGGGAAATCCTTGAGGCCCACCGGGTCTCTTTTCATAACGACGAGTTGCCGCCTGAAGGTTTGGGGCATAACAGAGCATTGAACATCACCATCAGATGCAGGGATAAGTTCATCTCCAAAGTATTGATCGACGGAGGTTCAGCTGTGAATATATGTCCTGTCGCTACTCTACGAGCATTAGGGATAGACGTCGGGAAACTCCGCGACAGTCAAGTCAGTGTCAAAGGATTTGATGGAGCCCAAAGAGATGTTGTTGGAGAGATCGATTTGTTTCTGGAGATCGGGCCTGTGGAGTTCATTGTGAAGTTCCAAGTGATGGACATATCTACTTGTTACAACCTGCTGATCGGGAGACCATGGATCCACATGGCTGGCGCGGTTCCTTCCACTTTGCATCAGAGCCTGAAGTTTGTGTGGAATCACCAAGAAATAGTGATCCACGGAGAAGGCAACAATTCTTTATACCCGGAATGTTCAATTCCTCCTATTCAAAGTGTGGAAAGGCTAGACGGAGCGGTTTTTCATATTAAGGAGAATATGTGCACTGCTCAAGCGAAAAGAATAGAATTGCCACAAGTACTTATGATGGTAGCGTGGGAGATGCTGAAGAATGGCTTCCGACCCGGTCAAGGACTTGGTCCGAACTTGAATGGAATTGTCGAACCTATTCAACTGCCCGGGCACAAGCATACTTTCGGTCTCGGATATGAGCCCACCCCCGAAGAGATTGCTTCGGCTAGTCTCAAAAGAAGAAGTGACATTCCCTTGCCAAAGCCTGTTCCTTGCCTGAATCAGTCATTTCTTAAGGCTTCCGCTGCCCAAGCACCAGAGGAAACGCTTGAAAACAACCTCCTGGAAAGTTTTAAACACTTATTCATCACCGAAGAAGAAACTGAATGCAGTATGGTTTCGGATGGGTATTCTGAAGACCCGACTATCCGGGATGCAGAGCCGGGATGCCGTTTGAATAATTGGACTTGTAACCCGCCCCCGTTTCTCCGGGAGTCTTGGTAGACTAATTGTATTCAGCATTTGATGAAACAGACACGATTTGAAATTGAGGCCTGAATCGTGTCTATGCTTTTGTTATTTTTGCCTCTAAACTTTGAAGTTCAAATGCAATTTTCAAGCCATGCTTTTATTTATATTTTTTTTTCCATCTTTGCTTAATTAATTTTCTTTTATTTTTCAGCAATCAAATTAACAAATCTGCCAATACTGTGAATGTGACACATAATGAAACAAGCAAGCCCATAGGAAATGCCGAGCAAGATTCTGAAGAATATGAAGGGGATATGCAACCCGAGGGATTAACTAAGGATTTTGAGTATTTTGAAAATAAGCCGAAACCAAATTTGGATGAAACGGAAATTATAAATTTGAGTAATTCAAAAATCATTATGGAAGTGAGAATCAGTGTCCATTTGACCCCGTCGCAGAGAGAAGAATTGATCAAACTCCTGAAGGAATATATAGATGTGTTCGCTTGGTCTTACGATGATATGCCCGGATTGAGCACTGACATTGTTTCGCATAAGTTGTCTCTTGATCCATCCTGTCCTCCGATAAAGCAAAAGAAAAGAAACATTAAATCAGACTTGAGCTTAAAAATAAAGGAAGAGATCTCCAAGCAGTTTGATGCCAAAGTCATTCGAACTACGATGTACCCCACTTGGCTAGCCAATATCGTTCCCGTGCCAAAGAAGGATGGCAAGGTTAGGGTATGCGTAGATTATCGGGATCTCAACAGAGCCAGTCCGAAAGATGACTTTCCCCTTCCAAATATCCATATGCTCATTGATAATTGTGCAAAGCATGAGTTGCAGTCTTTTGTTGACTGCTACGCGGGATATCACCAAATCCTGATGGACGAGGAAGATGCAGAGAAAACAGCATTCATCACACCTTGGGGGGTGTATTATTATCGGGTGATGCCTTTCGGGCTCAAAAACGCAGGGGCCACGTACATGAGAGCCATGACCACCATCTTCCATGATATGATCCATAAAGAGATTGAAGTCTATGTGGATGATATCATCATCAAGTCGCGAAAGAGCTCAGACCATCTGACGGATTTGAGAAAGTTCTTCGACAGGTTGAGGCGATACAATCTGAAGTTGAACCCCGCAAAATGTGCATTCGGTGTTTCTGCAGGGAAGTTGTTGGGTTTTATTGTGAGCAGAAGGGGCATAGAGTTAGACCCCTCGAAGATAAAGGCCATTCAGGAGTTGCCCGCCCCAAAGAGTCGGAAAGATGTGATGAGTTTCCTCGGGCGTCTCAACTACATCAATCGATTTATAGCGCAATCAACGGTGATATGCGAACCAATAATTAAGTTATTGAGGAAGGACGCTCCTACCAAATGGACTGAAGATTGCCAAAGAGCCTTTGACAAAATCAAAGAATATTTGTCTAGCCCGCCTGTTTTGGTGCCTCCAGAAGCTGGAAGACCTTTGCTATTGTATTTGTCCGTATCGGAGAACGCGTTTGGATGTGTATTAGGTCAACATGATGAAACAGGAAGGAAAGAGCGAGCAATATATTACTTGAGCAAAAAGTTCACACCTTACAAGGCACGGTATACGTTATTGGAACGCACCTGTTGTGCTTTGACTTGGGTTGCACAGAAGTTGAGACATTATTTGTCTGCATATACTACTTACCTCATCTCAAGGATGGACCCACTCAAGTACATCTTCCAGAAGCCTATGCCTACGGGGAAGCTAGCTAAGTGGCAAATGTTGTTGAGCGAGTTTGATATTGTGTATGTTACTCAAAAGGCTGTCAAAGGGCAGGCGATAGCTGATCATCTTGCAGAAAATCCTGTGGGCGAGGAATACATACCCCTTAAAACCTATTTCCCGGACGAAGAAGTGTTGTTCATTGGGGAAGATATCGCAGAAGAGTACCCAGGGTGGAGACTGTTTTTCGATGGGGCGGCAAATGCTAAAGGGGTCGGCATTGGCGCAGTTTTGATTTCAGAGTCAAGACAGCACTATCCCATTTCAGCCAAAATCAAGTTCCCGTGTACCAATAATATGGCAGAATATGAGGCTTGTATTCTTGGCCTCAGAATGGCCGCTGATATGCATATACAGGAACTTTTGGTTATAGGCGATTCAGACTTACTGGTTCATCAAGTGCGAGGCGAATGGACCACTAAGAACGGGAAAATACTGCCATACTTGCATTGCGTGAAAGATTTATGTAAGAGATTCATCAGGGTGGAATTCAAACACGTTCCAAGGACACAGAACGAGTTCGCTGATGCTTTGGCCACTCTGTCCTCTATGATTCAGCACCCGGACAAGAATCGCATAGATCCTATCAAGATAAATGTGCACGATCAACAGGCATATTGCTTCTATGTGGACGAAGAGCCTGATGGAGAACCTTGGTACTATGACATTAACAAATATCTTAAGACAGGAGACTATCCGGAAGGCATAACCAGTGTTCAGAAGAAAACGCTTCGGAGATTAGCAAACCATTTCTTCCTAAGTGGAGAAATCCTGTATAGGAGGACTCCGGATTTAGGATTATTAAGATGTGTTGATGCTAAAGAAGCGGCTCGGTTGATTGAAGAAGTGCATGGCGGTACATGTGGGCCTCATATGAATGGCTTTAATCTGGCCAAGAAAATCCTTCGCGCAGGCTATTTCTGGATGACTATGGAATCAGATTGTATCCGTTTCGTGCAGAAATGTCATCGATGTCAGATTCATGGTGATTTGATTCGGGTTCCGCCAAATGAATTAAATGTGACAAGTTCTCCGTGGCCTTTCGCAGCTTGGGGTGTGGATGTCATCGGTCCTATCGAGCCAGCCGCGTCGAATGGACACAGGTTCATTTTGGTAGCCATTGATTATTTCACAAAGTGGGTGGAAGCATCTTCGCACAAGTCGGTAACAAAGAAAGTGGTAGCAGATTTCGTTCGGAGCAACATTATTTGCCGATTCGGAATCCCAGAGTCAATTATAACAGATAATGGAGCTAATCTTAACAGTGATCTAATGCGGGAGATTTGCGAGACATTTAAGATTACTCATCGCAATTCCACTCCTTATCGCCCTCAGATGAATGGGGCAGTCGAAGCAGCGAGCAAAAACATCAAAAGAATACTGAGGAAGATGATCGATAATTACAGGCATTGGCACGAAAAACTGCCGTTAGCTCTCCTCGGTTATCGCATTACTGTGAGAACTTCAACGGGGGCAGCACCTTATCTTTTAGTCTATGGGACAGAGGCGGTGTTACCTGCTGAGGTAGAAATACCATCTTTGAGAATCATCCAAGAAGCTGAGTTAAGTGACGCTAAGTGGATGCAGAATCGATACGAACAATTGATGCTCATTGACGGAAAGAGATTGAATGCCGTTTGTCATGGACAGCTTTATCAGAATAGAATGGCCAAAGCTTTGAACAAGAAGGTAAGACCGAGGCAATTCAAAACAGGGCAATTGGTACTGAAACGCATATTCCCATGTCAAGATGAAGCCAAAGGAAAATTTGCACCTAACTGGCAGGGACCTTATATGGTTCATCGGGTATTGACTGGAGGAGCATTAATCCTAGCAGAAATGGATGGCGAAATTTGGCCGAAAGCTATCAACGCAGATGCCGTCAAGAGATATTATATTTAGGAACCTTCTTTTATTTGCATGAAATATTCTTCAACACTTTTCCATGTAATAGCACTACTCTCCCTTAGCGGGACGCATGACAAACCTATATCGGGTTAGGTCTTTAAGATAGAATTTCTCTCGATTTTTTTTTTTCTTGTAATATGAACTACGCCTGACCTGATTCCCATGGGGGATACGTAGGCGGCCCGCATAGGCCTCGGTCACATCATTTTATTCTCCCCAATTGCATTTTCCGCTTGTAATTTGAACTATGCTCGACCTGATTCCCCTAGTGCGATACGTAGGCAGCCTATGTAGGCTCGGTCTCGCCATTTTGAAAAGATCAACATCCCTTGCACCAGAAACTGGGACAATTTTTTTTTTTTTTTTTTTTTTTTTTTTAAAAAGGGATCACCGTAAGACAACATTAACAGATTCGGGAGAATATTGTTCGACAGAGTCGTCGGGCAGAAGAAACTTCGGAAAAGGGGCATTCGCTTTGTTTCACAATGTGTCACAGTTCCAAGTTCAGCAAAATTATTTATCACCATACATATAGTTTACTATGTCTATTTTCTCGAAATAATGTGATTCTAATCAGACTGTTTACTAGTCGGCCAAGACTTAAAATGAGCGGAGGTTACAAGTTCATACGAAGCTGGAGGCACGAAGCGCAAGAGCCAGATCCCCGAGTCAACGCGAATCAACCCCCTCCCCAAACTTACAAAATTTTCTTTGGATGCAGGTTTTCAAGTTGCAGAAGCTAAAACATGTACAGCCTTGTAAGGATGGCGCGTCAAACGGTTTGAGCATTCTTCTATCAATTATGCCTTCAAGTATCAATAACTTTTGACAATCACAATAAGCTAATCTTGCAAATTATTTTTTTTCAAATATATATCAACGCACAAATATTTTCTATTGCTTTCGAATACATTGCTTTATTTACTTTCAAATGCCCCTGCATATGCTCGCGGCCGCATTGCACTGTACCTGCATTACTCACCGTTTTCATATGATGCATGAGCTGCGCACCGCTCTTCGCATCGCTTTTATATTTACTGGGCCATGCACCGCCCTTTTTAAATTTCTGCATAAGGCCATGCACCGCCTTTCATGTGATGCACGGGCTGCGCACCGCCCTTCGCATCGCTCTCATGTATTGCCTGGGCCATGCACCGCCCTTTTAAATTTCTGCATAAGGCCATGCACCGCCTTTCATATGATGAATGAGCTGCGCACCGCTCTTCGCATCGCTTTCATATTTACTGGGCCATGCACCGCCCTTTTAAATTTCTGCATAAGGCCATGCACCGCCTTTTCATATGATGCATGGCTACGCACCGCCCTTTGCATCGCTTTCATATATTGCCTGGGCCATGCACCGCCCTTTTAAATTTCTGCATAAGGCCATGCACCGCCTTTTCATATGATGCATGAGCTGCGCACCGCTCTTCGCATCGCTTTCATATTTACTGGGCCATGCACCGCCCTTTTAAATTTCTGCATAAGGCCATGCACCGCCTTTCATATGATGCATGGGCTGCGCACCGCCCTTCGCACCGCTTTCATATATTGCCTGGGCCATGCACCGCCCTTTTAAATTTCTGCATAAGGCCATGCACCGCCTTTCATATGATGCATGGGCTGCGCACCGCCCTTCGCACCGCTTTCATATATTGCCTGGGCCATGCACCGCCCTTTTAAATTTCTGCATAAGGCCATGCACCGCCTTTCATATGATGCATGGGCTGCGCACCGCCCTTCGCATCGTTTTCATATATTGCTTGGGCCATGCACCGCCCTTTTAAATTTCTGCATGGGCTGCGCACCGCCCTTTGCATCGCTTTCATCTATTACATGGGCCATGCACCGCCCTTTGTAAATTTCTGCATAGGCTGCGCACCGCCCTTAGCACCGCCTTTCATACATTATATGGGTCATGCACCGCCCTTTCAAATTAAAGCATAAGGACATTGCACCGCATTTGCGTCGCTATATTTCAATATTTATTCTTACTGACTATTTTCATCTAGTTTTTAGTTTCGCAGGAGCTTTAGCGCAACGTGGAACTATTTCTTCGGCAGCGAACTGGGGCAATACGTCGGGAAGGACAAGCAGACTTCTCGACAAGGGTCAAAGATCTACCTCGAACACTCGGCTCCAAATTCAAATTTCCCGTTCACATTCAAGCACAATCAATTTTTTAGGGTTCTATCACAATACCCAGTGTCATCATAATTCGACACTGGGACAATATTTTTTGCGAAGATTCGCATCAAATCATGAGTTGCCAGTCATAGGTGTCGTAGTCTTCCCAGAACTACACACGGCCTGATTCTCGTGCAACCCGAGATATGTAGGCGATTCAGAAACCAGAGTTCGGCCGTAATTTTCTTTACCCTTAGTCCTCCACAATCCTTTAGCCGGGACAAAATAGGCTACTAAGTCAACGTCTTTGCCCAAAAATTCTTTCATCATTGTCAGGCAAAGAGGGACAAGTTGTTGACACCCAATTTTGTCCCGCCTCTCCCCCGAAATACCTATTAATACTTCTAGTGTTTTGAGAAATTAAAAAATATGCATTTAAATTTTACTATAATTATTAGTCTTTTATTAACACCCACGTTTTATTATTCCGCTACAGTTATTATTATTGTTATTATTATTATTATTATTATTATTATTATTAATTACTAATCATTATTATTAGCGTTATTTTGTTATCAATTATTAATCATCATTATCATCGTTATTTTTTATTAATAATTATTATCATTGTTTTATCAATAATTGTTATTTATTATTATTATTATCATCATTATTATTTCTTATTATTATCATTATTATCTTGTTATTACCACTATTATTGTTATTATTATTAATTTATTAACATTTTGCCACTATCAATAATTTTTATTTATTATTATTATTTTATTATTAATTATTATCATCTTTATTATTATTAATTATTATCATTTTTAATTATCAATATTTGTTATTACTATTATTATTATATCTATTATTATTTTTTATCACCATTATCATCAATATTATCATTATTACCATTATCATTATTGTTATTAGCAGTATTAATACCGTTATTTATTTGCTGCCATTATTTAGTATTATTCAAACTTGCATTTCTCAACGTTTCTACCAACTTCCGCATACGCATCGCATTTACTTCGCACATTTTAATGATAGCGTTTGTTATTAAATATTATTGCACGGTCATTTGCGACATCATGTAATTTTTACCCGGGTCTTTTTATAATTACATATTTCTATATTAGGTGATATTCTGGCACCCTTAGTACATCGTTAATCAAAATGCGTCTCTTATTCAAATTTAGAAGCCAATCTATTTCTTGCACTCAGTCCGTATTTTGATTTACCAAACCCCAAATCAAGGTCCGATTAATTCCTAAATATTTTGGGCTAGCCTATATTTTTTTATCTCAATTTTTAGACTAGTCCATGTTTTTAATTCCCTGGCCCATTCTCTTAATACCCGGTCCAAAAATCAACCCAGTCCATAAATGAACCGGGTCCAACCCGCATCAGCTTCAACATAAGGGAAACCCTAGGGTTTCCCTTCATTCTTTTTTTACTCCCTCCGCCGCTTCCTCCTTCTCCCTTTCCCGCCTCCCTCGCCGCCGCTCCCACTTCCCCCTTTTTCTTCCTTCTTCTCCGCTCCCCACTCACCCTTGTCCCCCACTCTTCTCTCTCTCCCGCTCCTTCCCTTTTTCAAGCACAAAAACAAAAAAAAGCAAGGAGGAAAAAGATCTATAAAGAGGAACGACGAGGAGGAGAAGAGGAGGGAACGAACCAAAGCCCCCAAAAAAAAGGGATACAGATCTTGAACCCCGAAATTTCCTGAAAAGAACAAGTCTTTCCATTGGCGAAATCCCCTGAAAATAACGAATTTTCCGGTGGTGGAAATTCTCTGAAAATAGAGTTCTTTGAGCCGCACAAAAGTCCCAAAAATATTAAGCCTGCAGTTAGTTGTGATAATTCAAGATATCAAGTCAAAAACCCCCAAAACAATTCTCGTTTTCGTCTGCTCTGTTTGTTGTTGTGAATCCGAGCCTCTCGAGCTCGGATTTGGGTAGTCTTCGAGGTAAATCTGAAACCCCGCACCCCATTTCGCTGCACCCAAAAGAGGTGATTCTCCTTTTCCTTTTGGTGCCTTTCAATTTATTTTAGGATTAATAGTTCTGTTGCAGTTCATTTTACTGATTCTTTGTGATCTGTGTATATAGTCTAAATATATGTATATATGTTAGAATAGTTAGTCTGTGTTGAATCATATTCGTGTTTAGTTTTGATTTTAGTTTAAAAAAGAGTAAAGATTATATGAATCAATTTAACCAGTAATGGAAATTAGTTCATGCCGTGATTTTCCTTTTTCTTCGTATATCTTGCAGTTTCCAGGCATCTTTGTATGCCAAATTGAATATGAATTTAGTATGTGTATTAGGTGATGTTCGTCGAATGTTGTGGCCCCCTTTTTTTTTAGTGCCTTTCGTATGTCTTAGATATGTCGATGGGTTGAACTTTGCTGCTGTTCTATGCCCATCATTGTGTTTTTCTCTGTTAAGTTGTTGGCTACTATAATATGAGGGCAATACTATACTAAGGGAGCCGCTCAGTTTGAAGGAAACAAATGCTTTCATTTGATGAGAGTGTAGTGTTAAGCCTAGCTGGTGTCTGTTGCCTCCATATTTCGATACAAAATACTTTGTTGTTCTGTTTGTTCGCCTCTGTAAGCAATTAAATTAAATATAGAATTGGGCATCATAGGCTATAAAACTTGCAATTAGTTGGCTACTGTGAGGTTGTTTGTATTGATTAAAGCATGCAATATGGTAGCTCTTAACCCAGAAAAAGGCCTGTTATGCTACATATCTGCTTAAGTGCCAATTGGTTGTTAAATATGATAGTCTACTCTGATTCCCCCCCCCCCCCCAACTGAAAAATGCTTTGTTTCCAACGGTCTCGTCTTGTCAAAACATTCTTGAAGACTGACACAATGGTATGGATGCTTTCATTTATTGATAGAATGAGCCTAAGTTTGTGAAGAACACCTCTGCATTTTCTTCCTTTTCCTAGATAGGCCAACTCGATCCTTATTTGTTCCTGACTTTCTGCCTTGATGTATTTTTGCTGCTTTGCTTAGTTTGTTGGTTGTGGCATTTTGAGAATAATGTTCTAGTTAGTTGGGAAGCATGGCTGCTGATTAATTGGACCATGTATGACTTGAAACACTTGTTGGTTCTTATTGGTTTAGTTGATCCTTTGATAAAAGAGTGTATAACCCAAAACATGGTGCTTATTGTCAAATGAAAGTGTTTGAATTCTGTCCATAGGAATAGTTACTGGTGTGTTATGGTGTTTAGAGATCCCCTTCTCTGGAAAGAATGATAAGTGTGTAATTACAATAGTAATGTTTGGTCTGAGTTTTGTATGAAGGTTCATTTTCTTGAAACTAAAATTGGAACTGTTTAACTGGTGCTTTCTAAATCAATGTGTATGAATCATTAAGTTATGCAACTTATGAACTAATAATATTACTAATAAGAAGTTTAGGTACTGTTCCACCATATTGTGATTGTTGCCTTGCCTGAAACTCAAATTGTTGATCTTGTCACATATAAACACATGATTTAGTCCAGACCATTCATGTAATCCTATTGTGACCCTCATGTAAGCTAACATACTTACTACCTTCATCTCATTCCTGAACATGGTCCTGCCTATATCTAATATGTGCAAAGATTCCAAAAGATGATTCTGAATTTATCCTAACCATTTGTTGCTTTGCCATTAACTTCTTGTTGTTACATGTATAGCTGTGATTCTGCTCAGTTTAGCTGAAATTGATGGCCTTTTGTGACTTGAGATTATTAAATCTACTTATGCCCTATCTTGCATAAGTACATATGTCATAGACTAACCTCTTGAAAATATCTGCCTAAATGACATGCCTGCTAGACTATACGTTGCATTATATTACCGTGAGTGTTTGAATTAACCTGAACCCCCCTAAGTGTGACCCTGCTCACCCCTTTCTTCTCCTTAGCTTTAAATGTTTCATGTTTGCTTCTTTGTCTGTACATCACTTCATCTGAACTCATTTTCAATGATCACCTACTCATCTGCATATGGCATAACCTCATTTGCATCATGATCTGGATGTAACTGGTTAACACATAGGTCCTTCTTCTTGCTTCATTGCATATGTTTGTTAAATGCTTCTTATCTATTTTTGAATCCTTCATGCCATGCCATGCCATGCCTTGACTTAATTAGCCTACTGATACCTTGACAAAACTGCTGCTGTTTGTACAATCTAGAGATCTATGCTATAGC